>NC_069657.1:242348101-243593815 GCF_027244095.1 Hemicordylus capensis | reverse complement strand
ATATATATATATATATATATATAATTTTAAGTTTTAAGACAGTGAGCAGCATCCAGACTAAATTACTCGGTAATACTACTCAATAGTTATTCTGTAGGAGCTCCTTTAGACTGGAGCTGTTTTTGCAATAGGATTGCTGGATTCCTGCATTTTACTTAATCCAGAACTAGTGTGGGCTGTATATACGCTTTGGTTTGTTCTACTGCCTTTGTAGACTTCCCTTGCCTCCACGTGTACCCCCACCATTGTGCAGTCCCTTACCACCATCCCCTGGCTTGCTTCTATTGCTGGAGGCAGAAGGAGAAGAGAAAGAGTGGAGTGTGAGCGCCAACCAGCGGAAGTCACAGGCAGTGGCGGTGGCAGCAGCAGGAGGGTAGAAAAAGAACCCTTCTAGATGAAAGGGTTTGTTGCAGCAGGATTTTATTTATCATTAGATTTTTATACCACCTTTCATTGTGCAAAGGCACCTCTGGCCCTGGACGACCTCTCCCAGCAGTCTCATGTAGATTGTAAACAGCATGGGGGACAAAACCAAAGCCTGCGGGACCCCACAGGCTAATGGCCAGGGAATCAAGCAGTATTCCCCCCCCAACACCACCTTCTGGACCCCCACCCCAAGAAAGGACTGAAGCCACTTCAAAGCAGTACCTCCAATCGCTCTACTCGAGAGGTGGTCCAGAAGGATACCATGGCTGATGGTATTGAATGCTGCTGAGAGGTCTAGCAGAACCAGCAGAGACACTCTCCTTCTGTCAAGCTCCCAGCATAGGTCATCCACTAGAGCAAACAAGGCCGTTTCAGTTCCATATCCAGAATGGAAGCCAGATTGAAAGGGGTCTACATCATGCAGCCAGGACACCACCACACACACTATTTCCTTGCCCAAAAAGAGAAGGTTAGGAACTGGTTCTCAGTTGTCCAGGTTGGAGGGATCAAAGGTGATAAGACCTTTCAAAATAATGGTCTTATCACCTTCTTGAGGCATGGTGGTATCTTGCTCTCACTTAATGAAGCACTGTTTATAGCCTCCAACCATCTGCCTGTACCCTCCCTAGCAGATTTTATTAGCCATGAAGGGCAAGGGGTAAGAGTGCACAATGTTGCCAAACACTACCCAGGATCTTGCCCACATCCTCCGGCTGCACTAGCTGAAAAGAATCCAACACAATAAAATGAGATGGTACCTGAGGCACGTCTGCCAGAACTGCCAAAATTGCTCACATCCATGCTGATTTGATCTACAGAGTGACATGCAAACTGATCACAATGGGCTGTAGATGGTTTCTCCCCAATTACCTGTGGGGGGGGGATGTGTGCAGCAATGCCTTTGCTACATGGAACAGCTTCACTAGTCTGCACTGAGCAGATGCAATGGAGGTGTTTCTTCGCCACCTCCACGGAGTAGTCCCTAAAATTGACTCTAGCCTATGTTGGGTTGGATTCATCCTGACTCTTTCTTCAGCATCATTCCAGCTGTCATCTGAGTTGCTTCATTGCCCTATGTTCTCAGGAAAAACAAGGAGCAGAATGGGTTCTACCAAGCTGGAGAGGGCATTTACTACTAAGGAACTTTTGTGTCAATAGCTCGAGCTGTCTCCACTCCCTGTTCCAGAGATTCACCAGGGCCTCAACAGAATCACCAGCTCTGGACACTGAAAACTCCCTGAGGGCTGTCTGGAAACCAAGTGGATCCATAAGCCTCCAGGGGCGCACCATTCTAATTGGTCCACCACCCCTGCAGAGGATAGACAGAGTAGTCAAACTAAACCCTACCAAATAGTTATCTGTCCGTGACAAGGGAGTTATCTCATACTCCACCACCTCCAGACCATTTATTCCCTAGTCAGCAAAAACCAGATCCAGATTATGTCATGCCATGTGGATAGAGCCAGATACCAATTGAGATTGGCCCATAGTTGCCATGGAGGCCATTAAATCCTGAGCCACTCCTGCAATGGAGGCCTCAGCATAGATGTTGAAGTCCCCCCAAACAATAAGCGTGGGGAAACCCAAAGCCACCTCTGAGACCACCCTGCCAACTCAGGTAGGGAGACGAACGCGCAGCAGGGTGGTCGGTACACCAACAAAATCCCCAGCCTATCTTGGAGTCCCACCATCAAGGACAAACACTTGAAATTCCAAGAATGCCTAACCGGGCATCTGGAGAGGGGAAAGGTCTCATGAAAGATGACCGCAACACCCACTCCCTGACCCTCAAGGTGGGGCTGCTGCAGGATCAGAAAACCTGGAGGACAGAGCTGAGATAGACCATGAATGAGTTGATTTGCACACTTAATTTTAACCAGAGTGACTGCAACAGTGAGCTGTCTTTGTGGCAGATTCGGGGCAGAAAAGGAGTTCTGGGGGAAGAAGAACTTAGAATCCCCTATCACTGCTCATCTTTGCCCATTCATAATCTTCTTTGGTGCAAAATGATGAATGAACTTAGAAAGAATCCACTCTCATTTCCCACAAAAGAATCTACTCTCAGAACACCTCAAACATTGAAAACAACAAAACCCAGTACCCCATGGGCTTGTGGTTTGGGGGGTGGTTGGCACCCTATGTGCACCACACCACAACCCACTCTGGGCCACCCTGGTGAAGTGGAGTTATGGGGCTGCTGAAATCCCCATTATTTTCCCTATGGGAAAAAAGCTTAAAGACACATGAACTTCAAAAAACTGTTAAAAATCACCCCTTTGCCCAATTTCTTTGAAATTTGGGTGGTAGCTTCCACCCACTGGGCACTACTACCCAACCCACTGTGGCCACAAAATGGAGGTCCAAATCCCCAAATTCTTTTGGGTCTGAATCTGGGTGATTTGTTTTGTACCCAAATCCGGATAACTGAGCACAGGGGCGATTTGTTCTGTCTACAGATTGCCCAAATCAGCTAGATTTGTACCTGAATCGATTCACACATCCCTACTATTTGTGGTAGAAAAATATGGAATGGCACATACATCATTTACATGGCCAGCAACATGCCCCATGGTGATCAACAAAGTGGCACAATTATCCATCTAGACATGATCTAGGACTTATCTGGAATAATTTTGTCTGGCTATGTGGTATATGTGCTCTAGACTCCACCTCCAATAGACTTCCTTTCTCAGGGAGAGTAGGATACCTTTCTTAAAGAGGCGATTCTTAGACCGCTTCTGAAGAAGCCTGCATTGGATCCCTCAGAATTAAGCAACTACAGGCCTTCTGTGGTTGGGCAAGATAATTGAGAACATGGTGGCCTCCCAGCTCCAGGCAGCTTTGGAGGAAACTGACAGACTAGACCCATTTCAAACTAGCTATGGAGTGGAGACTGTCTTGCTCGGTCTGATGGATGATCTCCAACTGGGAATTGACAGAGGGACTATTACTCTGTTGGTCCTTTTGACAGAGGGAGTGTGACTTTGTTGGTCTCTCAGCAGCTTTCAGTACTACCAGTCATAGTATCCTTCTGAAGAAAGTTGGGAGTGGGGGGCACTGCTTTGCAATGGTTCTGCTCATACCTCTAGGGCAGGTTCCCAATGATGTCACTTGGAGACTGCTGTTCTACAAAATGAGAATTTTTGTATGGAGTCACACAGGGTTCCATACTATCTCCATTGCTTTTTAACATCTACAGGTGAAACTTGGAAAATTAGAATATCGTGCAAAAGTCCATTAATTTCAGTAATGCAAATTAAAAGGTGAAACTGATATATGAGACAGACGCATTACATGCAAAGCGAGATAAGTCAAGCCTTAATTTGTTAGAATTGTGATGATCATGGCGTACAGCTCATGAAAACCCCAAATCCACCATCTCAGAAAATTAGAATATTACATGGAACCAAGAAGACAAGGATTGTAGAATAGAACAATATCGGACCTCTGAAAAGTATACAGTGTACTGTGCTTGATTGGCCAGCAAACTCGCCTGACATGACCCCATAGAGAATCTATGGGGCATTGCCAAGAGAAGGATGAGAGACATGAGACCAAACAATGCAGAATTGCTGAAGGCCGCTAATGAAGCATCCTGGTCTTCCATAATACCTCATCAGTGCCATAGGCTGATAGCATCCATGCCACGCCGCATTGAGGCAGTAATTGCTGCAAAAGGGGCCCAAACCAAGTAGTGAATACATATGCATGCTTATACTTTTCAGAGGTCCGATATTGTTCTATTCTACAATCCTTGTCTTCTTGGTTCCATGTAATATTCTAATTTTCTGGGAATGTGGATTTGGGGTTTTCATGAGCTGTACGCCATGATCATCACAATTATAACAAATTAAGGCTTGACTTATCTCGCTTTGCATGTAATGCGTCTGTCTCATATATCAGTTTCACCTTTTAATTTGCATTACTGAAATTAATGGACTTTTGCACGATATTCTAATTTTCCAAGTTTCACCTGTATGTGAAATCACTGGGAGACATCGGGAGATTTGGTGCAGGATGGTCTCAGTATGCCAACGACACTCAAATCTATTTCTCCATCTCAGTGTCATCAGGCAGAGGCATAACCTCACTAAATGCCTGCCTGGAGGCAGTGATGGGCTCAATGAGGGATAACAAACGTATCTGAATCCAAATAAGATGGAAGTATTTATTGTGCGAGGTTGGAATTCAGGAGACAACTTTGATCTGCTTGTCCTGGATGGGGTTACACTCCCCCAGAAAGATCAGGTATGCAATCTGGAACTGCTTCTGGATCCAAACCTCTCTCTGGTGTCTAGGTTGAGGCAGTGGCCTAAAGTGCTTTCTATCAGCTTTGGTCGATATGCCAGCAGTGTCCATTTCTTGAGATAAACAACCTCAAAAGGTGCATATGCTGGTAACCTCCAAACTTGACTACTGCAATGCACTCTACATGGGGCTGCCTTTGTATGTAGTAATTGGTGCAAAATGCAGCAGCAGCCAGGTTAGGCTGTGGGTCATCTTGAATCTATATTAGACCTATATTAAAATAACTACTGTGCTGCCTCAACAGTGTCACAGGTTTGGACTGCATGCAAGTAGCAAGCCAGGTTAATATTGTTCAACTTCTTTTTGGTGTATGTAACTCTGGAAGAATGACTTAGTCTATGTTATTAGATGAACTAGAAGCCACGCTGATCATGTAAGCAGAGAACGGCTAGTACAGCCTATTTAGAATCAATGTACTGTAGATGGAATAGCTTAGTAGGATTGTCTCAGTCTGAGAGCCAGTTAAAGCACTGGCTCCTCCTTTACCTTTCTCCCTGCTATCCTACTTGTAGCAGGGGGAAAATTACCTCTCTGGGAAAGAAAGAAAGAAAGAAAGAAAGAAAGAAAGAAAGAAAGAAAGAAAGAAAGAAAGAAAGAAAGAAACCTTTAATCCTCACCTGAACCCAGCTGAAAACAGTGGTCTTTTTACCTAATGGTTTTAATGTCCAAGCTTCATCAATGAACCCACCAACAAACTCTGAAGAAACAGCATCTATGATATTTGAGTTATATTTTTGCTTGTTAAACAAAAATAATGCAACCTTCTTGGAGGTTATCTTGTTTGAGTAATACTGCATTAAATCATCTGATGTTCAGAACAGCTATACTGGCTACCAATATGTTTCCAGGGAAAATACAAAGTTGGTGACAGAATCCTAAATAACTTAGGCCTGGGGTATTTAAGATAACATCTTCTTTATTATGAGCCTCGCCACTCATTGAGATCATCCAGAGAGATCGGTCTGCAGTTGCCACCAGTTTATCTGTTGGCTACTTCTCTGTTGCTGCCCCAAGGCTTTAGAATGTGCTCCCTGCCAAAATAAGAGCCTCCCCATCTTCGACAGTTTTTAAAAAGACTCTTAAGATGTATTTATTCACCCAAGCTTTTTAACTAGAATTGTTGTTTTAATTTTTTTCATTTCTGTTTTACTTTGTTTAATGTTTATTGTAAACTACCACAGGGTAGACGTGGTTGGGGTTACCACCTTGAAAATGAAAATATGGCTTTCCATAATCAAATTCTGGCTGCATTTGGTTTTCTTCCCAGTCGGTTTAGCGCCTTTAGTGTTAACTGACAGCTTTACATCTAAATGGGAAATTGCTCTAAAAACGAAATTACATCAACTGGGCACGTCCCAAGAAGACCTTATAGCGAGGGGTTTAGATCAGGCGTTATGTTTTGTTAGGCAACGACTATTAGATATAGATCTACAGGAGGAGTGTGCTCGACTACCAAGAGGAATTTATAGAGGTTCTCAAAATTTCAGCCACAAACCAGCCGAATACTTAGATCACATGTTTTTACCCAAGTTTAGGAGAGCATTGACCCTTGCTCATTTGAACGCCCTTCCCTCCGCACTCCTAGACGGGAAATATAAATGAGTCCCATATGCACTGTGTCATTGCCCTTGTGGCTCAGGGGATATAGAGTCACTTCTTCATGTTATTCTGTATTGTCAATTTTATAGGGATGCTCGTAGTAAGTTTATTGCTCCTCTCTTAAAGAACTATCCTGGTCATGCAGATCAATTTTACTTGGATGTTTTATTGTCAAATTTTAAACTTGTTACTTCTATAAACGTAGCCAACTTCTGTTTTGTTGCATCCAAACTTCATAGAGCTTGTATTAGCAATCTGAATATTTTGTAAATTATAATTGTATTATGTTAAATGTTAAGCTGGTCTAAGGACTGTAATAAATTTACTACTACTACCACAGACATATGTTTGGGGCAGTGTACAAATATACTAAATAAATTATTTTTAAAAATAAGCCTCCCTTCAAATGCAAGAATACATTACGGTCACCTGGAATACCGCCCTTAAAAATTTTCATTGTATAACTTCCAGTGGAGTGAAAATAGGAGTATGGCTCAACCTGTGTACCATGTAAAAGTTGGGCCAACATTTTCACCTCAAATAACTTAATGGATATTGAGACATATTGTCATCCTCTGGTATCAAAAAACTCAAAACAGCAGTGGTGCATGTATGAGTAGTCTGTGATGCATATTCAGTTTGGGCTTTCCACTTACCAGATACATGGAAAATCACCCATAGGTACTTAGAACTCATTACCTGTTAGATTTTAATTCCGTTCATATACCATTCTTTCTTTTTTTAGTCACTAAAATATCCAGAAGGTCAATATATATTTAGGAAAGGACAGGTTAATGAAATAAATGTCTTCACTGAATGTTCTAAACAATCCAAAGAGTTTTTTTCTCTTTTCTTGTATTTATTTATTTATTTCTTAATAAATAAATAAATAAATAAATAAATAAATAAATAAATAAATAAATATATTAAACCCACCATCCAAAGGCTCTGGGTGGTGTGCAACAAATTTAAAAAGACATAAAAACACACACCATTTAAGACAGTGCTAAAAAAAATATTAAAAAATTCAAAACAATTAAAAACCATTTAAAACCAATTAAAATACTTTTAAAAACAATGAAAAATCATGGTATTTTAGTTCCTAATATGGACAGAGAGATTTTAAAAGGGATAGATATTTTAATAGGGTAATTTCCTCAAATGTGCACAGATGAAAAACTTCAGGAACGTCTTTTGGTTAATTACCAATATGTCATCATCTTTTTTACAGTAAACTTTTTAAAGTTTAAACGCAGGTTTGAAGGTTTAAAAATTGGTTTGAAACTTTTTTTAAAAGCCCTTTTTCAGGAAACCTCCTAATCTCACAGTATTACATCTAGATCTGTCCTCCAGGTACCCAAATTTTAAGAATTTTAAGAAGTATTTCTTCTTCTTCTTCTTTTTGCAAGCACTATAATATCAAGTCCAGTTCTAATGAAAACATGCCTGCCATAGCAACTTCCCTGATCTGCTTTCCAGTTCCTTCTAATTTCCTGTAGATTTGATTGATTAGCTTTTGCAACTTGGATATTGCCTGTTAGCTTTTCCTTATTTCTACCAGCATTACACATAGATCTTGCTTCATTGCTACTGCATCTGCTGTTCCCACCAGCTCAGCCACAATTTTGTCATCTTCTGCCTTTCCCCCTTAATATATTGACTTTGGGGTTACAAAGAAATGGTTTCAGTCTTTATTCTGCTAGGGTGACTCTTTGGGGTTTTTGTTGTTTTTTTTCTTCATTGCCAGGTTTGACCATTTTGGGTGCTCTTAAATTTCACCACTTAGTTATTTTTACTGAATTGGACTAATCAGGGAGAGGGTGCTTGGATCGGGTATCTGCCATCAGCAGATGACATCATTGCACCTGGCCCAAATTATAGTTTTAATCAGATGAGGGGATATGGAGAAAGAGAGGCACTCTCCAAGTGTAATGAAATTGCCATTTACTCTAATACACCGATACAAGAAGCATAACCTGGTTTTCATAGTCTTTAACATCTTTTTTTAAATGGTTCATTAAATCCATGTTGCACTGAAAATATATTGCATTAATATTTCAATTTGCAAAAGTTCAGCATTTATTTGGTTCTGAAAGAGTCCCCCTCAAACTGTCCAATTAAGACAGAAGGTTTTTTTCCTTCACAATTCGCCTAGGTAAACACATCACAAAGTAGAGTGGCCAAGAGAACCCTAAAGTTTTGACTTCTAGATATCTTTCTTCCACGTTTCCTAATGCCACGTGACAGTCTGATGTTGAATTGAAGGAGACAGGGTGAGGTGAATGTGTCACTTTTGCTCACAGTTCTGCTTATAGAAGTTGCCAAGCTTGGTTTAAAAAAAAAAAAAAAAGCCCAGAGGAAGAGAAAGAAGGTAAGTTAATACCTATATCTATATATCCCATTCTCTTTTGAATCATGTTAACTGTGCTCACCTTGCTAATCAGCAGTGAGTAGCAGGTTTATGGATAGCAGATAAACCTGTTCTCAGCACATTAGCCCACATCTGACCTATTACTGCTACCAAGCACCAATTCAGAATCTTCTGAATTAAAAATAAAAAGGAGAGATAGTGCTGAGTGATCAGCATACAGATGGAAACAAACTGGAAATCTCTCCTAGAGGCTTCTTATGGATGATAAACAGGATGAGAGGCAAAATGGAACTCTGCAGGACCCTACAGGCCAATGGGTCAAGCAGAAGTTCCTCAGCACCACCTTCCATCTCCAGGCCAGAACCACCACAACACGATTCTCCTAAATTCCACCCAACTAGGTAATCAAGAATGGTATATAGAGGACAGATAAGCTGCCCAGCAGAACTGACAGAGGTGCTGCACTCCCTCATTCAGTTCCCAGTAAACATTGTCTGTTAGGGTGACCAAGACATCTCAGTTCTGAAACCAGAGCAAAAGCCAGAGTGAAATGGGTATATTCTGTCCTGGTATCATGCTAGGGTCACCTTAAGTGGCACAGCGGGGAAATGCTTGACTAACAAGCAGAAGGTTGCTGGTTCAAATTCCCACTGGTATGTTTCCCGGTGGGAAAAACCTATATCAGGCAGCAGCAATATAGGAAGATGCTGAAAGGCATCATCTCATACTGCGTGGGAGATGGCAATGGTAAGCCCTTCCTGTATTCTACCAAAGACAACCACAGGGCTCTGTGGGCACCAGGAGTCGAAATCAACTTGACAGCACACTTTACCTTTATCATGTTAGGGCCCTTGAAGCAAGGACAGTCCACAGGACCTTGGAGAGCTCCAATGGAGTGAGATGATCCTATGGTCTCAGTACCCATTAAGCCCCTTTATGTCCCTTGGCCCTGACTACCTCCCCCAGGCCCCATCCCTCTGTTGCAAGTGCTGCCCTGTAAAGGGGCAGACCCCAGAACAAGCACTCTACTCTCTCCCAGCCACCTCTCACCTGATGTGATCCCTGTGTCAACGAGCAGGCACTGAAGTGCAAGACATTTTTCGTTTGTCTCAGTTCAACCCCTTTGCTGATTCTGGCTCAGTAGGACTATCTTTGCAAGTCTGACTTTGGCTTCCTGAGCCTCTTTGCCACCCAGTTCAGTTTTACCACGGGGCCAGGGGGCCTGTATCTCAGTAGCTAGTGTTGGTGTCAAGAATTCACTTGGCTCTTTCCTCACAGGGTCTGAGTCCTGGTTATCGCTTGAGGCTGGGGCCATGACATATCATCAGTATAATCCAGAAATGGCTGGAGATGTGCTACCATCACCCACTCAAGCACCTTGCCCAAGAATGGAATACTGGAGATCAGTCAATAATGATCCAATATGGTGAGATCAAGAGAGGGGCAGCAAGAAAGAAACAGCAACATCACTACTCAATCATCTCAATAACTGCACTTCGCAGACGGCAGGGAAGGGGGCGGGCGGGCGGAAGGACATCTCGCTGCCGGCCACCCGAGCGTGGTCGGACTCGGTCCGGGCGAGATTTAAAGAAGCGAAATGGCTTGAGGGGGCTTCGGGGGCGGCAGGGAAGTATCCTGCCGCCCGATTTTTAAAACAAGAAGGAGCCCGCCGGAGCCATAGGAGCGGGTGGAGAGCGATTCTGCAGCCGCATTTTTAAAAAGAATTATGGCTGCAAAGCGCGGGAGGGGTGAGTAAAGCCCCCCCCACCCTAACCCTCCCAAACCAAAACCACCCCTTGTACGGACCGGTTCGGAGGCCAGTAGAATGGCCTCCGAACCGGTCCGTGCACACTACTACTCCCTTCTTCCTTTCCTCTTCCTCCCTCCCTCTTTCCCTCGCTCTCTTCCTCAGGCATGGAGGGGGAGGGGAGGAAGGAGCAGCTCAAAGTGTGGGAAGGTTCAGTTCTCCTTCCTGTTGGAAGTTAAAGGACTTTGCGCTGTCTCTTGTCTCAGACAGTGGAGGGCAGACTAGTGAGTCAGAGGGCTAGAGGGTCAAGACATTGGTCAACCCTTCTCCACTGCTCTGACACTATCCCTTTGGAATGTAGATTGGTACTCTTAGGGATTAACTTCCTTTCTCTCTCTCTCTTCCCTACCTGTCCTTCTACCTTGCAACATGGCAAGCTCCTCTCCCTGCACCATGTGTGCAGAGAAGATGCAGAATCCATCTGCATCCAGCTAGATGGATAGATTAGAGATCCTAACTCCTCACTTTCCTATCTAGAATAGAGTTCCTTAATAAGTGCCTTATATATTGATTTGAAACTATGAATTGGCTCCAAGTTACTTTACTCTCAGCATACACGCAAGCCTAACTAAATTCCGCTGTGTTGTGCCTCTGTGCACTCTGCTATAATGAGAAAGGGATTCTCTCACCACAGAGAATTTCCAACACTTCCCCCCTCCCTCCACATGCCATCGGTGCTGTGCTGAGAAAGGGGGGGGGGAAGGAGCAAAAGAGCACAGCGTGGAGGGAGAGGAAGGAAGGAAGGGCTTGCCCAGTCCAAAGCTTGGGGCCAAAAGAAAGAAGCCCCGTACAGTGAGGGTGGGAGGTTAAGTTAACCTTCCTCCCACCCCTGCTGTGCTGCACCATTCTGCTTCCTTTTTTCTTGGCACAGCGCCAATAGCATGCGGGGGGCGGAACATTGGCCAGCATACTAGGAGAAGAAGGAACAGAGCAGTGCAGCATGGTCGGGGGCGAGGGAGCAGCTTGTCCCATCAGGAGGTGGAGGAAGGAGCTTTCTGAGCCAGATCTGACCCGCAGGCCAGGGATTTGACACCCCTGATCTAAGCCAGAAACTTTAATTTGTCCAAGCTGGAACAAATGAATTCTGCATGCTCTCTGGAACACTCAGGTATTTCTGCATGCTCAAGGCAGAAGACCCTCACAGAATCCCCCACTGAAGAACTCTCTGTATTTCTCTCCCATTCCCTTTTAAATAACAAGCTAGGGATGTGCATGAGCCTATTCAGTGTTCTATTCCTAGAATGCCTAACCAGTTCAGACGTGGGGGCAGGGACACCTTTAAGGATGGGGGCAGATGCATTTACACACACACCATGTTTCCCCCGCCAGCCAGTGGGGCAGCAGTGTACCTCCCTGCCGACCCGTCTCCTCTTCAGTCCAGAAGTGACCAGAAGCAGTGTGTGCATGTCAGCACGCACACACATTACTTCCGGTCACTTCCAGACCAAAGAGGGGACAAGGAAGGAGGTATGCTGCCACCCCACCAGTCCAGTTTTCAAGGGAATGGAGGGGTGGGGGAGGCACGTTTCCATACCGAGTTCCATTCTGTGGTGTCCCCTGGCTCCAAGGCCTTGAGAGGGGCTTCAGACAGGTCCGCACTCCCTGGTTCAGTGGTCTCTGCACTAACTGGGGCTTCAGTGGGCATGTCTGAGTCCTCTGGTTCATTAGTCCTAGCCCCCTCCTGATCCTGTTCAGGCTCACTGCTGAGGCCCCATCCCGATCTGGTTCCCTGATTACCTCCTGATCAGACTCCTCTGAGTCTGACTCCAGTGGTCTGGGGCAATCATTGACACTGGGCTCCCCACATGTTCTCGCTCTCCCCCCACCACCACCACACCGCCATTCTCTACTGAGGCTGTCTGAAGCCCTCACTCTTACTCTCTCTCTCTCTCCTGCCACCACCAAGAGAGAGAGCAAGAGAGGCAACCCAGGGGCCGGGCTGGAAATGAGGGGACCAGTGCCAGCCCAGATTGCACAATGGCAGGGTACACATGGAGTGTGCATACAGCCGACACTCCCTTTGGATTAAATAAAGGGATTTATTTAATCCCTTTGGATTCAATAGTGCACAAACTCACTGATCCTGCCGCAACAAATCCTCTTATAGAAAGGCTCTGTATTTCCTTAAGCTTGTGTGATTCTGAGAGAATATGCCTTATTTTTATATTAATGAGTTATTTTGATACTATTTTCTTAGATGCACTTTAACTCTGATGCATCATAGTTCTGATACACTTTATCTCTGCATTATCCTTTTGTACATTATGGTTAGATTGTGCACTATTGACATCTAGTATGTTGTTATGTAGTTGTTAACTGCCCAGAGATGAAAGTTTGGGGCGATGTACAAATTTGACAAATAAATAAATAAATAAAATAGTAACTTTATATGCTCCTTTGTTGATTGGTGTATATAACTGGATGGATGCTTGCAAGCAGGAGCAAATTATTATTTACTTTGTTAACATGGGATCAAAAATCGATAAAAAAACTAAATATGGACATGAGGAGAGAGCCAAAGATAGACAAGATAGTAGAGTTTAAAAAGAACCATCTCAGATATTAACAGTATATAATCTGTGCCAGATTATATTGAATTGAACAGTCAGAGGGAAGAATGGCTCATTAATTGAAAGGGAAATATGGACAAACAAAAGGAAGAGCAAGAAAAATGAGGAAATATTTAAATGATAAAGCTACATATTGGGAAGGCAAGTATGGAATTTTGAATATTTTATCTAGTGAAAAACAAGAGTAAGTTGAATTGAGAAGAACTACATTCAGACACAAACACAAATTCAACAGAATGAAGTATACCGAGTCCTTTACAAATGGCGTGGAAGAACAATGGAATTTGGAAAGGCAAAAGATAAGCTTGACATTGTCCAGAATAGAATATAACCTGAAATGCAGGAGTTTATCTGAACAAAGAGACTCTGGTGTCTTTTTACAACTGGAAGAAACATTTAAATCATTCCTGAAATTGGAAAATAACTCTGAAGTGTTAGATGTACTTGCTGGGTGACTCTGGGCCAGTCACTTCTCTCTCAGCCTAACCTACTTCACAGGATTGTTGTGAGGAGAAACTTTAGTACACTACTCTGGGCTCCTTGGAGGAAAAGCAGGATATAAAATGAGAAAAATATAATTAATAAATAAATTTAAAACAAAAAACCACCATTTTTCAGCCCAAGTTCCCAAAGTGGATTAGACTGTCAATTCTTTGCAAAGCAATAAATAAGCTGCATGACCCTCAGACACATATTTTCAATAGACATAGTGGACTTCAGAGGGAAGGGGGAACTGTCAAAAAATTTTCCTCCCCGCTTTAACACCACCATGTTAGACTGAATGCCAAGTACTGCTGCACCAGCATAGTGATTGTCTGGATATAAGCCAGTATTCATTTATTTTTTACAAAGAACACATAAGACAATAAAGAACACCTCTTTGCTCAGTTATAATTAGGAGATATATTTGCATCAGGGAACCATGGTATGAAAAGGAGGACTGAAAGAAGAAATTAAGGATAATTAAGGGAGTTATACTATTTTGCTTGGTAATTTAGTAGGTCAGGACGTCACTTTAATAATGAATACGTATGTACCAAAAGCCAATCAAGCTATATTCTATGTACAGTTGATATTACTTCTAAAGAAAAAAGCAAAAGGAACACAACTATCTTAAGAGGTGGTTTTAATGGAGTACAAGATAGAGTACTTGGATACTCTTATCCAAAGATAGGAGTAATTGCAGTGTAATGACAGCAAATCATTTTTAAGGGTCTGAAATAGAATCACTTGGTTGATATCTGGAGACAATGGGCTGGTTCAGGTGGACATGGCGCACGCACAGGCTACTTCCGCTTAATTCCGGTCCGAGGAGAGGACGGGGTGGCAGGGAGGTATGCTGCCACCCCGCCAGATAGGCTTTTCAGCAAGCGCCAGCGGGGGGAATGCGGCCAGTGGGGATAAGTGCACCCTCCTCTGCCCTTAAAGTTATCCCCCCCACCTTCAAACCGGTCCCTTCTGGTTCCATGCACAACCCTAACATGCAATTAAAGAACATCCCAGATTGCATCAGCACGTCCTTTCGTGACATTGGGACAGATGTGTTCTTGCTGCCCAATGCTGTCATGTGCAGAAGTCTGTGTTCATCTGAACTGGCCCATTATCGTCCTAATATGCAGGATGATATCTTCTATTCTGAACTGCACCTTTTCTAGGATAGATGTATTCATGGTCATCCCAGACTTATTATATATTTCAGAAATTAAAGCAGATGGCTACTTTTGTAGATCATTCTCCAGTTACATGCACATGGAGGTTACGGAACAGAAGTAATATAATACAGGGGAAATTGAATACGTTTTTGATGAAAGACCAGGAAGTGCGTAAACATATTGAGGGAGCATTGGAAAAAAATCTAATTAATGCAACTCCAGAAATAAATCAAGCAGTAATAGGAGGAGCAGAGACTGGCAGCTTCTCCAAGGTTGCAGGCCGAAGTCTCTCTCAGCTTTATCTTGGAAATGCCAGGGAGAGCACTTAGAACCTTTTGCTCTTCCCAGAGTGGCCCCATCCCCCAAGGGAAATATCTTACAGTGCCCATACATGTAATCTCTCATTCAAATGCAAACCAGGGCAGACCCTGCTTAGCAAAGGGGACAATTCATGCTTGCTACCACAAGACCACCTCTCCTCCCAAACCAGTTTGGTCTCAGAAGTAAGTTTTCTTTCTGTTTTAGATCGATATATACAAATCCCGATATATACAAATCCCTTAAAACCCATCTGTTTGGCCTGGCCTTTTAGGGTTTTAATTATTTTTATTTGTTTTAATGCTAACCTGGTTTTCAGGGTTTTAATTGTTCTGATAGTTTTAATTGTTTTTTAAGATGTTTTTAATTGGTGTTCTTATTTATATTTCTGTTTTAATTGTTATTGGTTTTAATGGTTTCTGTTTTTAATTGTAAACCGCCCTGAGCCATTTCGGAAGGGCGGTATAAAAAAATCAAATAAATAAATAAATAAATAAATAATAAATCTCTGTTGACGTCTAATGATATATTGTCAGATCAATGGCCAGCCAACATCCAGTGCAAAGAAGTTGCACTACCTGAATGCGCTAAATAAGGAACTTGCATTCCTGATTAGTGTTGCACTGGTGCAAACATGTTTTTGTTTGAACAAGGTGGCTCATTTTCTCCTGCTATGAAACCCTCATATGTTTTGCAAATTGCAGAGAACTTTTGCACAAGAGTTCAACTTCAAACATCCCCATGACTTTGCACAGTTACGCCACTTTGGGGCAACTTTAATTATTGCCTAAGCGCAGTATTAATCTGGAAACCAGCTATTGTTTTTCCCAAAAAGGGGGGGAAAGGCAGGGTTGCCTACTGTCCTCCTAATTATTGGCATCAGCAATGGAACCTTTAGTCAAGACTATAAGGAATGTGACTGAAATGAATGGAGTTCTAAGTAAAGAAGAAATGAAGGTCTCAATATGTGCAGAATGAAGAGACTGCTGCAATTACACTTAGGTAGAGGCATCTCTCTGAGCATTATTTATAGTACTGATGTATTTTGGAACTATCTCAGGGTATAAGATGAACTATAATAAATCAGAATGGGTAGATATATCGATATGGAACAGACAAATTTCAAGGAAATGATTAAATTCAAAGAAATGTGAAACCTATAAGATAGCTTGGCACACTACTCCAGAAAGATCAATAATGAGTAAATACTCAAAATCATTATAAACATATAACTGAGATCCAAGTAATTCAATCAATTTCCTAACTAAATTTCACGGCTAGGAAAAACAGTTTTGTTTAAAAGTTATGTTATCTAGAACAACACATATGATAGTTTGAGCCTGGTCATTTCGGCATCGAGTGAAAATTCTGGATTCATTCTATGATCCAGTTATTTGTTTTCCCAGATGTCCATGGTATCCTCAAAAGTCTTCTCCAGCACCAAAGTTCAAAAGCATCAATACTTTTTCTGTCCTGCTTCTTCAAAGTCCAGCTTTTGCAACCATAGAGTGTCACGGGGAAAACCACTGTCTGAACAACTCTAATCTTGTAGGTATAGACACATCACAGCATCTAAGTATCCTTTCCAAGGCCTTCATTGCAACCCTACCAAATGCTAGTCTGTGGCATATTTCTTGACTGCTGGATCCTTTACTGTTGATGGTCAATTCTAAAAAGGCAGAAGCTATCCACCACTTCAATGTCTTCATTATTGATTCTGAGACTGGTTCTTGAACCCATTGTCACTAGTTTAGTCATCTTTACATTTAGTCGTAGTCCCATTTTTTCCACTGTGCTCCTTGACTTTCATTACTAGAGCTTGCAAATCATCTACATTCTCGGCTATCAGAGTGGTGTCATCAGCATAGCACAGGTTATTGATGTTTCTTCCTCCAGCTTTAAAACCACACTCATCTTCTTCCAATCCAGCTTCTCTCAGTAAACATTCAGCATTTAAGTTGAATAAATAAGAGGAAAGCATATAGCCTTGTCTTACTCTTTTGCTGATCTGGAAACAGTTTGGTAGACTGTGGCTTCCTGTCCTATGTATAGGTTTCTCATGAGAGCAATGAGATGTTCTGAGATGCCCATTCTCCTAAGGATATTCCACAACTTGACATGGTTGATGCAATCAAAGGCTTTGATGTAGTCAATGAAGCACATATGGACTTCTTTTTGGTATTCTTTGGCTCTCTCAATTGTCCAGCATGCATCATCAATAATGGCTCTTGTTCCTTAGCCTTTTCTGAAACCACCCCGAACATCTGGCATTTTCCTTTTCATTTCAGTCTTTTCATGTAGGGCTCTAATCTGTGTTGGATGATCCTGAGCATTCTTTTGTTAGCATGTGAAATTAAGAATATTGTGTGATCGTTCGTTTGTGCAATCTGTTGTCTCCTTTCTTTGGTATAGGTATGTAGACTGTCCTCTTCCCAATCTGTTGGCCATTGTGTCGTTCTCCAAGTTTGCTGGCATAGTTTGGTTAGAGCCTTGACTGATTCTTCTTCTGTTGCCTGCCATATTTCTGTAGCTATTCCGACTTAGTAATGACCAGAGTGCTGATCTAACTTCATCTTCCTGTACCAGCAGTTCTTGCAAGTAGGGTATATCTTCTAGAGTATCTTGGATGTTGATGTCCCTGCTGTACAGATTTTTAGTATACTCCTATCTCTGTTTGATCTTCTCCAAGTCAGTTACTATCTGTCCTTTGGCAACCCTTAACATACTTTCAGGGATCATTTCTATAGTGGTTACCTGGAGAAGCATGTTCACACGTGCTCGGTCCCGTGTGTAAACACATGAAAGGGCTTTCTAAGTCACAGCACCCACTTGGTGGAACTCCAATTCAAGGTTGGATCCTCCTCCTAAGTTCAGAGATCTTTGGGGGGGAAATTCTCATTTTTCTGTGTCTATTTCCATCCTCATGGTCTTTACAGATGTCATTATAGTACTGCTCCTTGTCTCTAACAGCTTTCTGAAAATCCCTATTAATTTTCTTCATGAGGTCTCCAACAAAAGAATTTTTTACCATGGATTCACTTTAGCTAGTCATTTTCTGAGATGCCTGTGTAAAATGAGAACAATTTACACTGTAGAAATGCAATATAGTGGTTATGTGTATATGGTATGTTACTTGAAAATTCCAACATCTACACACACACACACACACACACACACACACACACACACACACAGAGTGTAATATCAAGCTGGCATATTGATCTTTTGGAGTTCAGCACCATGATACTGGACATCTGTTTGTTCTATAACTAGTTATGCAAAATTCTACAGTGTTTTTTCCACATCAACCTAATCGAATGCCCATGGCAAATGATGCTTTGGTGATCCACATGCATTCAAGGGGGCAAAATTTGTTCAAGCAACAACTTGGTTATTATACGATATTATATAACAGAGTCCTAGATGACATGTTTAAAATGATCAAAACATGTTTTCATCTGAACAATTTAACAGACCAACTGATTTATGCTTACTTCAACTCCTTTGAGTATAGTTACCAACCTATAAGCATCTAGGCTGTATTATATAATCTGAAAATCAAAATTTATTTACTCATCAAACAGAGGCACAATGCAAATTAGATGCAATCTTATATAATCAGGGAAAGATGAACATTTTGCTGATTTGAACAGCCAATTGGAATAATATCTATGAAATACAAAGTCACTGTAGAGACAAAATGGATGTTTATAAGTTCCCCACTTAAGGAATAGTTCAGACTTTATATGGCAAATGAAATAACTGCATTTCAGCAATTGAAACACACATTCTGGGGCTCCCAGTCAAACACTGGGGGGTTGTGCCTCATGGGCCTGGTGCCAACAACACTGATGTATTTCATTTTTCTTAGTTCTAAATGTTAACTGGCTTGCTTGACTTGGTTCATATGGCTCCCTGGCCAGTGGGAAAATGGCTTATCCTCCCTCTCTCTCCTCTGCCACACCTATACAGTCATAGATAACATGAATATTTCACATGGGACCCATATGAATGATGAACTGATTCACATTATTTGTCCTCACCATGCAAGTTTCTAGCAGTAACAGATCCTAAATTTAATCTGAAAATATATTCTGGTGCATATTTGATCACCAGAATGTAACTGGTTAAATTCCATGAGAAAAAACTTTTGACCCAAGATACCACTGAATGTGATTTCCAGGGTGTTTCCCCAGAAATCTGCCTAAGCTAAGTGCCATACATGATAAGAAGTGCTGTGCTAGATTAGACCAAGAATCTGCCTAACCAGCAACACAATCAGGAACATAGGAAGCTGCCATATACTGAGTCAGACCATTAGTCTATCGAGCTCAGTATTGTCTTCACCGACTAGCAGAGGCTTCTCCAAGGTTGCAGGCAGAAATCTTTCTCAGCCCTATCTTGGAGAAGTCAGGGAGGGAACTTGTGTTGGAAGTTAAGGACTTTGCACTGTCTCTTGTCTCAGACAGTGGAAGACAGATTAGTGAGTCAGAGGGCTAGAGGGTCAAGACATTGGTCAACCCTTCTCTACTGCTCTGACACTATCCCTTTTGAAATATAGATTGGTAGGGATTAACTTCCTCCCTCTCTTCTCTTCCTGTTCCTACTACCTTGCAACATGGCAAGCTCCTCTCCCTGCACCATGTGTGCAGAGAAGATGCAGAATCCATCTGCATCCAGCTAGATAGATAGAATAGAGATCCTAACTCCTCACTTTCCTATCTAGAATGGAGTTCCTTAATAAATGCCTTATATATTAATTTGAAACTATGAATTGGCTCCAGGTTACTTTACTCTCAGTATACACGCATGCCTAAGTAAATTCTGCTGTGTTGTGCCTCTGTGCACTCTGCTATAATGAAAAAGGGATTCTCTCTCCAAAGAGAATTTCCAACAACTTGAAACCTTCTGCTCTTCCTAGAGCGGCTCCATCCCCTGAGGGGAATATCTTACAGTGCTCACACTTCTAGTCTCCCTTTCATATGCAACCAGGGTGGACCCTGCTTAGCTTATGGGACAGGTTATGCTTGCTACCACAAGACCAGCTCTCCTCTCTCAATTGGGAGAGACCCTTCTGCATTTCCTGCACCCATCCAAGGCACAGCTAGTGTAAACACATGAAAGGGCTTTCCAAGTCATGGCAACCACTTCGTGGAACTCCCTGCCTCTGGAGTTCCATATGGACCTCCTTTTTTCGTGGCAGCTCATTAGCTCTTGAAAAGGTTTCTGTTAAGCCTTTGCCCTACATGTCAGTAAAATTGCTGCGGGTTCTCTTCTTGTTATCTGCTGCTCATCTGCGTGCTTTTTAATTTTTATAGCAATTCTTATTTTAAATTGGCCACTGAGTGGTTCAGTTTTAAATAAGACAGACTGGATCTCATTAGTCTTATTAAATAAGGCTCTTCCTTGTGCAGCATTCTGTTTCTAACAGTGGCTGGCCAGCTGCCTGCCAGCCACTTCTAGAATCTCAAAGGCGGGGCATTACAACCTTGCCCTGTATCTCCCCAGCTCTTTGTAGCCAAAAGGTACCAAGTCCTCTGAACATGCAAGTTCTATTCAAACATTTCAGATGACTTTTCTTTTTTTAACTGGAAGACATTGTGGGGAAACTTGCATAGTGATGAGGAAATGTAGACAAACCACTGAACAACTTGAGAATCGTTTTCAGTATAGGTGGGGACTTATGGAAGAGCTGGGTCCCAAGGGCATTCTCCTCCTCTTCTGCACCTGAGGGCATCTTTTCCATTTATTTACTTCACTTCTGGTTGTTATGCTAGTCTTCCCTTCCCTTTAATTTTCATTTTACATGGGACAGATGAGAGTGCGCAAGGCTCCCCAATGGTCTGAGAAAAGCATGGAGGTGCCTAACTGTGACCCAATGGCTCCCCCTCCAGACTATGAGTGGGAGAAGCTGAGACACTGCATGGGAGGATGTCTCCCTCTCCCTGCAGCAGCAACTCTGCAATAGAGAGAATCAAAAGAGCACAAGAATGGCAGGTCAATATAATTTTTAAAGGAGCAGATGGGTGGTCTCTATAGTACCATCTATGCATGTTTACTCAGAAGTAAGTCCCATTCTGTTCAAGGGGGTTTACTCCCAGGAAAGTGTGCATAGGATTGCAGCCAGATTACAAAATGGGAAGCTTCTGTGGAAGGAAAAGATTTCAGGACGTGATTCATGAAGAAGCAGTAACAATAGCCACAGGAACAGAGATACTTAAAACTGCATCAAAGGTTTCTTTTGCTTGCATGCTCCATTCCAGGCTTCATGGGACTTAGAGAAGGCTCAGCACAAGGTGTTTGTGTGGGGAAGATGCCGTGGAAATGCAATCAACCACAAGTGCACCACAATAATTGAAAAGCCACACGTGCTGGAGAGGTGGCAGTGGGAAGGACAGAGAAGTGACCAATAACCAAATGGCAACATCCTACCCCCACTCGTGTGGATGGAAAAGCATCGGCACCAATACCGTGTGGCGGCAGCCACTTGCAGTGTGGCCATCTCCGTGCAATAGTGCATGATCCTGGTGAGAGGGCTCCTTTATGAGAAGCCAAGTCCCAGAGTGCTCTGGCTGGGGCACAGAGAGAGGAGTGCGCAGGGAAGGGTAGTTCCTCCAAGCACTTTTCCAGACAGCTTCATGGGGAAAGCACTTGTAAGGAATACCCCCTCCCAGTGCTCCATGCACAACCTCCCACTGCACCTTATGTGCCACCCCAGCCATTAATAGGGCACCATGGGGCTTGGCGTCCTGTGAAGGAGCTCCTACACACATACACACCCCAGAAGTGTGCAGTACTGTGAGAAGATTGCATTGCAAGCAGCCACCTCCACACTATAGTGGCACAAAGGTGCAAATTATTCCACTTCAGCATTGGTCTAGAAAACAGTGATATGAGCACACAAAAGAAAGCCACAGAAACACTATGTATGGAAGTTCTGTTTCTCTTCCTCATGTAGCTCAATGCAGAAAACTCATGGAAATAAAGAACAAAAACCCCTCTGTGTGGAAAGGCTCTTGGAGTCAACTGGGGTTACATTTGCCATGTAGATTATTCTTTCTCCGCTGAACAAAGTTCTGACTGATCAAGCAAGCCAGAATTAAGAACAGCCTCACCTCTGCTTTAGGCTTTTGAAAGACTTCTTACAATGACTATCATTTGTATTACATAACCAGCTTCTTAGAAATTCCAATGTCCAAGGAAAATACCTTTGCTGTCTATCATCCATATATTCTTTCATAGAAACTAAGGTGTTAACTTCTTATTTCAAAGGCAGGAGGGGGTTGGATGCCCTAATAATGTTAAACTGGACGGTCCAGTCTTATAGATCAGCTGCAAAGATGCAAAACCAAGTTCTGTGCTGCTGCAGCTAAACTATATCCAGTACAGTTTAGCTGCAGCAGCACAAAACTATACCGAGAGGCATATATTCCTACCCTCCTTGCCATTTAAACTCCACCTTAATTTACTTAATATGAAAGCAAAAGAGACCTCAGGCTGAACTATCAGTATCCATTGTGAGCTTTTCTAAAAGCATTTTTGCTTTAGCTTAAGGATACAGCCAGCGTGGTGTAGTGGTTAGAGTGCTGGACTAGGACTAGGGAGACCCAAGTTCAAATCCCTGTTCAGCCATGAGACTTGCTGGGTGATTCTGGGCCAGTCACTTCTCTCTCAGCCTAACCTACTTCACAGGGTTGCTGAGAGGAGAAACCTAAGTATGTAGTATACCGCTCTGGACTCCTTGGAGGAAGAGCGGGATATAAAATGTAAATACTACTACTACTACTACTAATAATAATAATAATAATAATACATCATTTGCATTTCTAAGCCTGAGCATGGCATTGTTAAGCTGTGTAGTGATGGGACTGAACAGTTTTGTACACTGTTATGCCAATATCAAAGTCACTAGGATATCTAGTGATACAATATTAAATAAATAAATAAGTACATTAATATGAAGACATGTCTTGGGGTTGCCCAGACTTGGTTCAGAACTTCAAACTGGTCTGATTTGGGGCTAAACATGTCCCCCTCCGCAATCCAGAACGAGCAAAAGATTGCCACCACTGCAAATCTGCTGCAGTTCTGGCTTCACTTGAAACGAGCACATTTCAAGACTCACTTGGTGAAGCTCGAGAGTTCCAGTACTGATGTGGGGAGAGGGGGGGGAAACGCTGAGGAAAAAGAAGAGGGCTTCCAGCCAGGAAGCCTCACCCCTGGGGAGGGAGAGAGAAATAATAATGGCCCATTATCAAATGTCCAGTGCTGCAACTAATATGAGCAGAAACAAAAGACAAAGAAAAAGCATGACCCAAACCCAATTAATAAACAGAAAGCGGGAGCAGCCAGTAAATAGGGCATACCAGGGTACAGCTCTTTTAAAAGGAATATGTCCTACCCATCAGCTGATTGTTGGGACCCACCAGTCCATTTAAACAGTCAAAAACTGTCCAGGAGGACTTCTTCACAAGGGAACTAGCATTCAATGCTCCTCGGAATCAAAGAAGCTGTCTAGCATATATTTGTTGCATAGCTTTAGGGATCATAGTCCTGTCGGAATAGATAGATAGATATTGGGGAGGGGAGGGGCAGGCACTAGCAGCCATCCTTTCCCTGGTGTCAAAGACACCCAGTCCAAGCATCTTATGATTCGAGTTTTATGGAAACAGACACACAAGCAGAGATACAGGCAGGGAGCCTAAAAGCTCAGGTGAATTGTTCAGAAGAAGGGTACTGAGTGACATTTTAATTACAAAATTCAAAATATTCGTTCCAAACTGATCATATATATCTTATTAGCAGGACAATTAGAATTACAGCTTTGTTGGATACAATTTATGGGAAATGGCTGGACTGAATCCCTTCCCCCGTTTTTGATGGCTTTGTTGGGGGCAAAAATGGAAGAGGGAATTTGACCATTATTATGAGACCCCATCAAAGTGTGTTGGTTTGACAAGGCAGGGTGGGAGCTGATCAAAGTCAGTGGAGGGGTTGCATTGGTATTGTTCTGCTGCTTAAACTAATGCCAGTTAAGGCACAAAGTCATTCCCTAGCACATTCCAGGAAGTAAAACAATGCAGACCAGGACGCAGGTGGTAATGTTGACAACACTAAACTTGCTGCTGCCCACAGAGGAAGCAGGCAGTAGTTTAAGCAAAAGAACTCCACCATTGCAACCCCTCTTAGGTAAACCCAACTATCTCCTCTCAGGTTGTAGAAACATGGTTTCTATACCTTTCCCACCTGAAGGAGGAGAGACTCCCCAGAAGGAAGCTGGAAGTGATGGCGGGGAGACTTCTGCATCCCATCCCCAGGCGCAATCATGCTCCTGGGGGATAGGCTGCAATTTTGTGGAATCTCCTCAAGGAAAGAGGAAGGATTTCTAACTCCTACTGAACCCCACTTCCCGTCGCTCATTGCCAGAGCTTTAGTGAGTGCTGGGGGTTTGAAAACTTTGCCTATGTCCCTTTGAAAAACAGCCTTGCAAGAGGCTCTAGTGCTCTTTTATTATTTATTTATTTATTTATTTGATTTCTATACCACCCAAAAATGGCTCAGGGCAGTTTACACAGAGAAATAAAAAATAAATAAATAAGATGGCTCCCTGTCCCCCAAAGGGCTCACAATCTAAATGAAACATAAGATAGACACCAGCAACAGTCACTGGAGGTGCTGTGCTGGGGGTGGATAGGGCCAGTTACTCTCCCCCTGCTAAATAAAGAGAATCACCACGTTAAAAGGTGCCTCTTTGCCAAGTTAGCAGGGGACTTTTGAATGCGAACCCTGAGGTTATTCCTACCTAGTTTTATCCCTCAATGGAGAACTTTGGGTTTGAAATGCATTGCGGTTACAAAGATTTACTTTTTCATTAAATCGTCTGCAGCACTGCATGAGTTTCGGGATCCCTCCCTGCACTTTATGGCGGTACCCTCTTGTTTTTGCCATTTCCTTCTGCTTAGGCAGATAAATGAGCCTCCTACCCAAGGGAACAGAACTCATTACAGGGAACCACCCAATCAAAATGCCAATTTTATCCAAACTCATGCATACAAACTCATGACTAACGGAAGTCAGAAATTACATGTGGTCTACCTGGTGACACACAGTTTAATGTTTAGGATGACCTCTGCTGGTACTCTTACAATTTAATTCACCAAACAACAACAAACAACAACAAACAACAAAAATTAGAATTAATGTTCCATGAGCCCAATCCTAACCAAATTTTCTCAGAAATAAGACTTGCTCCTGTGGAATTTAGTTCCAAGAAAGGATGCTTAGGACTGCAGTTTGTGGTGCCTAGTGAGAAAAGCCTAACATTTGCACTGCAGTCAACCTTGGAGGGTTTGAAATAAAATAAATGAAGCAACAAATGCTTATGCTCTTTAACTCAGTTAAACGTGGAATCAAATCCACAGATTTCAGTGGGGAATTGTTCCCAGTAGCACCACAACCCTAAACACTCACTGCACAGTTGCGGGGGGGGGGATATGCACACATAGTTCACCTAAAGACAAGTATTCAACAAATATATATGGAAGGCTAGATCCTGCAAGACCCTGAAGTGGTGCAGTCCAGGAAAAGGTTTGCCACTTGACATGCAGGTGGAAGTCAGTGGGCAGGGCAAGGGAGAGTTGTCAGATTGTCTTAAGTCATCCCTAATGCCTGTGCCATTTTGCCCCTGCATTTGCCTTATGATAAAAACAAGTGGAAAACAGAGCCGTGCTTTCCTCAAAAGCCTGCAAAGAAAGAGAGAAAGGAACAGATGCACAGCACAATCCTGTGCATGTATACATGAAAGTAATATACATGGAAGTCATCCAGTGCTCAGTGGGTCTTACTCTTGCTCTCAGGTAAGTGTATTTCAAAGCATATGCTAAGCACTATATACATTTAGGAATCTATACGTTCCTGCAGAATTATAATCGCTACACACAGTTTTCACATTGTTTCCTTCATTGTCTCACAGCACTGCTGTCATCAGTGACTAGGTTTTAGAACCGAAGTCCCAAGGGACAAGGTCAGGGCAAGGCAGAAGAGGAGAGACCTACCTACCTTTCTCTCAGGAGAGAAAGAAGTGGCTAGAGAACCAGAACTCTCTTCTAGTTTGCTTGGGGCAAAGGCTGAGCAATCTCTGACTCACATAATTGAATACAATGACAAAAACATTTAATGGCAGAGGAGGATACTGTTATTGAGAGAGCTTGTTTGAGGGCTCCCAGGAGCACCCCTATATCTGGTTTGGAGCTACAGGCTTGTAGTTTCCATTTTCGCCTTCCAGAACTCACAGGATCGTGGGCTCATCATTGGTTCGAATGAGCCAACTCGTGGGGCATGTCGCCTGGCACGTAGCCTGGGAAAATGTGGCTCTAGGTCAAGTTTAACCTGAGACTGCAGGAGGACTATCCCTGTGCTCACCTCCCTGATTGCCTTTCAGGTGGGGAAGCTGGAGTAGGCATGAGTTAATTAAGTGCTAGTCTTCTCAAGAACTAGCCAAATACTCTCCCCTATGTTGGCACGTCAGATCAGTTCAGTCCCATCAACTTCACAGAAAGGAGAGAGGTAGGAGATAACAGGTCATCTCCGCTGCTAACAACCATGGCAATGGCTGGCTCAGGGCAGGGGAAGCTAGCTTGTTAAAAACATTCCTAGTCACTCCCAAGGTTTTCTAAAGACACAAGATAAACTCCGATGTGCACATTCCATCCCCCTCCCCCACCCGAAAGGTTTCTCAAACCTATTCAACTAGGAGAGGAGAGCTGGTCTTGTGGTAGCAAGCATGACTTGTCCCCTTAGCAAAGCAGGGTCTGCCCTGGCTGCATATGAATGGGAGACTAGAAGTGTGAGCACTGTAAGATATTCCCCTCAGGGGATGGAGCTGCTCTGGGAAGAGCATCTAGGTTCCACATTCCCTCCCTGGCAGCATCTCCAAGATAGGGCTGAGAGAGATTCCTGCCTGCAACCATGGAGAAGCTGCTGCCAGTCTGTGTAGACAATACTGAGCTAGATAGACCAATGGTCTGACTCAGTATATGGCAGCTTCCAATGTTCCTATTGTGCTGACCAAAGCATACCCAGCAAAGTTGAACAGAACAAAGATGTATTCTTTGGTCTATCCCTTTTGTCCACCTTTTCAGCAGAAAGGTGTGGTTAGCATTCTGCCTCAGGGCAAGATGCTATCTATTTCTAGTCAAGACACAATCAATCAGTGTGCCTCGGATTCTCCAGTTGCGTGCTCATGTCTGTGGGCATTGGCTACTCCATCTTGCCTTGCCTTTTGTTCCTGTTCCACTTGTTGCCTCCAGACCAGCCCTTTTTCCAAGCCTGATCTGCACAGCATGCTTGGCTGTGAGATACTGGTCTCCTGAGATCATATTCCCTTTGGATTTTGCCTGGTTCCCAGACCCTCACTTGGCCCTTGGGTCTCTGTGGCTGCCTTTTGCCTCCTTGCCTGTCCTGGAGGAAAGAGGTCCCTTGACATTGGCCAAACTACAAGGGTCCATACACCTCACCAGATGGACTTAGGTAGTATAACTAATCTCTGCCCTCAAGCCTCTTACTCCCCTCCTTTCTTGCTTCCTCTAAAATCCAAAGTTGTTCTCCAAGACAGTTTCTCTGGTCAGCCTCGAGTCGACTCAATTCAAATCTCAAGCCAAATTGCCTCTTCATGAGCAGGGCCGGATTAAACTAGTGCGGGGCCTGTAGCATATGTTATAAAGGGGCACTAAATTTTCAAAATGCACATAAAAAGCGAGCGTGACAAGAAATTTCTAAGAAATTTCCAGGGCAGATCCAGCAGGAAATTACAGGGGGTGCAACAATAATTTTCCCCCATAAAAGATCCCCCCCATATAAAAATTTTGGGGCTTGGATTTTATCTCTCTCTTCCAAATGCACTATGCCAGGGGGTGTCAGTCAAACTCAAATCTGGTGATGGGCCAGATTAGATTCTGATGCACCTCTGGGGAGCCACACATAGCCTTGCACCCACCTCACGCCACCTTCTGTCTTCCTCCTCCTCCTCTCTGCTTTCTCTCATTCCTTTTCTTCCAGACACACAGCTCTTGTCCTGCCACTTAAATTAGCTGAATTCACTACTTTTTACACTAAAATATACTCAGGGAAAGGTTGTTTTATGGGGGGGGAGTATTTTTAGAAGAAATTCTGAACATTCCTGCCAATACCAGATTTTGCATGGACAATCCTGCCACTCTTCCCTCTTCTCTCCCTTACAGAGAACCTGTTGTTAAAAGATCCAGGGCTTGGGTCCACAGCCTTCCCACATTTTGATAATTAAGCCCTTCCACACTCTCCTCCCCACTAGTTTGCTTCACCCTAAAAATTAATCTCCTTTTCCTCCTGCCATCAGATTTTCCCTGTAATCAATATGCACACGGTTGAGAACCAGCATAAAGCTGTAAAACCCACTTTCTCTCACGGCTTCTCTCACATGTACACACACGGTTCATGGGGGTGTGGGGGGAGAGAGAGAAACACTTGACCAAGGGGAACAAATCACACACAAACAGAACAAACAGCTAAGGGCTGGTTTCTACGAAATGTTTTACTTTCCTTCTTCGAGCGAGACCAGCAGTGTCCTTGGCTCTGCAGTTACATACCAATTCCAAGTGGGGGAGGAGCACAAGACTCCAGCAGAACCAATAAGGCTGGGAGAGGGCAGGACAGAATGAATGAAGCTGCGAGGGCTGGGTAACCGGTGAGCACTAAGATGCCAATGGCAGCCAGGGTAGATTGCTGAAGCAGAGAAGAGGAGAGATCTCCAGACACGAGAGATTATAGGAATACGAGAAAAGCTTGCAATGCATTTAGTGAGGGGCCCTTGAAAGTGCGAGGCCCGTAGCAAATGCTACCCTTGCTAATAGGTTAATCCGGAATAGTTCATGAGCCATAACTTAGTCCTATTAATTTGTTAGTTTTTCTAGTTAGTGTTGTGTTGCCTTTTTTAACCAATATTTCCTGTACCCCCTAAACCCTAAAATAAACCTGATTCTATTTTTGAACTTCAAACTATGCCTGCTCTTTCCAAGACTGAAGCTTTGCACAAGTTTATTCTCATAGGTGGGCTACTTCATTCACACTTATTAATTTTCCACAGAAGCAAAAAAAGTAGTCAGGGGTGTTTGCCAATTCCCTAGGAGCTGTACCATTAACAACACATAACTTGG
The DNA here is from genome assembly GCF_027244095.1 of Hemicordylus capensis. Classification (NCBI taxonomy): domain Eukaryota; kingdom Metazoa; phylum Chordata; class Lepidosauria; order Squamata; family Cordylidae; genus Hemicordylus; species Hemicordylus capensis. The sequence continues at coordinate 243,564,575 of NC_069657.1, read as the reverse complement.
GGATCCCCAGAACTAGCTCACCTTGGATAGTATGATCCAGGGGAAGAAGTCCCCAGAGACCCCTGTGTTGGAGATGCAGCTCATCTAATTCACAAAATAGCAGCCTCCTTCTCCTGAATTGACTCTTTCCTCCCTCACAACCCCTCATTTCACAGACCCCTGCCCACTATCCTTTTATATATATAGATTCCTCTTCTCTACAATCAAGAACATCTTCCAACCAGTAACAGTTGCATTCCAACTGTCCTTAGCCATCAGAGGCTCCTCTTCCCTATCTGCATATGGAATCCCCACTGTCCAATCACCACAGTGCCACAGGGTCCTCTTCCCTATCGGCATATGGAATTCTCACTGCCCAATCATCATGGTGCCACGGGTGCCACAGGCTCCTCCTCCCTAACTCCACTGCCCAATCATCATGGTGCTTTGGCTTTATTTATTTATTTAAAATATTTATACACCGCCCCTCCAGTGCACTACTGCTGAAGGAGGCTCACAACAATAAGAAAGACACAGATACAATAAAAGTAATAACATTAACTAAACTTAAAACAAAGTCAGATTAAAAACCACAATTATTAGGTTCAAATTAAAACTGAAAATTATAAAAAGCTAAAGAACCTGCTACCAGATATGGTATAACAAAATAATAATGGAGCATTAAAAAGCCTCCTTTAAAAGGTGTGTTTTAAGATGTTTTTTAAAAACACTGAGGGAAGGAACATGGTGAAGCTCTTCAGGGAGGGCGTTCCAAAGCAGAGGGGCCACAACTGAAAAGTCCCTGTCTCTAGTCCCTGCCAACTGGATCTCCGTTAGTGGCGGGGTCATGAGCAGGGCCTGAAATGATGAGTGGAGGGCCCTGGCAGATTCATTTGGGCGAATGCGATCCAACAGGTACCCCGGCCCCAAGCCATGTAGGGCTTTAAAGGTCAATACCAGCACTTTGAATCTAGCCTGGAAGCGGACCAGTAGCCAATGAAGCTGACGCAGGATGGGTGTAATACTCGTGAAGCGACTTGCACCCACGAGCATCCTTGCAGCAGCATTCTGAACCAGCTGAAGCTTCGGAACTCTCGGAAGAGCTGCCACGAGGGACACAGTGAGGGACACAAGTTTGTGGGGGCTGGCTGGGGGGTGTATGCAGTAGTAATCAAGAGCCTGAGTATTACTGACGTATATGTAATTGAAGAATTATATGCTACTGAATATATGAAGGACAAATGCTGCCTTTATAGGGACCAACATTTCATCCCTGAAATGAGGGGCATCCTGCATTATGAGGGACAGTTGGCAACCCTAGGACTTCACAACAGCAAAACATAATGGATGGAATACAACACACCCTTAAACTCTGGGTACCCATTTGACTTCATTTAAAAAAAACAATTCTTGCTGCTATCGTCCTACACAGTACTTTATAAATACGTGTCGCTTCTAAGTTCTCTCCGCGCGCCACACCTCCTCTTTCTCTTTCCACGGCACCACCTCGCTGGGGCGCTCTCGCTTAGCCGAGATCAATGCACGTCTTGCCTGCCGTTTCTGTCGTTTTTAAAGGGTGAACTAAGCTTGACTCGCTGAGGCTACCGTAGCGGCATATATGTTGTGCGCATGCGCTCTCGTTGTTCCTGGAGCGGGGCCTGTCCTTGATTGTCATGGCTGTCGCTTGCCGAAGGCTTTGGGAGCTGCCTGGGGTGCCCCGTAGTAAGTCCATGGGCAGCGTAATTACTGATGGTAATTAGCCCCCTCCACCGCCCTTCTGGAGGGGGCTAATTAGTCCTCTTCTGCCACTGTCTGGCTATTTATTAAAGTCCTCCTCCTCTACCGGGGAGGAACAGTCACCCTTTCCACGCGAGGCTTTAGGGGGAAATAGGCAAGGAGGGGCTCTCAGAATTGGTCAAAGGAGAAAGCGGACCGACTCAAAGCACGGCTGGGCTGGGCCTCCCACAATGTATCTCAAGCCACCCGGAGTGGACCCCCGAGTAAAGTCGATCTCTGGCCCAAACAGAGTGCCGGGGGGATCGGTGGCAAAGGAAAGAGAGCCGCCCTGCGTGCTCCTGGGCTTGGCTCCTATGGCCAGAGGACTGTACCGAAGGCTGCCTTTTCCCCGGATCTGGGGGAAAGCCCCATTGAACTGGGTGGAATTTATTTTCAGATAAATACGGCTGCAAGAGTTGTCACAAGGGATATATGCGTGGCATTAGAGTAAAAACGTTAAGAACTGTGGAAGTGTAGAATCTCGGTTTTTAAAAACAAATAACTGGGGGGAGAGATGACCTTAGCAGTAACTTTTCCTAAATGTGCTCTTTAAAATGCAATCTGTATAAAACTTTCCACTGTTTTAAACGAATGTTTGAGGTGAGTCTACGCTGGTCCCTGTTGGCAAGCACTGTTGTAATACCTCTTTTGTATTTGCTACTATATATGTGTAAGCCTGCCACTTTTTTCGGCTAGGGTTTCTATACTTTTAAAAGCTGGTTGAGATAGAACAAATGCAGGTTTTCCCATCTGGATACTGGGGGAAATTGTAATTGTTATATTTCTGCTTTTTAGCAAACTTTTGTGTATGAATTGCACTTCTAAGGGTGTGATCCTATCTGCAATTAAAGGTTAAAAGGTAAGGTAAAGTGTGCCATCAAGTCGATTTTGACTCTTGGTGCCCACAGAGCCCTGTGGTTTTCTTTGGTAGAATAAAGGAGGGGTTTCAGTATGAGATGATGCCTTTCAGTATCTTCCTATATCGCTACTGCCCAATATAGTACCACTGGGGATTCAAACTGGCAACCTTCTGCTTGTTAGTCGAGCTTTTCCCTGCTGCGCCACTTAAGGTGGGCTATCTGCAATTACTCAAGAATAATTCTCACTGAATTTGATCATCTTCTCAGTAAATGTGCATAAGAAAGGACTGCAAGGATACCTGGCTATTACAAGAATAAATGATTATTGTGGCTCATCTGTATAATAATTGTAGGAGAGGGAAGTTGTTTTTAGTATCTGTTTGTATGTAGTCTGAAATTAATGGAAGTTTTCTCTCTTGAAGGATGGTTTTCTCTCTCTGTTGGATGCCTGAATTCTAAAGATGGAGAACCAGCAAAATTCAAGCCACCTCCAAAGCCAGTCATTGTTGATGAATCAAAGCATCATGTAGCGGAGAAACGGTAAAGCTTATCATTTTATGTTTTTCTATACCACCTAAACGATAAAGATCCAGTGCAATGGGGCACCACTGATAGAACTCTAAACTGCTCAAACAGTTTAGAATAAATTAAAAATTATTCTTCTTTTTCAGTTGCACAGTTTAACTTTTAATCAGCTAGAGGGACTGTTGTTAGTATGAAGCAAGATTATCCTGGAAGGGTTTTATATGATCTCATTTATTGAAGGACCTGGAATTAATTAAAATTATCTAAAAAGTATTGCTCTCCTGCAGCAGAACTTGGGGTAGAATACAAATTAAAACAGCAAACTTCTTCATATATAGTACGCTTCGGCCTGATTTAACCAAGAGCTCAACCTTGGGAGCCTGTTTCTAATTCTAGTGTTCAGACCAGAATATATGAAATAACAACAAAGGAAGAATGTGTTTTTATTATCACTATAAGCAGCCTATGCACATCTAGAATTAGACTTATAGAACTATAGGAGCTCGAGCTTCCTAGAAATCAGACCATAAGTTCTAACCTTAAAAATTAACCATAGAGTGCATACATATTGCACCTTAACTATGGTAAATGAAGTAAAAATTCCTTTAAAAATGTGAAGCTATGGGGGATCATGTTTCCCATTTTTGACAAAAACTGAAATGGGGGGGGGACTGAAATATGTACAATATTTTGTATCATATTTACTGGCTTAAGTACACCAAATGATCTGTGCATGGCTTAACAGACAAGATTTTCCCTTTTAAAAATAAAATGTATTTATTCTTTTAAGTCTGTGTATAGCTTTATTGTTAGCAGTAAGAAATGCCACATATTTCCTTTTATGTAATATAGCAAGTTACTACTTGCTTTTATGTTTATAAAGTTATTTTTCTGTCTGACAGATTCTTGAGTCCAGAATTCATCCCTCGCCAGCAAAGAATAGATCCTCTAATGTTCTACGTTGAAAGAAGAGATATGGTGCAGAGGAGAAAAGTAATTAATATTCCAGAATTTTACGTTGGTCAGTATTAATTCTAGAATATAACATATTAATGGGGCCACAACAAAAATAATGGTGAATGGAGGTCATTCTCGAATAGAGGGGTTGTGTTACCCAGCGTGCCTCTAGAATAGACAGGTTTTAGTTCAAAAGCAGAATCTCTGGAAGGGGCTAAGTGGCACCAGTTCTGTTCCTGCCTTGCCTCAGGGAACAGTGTTTCCTAGAGATCTCCACCTGAACTATTCTCCAGGCCAGTTGTTCTCCCTGTCTCTCGATTTCTCTCCCTGTCTTTCACCTCTTGTGTGCCAGGGCGGGAAGTGAGTTCTAATTTTGTTTTTAAATCCAAATTCTAAACGAGCTTTTTCTTTGCTTACCTCCTTGCTAACTATTTGGCAAATGGATCTTACTTTACTTTCATTTTCCCTTCTGTTTGGGGCCACCTATGCCACATGGATCCTTTCCATACCGGAGAGCTTTTGGTAGGCTCCCTATTGGAGGGGCCCCACACGGAAGCTCTGGCACTCCTGCCAGATCACTCCTCAGCCAAACCTAGTGCTCCAACATTACCTCCCGTACAGGCACAGCGCCTTCCTTGTCAGTGACCACAGGCATCTCTGACCATTCTAAGAAGCTGCACAAGATGGCACACAAGTAGTAGTAAGTTTATTAGTAGTAAGAAGGCACACAAGAAATCGAAACATGTGCCTCCCATGGCAGCTACGCCACTGAAAAGACCAAACCCCAAAAGAAGAAGCCCCAAATCCCTATGGCTTGTTTGAATAAACACTTGCTGCTGCCAGTGGTTTGCCAGCAACAGCAACCAAACCACTTGCTACCAGTGCTGCTCACACACCACAAGGGCTCTACCAGTTGGCACCATCTACCAGATGAGTGCCATTTTACCACCCACGACTGAGACCCCTGGCAAGCAAGTGGGGGGAGGGAACTGGCAGTGCTGATCCTCCTACCCCACTCCATATCCCAGCCAGCGGAGATTGCCACCTGAACTATGGCACTGCAGGACCAAGGCACACCAGTAGCTCCAAGGGATGCATCTCCACCGGACCTGGCTAAACAAGTAATGGGGCCCATGAGTAATCCTCCTCTGGAGAAGTCAAATTTCAAACCTCCCTTCCCCGATGACGTGTCTGATTGGTTAAGGAAATCTGTTGTTAGGGAATGCAAGTTACTCATCCCCCCTTCTGCTCCTTTCCTTCCTTCTGTTGATCTCAATCCTCCTCCTCACCTCCCCAGAGCTCCAAGGTCACTACCTCCGTTTTTGCTACAACGGTCAGCACTTCCAGTACAGGGCAATAACTTTTGGTCTCTCTTTAGCTCCAAGAGTATTTACAAAGATCATGGTGGCTCTGATCACACACATGCGCATTGAGGTGCTTCACATCCATCCGTATCTTGTCGATCTCTTGATCTGATATCCCTCCCTAGGCATCCAGGATGTCCAGAGAGCCATACACCTACTACAGGCCCATGGGTTCATCATCAACCTTCAGAAGACCCACCTCTGCCCATCTCAGTCTCTTCTACACCTGGGAGCCCTCTTCAATACCTCTCTGAGCTCTGTCCCCCTGCCCCTAGAACACAGGGTGAAGATTGCATCCATCATATCCCCTCTGCTAGGGAAGTCCTCAGTGGATCTCAAGCTCCTGGCCCAAATCCTGGGCTCCATGATTGCCTGCCTGGAATGCACCCCTTGGGCCAGATGGCACTCCTGCATTCTTCAATGGCACCTACTTCCCTTCCAAGACATCATCTCATCTCTTGCACGCACAAGGGGTTACGTCTTCCACTCAAGCTCCACCTCTCCCTTTGCTGGTGGGTGTCCCCGGCAATGCAGCAGGTCTTCCTCTGACACCCCTTTCTCACATCAAATCTGATGCCAGCCTCTCCGGCTGGGGGGCTCACTGTCATAATCGCTACACTCAGAGCAGATGGAGCACACTGAAATGAAAGAACACAAATTGGCTGGAACTGCGAGCAATTCCAAAGCCTGGCACTACTGCACTTCTTACTGGTCATCCAGAATCACCACATACTCGTCAGGACGGACAACGTGACAGTGAAGTCACATGTAAACAGTCAGGGCGGCACAAGATCTCACTCCCTCGTGGCAGTATCCTCCCTCCTGTTCATGTGGGTGGAACAATACCTCTGATCTATAACAGTGGAGCATTATGCAGATGATGCAGTAATTTTATCTCGGACTCCTGTCGGCCTCCGTAGAGCGCTTTGCTCTCTGGCTAATTTTTGCCATGAATACGCTCTGGAAATCAATTATAGCAAGACCAAAATTATGGCCTTTGCTAAACACCCAAAGACCTTGAAATGGTCTTTGGCTGGACATAAACTAGAACAGGTTAAGACCTTTAAATATCTAGGGGTTGTTTTCCAGGCCTCTACGAAATGCCAAGCACATCTGCAATATGTTACCCAAAATGCACGTAAATCGGCATTGGCCATTCAATCATATTTCCACCAAGATGGGGCTCAATTTGTACCAGCCGCCCTTAAGTTATTTACAGCTAAAACCTGCTCGAAGTTGCTTTATGGGTCGCAGTTGGGCCCGTATACTAACTGCACTCCACTAGAGATAGTTCAGACAAAGTTTCTGAGATCTTTTCTACAGATCCCTAGATGTGTTCCCAATGTAATATTGAGGATGGAAACTGGCATGCCTAAGATGGAAGCCCGGATGTGGTTTTCCATTCTCAGCTTCTGGTTGAGATTGTCTTTCTTTTCTACAGGCCTTGCTCACTTAATTTTTATTGATAAATTTAATTCTAGCTGGAAGCAGTCAATATCTTGCCAAATAAGTTTATATGGCTTTAGCCTGGATGGTCTATTAGAAATGGGTTTTTGTCACGCGAGACTGATATTAAAGGAGCGGATCTATGATATGGAAATGCAGACTGATCGATCTTTAATCTCTAAAGAAGTTTTCCTAGGTTTACAAATGTATAATACTAAACCTGCGAATTACCTGGGTAAGATTACTATCACTAAATATTGCAGGATGTTTACATTGGCCAGATTTAATGTGCTACCTTCAGCTGAATTAGAAGGTAAATTTAGAGGGATCCCAAAAGAACAGAGACTATGTCCTTGTGGCTCTGGAGAACAGGAGTCTATCTTCCATATCTTACTCTGCTGTCTTTTTTATAGGGACTTACGAACTTGTTATATTTCCTCCTTACTGACTGATTTCCCAGGGCATACAGATGCATTTTACGTCAACTATCTGCTCTCAGATCAGAAGGAGGAAGTAACATTTAAAGTTGCTAAGTTCTGTGAGGCAGCTAAGAAGGCTAGACAACAGATGGTAAATCAGATTATGCTAACGGGAAATTGCTGATTAGGATGAGTCCATGTTCCTGATTATATTATGTATATATTATTACTATATTACATGTATTATTATGTATGTAAATTTTGGTCTATGACCGTAAATAAACATGACTATGACTATGACTAACAGTGGAGCACTTGTGGAATTGTCCATCAGAGGGTGGACTGGTTTGGCCTCCAGACCATCAACCCAGCGGAGTGGTCTCTCAATCTTCATGTCTTCCAACATCTGACCAGAGCACTGGACACTCCCACGGTAGACTTGTTTGTGACATCCCGCAATTGCCAGCTTCCAGGGTTCTACTCCAGGTTTCCGTCTCCCCAAGCGGAAGCAACAGACGCCCTAGCAGCCCCTTGGCTCAAAGACTGCTTTTATGCTTTTCCTCTGGCTATCATAAGCAAAGTCCTGAAGAAACTTATCCTCGGGAGAGCGATTCTCATCCTCATTGCTCCCCACTGGCCCAGAAGACCGTTGTTCACTGATCTGGTGTGGTCTCCTGTGTCAGGGACCAGTCCTGTACCCGGACCCAGACTGGGCATCACTGCACAGTGCCGCCACCTCTGCGACCTTCTCTGTCAATGCCCCCCTGCAGGTAATTTGCCAGGCAGCTACCTGGTCCTTGGCCACTTCTTTCATCAAGCACTACAAGATCGCTTCCTTCCATTGCGCCCAGGCAGCATTGGGCTGTACATTTCTGCAGCAGGTGGTCTGAACATCCGCTTCCCTCCTTCTCTGTTACTTCTGCTTGGGCATGTCCCTCTATTTGAGGATGACCTATGTTACTCCAGAAAAGGAAACATTGGTCTTACCTGAAAAGGGTTCTTTTTTGCAGTAATTGGAAGTCATCTGACCCTCCCACAGATGTTTTTTAACTCTACGACTCTCCTGATGCCCTGTTGAGGGGGGATTGCCAGGTCAACTCTCAGGGTATAAGAGTTTTTTTCTGTCCTCCTCTTCACCTGTTGACTTGTGTGTCAGCTATGTTTGTATCTTGTATCACCATTATCTAGGTCTCTACATCTCTCATGTACACTGTGTACTTTGGCGCGACAGTCCAGAACTGGGAATTTGCCACCACCTAGTTTCTTCTGGAAATTCTGCTTTTGAACCAAATCCTGTCTCTTCCTGAGGACACCCTCTATTCAAGGATGACCTCCATTACTGCGAAAAAGAACCCTTCACAGGTCAGACCATCAGACCAATGATTCTTTCTCCTGCTGCCTTAGTAAATGGTTGCAAGTTTGTGACCTGGTCTGCCTGAGGAGCCGGTTCTAGCTGATTTAATCTTCTCCTAACCAAGCAAGAACAAACACCAAAGTGTGTCCTGATCCCTTTTCTGCAGCCAGCTCACCAAACCACCCTCATAGCTGTGTCTTGAACCCTTTCCGAGCCAGAGGAAAACTCCAAGACTGGGTTGATGATGGCTGCTGGAGCTAAAGCATGACCTTGCCCTTTTCGTGAGGACACTTAGCCAACCTCGCACCTCTGACCCGACACTCTTCCTACTCTGCTGAAACCTGGCAGATGCATGGTAGACTTGGGGCCTTTTCCCAGGCATAAGCCCCCTCTGCTTTTGTTTTCATTTGTAGATGAGGGCACAATCTTCTCCCTACCGTTTTCTTCCCACCAACGTAGTGGTGGTCCTCCCACCCGTACTTCATAGTATGGGCTTTCCCCCACCACTTTCTAGCTCCAGGTTGTGGGTGTGTGTACCTGGAATGGCCATTGGCTGGAGGAGGAGGGTCAGCCACTGGGAGGTACTTTAGGATGACTGACAGGGAAGAGGGCCCTTCAGAGTCAGTGATGTGGGAATCCCTGGCACCTTGAGCCCTGTTCAGGCAGACAGCTTTGCCATGCTGCCACTGCAGGGCCCCTTTTTATAGTCAGGAGGTTGACTTCAGCCACATCACCTTCCTAAAGGAGATGGCATTTTGCCAGGTGCCTGCTTTTGACCAGGCCACTGCTATACAAGTACCAGGTCTCAGTCACCACAACACAGTCTTTTTGTGGTTTTGGCTGGGCCCCTCTCCACAGACTACCATCTTTCCCAGTTGCCTGGCCTTGGCTGGATCAGTACAGGAAGGGCTGCTGCACCTGTCCTAAACCATAATGTGAGCAGCACTGCACTAGGCTACTGGCCTTGACCATGCTCTGCTACAAGAATTTCTTTCCCTGCTTCTGCCTTTCTGACTTTGACCATGGCACCTTTTGAGCCCTGCCTGGAGTAGGCCATTTTTAGACCTGCATGCAGTGACCCACCCACCTTCCCTTCCGGTGACGAGTTCATTGCTAGCTGAGTGATCAGCAGAACCTTGGTTGCTTGGAGGCAGCCCCATTGCCACCAGGTAACCACCACTCCTCCCTGCTGTGTTTGGCAGCAGAGTACCCTTCCCTTTTCCTGACTGTAAGTATCTTCAGGGAAGAAGAGTGGCATTCTGTAGATGGGAAGGGTATCCTGAGAATCTGCCTTTGCAAGACTCAGCCCCTCAGGCAGCCCCTCTACCTATTCATCACATTGTCTAATGTAAAATCGGCAGCACCATAGTTCTCCATGGTACTTACAGAATGGACTGGAAAATTATTACATTGTATCCATGGAGGGCTTTATGATAATAATGATGTGGGTGTTAGGGATGTGCATGAACCGGGTGGTTCGAAGCTCAAAGGCAGCGGGGGTTGCACTTTAAGGGCGAGGGTGCACTTTAAGGGCGGGGGAGGATGCACTCACCCCTCTCTCCGCCTTTGCACCGCTGGCACCCGGTACTTCTTGAATCCTACGGGGCGGCAGCGTACTTCCCTGCCGCCCTGTTCGCTCTTCGGCCGGAAGTAGCTGGTGCGCAGGCACTTGCAGTGTGGGTGCACACGCTCCAGCTACTTCCAGCCAAAGAGCAAATGGGGTGGCAGGGAAGTACGCTACCGCCCCGTAGGACCTGAGAAATACTGGGCACTGGAGGGGGGAAAGCAGAGAGAGGGGTAAGTGCACCCCCCGCCGCCTTTAAGCCACCCAGTGTGGTTCCGTGCACATCCCTAGTGGGTGTTGCTCTTCATTTCTGGCAGGAAGCATACTTGCTGTGACCACTGCAGATCCTTATGCCAACGGAAAGAGCAGCACTTTCGTAGGACTTTGTATCCTGCGATCAGGAAGAGGACTTGGTGCAACCTTCACACTTCGGAACATAATAGAAGGACAAGGTGGGTATACGGTACGGTTGAATTAATGTCTTGAAATAGATGGTTTTCAGCTTATGGGCAGAGGGAACTTTTCGAAACAAGCACTGGCTTTTTCTGCTCTCCAGAAGGATTATATAGATGTGATGAAAATAAACACTAGCATAGTTCATTCTCATTGGATGTCTTCAGGTTATTAAGTTTGATCAAGCTGGATGTTACTGAGGACTAACTACATTAATACGAGATTGCATGCAGGAAAACACTGGATTTGATTATATAAACCTTAGATAAGAAGGTGCATTGTATTATAGATTCAGTCTAAGAAAAGATTAGGCTCGCAAATTAGTGCTGTGGAACTCCCATGTATGAGTAATCTTACACCATTCAAAGTTGGTCTCAGAGATTACTGTTGTCTGTTTGTTTTTTAAATTCATTTTCTAGGACTGACAACTGTCTTAACAAAATGAGACTGACTAAATTTTCCATTTAGGTGTCGAAATGCGCTATGACTTGTATAATCCTCTAATCCATGAGATCAAGGTTCTAAAGCTGGAGAGGAGATTGGATGATCACCTGACGTATTTACGAGATGCCCTTCCAGAATACAGCACTGTTGATGTCGACATGAAGCCTGTATCACCTTCAGTTAATGATGAAGTTCCTGTCAACAAGGTAACAGCTCGGTTCTACCTTTTGGCCGGTGGTTGGTAACTCGTGATGGTAGAAGACCATTTTGTAATGTGAAGCTGTTTCAGAGCACAGGTACATGCTTTGAGGCCATTGGGTTGATAGAGGCTCCCAGTCTGGTCAAGAAATCATCACCCTTCCAAAGGGGAATGCTCTCTTGCCCACTGTCAACACCTTGCCCTAGAAATGGTTAGCTACTTGAGAGCTTATTCTAGCAGCCAAGAAATACTTTCATATCATAGCTAGTGGTTGCAAGACAGAGCTTTTCTCAGTGCTGAGCGGACTGTGGTGGGGCTTTCAAAAGTTGCTTTTTCTGACAGTGGCTGAACTGTTTGTGCATCTGAGTCTGAGTACACTCCTGCATTGGAACCCAAAGTGCAGGGCCCACAAACACCTATCGCCAGGTTTGTGTGTCAGTGTTTGAGACCAACAGCTTGTTATCACTAGGGTGCTTACCAGCAGTACTTTTACGAGAGTCTTGTTTTTAATTTGACCATTAATGACCAAATGCAGATGGTCATTAATTTTCTTTCTAGGTGCAGTGGGGAAGCAGCTTGCCTAGGGAGCAAGAGGCTGTTAGTTCAAATTCCTGCCGGTGTACTTCCCAGACTGTGCCTAGTAAATATTTGTAGTCACTTGTATCGGGCAGCAGCAATATAGGAAGGTGCTGGAGGCGGATGCTCACTTCAGTGACAACGACAAAGGCATTATCTTATACTGCACAGGAGGAGGCAATGGTAAACCCCCTCTGTATTCTACCAAGAAAACCACATGGCTCTGTGGTCGCCAGGAGTTGACACCGACTCAACGGCACAATCTTTCCTTTTCTATAAATACTTGCAGGTCTCCATGATAGAGAAAGGAATGCAAAACAATAAAGTATATGTTAATCTTTGCACTCTGGACATGATGGGTGGAAAGACACAAGAACTACCCCTGAACAATTATTCTAAAATATTCATCATAACAGTGCTAAAATCTCCATGTTTTCAATGAGCACATTTAGGTTAGGTGCAACCAGGAGCGGCCGGTGTGGACAGCACTGGGGGTGGGGAGAGGCACCGTTAAGGAGGTAATAAGCAGGTGCTTACCGTTGTGTAAGCAGCACCTGCAAGCTGCAGTGCTCCACCGGCAATTCCACACAGGGAGGTGGTGCCCCGCCTGGCATCCGGTGGGGCCACAGCGTAGCCCTAGCCTCTGCGTGTGCGTGGAGCCTCTGCATGCGCAGAGACCGGGGCCATACAAACTGTGGCCATGCTGGATGCCGGGCAGAGCGCTGCTGCCCCGTGTGGGATTGCAGGCGGAGCGCCACAGCTTGCAAGTGCTGCTTACACGATGGTAAACACCTGCTTATTACCTCCTTAACGGTGCCTCTCCCCACCCCACCGGCCACTCCTGGGCGCAATTAGTTCCAAAATCAGGATGAAACCCAACTGGGGGTTCAGTGATTAGTGTGGGAGCATCTGGGCCACAAGCAGTTGTGGACCAAGTTAGTCCCCTGGGCAAGAGACTACTGGCAAGCTGTGGAATTCCACTTTATATAATGCATTAATAAGGCCCCATCCAGAGTACTGTGTCCAGTTCTGGAGCTGCATTTTGAGGACGTAGACAAATTGGAAGTGATTCAGAGGATGGCAGCAAAGATAGAGGTCTGGGAAACAAGCCCTGTGAGGAAAGGTTGAAGGAAATGGATGTGTGTTGGCTTGAAGAAGAGAGGACAGAGTTGGGGCATGGTAGCGTTTTTCAAATACCAGCTCTCCCAAAGGACAGGACTAGATTCAGTCGGCTTGAGTTACAGTATGGTAGATCTTGGTTGAACATGAGGAGAAACTTCTTTTTGGCAAGAGCAGTATGAATGTTTTAGCCATTCTAGCAGGGGCGAGGATAGGCTCTCCTTCACTGGAAGTCTTCAGGCAGAGGCTGGACGAGGATGCTGTAGCTCTGAATTTCCTGCACCAAAAGGGGACTACTAAGCCCCTGTAACTTCATGAATATGTATAATCTCTCTTTGAAAAAGAAATCCAGTGAAACAGCAAAGACTTGTTCTGACACATTTTCTTTATCTCTAATTATGCTAGATGAAGGTCAAAATGAAACCTAGACCCTGGTCACAACACTGGGAACATCCACAATTCTGTATCCAGGGCATCGACTTTGACTTGTATCTTAATGAAAGAGACAAAAAGAGAGTGGAAAAATGGAAGATGCCTTGGGAAGAATTTGATATGATGAAAGAGTATGATACATCAAAAATTAAAGAGGAAATCTGGGAAGAAATTAATGAAGAGCTAAAGAAATAAGACATGGAAGCCAAACTTCAACTGGAAAGATCAACACCATTTATCTTCACATTTCTTTTAACATTATACTTTTGAAGAGTATTCAGGAAAGACCAAACTGCTTTGGACATCATGTTCTTTTGTTTGCAAGTGTTTTTTTAAATAAAGAGACTAACCCTTTCCCTCTGTCACAGTCTGTCAGGTTTGGGGGTCCCTAGGAATACTGTTTGCCCTAACTATGATGCTGACACAGGATGAATAGCTTGGGGGGGGAGAGGCAATTTGAATTGGTACTGCAGCAGCTAAAGGGTTAAACCCCCTCTTCCCCACAATACCACAGTCCTAATCTGGATCAAGAGCTAAATCGCTATTTATAAAATAATTAACTTAGTTTTGCTTTTATGTTTTTAAATTCACACTTGGTCCTTTAGTTTTTCCAGGGTCAACTTACATGAAAGGAAGTGTCTATATACTCAAGGTGCCAGCTGTTTGCTTACTTACAGAAGAATGGTAAAATAAGATATTTGAAATAATATTGAAATATTTTAAGAAAATTAATAAATATTTAATAAGAAATATTTTAAATAATGTGTTTGATACAATATTAAATAATATTGTGTTTGAACAAAGAAGACAAGGAGGGAAGAAGCTTAAAATCAACATTCCTGGTTGCTTAAAATAAGAGGCTAGTAACTTTCTAGCTGCCACAGCAAATGTTGCATGTGGATAATCATCATGCAATAATTCCTCAATTGCCTCGCAAGATTATTTATCAGAGAACTGTTGAAGGACAGGTACCAGAAATTTCTTCCATGGTTCTGTATGCAGAGGACAGAACAACAAATAATGGACAATATCTTCAGTCTGGTCACAATCATAAATACATGTCTGTTCAGCCAGAGAGATGCCCATATATCTCCCAATTTGGCAGAAGGCATCACGTAAAATAGAAGTTCTGAGAAAGCTGTGTATCTGAGGGTAGATTAGAGTAAGAAAATAGGATGCTTCAGAATGGTTCCTCTTTATTCTGGGGAACCAGACTGAGAAACATGAGCAGCTGATTATCACCCTATCCTCTACGGCATCCTGCTCAAAAACCCAATTCCTCAGGGTCACACCCTGGCTGTAGGCCAAGAACTCATCCATCCTCATACTGTATTTTCTTAGCAGAGCCTCACAATGCTGTGCCTGACCTTCCTTTAATTGTTCAAGCCAATACATCTTTGCAAGGCTTGTATCCCATCTATGTCAAAAGCAAAGGAAAGATATCAATTCTAGCAGCGATGGAGGATAGCCCTGTCTCTGCGCTAAGATGGGCCGCTGGAGTACCAGGAGGAAGTCCTAGTATTTTTCTCAAAAAAATATTTCAAGTAATCTCTAATTCTTCCTTTACTTTTTCTCCCCAGATTTCTGCTCCATATAACATTTGAGAGATGGTTTTAGAAACATAGATTTTCAGAATGGGGTTCATCTCCCTCTAGAATAAAAGAAGTGTTGCAGCTGTGCATTATTATTATTTGTATACCACTCAAAACACAAGTCTCTGGGCAGTTTACAACAAAACAATAAAAACAACAAATAAAAAGATTAAAATTACAATTAACTATTAAAAACACAATTAAAACCATATCTGATTAAAAGCCTGGGTGAACAAATGTGTCTTACTGCCTTTTAAAAAGTTGTAAGAGATGGGGAGGCACTTATTTCAGCAGGAAGTGTGTTCCAAAGCCTCGGGGCAGCAACGGAGAAGGCCTGTCAGTAGCCACCAGACGAGCCAGTGGCAACTGCAGATGAACCTCTCCAGATGATCTCAATGGGCAGTGTGGTTCATAGCGAAGAAGGTGTTGTCTTAAGTACCCAGGGCCCACACTGTTTATGGCTTTATAAGTTATAACCAAAACCTTGTATTTTGCCCTGAAACTTATCGGCAGCCAGTGTAGATCTTTTAAGATATGGAGTGATATGGACTTTCCAAGATGACCCAGAGACCAACCTGGCTGCTGCATTCTGGACCAACTGCAGTTTCCGGACTACATACAAAGCCAGATCCACATAGAGCGTATTGCAGTAATCAAGTCTAGAGGTGATCAGCAAATGTACTACTATTCTGAGGTCATTTATCTCAAGAAATGGATGCAGCTGGCATATCAGCCAGAGTTGATAAAAGGCACCTCTGGCCACTGCCTCAGCCTGGGACACCAGGGAGAGGTTTGTGTCCAGACCTGTTCCTTCTGGGGAAGTGTAACCCCATCCAGAACTGGCAGCTCAAAATCATCTCCCAAGTTCCAACCCCGCACAATAAGTACCTCCGTCTTATCTGGATTCAGCCTCAGCTTGTTACCTCTCATCCAGACCATCACTGCCTCCAGGAAGGCAATTAAAGAAGTTAAGAACATAAGAACAGCCCTGCTGGATCAGGCCCAAGGCCCATCCAGTCCAGCATCCTGTCTTGCACAATGGTCCACCAGATGCAGCTGGAAGCCACAGGCAGGAGTTCAGGGCATGCCCTCTCTTCTGCTGTCACTCCCCTGCAACTGGTACTCAGAGAACCTTCTCCTGATGAGTAGGGTACTCATCAGGAGAAGGTTATACCTTCTGCTGATGATGTTGACATGGAGAAATAGATTTGGGTGTCATCAGCTTACTGATAACACCCTGCACCAAATCTCTTGATAATCTCTCCCAATGGTTTCATGTAGATGGTGAACAACAGCGGAGACAATACGGAGCCCTGAGGGACAACATACCGAAATTCAGTTTTTGAAGAACAGTCCTCGAGGGACACCATCTGGAATCTGCCCAAGAGGTAAGAGTGGAACCACTGCAAAGCAGTGCCTCCCACCCCAAACCCCCTCAGACACTCCAGAAGGATACTATGGTCAATAGTATTGAAAGCCTCCGAGAGGTCCAAAAGGACCAACAGAGTCACACTTCCTCTATCAATTCCCAATTGGAGATCATCCATCAGGCCGACCAAGGCAGTCTCCACCCCATAGCCCGCCCAAAAGCTGGTCTGAAACGGGTCTAGATAATCAGTTTCATCCAAGACTGCCTGGAGTTGGGAGGCCACCGCCCTCTCAATTACCTTGCCCAACCATGGAAGGTTGGAGACAGGCCTGTAATTGCTCAACTCAGAGGAAGCTAAGACAGGCTTCTTCAGAAAGGGTCTAATTATTGCCTCCTTAAGGCAAGGAGGCATCCTGCCCTCCCTCACAGAAACATATATGATCTCTGCTAGACCTTCTACAAGAACCTCCCTGCCAGATAGTATTAGCCATGTCAGGCAAGGGTCAGGAGAACAGGTGGTAGGCCACATCACTCCAAGCATCTTGTCCACAGCCTCACGAGTCACAAACTGAAACTGATCCAGCCTGACCACATAAGAGGAGTCGCTGGACACCTCAGATTCAGACACTGTAGTAATTGTGGGGTCTAAATCCAAGTTGGCCCAAATACAAGAGATTTTTCCACACAAAAGCCATTAAATACATCACAGCGGGTAATAGATAGTTCCAAATTCTGATTCAAGGGAGGAGGGGCACTTACTAGCCCTCTCACAACCCTAAATAGGTCCGCTGGACATGAACTTGGAGACGCAATACGGGCCAAAAAGAATTGCTTCTTTGCCGCCCCTATTGCCAGAGCATAGATCTTCAAATGTGCTCTATGTTGTAATCTGTCAGATTCAAATTGAGTCTTCCTCCACTTGCACTGCAGTCTACCTTGCTGTTTCAGGCCCCATAGTTTTTCCATATACCAAGGGGCCCGATTTTGAACCAGATCAGAGAGGATGCTTAGGAGCAATCATGTCTACTGCCCTGGTGAGTTTGCTGTCCCAATTCTCCATCAGGGCATCAACAAGATCACCAGCAGTTGGTGGGCCAGCTGCATCCCTCCTAAACAAAACTGTTCTACCCTAGTTATCCAGGTGTTCATCACTTGTAGGTTGGATTCTGGCAGTGTGCTCTATAATAGGACTGAACTCTGAAAAACAATCAGAAATGTAGATGACCTCAGAATATGGTAGCAAGGTGGCTAAATGTGACTTCTGCCCTTTACTAGCTTTCAGGTTATTTCTGAACACAACCCAAAATGCCCTACTCCAGGTGCCTCCCTCCTTTCAGAGGTTACGTGGGCGGGGGGGGGGGGTAGAATGCAGGGATAGCCATTTCTGTGGTAGCACCCAAGTGGACATGCTGCTCAACTGGCTAGTCAACTATCATCAACTGGCCACCTATTTGATCATGGCCAAATACTTTCAATTATTCTGTGAAGTCAGGAATGCCAATGTGTAGGTAGCAGCTTCCCTTTCTTTAAGGTCACTGGTAGGCATGGGTGTCAAGGGGAAGAGTGTGAGCAGCTTGTTCCCTAGCCATGCAGCAGTTGGGGCAAACCCAGCAGCACAACAGAGTTCCTCCTTTTAGTATATAATCCAACAGGAACACAGTGCCAAAAGACATTGCTTAGGATTCTTGCTTGCTGTATGAACCAGGGAGTTCCAGTTCTGTAATGGTAAGCTGATACTGAGATTCCAAAATAAGAACCAAAGAATGAAACATTCATTTTTATAGAAATCTTACCCGACAAATTAAAATTTAAAAAATGTTAAACTTGCTGTGAATTTGTTTTTGGACTTTGCAAAAATCTATTTAAGGAATATTTTGTTAAAGTTCATACTCTAAAAAAATGCTTGACCGACTGCTACATGATCAATTGGCTTTCCCCATTTTTAATTTTATAAATTACTGTAACTGCATTTTGATCTGACTGTCAAAAGTGGGGTCAATATATTTTATTATTATTTGATTTCTATACTGCCTTCCAAAAATGGCTCAGGACAGTTTACACAGAGAAATAACAAATAAATAAGATGGAACCCTGTCCCCAAAGGGCTCACAATCTAAAAAGAAACTTAAGATAGACACCAGCAACAGTCAGTGGAGGTATTGTGCTGGGGGTGAATAGGGCCAGTTACTCTCCCCCTGCTAAATAAAGAGAATCACCATGTTAAGAGGTGCCTCTTTGCCAAGTTAGCAGGGGTTAACTTTGGAAGGAAATTTTGAAGGACATTGTGCCAAGGCTACATGTTAGTAGAACATGCATACAAGTTTGAATGTGGCCTAAGTATTTGAGGAAAAGGCAATTTACACGTTGTAACTGGCATCACTACAATTCAGTCAAGACAGAGATCTCCCCCCTCCTAAACCACATTCATACTTTCATTATTAGCTTTAGAAAACTGCAATAATTTAAGTTCTTTAATTTTCAAACCACTTATAAACAAATAGTTAAAAATTGTGATTTGCCAAGACAGTAGGGTTGTACAATGCAAATAATAAAGCCCACATGGCCTACAACTTAATATTCTGGAATTTTATTATTTACAAGTTTGGTCTCTAGGCAGTGTAGAAAACAATTCCAGTAAAATACATTTTTAAAAAATTAATCTTAATTCTGCTTTAAACAATGTCGTTCTCTGATCTTGTTCACACATTTAGAATAGATTTCAGATGTTCCATTTGATATTCTTCAAGGAAGTCATCTGCAATATGCAAAGCTTTAACTTTTGCCAATAGAAGAATCACATCCTTTATTTCATTCCTGGAACAGAAATGCATAACTCAGTATACAAGTCCTTAAAAGCAAACACATAATTATGAGAGAATACCAAGGGTGCAGGTGGCGGCAGGAGCTTGAGGAGCAATTCCTCTTAAATGGGGGGGGGGAGTTGAGAGAGAAGGAACACAGAGGGAGAAGGAGAACAGCTGGCGGAAAGGTGAAAAAGGTAAATGGGTGTCTACAGGGATGGTAGGACAGGTACAACACTTGACCCTGCAGGAACTCTGAATTTAGTGCAATATTTTAGTTGTAGCCCCGCCCCCCCCCACTGGGAACTTAAAGAGAGATTTCAGAGACCATCCTAACAGAATAGTAGCAGGTTTTCAGCCTGAAAATCTAGCTCTCAGGCCCAGAATCCCTGTTCTGGGGGAAGACCTAGGCCTCCAGGAGCTATGTGCTCCAACACTGCTTCTGTTGGACTCCAGTAAACCCCACAAGTTCTGGAGACCCACAGATATACAAACTTGTTTCTAACACTCCTTATGTGTGATCTTTTGCCGTTAAATTTGTTTCCCCCTCATGGTGCCGCAACCCAGTTCCTGGCTCACTTAGACTCCTGGGCCCTGGTCAAATGTCCCCATTCCTCCTCCTCCCCCCACCCTTGGTTTGGGCCCTGCCAAAGGCCCTCTCCTCGGGCTGCTCTGGGCCTTTCTCCATCCCCAAAAAGAGCTGAGAGGAAGAGCAGCACAGCAGTCTGCCATCCACCCATCCATCCACTCTCTACTTCAGAACCCAGCAAAGGCAGCAGGTAAATAGTCCTGGGACTGGGAGGGGGAAGGTGGTGATGGTGGTATTCATAGACCCTGGTCTCACTGTAAACAGGCAGAAGATTGTTATTTTGTGGATTTTAAAAAATGTGTGTATTTGTCAAATTTTACCCTGACAACTGTTTCACCAGCTTTAGAAGCCACTGGTCGCCTTAAAAATGGAAATCCACCGAGTGTGACAAAAAGTGAAATCTTGATAATTTGTTTACACAGATTGACAGACAAGACAACTGCAATGCCTTCAGGACAACTGTTGAGATATAAATGCTTAGAGCTGCTTTGCAGTGCAACAGTAAGGAACTGACACAAAAACGTAAACCCCAACAAAAGGTAAAATTAAAGGAGAGTTATTAATTTTGGTGTGGGAGGATTCAGTAAAATGGAGAGAGGGACTCAAGTGCTGGGATAGGGTGGATCTGCACCCTGGATGATGCTGTTTATGCACAGATTTCTGGAGTATAACCATCTACTAAGCAAGAGACAGCTCAAAATGTTTATTCTATAAAATGCATTCCTTTAGTTAATATTTTATCCTAAAGGGTACTTTAAACACTCAGTATTTTAAAAACTGTATTGCTACACTGCTAACAATTTTGAGTCCTCCACATTTAATTTGTAAAATAAAGCAACAGGTTTTAGTCTGTAATTTGCAGTGTCCTGTGTGGTTAACTCTTTCCTTCACCACCCATACGAGTTCTAAATCCAGGAATTATATCTATACTAGTATTTTTAAGCCTGTTAAAATAATGGCCGCTAGTTGGGTTGTGTAGATATGTCTGTTAGATCTGTGTTTCCGTTACATTGCGCTGCCGACACTGCCCTCCCCGGTCCCCGCTTCTCCTCCTCCTTTCTCCCACATGGCTGTCTGGTTCCATGCGGCCGCTTCAGCGGCAAGGCCGGTCCTGCCGCTGCCGCATCCGCCCTCCCCAGTCCCCGTTTCTCCTCCTCCCTTCTCCCACATGGCCGCCTGGCTCCATGCGGCCGCTTCAGCGGCAGGGCCAGTCCCGCCGCTGCCGCCTCCGCCCTCCCCGGTCCCTGCTTCTCCTCCTTTCGCACCGAGAGCCAACATGGCCGCCTGGTGCCTGCGGCCGTATCTTCCTTGAACCGTATCTTGGTGTCTGCGGCCGTATCTTCCTTGCTCCGCGCATGCCCAGAACAGCTGAGGAAGACACAGGCGCAGAGACACGGGCGCACACCCAGGGCTTTTATTATAGAGGATACCCTCTATCTGTCTGCAGTTGTGTGCCTGGTGGGGGGGGGGGGGAAGCAGCACTACAGATAAGATAGCATATCGGTTACCTGCAATTATCTTTGTACAATGCACGTGCCAACTGCAACAAATGCTGATTGAAGTTTGACAGCTGGGGCAGACTAGAACCATCTTCACATTCCCTGAACCATCTTTCTGGCAAACATGCCACCACCTGTTCAGCAGTGTTTAAGAAATCAGCATTAAAATCTCAACAACCTAACTATGTTTGTGTTAGGTTGGCCGGTTACATGAGGAGGCAAAAGTACTCCAATTACCAAATGTATGTCAAATTCAAAGACTTCCGCTGATGCTAATAATCAAGGCTTCGGTATTTGCATACTTCTAGAAATTATCCCCAAATATGAGACCTTTGGAACAGACACCATGTTTCCCATATGCAGCTGCTTTAAATAAATTCTTACCACCTAACAACTGAAAGTGTGTGCATCACCACTCAAGTGGTCAATTTCAGCTTTACCTCAAAGGCTGTACATGTAAACAACCAATTGAACTGCCACAGCAACCTTCCAGTTTCTGCCTACTCACAAGCAGTGCAGGAGGTTCCAAACAGCAGCAGGAGCAAAGACAGAGTAAGAGGCCTGGATCGGTTCAGGAGATGTCGGGGGTGGGGGGGCAGGGGGGAGGAATGATCAGTTCTGAATGATCAGAACTAGGACTGCAAAACTGGGTAAGGAACTTCCTCATGGAGTTACTGCAGAGGACTGCACAACTAGTGGTGGCTCCACTGTTCACTGGGTTTGCTCGGAGCCTGCCACTACCACCTCCTGAATAGCACAGATGTGCGGGAAGCTTCCGGCTGGCAAAAAAGGAAATGCATCACTAGACCTGAGCCTTGGCACAGGCCCCACTCATCACTGCTGCTCCTGATGTAATAAAAAGAGGGTTGCCTGCTACTGGAACTCTGTGCTCTGTCTCCCTGCCCTCAGGCACAGTATCGTCCTCTGGAGGAGAAGCTTCTGACTGTCCTTCAGAGATATCTAGTCCCCAGGGCTCTCAAAATCCTGCTCCTCCTTTTTGGAGGAAGTCTCTCCAGTCCAAGGTCTGAGCACCAAGGCAAAACATAGATTGCCTTCGACCAGTAGACACGGAGTAATTTCAAGGCGATCATAACTGTTCTGACTGTGCTGTGCTCAGACTGTTCCCTGGTGCTAGACTGTCTTAGGTGGATATCCAATTTATATAACACCTTTCTGCTAAGGCACCCACAGCAGTTTACACTCAATAAAATAAAAAAACAAAAAGATAACGCACAGATTTGTCCTGTCTCAGGCCAAAGCTGTTTCCTTCAGGAACTAATGATGTGAGTGTCTCGGGCTTGGATTCTCCTCTCCTTCAGGGCATGGAGATCTTAAGCAGTCCCTGGGAGAGTGGAAGAAGGGCTGCCCCAACAGTCCTCTCAGGCCAGAGCCGGTCCCTTCAGGAGCCAAAGATTTGACTGCCAATACTGTGTGGACATTCCTGCTTGGCATACGGAATTTGTAAGCACACCCAAAGGTGTATTCTGATTAATGTAATTTTTCTGTGGACTTTGCCCCCGAGCCAGCAGGCTCTGCTCACAGAACACCATTTTGTGACTGGCATCCAGTTGGACCCCAAGACACTGGTAAAAACAAAAAACAAAAAAGGAGATCTCACAGAATCTGCCGTCCCCTGCTTTAAGGAACAATGACAGTTACAGTTTGTAGTACAAGCACACTATAAACATTTTAAGATACCTTTATGCAGTGGTCCTAATTTTTTTCATTTCTGTGTGGAATGAGTTTTGTTCTGGGCAGCAGTATCAAGGCAGTGTGTGCACACCTGCATTCAGAATGCTTCCTGATTCAACCTGAACAGGATCCAAAATGAACTGAGCGGACATCCAAAAACTTGTGAGCATGCGCACACCTTAGAGGGAACAATGCTTATATGGTTTCTAAAAACCTGCTGTGCAGTACTAGACCTGTTCAAAAATAAGCATTTCCTCATACAGCTCATTTTACCTTGGTGCATTTTTCTACATTATCAGGTCCAGATGGTAAGTTAATAATTATCAAAAGGAGGTAACGATTCACGAGCTTGCTTAGTCCCAATTCTTGTAAGACATCCTCTGGTATGATGCTATCCCATAGCAAAATATTAGACAGCAGCTGAAATGACAGAACAGTAGAACGGATGGCATCCAGTTAACTGATGAGCAACATTAATAAAGAGCTGGTCATTAAATATTTCTACATACTTCTTATGGGTTGAGGTATGTGAAAATACCACACCATTTCTCATAGTGCATACCCAGTTTATTTCATGAATGATTTCTAGTGTAATTTTATCTTCCAGGTCTGTAAACATAATTCCAATAAAAGCTTTAATTTGTACATACATTCTCTAAACTGTACAATACACAGAGCACCAATTTTTACAAAAAGTAAAGGAAGTATGTGCTTCAAAGACAAGAAATTAGCGGAGGAAGCAAGTTCTAATAGCAAGAATACAAAAAAGGGGGCAGATTTGGATTTGGTTCATTGAGGACAATATACAACATGCTTCCCGAGAGTAGCTATTCAAATCTTGTTGCACATGTAGAAAGAACACAGAGCTCAAAGTACAGTTTTCCTGACATCAAGATTTATAAGGGGTGGGGGTGGAGGGTGAGAAACCAGGAAGCAAATTCCAAATATATCATCCATTAAAGCATCATTTCATATAATTATTTTGGAAGGATCATGTTTAGTTTTAATAAACAAAAAATGGAGTTAAAATGCTAGAGCTCTTGATTATCACTACTAATTATCAGCAATTAGGTTATTTATTAGTTTAGAGAGGATATAGTATCATGTTAATAGTTAAAACTTCAGTTATGCTGCTATAAATATGGAAGGGTGCCAATTTCCAGCCACACACAAAGTTTTGAAAGGACCTTTTCAGAGCTTATCAAGTTCAGAGAGGTTAAAGAAGTTGCCCAAAGACACGTAGAAGGCATCTTAAGTCTGGTGACCTACATTTATATACTGCCAGTTATTAGATATCAAAGCAGTTTACAAAGAGAGAGACACACAACTAAAACTTTAGACCAGCTGACCCACCCACCCCAAAATACAGCTAGTCCCAAAACAGGAACGACTATTTTGTAGATGCAACTTGCATCTACAAAATAGGAACTGTATGCTTTGTGGGTGTGGCAATCACTGTAAACACTCTGCAGATTGTGTTTAGTCATCATCTGCTTATTTGAGCTTGCTATTTACTACTAGTGATGCACTCTCAGATTCTGTATCATACATTCCATTTGCATATTTTAGAATATTCAGAACATGTAAGAGATATTTTAGCAGACACCTTTTCTGTGCTAGAAACTTGAGCATATTTTGCATACCTTTACAGTTGACCAAAACTGTCTATCTTGGAATGTTGCATGTGGTGATGTTTTGTCTTCCACCGCACTAGTTAGAAAGAGAGAAATATCCACATTTTAAGCTACGTTAAAACGTTTACAGAAAACTTCATCTGATCTATCATGAATGCCGATATCAATATCTTCAATCAACAGAACTATCCCAAATTTAAATTCGTGCAAGCAAGTTTATGTTCAGAAAAGCTTGCTATGGTGTTAGGAATAAATGGAGCTAGCGTGGTATAGTGGTTAGAGTGCTGGACTAGGACCAGGGAGACCCGAGTTCAAATCCCCATTCAGCCATGATAGTAGCTGGGTGACTCTGGGCCAGTCACTTCTCTCTCAGCCTAACCTCAGGGCAGTTGTGATGAGAAACTCAAGTATGAGCTCCTTGGAGGGAGAGCAGGATAAAAAATGTAAAAAATAATATATATATTTTTTTAAAAAAAATCATATTGGGTAGTATTTTATGTAACATAACTTGCCTCTTGGGATACAGAGGAATAAACACATCATCTTCTATCGACTTCTTCATTCTTGAGATAATATGGTTGAGCAGATCCTGTTAAAATACAGAGTTTTAGACTTATACAACTGTTTTCTCTTTTATAAAGAACAAAATTGCCACATTCCTCTGGTATTATATACCTCTTCAAAGCTCTTCTCTAGAACTCCAAGTATATTTCTGGCAGTGATTACTGTAAAATCACAATTAGTCTTGTGACTCCTTAAAAGCAAATACATTTATTTTAACACAAGCTTTTGTATTCTAGTGGGCACTGGTCCATAACAGCTGATGCAAAAATAAATTTGTTAATCTTTAAAGATGTCACGAGACCCTGCATTGTTTTTGCTGAACAGGTTAGTAGTTGTTAATGTACAAATATTTCCACCTTCCATTCACCAAAGAAAACTGTTTCATGAAAGGTTTTAAAACAAATATTTACCACGTCCACATCTGCATCTTTTTTATTTGACAATGAATGTAGGCCATCAATATACTGAAGGCAAAAATAAGTATGCTCTTATTCGTAAGTATGAACTGTAGGACCCTTTTGAAAATTTCATATTATTCCATTTCAGAGCACTGTTTCATTTGACAACTATATACCTCAGCATCATCATACAACATCATCAGTTCTTTTTCTCCAGTGTTGAATCAAAGACTGATTGATAGTCCTCACTAGATTTTAAATATGTTTCATATTAAAAGCCTAAGACTGAAGACAGCCTCTGATCTTGCCACAGACAAGACTTTTAACTGGGACTGCTAGCTTTCTAGAATTAATACAGCTAGCGGCGAGTCCAAAGATGTACCTAGTTCATACAAATGTCAGAAAGAAACCACATTTGCACTCCTGAATTGCTCTTTAAACAATCCATAAGAAAATTAGTAATCAGAATCCAGAAATTGCTTGGTACTCCAGTTATACTGGGCAAAAAGGACTAACAGACAAAAGTTTTAACAATGCATGTAGACAGTAATTTTTCTGTTTTGATTACCTGTTTGGCTTTACTGGAATCTGTTTTGAGGAAGGAGTATTCTTCAAACACATTTTTGCAGATCTGCACTAGACTTTTGGTTTGGGAGGTTGACAAAGGATCCCACACATAATCCACAAAACCTGAAAAATACACATTTGCTATGTTGTTGTTTTTTGAAGTGAACAAATATCTTAACTGTGAATTCTTTAACTGTGGTTTTGCTGCCATCTGCCTGTTGTTTCTGGTCAATGACCATAATAAAGTTATCTATCTTTAATCTTTAAGATAGCATCTCCCCTTGGATCAGAAAGCAGGGTCAACAGTTCCCAGAAAACCTCCTCCAAAGAGAGGGGTATTCCTGCCTTCCTAGACCAAATAAAACAATACCAAAAATAAAGAGTGGAAGTGAAAGAAAAACGAGAAGACAGAGCAGGGAAAACCTCTGTGGAGGTCCTATCTCCCTCCTCAATATGCACCACAACCCATAATCCTGCCAACAGTGATGGTGGCTGCTGTTGCTTGGTGAGGGAGAGGAGAGGGGAGGGAGCCGGGGTAACCATAAGCAGGGCTAATAATAGGCAGGTCCAACCCGAAATTGAAGTTAATCACCAGCTCATGGTTTTCTCCATCTGTAAAGTTATTTACTTGTCTCAACCAAAATCTCCATCATTCACACCAACACTTGGCAGCTGGCTGTTGAGTGCTAAATTTAGTGCTAAATTCACCCCTTGGCTGACTGCAAGTAAAGGAATCCTGCCCTTAGAGTGGTTCATGGTGGGTGCCAGTGTGGAAAGGCTGTCCACACACAGTCTCTCTTTAAAAGCCCCATGCCTCTTCTTGCCCTCAGCAGCTCCATCCTTTCTTCTGCCACCATTGCCTCCATTTCTCCCCCTCTTCAATCTTAGCCCTCTCCTCCTCAGCCCATGCAGGACTAGGCTAAGATGATCAACTTAGTGGGCAGAGGGGAGGTTTTGAATCTTGAGCGCCTATTTGCAGATAGTACCTGCACACACATTTTCATACCACTTGAAAATACCACAAGGCATTTGGCCCCACACAGAGCCCACTAGTTTCCTTTCTTCTCACAAATATGGACATGCATGATTTAAGAAGAGCAAGCCTTATTTCTCCCTCCTCACGACAGAAATGTTTCTGGGATATGTCCTTGGTCCGCAATCCTATGCACACAGCCGTTATTTGGGACTAAGTCCCAATGAGTTCACTTGGAATAAACGGTGCAGAATTGGTTGCAGTTCTAGGCAACATTTGCTTAGAGAATCCTTTATCAGATTTGAAAATTAAGCCATATAAACTACTACCACTCACCCCCACCCCCAAAAAGGTCACACACAAAATAACAACCACCAAAAAAAAATAAAAATAAAAAATTAAATGCCCTAAGGCCAAGGGCAACAAGACTACTGGACAAAAGACTGAGGTGGAATGCTTATTGAAAATGGAGAGAAAAGTATATGCTAGCTCAATGATACTATTTGTTGCTGAAATTAAACTCAATTAAATCTAACTTTATATCTCTTTTGGAAAAGAGTTGCTAGATCCAATTTTGAAAAGAAAAAAAAAGGAAATGGCTTTGAATAAAAAGCATCATCCAGTGTAGTGATGTCTCTCAAGGAAACTTGATAAAAGTTACATTGCATATTGTGCTGTACTTGAAAACTTCTCATTTAAAGCATAATACCATCTTTCAAATTGATAACTGCAGTTTACTACATGTTTCAATTTTAATTATGAGCATCAATTTGTTTTGTAGTTTGTCTTCTGGCACATCATCATTTACCCCTTTACAATCTCTAAGAAAACTAAAGTTTGAATAAAATAACTATATTTTAACTATTTAAAATAAAATATTTTAAAATTGCACTGTTTATCCTGAAGAGCCAGATATGCAAAATCTAACATCAACAACCCTTGTTTATCTTTGTTAGAAAGAGCTAGTTTAAAACATCAAATATAAATATTATTAGAGTCACCCATTCATACCTGTAATTTTAGGAAAAATTATGTTATCAATGATTTTAGCCAAAATATTTTCATCTGGATCATCAGTTCTTTCAAACTGAGAAACATTTTTGCCAGCAAGAAAATCTTTAACATCTCTGAACCATGGCATGTCTTTCAAATTCACGCAATCCTCCTGAAAGAAAATCATAACATACATTTCATGCTAAGGATCCTCAAAAGGTACTTATGAAGCAGCTCAAAAGGAAATTTCAAGAAGCCACCTTCCATTCCCTTTCAGAAAAAGGGATAAATACCACAGAGTCACTATAAAAATCACCTAAAGCATTATGAATGCTAGGGGGGAAAACACCATCAGATGGATGTTAGAATTTCAGTCAAGATATTTAATGAAAACAGGATCCATAATGTCAACAGAACTACCACAATAATTCTAAGGGCGGTCTTCATTCTTTTTACATATACTGGAATAAAGAGACACTCTCCACCTGCTGTCAGGAACGCCGGTTCCTCTGCCTTGATACAAA
The DNA here is from genome assembly GCF_027244095.1 of Hemicordylus capensis. Classification (NCBI taxonomy): domain Eukaryota; kingdom Metazoa; phylum Chordata; class Lepidosauria; order Squamata; family Cordylidae; genus Hemicordylus; species Hemicordylus capensis. The sequence continues at coordinate 243,535,913 of NC_069657.1, read as the reverse complement.
ACTCTTGCTGCTGCTCCTCCACACAAAATCTGCCTAGTGTTGCCCACTACTGCTTTGAAGTCAATGTAAAGTTTGTACTAGCTGTGTGTCTTTTTAAACAGCATGTAAAATCAGAAACCTTTGTCCTCTGCAAATCTGGAAAGTGTGATTCTTTTAAAAGGGTCATTGAATGTCTAGACATTTCATGCCTATAGCATGGAAAACACTAGTTGTGGGATGAAATATATGGACAGTTATTCTATATGACAATGTAAGTCTGGCTATCAGCCACACAAGGTACCTAACCTACCACAAAAGGTAGAAGCAGAAGAAAAGCTGTTGGGTCTCCTCCACTGCAGCCACTGTAAAAGTTGTTCTAGTTACATGCCTTTTTTGATTGCCTATAAAATGAGCAAACTTTGTCCTATATGTCTGAAATGTTCCAGATATGATTCTTTAAACAAGTAGTGGTAAAACTAATAATTTAATGGCAACAGGATGGAAACCACAGAACTTACAGGCAGCAGAAAAGCTGCTGCATGTCATATTGATATAAATGGAAATCAATACTATTGTGTGCCTTTTAAATTACCCATAAATGGGTTACTTATAACCTATCTATCTGAAATTTGGCAAGTACAACACCTTACAGGAGTAGGACAAGGTCTGATTATTTTCATCCAATTTGGTCAGAAAAGTGATGGGCACCAGATGACCTGTTGAGTCTTCATTGAAATCAACATAAAACAAATTATTTCACATTCACATGTGAGTACACTTCAAGCACCTATTTCCCATCTCTTGAGATGCAGACATTGCCAAATTGAAGATGGGAATAATTCATAATTTTTAGTGGTGTGACTTGTGGACTAACTCTGCAGAACTAAATGATTAGGTTGTATAAGCTCAAGACTGACCCTGAGCAGGTCCAAATGAACAACTGCTGCTATACACAATAATGCTGGGGGCAATAGCAAGACTGCACACGCTCCGATGTCACTAAAGGATGTGCCGATTGTGATCTCAACATATCCTTGAATGAGGGATGTTGATCAGAACTGCTCCTCTACACATGCTACAAAGCCCTTTTTAAGCAGGGTTCTGTAGCCCACACAGAGAGGTGAATCCAGTCAACACATCTCGCAGGCGATTAAAGGATGCATCAAGATGGCACCAGCATGTCCTTTAGTGATGTCAGGGAAGATGCGTTCTCACCATGGCCCCAACACCATCGCGTGCAGTGGATGCAGTTCATCTGAACTGGCCCCTTATGACACACAAAGAGAAATAATTCCAGAATGGCTTGTTTATATATGTAACAAACAACATTTAATGGAAAACCCACCTCAAGAAGGTTCCAGTCTATTAGCTGAACTCTGATCAGTGGGTTTAGGAGTTTGGGCAGGCAAAGGCTAATATATGCATTATAGTAAGAGTCAGGAAAATCATCTTTCCAATGCTGGAATTTTAACAGGATATTTCTAATGGTGCAATAATCCATGTGCACATCTTCAAATAAATTCTTGCAGTTCTGTAAGATATCATCTGTGGAGAGACAAACCTTTAATACTATACTGCAACTCATCTTAGACTACAACAACAACAAATATTTATATACTGCTTTTCAACAAAAGTTTCCAAAGCGGTTTACACAGAGATATAAATAAAAAATAAAATGGATCCCTGTTCCTAAAGGGCTCAGAATCTAAAAAGAAACACAAGATAGACACCAGCAACAGTCATGGGAGATACTGTGCTGGGAGTGGATAGGGCCAGTTACTCTCCCCCCGCTAAATAAGGAGAATCATCATGTTAAAAAGGTGCCTTTTTGCCCATTTGGCAGGGGTATTGTTCAGATATCAGACAAAACCATGGTTTCCTGAGAGAAGCAAGCCCACACTTTGGGCTCATGTGTTCCTTCCTCCTTCATACAACTGGAAGCTTTTGTTTGTAGTTTACAATAAACCATAGTGTGTGTCCCCATTATGTCTAAATACTGAACTGAGCCATTTTTTACATCCCCACCTGCACCATTAAAAACATTAACTTAGATTTGAAGTTGTTTCACCACTTACAACCTTGGGATGAATACTATACTGAATCAAAGTCAAATGCTCACTTTTCTTCTTTTGGAAGTCAACTGCTGCTTCAGGTGGTCTCTCATCATCACTAGACATCCCCTCATGGTGGTCAACTTTGTAAGAACACTCTCTTTTCTCTCTTCTGTGTCTCCTATATTTGTAATTAAACAACATTAGTGACCCTTCAATACATCTATTTTTAAGAGAAAGAACATCATGAAATGTTTTCAGTTACAGCAACTAGAAAAATGCAAGAGAGCTAAATACAACTGGAAACACATTTCTCTCTTACACCCAACAGGTTTACTAGCAGAGTGTACAAGTCTATGAGCCCATGGATTACCCTCCACGGGTCTGCATGAGTCACTGTTCTAGATGTGCCTCCCAAATGCAAGCCCAATCAGTGCCTCGTGCAGAGATGCAACATACAGTCATCTTTGTCTGTCTGTCTCAGGGGTAACTCAATCACACCCAATGCAGAGACATGGCAGAATTATTCGCCCCCAGTGGAGGCTGTTTGGAAAGACTCAAGGCTAGAGAAGTGTGCCATAGATATTGATAAAATCACCTCTTATTTCCTTCCATTATTTGATTCTGCTCAGGCCTAGAAATGATTGCCTATATATTATTAATTTCTTTAACTTCCCTATAAGTAATCTTCACAAAATGACTTTGCCGGGTCAACAACTATAATAATCATATAAATGATACTGAATCATATCCTCTCTCAAATGTACAAGCCCAGTTCCATGACATACATGCAAACCATGAAAAATAGTCAATACTTTTATTATCAAGGTTATGCATTTGTTTTAATTACCTCCGAGCCTTGCAGTCTTCCAAGAGTTTCTGGATATCATCTTCCATGCACCCATTACTTGATTTACTATTCTTGGCTATCATGCAACACAAAAACAAGAACATTTTTGAACTCTGCTTCTCTATTTCACATGCTACTGTTAGAAGATAGGGCTAAACGTAACTGCATCCTTTTGCCTGCAAATAGAAGTAGGCTTGATTCTCAATTGCTCCCATCAAGTACTATAGGACAAGGTAAATGGGCTGCAATCTAGGACATGTCTGAGAAGTGGCTTGGTCCTCGGAGGTAGGCAGCATCTCACTTCAGTGATGTCCTCAAGTATATATCTTTATTTCCTCCCTTACAAGTGAATACTTGCCACACAGGGGGGTGAATGAAGTGCTCCACTACGGACAGTGTAGCATTAAGGATAAAAACTGTCTTCCAGCCCTGTGAACTAGTGCACACTTATAAGGATCCTGCAGACAAGTGTGAAGCATTCTTATGTGTTCTCCCCAAGAAAATTCAGTGCACTCCCTAGGGATCCTTGCAAGATATAGGCCTCTCCCTTCTCACTTACTCCACCCATCATAGTGGCAGCCATTTTGATAATAAAAAGTAATGTCATCACTTCCATTAAGGTATAGATTATTACAAAAAATAACAGAGGCATAGATTACTGGACACTGACAATGGCAAACTTCAAATTTAGATTTAAGTTTAAGACAGAATGCAAAATACATTGCACCACATACCATCTTTACCCAAATAAAAGATGATTCTGAATTTAAGATGACCCCCTTAAAAAAAAAAGGTTAAATATCTGCATTTGTCCCAAATAAAGAGGACTCTGAATTTTAGATTTCTAACATCAAAGAACTTGGAAGGAAAAAACTAATCTTGGATTCAGGTAAATACAGTAATTTACAACCTGCTTAAAACCTTTAATGCCTACATTTTTGGGCTACATTAATATTCTCTGCAGCATGTTCGTGAACTGTTAAAAGAAGGTATTACTCACTTAATAATTGAATATAAGAAGATTCATTTCTCAAATCTTCTTGTCTACGTTTCAAAAGAATTTGGGCTTGTTGTTTGAGAAGTATGTACATTTCCAATTCCAACTCATTAATATGAAATACCTGTAAAATATCAACCCATAATTGTTACATTGGCAACGTTCTATTCCACACACTGATAACATAGTAGTATCAACTCCCAAATGAAAAGTATCTATATATATAATTCTCCTGGGTGTGCCCAGGAGAAATGCGTCCCGGCAGCCCAGCTGATTGGCTGGGCTGCAGGGGGCGCCTGATTGGCTGGCAGCACACCCAGGAGAATTCGCTGGCTGCGGAGGCAAGGCGGCGGGCCCAGCGAGGCGGTGGGCCCAGCAAGGTGGCGGCGGCCCCGGCCGTGGTGGCGGGGCCCAGCGAGCGGCGGGGCAAGGCGGCGGGGCCCAGCGAGGCAGCTGGGCCGGGCCCGGCCGCGGAAGCAAGGCGGCGGGACTGGCCGGGCCGGGCCGCGGAGGCGAGGCGGCGGCGGCTGCACGGGTCAGCTAGTTATTATGAATACTGCATCATCAAAGAAGTACCTTTTCATTCAGACAGTCTATGAGATTTCCAATATATGTTTTCATAGCTCTGTAAAATTTGTAATTTGAAGCAGCATTTGAAGATTTCTCCAATTCTTGGGCTGCGGTTTTTGAGTCTTCAATATCTTTAGTGTATTTTTCATATTCTCTCTGGTGGCTGCGGTGTATGTCTTGTAACAGAGCTATTCTGAAACAAAAATGCATATAGGGAAAAGCAGACATTTATCTTTTTCATAGAAATGATTAAAATTAGGAGGAAATGCTCTGCAAAGGTTTCCTTTCTATATGGTCAGATTTGTAAATATTCTCTTTGTTCTACTCTTAATCTAAAATACCTTCACTTATATAGGTCAGCAATTCTATGGAATCCAACAGCAAGCTAAGTTACATTCAATCTAAAATATGTATTTTTTTTTAAAAGGGAGCATATTGTTAAGTATTAATATACAGTTGTCAGAACTGCTTGCTGAATAACAGATAAGACTCTTCTGACTTGACACGATACAATAAACTTTATGTGGGCTAAATTTTCTCAGTTCAGAAATTTCAAGAATGTGATGTTCACAGAGTCTATGACTATTATTACAGCCTATTTTGTTAATTATGTATGCAACAGCCCAAACACAAAAACTTACAAAGTGAATGATCATCATTATGGTAAAATGACAATACTATAATGATCTAGTACTTAACACAGAGATCAGGGATTTGCATGGATTTTGAAAAAGCTTCACAGTATACGCAACAGTTTAAAACATTTATCCAATATTTCATATAGACTATTTCAATGTTTATTCTGAATATGTTTACCTTCTGTTGAGCCTTTTCTTTACGATTTCTGTATTTATAGGTGGTAATGATGCAAAGGCATCAATTTTAGTTTGTGTTTGTTTGGTGGTAGACAGAGGAACAGCTGCGTAAATTCCCTATGATAAAACACAAACACACACACCCCTTAGTTTCCATCTGCAAAAGTCAATCAAAACAGTACATTGATGAATTATACTGGAGACACTTCAGTTGCAAATAAAAAGATTGGCAACGACAGTATACTACATATTAACAAAATTCATGGGCTGATATCCAGGCTAATTTACTCACAACCAAGTCCCACAGATATTAATGAGACAAGTTAGTCAGTGGAATTCATGAGTAACTTAGTCTGGATGTCAGCCATGGAAAAGAAAACAGGGTCATCAGTTCCTAGGATTCATTCCAGACTTTTGACATCCCCTTCTTGCATCTGCCACAGCTTCACCATGATAAACCCAGCCTTCATGTCAGACAGGTTGTATAACTTCCCCCTTCCCTCTGGATGTGTGTGCACGCTTGTGATTGGTTAGGCTGTCTTTTTGGTTCGTAGCCAATATTAGCTTGTCCCAGGTGTTTTTTTAACACTGGAGTCTTGGCAAATCTATAGGCCTTCTTTATCAAAAAATATGGTGGTGGAAGGCTGTGATCTGAACGCAATCGATAATCTCTATATATGCCTTTCAACTGATCACGCAGCCTCCTGCAACACAAGTCAAACCAGTTATTAGATCGTTTTCCATTATACACACAAAGAGCGTGTAGATAGCTAAAGAGCGAAATCTTTTGAGAAAACATACCTTCTAGGTCCTCATATGCAATAATTGCTTGTGGATCCGGTTGATCTAATACAATTAAATTATACAAATCACTTCCCTCGGGGGAATCATATAAGGTATTCAGCTCATTTTCAACTTCCTTTGACCACTTGATTTTACAACCCAACTTAGCTGATCTTTGCTCACACAAACAAGGGAAAGGGGTGTCCCCCGTCACCCGAGGTAGATCTAAACAGGTGGGCATCAGGAGATGGTCACTAAAAGTTTGCTCACCCACCTCAAAAGATGTAACCTGGGGGAGCGGGAAACGATAACATAGTCGACTGCACTACTCCCCTGCAAAGAAAGGAATGTATATTCGCCTGGAATATCCAGCGATATGGTACCATTTAATAATAACAAATATTCTACCTTAGTGGATTAGTTGAACTCCAGACTTATTGATAACTTGATTTTTGATAGTCAATTTGGTACAGGAGATCCCTCAATGCAATCCCCCCCAGTTCCATAAATGAGAAGCCATTAAGGCACTGTCATCTGTACTGCATCTACAATTGAAATCACCCATAAGGTGATTTCCGCAGCATGCGGATAATTTAGTATTGCTTCCATTATATATAAATCTAACTGTTGCCAGATATTAGTGAATAAACTGGAGGTTAAACCTGGAGGGATATATACATTGAACAGCAATATATCCCCACTTAAAGCTTTAAGCAGAACAGTCATAGCATACGAAGGAAGATCAAGCAAACAAATAGATTTTACATTAAGGGCTAGTGATACACAACAAGCCAAACCCGCCTTAGACCTTCCCCTGTTGCTATCTGAATGGGCTTTCAATGCATGAACAATATAACCACTAATATTCAAGTCTTCTTTGGACCAAGTCTCTTGAAACATTAAAATGTCCCATTATTGCAAGAAGGTGATAAACTCCATATCAGACCTTTTCCCAGCCCACTCAGCTATGTTTCAACTAAGAATTTTCCAATCAGATTGCCTATAATTTACATTATGTTCCTCCATTTCAGCGCAGGAATAGAAATCAGATGAAGTCTCTATAGGCAGAAATCTAGAGCCGCTTCCTAGCCTAAATGTAGCCAGTGGGGGATTCATTGCTGTAAGACTGGACACTCCATCAAATGAGACAGAATCAACATTTAGATTGTAAAATCCCCACTTAAGAGAATCTGGCAGAAGATGTCACTTCTGCACGGGAGATTTCACCAGCTTATCCGAAACTCCACTTAAATTTGCAGAGGGTAAAAAAAAAAATGGAGATTTTGGTCTGTCTAAGATGATGGGAATCTAAAGTAGGCAAGTTATTTAATTGATTCCTCTCACAAGAAAGCAGTAGGAGGAGCCTTCTCTAACAATACAGGTCTCCCATTGACCTCCTGAGGCACCTTCTTTCTGTGCTTGTTTAAGGTCTAATTCATAGGAGCTATTGTTTTGTCCTGATTGTTATGTATTACTGTTGGCATATTGTGTTTTTAATCTTTGTATGTTCTCTGTATGGCCTATGGCTGTAATAAATTGATTTACTGGCTAGGTTAGGCTAGAAGCAGGGCCGTCCCTAGTGGGGTGTGGGGCCGGAGGAGAATCAGCATGTGTGGGGCCTCCTTAACATTTCATATCATTACAGAATCATACTGATTGATGACATACAGTGTAAATAGTGTGAGTAAGGTTTTTGGACATGTCCAACCAGCTTTATTTGCTAACTTGGCAAAGAGGCACCTTTTAACGTGATGATTCTCTTTATTTAGCAGGGGGGAGTAACTGGCCCTATCCACTCTCAGCATAGTACCTCCAGTGACTGTTGCTGGTGTCTATCTTATGTTTCTTTTTAGATTGTAAGCCCTTTGGGTACAGGGATCTATCTTATTTATTTGTTATTTCTCTGTGTAAACCACCCTGAGCCATTTTTAGAAGGGCGGTATAGAAATCAAATCAAATCAATCAATGCATTTCTAAAGAAATAAAATAAAAAGCACAACACATGCTTCACAGTTCTCAGACCTTCTGGGTTGCAAATCAACCTGAGTATAGAGCATTCATAAAATAAATAAATAAATATTGTTTGTTCCAGAAGTTTTTGTAGTTTTCTGCCATGAAACAAACCTCTTATAGGACATTTTGGGTGGGGTATTTAAAAAACACCCCAAAAACCCAAAAATTTGTCCAACCCACTTAAATTTAAATACACATATTCCTCCCACCCTGCCCTACATCTCTGCTCAATACCAAAGCCCTATGGGAAGCCAATCACTAAATATTCAGGGTGAGGGGATAACCACAAAAAGTAAATCGCATCATACCTCCATTATTAAGGCTGGGCAAAAGGTCTGCAGAGAGCTCTGGTGCTGGACACTCTCTGCCTGCCTGCCTGCCTCCTTCCTGAGCTTCAGGGCGGCCTGCATGAAGGCCTCTCTGGAAGCTCCGCCCACCCACCAAACAGCCGAGAAGTGGGGAGAGAAGGAGCTCTAGCAGTTTGCCTGGGAGCCTTTCAAGCTGCACGCAGACACAAAAGATCGACTCTGGCTGGGCTGCAGGGAAGGATAAGTGGCTGGGACTGGAGGAGAGAGGAAGGCAGGCTACACTGCAGTGTGCCCAGAGCGGGGCCAGTGCCAGCGTGGGGCTCGGGGCAATTGCCCCAGTCGCCCCACCCTAAGGACGGCCCTGGCTAGGTGGTTTTAGATTGGTCTCTAGCTGAATCCACCAGTCTGGAATATCTGTTGGGTAACCTTTTGGTTTCATTAACTTCAAACCCTGATCACCCCTCCTCCTGAGCACCCTCCAATAGCACAGGGAGCTGTCAATTCCTCCACACAACCTTCTAGTAAAGTTTAGCCCCAGATTCTTCCTTCATTGGAGAATGGGCAGCACTTCTCCTCCAGTCAAAGAAGCTGTTTCTTTCTCTAGTCAATTTCCTTCACAACCTTTTGCAGCTTTTAACCCTTTCCTTCATTCCTGCTTAGCCAGTCCCTCAGGGTAGATCATTCTTTCCCTTTTATCCAACTCTGAGGCTGTTCTCACACACAGCCTAAACCAGGCTAGGAACACCTAGCACGGGTTAGGCAGCACGTGAGAGGGACCTCACCTGAGCTCCTGAGGGATACCTGAGGGACGGACCACCTGCTCCCAAAGGTTGCTACCCGCCTAACGAGGTCATCGGGGGGCGCCTCTGCTCCAGGTGCCGACAGTGAGGGAGGCTTGGTTGTCATGCACGTGGGACAGGGACTTCTCTGTCATTGCCCCCAGAGTCTACAATGCTCTCCCAGTGGCCATCTGCTCCTCAGTCTCCATCACAGTTTTTAGAAAGTGTGTGAAACATTGGCTTTTTACCCAGACTTTTATATGCTTGTTCTTATTGCTGCTGCTTTGTATCTTTTATGGTTATATTGTACTTGTTTTTAATCAGATCTGTATTTTTATATTCTAGCTGGTATTTTAAGTGTAATTGTTGTAGTTTTGTTTTTAAACTTTTGTGTGAACCTCCTTGAGACTGTTTTAATGGAAGGCAGTATAGAAATCTAACAATCTAAAGAAAAAGAAAGAAAGAAAGGACTTTAACCCCATTTCTCTATTTTCCCATCCTCCAATAAGCTTCCACAACCATCGCAATAGTCCATAGCAAAGATGCTGTCAAATCTCCCCCCCCCCATCCGCACTCTTTTTATGTTGGTTTGTTTCTCTCTCTTTCTCTCTGCCTGTTCATTGAATCCACTGAATCTTTTCTCCAACTTTGCCTATTCATGGTCCTTAGAAACCCTTTAACCCCCTTTGTAGTAGTGTTTTGGTGTTATTCAGACCACCACCGCCTCCCAAACCTTCAGGGCAGGCCCTGACTGGTATACTGCTGCCACCACCACTTTTTCACAAGCTGGGAAGGTTTTTCTGACTCCTTCCCCCAAGGGTATATCAGATTGGGTTGAACTGGATACCCAGCCTCCCTCACAGTTTCACCAAAGACCTGAAACTAAAGTGATTCCTTGGGGGGGGGGATATTAGGAAGTAGGGTTTGGGAGGCATGTGACTAGGAGCCCACCTTGCCCCACTGAACACTCATGAAACAGTATTAACTCAAAAAGTGTTATTATTAAAACAGGACAAAGTAGAGCAAATGGGGAAACAGGAAATAGGCCTCTAAGATACCCAGGCAACACAGAAAAACAAAAGAACAAACTAACGCAAAACTGTAGTCTTGTCTCCTTAAGGCTGTTGTACTCCATAGGCCTCCAAGTAACCTGCTCAGCAAACGCTGAGTAAGGCCTCAGGGAGAGAGATAGAGAGGCACTTTTTCTCACCTTCTCTTCTCTCCTTCCCAAATCTCCTAGAACACTGAAGACACACACAAAGGACCAGAAACCCCTCCTCCCAAAAGAGAGGGGAAAGCTAACTGCTAATTTAATTGCTTCCCTGTGGGAGCCTGTAGCCAATTGCAGAGATTGGCAAGTGGACTGACCATGTCATCCCTCCTAGCAACTAGGCCCAGACTTTTGCTCACTACACCCTTCCTTTCTGCTTTGCGGTTCTATATAGTATACATATCAAGGAATCCACTACATATTCAATACCTATACCCGTTGCCCCTCACCAACTGCGAGGGTTCTGTTCCTGGAAAACCTCACGGTTGGCAAATTTGCAGTAGACGAGCCATTGAAACTATGGGCAAACAGGGGGTTAGGGGAATAGTGGTCACGGAAAGACCGAAAATAAGATTTAAAAAAGAGAGATAGAATCACCCCTGGAAATGTGCCCCCCAGACCCCTGGAAATGCCCCCCCCTGAACACCTTTTTTTTTTAAAAAAACCTCGCCAAACCGCGGATACTCGGGTTGGCGAGAGTGGTCACAATTTCCCAGTCATGGATACTCAAATCCGTGATTGGAGAGGGACAACTGTAATCTACTAATCTATTGAATCCACCATGGTTGTAATGATTCATAGGTTGGGTTCTGTGTACGTCGGAAAGCCCTGTATGTTCATATAATTTAATATGTGTCAAGCCTCAATCTGTAATCAATAAAATATATTTCTATTGGGACTATTAGCCCTAGAGTGAAATTCCTTTGTGTGTGGGGGGGGGGGGGGACTAGTGTCATAACTAAGCCTTGCAATACAATAAGGAGGTGAGAAGTACCCCACATTACATGGTATTGTACCGAAATCAGCCTGCCCTGAAAAACATGAACATGGCATATCCTACCTGAGAAAGTTTGAGCGCTTTCTTTATTTGCTGTTCTTCCCATTCATTTTGCATTTCATCTTCTTCAATGTCTTCATCTGATATGTTTTTTAAAAAACAGCAAATGTGAATAAATATACAGACATACCTTGTAAATTCCTTATCACAGTCTGTCTTCAAAACAACTTAGTAAGTATGCTATTCTAATGCCATTAGAACATTTATCCACAGAAAAAGCAGTGCTATTGTGCTTACACAAAAACCTACTTCATATATATTGTTCTATATTTTGCACAGCTACACTAAAAATACTTTGGGAACACTACATCAGAAGTAAAATGTTGTGACACTTGCAATGTAACAAAATATAAAAGCATGGGTGCACCAGAAAAATAGAATATACACGAAGAGATGCAAAGTATCAAACTGGCCAAGCAGGAATATTTTATTCTTATTAAAAAAAACCTCCTAAGAAGCCAAAAGCATTTCAATTTAAAGTCTCCTCCAGGTTCTCTGTCTTTCGGAAAGATCCCTAGAAAGTTGTTTTTAAGGTGCATGGTTATTTGTTTTTTAAATATAGGTTCTTCTGCCCTGAAAATTTTTAATTTGACACACGTTGGGCTTCCTATGATTTTTAATTTTATAACAACTTTCTGCTTATCACCAGTTTGACACTCATGGGGAGAGTATTTAAACACATTTTCATGACCTGCATGATAACCTGTTCCATCCATTTTTTAATTTAAATTAATTTTCATTCTATGTATGGGCTGTCTTTGGCCTTATGAGGAAAGTTTGCCGTGCATGTTAAAAACCATGCAGTAAACCCTGCTACAGTAAAACCATGCAGGTTTTACTGTAGCAGGTTCCTTAGATGCATATGAGGGGTCAACTACTGCTAAGAATGCCAAAGCAATGCTATTCCTACAACACATTACAAGGGGGCAACATTTACAAAGGAGACACTCTCATACAGACCAGACAGAGTAAGTAAGACTTACTGAACAAAATGGGACTAGAGTAAATATGCATAACTGCTTCTTTATGTGAAAGACCTACCAAAAACAGAATGTTCACCATACATATTTTTCAAAATATATACTGGGATGCTCTACTGGCTTCAGTAAGTCTTACCTGCTGCATCTGGCTGTGCGAGTGTCTCCCCCAAGTGATTTGCATGCATGTGCATGCATACGTACACATAGAAAACCCTCTCTCTACCTTCCACCTGAAAAATGCAACTGGTAGCAAGTGCACTATTTTTGCACTAAGCTCCTGCACCAGTATAAGCAAGACTAGCCTGGTTTAGTGGTGTTGTGGATTTAACCCAGCCTTTCTGTCAAAGCAAGCCCATGTGAGGGGAAGAAAAATGCTGAATCATCCTCTCCCTTTCTTTCGCCCACAAAGGCTGTTCCTTCAAAACTAAAACTGCCTCTTTAGTAGCGCTGCCACCACACCCTAATTTTTGCATAGTCTCTCACCCCCGGATTTTGGTGAATGTCCAGGGAGACTCTCTTTCTCTTTACTATTGGAAAAGTACCCAAAAAACCAACAATACAACCCTCCACATGCAGCCTACATGTGATGAGAAGACTTGGAATTGCTGCTGAGCAATTAAATTTGAGGCGTGTGTTGCACCATAGCAAAACCCCTTTTCCCGAGTTAAAAATCCACTAGGAGGTAGGTAAAATACAAACAACAACAAAAAGAAAGAAACTTTATTCAAAATACTAAAGATTGCTTCTGTCTGAGGCTTTCACAGCTTCTAGTTACAGGTAAAAGAAACACTCAGTACTTTACAAGATTACTTCCAAAGAGCACTCCAGCTGGTACTGGAGTGGCACACTTTAAAAATCGTGGTTACCCAGTTTCAAGGATAATTCAAAAAGCATCCCAGTTGCAAGGAACAGGGATATAGGAACCTTTAAAAGCACCTTTAAAGGTTACAGAGACTTTTGCAGTGCCCTGGATGGATAAGTGGACACAGGTTCAGCATTCCTTAGCTTGTTATGTTACATACAAAACACAATAAAACAGTTGTAAGGATTTGCAAAGCACACCAAAGGAAAGTAAGAAGTCTAACACAAGCTAACAAACAAACTGTTCCATGGCTAAACCCTTCAGAGGCCCAAAGCCCTGAATCCCTTCCCCCTTTAACTCACCCCAAACTCCAGGAGAGAATTCAAGTTTCCTGCAATCCTGTCTTTCAAGGGTCTGTAGATGTCCTTCCATGAGAGAATTCTCCCAGCTAGCTGTTGACCATGAGGCAGAAAAACACCCTTGCTGCTCACTAAGCCTTCTGCCCGTCCTCTCTCATCTACTGCCTAACTGCTTCTGAGACAAAGAAACCCTTTTCTTCCTCTCTCATGGCCCTGCCCACCATGTGCTGAGTGGCAGATCCCTAACCTGTCAGGACAGTGTACACTTCCAGTTCGCTCTTTAGAGGAAAGGAAAGGCTGTTATTGGCTGATCGTTACAAGTGGTCATTGCCATTATACGAATATTTATATACCACCCCTCAACAAAACTTCCCAAAGCAGTTTACAGAGATATAAATAAGATGACTCCCTGTCCCCAAAGGGCTCACAATCTTAAAAAGACAAGACAGACACTGGAGGGATGCTATGCTGGGGAATTGCTCTCCCCCTGCGGAATAAAGAGAATCACCATTTTAAAAAGTGCCTCTTTGCTCAGTTAGCAGGGAATTATGCAAACATTTCCAACATGTCAGAGATAATGTCATCGAAGTAAATATATAGATCAATTGCACTTCCAAAGTTTGTGTACCTTCAATCTCTTAATACTTTGCCCCTTTTACAAGAACAGGTATTTTGTTACAGGAGAGAGAGAAAATGGAACTTACCTTTAATCATTCTGTCTCCAAGAGCTCTGAACTTGGGAGCAAACTCAAGTCCCTTATTATCAGACTCATCCTCAGTCTCTTCATCTTCAGTTTCTTTTCGTTGAACTGCATCATTGGACACATTCAATGAAAGATAGTTGCTTTGAGCCCTGGCTAAATGACGTTTTCTGCGGGCTCTCTTGATAAAAGCTGCATCAGGAATATTATCTGCACTGAAGAGAAGAAGAAAGTACCGAATAAGTGTTTGTGGTTTACATCAATGTAGTCCTAAAATTAAAGTATCAGTCATCTTCAGAAAATTAAGAGATTCATGATGTCTTAAATCAACTTTTTTTTTTTTTACAGCTTTACAAATACCTGAAATTGCTTCATATTGCATCTCAGATTTATTGCAGATTCTGCTTGGAAAATTACACTTACATACCTGTCCTCTGAAGAGCATTCAGATACTGAATCACTGGAATCTTTGTAATCAGGAGAGAGAGGCTCATCTTCTTTGCTCATCTGTTCAGGATCAATACCCTTCATTTCTGACAAAAACAAGAACCAAATTTAAGTTTCAGCTATTGGACATCAATATGGTATGCAATTGTTTATTAGCAAGCCATTAATAAGAACCTAACTTTGCATATATTGATATGCTGCTCAAATGCACAAAGCAGGCACAAATCTTAAGAATTCAAAAAAAAATTTTAACTACAGTATATTTTAAAAGATGATATATATATTTTTAAACATATCAAAAGAAGAAGAGACAATTTGACAACCTGTGGATCACAGAGCCATGTACAACAGGAAGATAGGAAACAAATGAAAGATTCAGAAACAGATTGGATATTTTGTTTGGAAAAGAGATTTCATTTCCATCTTTTTATGAAATGAAAATATCTTCTTCATAAATTGTGAAGTGTTAGACAGTTGAATGAATATGGGAGACACATTTTTAAATATTCTGTGTATTTCTAGTGGTGTTAAATGCTATAGGTGGTGCAGCAGGGAAGCAGCTTGCTTAGAGTGCAAGAGGCTGTTAGTTCAAGTCCCGGCCGGTGTACTTCCCAAACTGTGCCTAGTAAATACATTTGTAGTCACCTATATTGGGCAGCAACAATATAGGGAGGTGCTGAAAGGCATCATCTCATACTGCACAGGAGATGGCAATGGTGAACCACTCCTGTATTCTACCAAGAAAATCACATGGAATGTGAAATCAGTGTTCCCTCCAAGGCATGCGCTCACCATTTTTACTGGGGGGAAACCAAGAACAGGGGATTAATTGTTGAAAGGAGAAGTACAAGCATTGTAACACACCACTGCTGGCTGCAAGAAGCAGCCAGCAGTGGCAGGAGTGGTGGATGAAGGCAGCAGAGCAGCGAGAACAGCAAGTGGGTGAGTGAGAGTGTGACAGAGACCACCCATCTGCTCAGACAACGGGGACTGCCTGCCCACATACCCGGACAACGGGAGGTGTCAGGCAACACATGCGAAGGGGCGGGGGGCTGTGTAGGTGAAGGGGGTGCCGAAGCCAGGCTTCATCTGGGGCCAGTGTGAAGTTTACTTGACTAGGAGTAAACCCCATTGAACCTGATGGGACTTGCTTCAGAGTAGCCATGTGTAGGACTGAACTGAATTAAAGAATAGAAGCAACCTTGGAGAAGCCGCTACCAGTCTGTGAAGACAATACTGAACTAGACAGACCAATGGTCTGATTCAGTATATGGCAGTTTCCTATGTTCCTAATTGTATTGATTACTCAAAATATGATCTTCAGTTCCCCACGGGGGGGGGGGGGCGGAGGGAGGGACTGTGTATACAGTATTACATATATGCCCAGCATACAGGGGTGAGTTCAACCAGAATGCGTGCATGAGCTTTAGTTTGTTTAAATTTCAATACTGCACACTGAATACAGGTTTACTATAGAATGAGTGTCCATATGTGCTCCTATGAAGAATCACTCTTGTATAGGTTTTTTATTTGATAATGTTTAGCCACCCCACTCCTTGTTTCATAGCTAAAATGAGGATTTCAGTCTTTGCCTCCCACACTTTGTACTCCACATAATTAAGAGCCAGTGGTGTAGTGGTTAGAGTACAATAGTGCGGGCGCCAGTGGGTTTTTGTAAAAACAAAAAGGTGCCGGAACTCTTAAACACCACCAACATATATTGATTCCTATGCATCTCTGCAGGGGGCACATTGCCTGCCCGCCCAAAATGATCATAATGCACAAACCAGACTATTGTAGTACTATATAAGCATAGCAGTAAATTCACCTTTATCCCTTACTAATACTTAAGGTATTTCATACCTGCCAACAAGTCCCTATTTTCCCATTCAGGTGAACAGGAAAATAGGGACATGTTGGCAGGTAAGATCATAATAAAAAGGCTGAAATATGTGTTTTTGTTTCCAAGAAGAAATTCTGAACAACATACTTCCCTGTGGATACCAAATTCTGCACTGACAATCCTGACACTTAAATTAGCTGCACTACTTTTTACACCAGAATATACCAAGGGAAATGTCGAATTTTAAAAAAATATTTTAAGGAAGAATTTCTGGGTATAATCACCATATTTTAACTGTTCTTATTCTCAGCAGATTTTAACACTCAATAATCAGATCAAGAATTCCCAAACAACATGCCCCAAAGCAGGTCCCTTCCTCCCAACCCTTCGAAAGTGGTGCCTGCCAAGTCCCCCAGGGCCCTGATTCATCCTCTTCTCCACCCAATCACCCTTCCCTCTTGAGCGAGTCCCTCTTTTGCCCTCCATGAGGATTCAGTCTTTGTCGGTCTGCCTCAGAGTCCATCATCCACTAGAAGGAGAAAGGCTGGAGTGGTGGCACTGGCTGGCAGCAGGAGCACAGACGGGGCTGTGTGGGGTGGGACTGAGAAGAAGATGATTGGCGCAGAGTGGGGGGCTGTGCTTTGGGGACCACACCACACAAAACACACTGTGCTTTGAGAACCACACCGACTGGTCAGGTGCAGCGGCGGAGGGGCAGGAAGGAGGAACCAGCCAGCCAGGCTGACTCAGAAGAGACAGTGGGGGCGGTTTGGGGGCCAGCAGCGGCCAGGGGCCAAAGACACTGAGTCGAGCTGAGCTCGGCTCTCCAGGCTCAGACAGTCAGACTCACTCCGTCCGCCTCGCCTAGGTTGCCATGCCGTGCATACCGCAGCTGACTTGGAGGCCGTCGGCTGCTGCACACACCGCACACATGAGCTCTGAGCCAGTAGAAGGCAGGCACAGTAAGGGATCAGAGTGAGTGGTGAACTGCTGCGCCGCCACTTGCTCATGAGGAGTCACCACGGCTGCCTCCTGCCTGGCGGGAGGAGCAGAACGAAGCCAGCAGGATGACCTGCCTTGCCTTTTGCTGTGCTGCTGCAGTAAACGAAGACAAAAAAAGCAGCCGTCACAGCGCAGGGTGAGAGGCCAGGACTGCGCGGCTGCTAAAATTAACTGAGCAGAGGGCTAGCCCGTTGAGCATGGGCGTGCACCTTGCAAGGAACAGTAGCTGGGGCGGCAGCAATTCTTGGGCCAGCCCTGATCTGATCCTTGTTTATAACTGAGCAATAGCTCGGGCAGTGCATCTTGAGGGTTGTGGGGAAAAGTGAAGTACTGAGCAGCATCCAGACTTCTGCTGAGCAGTGCTTTATCTGCAGACCACTGCTCCTTCTGTGACAGAAGGCCAACACATGCATCTTTGGGGATACATCTTATGCAATGATTTTGAAAAGCCATGTCATGTCCAGTTTCAGAAACATGACAGAAACTTCAAAATGCCAGACATACAATTATGGTTCCAATTACTCCTGAAACATATTCAGAATCATGTACCTTGGCTTCTTTCAGGTTTTTTACTTATAGGGTTCCAATTTTCCTTCTTTTGTGCTCTGAATGTTATTGTCTTGACAGATGCTTTTTTTATCTTAAAGTCAACTGGGAAAGAAAAAATAAGATTAGCATAAACAGAAACAGCCAATTCCTCCAACACACACATAAAGGCATGATATGCATAACCTAAACAGTCATATTCATAGCATATGACCGTATATCATATGTATACTCACATGTGCGTAATTTTACTAACAGCAAGTAATCCCTTTAAGGGTCTTTAAAACTTATAGTCCAATTAATTTAATTACGTATAAAACCACTTAACTTCAATTAACAAGTTATTCCAGCAAATTATGATTCATATACTACAAACAGACTCATTAAGTAAAGCAATAAGATAAGGGTTTCTAGAATACAACACTAACAGAAATATTTTGGTCACAATCTAGACTTTAATCCAGCTACTTACTTGCCCAGCAGAAAGAAACGTTGGTCTTACCGTTAAGGGTTCTTTTTCATAGTTGAGGAGGCCATCCTTAACACAAGGTTGTGTACTGAGCATGCTCCAAGACAGGACTTGACCTTTTGAACTGTAGGTATGGCTAGCCTCCTGCCCAGAAGACGGCAAATCCCCAGTTCCAGGACTGTTGCGTCAAACAAGAACACGAAAAAACCAACAGCAAATGTTACATATATATTGAACCAAAAAAAAAAAAAAAGCCACCCCGAAGAAACAGGTAATGCTAGAAACAAGGAGGGAGAAGAAAACAGCAGGGGAGGAGATACTACAAAGCTGAAAACCCCTGGAAGTCACCACCTCCCCAAAACGAGCAATCCCCACCCACACGGTATGAGAACATACCAGTGGATTCCTACGGTGGGTCAGATGGCCTTCTCAACTATGAAAAAGAACGCTTCACGGTAAGACCAACATTTCTTTTTCCTTAGTTGAGGAGGCCATCCTTAACACTGGGACATGCCCAAACTGGAAAAGAATACGGGAGGGAGACTAGGAAGACGCATCACACCACTTGCTGCAGGACCGTGCAACCTAATGCCGTCTGAATGGAAAGAAGAGATTTTGACATTTTCATTGAAAGGGGTAATGGAAGACCATGTAGCTGCCCTGCATATTTCCAACAGAGGGGCGTTGGCTGAAAATGCCGCAGAAGTAGTTTCACTATGGGTAGAATGGAAGGTGATTCCCTAGGAATGGAAAGATTAGAGGCCTCATAAGTGATCGTAATGCAGGCTTTTATCCATCTGGACAAGGTAGTTTTAGTCACCTTATTCCCCAGAAACGACTGATGAAGTGAAACAGAGTCAGAGTGGCCTTAGTTCATTGGAGAGAACTAAGTAAACATAGAGAGCACGGCATACATCCAAAGTATACCAAGTTTTTTTCTTAGGATGGGCCGGAGATAGACAAAAGGAAGGAAGGACTATATCCTGAGAATGGTAGGAGTTGATTTTTGGCAGAAAGGTAGGATCTGGCTTCAGAACCACAGCATCTGGCTGGAAGATGCAAAGCTCCTTCTGGACTGAGAGAGCCCCCAGTTCAGAGACTCTACATGCAGATGTGATTTGTGAGAAAGAGGACTTTATAAGAGAGTGTCTGTCTGCCATGGGCTCTAAGAGAGGTTGAGTGAGTGTGTTAAGTACCTTGTTCAAGCTCCACGATGGGAATCTATGGACTGGAGGAGGAGCCAAATTGGAGGCCCCCTTGAGGGACTGTTATAAATGGGGGCACAGATGGGAGGAACCCTTAGCCGAAAGTTTGATAATGGAAGAAAGGGCAGATGTCTGGCGTTTAAGTGAGTTGGGACGTAACTCCATATCTAACCCCGACTGTAAGAAGGCTAGAACCTCAGAAATGCCTTCAGATAGTGGATGAACTGCCTTCCTGTGAGTCCAGTGAGAAAAGGCCGCCCAGGTTGCCTGGTAAATATGGTTAGTTGAAGATTGCCCGGATTTAAGAATAGTATTCTGTATAGCCTTTGAGTACCCCTTCTTGGCTAAGATGGAGTGTTCAATTTCCAGGTGCAGAGTCGGAGACACTGAGGATCTGGATGGAGAAGTGGCCCTTGTAGATCTTGCTGCAGAGGGAGCTGCCACAGCTGATCAACTGAGAGGTTATGAATATCCAGAAACCAAGGCCTTCAAGGCCAATGGGGTGCAATCAGAATGATCTCTGCCCGTTCTCTGCAAAGCTTTTGAAGTACCTTGACAATATCGCAGTTGGAGGAAAAGCATACAGAAGGCCTGGGGGCCATAGGGCCATCAGGGCATCTGTCGCCTCCACCAGTGGGGGAAAGAATCTGACGAAGAATCTGGGAAGGAGGCGATTCTGGGGAGATGCAAAAAGGTCTACGTGGAGTGGGGGGACTTAAGCATCTTGTAATCTGTTGAAAGACTGATGGATGTAGTGACCATTTGGCCAGATCTATATTTTGGTTTGGTGACTGAGCCAGCTGGCTTGCAAATTGGCCATGCCCTGCAAATGTTCTGCCGTGATGGATGCAAGGCAACATTCCACCCAACGAAAGAGCTTGTCCGACTCCGTCATCAGAGGATGTGAGATGTTGCCATCCTGCTGATTGGTTTGTGATTTGGCTGTCACGTTGTCAGTGAGCACCAGAACATGAGCCTTCCAAACTAGAGAGAGGGATTGAATCAAGGCCAGTTGAACCACATGAAGCTTGAGCCAATTTATGGTGTGTGTCGCCTCTCTGGTTGGCTAAATGCCTTGGACATATTGGCCCAGGCACTGTGCTCCCCAACCCGACAGGCTTGCATCAGTTGTGACGATGATCCATTCTGGAGAAGTGAGAGGGAGCCCTAGATCCAGGACTGGCAACAGCCACCAACGAAAGGACAGTCGCAAAGTTGAGGTGAAAGGGATCTCCTTGTGTGCACAAGCCATGATGTCCTCTTAGAAGGCAAGCAGGGGTCACTGAAGGGGGGGGAAAGTGCAAGCGAACCCATGGTGTGCACTCCAGACAGGCGGTCATGGAGCCTAGTAGTTGAGCCAACAGCATCAGGTCTACAGACTTGCTCTGGATGAGTGAGTGAATTAACAGTGAGATCTTCTTCAGATCTTGTGGTAGGGAAGCCAGCCTGCATGCTCTATCGAAGCATGCCCTGAGATGATGTAGCTGTTGAGAAGGCAAGAGAAGACTTTTCTGATAGCTTATCAGGAACCTGTGATCCCTGAGATTCCTCAGAGTAAGCTGAAGGGGCCATTGGACCTACTGAAGGGATTAAGCTTAAATCAGATCATCCAAAAACAGGTGTATCTGGACTCCTGGTATTCTCAGGTGCTCTATTGGTGTGATCATGATTGCTGTTAGGGGTGTGCACGGAACCGGTCCGGCACTGGGGTGGGGGGGTTCCAATAAAAACAGGGGGGGCTCTACTCACCCCTTCCAGTAAAAAAACGTATTTCTTGTACTAATTGGGCGGCAGGGTGCCGCCCGCTTCAATCTCCTGGCGCGGGCTCCTCGTATCCATCGGGGCGGCAGGATCGCTCCCAGTCCCTGCTGCCCCCTTCAAGTTAAGTCCCCCTCGGCTGGCGGCCGCCCCCTGAAGTTCCCCAGAGGTCCCCCGCCACCCCCTTCTTTCCAAAACTACCCCCATTACCAGAGGACGGCAGGAGAACTCCCTGCCGTCCCCTTCCCCCTTGCCGGCTGGGCTGCAAATGGCTTCTAGGAAGCCTTTCGCGCGCGTGTGCGAAAGGCTTCCTAGAAGCCATTTGCAGCCCAGCCGGCAAGGCGAGCGGACGGCAGGGAGTTCTCCCGCCGCCCGCTCGCTAAAGTAAGCGCTTACTTTAGCGAGCGGGCGGCGGGAGAACTCCCTGCCGTCCGCTCGCCTTGCCGGCTGGGCTGCAAATGGCTTCTAGGAAGCCTTTCGCACACGCGCGCGAAAGGCTTCCTAGAAGCCATTTGCAGCCCAGCCGGCAAGGGGGAAGGGGACGGCAGGGAGTTCTCCTGCCGTCCTCTGGTAATGGGGGTAGTTTTGGAAAGAAGGGGGTGGCGGGGGACCTCTGGGGAACTTCAGGGGGCGGCCGCCAGCCGAGGGGGACTTAACTTGAAGGGGGCAGCAGGGACTGGGAGCGATCCTGCCGCCCCGATGGATACGAGGAGCCCGCGCCAGGAGATTGAAGCGGGCGGCACCCTGCCGCCCAATTAGTACAAGAAATACGTTTTTTTACTGGAAGGGGTGAGTAGAGCCCCCCCTGTTTTTATTGGAACCCCCCCACCCGAACCAAAACCACCCCGTGCCCGGACCGGTCTGGAGGCCTTTAGAATGGCCTCCGAACTGGTCCGTGCACATGACTAATTGCTGTGAAGGAGAGGCCGAAGGGAAGGGCCCAATACCAGTAGTGGGACCTGTTGTAACAAAAATGAAGGGGAAGAATGGGAATGTGTAAGTATGCTTTGGACAGGTCTATCAACGCCAGGAAGTCCCCTTCAAAACTCCATTCAAATTGAAGACTCCATTCAAAACTTCCTTTTCTTGATGAAGTGGTGGAGGCGCCTTAGGTTGAGGACTGCCCTCCAAGAACCATCCCTTTCGGGGACTAAAAATAAGACAGAGTAAACGCCAAGCCATAACTCTGTTGACGGGAAGGGTTTGATTGCTCTAATCAGAACAAGGTGATGAATGGCCACTTCCATTCGAAAATGTTTGGTCGAATTCCTGTGTAAGGGAGTCAGGATAACATGATCGTGAGGGGGAGAAAGAAAGTCCAGAGAAAAACCATTGGCAATGGTAGCAAGAACCCAATGGTCTTGTGTAGTGGCTTCCCACTGGCGGCAGAAGTGGAGAAACCTGCCCCCTACTGGTGGGTAGTCATTGCTTATGCTGAGGCTCAGAGGTCACCGAGGAGAAATGGCAGTTCCCGCACCCCTTGGAAGTTCCACCTCCCTGTTGTTGCCACTGATTAAGCCAGGTGGGTCTATAGGTGGCAGAATGGTTATCTCTGTGCTGATGGAAGGAGGATCTGGGAAAGTTCCGAAAGGAGTGAAAAGGCTAGTAGGTAGAGTGGAAGGACTTACAAAAATCTCCCCAAGGCATAGGTAAGGCCTTTTTCTTATCTTTAGTTTCCACCAAGACAGGATTAAGGGCTTCTCCGTAAAGCTGGGAACTGGAAAAGGGGGGAGCAGCTAGGTTGAGTCTAGATTTAGAATCCACGTTCCAGTGTTGCAACAACAGAGATCTGAGGACAGACACCCCAGCAGCCATAGATCACAATGCATACTGAATATAATCCAGGCTAGAATCAGCCATAAGGTTAATAGTGCCAATAAGTGGCTGTAAACTCTCCTCTGCGGAAAACAGAAAGCAAATGCCAAACAAACTTTACAAACGCCAATGAACCAAATTGAGAAAGGAGGGAAAAAATGGTTTAGATTCAATTTATGGAAAAACAAAAATGCAAACAGCTGACTTTCTTCCCCTTCTGGCACACCTCTAAGGGTGTAGGGGAAAGGAGGAAAAAGCTAGCCACAGGGGGAAAAAGCCAAGGAGCCAGGAGCTCCTCGGTAGCCCTGTGTTCTGCAGCAAGACAGGACAGGAACTAGGAATTTGCCACCTTCCAGGCAGGAAGCTAGCCACGCCTACAGCTCAAAAGGTCAGGTCCTGTCTGTTGGAGCATGATCAGTACACAACCCAGTGTTAAGGATGGCCTCTCAATTATGGAAAACTAACAATTCCTTTCAGAGAAATAATTCACCAGACTTACCTGGCGCCGAACTGCCAAATTCCCCCAATCCTCGGCACTGAACTGCGCCACGTTCAAACCGGTTCGGAGGCCTCTACAATGGCCTCCAGACCGGTTTGTGCACATCCCTATTCCAGACTGGCTAGCACTCCTCCAGGGCTGAGATACACTACATACTCAGGAAACTTCCTAAGTATGTAGAAACATACGTTTGCCATTTAGAAGTATTTTTTCCTAAACCAAGATGGTTGTATGGGCTTCCAGGACTTACAAAATATTGAGGACTCTTGAGCTGGAATGTAAGATTTTATTAATTATTATTATTTTAATTATTTAAGGGAAATAGGGAGATATTTTAGGAAGGAGGAAACAAAAATATGCCCTTACTTACACTTAGGAATGACCACCACCCTACTATATAGCAATAATTAAGCACAACAGGGGAGAGTCACAATGGAATGGGGAAGCTGAAAAAGGCGTCCTTTTCTCCATTCCCTCCTTCTAAAACTACAGCTCCTCATCCTGACCATGAGGCTTGAACAGCAAGTGCTATACAATTTCTTCCCAGACTACTGGAGCAAAGTTGGTGGCCCTGTTGTTGGAAGAAACAGAGTGAGATTTCAACCCTAAAACAGAAGTACATGACATTTTAAAGGCACTCATAGGAACATAGGCAGCTGCCATATACCGAGTCAGACCACAGGTCAATCTAGCTCAGTATTGTCTACACAGACTGGCAGCAGCTTCTCCAAGGTTGCAGGCAGGAACTCTCTCAGTCCTATGTTGAAGATGTCATGGAGGGAACTTGGAATCTTCTGCATGCAAGTGCTCTTCCCAGAGCAGCCCCATCCCCTAAGGGGAATATCTTATAGTGCTCACATGTAGTCTCACATTCAAATGCAACCAGGACAGACCCTGCTTAGCAAAGGGGACAATTCATGCTTGCTACTACAAGACCAGCTCTCCCCGCAAGAGGGGCAAAAATCTAAACACATCAGTGAACTGAGGGCTGCATTTGTGTCTGCTTAGGTGGAGGAAGAGCACACACAGGCTACAGGGGAAGTTGCCAAAGACCCAGTTATTCAGCAGCAAGGGCCCCACAGCAGGAATGGTGACAGCAACAGCTCAGAAAGGAGCAGGTGGCCAGGACAGGACAGAACAGACACGAGGAAGAGAGAGGAAAGGAAGGACAATGTTAGCTAAAAACATGGATTATTTTTAAAAGCCAAGCAAAAAGTGCACACACACACAGAGTGGGAAAAGCAGGCCAAAAGGGAAGGAAGTTGGAGCACAAAAAAACAAAAGAAAGAGAAGGAACGTGCACAAAAGAATATTGTGAATACACTCATAAGGGATCCTCTGGACAGGCAGGCAGTCTCCTAAAGCCCTGGAAGCGTGGCTACGTTTGTGGGAGATTTCCTTATTGGCAAGGAGATACACTGAAGGTTTGCAGGTTGGGATTAAAGGTGGGACCTTGAAAAGTAAAGACTGACAGCCTGATCTATTCAAGACTATAGACCTAGTCAGGACTAAACCTCAGTTCAATGTAACTTGCTCCCATGAAAATGTGTATAGAATTATGATCCAAGATGCAGTATTCTGCTTATTTTACAGATTTTCCTCCTTGAACCTTAATTGAACAATGCTATGGAATGTTTTAGTGGAATAGTTACTTTTAAATACTATCAAATCTCCTTCCCCGACACCGCCATACCACTGTTCCCTCTAAGGCATGCACGCTCACACGTTTTTTATTTTGAATCAGTTTATTTTAGATCCCACTCAGGTTGAATTAGGAAGGTCCCATTCTGAATGCACATGTGTACACACTGCCTTGATACTGCCGCCCAGAACAAAACTCATTCCACACAGAGATGAAAAAAATTAGAGGGACCACTGCTCCACACTACAAGCAACTGCCCCACACCTTCCTTCATCATCTAATACTGTACCCCCACAATGAGGAGAAACTTCCACCATCAGAGATTACTGTTACTATCCTACATCCAAGGCTAAGGTAGCACACATACCTGGGAATCCACTACAACATTTTGTTGCAGAATCTACTTGTTACATATTTACTGGACACTTAAGAGGTGCTCTTTTAAATTCATCCTTCATCTTAAATATTTCAAGATATATGGAGTTGTATACAGAAGCAAGAGCAAAGGGGTACCATCGAAAGGGGATTAATTTAAGGTGATCCCTTGTACCTTACAGAGTACATCTTCCTATGTATTTTGGCTTAAGCAATGCTTCTTATTGCTATTTGTGGATAAACTGTTTTTTGAGCCAGACTGTCTACCCTATTGTACCTGACATTAACAACATGCATCAGTCCATTCTTTGAACAATTTGTGCTAGACATTTTTTGACACGATTCCTTGCGGAATAATTGTATTGCTATAAAATGGATGGAAATGTTTTAACTAAAGGAGTAGTTTGGTAGTCTGATTTTATATTGTAACTGTTTTATAAATGTTGTGAGCCACCCGGAGCAGTAATGTACTGGAGGAGCGGGGTATAAATGTTTTAAATAAATTTAAAAAATATAGATAAGCTTTATACTTATTATGAAATTTCCAGAGAAGTAGTAGTTACAGTCTGTAGCAACAAACACAGCATAGCATTTTCTGTCTACATTACTCAATGGAAGTCCTATTATTTTCATTGGGACAAGCAATGACTAACTTGACCTAATAATTTCAATACAACTTCTGTTGAGTAATATTAGTAAGGATGCCAGCCATTGTCTTTAAGGTGTAACAGGATTAACACACACTATTGTAGCACAAGCTTTCATGGGCTTCAGCAGATGCCTCTACCCACCTGCCTACTGAGGATGACGTTTCATGCATCTGAAGCATAAGTTCACTTATGCCACAATAAGGCTGCAATCCTATGCACAGTTATCTGGGCACAAACCCCACTAAAAAACAAAGTGTTTTAAGTAAACACACTCAAGATTGCACTGTAAATTGGTTAATCTTCAAAGTGCCACAAAACTCTTTGGATCAGTTGTATGTGAAAACATGAAGTAGATGATAAAGGATTTAAAGAACTAAAACACACACCTTATCTTAAAAGAAATGTCTTTGCATAAATGTTTTACAAATTCTATTAGACAACATGGATTTGTTTTTCTTTCATAGTGTTTCTAGATCACTGCGTTGTATTTTGGGATAACAGGATTAATCACTGCACTCAAAACATCACTCAGTTGAATTAACCAATTAGGGCGAAGATAGTCAAGTTCACCTTCCTCTTCTCTTTCCTCATCCGCGCCGAAGCTGAGCAGCGCCCGCGACGGCACCGGGCGAGAGTTTGCTTTCCGTGGCCCCTCGGCCAGCGCCTCCACCGCATCGTTTCCGGAGAGCTGCGACCCGGCGTCCAGGGCTTGGGCCCCAGCTGCCGACTCGCCCTGGTCAGAGATAAGATGCGGCTCCCCCTTTCCTTTCGTCTCCTCTTCCTCGCTGCTGCTGCTGCTGCTCTCCGTTCGCTGACGGCCGCGAAAACTCGACGCCGGCCGTCTCCTGAACATACCTAAAAAAAACAACGAAGTTCTTGAACGGAGAGGAAACGTATGCAACCCCGGGCACACGCGTGACTGATAACCTCTGCGCTTGCGCACTCAGCGGACTATGAGTCTCATGGGCTACATTGGAAAGAAAAAAAAACAGCGAACCCGCTTACATTATTTATTTACATAAACTAACATAGACTATGAGAGGGCTAGACTGAAAGTTCCATGCCTAGTGGCGAACCTTCCTTTTCTTTTACATGGTTATGTGTTAATGTCTGTCTTTTAACCTTTTTAAAGGATGCTGCTGCCCAGTCACAGTTTTATTAAAAATTTGGGATTTCTCTATTGACTTTTGACACACTTTTTTCTTGCTTGCTGAAAGAAGTCAATTTCCTTCTATAGACAATAACAATATTTTTCCTTTGTTATAGAGAGAATCATGGTGAATGTAATACTTAACTATAATACTCTAGTCTTTTTGTATCTCTATGTACACTTCATTGCTAGCTTCTGTGCTATCACGTAGTTTATAAACTGTTTCCCTTGAAATTCAATATGCCCCCCTCATTGGTGAAGCAAAAGGCTGTAGTGTTCAGTGTAGATAGGCAGAGCTCCTTCAGATAAAAGTCCTGCATTTAGTGGCTGAATTTTGGAAAGAGAAGAGTTTAACTGCATCTGAATTGAATAAGGGATGGGCAATGCAAATGCTTTTGTCTTGACAGTAGCATTGATAGGTATGTATTCTGTTTTCCTTTGGAGGAGAGGCTTATGGTATCTTTGTAATAGTTAGTTTCTTTAAAAATATACAAGTTGAGCATTAGCTGGAGTTGAAATAAGTTCAACAAGTCAGCAACAGGTTACATCAATTTCCTAAAGAGCAAACCCTGCACCCCAGCCCCTCCCATCAGGCAGAGAAGTAGACGTGACTCCATACTTTCTTGCCAGGCTCTTAATGGCTTTTTCCTCCAGAGTGGCTCTCAACCATTAGCTCACCTTGGCGCTTTCCAGATTAGACCCTGCAACAGGGTCAGGATGTATCTCTGAAGCTTCCATACTTCCTGTGTTGTGATACCGCAGTCCCTACGCTTACAGCAGGGTGCCGTTCATATTTCCAATGCCTTGTTTCGAATTTAATCCCTGCGATATATTGCTATGACATTGTATATCCGGTGTAAAGAAGTTGCTGTTTTTTCGGGTTGACGCTTTCCAGTTAGCCACTCAACAATAGCAAAATGCTTCCATTCAGACAAATTGCTTTCAAAACTTAAACAGCAGGGGGAGCAGTCTCATGAAACGTAGCAACCCGAAAAAACAGCAACTTTTTAATGCTGGATATACAATGTTATAGCACTATATTGCCACAATTAAATTTGAAACAAGGCAGTGGAAGTATGAACAGCACCCTGCTGTCAGCATAAGGACTGCGGAAGGGCCCATGGAGACCAGATGGCCAAGGGTCAAGCAGATGGGTTCAAAGAACCCGGGGGCCCAGCTCCTGAGGGCCCCCAGCTCCACCCCTCCCAGTTTTCTTCATTATCTCCCTCACTCTGAGGGGCTGCCAGAGAGATGGATTAACACGGTCCCCATCTCCTGTAGCTATACCCCTTCCAAGGGCTCCCTAAAACCTGGACTCAACCCTGTTAAGGCCAATGGGGAAAAACTTAGGTAGTCATGCTGCCTAAGATCATAGTGTGTCATCTAGAAAACAACAATATTGGAATGATCTCTAGTGAGAAATTAGTTGGTTATGACAACCTGAGTGATAATGACAGGGTCTGATATTTCCAGGTGCCCTAATTATACCATACGCCTTGTGGTTCCCTTGGCATTCCTTTCTAATTCTACCCTAAATATTAAATTACATTCACATGATCATTCCAGTTGTGCCAATTATTTTCAACACTAGTGACACACATTTTGAGATAGTGCCAGGCTCATAGCAGTCATTGTATACACCAAGTAATAGAGACTGTGGATTTACTGTGTAATAAATAATCATTATAAAGGAAGAAGTGTTGCATTCAAGAACAAATTATTTTAAATTGGACATTGGACTTCAGAATAAATAGATTTTTAAGAAGATGCAACAATAACAGCATTAATAACTGTTCTTAATATTATTAGATCCATTAGTTCCACTTGATGCTCGTATAACAAATGTATATTTAAGAGAAATTTTGATTTATTGTCAAAGATGGCATGGTTCTTTGTTATTTTAATTCTGAAAATAAAGTATTTGAGATTCTATATTTGGAAGTATATATTTGCAAAAGTATGATTTTACCAACTTGTTCTGTAAGGTGATCTCAGGTTATCCACTATGTTAAATCCAACTGATTAATTATTTATTATTATTATTATTATTATTTATTATTATTATTATTATTAAGCTATGTTTACTGTTTTGTACAATGCGTATGAAGATATTTCACTTTGAGAAACATTTTCATGTTAGCACTCTTCTGAAGAAGAGTCTATTTGCTCAAAACACGTCAGGCATGTACAATTTACTGGAGCATTTCATATATGAAAATCCTTGCAGCACTTTGGGTCCTCCTCTTTCTCCCGCTGCCCACAGGTCAACCTTTCCTTATATGCCATTTTCCTGTAGGAAACAATCCCCTCCCCTGCTCCTGAAGCTGCTATTTGCCTCACAAGTGGCTCTTTTCTGCAAATAGCTGCTTCCACACATACTCCAGACTAAGCATATCTCCTAAAGATGTATTCTGTGATGTAATCATGTAGATCATACAAATTAATCTCTATAAGTAGTGGAACCTAAAAGTCTACTGAATAGCTTTAAGTGCGTCAGGCGTAAACTGGGCCCACTCCAGCCTTGTTACGCCCCTGGGGTGAACTGTGAAGTTAAATCTCCGGTGGGTGAATGAATCTGGCTTCTAGTGCATATGAATGCATACACTGTGCACCATCACTATGGCCAGTATTAGAAGTGATCCTTGGCTTCATGCAGTCCCCCACTCTCACATACCAACACAGTCGCTTTGACAGAAAGCTGGTGGGTCAGTAGCCCAGCTCTCAATGTGGCTTGCTGGTAAGTTCTGTTGGCAGGGCTCAAGAGGCTGCATTTGGCTCAAAACTAGTCGCTGATCCCTGTCCTTAAATTCTGCTTCTGCTTCTAGTCATGTAATTAATAATCACTATGGAGAACAGAGCAATCCAAAGGCGAAGAATAGGGATTACTACCACAGCAATGACACAAACAAGCAAGTCCTCACTCTGTTGAGTTTATAAAGGGATTCCAAGTTGACATAAATGACTCAGTTGAGACTTCATTCATATAAGCTGAAACTTTAGAAATTGAGGCATAAACCCATAATTTCAAAAACCAATCATTTAAAGACAGGACTTCAGAAACACGCCAATTATGAGCATATAAAATCCTGGCTGCAGTAATCATATATAAAGACAATTCATTACATTCAGAAGAAATATAAGGTTTTGTCATACTTAAAAGAACGATTTCTGGTAAAAAAAGAAAAAGAAAAGAAAAATTTAATTTCTAAAATTTGTTCCATTTTCTCATGAATTTGCTTCCAATACAATTGAGATGGCCCTGGTTGTTGGAGTCCAAATGGACTACACACACATCCAGGCTCAGGATGCACCTCTGATAGTGCAGTTCAGTTCGGCAGCTTTTTGTTCTTTGTCTGTGCCCAGGTTGGCACTAGGTTAATGACCAGTTGACCCTTCAGGCTTGGCTCCGGGCTTATGATTCTCACTTTAGCATTGAGTCCAAGAATCCCTAAGCCAGGAAGGGAGGGTTTCCTAGCTGCAGCCAGACCAAGCGTGGTTGATCCGCTGCTGCAGCAGCGTCCCTGAGGTTTTGCTTCGCTCTGGGGCGCTGTTGGGCCCCCTGTATGCCGCCAGTTCCTGCTTCTCCTCGCTCGGTGTTTCTGTGTAAAGCGGCGGCTACGGCAGCTGCCGCCATGTTCTGGCTTTGACAGACAACTTTACCACTGCCGCAGTCACAGCAGGAGGAGGAGCGAGGCGGGGAAGGAGGCCGTCGGCCAGCTCGTCTCGAGAAGGAAGGTGCTGACAGGCAGCGCAACAGGTAGGCTCTGTGGAAGGAGGTCTCTCTCTTTCTCTCTCTCGCCATGCACCCCGCAAGCCCAGAGGGGAGACTGCTGGGGCGGGGATGGGTGCCTGGGGGGGCGGGTTGATCTGGGGCAAGGGACGCGCAGGCCGAGGAGCATGGAGTCGCGAGCGCCCCGTCTGTAGACCGGGAGCGGGGCTTGTATGGGTCTGAGGACGAGCGCGAGGGGTCGGCTGCGGGGGGCGCTGGAGTCGTCTGGCGTTCGGGGCATGCCCCTGCCACGCGATGCCTGTTTGCAAAGAGCGAAGTCCCACCACGCCGGGTTCCACGGGGCTCCTCCTGCCCAGGTCAGGGTGCCTAGGAGGGCAGCCAGAAGGAGAGAGGGGCGGCGTTCTGAACAGCGAGGAGGAGTGACAGAAATGACGATCGATTCGTATTTTTGCTCGTCGGGGGTAACTTGTGCGGGTGGGCGAGATGGTGGTTGGGTTGTTGTGGGGAAGTTTGGGGCTCCTGGGCCCTTCTCGGGTTCTTGGGGAGAAGGCCACACAAGGGGAAGAGAGCCCCTGAAGGCGTCGGTGGGGGGTGTGTGTTTTGAGAGCAGCCGTGTGAGTAGGGCGGAACTTGGAGGCTGCTGTGCTGTGCGATTTGGAGTCGCCATTAGGCACAGCTGATCTGCTCGGGCTCGGCTGGGACCTGGGTGCATCTGTCAGGCCTAGAAACCAAATGTGCTTTGCCTCTAGTTACCCTCTTCCCTGCCCTCGAAATTGCAACGGAAAGCTGGGTCAAATGCGTTGTTTGCAGAAAGGGTTGCAAAATAGTGCCGCATTTTTGTGCTAATTGTTTATCTTCCACATTAGCTCTCCCGCGGGGGTGGAGTGTTTCACAGAACTTTAAAGCCCAAATTAATAATACTGTGTTTGCTAAGTGGTTAGTAGAACTATCTTGAGGAGGAAATAAAGTCTTTGAGTCTTTAAAAAAAAGATGTATTATTGTTTGTGCACATTCATTATGTGTGTGTATATGTGTGTGTGTGTGTGTGTATTTGTATTTTTCATGCTCATACTAGACTTGTTTCATATACATCACTTCACTTTTAGGACAGGCATTCCTTTCTGTTTTTGTCTTGTTCAATTATGAGTTGAATGCTATGCCCCCTTGTATATTCCATTTCAGTTTTAAATGCAGTCAGAAACAAGTCAGATCTTTTAATGTATTTTCCCATGTACATTTAATACATTATATGAAGGACAGATCAGAAGAATTGCAGATCATGAAACACCTCCACATGTTTCTATGGGAACTGCAGTTCCTTTCATGGGAAGTAGCATCTACTTGGATAATAAAATGAGATGGGTGAGCAAGGCAAAATGTGTGTATTTTTGTTGATCACATTGAAATTGTAGCAATGAAAAAGCTCGCTATATCATGATCATTATTATTATACTACACATACTAATGGTAATATTATACTACATATACTAAACTATACTAACTCAGTATATGCAACATATACTGAGCAAACTCAGGTGCTCAAGTAAGTGTTTGTTGGACTGAAGGCAAAACGGAGCCACCTTACACTGAGGTAGTGGTTTCTACATACTTGGGGGCTTTGGAAGTACACAGGGAGTCTTGGAGGCAAGTTGATATAAATACCAGTTGCAGCGTATTACAGAAAATCTGTAATCAGGAGAGAGGGCATGCCTTCGCCTCTTGCCTGTGGGGTTCTCAGAGGCATCTGGTGGGTCACTGTGTGAAATAGGATGCTGAGCTAGATAGGCCTTAGGCCTGATGCAGCAGGGCTGTTCTTATGTTATGTTCTTAGAAGATCTTTGCAGATTTTCTGTAATTTACCTTAAAAGAAAAGGAAAACAAGAACAACAACAAAAAATGACATAGGTTAAGCATGTTCCATCCCCCTGTGTACCCCCTCCCCCATGGAAAGTTGAGGTGTCTGGTTAGGAAAAAAAATTGATAGCAGAACACTAGGTGGGGAGAGAGGGAACTTGTTGACTTGAGCTTTTATAGTATTCTAGAGGTCAGCATTAGGGAAACACAACCCATTGCAAGCTTCGCTTGTATGTTCTTTATCATTTGGGTGGCACTTGCCTATCAGTTTGGAAGTGAAACAGATTAAACCCAGGATAATGTGATGGTTCTGATGGCTCATAGTATTCCCTCAGTATGCAGAACGTTACATGTTTGTAAATTTAAAAGAAAAGGATTTGTTTTAAAACCCTCAAAATGCCTTTGTGAACTTCTGGGTCCTGTGGAATGCTGAAGTATCTTGAACCAGAGCATCAGTTGTTTTGTTTCTAATAAAAGGGAAATTGATAATAGGGGAAATTGCCCTCTCAAGCAGCAGCCCCTTACATCTTAGAGTAAGTATTCTGGAAGGGTGGAGTTAGAGTTGGTGGGAATTAGGGAATAGTCATAGCTCACTGGTAGAGCATTTGCTTTGCATGATGTTTAAGAGAACGTCTTCTTCACTATGAGCCCCATCCCGTCTGCAGTTGCCACCAGCTCTCTGGTGGCTACACAGGAACAGACCTCTGTTGCCACCCTGAGACTCTGGAATGAGCTCCCTGCTGTAATAAGAGCACCGCTCCCCGAATAATTTTAAGGTGTCTAAAGACATGTGTTTACCCAAGCTTCTTAACTAGACTTGTGGTTTTAAATCATTTTAAGGTTTTCATTTCTGTTCTAATGTGTTTTATGTTGTAAACCGTCCAGAGATGGAAGTTTGGAGCGATAGACAAACATGATAAATAATTAAATGTAGAAAGTTCCAGGCTCAGTCTCGGGCATCTCCAGGATCCAACATCTTGTTGGATGTTTTTAAATGTTGTGTTGTGAACAACCCCAAGAACAATTTGTTTGTAAACAATTTGCGGCTAACAAAGTTGCTTATTATTTATTTCAAATCCCCGCTGATATGTTTCCCAGACACCTATATCGGGCAGTAGCGATACAGAAAGGTGCTGAAAGGCATCATCTCATAGTAATGGCAGTGGAGATGGCAATGGTAAAGCCCTCCTGTATTCTGCCAAAGACAACCACAGGGCTCTGTGGTTGCCAGGAATTGACATTGACTCAACAGCACACTTTACCTTTATAGCAGGTGAAAGCCATCTAATGGCACAGCTGGGAAATGACGTGCCTAGCGGGCAAGAGGTTGCTGTTTCGAATCCCCGTGGATATGTTTCCCAGAATATGGGAAACACCTATATCGGGCAGCAGCGGTATAGGAAGGTGCTGAAAGGCATAATCTCATACTGCATGGGAGATGGCAATGGTAAACTCTTCCTGTATTCTACCAAAGACAACCACAGTGCTCTGTGGTGCCCAGGAGTCGACATCAACTTGAGGGCGCAACTTTACTTTATAACAGGTGAAGGCCTCAAGGGAACAGGAAAGAAAAAAGTGTCCCTTTTCACTTTCCTGCGTCTTGAAACTTCCGTTGCCATGAAGCCTGACTATAAGGCTCCCGTTCCAAGATAGATTAAGCCATGAATAGGATCGTGTCTCTTAGGGGCTGGGGAGGCACTGCAATATTTTGTTGCAAGTCTCATTTGTTTGTTAAGCTCCACTTGTTAGTAAGGTAGAAATTCACCTAAAGAAAGCAAATGCCAACAAAAGTACACTGTAACATAAAAGGAAATCGCATATAATTATTGTCAATCCAAAGTCATATTCTGTTTAAAATGATGGAAATGATTATGCTTGTGTTACAGAAAATAACACTTGCTACCAGTTGAATATTTCAATTCTATTGATAATGGAAATTCTCTCGACAGCAGGATGGTGTGACAGAAAAGAGATAAAAAGGCTCTTGAGAATGCCTTCTCTTCCTGTCATGGATTAGTTATTTGCTGCAGGGCATTCACCTCTCCCACAGGTGATTGCTATGCACAGGAAGTGTTGTCTGTGTTTTGTCTTGGATGCCGTTTTAGAATAGTGCCTCAAATTGACAATGAAAAACCCACCCTGCACTATTTCAGAATAGCAACAATCCTTTAAAATTGTGATACTGAACAAGAAACAGAAAATTTAAAACATAGCAAAGAGAAAAAAGAGGGTATTTTTGCGATTACTGATTTCAGTGCCTCTGTTACATTACTTCAGTGTCATATGAAACCATGACTAGAAACCTGACTTTTGAGAAATGAACATCAAAATATTACTAACTTTATAAAGTGCATTTTGTGGACAGCATATGCCATGCAAACCATAAGAAGATTATATAAGTGTTTTTCCCTAAATAACTAGGACAACCCTAATTGACATATTGAGGATTTGCTGAGCAACATTTCTCACAGTAGCTTTCTCGTAGGTGGTGTGTTGCAATTATTCCAGATTTTACAACTGAAAATTAGTCATCGCCTTTCTACCACCATCTGTACTATTACAAAATCTCTGTAAAGTACTTGCTTTTTAAAATCTCTGTAAAAGTACTTGCTTTTTAATGTTTAGTAATTTTATAGATTTTCTTAATGTAAAATATATACTCTTATTGTCCATTTTTAATAAACCATTTGAGCAACTAATTTTGTAACATTAAAGAATCTGTAAAGAGATTTCTAGAGGCTCTTGAAAATGGAACAAACTGAAAAACTTACAAGAAGCAAGTTTTTGAGCTCCGATTTAAACACAATTTTAAAAAGTCAAACCTGATAATATACTTTGATCATTCCAGTAATGATAATGTAATCTAGCATGGACAAGAAGAGATAAAAAGGATACTATTTGAGCTAATGGCCAGGACAGTCGTTATGTCAGGTAGCTGCTATGCTAGAGCTAGCCACAAAGTTAACAGCCCAATACTGTAGCTGCAGAAACAAAATCTGACACATCAACACCGGTTATGCCAACAGCTTTTGTGGTAACATCCCTCCACATCATGACACTGTGCACAGAATGTCCTCACACTAGCTGTGCAGGGAAGGCATCAGTTCACGCACAGATAAGATGACAGTTCTTTTAGTTGTGGGTACCATTAGCTTTCCCAGACTATGGGAAACGCCTGTATTGGGCAGCAGCGACATAGGAAGATGCTGAAAGGCATAATCTCATACTGCACGGGAGATGGCAATGGTCAACCCCTCCTGTATTCTACCAAAGACAACCACAGGGCTCTGTGCGCTCCAGGAGTTGAAATCGACTTGACAGCACACTTTACCATTAACTTGATTGCTAGACTTAGACATGTTCTGGATGGGGTTGCCCTCTCCCTGAAACACCAGCTATGCATCTTAGAGATTATCCTGGATCCAGAGCTGCTCTTGCTCATCCAAATATTGGCTGCTGCCAGGAGTGTTTCAGTTGTTGTTGGTGTAATGGACAGACCAGGCATGGAAAAGAAGTCCTAGACTGTGCATTCATTCTCCAACAGGAAAAGACTGACACCCCTTTCCCCTTTTTGCCTCCCCCTCCTGGGGCATCCTGTGACATCCACCAGTGCTGCTGTTCCAGCTTTCTGTATACTGTGGCTGCTTGCTCAGCCTGACCATTGCCACCATTTGTCCATCACCCATTTTGCGGGGGAAAGAAAGACAGGAAAGTGGGGTTCTGGAGTACACTGCACTGTCCTGTCTTTTCCTTCTTTTCCAGGATGGGTCATGGATAGACCGTAGCTTCACTGACTCATGGTCTAATTACATCCAGATTAGACTACATGAGGTTACCTTTGAAGACCGCTCAGAAGCTTCAGCAGATGTTGCTGCTACACCCTGGGACTAGGCCTGCCTTTGGGTGAGATCTGGTTAGTGACAGGGCCTTCTTTGTGGTGGCTCCATTGCTTTAGAATTCTCTCCCCAGATAAGTTGGCTTGGTTCCTTTCCTATCCATTTTTAAACAGAATCTGAAAATTTATTTCTCCTAAAATTCATTATGAATGGTTTTTACCTTGTTTTAGTAATTTTTGTCTTATTTTTTCTGTGGTGTAGTATGTTTGAAATGTTAGCAGCATAGGGGTGATGTATCAGGAAAGATGGGATATAAATCTGTGAAATAAATAATGGAACAGTACACATTTTGCACACAGTTCGCAATCAGGAAAAGACCTCTGTGCCCTCCTCACTGCAGTGGAGGAGTACAGCAATTGACATTTATAGTCACAGATGGCTCCTGTTTCAAATCTCCAGGGAGTTATTCGCACATGGCTTTATTCTTTGTTGAGCAAAGCCACTTTGAATTACACTCAGGGAAGCAGCCCCTCCCCTCTGCTCTTGGTTTTTGTTTTTGCAAGTTCACATGGCATGCTGTCATGTTTTCCTTCTAGCCAATGGGTGGGGAGGGAGAAAGAGATGACTAAAGAGCTATTTCTGCATTTCAAAGACAATATCCCTCTTATCATGCTAATGATTCTGCATCAGTGCCTCTCCCTATTTGCTCCGCGTTTTCAGAAAAAGTAGCTTAAAACCAGCATTTTAAAAACCCAGAAATAATTTGAGATAAGCTCTGATTCACAAGACAAAGCTCGATTTGTGTGTGGAATGGATCCAAGGATCTCGAAGGGACTTCGGGGTAGGTTTGGCTGGTGTGTGAACGCACGCACTCTCTTCTGAAGGAGATTTTGGGGTAGGAGCCCTGTCTGTAAAGCCTCCTGGTAACACCCCATGCCGCCAAACAAATAGCCAGAGCCAGACAAGGAAGAAAGGACTCTCATTCCAGTCATAACACTGAAAGAAGGGGTGCTATCTCCGCTCCAGGTCGCTATGGATGGTACTGGCTATTTTGATCCGTTCTTGTTTGGTTCTGTCCTGGGTATGGTGATCTTGATGATCGCCCTGCTGGATGACTTGTGCTGGGATAGACGGAGTACAATCCTGTTTGATGCTATTAGACCACTCAACAGCTTTTGATACCTTTGATGACGGTATCCTCCTGAGTTGCCTTGTCCAGCTGAGAGCTGGAGGCATGGCTCTGGATCTTTACAGTGGCTCTGGACCTTCCTGATCAGTTATTCTCAGAAGATGGTGCTGGGTGACTGCTGTCCCACCCCATGGGCTGTGGTCTACAGCAGGCCTTGGCAAATTGCCGTTGGCTCTAGGAGCAAACCTGGGGGGAAACAGGACTTAGTGGAGGACATTGTGTGATGGGGAGTACAAATGTGCTTCTCTTTATTTATGTGTTTAGTACATTTGTATACTGCCCCGTACACAAATATCCCTGGGCATTTCACATTATTTTATCCCCTACTTAATCCCTTTTACAAGTAAAACATGTAGAACAGAAACAGGACTTCCTCTTGTTCTGCCTCTGAATATTCTAGTCAGGAAGACTAGTGCCAAAACACTCATATGAATAAAGTGCTAAGCATGTGCCCCACTTCACCATCAAGTAAAGTGTGCCGTTGAGTCGGTGTTGACTCTTGGCAACCACAGAGCCCTGTGGTTGTCTTTGGTAGAATACAGGAGGGGTTTACCATTGCCTCCTCCCGCTTAGTATGAAATAATGCCTTTCAGTATCTTCCTATATCACCGCTGCCCAATATAGGTGTTTCCCATAGTCTGGGAGCATACCAGCGGGGATTCGAACTGGCAAGCTTTGCCTTGCTAGTCAAGTCATTTGCCCGCTGTGCCATTAGGTGAAGAGTATATTCTGTCCATGGTGAAAATATTGTGAAAATATTCATCTCTCTCTGTTTTGGCTTCAACAAAAGAATTGTTTTTTTAAACAGAGGGTTTTTTAAAAAGGCCTTGAAAAAGAAATCCTCTCCCTTCCTTCTTCCATACCACCTTTTATTATTTTATTATTATTATTATTATTATTATTATTATTTTACATTTATATCCCGCTCTTCCTCCAAGGAGCCCAGAGCAATGTACTGCATACTTGAGTTTATCTTTCACAACAACCCTGTGAAGTAGGGCTGAGAGAGAAGTGACTGGCCCAGAGTCACCCAGCTAGTTTCATGGCTGAATGGGGATTTGAACTCGGGTCTCCCCGGCCCTAGTCCAGCACTCTAACCACTACACCATGCTGGCTTTCCCCTTCCCCTCCTGGAGCACACTTTGATGCCTTCCACAGTCACCACTGCTGCTGTTCTGGCTTAGCACACCACATGACTCATCTTGGGGTTGGAAGAGCTGG
Organism: Hemicordylus capensis; assembly: GCF_027244095.1. Lineage (NCBI taxonomy): Eukaryota > Metazoa > Chordata > Lepidosauria > Squamata > Cordylidae > Hemicordylus > Hemicordylus capensis. The sequence continues at coordinate 243,496,587 of NC_069657.1, read as the reverse complement.
TGGGGAGAGGCAGGCAAGTGCAGTGCTAGGGAGATGGCGGTGGCAATGGTTGGATCAGCTCAGGACTAGAAAACAACACATTTGAGAGTGTCTTTTGTGTCTTGATAGGTCCATTACTCAAGGTAATGACTGGCATTTTGCCAGATTCTCTTTCTAGGAATTTGTTGTTGTTAGTTACCTTCCCATCCCACCTTTCCTTCAAGGAACTCAGGGTAGCAATTGCTGCTGCTCAAGCACAAAGATGTGAGTTTTCCAGAAAAAGTTGAATGGGGAAAAGGTTTGGGAAACTTTCCATGCAAATATCCCCATCATTAGCATAAAATCTGCATTTTTTTTCTTAAAAGAAATTTCCTGTTGCCCTAAATATATTGTGATGTTTTTGACCTATGTATAAGTTTTTATAAAAAATCCCTCCACCATATTAATTTCCCACACTGTATCTCAAAAGCTTTTCACACAGCCAAGCAGAAATATTTGGAGGGGGGGATCATCAATAAAGATACTTCATATACTTTAACTGCTATTCTGAAACAAATGCAAAACTTTTTGTGGAAAGAATTCTTAAAATAATAAATCAGTAAAACATATGTACTGCCTGCCTCACACATTTTCTAAGTATAACCACCTAAAACACATTAATTTCAATTTTGAAATGGCTTAACTTGCCTAATGTTGCATTGGCATCCATTCATGGATACAAATGAATTTTATAAACTGGACATCTGGACTAACATTGTCCATGTGCAGCAGTGCGAGTTCCAGACCAACACTATGTTGTTGCTTGTGTGAGAGTGATTTCTGTCAATCTTTCCTTCCCTCTGAAGCTCATTGTGTGTCACCAAAATATGTCCATAATGCACAGATGGCTCAAGAGGGTCAGTGGATCACAGAGTACACAAAACTAGAACAGCAGCAGTGACAGATGTCACAGCATGCTCTGGGAGTGGGAGGCTGGCAGGAAAAGGGGGCAGCAGTCATTTCCTGTTGGGAGATGAACACCCAACCTACGACTTCCTCCTCTCCATGCAGCAGTAGCATGGCCTCCTTGCTCCCTCTAAGCCAGCAAGTGTGCTCTCCTCCTACTCTGAAGTTGTGGCAAGCAATACGTCCTGCCCATTACCACCACCTCCAGCACAGAGTCATCCTTGCCTACATTGGCCAGAAACTGTTGCTCTTGCAATCTATTTCTTGTAATGCTGTTTGTCTAAGTGGTGAAGCTAAAGGAGAAGAAGGGGATACTCAGAGGGTGGAATTGCTATGAAGCAATCATTGAACAAGTCTGTAGGCAACACAGTTAAATGTGTAGCCTCCCTCACTTCCTGGTGCCTGAATTTCATCAAGCCCTGGATTATGGGTTGCCTCAGGGTCCCATCCTCTCCCCGATCTCTTCAACATTTACTGGACTCTGCTGGGAGAGGTGATCTAGAGGTTTGGATTGAAGGTTCACTGATATGCTGATGGCGCAGCTCTATCTCTGGCTTCCGATCATTTATCCTCCCCCAGAGGCGGCAGAAATTCTGAACTGATGCTTGGAAGCAGTTTGGATGATGGCACACAAGCGGAAACCTAATCCAAACAAGACAGTGGTGCTGTGGGTGGAGTCTGCTGATCTGAATGCTCAACTCCTTTTTTGCCTTTGCCTTCTCCCCCAAGGGGAACTGCATCCATCCTCACAAAACAAGCATGGACAGTGAGGGGTCAGAGTTGTAGATAAAGACTGAGCTGTCTACGTGAACTTCTTTAAAGTTTTCAGGGCAGGATTAATTGCATCTTGGGAAACAAAAATAACTTGGCAATACTCTCAGAACTTCTTTCTATCATCTCTGAGAAATCCTGGAGAATGGGTGAGATGCCACAGGACTGGAGATGGGCAAATGTTGTCCCAGTCTTGAAAGAGGGGGGAAATCATTCTTTAGCTTCTGCTTGGAAGACTTGTTCTCCATCACACTTGGCGTTTCTCATAAACCCACAAGGAGTTCTTGGTAATTACATAAGGCTGTTATTCATTCATAAATACAGGAAAGTGTTTATGGTATTTTAATGACCTCTCTTTAGCTCTTTTGGAAAAGAGATATGATGGTATTTGTAAAGGAACTGCATTGGAGTTTGGGCAGCTTTACTCACTCACCCCTGCTCCAGTGCAGAGTCTGGTAGCTGCTGCCACCACTCGCTGCTTCCAGAGAGAACTCAAGTTTAGGTCTCAACCGACATTTGGAGGATCCCCTCGCTCTGTAGAGCGGGAGCCAGGCTTAGTTAACCCTTCAGTTAAGCTTCCCTTTAAGTAGCTCAACCAAGCAGTCAGCTCATGGGGAGTCACAACTCCAGTCTCTCTGAGCAATGCGCACGAGAGATGTGATTGTTCTCTCTAAAAGATTACTTTATTAACCTATGGGAACTAAGCAATGTTCTCTCTATTTTTTTTCATCTGTGTGTGGAATGAGTTTTGTTCTGAGCGGCAGTATCAAGGCAGTGTGTGCGCACCCATGCATTGAGAATGGGGCCTTCCCGATTCAACCTGAACAGGATCTAAAATTAACTAAGCAGACATCAACAGAATGTGAGTGTGCGCACACGTGCATGCCTTAGGGGGAACACTCGAACCAAGGTGGGGAAAGGGAGCAGGTAGTCATTAGGAAAATAAAGCAAAAGTCGTTTCTAACTCCTAACACATTCTAAAGTCTAAAGCAAAGCACTTGCATATCTTAGTGAAGGGTGTTCCAGCAAGTAGATGGAAAATAGGGGGTGTTTAACAAAGGCAACAGACAACTTTTAAAGAGTTTCTTAGGGAAAGCACTTGGAAGGGTGGTGAGCCCCTTCCACTAGTCAGAGAGAGGCCACGGGGCTCGGGTTGAAAGCTCCTCAGCCAATAAGGAGGTGAGATGCCCTGGTGGGTAGAGGTGACTACGGGACTGACACCTGTCAGTAGTTCAAAGAGTTTTCAGTTGTCATCTCCAGGTAGGTGGGGTGCAAAGTGTGAATTTCTCCTGTGTTAGTCAGGAGACTAACCTTAAGTGGCGCAGCCAGCAGGGAAATGCTTGACTAACAAACAGAAGGTTGCTGGTTTGAATCCTCGCTGGTATGTTTCCTGGACTATGGGAAATGCCAATATTGGGTAGCAGTGATATAGGAAGATGCTGAAAGGCATCATCTCATACTGTGCGGGAGGAGGCAATGGTAAACCCCTCCTGTATTCTACCAAAAGAAAACCACAGGGATCTGTGGGCGCCAGGAGTCAAAATCGACTTGATGGCACACTTTAACTTAGTCAGGATTAGGGGACTGACTGGTGAATGGCAGGTCCAGTGGACATTGTGGACGTGATGCTCTCGCTTCAAAATGATGGCGGCTGCTTCCCATCATGCACATGATTCCTTGCCAGTATTCCTTATGCAATCCAGGGGTGTGGACGATGAAACAAGGGGGATGACCCTTCCTCGGCCACCAGGGTCTGGGGGGAGCTGCCAAGGCATCTCCTTGCCCTCAGCTAGGGCATTGCCTTGCCTCCTTCAACACCCAGCTGGCAAATGAAGTGCTTGTTGGATGGGAGCGTGAGGCTCACCCCTCTCCTTCCTACCTAACTCTGACTGGGGAGGATGGGAGGGGATCTGAATAGATGGGAGAGGGTTTGAATGCAGGGGGCATGAGGACCCTCACCTGAATGCAGATGAGGACCCAGGCAGTAGCCATGCCCCCTGCATCTGACATCGGGTGCGGTAGGCATGGCCAATACTGGAGATGGGGGCCATTCAGCCCCTAGTTTTCCCTCAAGTCAGCGTCAGCAATTCAATGAACTGCTGACTGGGGAAACTCTCAGGGGCTGACTAATCCTGTTCCCAGTAATGGCCACATCCCCTGCAACTGATGTCAGATGCAGGGGGTGTGGCTTGGGGTGTGTGTGCTTCATGTGCACGATTAAAAATAGGGTCAAGGGAACCCCTGGTAGGACTTTGGCCACAGGCAAGCTCCCTACGCCCCTGAAACAATCCACTTGTGTTCTTGTGACAGTGGGAAATTAAAAACTGTATTTTATGTGGTGTTGCTTTGTAATTTCTACAGAGATAAAGCAAGACTGTATTTATTTATTTATTCATTCATTCATTCATTCATTTAATACATTTCTATACCGCCCAAAACGCAAGTTCTCTGCATTCTATCTATCTATCTATCTATCTATCTATCTATCTATCTATCTTTCTATCTATCTATCTATCTGTAAACCACTCCAAACTTTCGTCTCTGGGTGGTTTACAATAACATAAAACCAGTTAAAAACATATACAAAAACTTAAAAACAATTTAACAATTTAAAAATAATCAGAGATTAAAACCCAAAAATATTAGGAAGCTGAGAAAGCTTGTGCGAAAAGCTGGTTTTTCAGGTGTTTTTAAAAATTGCCAGAGATGGGGAGGATCGTATCTCAGCAGGGAGCGCATTCCACAATCTCGGGGCAGCGATCAAGAAGGCCCGTCACTGTGTAGCCACCAAATGAGTTGGCAGTAACTGGAGACGGACCTTCTCAGATGACTTCAATGGGCAGTGGGGCTCATAACGAAGAAGACGCTCTCTTAGATACCCAGGGCCTAAGCTGTTTAGTACTTCGTAAGTTATAACTAGCACTTTGTATTTTGTCCAGGAACCTATTGGCAGCCAGTGTAGCTCCATCAGTAAAGGAGTCACATGTTCTCTCCGAGATGACCCAGAGACCAACCTGGCTGCCGTGTTTTGAACCAACTGAAGTTTCCGGACTGCGTACAAAGGTAGCCCCACATAGAGCGCATTACAAAAGTCAAGTCTGGAGGTTACCAACAGATGTAACACTGTTTTGAGGTGTTTATCTCGAGAAACGGGCGCAGCTGGCGTATCAGCCGAAGCTGATAGAAAGCACCCCAAGCCACCGCCTCAACCTGAGAAACCAGGGAGAGGTGGGAATCCAGAAGTACTCCCAGACTGCGAACCTGTATTACCTTTGATTGCCTCATTTCCCAGGAGGCCATTGGAATGAATGAATGAATAAAATATGGCTTTCCCAGTTAGGAATATGCAACCCACATGTAAGAGAGACAAATGTTGTTCACACAACCAACACTATCTGGGCTAGAACTATCCAGGTAGGACTGGTTGTGTGAACCGCTGGGATTGCAGGAGACCCCAGTGCTCCTCAGCCAGGTAGTCTGGATTATAAACCTGGGCTGAAGGTGAGGTAGGAGGCTGGGCACATGCCTCCTACTTCACTCTTGGCTCATGTGGATGAGTGGGCTGCCGGCAGCCATACTCACCATAGAGCTGGGGGGAATGAGCGGCCTGGCCTCCAGGCATTCCCCCAATGCCCTGTGCTGCTTGCACAGTGCATTGTGGGCTTTCTAGAGGCTGGGCGTCCTTCCTGCCAGCTATCCCTCACCGTACCACTCATTGCCTGGCACTGGTGTGGGTGCGAAAGTGGTGGAGCCCTGGTTGAGCTCCAGACTGTGTGTGTGTATGGCGTGGGGTGACAGGTAAGCTCCTGCCTTTTCCCCAGCCCTCCCTGGCCCAAAATAATTGGTTGTGTGAGTGACCTCACAGTGTCAGAGTTTTATGTGCATACTTTTAAAGATTTGTAAGTAAAGAGCACTGAGTCATTAGATGTCTTTAGCAATTTCATCTTCATGTTTTAAGTTTTAAAATTAAGTTTAATAGTTCAGCCTTTGGAGCTCCTTTGTGTTTTATGATTTTTATGGGGATATTTATCTGTTTTTATGTTTGAAGACTTAACATCTGTTGACCATGGGTTAATAAACATGATTCTGAACAATGGGGGAAAGGAGGATCTGTTAAACTATGGATCAGTCAGCCTGACTTTGATGCCAGGGAAGATACTTGAACAGATTACAAAGATGCTTGAATAAATTATATATCAATCTATAAGCATCCTGGAAATGATACAGTGATTAGTAGAATCCAACATGGATTTGTCAAGAATAAATCCTGCCAAACTAATCTGGTCTCTTTTTTTCAATACAGTTTCTAGTGTAGAGAATTGTAGAATGCTGTGGACATAACTTGCCTTGACTTCAGCAAAGCATCTGACAAAGTTCCTCATAAAGTGTAGATTAGCAAACTGGTCAGATGTAGGCTCAGTTGATAATACCATCAAGTAGATTCACAAAGTGATTAGAAAACAGTACTCCTAGCATGCTTATCTTCTATAGCACCTCGTCATACTGATGGGAGGTTTTGAGTATGGTGCCGAAGGGCTTTATCCTGGGGTCTGTACTCTTCTTCAGCATTCTTAAAAAAAAAAACAAAAAAAAACCCCACAATTTTTGACATTATGTATATTACAAACACCTTTCCCAGTCCCCCCCCCCAGGCGGGTGGGGAGTCATGTGATGTGCCTCTGGGGGGGTCCCTCGAGGTAGTGGGGCCCCGAGACGACTGTCTCCCCTTGCGTAATGGTAGTTATGCCCCTGCAAGAGAGTCCCTCTGAGGAATCGTTTATGGCACAGGTGAGGTTGAAACAATTTCCATTGTTTTGCTTTACTGTCCTTTTTATAAAGATATTCGCTCCATCTGGATTGAGCCTTATCTAAAAAAATGTCTGGGCCATTCAGATGATTTTTCTATGGCTTATTTCTTAATGGATCGTCTTGTGGAGATTACTAGGAGAATGCCAAGATTTTGTGCAGCGGCTTGCAAAATAAGATGTGAACAAATTAGTTTTAATTTTCCTGTTTGATATGACAATGTATGTATTTGATTGAATTTCTCCTCCTCCATGCACACATGCCCCCCGCCCCAAGTCAGGAATTCTGTCTAGTTTATTCCTAGTTGGGGCCACCACAACAGCAGCTGAATAAAGAAATCACAGCCTTTGTTTGGGTATCCTCAATTCACTCTCTTGACTGAGACTTATTGAATCAAGGAATAAGTCCTTGACTAGAACACACTAGGAACTGCTGCCAGGTTGCCTCCTATTGATTATCAGGGAGATTTCTCCAGTTTTGAGGAGATCATTTGTTTACTATAAGTATTTGTTATGATTTTTAACGTGCTGTCTCTAAATCTGTCTGTATCTTTAACTTTGACACTAAAACTAAAGGTGACAGCCAAGGTGACTACCTCCAATTCCTTTCCAGCATTCGACTTGCTTTTGCAGCTACACTGTTTAATCAGTTGTGATGAAATATTTGGTGCAGGCTAAGATTAGGCCTTGTAAAGAAATAGGTAGCACTCGGTGACTAACTGAAAATATCATAAGATGCTTTACTATTGCATAAGCTTTTGTGGGTGGCAACCCATTTCATAAGCTGCTGGGTTGATACTGGAGAAACACCAGTAAAAAGGCAGTTGAAATCAGAGCATGAAAATATTCCAAGATCCTTAAAGGGATGGGGTTAAAATACATCATGTATAATCCTTATAGTGTGACAGGGAACTATAGTCTCTCTTTAATCCTTGTCTAATGCAGCCAAAATTGAGATTAAGGTTTAACACTGATCCTAAAGCTTTTTAGAAATATCAATTGAAAAATTATAAAATGAGGGACCATTGGAATTTATTTTGGGCACAAAATATGTGCAATATATTATGAAACAACAGAGTCATTCACAAAACATTGAATGATGCATAGTTTGGTGTGCAAACCAGCCTTTTGCAACACAATGATGTGGCAAATGTGGAAATCTTAAGAATCCAAAATGGCAATAAAATAGCTACATCTCAATTAAGACTCTACATACATTATGTTACCATCAGAATAACATTTAGAACTAAATAAGTGGACACTTAGAACAAGTGGTTTGCTGCTTCCAGTTGTTTTTATATTTGCCAATATCAAAACTGGTTAAGCAGTGTGGCTTTAAGAGCGAGTTTATATTGGTAAGGAGTTGACATTTATTTTGTGTTAGGTAGTAGAGGAGATGCTTATCGAATCTGCAGATGACACAAAGCTGGGGAGGAGGGTGATTAATTTGGACAGGCTCAAACATTAGGCCGAAACTAACAAAGTGAAGTTCAACAGAGATAACTTTAAAGTGCTGCGTTTAGGTAAGAAAAATCAAATGCACAAGTATGGGATGGGAAACACCTGGCTGGGCAGCAATACATATGAACAAGATCTAGGTATCTTAGTGGACAATAAGCCAGCAGTGTGTTGTAGCTGATAAAAAGGTTAATGCATTCTTGGGTTGTGTTAGCAGAGGTGCTTAGCAATACTCTAATGTTGTGTGCATTTGTGCAAGAATTTTCTTGCACACAAGTAGGGAGAATTTTCTTGCACACAACCCTTCCCTCTGCTGTCCCCAGTGTCCCACCAAATATATCCCTGAGAGTTGGGGGACCTTTAGGAAAATCTTTTAGGGGGCAGCAGAGAGAAAGGGAAGCCACCTAATGGTGCAGCAGAGAAGTAACTTGCCTAGGGAGCTAGTTACTCGTTCGAATCCCGGCTGGTATGTGTCTCAGACAATGGCAAACACCTATATCGGGCAGCAGTGATATAGGAAGATGCTGAAAGGCATCTTCTCACACTGCGCAGGACAGGCACATGGCTCGCCAAGAGTCAACACCGACTTGACAGCACAACTTTACCTTTAGAGGGAAGGGGACAGCTGCAAAAATCACTCTTCACTCTTGTGCATGTGAAATGTTCTTCCACACATGCAGTGTTAGTATGTCACCGACAGTGTCTGTCCAGACACCGACAGTGTCTGTCCAGATCACAAGAAGTAATATTTCCACTCGGTTCTTCACTGATCAGACATTACTTGGAATGCTGTGTTCTGTTCTGCTGCATTTTAAGGACATTGATAAACTGGAAGGCTTCAGAGGAGGGCAACTAAGATGAAGAGAGGTCTGGAAACCCGGTCCCATGAGGACCCATTGGGTATGCTCAGCCTACAGAAGGCTAAAAGGAGATATGATAGCTGGCTTTAAATCTCTGAAGGGCTGTTACACAGAAGGAGAGGACTTGTTCTCCTGAGGGCAGGACTAGAACCGATAGGTTGAAAAAGCAAGGAAGAAGATTTAGTCTAGTCATTAGGAAGAACTTCTTAATTGTAAGAGCTGTTCAGCGGTGCAATAGTCTGCCTCATGCAGTGGCAGGCTCTCCTTCTCTAGAGATTTTCAAATTGGAGCTTCACAGCCATCTGGCAAACATGCTGTAGCTGTTTCCTGCACTGAGCAAGGGGTTAAACTAAAAGACCTCCAATTTCCCATCCAACTTTAGAATTCTGTGATTTTGTTATTTCTTTTTTTAGCATATGATGCTTTTTCACTGGCACTTTCCCTCCCACCCTCCTAATATGACTTCTCTGGATTTTAGCTCAGACTCACTGGCATCGGGTCAGGAATTGCAAGCCATATTTTTTCTTGCTCCAAGTTCCGTTCATATTTTGACATTTGTAGTTTATATGTTAAACTTAATTTGGTGTAAAATTGGTGGTATTTTCCTCTAACAAAAGATTACTGTATTAAAGATTGCATTGTATACTTAGTGAAAATCCTACACTTCCTCCCAAATATTAATTCAGCATCTTCCACAGAGGTCTGAAACCCTGCATTGTTTGTTATCAACATTATGAGCTAAGGGGGACAGAATTTCCTTTTGCTTTACAGGAGCTGAGCTGTGTTCTGCCCTTGTTACATTATTAATGGTATAATCTTGTTAGGTTGCAGATGGCTAAGAGCTAGCAAGGAATATTCAGGACCATGATGTCTCAAATTCCTACAGCCATGAATGGTAAGTAGCTTCTTTAGGGTATTCTCTGGGGACCATGAACTTTTGTCCTTCTACATCATAAAAGCATTTAATAACTCAGAGGTTGGCATGCCTTAGGATTCTGGTCAACTTACAGAAGAACGCCTACGTTTGCTTATAGAATTGTATTTATAGTGCATGTGTTCTGTGAGCATTCAGAACAAAAATACACTGTAGCTTAATCTACTGGGCAAAACTGCCTGAACACCTGCTAATTTTGCAGTATTTTAAAGGTTTGTTGCATCTACCATAAACAATATTACATACAACATAAACAGGCTTTCAGCCAATGAGCTGCCCCCTGATCTTCTTAAAATTTTAGCAGCATTTATTCTGTTTTTATGTTTTTATCTTGTTGACTGCCCTGGGGTCTTAGGACGAAGGGTGGTATATAATATTAAATAAATACAAATATTACAGTATTCTGAATATTTATGCTGTTAATGACAAGCTAAGTCATTGGCTGACATCCTGACTAAATTTACTTGAGGAAGTCCCGTTGAAATTAAAAGGACAAGTTAGACATGTTTAACTTGTCATTTTAATTTCAATGAGACTTCCTTGAGTAAATTTAGCCAGGATGTCAGCCATTGTTAATTAGGCATGCCAGCATAAATGGCACTTCTCAAAATCTTTTGACATTCAAGGATTCTAAAACCTTGCATTGCCTAAGATAATATGTAAATAACATTTAGATAACATCTAAAGAATTCTTTAAATATTTTCCTTTATGTTTTTTTTTTCTGATTGTTTTGCCAAATAATGAATAGTGTCTTCCAGTATTTTCTAGGAAACTCTTAAGCATATGTCTATGGTGTTGACTGGATGTCTAACATTTAAATTTTAAATGAATAATTTAGAATGCAACTTCAGTATTTGCATAACTGTGGTTGTACATCCTGGTTTGTTAGCTAACCACAGTTGAAAAAAACAAAAGTTTCCTGAGTTCAGCCACAGTAGGAAACTGGGATTTATTTGAAAGCAAAAACAGAAGCTTTCGATCTCCTCCCCTCATATGTGAAAGAGGAAGAGAAGAGGAGTACATGATCCCAGTGAACCACAGTTTAGATGACTGTCTGTATCAGACTGTATTTCCCACATTTGGATAAAATGGGAAACAATGGTTTGTTAAACACTGCAATGGGAAACTTTACATCTCCTCTTCTCATGTATGAGAGATAGAGGAAGGGTGTGCATCTAAAGCTCATCCTGTGTGTATGTAACAACCAGCCATGCCATCTCCAATGGCAAAATGGAGTGCCTTCTGGTCTAGAAGACTTTTATAGGGTTCCGTGGTGCAGTCAGATAAGCTTTGTTTGGATCTCATGCATCTGCGCTAGTCAGTTGCTGGCGGCAGCAACTGAGGATGAGTTGGCACAACCAAGTGGTCTTGAGCAGTGCTTCTCAACATTTTTGGAGGCATGGACCAGTACATTATTCACGCACAGTTTCCTGGTCTAGCAGTTAGTAAGGGGGTCGCCACCCCCACCCTCAGGCACCTCCCAAAAAACAATTTCGGGCAGTTCTCCGGAGCTCATTTCCAGACAGCCCTCTGCTGGAGAATGTTCGTTTCAAGGAAGTGAAATAAATGTTATCCAGCAGCAAGGGCTGCCTGGAAATGAGCTCCAAAGAGCCCCCAGTAGCCCCCGCTGGCCCAAAATTTTTGGGGGTGTGTGTGATTTTTATTAGTGATGCTTCACGGACCGGTATCCAATGCCTTGCAGACTGGCACCGGTCCATGGACTGGTGGTTGAGAAACAATGGTCTTGAGGATAGTAGCCATAGTTGCCATAGAACAGGACTGTTCTATGTATGCATGGACTATATGCACGGACTGTTGCAAGAAAATTCTGCATTTGGTAAGAATAAGACCCAGTCATCCTGGAAGTAACTGAGGAAACAGTGGAGGTACTGTTCTAGGATTTGACTCGCTCTATCTACTCATCGGTTTGCTGCTGAAAGTTGCTCTTGTATTCCCCAAAGTTCCATGAATGTTTTTCAGAAGCAGGTTAATTGGGACACCCTGTCTGAAGTTACGTTATCTGGCAACCTATGAAACACTTGGTTAATGAACAACTGGGCTGTCTGAGGGGCCTAGTAGGCCTTGGGTGGGAATGAAATAAGCCATCTTGCTTGATGTATCTACTGCTACTAGGATCACTATGTTTCCTTGTGAAGGCACAAGATCCATGACAAATGCCTATAGAAACTAGCCCATAGACTCTGGGAGCATGTAATGATTGGAGTAGGCCCTGTATGGTGTGGGGTTTTGATTCTGGCACATGCATCACAAGACTAGATATTACATTGCTGTAATATATGCTGTAATGTAGTGTAGATATTACACGATGCTGGAGAGCCAGCATAGTGTAGTGGTTAGTGTTGGATTAGGACCAGGAAGACCTGAGTTCAAATCCCCATTCAACCATGAAACTCACTGGGGGACTCTGGGCCAGTTGTGAATCTCTCTGCAACCCTACCTCACAGGGTTGTTGTGAGGATAAAAATCACCATGTACACCGCTCTGAGCTTCTCAGAGGAAAAGCAGGATGTAAGTGTGAAAATAAAATTCAACATCACAAAGACTAGATATCGCATCCGTTGCAGATGGATGACCTCCAGAAGGCATGAGTTAGTTGTTAGTCATTTTTGAGATTCAGTTGTTCACAGAATGCCTCCTGAACACAGGACTTGAAACAGGTCGGAAGTCCAGCTCCCCACCCGTCAGTCACCCTCTTGGCCCCACTCCTCTGTAACACTGTAAGCGTGACTGCACACCTTTCCATGATTGGGAAATTGAGTGCCCTAGTTTCCCGATCACGGAAAGTTGTGCAGTCATGTTTGTCTCTTCAGATAAATACTGCAGTAAGCATGAAAAGTGGGACCAGAAGGTGAGTGATGGGTAGGAGGTGGGACTTCTGACTCATTTCAAATCCCGTGAGCCTGTTCAGGGGGTGTTCTACTGGATGCCTGAACAGGGCTTTTGTATCCTGTCATATTAGCATCATGACTTTGGTGAAGTCTAAATGGGCCCTTCAGAATATAAAGCCTCTGGTGATGGAACATAATTCCAGGCGTATATGGAATTCAAGTGAATCAGAATTGTCTGCCTATAATTTTGTCAAGCATTGGGTTGTATATGGATCTGTTGGCATGGCTCTCTGGTCCTCTGAGAGGATGTCCATAGCAGTGGTTCCATTAATGAAGCACCGAGTCCAGGGCAGCCTCTTCATTGGAACCACATTTATTTTTATGAGATATCAGCTTTGCTGTTCTTTGTACCCAGTTGATACATGACTATGAAGTGGAAACAGGTGAAGAACAGGGCCCACCAGGATTGATAGGGTTTCATATATTACATAGTCTTATAATACTCTAGGTTTCTCTGTCCGTGAGCACAGTGAGAACTTGAATGAGGTGCTGAGCCTCTTTGAGAAGGTCCTGCCATTCTTTAAATGCCTCCTTGATGGCTTGTAGCTCCCATTCCTAAATATCATAGTTTCTTTCAGTGTGGGTCAGTTATCAAGAATATAAAGCACAAAGATGGAAGAAGTTGTGAGACCCCCAACATTGGGACTGGACAACCTCTGACTGGATGTGTTTGCTTCCACCACAGTAATTCATCTTGGGTAAGGGTGGACCAAGGCGGGTATGGTGGTAAAAGCCGTCTTTGGTCAGTTGAACACATCTTGGGCTACAGGAGTCCAAAGAACTGTGTGTGCTCCTTCAGGAGTGTAGTGATGGGGGAGATAATATGAAAGAAACCAAGGATATACCTATAATAAAAGTTGGCAAACCCCAGAAGTGCTGGACCCCTCTATGGGTGTAGCTTAGCCCCATGATGGCAGTCACCTTCCAGAGATCCATCTGGAGTCCAAAGGGGAGATTATGTACCCCAGAAAGTCTCTCTCATCCTGATGAAAGGCATACTTCTCCAGCTTTGCATAGAACCAGTGTTCCCAGAGGCACTAATTTGACATAAGGGCTGTGTTCCATGGGGGTTCTCTGAGAAAACCAGGGTATACTACTACTACTACTACTACTACTACTACAAATAGTTATATACCACTTTGCAGCAACTGTTCTCGAAGCCGTTTACACAAAATAAATAAATAAGTTGGTTCTCTGTCCTAAAATGGCTCATGGTCTACAAAGAAGCATATGGTAGGCACCAGCAACAACCACTGGAGGGATGATGTGTTAAGGTTGGATAGGAGATCATAGAGGTATGCCACCATAGAGCGATCCACAGACTCTCTCAGTACAGTGTTTGCCAGGTGCTGGAACACATGTTGTGGGCATTGCCAAGTATTTGGAATAATTGCTGTGGCACAAGAAGCTCATTCTTAATGGTGGGATTCCATCCTAAATGGAAGTGGGACAACAGTGCAGGCTCATTGCATTTTGTGTTGACCACCAAGCAGTGGTGGAGAACAGAGCATCTACTACTCCTTGAACTAGTACAACAACAAATATTTCTATACCACTTTTCAACAGTTCAAAGTTCTCTAAGTGCTTTCTCTAAGTAAAATAAATAGTAAATAAATCTGTTTTGTCATAGGGCCTTTCTGCTATATATGTTTCTACTAGTTGTATTCTCAAAAAATGTGAATAGGAGCCCAAACAAAGGTACTTCCCCACCACAGCATCATTTGTTTTCAGTGGTCAGGGAGATCCACACTAGAGCAGCACCCAAGAGCAAGCTTACCATTAGATATATCTGGCTGATTTCTGTAGGGGGGACCTGGGTTACATCTGGAGGAGTAATTGGCACTGTTTAAGGAATACTTGTAGCCTCTTGTGGTTGCAGACAAACCAGTCTGGCAGTTGGGAGCGAAAGCATTGATGCTGCTGCGGCTGATCCTCCTGCTTTTAGGATTCCCTCCTCTGACTGTAAAGGTGCCCCCTTGGCCTGTAATGACTGAAGGAGTTGGGCCAGGTCTGGTGCTGCTGCATCACTAGATAAAACTTCCATACTATATCCAGTTGGGAGTTTGTTTTGGCCTGAGGAAGTCAGAGCTGGGCTGTGAGGATCCACCACAGGAGGCAGGACCGAGGAGTCCAGCTAGAAGTCATAGACAGCAGGACTGCATCAGAGCCAAAGAGAACGTATTGCTCAGGCAAAGCCCTAACCCAGATAGGAAGCTCTTTTACAGATCCTTCTCTCCTAGAAGGATCCAATGGCAAGTCTGGATGGGCAGGGCGAGTCCAGAGCCTGAGAGCCCCCTCTTCCTGTGATGATGTTCCAGACTTACAGAACCCATGGTTTTTAGCTCCAAGCGAGACAGCTCCTGACACAGGTCTCCTGTATCTTTAGCAGATGCATAAGAGGCTGAGGAATGCCAAGAGTGCAGCCTTCTCTGCCATTCCATCCTCATGCCCAGAAAAGCGATCTTGTTCCATTTCAGCAGCTGAAATCAAACAAGAAGGCATTTCTGGGCATAAAGATACAGTGGCAGAGAAGACTGCATTCTTTGAATTCCGGCATGTTAAAGATGCAGGGGCCATGCCAAAAAAAAATGTGATAGCTCTATCCTATATGAAAATCACAGTTGGTGCAGGAAAGACTGAGCTCTATATCATTTTAAAAGTGGCTTAAGAGTCCAAAGAATACACTGAATGGGCTATTGACATGAACAGCTAATAGCTGTCTGAGTAGGGCACTCACACACCAAATTCTCCTTCACAGCAGTTAAGTATTTTCCTGCATATAATTTGCTCTCCATTCCGCATGAAGCGTCTCTGACCAGCAAGCGGTTCCTTAATAGGGATTTGTGACCGCAAGGTTAAGTTACAATGATACAGAATTAGGGGTAATTGTTTTGAAGGTCACCATGGCATAGAACTGTATAG
The DNA here is from genome assembly GCF_027244095.1 of Hemicordylus capensis. NCBI lineage: Eukaryota > Metazoa > Chordata > Lepidosauria > Squamata > Cordylidae > Hemicordylus > Hemicordylus capensis. Next base: position 243,481,003 of record NC_069657.1, on the reverse strand, counting down.
ATGAGCTGGTACCTACAAGTAACCATTTCTGGTTACAAGAGTGAACAAGAAGCAAAGTAAAGCCTAAAGCATTTCCAACAACATGGCAAATCCGTGCTCTAAATGCTTAGAGGCAACAGTTTCAATCTGTATAAATGCTTAAACATTGGATTGAAATCCCAGAACAATCAATGTATTGTTGATATTTAGAAATCTAGCTTTACTTTAGTTAAATTAGTGCTTAGGGAGTTTGTCATGGACCATAACTAGGAGATGTGAAGCCTAACAAGCATTCTGCAGTGTATTTGTTTAGTAGAAAGTCAAAGGGAATAAATGTTCATGCTACCATATGTGATTCATGCATAGACTGTGAAAAGTCAACAATGGCAGGAAGCCTTGGTACACTACTGTGGAAAGTCCAAGATTAGATTGTTGCTAGATTATTTTAAAGCTGAAAAAACATGGAGGAAGGACATACCAAAAAAAGCCATAGATCATGAATCATAAATGTATTCCTGCCAAACCAGTAAGGGCAAGGTGCGTCATGAAATGTATTAAAAATAAAATCTAAGGTTTTCTTCAGAAGATTCTTCCAGGACAAACACACAACAGTAGAAAACAGTCAGTATAAAATATGCAATAGAACAGCAGCATATTAAAAAGAACATTGAAAGAGGAGGCCATGAAAGCAACTCTAATTTTATCACTTAAGAAACAAAGCTCTTTTTTTAACCATTCACTGTACTTCTGTTAAATGTTTATTTAAAAGGCACTTGTTTTGTCTTTCAGGAGGCCCTAACATGTGGGCCATCACCTCTGAAGAAAGAACAAAGCATGACAAGCAGTTTGATAGCCTTAAGCCAGTTGGAGGTTATGTTACAGGTCGGTGTGTACTTCTGCAGTAAACTACCTTCTATGTGGTAATCTGAAGGTTTAATTCACAAATTTGGCATGAAACAAATTGAAATGGCTCTCTTGAAAGGGAGCCATATTTAAGAATGGCCTCTACTTCATTTTCCTTTCATAGAATTCTGAACTCCAGCTACATCTGTGCAAAGTGGTAACTCTGATAGTATAGTCATTCTGTTGGTTGTGTTAAGTGCAGTATAATGTTTTGAAAGCTCATCGTAGTGTATCGTTTATTCATTCATTCAATTTATATACCACCCTTCCTAAAGTGGCTCAGGGTGGTTTACATATAACAGAGACTTCTCTATTTCACATGGTGCAGTATGTGATGTGTGTGATTTTATTAAGGTCTTGCAATGTTTTCCTTACTTTGGAGTTCTTCTGGTGGCAAGCCTAATTAGGCCTCATCCACAGATTATATAGAGAATAACTGTCACAGGGACAGGGGAGTAGTACCTGAAAGGAAAGAGCATTTCTTCAGATATTCTCACAGGCATTTGCCACTACACATGCATACCATACATAAATACAAGTCAAGCAAAAACACAAGGCACTTAAGCACAGGGAACTCAAAGAAGCCAAGAACACCAGTCAATCATTATTCAAAACATTCAAGGCCTTTCATGCAGGAGAGGGAGGGGCCGTGTTACAAATGGGTACTGGGCCTAGATAATTGGTGTGTGGGCACTGACTACAATAAGTGGGGACCAGCAAAGCAGCATCGCAATATTTTTGTACTAAGGGAGAGACAGAGCAAAGGAGGGAAGGAGACTCTTTATATGCCTCCCCCCAGTTTATTTAAAGAGAAGGAGATGATGGAGGGAGAACACCCCCTCTCCGTCACCCAAAAAACTCAAGTCAAGAAGGAAGGGCAGCTAAAGTGTATCGTAGTCTGTGAGGAGGCTGCTCTCCTCCCCTGCCAGACCACTATGCACATTAGGGACATGGTGGGATTGCTGGGGCAGGGCAAAAGGATGAAGGAGAGCATCCCTGTCTCAAACTCCCACTTTTCTTCTAGTGTTGGTTGACACCGCTGCTGTTGCTCTTTGGTCCAGGATATCCTGAGCTGGACAGCAGTAGTGGTAGGGGTACTGCTCTGCTTTTCACTGCTCTGTGTGTGGAGATGGCAAACAGAGAGGCCAAAATAGCTGCCCCTGGGCCATGGAGCCTGGTGGTAGGAACGACACATTTTCCATCCCCTCTGTATGAGATGAGATGGAGAGTGTGACCCCAGAACGTCTCTAGGCTGGTCACTCCCTCTCCTCCCCCCCCATTTTACTTACTTTGAATTGCCTAGGTAATCCCCCAACAGCATGCAGGGCCATTTGCAAACTGAAGCAGGTCTTTATGAAAGTGTGCTGTTGTTCTTTCTCAGTTGTTAAAGTTCTCACTTGTTAATTTGCAGATCACGAAATATAAACCATAACTTTTGAAATGTCTAAAACAGTAAACAGAACTATTTGCATAGCAGTAGTTATAGTGCTTTGATTCATGGAAAGAGATGGCAGATTTTGAAACCCTAATCCAGATTGAGATTGTATCATTTAAAAACAAAATAAAACATGTCTGACTGATTATATAAAATTGCATCACATCAATTTCCTTTCTCTCCCCTCTGCCCACGTGTTTTTGTTTTTTTTAACACAGGTGATCAAGCTCGTACCTTTTTTTTACAGTCGGGTCTGCCATCTCCAGTCTTGGCTGAAATATGGTAAAGATCTCCCTCCCTCCCTCCCCCTCCCTCTCTCTCAAAAATTGTGAAACTGAATCTGATATGTACTGATCTGCTGTTCATTTATCTAAATAGCGTTTTTAGAAAAGAATTGTTAGAGAAAGGAATTTTCCAGCGTTATCTGTGAAAAGAATACATTTGTATCTAAATTTTAAATTTTGACAATAGGATAAAAATATTAGGATTGAGCTCTGAATATAAATCATAGTCATAATTGATATAAAAGAATAAAAAACAGACTTGTCTGATGATCCCAGGTGCAGAGGGAGGCCGGGCTCAACCTGCCACTGCGGCCCCCTTAGCCCCACCCCCTGTGTCAGCGTCTGATGCAGGGAGCGGTTAGCCACGCCCCCTGTGTCAGGCGTCAGATGTAGGGCTGTGGTTTAGCTCCCAAATGGGGCCATGCTGCATTCGCTGTGAACACAGTGCTGGAGGATCTAGCTCGCAAATGGGGCTGCACAGCCCCATTTGTAGGGATGTGCATGGAACCGGTGCGGGGAAGTTGGAAGGTGGGGGGATGACTTTAAGGGCAGGGGAGGGTGCACTCACCCTGCCCGCCGCTTTCCGCCCACCGACGCTCTATTGTAAACTGCTCCGGCGGTGTGGCAGTGTACCTCCCTGCTGCCTCATCCCCTCGTCAGACCGGAAGTACCCATGTGTGCACATGTGCTTGACCTGTGCATGTGCACTGGGTACTTCCGCTTACTTCCGGTCCAATGAAGGGACGGGTCAGCAGGGAGGTACACTGCTGCCCCACCAGACCGGTTTACAATAGAGCGCCGGAAGGGGGAAAGCAGTGGGAGGGGTGAGTGCACTCTTCCCCGCCCTTAAAGTCATCCCCGCCCCGGCCTTCGAACCAGCGGAACCAGATGTTTTAACTGGGCTTCCAAACTGGTTCCATCCACATCCCTACCTGTTTGAGAGCTAAATCTAGCCAGCAGCACCTTTGCAGCGTGGCCAGGAGTGGCTCTCCCTGCCTTTAAAAGGCAGGGAGAGCTGCTCCGGCCACACTACAGACACACTGCTGGCTGGATTTAGCTCCCAAACGGGGCTGTGTGGCCCCATTTGGGACCTTAACCATGCCTCTGCGCAGGGGCGTAGCTATAATTGAGCGAAAGGGTTCAAAGAACATGGGCCCCCAGCTCAGGGTGGTTTACATAGAGAAATAATAAATAAATAAATAAGATGGCTCCCTGTCCCCAAAGGGCTCACAATCTAAAAAGAAACACAAGATAGACGCCAGCAACAGTCACTGGAGGTACTGTGCTGGGGGTGGATTATTAGGGTATTTTTAGACACAGAAAGCAGGACGAAGGACGGTGGATGGAAATGGGGAAATGTACGCTCAGTCAGCATCATGCTAAACTATGATTTATGCTAACCACAGTGTAAGATCCAAACCATAGTATGTGTTCCAGACACATAAGCAAACCATGTTTTCCACCATGTTTTTTTACTTCCCAGCTCCCCAAAGAGTTCCTTGATGCTATCCCAAGTTGTTTTGTCTTTTACCACTTGTGGCAAAAAGGCACAACATGTATTGCTGCCCCTTTACAATTGGCCAGCTGCCCCAAGGGGCAGCGGCTGCTGCTGCAGCTACTATTCCTCCTCTTCCTCCTCCTCCTTCTCCTCCTCCTTCTACACTTCTCTTATCTGTGCTGCTTCCTGCTTTTTCTGGCATCCAGCTCTGGAGCATGGTTCACCGTCCCATGCATATAACTTTCACTGAAATGTGTATATTGTTTTCTTCTAAACAATATTTTCCCATAAGTTCCTCTCTCTTTTTTGTCCCATATGGATTTACTGCTGTTGATATTAAGGGGATAGCTGAGATTTATGAAGTGTAATTTTTTCCAAAATTTAATCCCTGTCCAATACGATCAAAAGAAAGAAAAAGGAAAGATTGTACTGTCAAGTTGGCGTCGATTCCTAGCGATCACATTCCATGTTATTTTCCTGGTAGAATACAAATATGATGAATATTTATCTATCGCTTTGCAACAAAAGTTCCCAAAGTAGTCTACATAGAAATAAATAAAATGGCTCCCTGTCCCCAAAGGGCTCACAATCTAAAAAAGAAACTTAAGATAGACACCAGCAACAGTCACTAGAGGGGTACTGTGCAGGGGGTGGATAGGGCCAGTTGCTCTCCCCCTGCTAAATAAAGAGAATCACCATGTTTAAAAGGTGCCTCTTTGCCTAGTTAGTAGTCGTCGTACAGGAGGGGATTACCATTGCCTCCTCCCGTGCAGTAAGAGATTATGCCTTTCAGCACCTCCCTATATCGCTGCTGCCCGATATAGGTGACTACAAATATATTTACTTGGCACTGGTGGGGATTTGAACTAACAGCCTCACAATCCAACTTCCTGATAAATTCTTGCTCTGCTGTTTCCTGTCCACATGACTACCAGAGGGGATCTTTTTCGGTACAGACACTCTTAGATTCATGATGCTGTGACAATGCATTAGAGCATTTTTTTAAAGCAGTATATACTCCATTACCCTGCTAACAGAGCAAAGAGGCACCTTTTAACATGGCGATTATCTTTATTTAGCAGGGGGAGAGCAACTGGCCCTATCCATCCCCAGCACAGCATCCCTCCAGTGGCTGTTGCTGGTGTCTCTTATATTTCTTTTTTAGATTGTGAGCCCTTTGGGGACTGGGGGCCATTGTATTTATACATATATACATATGTACACTGCTTTGGGAACTTTTGTTGAAAAGCAGTATATAAATATCCATTGTACTCGTATATAAATAATGATGATTTCAATATACATATTCAATATGCTTCATTCCCATTCTGTTACTGCTGCTGCTGCATAGACAACTGTGGTTAAAGGCCCATGCTGATATGAGGCCTGGGCTGACATCAGTGGTTCACATGTTAACCAACTTCTGAGGGATCAGGGACCACTGTCAGTCCTCAGGACTGCTTCTGTGCCTGTACCCCTTTGTGTACATCTTTGGTGGTGGAGCAGCCCGCTTGGCCAAGAGACTAACTCTATTGTTGTCTCCTCTCTCCCATCCCACTGGCCAAGAAAAGCACCCTCACAAACCTTAGGGGGCCCAGTTAGGAGGGTGTGTTTGGAGGGCCGTTTGCTGAGGGCCCCTGAAATACAGCTTGTTCTGTTTTCTGGGAGAAAGGAGCAGCTGCAAAGCTCATAGCCGCAGAAGTTACAGGAAGAGCTTTAAGAACTTCCTGGCAGATATGAGTAATCAGTACGATCCACTCCTACTGAATTATAGAACATATCTAAATATATAGATGCTTATGGTGTGTGTGTGTGTGTGTGTGTGTGTGTGTGTGTGTGTGTGTGGTTGTTTGCAATATGATTTTGTTTTTTGTTTTTGTTTTTTAGGGCTCTTTCAGACCTGAACAAGGATGGAAAAATGGATCAGCAAGAGTTTTCCATAGCTATGAAACTAATCAAGCTAAAACTACAAGGCCAACACTTGCCTGCGGTTCTTCCTCCAATTATGAAGCAGGCTCCAGTATTCTCTCCATTAATTTCTGCTCGCTTTGGTAATCAGGAATATTTAACAAACATAAAGGTTTTTTGAGACTTCCTTCTCCATAAATAGTTTTATTGATGAAGATAAATAACTATGTGCAGACATGTCATTGTATTTCTAGATTCTAATGTTAAATCTATGTGCAGTGAACATTGCCAAAGATTGTTCTGGCTTTCTCACAGAGCTGCTGAATACAGGTTGCAGTGCTTTTTCGATTATTGTCCTGTACTTCAGTAGCATAATAATAGATGCCAGTGCTTTTTGGGTGATGGTGTGCACCAGTACTGAGCACCAGCACCTCCCGTCACTTTGTTGCTTCTGGGATTGCAGCGGTGGGGAGGGCTCTGCCTCCATTGCTTGTAGGGAACGAAGGCAAAGCCCTCCTGCCTCTGTGGCCCCAGTTGGGGAGTGAGTTTCTGAACACCGCACTGGGCGCTTTCGGGGCTCGGCCACACCCCTGTGCGTGCAACACACAGGGCATGGCCAAGCTCCTAAAACACCTGACGCCACGCTCGGAAACTCCCTCGCCACTGGGGCTCACAGCAGCGGAGAGGAGGATTTGCCATTGTTGCCTGCAAGAAATGAAGGCAAATCCCCCTCTCTGCCACTGCGATTCCAAGCGGGACAAAGTGATTGTAGGTGCGGGTACTCAGGACTGGTACTCAGCACACCATCACCAAAAAAGTACTGGTGACTATTATTATGCCACAGAAGTATAGGACAATAATCCAAAAAGCACTGCAACTTGTATTCAGCAGCTCTATGAAAAAGCCAGAACAATCTTTAGCAATGTTCACTGCACATACATTTAACATTAGAATCTACAAATACAATGACCTGTTTGCACATAGCTATTTATCTTCATCGCAAAGCCCTCCCTGCCTCTGCAATCCCAGGTGGGGAGTAAGTTTCCAAGCACTGGCTGGGTGCTTTCAGGGCTTGGCCACACACCCTGTGCATGTGGCACACAGGGGACGTGGCCAGGCTCCAAAAACACCCCTGCAGCACTGAGGTAAGAGTACTGGCACCTTATTTTAAACAAAAAAAGCACTGATAGTAGCTTCACAACTAGTTCTGTAAATCCAAGGGAGGCTTTGGGGTTGTGTGTCTTAGACAACTGCCATCTATGCTACACAGCTTTAGAAAGCAGGGCGAACGTCAAAATCAATTTGTGGCATGTCATGAGGGTCTGCTGTTCAAAGGAAAAATGTAAAAAGTCCTACTGGGCATGCCCAAGCCCTCCTGCACAGCTAAAGTATCTCTTTGGATCCCAGACAGACATGTTTTCTTTCTCCACGGTGATCTTGCATTCAGGTGATATTAGGCTATTGGTAAAAACAAGTACTTTGGATATTGTACTTATTTCTCTTTATTTTCTGCTCTCTTTGGCTTTATTGCCTACCATATATTGTGATTTCCTAAAACATTAGGGAGAAAACTATGACTGTGCAGAGGCACAAATAAATGAAGTTCATATGTGGGTGTTCTTTCATCTAAAATTAGTTCATACAATGTCCAGAAAAGTTGAGACATGACTCTTCTTTCTTTTCTAGGCATGGGCAGCATGCCTAATCTGTCTATTCCAGCATCTGTCCCCACAATTACACCTTTTGCTCCCATGACCTCTTTTACTTCTGTCACATCCATCCCACCGTTGGTTATTTCTGCTCCCCTGATGCCTTCAGTCAGCACATCATCCTTGCCAAATGGAACATCCAGTCTTCTTCAGCCATTGCCTGTATCCTACTCTTCAAGTGAGTAAAATCTTGTTTATTGTCAAAGTATTTCCAGTTTTGACTGTCTGAACCACGTCAGTCAGCCAGTGCCTCAGTTCTGAGTAGAAAAGCAATCTATTGAAACACTTCTATCTAGCTGTCTTTCTGATGTCTTCTCCAGGAAAAGAGAAAGCTGCCAATTTTTCCACTTAAATACCTATATCCTTCCATGGTAATCCATTTCTGCTGGAGATCCTGTCATCTCCCCTTTCTTTGAGGGCCAAATTGCATGTAATGCACAAGTGTATAATTCTTTCCCCTGAATGTTTGGTATTTTTACTTAAAACTTTAAAAGCAAGCTTGAAGGCCTGCAATTAAGCAGGAAGAGTGTTGGAGAGCGGGAAGCCTATTTAATCCTTTCCCTTGCTGCTGTTTGCCCATTAAAATTTCCCTCCCTCCCCGCTTTCCGACCTACAGTGGGAAAAGTATGGGAACTTTAAATCTTTCCCCATGCAGGTGGGAAAGAAACTTGAAGAGAGGTGATTTGGCTAGCTGGAAGGGAAAGGGTTAAGCAGTATCTTCCTCTGCTGTTCCTCCCACTCTCAATCATAGCCTCTGAGGCACTTGTGCAATTTTAAAAAAATCCTCTCAAACTTTTTGTGGAAAACATAAGCATCATGTGCCCTCTACAAACTGTAAGTGGGTTGGTAGTCAACCCTTATTTTCTATTAGCTAGCTATGAAGTCTAATCTCACCATTATATTGCAAGAATATTATATCACGTTTTAATTAATTAAATTACTTGGTTAATTAACTAAATGTTGAAGCTCTACTATTAGTTTTTTTTAAAAAAAGATTCTTTTTTTCATTCTTTTTCATGAGTAGAAAGTATGTATTTTGGTTATGTTTTTCCAGTACCCCAGGGGGTATAGAGGAAAAGGGCAAATGATTTGTTTGGTGGGAGGAATAGATGAAGGGGCAAGAAGTGGTATTTGGGTGGGGGGAGGAAGTGGGTGAGTGCTTGGGGACCAGGAAAAAGTGGGGTTGGGATGTGTTATAATCAGAGTAGTTCTCAAATCAAGCCCAATTCTATTTGATATGCAGACAGTTCCATGAGAAAAAGCAGGGTGGATAAAAATTGATGCCTTTAAAAAAAATTGGATTTTTATTTTTATTTCTAAAATTAAATGAATAATCCCAATATTAATGTAAAAATTTAAAAAATTACATGGTTAAAATTAAATCTCACAAATATGCCACACCTACCCTTAACAGCATGTTTCAAATGAATTAATGATTCTCTCACACACATTGAGTTACGTGCCAGTCAAAATCAACATTTATTTCAGCTTCATCTCATGAAAACGGCACTAGTCTGCCTGGCACTGCCTGGTAATTACCGGCTCTTGCTTCTGGAAATTTCTGGACTTCTAATTTCTGTTTCTAAGCAGACTAAAGTCATGTGTGCAAAGTCACAGACTGGGTAGCAGAATTCTTTTTTGTGCTGGGGCTGGGCCAAGGCAGAGGCCAAGCCTCAGAGAGATAATATCGGAAAGGAGGTGGAGTAGAAAGAAAGAACCCTCCTACTCCTAGGTGATATAAATGCTCAATTTATAACTCAGTAAATATGTTTTAGTTAATGAATCTGCACAATTATTTAAGTAATATGTGAAGAATTATCAGTGGGGAAATTTATTTAAACCAATCATTTAAAACTTGTTTGTTATTTCTCTATGTAAACCGCTTTGGAAATGTTTTTGAAAAGCGGTATATAAGTATTTGTTGTTGTTTTCTCTGGGTGATTTAAATATTGTTTTTAATCAATCCACCCTGTCAAAAAGAGAAACATCATTCATAGTATCTATATATGCCACCCAGATGGTATGGTACATATTGTCCTGTCTGGTTTCAGCCTCCTGAACATAATCAGTTTATCTGTTAGCAAGGGTAGGCCTTTATCTATGGAGCAATTAGTAGAGATGTTGTTTCTTCCAATGCTGGATTATTATCTCATTATTAACTTGTTTTTAACTCTCTTTTTCTTGTTTCAGCTTTGCCTCACTCTAATTCATACAATCCCATGATAGGCGGGTTTGGTAGCACCAATATCCAGAAGACACAATCTCTGATTGATTTAGGATCTAGTAGGTATGCAAGAAAACACTCAGGCCATAATTATAGACTGATGCTTTTGAACAGGAACATCTTGGTGATCTTTGCAATCTAAGCAGTTGTCTTCAAAAGTGAAATTAATACTTGAAAAGATAGAAATAGTTTATTCTCTACAAAACATAATCTGTTGCTGCACAGACATGTAGGAAGAATATACAGTTTGAGTGTTGTTTTATATTATATCAGACAGCTTGGAAACATTACCTTGTTTTTTCATACTGCAGTTCAAATTCTTCTTCTACGGCTTCGCTAACTGGGAATTCACCAAAGACTGGATTTTCAGATTGGGCAGTTCCTCAGGCTTCTAGATTAAAATACAGGCAGAAATTTAATAGCCTTGATAAAGGGATGAGTGGATACCTGTCAGGTTAGTATTAAATTTAAACATATACAATATAGATTTTAAAAAGAAGTAAAATAACTCTTTTGAATGTATATTTTTCTTTTCAACCCTTGTTAATTTCTAAGAGAAAACATGCACATCTTTCTAGCTGCTGACCAGTTTTACTGCGGAGCACAAATTGGGATTTACTCATAACAAGATTAATGGTTTATGAGCTAATTGGCAGTTGCCCTTCAGTATGTATGCAATGTGTTCTAAGGGGAACTTAAAAGGAATGGGAAATGCTACCTAAAATGCTTTCTGTGTTGTGTAATAAATAATGTTCCCCAAATGAAATAAACAGTTTCCGATCTAAATAAGGAATGAAGATGATGATTAAATGCATTTGTACTTTGAAATATTTCAATGAATGTGTAAATGAGTGCATCTTTGCAGGGCTCTGTTTCTTTGGGTGGGATTTAAACTTAAACCAGATGAGTTAATGTTGACTTTACAGTTTGTATCACTAGATCTTTGGTCTAAATCATATATGCATTCTTAGTGTATTTTCATATTTGCTTTACTAAGGATTTCAGGCAAAAAACGTCCTCCTACAATCAAACCTTTCTCAGACCCAGTTAGCCACTATTTGGTAAGTTTATTCCTGATTGATATAACCCTGATACTTTAATGTGATTTTTTTAACAGATTGGAAATATTAACAAGCATAGATGAATTTGCGAAAAAACCAGAGATCTTTTCATTCCTTTTTTGCTATATATACCACTTGTGAACATTTTGCTGGAAAGCAATATATAAATATTTTAAATAATAGATGAGAATAATTTTCAATAACTTTAATAAATATGTTTACTAAAAAAATTAATACTGTACTGTACTAAAAATAATAATACTGTACTGAATATTTATGAGTATTCTTAGACTGGAGGTTTGTGGTGGGAGCGGGATTATATTTGTTTCATTTCTGACAGCTGAATATCCTCTAAGTTTTTGTATTTTGCTTCAGGCAGGACTTTTCCTGATCCCATTTATCATTTATGTACTTATTTTTATATTTAGAGTTTAAAAGAAAAAAATATCCCCAGCCAAGGCATCTTACAGGAAAATAAAAATCTAATTCAGAATAGACTAGATTTAAAAATAGAATGGACAATAAGCTGATATAATAGTAGGAAAATGGGTAATATACTGCTGCTACGCTAACTGCTGTTGGGGATGACGATGATGTAAGATGTTCACTCCCCTTGGGTATCATGGTTGCTGCTCCAGGTGCTGATCTTTAAGGGTTCTGTAGTGACCACAGAGGAAAAAGAGCTCCTGCCCAACGCCCTAGGTTTGTTACCTAGCAGCCAGACCGAATAACATTAGATGCTTTTGTCTCTTGGATTGGACTACCTCGTCACACGGGCAGTTGGGGTAGTCTTTGGCTCCTGGCTTTTCTGGTGGCAGTGATAACAGAAAAAGGCCCTGGGTGGACAATGTGGCTATTCGCTCGTGTGGTTATTCACTCCTTGGTCTCCATCACAGTTTTTAGAAAGCATGTGAAATCTTGGCTTTTTACCCAGGCTTTTATACAATTGTCTGTACCGCTGCTGCTTTGTATATTGTATGGCTATATTGTGCTTGTATTTTAAATCTTTTTAGTCAGATCTATGTTTTTATATTCTAGCTTAATATTTTAATTGAGTAATTTTTATAGTCTGTGTGAACCACCTTGAGATTGTTTTAATGAAAGGTGGTATACAAATCAATCAAACAAACAAACAAACAAACAAACAAACAATAAATAAATTAAATAAATAAAAATGTAACAAAATCATTCTCTGTGTCTCAGAGAAGGTAATAGAAAGAGATTGTTTCCTTTAATTTTAAAAAAACCCTACTGCTACAGACCTTCTAGTCAGGGGCGTAGCAAGGTTGAAATGTAAAAGTAAAAAAGCTGGAATGTAAAAAATTTTACTGAAGTAAAAAAAAAAAAGTGTGTGTGCGCGTGCGTGCCACAATAGAGCATCATCCTAAATTATTTTTTTTAAGGTTTTGTAAATTATGGACAATGCAAGTCATTTAATGGTACTAGAGAAAGACCTGCTGTTCTGGTAGCTCCAGGTCTTAACACTCACATCAATTTGGGAGGATGGATACAACTGAAGGAAGCCCAGGCGGGTGCGTGGCTGGGGGAGTCAGTCATGTGACTTGCCTCTCCCCCCCCGGCAGTGGGCCCCCAGACAACTGTCTCCCCTTGCCCTATTATAGTTACGCCCCTGCTTCTAGTCTGTTCTAGTTCTCAAGTCCCTCCTTTAGTAAGGGAACTCCAGCCTATCATAATCAAACCTTAATTGTGTACCTACCCAATCCCTCTTTTTCTCGAACTAGATATCAAGATATGCAGCGCTGGCCAGCAAGTGAAGCGCTTTAAATCCCAAATTGTTGCAACTGGAGAGTTGGCTTGTGTTTAATTCTCAGATTTAAATCAGTGGGATTTAAAGGTGCATTCAATTTTATTTATTTAATAAATAAATGGTTATTACATGGCTGGATCATATTTATAGACCCTCCTAATAAACTTCCTCCAATGCACAGATTGCAGAACCTTTAAACCATTAACAGTGTGTTTGTTTAAATCATATTGTTTGTGGCTTTGCTCTTTCAAAGTTAGTCCACCTGATAACCTGATCTGTCCTTGAAGGTATTGTACTCATACAGTGAAGTTGCTGTTCCCTGTCCCTTCATTTCTGTTAATGCAATTGTTCTGTCTTTCCTAGGTCACTAGCTGATGTTGATGGTAATGGACAGCTGAAGGCAGAGGAGTTCATCTTAGCTATGCATTTAACTGATATGGCCAAAGCTGGGCAACCTCTTCCATTAGCTTTGCCTCCTGAGTTAGTGCCGCCTTCTTTAAGGTGCATAAAATAAGGTGACATGTTACCAAAATTGTACAAAAAATGGAAATGACATAAGAAGTAAAAAACAAATCAATTGTTTCTTCCCTCTAGAAGTGGAAAGTATGTTGAAAATGCTAATGGTGTTGTGCCAACATACCATAAAATGCAAGAAGAGGAGCCCCCACAAAAACTTCCAGGTAAAAATGGGATTCCATGCTTTATGTTGCTGTGCAAAGTTGTATTTCGAAAGATACAAGAGCCAAAAGAAATGCAGGCATACCCTTTATTTCACATATCGTCGTTTGAGTTTTGTTTTGTTTGGTATAAACTATTTGAGCACTTGATGACTGAATTGTAGGATCCAAGGCTTGGGGAAGATTTGCAGAGATTGTTTCTGCCTGAACTGACGCCTTGTTGCCAGTTCCTCTCACTTATTGCCTATTCTGTACCCATCTAAAGTGACCCTGGGTGGCATAGTCACTTTCCCTGAGAGCTAAAATTCTGCTTCTTAATGCCAGCTTGATGAATGAGAAGACTGCTGCTATCCAGAACTTAATCCTGGATGAGCATCTCAACCTGATATATGTGACACATATCTGGCCGTGGTAGGACACCAAGATATGACTAGAATTATGTTTGTTTGTTTGTTTGTTTGTTTGTTTGTTTGTTTGATTTACATACCACCCTTCCAAAAATGGCTCAGGGTGGTTGGTTATGATATACTGTCTGCCCTGCTGCCCAAGTGTCTCTCTTCCTGAGCTGATTTCAGTGATCTCAGCTGTGGTGTTGGATTCTCCCAGACAGATTGTGCTGATGGACTTTAGTGATGATGTTGAGGCCCCTACATAGACGACAGCTCAGCTCAGGTTATCAGTGACTTGCATTACTGTAAAGCCATGGGCCTGTATCAGTTTGTATCTGGACCCACCCATTTTGGAGGGCACACTCTGGACTTGGTGTTTTCTGGCCAGTAGCAAGATAGAGATTTGTGGGTGAGGGAGTATGAAGAAGCATGCCGTAGATAAATTGCTGCTTATCAGGATTTAGATTCACTGGAAGCTATAACTCTTGTGGCTGCGGATGGTGGTGGGGAGATATTAAAATGGTTTGTCCCTATCTATCGATCCAGACAGGAGTCTATCCATTCACTGAGGTCATCACTGAGGCCCTGCCACTCAGGACAGGGCCTTCATGGTTGCTGTGTCCAGCTTATGAAACTTCCTTCCTGTGAAGCCCTGTTGGCTCCTTTTGATCTCTGCTTGTAGTAATGACACCATTTTCATCACACTTACCTTTCATCTATGGTACTATTGCAGTTTTTTGTTTGATTGATTGGCATTCTTCTCTGCTTTTAGTTGAAATTAGATTTTATAATTTTAATTTTTGTTGTGTACTACCTTGAATGCCTTTGATAGAAAGGCAATATGAAAAATTGAAATAAATAATATAAACAACAGAGTATTGTTTACAACAGTACTGCATTGATAGTACCAAGGAGGAATAAAGCAGAGGCAAAAAGAAGTAAGGCTCTATAATGGGGTCAGGGTGCTTGGACCGGGAACAGCAGACATGGCACAGAGTCCTTCAGACCAAAATCCAAATTAAAACTCTTTGAAAAAATTAATTACCCTATTTGGCTAGTGATCTGTTCTAAACATTACCTGTCCCTATAATATACAAAACTCTCAGACTTCATGGTGTTTGAGAGAAGAATCTGTGTTTGATCAATTTCTGTAGCCTGGTGCCACTATTTTTTTTTTACTATACTTTCTTCTAGTTACATTTGAAGATAAGAGGAAAGCAAACTATGAGAGGGGCAATCTGGAACTGGAAAAAAGACGTCAAATGCTGTTGGAGCAGCAACAGAGAGAGGCAGAACGTAAGGCTCAGAAAGAGAGAGAAGAAAAGGAGCGAAGAGAGAGGGAGCAACAGGAACAAGAGCGGAAGAAACAACTTGAACTGGAACGGCATCTGGAAAAACAACGGGAGATGGAGAAACAACGGGAGGAAGAAAGGAGGAAAGAAATAGAAAGACGGGAGGTTGTTGTCCTACATGTTTTTGTATTAAATAACCTTGTCTGTCTGAGGACTTTTCATGCATTTTCCTTTTTTTAATGCAAGGTTTTATTTTTAAACCAGATCTTTGATTCCCCCCGCCCCCGGGCTTTGATTTTCCATTTGAGAACCCAGACTCAATTTGACTATGAATTGCCAAGTTAGAACAATTCAAGAATGCCTCAAGAGCAGAACATGCATCATTTAATAGTGCTCTTTTAAAAAAACAAATTGCAACTCTGGCTGTTGGGAAGGGGGAACCATGGGAACTTGACCCACTGGGGAGGAGGAAACTTGACTAGTGAGCGAACCAATCAATCAACCAATTAAAAAATTTGCCAAATCAATCAAATTAAAAACATTAACATTCCTGTATCGATTACCTACAAGAACCAGTCATGCTGGGAAAATTGTAATAAATGTAGCAACCTGGCAAATTTTAAAAGTTGCAGTCCTTACCTAAACATATTACTTTCTACCCTCCTTACACTACGGCTCACAAGCAGTGTTGCATGAATGTGATAGGGATGCTAGTAGCAAGCCCAGTGAAAAATCTCTCTCACCGCACCCCACAAGTAAGTTGTTAGAGTTTTTAAGGGACATGGAGTTCCTCTTTGCTGCTGATGGCAGATGGCCTCAATTGCTGGCTCTCTGAAACCATGGTAGCAGCAAAAGTATGGAGGTGGGAATGAAGATGTCAATCAGTTGTCACCTCAGCCTTCTAGGCATCTATCTGAAGCCTGCAGCAAGCCCAGTGAAATGTAGCACCCCTGGAAAGTTGACAAAATGTATGTTGCAGCAATGTATTTTAATATATGCATAAATCAGCATTCCATCAAACTGAGTTCATTGTGTGACATTATGTGCCACATTGCAGAGCCATAACGTTGTGCTCTAGGGCTGCTGCAGACTCCTAAGGCAGCTCTGACATTGTTAAGAATGCAGGGATAGTGCAAGCATTACTACTGCACTTTCCCCCACTCGTGTCAGTGGGAGAAACTGCAGTAGCACAGCTTATCCTACTACCTGTTCACAACTGCCTTAGAATCCATAGCAGCCCCAAGGTATAGCATTGCAGCTCCATAATGTGCAGCTCCATCATGGCAGCCATTATTTTTTAGCCATTTATAGGACCTTAGAAGTTTAAATTTCTCTCTCTATGTAGGCAGCAAAGCAAGAACTTGAGCGCCAACGGCGCCTAGAATGGGAGAGGATCAAGCGTCAAGATCTTCTTAATCAGCGTAACAGAGAACAAGAAGAAATTGTCAAACTGGCCTCTAAAAAGAAGAGTCTTAATCTTGAACTAGATGCACTGGTGAGTCATACACTGTAAAGAATACATTTGATTAACAGTGTGTTGTGTTTTCAAACAGTTAGAATGCCTTCTCATATTCTGGAGTACACATTAAGTACACATTAATTGTTCCATATTACTTTGTATAATCTGCTTTGTCTAGCCTTTGGGGGGGGAAAACCTCTTAGTAATTTTTGTAACCATGGTATTCCTATACGTTTATAAAGGCTTGATTGCATTCCATATACATGTTTTCTGTTAAATTCCTTGAGTGGGAAACTAGTTTTTCATGGTTCTTGTAGTGCTTCAGCAAGTACCTGTTAAAATCAGAAATCTCCCTACCCACTCCCAGAAATACAACGAGCACTATTGTGACAGACCTGTATATATTTTGTGCAACTGTCATGGCTATCTATTGGATGATGAGACAATCTTTCTTTTCCCGCACTTATTCAGTTTTGGAAATTATTTTATTTCATGTATACTATAACTCGTGTATAATTGGCTACACTATCAAACACAACACAAGGTTCTTTCTCCCCTTTTCAAGCAATGCCCAATCATGTTGATAGTATTATTTTTTGCCCTTGGGGAGATGTGAGCTCTCTCTCTCTCTCTCTCTCTCTGATATTAAACTGCACCATTTCCCTTTTTAAATATATAAATGATTTTTTAAACTACAGAATGACAAGCAGCAGCAGATTTCTGGGAGATTACAAGATGTTCAAAACAGAAAACAAATTCAGAAAAATGAGCTGGATGTTCTGGACAAGAAGTGTGATTTGGGAATTATGGAAATCAAGCAGTTACAGCAACAGCTTCAGGTATGTGTTTGTTGATTCCAAAAAATGAAGGATAAAATGGGCTAAATTGTTTCTTTTTATTGACTTGTTCTATTATTTTTTTAACACTTCCATATGGAGGCATAACTACAAGTTAACACAACTTTGTCTCCATACAATCTCCCTTGCGTAAAGATAGTATTATATAACATAATCTGCTAATTTGTTTATTGCAAAGGGCTCAATAACAATAGGCTGGTGTCTGTCTTAAAGGAACATGTGAGTCCTTTGGGGACAGGGATCCATCTTATTTATTTATTATTTCTCTGTGTAAACCGCCCTGAGCCATTTTTGGAAGGGCGGTATAGAAATCGAATTATTATTATTATTATTATTAATAAATAGTAATGATAATAGTAAAGATTTTAGTGATAAAGGTATGTTAAGTATTTAAAGTTGGAATCGCATTACGTTGATGGTTGAGCTTTGTGAGGAAAACAGATAATAGTAAAAGGGAAAACAGAAAATGTTAATATTAACTTTTCCAAACACATCAGTTTTCGGTCAGCCTGAACTTCCAGGGTGTTCCGATACCAAAGTTTAGGATTCTCGCCATCACTAATCAGGAGCATTTTCCAATTACTTAAGCTTTAAGTATAAACATCTAAGTATAGTTCCATGATAATTGTATCTGACCATTATTTCCTGATCATTCTACTTTTTATATTCTAAAAAGATCGCATCTCTTAACTGTATGCAGCGTGTCAGCTGAATGACACCAGTATTGTACACCACAAAAAGCCAATCAGAGTACGTGCTCAATGGGTTTTCTTTGTCTGTACCATGTGGCGCAGTGGGGATATGCTTGACTAATAAGCAGAAGGTTGCCTGTTCAAATCCCCACTGGTACTATATATCAGGCAGCAGCAATATAGGAAGATGCTGAAAGGCATCAGCTCATAATGCGCAGGAGGAGGAAATGGTAAACCCCTCCTGTATTCTACCAAAGAAAACCACAGGGCTCTGTGATCGCCAGGAGTTGACACCGACTGGATGGCACACTTTACCTTTACCATGTCAAAGTCCCCACTGGAAAAAGTAAGATATGGTTTCAGTTTTAACAGCATAGTGAAGTGAGTTTTTAGTATTAGCAAGGACAGAAAGATGTATATAAATGCTGACCTTTTTCAGTCTGATCAGTTTTGGTCTTTGGGTGAAACTAAGTGGGTGCTTGGAGTCAATCATCTTCCTTGCTCTGAATACTTACAATCACATATGTTTTATAACTGAATGAGAGAACAGAGCTTTAAATTAAAACACACACACTGAGCTTTTTTTCTGGTTGTAACATAGATTATTGAGTATATAAAAACACGTTTGTCATTTCATTCTGAAGCGGAACCAGTTAAGGAGATATATATGATAAAATGAGGTTGCGATTTTGGCAATGAAATTCATTTTGATATTTGGGAATATATATGCAAGATTGGTAATAATTTTTCATTTTTAATATAAAGAAAATCAAATCAATCAATAAATAAAACACGACACCCGAAAAAAGGTGACATATACCACCAAGGTGATATATGTCACAGAAAAATGGCATAAAATTAATGTTAATTACTATGCCTGCTGTTGGAAGTGTAATAAGTGTAACATTGGTACATCCTTTCAGTTGTGGTAGATTTGCAAGTACACTAATCTAATATAAATATTTGTAGTAATAGTAGTAGTAATTGAGTAAGGACTGAGTAAGGACTCAGAGATGTGTTTTCCATGTTTGCTAGCGCAAAGGTATTGTGAAAATGAATTGGCCATCCACTTAAAGCAGTATTGTCAGATTGCCTTGGTGATTCCAAATAGAAATGATATCTAACATTTGCCTCTCATCTTGCAGGAATATCAAAATAAGTTGATACTCCTTGTTCCTGAAAAACAGCAGTTAAGTGAGAGAATAAATCACGTACAGCTGGACAACCATACTAGTCAGTATCTTCGAAATGAATGTGTCTTTTTCCTTTTTCAAATTTCATTCATTCAAAGGAAGTATAAATATTGATAAATAGTCAGGGAGCATAATGTATGAAAAAGCCACTCAATTGCAACAAATGTCTTATTGTTACTTGCATAGTAGTGTTACCAGTTCATAACAGTCAAAATGATGTTAAGAATCCAAATTTTTCTGTGTTTTGCCTTTTAAAGGAGGTGTGGGTGGGAAATCCTCAGAAATAATATGTTTATAGTTATGAAAATACCTGCACAATGATTCCTTACACAACAGAATTTGCCCAATAATTACTGAGATGGCAGCCATCTTGATGATGTCGTTACAAAGGTGCATCACACATGTGAGAGTGACGCCATGGACATTCTTCATCTAGAGAGGTTTTTGAATCAACCAAAGCAAACTATATAAACTTATCACTAACTTTGCCATAAAATTACATATGCTCCCCAAATAAAGAGAAGGAAACAAGTTAAGGTGAAAAGCTACTGAGGAGATACTAGAAGGCTGGCTGATTGCCTCTCTGAATTGACAGACAGGGTTTCATAGTGAATGAAGAAAACTCTGTGGTTAGGTGTTAAGTAACATAAACAATGATGAGAAAGTATTAGCAGCAATTCAAGTAGCATATTTGGGCTGCATTTTATGGACTGGACCTATATCGGGCAGCAGTGATATAGGAAGATGCTGAAAGGCATCATCTCATACTGCATGGGAGGAGGAAATGGGAAACCCCTCCTGTATTCTACCAAAGAAAACCACAGGACTCTGTGGGGGCCAGGAGTCGAAATCGACTTGACAGTACACTTTACTTTAAAATCTTTCCAGTTGGTAATGCTGATGTGCAGGCTTCAGTCAGATTAGTTTCCCATTGTAGATCAGTGAAACACTGAATTAGTACATTCCAAAGTGTCAGATATTTGGGTAGTTGTGATTTAAATTGTCATTGTAAATCAAAGTTTTGGACAAAGTCCTGAACTGAACTCCCTGATCAGATATTGTGGATTCCGTGAGTATCTTTGAGCAAGTCACTAGCTTTTAGTACTACTTCCCTGTCTCTAAAATGTACATAGTAGTGACCTAGCTTGACAGCATTGTTGCAGGTATGAGTGAATCTCTCTCTCTCTCTGGGTGAAAAGTGTCGTAGAGATTGAATTAATGAAAATATTAACTGAAATGTTTGTATGTAAAGATAAAGGTTGAATGTTTGGTCTTTCATCTGCAGATACAGACCTTAATTCACTGTACAAGAAGTCCTCAGAAAAGGAAGAATTATGCCAAAGACTTAGGGAACAATTAGATGCACTAGAAAAAGAAACTGCTTCCAAGCTTTGTGAAATGGATGCTTTTAATAATCAGCTGAAGGTACTACCTTACCGTAGTCTTTTAATTGTGAATAGGGGTGTTTGTTTCTTGCAAGTCCATCAGATTGTATTTAACATCTCTGAAAAGCTATTCAGTTCTGATTTTTATTTCAGTTCATTGGGCCTAGTTCAATATTCTCAAGCAGTGAGGTACTACAAAAGGTTATTTTTTGTGCACCTCTGCCATCCATGCTATTCAGAAGTTTAGCCACTGATCTCTACTTTGATGTAAAAAATAAGTTGCTTGCAGCAGCATTTTTCACTCTGGAGCGTCATAGCAATAAGATTTGTATGGGTAATAATTTGCATTTTGTAGACTGAATTAGTATTATTGGATATTGTTATATTCAAAGCAAAACCTGGTATGGGGACGTGCAAACTAATTATGACTTTTTAAGATACATTCCCTCTAACTAACCACAGAGCATAAAAAGACAAGAAGGAAGACCCTCTCTCTGTCTCGATTCCTTCACCATCTGACAAAAATGAAGACAGCTCTTACTTTGCTTTGCTCTTTCTGGCTTACACACAGTGGCATTGATGTGAACTATTGCTAGTGTGACCTAGGCATAATTTACAATGCATATACCATATGAGGGCTTAAGGGGGGAAATTAAGAACCTCTTCAGAAAAAATTGGGACAACATGATTAATGTCTGACAATAGTAGCTGCATTGAGAGGGGTGGAGCAGGAGCTGTGCCCTTACAGAAAAGCCATAATGGAGCTCAAACAAAGGCTCTTCCCGCAGCTAAGCATGTGCAGAGGTGGAGGGAGAAGCATTTTTCTCTGCTTCCCCACTCTCCAAAAGTACTTTTTGGCTTCCAGAAATATATTGCTGAAAGACATGCAGCACTCAGGGACATATTTCTGGAAGCCAAATAGTACTTTTGGAGGGATAGAGCAGCAAATAGCACTCTCCCCTCCCCCTCCATGTGTGCTTGGCTGCAGAATAAGCTTTTGGTTGAACTCCACAGCAGCCTGTCTGTGAGGGCCCAGCTCTTGCTCCACCCTCCTATTGCTGCAGAACGTGTTGGCCAACAAGAATTGTTCAAATAGATCCAATTACAACACCATATATAATAAAAGCAGTACAAAGTGTAACAACTTTTTATCTGCCTTATCTTACAGTATGAGACTGTGGATCATTCTGTTCTTCAGTGCCTTTTGTGTCTGCTAAGCTGTCTCAACAACCTCTTCCTCTTACTTAAGGTTATTTTCTAATCTTCGGCTATTTTGCTTTTAATAATTTCAGTTTTCGTATTGCATTTCTTTAGCGCTTTACTAAAATTCTTGCCTGTGTTGTAATCTGTGCTCTACAGTAGATATGGGCAGACATCAGGCTTGCAAGATCTACTGTTTTTCTACCCGAATCCTGAGGTCTACCAACCGGAGTTGGTAGTGCAAAATTCTGGCTCAGGGGCTGGAACCTGATACAAAATACTGCTGTGGGTGGAGCCAGCAAAGGCGCTCTTACCCCTGGACTTCTGGGCCGAAGTCCAGGGCCTCCACAGCCTCCGTGGGCCCCCAAATTCTCTTTAGTCTGTCCTAGGTGGTGTGGTCGCCCAGCCAAACATGATGATGCTTAATTTGCGGGGGCAGGCACTCCAAAAGCCTTTAGGGCCAGGCTCCAAAATTATCTCTGGGAGCCAGCTGTCCGCTGCACCCTGTTAGCCATACACTGGGATGTCCTGCATATACAAAAATCTGCATCTGAATTACAACAAATCAGGGATTCAAAAAACCTAATGGGGTTGGAAGGACAGTCTTTGTTATTACTTGTAAACAACTAGTTGTCAGAAATCCTTGTTTATCTACTGCCAGCCGTACAGCAGCCTACCAGTAGATTCTAATCTACCTTCTGCCCATTCCTGCTATATAATATAAAAAGTTACTTTTCTCTGCTTTTCTGCTTGCTTTTAAACCCTATCTGCTCACTGAATGCTTGAATCGACACATATTGTTCTCTTGACCCTTGTCCGACATGGCTTATATCATCAAGCAGGGAAATTGTTGGAGAGGGCCTGGTTGAGATCATAAATGCTTCTCTTAGGGAAGGTAGAATCCCTCCTTATTTAAAGGAGGCCATTATTAGACCTGTTAGACCAGTCCTAGCAATTATAGGCCTGTCTCCAATCTCCCGTGGTTGGTTGAGGTGATTGAAAATGTGGTGGCCTCTCATCTCCAGGCCATCTTGGATGAAACAGATTATCTAGACCAATTTCAAACTGGATTTCAGGCAGGCTATGGGATGAAGACTGCCTTGGTCGGCTTGATGGATTATCTCCAAAGGGGAATTGACAGAGGGAGTGTGACTCTGTTGGTAGTTTTGGATCTCTCAGTTGCTTTCGATACCATCACCCATGGTATCCTTCTGAATCGCTTGAGGGGACTGGGTGTAGGGGACACTGCTCTGCAGTGGTTCTGTTCATACTTTTCAGGCAGATTTCAGATGGTATCACTTGGAGACTCTTACTCTATGAAGCGAGAGCTTTTGTATGGAGTCCCTCAGGGTTGCATTTTGTCTCCAATGCTTTTTAACATCTACTTGAAACTGCTGGGAGAGACCACCAGAGGATTTGGTACAGGGTGTTATCTGATGACACCCAAATCTATTTCTCCATATCATCTTCATCAGGAAATGTCATAACGCCCCTAAATGCCTACCCCAAGGCAGTAATGGGCTAAATGAGGGATAACAAACTCAGAGTGAATCCAAACAAGACAGAGGTGGTCATTGTAGGAAGCCGCAGTTCATGAAATGGAATAGATCTGTTGGTTCTGGATGGGGTTACACTCCCCCAGAAGGAACAGTTCGCAGTTTGAAAGTACTCCTGGACCCAACCCTCTGTCTGATACCACCTCAGGTGGAGACAGTGGCCAGGAGTCCTTTCTATCAGCTTTAGCTGGTTCACCAACTGAGCCCTTTCCTGGAAGTGAGTAACCTTAAGACAGTGGTGCACATGCTGGTAATCTCTAGGCTTGACTACTGCAATGCACTCTAATATTATTATTATTATTATTATTATTATTATTATTATTATTATTATTATTATTTACAATAACAACAATATACAATAACAACACAAGAGCTCAAATATAAGATCAGTGGACCTGTAAAAAAAGAAAGTAGTATATCACCTAAATGGAAGATTAGATTAGAAAATAAAATTGCCAGGCTTAGATCAGATGCTAGTAAATTGAAAGATATGAAAGACAAGAAGCTGAAGAATGAAAACACCAAACAGTATCTGATCCAAAAATACCACCTAGATTCAAGGAAAATTAGAGAAGTCCTGGAAATAATAAAGCAGCAAATAGCAGTGTCAAAGAAGATTAGTAGATACGAAGCCAGAATTACACAACACAGGCAGAATCCCAATTCCAGTCAAATCAGAGACGTTTCTACCATAGCAGAAGGAGATACTGCAAGAAACATAGAAACACCAAATAAAGAAGAAACAGTGCAATTCTGGGGGAAATTATGGGACAATCCAATAGATTATAATAAAAAAGCAGGCTGGATGAAAGAGGTCAAAAAATGTAACCAATAAATGCAAGATCTAATAATAACACCAGAATTAATAAGTGAAAGAGCAAAGAAAATTAAAAATTGGACTGCTCCAGGTGACGATGAACTGCATGGCTTTTGGCTTAAACACTTAACAAGCCTTCATAAACCACTATCAAAACAGTTCAATTGCATTTTGCAAGGAGGTGATATTGAACAATGGCTAACAACTGGGAAAACTCATCTCATCATGAAAGACCCAGCAAAAGGTGCAGTTCCAAGTAATTCTAGACCGATAACCTGCCTGCCAACCATGTTCAAATGATTAACTGGAATAATAGCAGATGAAGTGATGCAACACTTATTAACTAACAAACAGCTTCCAGTTGAACAGAAAGGAAATTGCCCGAACACCAGAGGCACAAAAGACCAGCTGCTGATTGACAAAATGATTTTAGAAAATTGCAAGAGAAGAAAAACCAATCTAAGTGTTGCATGGATTGACTACAAGAAAGCCTTAAATTCATTGCCTCACACATGGATACTAAAATGATTAGAAACAACAAATGGTGTCAGCAAAAACATTTAGATATTTATTTAAAAAGCAATGAGCATATGGAGTACACAGTTAACAATCAATGGCAAGACACTTGTACAGGCTAGCATTAGAAGTAGTGATGTGCCCAGACCGGATATCTCCCGGACCGTTCTATAGGCCTCCGGACCGGTCTGGACATGAGCGGTTCAGATTTGGGTGGTTGGGCTGGGGGGTCCCCTTAAGGGCGGGGAGGGTTTACTTACCCCTCCCGCTGCTTTCCCCCCTCCGGCACCTGTATTTCTTTGAGTAATTGGGGCGGCAGGATACCTCCCTGCCGCCCCTTCCCCTGCTTGGCATGCAGTACTGTTCAAAAGGCTTCTTAAAGCCTTTTGCACAGTACTGCACACCAAGCAGGGGAAGGGGCGGCAGGAAGGTATCCTGCCGCCCCATTACTAAAATAATCTCTACTACGTGGCCAGAGTGCACTTTCTCCAGACCTTCTGCGTGCAAAGCGCCGGAGAAGGGGCGGCAGGGAGGTATCCTGCTGCCCCGATTACTCAAAGAAATATGGGCGCCGGAGGGGGAAAAGCGGTGGGAGGGCTAAGTAAACCCTCCCCGACCTTAAGGGGACCCCCACTCCAGTGCCAGACCGCAGCTCTGCGGTTCCGTGCACACCCCTAATTAGAAGAGGCATTTTCCAAGGGGACTCACTATCCCCTCTGTTGTTTGTAATCGCCATGACCCCACTTTCACAAATACTAAACAAAACAGGCATCGGATACCAAACATCTAAAACATCAAGTCAAATCAACCATCTGCTGTACATGGATGATCTGAAGTTGTATGGAAAGTCCCAGTCAGAAATCGAATCACTGCTAAACACTGTCCGTATATTCAGTAGCGATATAGCAATGGACTAGACAAGTGTGCTGCATTAATAATGAACAGAGGAAAAATAACAATAACAGAAGGAATAGAACTGCCCAATGGAAGCAACATCAAGAACCTGGAAGAGAAAGAACATTACAAATACTTGGGCATTCTCCAGGCTGATAACATTGCACACACTGAAGTTAAAAGAAAAATTGGAAGTGAATACATCAGGAGAGTTATAAAAATCCTCAAGTCCAAACTCAATGGCGGGAACACCATACAAACCATAAACACCTGGGCTATACCTGTTATCAGATACACTGCAGGAATAATAGACTGGACCCAGGTAGAGCTAGAGACGCTAGATCGTAAGACCAGGAAAATCATGACCATCAATCATGCTCTGCACCCCCGCAGTGATGTCGATAGGCTATACCTCCGTCGCAGCTCAGGTGGAAGAGGAATGCTGCAAGTCCATCAAACAGTAGAGGAGGAGAAAAGAGGCCTTGAAGAATACTGTATATCAAGGACAGTGAAGAAGATGCACTTCAAATGGTCAATAACGAGAAACTATTCAACACCAATGAAACAAAGCAGGCCTACAAGAAAGAACAAGTCAAGAACCGAGCAGAAAAATGGAAAAAGAAGACACTGCCATGGTCAATATTTGCACAATATAAGTGAAAAATCAGACATCACTAAGACCTGGCAATGGCTTAAGAATGGCAACTTGAAGAAAGAAACAGAGGGTTTAATATTGGCTGCACAAGAACAGACACTAAGAACAAATACAATAAGAGCAAAAGTCGAAAAATCAACCACAAACAGCCAGTGCCGCCTTTGTATAGAAGCAGATGAAACCATGGACCACCTAATCAGCTGTTGTAAAAAGATCGCACAGACTGACTACAAAAAAAGGCATGACAAGGTATCAGGGATGAAACACTAGAACATCTGCAAAAAATACAAGCTACCTGTAGCCAAGAATTGGTGGGACCATAAAATTGAAAAAGTTGTAGAAAATGAAGATATAAAAATATGATGGGACTTCTGACTACAAACAGACAAACATCTGCCACACAATACACCAGATATAACTGTAGTCGAGAAGAAAGAAAAACAAGTCAAAATAATCGAAATAGCAATACCAGGGGATAGCAGAATAGAAGAAAAAGAAATAGAAAAAATCACCAAATACAAAGATCTACAAATTCAAATTGAAAGGCTGTGGCAGAAAAAGACCAAAATAATCCCATTGGTAATTGGCATCCTAAGTGCAATTCCAAAAGACCTTGAAGAGCACCTCAACACCATAGGGGCCACAGAAATCACCATCAGCTAATTACAAAAAGCAACTTTACTGGGAACAGCCTATATTTTGCAATGATATCTACAATAACCAATGGTATTTATGATAAAATTCAGCCATCCCAGGTCCTTGGGAAGGACTTGATGTCTGGATAAAACAAACCAGTCAATAACACCTGTCTGACTTGTATTATTATTAATAATAATAATAATTCAATTTCTATACTGCCCTTCCAAAAATGGCTCAGGGCGGTTTACACAGAGAAATAATAAATAAATATTAGCTAAGATGAACCCCTGTCCCCAAAAGGCTCGCAATCTAAAAGAAACATAAGATAGACACCAGCAACAGTCACTGGAGGTACTGTGCTGGGGGTGGATAGGGCCAGTTACTCCCCCCCTGCTAAATAAAGAGGATCACCACATTAAAAGGTGCTTCTTTGCCAAGTTAGCAGGGGACTACATGAGGCTGCCTTTGTACGTAGTCTGGAAACTGCAATTGGTGTAGAATGCTGCTGCCAGATTGGTTTCCGGGATGTCTCGAAGAGAGTATATTACTCTGGTTTAAAAACAACTACACTGGCTACCAATAGGTTTCCAGGCAAAATGCAAAGTACTAGTTATTACCTATAAACCCCTTAACGACTTGGGCCCAGGGTATTTAAGGGAACACCTTCCTCATTATGAACCCCACCACCTATTAAGATCTTCAGGGGAGGTTCATCTGAGGTTGCAACTGGCTCGTCTGGTGGTGAGCCTTCTCTGTTGGCTTTTAGGAAACCACTAAAGACACATCTTTTCAGCCAAGCTTTTTAGCTGTTTGGTAATTTTAATGGCTATTTTAATTTGATTTTGTTTTAGTTGTTGCAATTTCTTCATTTTATTGCTATAAACTGCCTAGAGACTTCTGGAGTAGACAGCATACAAATATGTTAAATAAATAAATAAATAAATAAATAAATAAGTAAGTAAGTAAGTAAGTGAAAGTGGGGGGGATCAGACTACGATTATGAAACTTGCCAGCTAATTGGCTATAGTATTATCAGATATTAAATTTAAACATTCCTTTTTAGGTAAGATTTAAAAAGTTCACATAGGGGGCTTCCTACAATCTCCTTTCTTAAATAAGTACAAATTAAGGAGGAAGAAACTGAAGATCCCCACAGTATATGTACACTCCCGTGCCGTACGTCATCTGAAACAACCAGACAAATCCACTTGCTACTGGCTTCAACCCAAGGTTCATAACCAAGGGATGAAGTTGACTTGTCAAAGTTGGTAACAAGTCAGTTTGGCCAGTTGCCAACTGGACTTGAGCAGGTTTGGATAACACACCACATGAGAGTTTGTGCGTCATGGGAACCTCCGGTTTCCTCCTTATCTTGCACTTACAGTTGCTCATGGGAAGTTACCCATAAAGTGACTATGAATGATAGCAAGCTGAATTCGAAACTGGGAGCTCCTCAGCTCCTCCCCAGGGCCAGAGGCTTGGAATGCTTTGGTGACAAGACAGATATGACATGCCCCATGCCAGAGACCTAGAACAGAAAACCTCTATAGAGCACTGAATAGGGACAAGCTGAACACTTTTAGCCAGGATGGAGATAAGCCTGGGTAATAAAGACAACTGGGACCTGATTAGCAACCCCCACTCCATCGTTGTCAGTAGAATCTCACTGACCCAGAGGACTGTCTGTAGTTTAGCGAACTGGTGGGGCAGGACCTTAAGGCTAGACATGAGAGGGCAAGATGCCTCTAAATACAAGTTGCAGGGGAGAGAGGAATGCCTGTGGAAATGGAATGCCTATGGAGAGGGGAATGCCTGGGGAATGCCTGCAGGGGAGAGGGGAATGCCCTATCTCTTGCCTGTTGGTTTCTCAGAGGCCTCTGGTGGGCCACTGTATGAAACAGGATGCTGGACTATATAGCAAGGCTGTTCTTATGTTCTTAAAAGCAGAATCAGAGTTCCCTAGTTTGTTATCTGGCAGGGAGTGGGGAATGCTTCCCTTTTTGCATCCATATCCACAGAAGATTCCAACCTCTTCTACAAGACAAGGCAGTTAAAAGCCTGTACAACATGTCTCAGACAGGTTCAGTTGGATCCAGACCAAACAGGGTGAAGAAAGTGTTCTTTGAGGTAAAGCCCCAGAAAAAGTTATTCCTTTTAGAGTTCCTCCAAGGACATATGTGGATAGAACGAGACAGATGCCTCTTTATGGGCATTCTTAAGGTTCTTAAGGTCATTGCTGAACCATCCCAGACAGTGCCCTGGTGGTTGCTCCTGTGGTAGCTTTGAAGAATGGAGAAGACAAACTACTGAATGTGAAACATGGGACTAATGGCACAAAGCTCCTGCCTTGATTGTCAGGTCATCACATCAGTGTATGTCCGTAGTTTGCTTCTATGTGTGTAATGGGATTAGAGCAGGCCTGCTCAATTTAGGCCCCCCAGCTGTTTTTGAACTACAACTCCCATAATCCCCGGCCACTGTGGCGAATAGCCAGGGATTATGGGAATTGTAGACCAACATCTGCAGGAGGGCCAAAGCTGAGCAGCCCTGGATTAGAGTAAGGAAGAAAGGGTAGAGGAAGAGAAAGGTAGCAACCCACCAACAGAGAAGGGTACATAAGAAAAGCCCTGTTGGGTCAGGCCCAAGAAGGCCCATCTAGTCCAGCATCCTGTTTCACACAGTGGCCCACCAGATGCCACTGAAAGCCCAAAGGTGGGAGTTGAGGGCATGCCTTCTCTCCTGCTGTTACTCCCCTGCAACTGGTACTCTGAGGCTGGAGGTGGCCTATAGCCCTCCGACTAGTAGCCGATGATAGACCCCTGCTCCATGAAGTTATCCAAACTCCTCTAAAGCCACCCAGGTTGTTGGCTGTCACCACATCTTGTGGCAGAGAATTCCACAAGTTGACTATGTGTTATGTGAAAAAATTATACTGTTTGTTGGTCCTAAATTTCCTGGCAATCAATTTCATGGGATGACCCCTGGTTCTAGTGTTATAGGAGAGGGAGAAGAATTTCTCTCTATCTACACAATGCATGATTTTATAGACCTCTATCATGTCTCCCTGCAGTTGACTTTTTTTCTAAACTAAAAAGCCCCAGGTGTTGTAGCCTTGCCTCATAAGGAAGGTGCTCTAGGCCCCTGATCATCTTGGTTGCCCTCTTCTGCACCTTTTCCAGTTCTACAATGTCCTTTTTTTAGATGTGGTGACCAGAATTGTATGCAGTACTCCAGGTGTGGCTGCACCATAGTTTTGTATAAGGGTATTATAATATTAGCAGTTTTATTTTCAATCCCCTTCCTAATGATCCCTAGCATGGAATTGGCCTTTTTCACAGCTGTCACACATTGACACTTTCAGCGAACTGTCCACCATAACCCAAAGATACCTCTCCTGGCCAGTCACCGACAGCTCAGATCTCATCAGTGTATACTTGAAGTTGGGTTTTTTTGTCCCAATGTGCATCACTTTACACTTGCCAAAACTGAACCGCATTTGCCATTTTGTCACCCACTCAGCCAGTTTGGAGAGATCCTTTAGGAGCTCTTCACAATCTGTTTTGGATTTCACTACCTGAAAGAGTTTGGTATCATCTGCAAATTCGGCCACCTCACTGCTTATCCCACCTTCTAGATCATTTATGAATAAATTAAAAAGCACCGGTCCCATACAGATCCCTGGGGGGCCCCCACTTTTTACTTCCCTCCATTGTGAAAACTCTCCATTTATCCCTACCCTCTGTTTCCTGTCCTTCAACCAGTTAGCTATCCACACATGTATTTGCCCCCTTATCTCATGACTGCCAAGTTTTCTCAGGAGTCTTTGATGAGGAACTTTGTCAAAAGCTTTATGGAAGGCCAGGTATAATATGTCAACTGGTTCATCTTTATCCACACACTTGTTTACATTCTCAAAGAACTGCAAAAGGTTTGTGAGGCAAGATTTTTTTGTTTGTTTGTTTGTTTATTATTTAACATATTTTTATACCGCCCAAAACTTATGTCTCTTTGCGGACATAAGATTTACCTTTGCGGAAGCCATGCTGGTTCTCCCCCAGCAGGGCCTGTTCTTCTATGTGTTCTATCTCAATTTTATCCTTGAGGATTTGGATTTGTGCTACTTCATCACTTGGTTTTTTCACAGGCCCCATACAAAAGTGTAATAAAGTAGGAACACCATACACAAATATTAATTTTTGTCTACACTTGTTTCTTAATAGAGGTTGTAAAGCCAAACAGAGTTAGGAACACATGGTTTAATTAGGGACATAAGATGGGACACTATATTTCATATGTTGATAGCTCATGCTAGGGATGTGCACGGAACTAGTTTGGTGCTCCTTTTCTGGACTGCTGAACCAGTTCTGTTGACTGGCGTTCGAACTGGTTCAGAAGGTGGAGGTGGGGGTTTACTTTAAGGGACTGGGAAGGCACTGCCTACCTGCCAGACAAGGAGGAATGCGGCAGCCCCATACCCATGCTTTTTGGTAGAGCGTCAGTGGGGGAAGGTCTGTATGAAAAGTCACGTTTTCTTAGTTTTTGTACTTAGCCCTCTTTTATTAAGTGAACTGTAAGTTTAGAGTTAATCTGTAAGTGTAGGGTTATCGACTTTTATTCTTTGCTCTTCACTTTTCTCTTTCTACTGCATGAAGAATGCAGAATGACCAACATCCAGACTAACAAAACGTTTTGGGGGAGGGCTGATTTTAATCAGTCTCCCCTTCCTCCTTCAGGTACATATTTTCAGTTGGCTTCAGAGGGAAATGGAGATTGGTGGAAATCACCCCTCCCCTAGAATGTGCGCTGCGCTTTAGCTGTGGGAACAGCTCCTTAGACCAGATATCAACCAGGGTTTACTTGGCCTCTGCTAATATATGTCTTTGAGTAACCAAAGTCAAACAATCTGCACAGTCCCCCTAGCATTGCATGGAGGTGACCGTTCCCACCGCTCATCTCTGTGCACTGCTGTGCTGTACCCAGTGCTGGTGGAGCCCTTTAAAGAGAAATGAGGCACTGACAAGCCCTAATGATGTCTGAGAAGGCGTGCAGGGAGTATGGGGAAATTGAATCCTTTCCAGTGCCTTTCCCATAGAATTCTAATGAGTAATGGTCACTTCCATGCAGTGCCAGAGAAGCTACACTGCAGATTTTTTTGATTCAGTTATTTGTGGTCTAATATATGCACAGACCTAATATTTACATTGATTGAACATTTTAGTCAATTTCACAGTTAGCTGAATTCTTTTCTATTACCAGTTTCTTTTACTTTCCCTTACTACTTTTTGTTTACATACTGATAAGGTTTTTATTGTTCTTGTAGAATTCAGGAATTGTTTCTGTTTGCCTTTCCAATATCATATGATAACTTGCTGCCTCTAGTTATTGAAAATGTAAATTTCAGAAACGTTTGAAAATCTCCTAGCTAATTCTGAATCTATCTGCTTGATTTTATTGTTAGGGAGTTTAGAATTGTTTTGCCCGTTTGTATTAAGACTTGGATTGCAGAGCATTAAATCATGTTACTTTTCATTTTTTTAAAACTTGTATTATTGTTCATTTAATGTACTTTATATTTCTTTTTTTAGGAGTTAAGAGAAACATACCATACACAACAGTTAGCCCTAGAGCAGCTCCACAAGATCAAACAAGATAAAATAAGAGAACTAGAAAGAAAAGGAGCTGAGCTGGCACAGAAGAAGAGACTTGAGGATGAGGCTGCACGGTAATGTGATAAAAAAAAGCATTCAGGTTTATGGGGGGCGCGTTCCTAAGACCCTCTGTGAGGACAGGCTAAAAACTTTGAAGATTTGAATGAAGGGTGTCATGACAATGCCTGGTGGTGGTTTATAATGGTAGCCTGTACTTTTTATTTGCCTTGGTTTTAGTATGTATATTGTGTTCAGAATGATGTATTTTAATATAATTTTACCATCTATATATTTATTTCTCCTAGGCGTACCTGTTGCTAATCCATGTATGGCAGCTCTCGCGAGAGTTCGAAGGCAGCTGCCCATTAGCAACAGGGATGGGCGAAAATAGGGATGCCAGCCATAGTGGGCAGCTGGCTGATAGTTGCAAGTGGCAGCGGGCCAGGCCATCCGCCGGGAGCAGCAGGTGGCAGTGGGCCAGCCCGGCCACCGGGAATTGGCCTGGCTGGCCCGCCAGCCAGAAACTGTGGGTGGGCAGGGAGGATGAAGCGTGCTGCTCCCGCTAGTGGGCGGCCTGCCGGCCGGCGTTAATAAACAGACCAGCCCGGCCGCCAAGAATGGGTGGGTGGGCGGGAGGAGGTGGTGGTCCGGCCCGCCATCCGGAAACCGCAGGCAAGGATGGGGGAGAAGTGGGCTGGCTGGGCCAGTGGAGGCACAGATGCTCTGTGCATCTAGCCCAGCTAGTTTTTATTAAGGCTACTGTGCACTATCTTAACTCTTGGTTATCATTAGAAAATTGCTGTGCTTTGTTTAAACACTGGAGGTTTTTAAATTTCTTTTAATTCTCAACTCTGATGGATGTCTACAGAAAGCCCAACAGATAGGATAAAAATATACATCTTTAGAGAGCTGCACTTGAAACAATAAATGTTTGTTAAGATCAGATAGTATTGAACCAGGAGGGCTGTTACAAATTGGGGAATGTGGAGTGTGATATTATTAACGGTGATAAGAAATTGACTCTTCTATGTAACTTATGGCTCAGCGGGGAAGCAACCTGCCTAGAGAGCAGGAGGCTGTTGGTTTGAATCCCCACTGGGAATCCCCAGAATATGGGAAACTCCTATATTGGGCAGCAGTGACATAGGTAAGATGCTGAAAGGCATCATTTCAGACTGCGCAGGAGAAGGCAGTGGTAAACCCCTCCTGTATTCTACCAGGAAAATCACATGGCTCTGTTGTTGCCAGTAGTTGGGACTGATTCAATGGCACAACCTTTCCTTTCCTTTATGTAACTTATAATCAGCCTAAACAACAAAGTGTCCTGTGACATCTTAAAGACTAACCAATTTATTGTAACTTAAACATTTGTGGACTACAGTCCACAAAATCAGCTTGTTTGCTGAAGAGCAAGTAGATAACTAAATGTAGTAGTAAATGTAGTAGCAGTAATTTAAAAAAAAAAAATCTCCAGAGGTTATTCTCTACAGTCAGTGGGCCTAAGCAGCATATGATAACCATCTTCACAAAAAATTAGGGATGTGCACGAACTGTTTCGGTGCCTCTAAGTCAAGGTGCTGAAACGCTTGCAGCTGCCCCAGCTATGTCAGTCACTATTATCATGATGCCTAGTTGAATCATTAAGTTGTCCTAAGACCTTCAAAATGGCAAGAAAACAGTAATGTAAATCGGGAGCAGGTGTTTTTTAACTATCTATTTCAAACCTTCACTCTTTAGCCATGTTTTTCAGCATTTGCAACTTAAGGTTTGTTTTATTGACAATGTTTTTCCGACGTTTCTTTAAGAAAAGCAAAACGGGAAAAGGAGAACTTGTGGCAGGAAAATATCCGGAGGGAAGAAGAAGAGAAAAGAAAGCGACAACAGGAAGAGAGGATGCAGGAAAAAATAAATGAGGAAAAGCAAAAGGCTGAGGAAGTAGTTGCCCAAGAGAGGTCAGCCAAACAGCAGAAAATGGCAGAAGAGAAACTTGAAGAGGAAAAAAGGATCAAACAAGCAGAGATTCTAAGAGATGTTGAACATCAACGGTTGAAGCAAAAGGATGAAGACAAAAAAAGGCAAGAGCAAATTGCAAAAGAAGCTGAGGAAAGGCGTAAACAGTTCAGCGAAGAGAAAAGGAGAAAAGATACATCCAATCTGCAAGAGTCAGAGAAAAAAACTTCTCAATTAAACTTTAATGAGAAATTTGCAGACATCCTTAAACAGACAGAGGGTCGAAATCTTAAGGCCGCTGTGAAATGTGAAGGTATTCTACTCATGTTTTGTGAAGATAAGGTTATTTTGTAGTTTAACTCAAAGGTGCAACCTTACTAGGTGTCAGTTGTCTAAAAGTGCTAACATACATTGCTCTGATATCCCTTGATCAAGTCCAATATTTGGTTTTTACCATGAGAGGAATGGGAGGCTAGTGCTGTGTACTTGTACATACCTGGAACCCTAAAGGATTAGCGCCACTGATTCTACCTGATAATTTTATGTATTTATTTATCACATTTCTATACTGCCTGATATAGACATCTCTAGGCGATGTGCAAAGTCAAAACATAACAAATGTAAAAACAATATAAAACAGTTAAAATTCATTAACAAATAAAAACAATCTCAGTAAATAAAAACATTAAATTTTGACACAAATTGGAAAATATCTCTCCAAAAGAAGTTGCATTCCTATGGATTTACACTGGATTACATTGCCTTATTAGTATTGGATTTTAACTGGGCTAAAACAGCACCCAGATAAAGAACTGTAGACATGGAGAGGCGAATAGAGCAGTCCTTTACACTCAGAGACGTCTTTTTGGGCAATCAGTCTTTTAGACTTAGGCCAGCCAGATATTTAAGCCAAATCATGGAGCCGCAATATCAAAGAGCTTTACCATTAGCTCATTTTAATATTTTACCCATGGCCGGTTTGGAAGGAAAATTTAAGAAAACTCCTATGTAGATTGCCTTTGCCCGTGTGGCACAGTTACCATCGAAACGACGGGTCATGTTTTACTATATTGTGACTTTCATAGAAATATCTATGGTCCAGTATATAACACCTTGATTAACTTTCCAGGCCCTATGGATCTCTTCTATCTTCAACATCAGCTCTCTAATACAAATGATGTAAT
The DNA here is from genome assembly GCF_027244095.1 of Hemicordylus capensis. NCBI lineage: Eukaryota > Metazoa > Chordata > Lepidosauria > Squamata > Cordylidae > Hemicordylus > Hemicordylus capensis. Next base: position 243,445,231 of record NC_069657.1, on the reverse strand, counting down.
TTTTTCAGATGTTGCCAAATTCTGCCTGGCTACTTGTAGAATTTGGCAAGAGCTGATTGCTCTTCCATAATGTACTTATCAGCTGTTTTTGTAGTGATTTTTCTGGTCTGTGACTGTAAGAAAGATTACTGCTACTACTATTACCTCCCTGAACTAGGTGCTAATTGCTGTTTTGGGGGGAAAAGTAATTGCCAGGATTACCAACTGGTATGATTTTCCCTTTATTTTTCAGGCCATACTGTTAGTGCCTCTGATTCTAGGAAATCGGTTGACTGTGTGAATTACAGAGCTTTATACTCATTTGAAGCAAGGAATCATGATGAGATGAGTTTCAGTTCTGGAGATATAATTCAGGTAAGTAATGGAATTTAATCACTTGTAACACTAACTGGATGATAAAACAATGGCAACAAGTGATCTCCCAGTTCATATAGGATTCATGGAAGGCTGGGATTGGGCAGAAGCTGGCTATTGAAAAAGTTAGGAAGAGAGATTGGGATGTTTCAACTTTACTGTCTTATTGGCAAGCTCTGTGTTGGAAGACATTTGCTCTGGATTTTAGACACTGTATTTAGAAATAAAGTTTATGTCTTCTCAATTGCTGAGGCCAGGGATATCTCATGGGTTATCCTCTCTCGGGAGCTCCAAGCAGGACAGAAAGTAAATAGTTAAAAAACTAAGCCACGTCCACTAGAGCCTGAGGGGGATAACCCCACCCCCTTTCTGTCCTCAGCAAGCTCCAAGGCAGGGTTTTTCTAGCTCTCTCTATTTTCTGCTGATATTACTTCTCTAATTGACTTCATAACTACAGTATTCCATTCTCCAAATCCTTTTTTCTGACCCTGATCCTTATTACTTGCTATTACCTGAAAAGAAAAGAAAAAAGAAAAACACCCTTCTTTCATCCGTTTCTCTTCTCCCTTCCTCCCCGTTCTCTCCCCCTCATCTCCTCTTTCCTCTCCGTTGCTTGGAGCCAGGCAGAGAGGTACAGAGCAATTTCTCCAACAAGGGGAAGAGATCGAGTGTTTTCGTCCTGGGAGGCTTCAGGGCCGTTTGTAGGCCCCATTGGCCCAGGCTGCTGCAAGCTCTGCATAGCAAGGCCGCTTTTTCCGAGCTCCCGAAAACCACCCAAAAAATTCACCAGCAGTGAGTTGACAGTCCGTGATCAGCCATCTCTCATCTATTGGCCACGGAGTCCTCCCTGGAAGGGCTTAATTTCCCCACATCGGTGACAGCCGCTCTCGAGCCACCCGTCCTGATCATTGAAGGGGCTGCATCGAGTCTCCCACCCTCGGGCCGTGAAACTTGCGCTACCGCGGCCCAGTGTGCCACGCTGATTCAAGCAGCTTCAAGTGGCTGTGAAGAGCGCTTTCAGAGGCTCCCTATTGCCAACGCCCCACCAACCTCTGACGAGATTAGGCGGATTGGCGAGCTGGCTAGCAACCTGACCAGCAGGGCAGCGAGGTCATCACAGACAGGTCTTGCAACAAGTTCTTCCTCGCTAGTAGACTAGAGTGCTCCCACCCGAGTTGGACAGCTGTGGTATGTCCTATGAGATGTCCCTGGCCTCAGCAACCAAGAACGAAGCATTGGTTTCACTTACCATGAAGGCTTCTTCTGGTTGCTGGGGCCAGGGACATCTCAGCCCGCCCAGTTGTGGTTTTGCGCTCTGGTCTACTTCTGTTGAAACGGTGGAGAGTGACATTTAGTTCTACAGTTGGTTGCTACACTCTGTTATTCTGGAATGTTTAAAGCTGTTTGTTCTGACCTGCTGTTTCTACTGTTTTGTATTGCCTTTGTCCTCTTATGTCTCAGCCTGAAAGAACTCGGGCAGGGTTATCCCCCTCAGGCTCTTGTGGGCGTGGATTAGTTTTTTAACTATTTACTTTCTGTCCTGCCTGGAGCTCCTGAGAGAGGATAACCCATGAGATGTCCCTGGCCCCAGCAACCAGAAGAAGCCTTCACAGTAAGTGAAACCAATGCTCCGTTCTCCACCAAATACCTTGGGTGACATACCAGAAAACAATCAAAATACTGTATCTGTTGCTAAACATTTAGGAAGTTGATGGTGTCATATTTTCTTGATGTCCCTGTGTTCTTTGTTGACCGTCTCTCCCCACACCCCATCCCTCACCTTCCCCAGGTTTTTGAGAAAACTGAGGGAGAACCTGGTTGGTTATATGGAAGTTTCCAAGGGCATCTTGGCTGGTTTCCTTGCAATTATGTAGAAAAAATATCTGAAAATGAAAAAGCTTTATCACCTCCTAAGAAAGCCTTACTTCCCCCCACAGTATCTTTACCAGTTGCCTCAGCTATTGTAGAGTAAGTATAACTTCACAGTAGAGTAAGTATAACTTCACACCACACTAAATATAAACAATTTTCAGCTTGACTTAATTTGACAGAGGTCTACACATTATTTTTGGCTATTTTGATTTAAATATGTACCAGTATTTATACTGGCTGACATCTACAGTGAGGGAAATAAGTATTTGATCCCCTGCTGATTTTGTCCGTTTGCCCTCTGACACAGAAATGACCAGGCTATAATTGGAATGGTAGGTTTATTGTAGCTTTGAGATACAGAATAACAACAAACAAACCCTCAAAAGCCCAGTGCCCAAAAGTCAGCGATGGATTTGCATTGTAGTGAGGGAAATAAGTATTCGATCCCCTATCAACTAGCAAGATTTCAGGCTCCCAGGTGTCTTTTCACTATATGCAGGTAACAAGCTGAGATGAGGAACACCCTCTGTAAGGGAGTGCTCCTAATCCCAGCTTGTTACAGTACCTGTATAAAAGACACCTGTCCATAGAAGCAAGCAATCACTCAGCTTCCAAACTCACCACCATGCCCAAGACCAAAGAGCTGTCGAAGGATGTCAGGGACAAGGTTGTAGACCTGCACAAGGCTGGACTGGGCTACAAGACTATCACCAAGCAGCTTGGTGAGAAGGTGACTACAGTTGGCACGATAACTCGCAAATGGAAGAAACACAAAACAACTGTCAATCTCCCTCAGTCTGGGGCTCCATGCAAGATCTCACCTCGGGGAGTTGCAACGATCATGAGAACGGTGACAAAGCAGCCCAGAACTACACAGGGGGAACTTGTCAATGATCTCAGGGCAGCTGGAACCATAATCACCAAGAAAACAATTGGTAACACACTACGCCGTGAAGGACTGAAATCTTGCAGTGCCCGCAAGGTCCCCCTGCTCAAGGCAGCACATGTACAGGCCCGTCTGCAGTTTGCCAATGCACATCTGAATGATCCAGAGGAGAACTGGGCGAAAGTGTTGTGGTCAGATGAGACCAAAATCGAGCTCTTTGGCATCAACTCAACTTGCCGTGTGTGGAGGAGGAGGAATGCTGCCTATGAGCCCAAGAACACCATCCCCACCGTCAAACATGGAGGTGGACACATTATGCTTTGGGGGTGTTTTTCTGCTAAGGGGACAGGACACCTTCACCGCATCGAAGGGACGATGGACGGGACCATGTACCATCAGATCTTGGGTGAGCACCTCCTTCCCTCAGCCAGGGCATTGAGAATGGGTCATGGATGGGTATTCCAGCATGACAATGACCCAAAACACACAGCCAAGGCAACAAAGGAGTGGCTCAAGAAGAAGCACATGAAGGTCCTGGAGTGGCCCAGCCAGTCTCCAGACCTTAATCCCATAGAAAATCTGTGGAGGGAGCTGAAGGTTCGGGTTGCCAAACATCAGCCTCAAAACCTTTCTGACTTGGAGAGGATCTGCAAAGAGGAGTGGGACAACATCCCTCCTGGGTTGTGTGCAAACCTGGTGGCCAACTACAAGAAACGTCTGACCTCTGTGATTGCCAACAAGGGTTTTGCCACCAAGTACTAAGACATCTTTTGTGAAGGGATCGAATACTTATTTCCCTCATTACAATGCAAATCCATCGCTGACTTTTGGGCACTGGGCTTTTGAGGGTTTGTTTGTTGTTATTCCGTCTCTCACAGCTACAATAAACCTACCATTCCAATTATAGCCTGGTCATTTCTGTGTCAGAGGGCAAACGGACAAAATTAGCAGGGGATCAAATACTTATTTCCCTCACTGTAGGCTAACTTTGTGCATACCAAAAAAAAATTGTGCATGCAACTCCTCCCTGTTGACTCTGCAGATCACTCCTTTCTCTGCAGCCCACTGTGCCTCCTGAAAATATTTCCCAGGAGGCACAGGGGCTGCAGAGGAAGGCAGGATAAACTAAAATACATCCTCCATGTTGCATGTGCAAAACATTTTTCAGCACATGCAATGTCAAATTTGGATGTCAACCATTGTGTACTAGTTTTATATTTTCATAATGTTTATATTGGGATGACAGTTGAAATTTCAAGACTTTCCTGCACAAAATTGATATTTGTGTTGCATTCAACTCAGCAGTATCTTTCTCTGGTATATCCTATGGCTGAATGCCACAGAGGATTACTGTGAACTTCCATGGTGCTTAGAGAAATTGAATTGTGAAGCACACAGCTCCATCCCTGGTGCCCCATGTTTTGCATGTGTCACAACTAATGACTTCACACTTCAGCTGTTTATTTTTTAAAACAGTATATTTATGTCAGTATGTTGAACTTGCAGACCAGTTTCACCAAGTAAACCAGCAGAAGAATCAGATTACCAAAATGTGTCTCTCTCAAGTCTAAATGTTAACACGTGGCAGAAAAAATCTGCTTTTACTCGTACTGTATCACCAGGATCTGTTTCTCCCATCCATGGACAGGTATGTTCTATTAAGGAGAGCAGTTTATGTTCCTGTACCCTGGTATCTGGTACAGTTCACTGTGTTACACTGTGATAACTTAGAAAAAGGTGTTCTATGAGATCTGTCATGAAAAACTATTTCAAAAAATATTACTAACAGTACCACATCTTTCCTGTTTTGTTATCTGCTATGGCAAAAATTTCGGTTCCCCTACTTGTCTGAATATGTGCTGGACAATAAACAAAACCTAACTGTTGAGGAAACTGATTTGATCTTACAAGAGCAACTAACCTAGTTTGTCCATACTGGTATATATAAACATACTTAGGAATAGAATCGTTTTCTATGCTTTTATATCCCCTAGTCTATCCTAAGATATCTGTACTCAGGAGATGTTCTGTTTCATTCCTAAGCAGAATAGTTGCTTTCTTTCAGATTATCAAGTGCAAGTATTTGTGCTAGGGAAGGATTCTGTACAATTTCTGCATTACTCAAAAAAGCAAAGTTGCACAAAAAACCGACACAAATACATTATTATTTTTTGACAGGGGCAAGTTGTAGAGAACCTAAAAGCACAAGCATTGTGTTCCTGGACTGCAAAAAAAGATAACCACTTGAACTTCTCAAAAAATGACATAATTACTGTGCTGGAGCAGCAGGAAAATTGGTGGTTTGGAGAAGTAGGTGGAGGAAGAGGATGGTTTCCCAAATCCTATGTAAAGATCTTGCCAGGGAATGAATACCAAAGAGAAGAGTAAGTGGGGCTCCTGGAATTTTGAAATAGAACATGTTTGAAAGATATGTCTGGGGGCGGGTGGTAGCAAAATACACGATATGTGTATATTTTAGATAAGTGTTTGGCCATGAGTGTGCATGTTTTAAAACATAACCATCACAGGGGACTCTGGTCAGGGTCAGGACCACGGGAGTGGAGGAGCATTCAACCCTTTCACCTTGCAATCCCATCAAAAATGACATCTCCAAAACTATTTGCTTAGGGAGGGAAGCTCCTATCAGTGCCAATGGGAGTTATCCTCCTGGAGCTAATGGTAGCTTTGGGAGGGCCATTTTCATCAGGACTATAGCACAAAAGGAAAGGGTTAAATGCCTGCTCCCCACAGGCCTGATCCTGATCCTACGCTCTGCTCTTTAAGTTGAAAAACCATAAACATGCAGAGCCAAAGGAAGTGTTTGAACATAACCTGCTGTTTAGCTCTGGTTGTGTGTAGAAGATGAATTGAAGGTTGGGGCCCAGAGGATTGTATGGACACCCATTTTATTTCTAGAGTTTTCTTTCCAGAAGGTATTCCTAATATGTCCAAACAACTGCTTAAACTCCATTGGGTACAAATAGCAGTTTTGAGAATTATGCACAGGCATGGTTAAAAAGGAAACTTACACCAGCACACACATGGGCTTTTTCTTCTGGGTTTCCTTTTAAACTATTCTTGTATTTAATCCCTAAACTGCTTCCCCCACCCCAGCTACACCTATTTAAAACAAAGAGAGGATTTACTTTTTACAAACCCATAATGATCCTATTGTATGTTTTCAACAGTTCAATTTTTAAGATTGAATTAAAACAATAAAAACATAAGACAAAACAAGCAAAATCATATCAAGTTAAAATAAGTTGCCCTCTGTTTCATAGGAATTCATGAAATTTTTCTGAATAAAGCAATCAGTAAAGCCACACCACATCTAGTATAAATAATAAAACACATAGTATAATAAAAAATGCCACCATCATTAGATGGCTATATTGCTGGAGTTTAGCCTCCAGTGGAAGTTTTTATCCACATGCTTAAGATATAAAAACTCCTAACTCTAGAAAGTCATCTGATTTTTTTGTCTATCTGCAGCTGTTTCTGTTTTAAGATAGAGCTTCTCTATCTTAAAATTAACACCACAATGAGCTCGTTCTCACAATCGAGTGAGAGAGCTTGAGGGCAGGCAGCAGGGATGGTAACAGATGATCCACATGGAATTGCTGGGTGTGCAAATCATGTGTCCAGACAGTCCATGGCTGTCACATGGGCAGTGCAGAGGTGTGGGGGTCAGGAGCCATCATCCCAGCCCCCGGAAATCCCACTCTTTTGACCCCAGAACCCCTTTTCTTTTACCTCGAATCTATTTGGATTTGGATTCAGAAAATTCAGCTACAAATTGAATCTGGGGTGATTGGGGAGGGGAGAGATTCGGACCCAAAATCAATTGGGGGTGATTGATTTTGGTACAAATCAAATCAAAAAAATCAATTCACGCACTCACAATCCCTTCAGCCTGCCCGTCACTGGGGGGATCCCCACGATATACCACACACTTGCACGGTGCATCGGGGTGGGTGGTAGTGCCCAATGGGTGGAAGCTACCACCCAAATTTCAAAGAAATTGGGCAAAGGGGTGTTTTTAAAAAGTTTTTTGAAGTTGGCATGTCTTTGTCGAACTGGGTTTTGTTGTTTTCAGTGTCTGAGGTGTCAATTCTGAGAACACTTCAGACATTGAAAACAACAAAACCCAATACCCCATGGGCTTGCCGTTCTGGGGGTGGTTGGCACACTATATGCACTACGCTACAACCTGATCTAGGCCACCCTGGTACTGCCCCCCCCCAACCCAGTGGAGTTATGGGCTGCTGAAATTCCCCATGATTCCCTATGGGGGGGAAAGCTTAAAGACGTGCAGACTACAGGGGAAACAATTAAAAACCATCCTTTTCATCATTTTCTTTGAAATCTGGGTGGTAGCTTCCACCCATTGGGCACTACCACCCAACCCACTTTGGGCACAAAATGGAGATCTGAATCTCCGAATTTTTCGTGTCTGAATCTGGGGTGATTTGTTTTGTACCCGTGTCTGGGCAATTGAACACAGGGGTGATTTGTTTTGTCTACAAATCACCCAAATCAGTCAGATTCAGGTACAAATAGTTACTTTTTCTTCATCACAGCTACTCATCTTTTACTACAGCTATCAGGCATCAGATGCAGTTTATTAGTGGTTTACATAGAAAAATAACACCACTACGATGGTTCCCTGTCCCCTAAGAGGTTCACAATCCTTTTTTTTTTTTTTTAAGGCACAAGATAGATACCAGCAATAGCCACAGGGTCAGTTGCTCCCCGCACCTGGCTAAACATGTATAGGTTCATCTGCAGTTGCTATCAGCATGTTTGGTGGCTACACAGGGATGGACTTTTTCTGTTGCTGCCCTGAGACTCTGGAAGGCTCCCCCTGCTGAAAGAAGAGCCTCCCCATCTGGCAACTTTAGTAACTTTTAAAAGACACATTTATTCACCCAACCTTTTTAACTAGACTTGTGGTTTTAAATTGTTTTAAGGTTTTAATTTCTTTGTGTTGCTGTAAACTGCCAGAGATGGAAATTTGGGGCGTTGTACAAATATAATACATAAATATAAAGAAAATTGTCTCTCAGCCTAGTTAGCAGAACACCAGTCCCTTATGCTTGCTTCTTCAATATTACCTTTTGCAAGTATGCACATATTAAGACACAAAACAGGCATTTGAGAGCAACTCTTAGTTGGACAGTAAAGTTACTCAAGAATCTCTCAACTGCCTGAGATGATGGCAAGCAACAAGAGCTCTTCTTCTCTGCTCACAAGCACCTGTTCACCAGCTACATTCAAATGTTTATAGAGCCCAGCCCTTGCTCCCCCGGGGCAATTTACCTCTGAAGGCACACACTTGACAGTGGTCTAGGCAGGAACTGACATTTAGGCTGGGATACATATGGGCACATACACACACAGAATTATATCTGTTGTTTCTGCATGTTTCTGCTCTGCATTTTCAACAGCTGGTTTGGTCCAAGTTCGAACCTTCAAACCAGTTCAAATTATAACCAGTTTGCACATGCCTACCCAGTACCACAGCACACATGGGTGTGTGTGTGTGTGTGTGTGTGTGTGTGTGTGTGTGTGTGTGTGTGTGTGTGTGATTTTTGCTGATCTTCCCAGCCTCTGGAAGTGTTCTGTGCCTCCCAAGAACTGTCCCTGAGGGTCCCACAGCCCTCAGAGAAATACATTTTGGAAGGCACAGAGCATTCTGTTAAGATATTCTCTTACTGCAAGGACACAACTCCTGCTTCCTTAGTCAGGATGTCAGTCAGTGGCTAGAATAACAATCCCAAGTAAGTGGAAGCACAAGTGCCCCTCTACAACACTGCAATAAAGTTTGGAATACTGTGTTGTTAATACTGAGGCTGTTCTCATGAGCAGCCAAGACTGGGCTAGGGCAGTCCAGTCCAGGTTTGCCTTGGTGGCAAACCTGGCTAGGAACCTGGGCTGTTAGAAGTTAAGGGAGTGAGTGCTCCTTTAATTCCATTTAATTGACCATGTGTCAGCGCCAGCTGCTTTCAGCTGGCGCTGAAACACTGATTGGTGCCTGCTACTACTATTACAAATATTTATATACCGCTCTTCAACCAACGTTCTCAAAGTGGTTTACATCCTGTTCCCACAGGGCTCACAATTAGGGATTTGCGAATCAATTTGAGTACAAAACTATTAATTCCTAAAAGTATTTTCTCACATTTGCTAACATTTGTAAATTGAGTCACTTATCACTGCATAAAGAACACTGGCTGACATCCTGTCTAAAATTACTTAACAGAAGTCCTATTGAAATTAAGCAATTCTTTAGAGTAACTCCTGGGTAGTATTATTGAATAGCTTAGTTGGATGTCAGGCACAAGACAAATGCCAAATTTACTAATTATTATTATTTTAATCTGCAGACCAGAAGCTGTTTATGCAGCTATAAACAAGAAGCTCACAGCACCATTATATAGACCAGGAGAGGGTAAGACTTGAATTTAAGCATTCTCCATCTTAATTGTTGAATTTGTGGAAGGGAGGAGGAGAAGAGGAAGGAGCCTTATCACTTGGTATTGGACTGTGCAATGATTACTCTTATAAATGACTGTACTTGACATCTGTGTCCCAAAGCTAGCCTGCATTTATTTAACTGTATGATATTGTGAACTCTTAGAAAGAAAATATCTAAAAACCTTTGGTTTAAAATAAGGTGAATCTCACTCTTACCCATAGTCTTAAGTATGGAAGTTCAAACTTATTGAAGTCATCTTGAGTTCCTCCGCATATCATCATGACAAACTTCACACTCTTACCTGCAGCCCAGTCTTTATAAATTAGCTTCTATCTCGCCACATCTTGTCTTCCTCTTTGACGTCCACATTCGCCTCAACAGAAATAGGTATACCCCCAAATTCAAAAGGTGTCCTTTCAGAGGGACACATCTTAAACCAAAGGTTTTTAGAAATTTAAATTTGCAGGGTGTTTTTTGTTTGTTTTTGTTTTTAAAAGGTTTTTAGAAATTTAAATTTGCAGGGTGTTTTTTTTGTTTTTAAATGGATATGTGTTTTAAAGATGTTACACTTTGGATACCAGTTTGGACTTCTGTGTTTTTTCCCCATTCTGGTAAAGTTATTTCTTCAGTGTCTGTAGGGAAGAGTAGGGTAGCTTCACATAGGAGTAGCCTGCTAATAAGTTACAGTGACTCAGTTACCCAAGGGGGTGGATTGGCACTAAACTTCAAGACAGCTAGAAAAATTGACCCCTTCCATGAGAGATCGGAGAGGTAGGTTTCGCATGGACATACACTGCAGCATATGTGATGTAAATGTGAGAGGAGCACATTCAGTTAAGGTATCTCACATTTATGAGTTGATTATCAACTCATATATTGAAAAGAATTGATGCTGAGGCATCGTGCATTTTTTATTTGTTCCATGTTAAACAACTGTAAGTTCAAGAGTTTTCAGAATTGTATGGGTAAATAGGTTGTAGTTCCAAATCATGTCTAGCTTTATTAAGCAGCAAAAATTCTCTTTTCTTTTTTCAGAGTATATAGCGCTGTATCCTTATACAAGTTCTGAACCTGGTGATTTAACTTTCGCTGAAGGTGAAGAAATACTAGTTACTCAGAAAGATGGGGAATGGTGGACTGGAAGCATTGGTGACAGAACTGGAATCTTCCCTTCAAATTATGTCCAACTAAAGGATCTTGACGTAAGGCTTGGAATTTGGAGATGGAATATCCAAGATAAACACTCGTTCAGGGGTATTTGTATGAAACATCAGACAAGTGTACTCTCCCCTGCCTCGGATTACCAGCACTGCCAGCTCTGATAATCCTGGTCATGGGGGGTGGAGTATGTGTGATGCAGCACTGGTGATCTATGCACTCAAATTTGAAAGCACTGTTTGAACAGGTAAAGGTAAAGTGTGCCATCGGTGATGACAGAGCCTTACTATTATTATTATTATTATTATTATTATTATTATTATTATTCAAATTGGTATACCGCTCCAAACTTTCGTCTCTGGGCGGTTTACAGTAACATCTGGGCAGTTTATAATAACATGGTAATTCTCCTTACCATGGAGCCTTATGATTTACCATTGCCATCTCCTGCGCAGTTTGAGATGATGCCTTTCAGCATCTTCCTATATCACTGCTGCTATAGGTGTTTCCCATAGTCTGGTATAAGTCATAAAAATATAGTTTATTACTTGTATATCATATCAGGAAAAGGATGGTGAAAGATTTTTTTTTAACTAGTTGTAAAATAGAAAGTCTATTCACCTGAAAAATGAGAGTTTTAGCTAAGCGGGAATAGTTACGTTATGTCATCCTGCAAATTAAAGTGGATTGTCTTATTTCTCTTTTTTTCCTTTTTGTTGTAGGGTTCTGCTACTGCTAGCAAAACAGGAACAGTAAATAAAAAACCTGGTACGTATTAGGGATGTGCCCGATCTGGTTCGGCACCTCCTTAGAGAAGCGCTGAATCTGTTTGTGTGCCAGCATTCGAACTGGTTTGGCAGGGTGGGGCAGGGGCCGGTTCCTTTAAAAATTAGGTAAGCAGGACCTTAGCTGCCCCACTGCTGCACCACTGCTTTTCCGGGCATGGTGCTTGCTCTTCAAAAGCTGCATGCAGCTGCACAAGCTGTTCATGCACATCCCTAGTAAGTATCACTGATATTGCAATGTGTAGTTTATTCTAATGATTAATGTTTCACTGATGTGTGTGTCCTTTCAGAAATTGCTCAAGTTACCACAGTTTATACTGCATCGGGAGCAGAACAGCTCAGTCTGGCCCCAGGGCAGCTTATACTTATCCTGAAGAAAAATTCTAGTGGATGGTGGCAGGGAGAATTACAGGTAACTGATAAATTCTTTATCTTTGATAACTGTTTTTTAAAAAATCTGAGATGTGCCTTTTTTCTGCTATCTAGAGAATAAAACTAAAAAGGTCTTTTCAGCAAGAATGCACTGGGCCTGGTTTCAGATTTAAGCCAAATTCTATAGTTATTCATTTATATAACCTATCTCAAAATGGTGACCCCCCCTCCCATCCTAGAGACAGTGCTTCAAGTCAAAAGAGCTACACAATAGAAGAATCTTCTTTAAAGCCATTAAATGCTGTGACATTTTTAATGCTAGCTTTGAAATTGTGTTGAGAACAAGATAAGATCTTTTTTGTTGGCCATGCCATGCTTTCTTGTATCTTATAACCTTTTCATCCTGAAAGGTCAGCTGCTTTACTAAAAACAAATATATGTATTGTGCCTTCCTCACATATCTACTTTTAAACTATTTTTTTCCTTAACTTTGGGTTTAAGGGAATTATATTTAGTAGCATACATTCAAGTTTTAATTAATTAGACATAGTGGTCCCTCTACAGTCTACATGTTACAAAATAGATCTATGATCTTAATGGTGATCCGGTATTCTTCACAACATGGGCTTTGCGCCTGCGCAGTAGTCCCCTTGGAAGGATTTCAGGCTCTTTATAGTGGTCTGAAGCTCTGCCCCTCGTGCTCGGAGCACACTCGTTATCCTTGGCGCCTGAGTGCTTTGTTCCTTCTTGACCACCATCGTGAATGGTTTCCTTGGTTTTCACTCCTTGTGTTCGGTTCCAGAAAGACACAGTTTAAAGTTTGCTTATCAGTTACACTGTCCTTGGACTGTTTTGTCTGATTGCTCTTTGCCTAACGTTTGGGATTTTACTCTAATAGACTCAAAGAAGACCTTAAGTAGTGTTCCTCTTGCCGCACAACCCTCCCCTCTTCCAACAAACATGATCTTTGTTTGCTCTGTCTTGTGGAAGATCGTAATATTTGTGCCTGTAAAATTTGCCTCTCCTTTTCCAAACAAACTCAGAAGAGCAGAGAATTGTGCTTATGAGCGGCACTTTACGAACAGGCCCTTTGTCCGTCAACCTCAATGCTGCACTTTCCATTGTCGCTGACACCATTTGACGTCCATGTGGTCAAAGTTGGGCTCAATGTCAAAACCTTCCTCCACTTCTCCAACTACTTTCAAGAAACCTTGTGAAGTCTCTTAGCCATAGATATCACAAACAGCACAAACTTTGGGCAGAGGACCGAAAAATTTCTCCATTCTCAGCTTCAACAGCTTCAACTTCAGCACCGCCATCTATCCCAGTCCAACCATTAACCTCCACATCGATTTTGATAACAAGCTGCGTACCCTTGTCGACTATCACCTGCTATGATGCCGGATGACTTCAGAAAACCATGCCCATTGGCATTCATCTTCCTCTTTAGTGGAGGTGATCGAGATGGCTTCCACAGCTCCACTCGCGACGCCAGCCTCGATATCGAAACAGATCCTGATGTTGATGTCTGTGCCTGTGCCAAAATGCACCTCTGCCGGGATCCAAGACTCTATGTCGACTCCTCTACCAACCTCGACCAAGCACATGTTGGCCAAGCACACGCCCACTCCAACTTCTCTCTCTACTCCTGTCTTCAGATCACACTTCGACGGTGTTGAGGGACTTTCCTCTCTTCCACGACATTGAATTCATCCTGGCTTCTCCAATAACAACCCCTTCTGGCTCCACCTTTTAAGAGGATTTCCCTCCACAGACTCAACGTTGGTAATGCAAGTAGCTCTTGACGCCTTGGAGATTCCTAAGACACCATGTGCATCTCCAGTACTCACAACTCCTCACTGCTCTCCATGTCACCTTCCTGCTCAACCCTGCAAGGAAAGGCTTCATTTCTCACTCTCTGCCCACTATCCTTACCAGAGATGGCTGGATTGCTTAGAGTTCCCCGGGGGCCCTAGACCCAGGTTATATCAGGAGGCTGGGAAGATTTAAAGACGCTCTTTACTTGCCTTCTCTGTCTCTGCCATACGGTTATTAAGAATTCCGGCTTTGGAAGTTCCAGAGACTCCAGTCTACCACTGCTTCTCAAGAGCCATCATCTCCTGTCCTTAATTACCCATCCTTCAAGCATCCACTGGACCCCCTCACCCATGGCACAACCCCCTTTGGTACAGTCTCCTCTTCCTCCACCTATGGCTCTAGCCCATCTGGCTTCTCCTGCCAGGCTAGCTACCCCCTTCACAAGTGTTGTGGGGGCACCTGCTATTCCAGAAAAGCATTTCTCCAATGATGAGTACACCTCTTTCTCCGACTCCAACACTGAATCCACACATATGGAAAACCCATCAGACCCTTCCCCAGATGCCAATGTGCCAAATAATCCATCCAGTTCCCATACTGAGGAGACCAAATCGTACTGCATCCAAATAGCTGAAATGGCTTAAATACTTGGCTTGGAACTAAAATCCCTAGTCCCAGCTGTTAAAGATCTTTGTTGCCTCTACTACAATATCCCAGCCTGCAGCAATTCCCATGCTGTCAGTTCTGATTAATTCAGCAAAGTCTGCCTGGGATGCTCCATCTACTGCCACATCTATCTCCAAAAGATTCAAAAATTTCTACAGAGTCCAAGAGGTTGATTGTAAGGTTGTATTTAAGCACTCTCCACCTAATTCACTTGTTATGGACTGTGCACTGAACAGCAAGTCTGGCTGAAGACATTCTGCTCCCACTGACAATTTAAGGCAGAAATCTGGATTCTGTTGGTCGGAAAATTTACTTGTCTTCATCTCTCTCTTAGAGAATAGCCAACTATCTGGCCTGCATGGCCAAGTTCCAGTATTCAGTTTGAGAAGGGTTCAAAGCGGCCATAAAGGACATTCCTGAAATGATCCAAACTAGATTCAGAGAACTAATTTCAAAATTGGCATATATTGAGGATCTTGATATTCATGGCGATTCAGTTCCCAACTGCAGTCATGGATCCCAAAACTGTGAATATTGAGGCATTAGGGCAATGACATTGTGGTTCCCAGTTGGCTAAAAATGGCTGAAAATCGGCCAAATGGGGGGAGGTCATGAGGGGGAGCTCCTTACCCTTTTTGCTGCTCTGTTCTCCTGCCCCCCTTGAACTGAGCCATTTTGTGGCTCAGAGAAACGAAATGGCAGCCGGAAATGACCTCAGTCATTTCTGGCCACTCCTGACCCATGGATATGCAAGGTTGATGTGTTCCCCCACTTTTCTCCCTGCGTATGGTGAGGTCAAGTGTCTTTTATCCGACCATGGATAAGCGAATCCGTGGATGATGAATCCATGGATAATGAGGTTCTCCTGTACACCCAAACACCTTATAGAAACAGAATCTCACACTTTGGCTAGCACCATCTCTCTAAGGCATCCCGCCTTGGCTCTAAGGCATCATGTCTGTCAGGTCTGCAACCTGATATGCAAGACAAGATTGAAGACCTTCCCTTTGATGGGGAGGGCCTCTTCAGCTCTCAGACAGATGAAACCATAGAATGTATGAAAAAGTAAAGTTTACAGCTAAAAGTTTCACATCCCCACAGTCCTACTCCCAGAGGTTTAAGAGATTCAACAGACCCAGATACAACTGGTCTGAGCAAAGGGATAACAGAAAGTCCTTCCAATACTCTCAGAAATGTTCCTTCCCTCAAATGAGTAAGCCACATCAAAAGGTCAAACATTGGGATCCAACCAAGCAGAGTCTTTGATTCTCAAATTCCCTTGCCTGTTGGAACTTCTACCCCAATCAAACTTGCATACTTCCTTTCCACCTGGTGTGCTAATTATCATCTCCACTGGCTATGCCATAGAATTCCATACCACTCCTCCTTTCCTCGGGACAGAGGCATTCTTACCCCCAGACCATAGTGCCCCAGCCAGTGGCTTCCAAGGTCCAGGGAGGCCCCCACTGCCGCAGCGAGCCCCGCTGCTGGGCAACTCCAAGCAAGTGGCTGGGCTGCAGCAGCATGGAGGACTCTTGTTTCTCCAAGGAGAAGGAGCAGAGGGACATCGGAGGAATTGAAGCATCCGGATTCACTTCCTAAAAGATTTGTAACTGGGTTGGAGAGGATATATCCGGACTGACGGCCTACCTGGCCCATCGTGTTGCCTCCTACCAAACTCACAGGGGAGCTCCTTCCTCCTTGAGTGTATGCTCAGAGCTGCCATCTCAGGAGAGAACTAGGGCAAGAGGGCAGGGAGGAAAAGGGCGCACTACTGCCTTCGCCTGCCCCAAAGTCTGGATGGCTTCTCATCCTCGCTGAGGAGGAGGCGGTGAGTGTTTGTGGATCTGAACAATGTGTGCAGCCGGGGGGTGGGCGGGTGAGCCTGAACAGGTCTCCCCCCATGGCGGCGGGTGGAGTGGGTGTGGCCGCTGGGCTGACCTACTCAAGGGTTGCTGCACAGGCACACCCCTCACCCCCCGGCCATGCACATGGTGGCTAGAATACTTGCAAAGATCTGCGGTTTGGCCTTGGGTCATTGGCAGCAGCAGGGGGGCTCGTGGCAGAGCGGGGGCTTGCATTGACGTGGGAGCCTTGCGGCAGGGGTGGTCTGGATGCCTAAATTACCTAGATGTGCCACTGCCTCAGGATAAAACAAACCCTGCTAACAGAAATTCAATAACTATTGTCCAAAGGGGCGATAGAGCCAGTTTTGGAGAAGGACCAATGGACAGGCTGATGTTGAGATATCGCTAGGTTTACCATCTCACTTTGGTATGCTCAAAGTTTGACTTTTGCAGAGTTCTATGCTGTTGATCAAACTACATGTTCCATAAAGCTCATGATTTGCCCTTGTGTACTTGGCTTTTGTTTCCTCAATGGCAGCTTCCCTACCAAGGCAGACAGGAGCCGGGAGGAGGGGGGTAACCTGAGAGGACCGCAGCAGCAACAACATGTTTGATCCCCTGTCCCTGATTCTTGCCCTCCTGATCATGCCCCTCCACAATGACTAACATTTAAGAAACAAAAATCAAACACACAAGGGACAGTGACTCGCCCAATGTAATGTGTCTGCATCAATGCCTTTTAATATCTTCCAAGCTAGGCAATGTCTGAACTCACTTTTTTGCAATTAATCTTACTTGGGCAGTTTTTCTTATATTTTTGCCACTAGAATCATAGAATTTCAGAGTGGGACTAGAACACCTTGAAAGTCCCTTCCAACCCCCTGCTCAGGGCAGGAAACTGCTGCAGCATCCCTGGCAGATGGCCATCTAGGCTCTCTTTGAAAACCTCCAGGGAAGGAGGGCCAACACCACTGCACAAGACAGACCGAGATCCACTGTTGGAAAGCTCTCACCATTAGGAACTACTTCCTTATGTCCAGCCTAAATCTGCTTCCTTGTAATTTCTGCTCATTGGTTCTAGTCCTGCTCTCAAAAGCAAAACTAGAACTAATGGGTTGAATTTACAAGGAAGCACATTCAGGTGGGACATAAGGAAGAGGTTCCTAACTAGTCTTGTTTTCCTTTGTTTGGTGAGCAGTGAGCTGAGAAACTCTGTGACAAGATTGTTCATCACAGACCTGCTAGTTGATGTCACCTTAAAATTCCTTTTTTCCAGGCAAGAGGGAAAAAAAGACAGAAAGGATGGTTCCCTGCTACCCACGTGAAACTTTTGGGTCCAAGTAGTGAAAGGACAACTCCAGCTGCTCTTCCAGGTAAGTTTCTAAAGCTTACTAACAATTGGCTTAGACTTGGGAACAAACTGCACAATGCACACATTTGCCTTGGTGTCTGCTGTTTGAAAAAGACAAGCAGTTTTCTGAGGTGGCCATTTTGTGTGGAGAAGTGACTGAGTAACTCAAAACAGAACATGGTATTTAACCCTTTTCACAGCCGAGATTTTTCTGCTCCAAATAACTTTCCCAAGCTGGTTGGGAGAGCTCCCATGTGAGCTTCCAAACATATGGGTTTGCTTAGACATGTTTGTGTAGAATATGTTGTTGGACCCTGTACCAGAGCTGTGCTGTTTTCACACAGGGCTTTTAACTTGCATTAACAGAATCACCACTTTAAAAAGTGCCTCTTTGCTCAGTTAGCAGGATATTAACATGTTGATTAAATTGATTTTCTCCCAAAAGACATGCAGTACTATGGCCTTGGGAGACCAGCAGTTGTATCCAGGAGACATTTTTGAAAAGTAATTGATTCAGTTGTAAGGAAATGTCCATAGTTTGTTGTTGAGGAAGAAAAGCCAAAAAACCAGGGGAAATGGCCCTTCCCCTGCTAGAAGACTATTATGGGTGCCTATTGGGCTTCACTCATGACAGCGCAGCAGAGAAACAACCTTTTTAGAATCTCTTTGGTGCAGCATGCAATTAGGAAGAGTTGAGCCTTTCTAGTCACCTGTGTTTCCTCCGCTTCTTCGTTGCTGCTAGTGATGGTGCTGTAGCTGACACTTGTATAATCACTCTGGGATATAAGCAGTCCTGTGGGAGGGAGTGAAATATTTACCATCTTTTGAAAGAGGAGGGTTCCCAGTCCTGGGACTCATGCAGCACCTCTGTATGTCCTTTTCGTTCCTTCATTTTTAAGAATGTAGGCCTTCACCAGTGATGGAGTGTGTAATTTTCCTGTATTTAAAGGAATAACTATGAAGCAGCAAATTGACAATTCCTCCATGACAAGACTATGCCCCTTTTGCAGAAAAGCTGCCTCCCTTCATCCTTTGCATAAGATCAACTGGTGGTAGTACTGGGGTGTTGGGATGGGTACCACAAATAAAGCCTTTCCTTCCTCTTGAACGGCCTTAAAATTCAAAAACAGTACATCATATTTTTGCTGCTATAGAGTGACATAGCTTGTCTCATGGATTTCTTTTTCTCCTAGTGTGTCAAGTGATAGCGATGTATGACTACATCGCAAACAATGAAGATGAGCTCAGTTTCTCTAAGGGACAGCTTATTAATGTATTGAACAAAGAAGATGCGGATTGGTGGCAAGGGGAAATAAATGGCACATCAGGCCTCTTTCCTTCAAATTACGTGAAGATGACCACAGACTCCGATCCAAGTCAGCAGTGTAAGTGAGGCTTTTTTAAAGCAGTAATTAAGTGAGTGCCTCAGCTTCTGTTATAAAGAACATCACTTTTCCCAGTGTGTCAATAGTACATCATTAAGTCACTTCACTCACATGCATGTGTGTACACACACACACCAGACTGTTCCAACTTCTCAGGGAAAATTGAGGCCTCTGTGATTGCCACCAATAGTGCTATTCATGATTTTTATATTGGTCGGTTCCATGTCTGTGCACATGATACCACAATCCTCTTGCTTGTGCTTTCAGCAGTTATGGCTAGATGGAAGTCATGAATGAATATAAAATTCCTTGACAGACTTATCCCTTCCTTAGCCTCAAAATATGCTGCATCTAGAACTCATGCATGTTGCATTACCAAGTGGGAGAGTTTGAACTCATATTTTATTTCCACTAATCTATTTTTGTGTGTTTATGATTGAGTCAGAAGACAGAGAACTACCTATCTGTGCAGTGATGCGCTGTTGCTTTTAGGCACAGGGAAAGCAAATGCTACTAGTTAAAAATGAATTACTGTCTCCTAAGCTTGAAAAAAGAAATCAGCTAGTTACCTTATGAAACTGGGTTTTATGCCCCTGATCTGTAGACTGATCTGTTGATTTACACTGCAAGGAGACTGATAAAACAAATGGCCACCTAGTAGTTGCTGGGGTAGCAGCCATGGATGTGCACAAACCTGTCCGGAGACCCTTTTACGGGCCTCTGAACAGATTCCATGCACATCTCTAGCAGCAACTCCTATGTGAGAATGTGAGTTTGGTCACAATTGACAATGTGGAAAACATTACTGCAAGTCAAAGCTCAAAAATCAGTCTCTTTTCCTGTTGCTCAAGAAGATGCCGAATTGCAGTTGTTGACAAAGGGAAACATTAAAATATTGAAGGCTCAGTTCCATTATGGGTTCTCAGCCTTTCCCAGACTCTAAGAAATTACGTTTCAGTTCAAACGTTTTCCGTTTTCCTTCTGGCCGTTATGATTCCTGTTTCTGCCACTTCCTGTCAATCACATCCTGCATGCTGAGTGAGCATTTGGGGAAAAGATGGACTGCTTTTCTGAAACCAAGGCCAGTGGGACTAGCAGGTGGTGAAGGGCAAGGGCGTGGAGAAACCCTCAACGTGAGAGCTTAGATATTTTTTCATGTGGCCTTTACCTGAATGTACTGCTGGTAGTGTAGTCTGCATGTTCTCTCTTATACCATTCTGGTTTGTCTTCAGCTTCCAGCTTTTTGGCATGAAACGTTAATACCTCATTATACAGATACTAATTTTCGAGTTGTATGCTGTAGTATCCTTGTCACCCCCCTGTTCCTATTCTCCAATCAGTTTTTTCTTGTTTCAAACATCACTGAATAAATGTATTTCCATCTATTTGTGCATATACATCAACCTTTTTAAACAAGTGTACTCTTTCTGTTGCAAGCCTTCAGCTCAGGTACCCTATAGAGTGTGTCCGTGCGTGTGCGCATATGCATGCATGCATGCACATGCACACACACACGAGTTATGAGACGGGCTACTCCAGTCACTAGCTTACATCCAGACTAAGTTACTCATGAGTACTTCTATTGAAATTAATCGGACAGATTTACTCGTCCTGTTAATTTGAATGGGAATACTGAGTACTTATTTTCAGAAGGCTGTCAGTCAGACAGCCCCTGGTGGCGCAGTGGTAAGAAAACTGCTGCCCTGTAACCAGAAGGTTACAAGTTCGATCCTGACCAGGGGCTCAAGGTTGACTCAGCCTTCCATCCTTCCGAGGTCAGTAAAATGAGTACCCAGAAATGTTGGGGGCAATATGCTAAAAATCATTGTAAACCGCTTAGAGAGCTCTGGCTATAGAACGGTATATAAATGTAAGTGCTATTGCTATTGCTACTTATTTTCGGAAGGCTGTCGGTCAGACTGAGGTCCGCTAAGCTGAAGTACATAGCCAGCCATTCAGGAGTAGAGATTTTCCTCTCTCCTCTTCTGCAGTGGACACATAGATGACGATGCATCAGCCTTAAGCCTGTGATCCTTCAGCTGAGGAGCAAATAGTGCAATTGCAGCATGGGAGCAACTCTAAGTACCCCCTCGGAGCCCTTCAGGTGCCCCTAGGGGCACTGCTATCCCCTGTTGGGTACCCCTGCTCTAACTAGGCACTTTATTTTTAGTTACTTTTTCCTGACATTGCACAGTTTTATTTATTTCTGAATCCCATTCCATTCAAATACCCTCTACTTTTTATTTTGCACTGCAGCAAAATTACTGGTATGTTTGTCTAAGGAGGCACAGCTGACCTTGCACATTATTGCTCCAAAGAGCATATAATCCACTTGTGGAACTCTCTGCCACAGGATGTGGTGATGGCCAACAACCTAGATGGCTTTAAGAGGGGTTTGGATGACTTCATGGAGGAGAGGTCTATCAATGGCTACTAGTCAGAGGGCTGTGGGCCACCTCCAGCCTCAAGGGTGTGCCTCTGAGTAGGGGTGAGTCCGAACCGGTCCGGCGGCCATTCTAAAGAATGGCCGAACTGCCGGACCGGTTCGGCACTTGCTGGTCCGGGTCCGGGTGGGGGGTATTGCTTCAAGGGCGGGAGGGCTTGCTTACTCCTCCCGCCTCTTTGCCCCCTCCAGCGCCCGTATTTAAAAGACTAACGGGGCGCTGGAAACCAGCCGCCCCCCCCCCGCCGCGAGCAGATTTCTCTGAAAACTACCCATACCCCTGCCGCCGCCGTAGCCCGCCAGCCAGCCAGCCCTCCCTCCCTCCCTCCCAGCTGCCCGCCCGCCCGCCCGAGTCCTCACCAGAATGCTTTGTTAAAAAACAAGAGGAGCTCCCGGACAGAGCTCCTCTTGTTACGAAGGCCTGCTGCAGAATGAAGGCGCTTTGCGCGCGCGCATGCGCGCACCGCAAAGGACGCCGATCGCCAGAGGCCCGGTCTACCCGGCCGGGAAAGGGCCGGGTAGACCGGGCCTCCAGCGATCGGCATCCTTTGCGGTGCACGCATGCGCACGCAAAGCGCCTTCATTCTGCAGCAGGCCTTCGTAACGAGAGGAGCTCTGTCCGGGAGCTCCTCTCGTTTTTTAACAAAGCATTCCGGTGAGGACTCGGGCGGGCGGGCGGGTGGGCAGCTGGGAGGGAGGGAGGAAGGGCTGGCTGGCTGGCGGGCTATGGCGGCGGCAGGGGTATGGGTAGTTTTCAGAGAAATCTGCTCACGGCGGGGGGGGGGCGGGGGCGGCTGGTTTCCAGCGCCACGTTAGTCTATTAAATACGGGCACTGGAGAGGGCAAAGAGGCGGGAGGGGTAAGTAAGCCCTCCCTGCCCTAAAAGTAAGGCCCCCCCTTCGGTGCCGGTCCGGACTGCTCCGGACCGTTCACATCCCTACCTCTGAGTACCAGTTGCAGGTGAGTAATGGCAGGAGAGAGGGCACGCCCTCAACTCCTGCCTGTGGCTTCCAGCGGCATCTGATGGGCCACTGTGCGAAACAGGATGCTGGACTAGATGGGCCTTGAGCCTGATCCAGCAGGGCTGTTCTTATGTTCTTATGTTAATGCCTTAAGAGAGGATAATACTAACCCTGTATAAAGTACTCTGAATAGCCACCATGTTCACTGTTACAGTCAGTCTAGATAATGGTTGCAATAATCCCCTGAAATCATTTGTAACAAATCTGTAATATGTAACAAGCAAATGCTAGGTTTATAAGAAACACTCTCAAAAGAGCATAATAATTCATCATTTCAAAGTTGGATTTTTAAAAAATTGAAAGTCTTGAGATCTTATAAATGTAGTTTACTATATATTTAAGCAATAGTGCTTTGTTATGGCAGTCTGAGCATGCCAGTGTTAATTTCTTTCATGCATGCAGGAATGATGTGACCATTTCTTGGTGTGGTGTTTTTGGTTAATCCATTCCTTGATCTAGGCCAGCTTTTGAATGGGACTTTAGTTACTTATCTTCCAGTCCTGGAGTAGAGGCAAACAAACAGCCAGCAGCAAAAGCACTGAAAAACCAGTCTGCACTTGCCCCTCTGTACATAATATCGCTTTCATTTAACTGTTAATATTCCTGACTCCACTCCACTGGCTTGTCCTTGCATATCACAACACTTTCCATTGGATTCTACACTTCACACCTTCAGTTTGCCCTAGTAGACAGGGAACTGTTTGGGCAGATATTTGACATTTCTGAGGGTATATTAAACTGCTGTAATTAAGTTTGTAGAAAAGCAAGATATACATTATAGTAAATAAATGCATGTCACTTTTCCTACATGAAAATAACTCTGTTTAAGGAAAATGATGTCCACTGTCATGTGTGAGTACTATGCAAATGTTTATTTTTGCTGTGAGAATGTGGGTTGAGATGTTGCTGCTTGAATAAATTGGGCAAAATTAGTAATTGTATATATTCTATTTTCATATTTTCTGGAACTAGTGGTTTTGTTAGGCTTGTGAGAGTTAGGGAGAAACTGACACCACAGTGACTCCAAAGAAGAGAACTTGCAGCAGACGGTAGCTGCAGCAACGATCAATGTGTCCTGTGCTTCAGCTTCCTTGCTGCTTTTCTCTACTGCTCATGTGGCCTGCACATTGGGGGCATAGCTATAATTGGGTCAAATATCCCACAGCCCCTGAGAGAGGTGGGCCCCACTGGCTAGGGGCACCTTTGCTCTCCCAGGTGAAATCTGGTACCCAGTTTCCTGTGGAAAACCTTTACTGGGCTAACTGGATTTTTTGTGTGTATGGGTGAATAAGAAAGTAGCATTGTTGATGTTGTTTGAATACACGAGATGATTTTACTAGGTATATAAGTTAAAAAATCTGACCCAGGGGAATGTGCACTCATAACTGTGTGTATGAAAGTGTCTGCATGTGTGCTATTATTTTGAATAGGAGCGAGAGAAAAGGCACGCTGAGAAGGTTTTGCTTTTCACTATGTCCTTACAGTTCTTCTGCAAGAAAGACATGAGGTTTGGGGAAGAAGGCAGTAGTAGGGCAGGAGCACAGCTTCACTTTTTGTCTCTGGGCCCACTCCAAGCCTGTGATGCCCCTGCTGCACACAAGGGATGTGCACAAAACCGGCTGCCCTGGTTCGGTTCTGGTTCGAACTGGACCCGGACCAGGCCAGTTCGGTCCGGCACCCTCTCAAAACACACATACCCCTGCCCTGGTTTGATTCGATTTGGCGGGGTTCGCGAAAGGCTGTGCTAGCGACCCCTGGAGGGGATAGGTAACTAAATTTTTTTTAAAAAAAAATATTTTATTTGTAAACACCCCCGAACAGCCGGGGGTGTTTGGTCTGGCTCTTTACCGAACCAGGTGGTGTTCGATCCGGCAAAGGGGGAGCTATTATTTTGTTGGATAAAGTAGATCAGAAAAGGTATCGATAAGGGAAAAAAATTATCTGCCTTTGATTGTACCAGATACATGTTTCACTCTGTAAATTTGGTTGTAGTCATTTGTCCCTAATTTTCTTTCTTGTGTTTTTTTTTTTTAAAGGATCCAGTGTTGTCTTCCAGTGTGAAAGCACCTCAGAGACCCACTATCCAACTTTGACTATAGCATGGACAGCCTGCTCAGATCTCTCTGAAACAATTCATTTGCTTCACTTTAGTATAAAACAAATTTGGTTCTATGCTGTACAGTTAAAATTAATTTGTACACACTGATTAGATAGTGGGTCTTTGTGTGGCTTTCGGCATTGTCCAATCTGGTTTCCTCTACTCCCTTTATTTAGGAGCAATCATGAATTACTAGCATGGTTGTCGAGTTATCTCTTGGCATGGTGCAACTTTAGGCACACAAAGACCTACTATTTTTCCTGTTCCACAAGGGTAGTTGTGTTCTTATGATGTTTCACCATTTGCCTCCTTTGCTGATTTATTCTTTGCTGATACATGCTCATAATATACTTCACACATGATTCTGTCCACAGTGCTATTTTTTTTTAACCAAGAGCAGAAGTTTAAAAAAAAAGCCTTGTATGGTTTTAAGCACTCTATCCTTCTGCTCTGTCTGCTGGGTTTTAGATCTTAGAACTGTTTTGTCTGACACAAATACAATCCAGCCAATACAGTGGCTTTTTCAAAAGGGTGAACATTGAGAAAAGCAAGAGGTTTGGCCCTCTCAAATATCACAGAATCATATTGTGTGTTAAAGCACAGAGTAATGATGGAGCAGATCCAGGCTGGAAATTTTTGGGGTGAGGGCAGGTGTCTACTTTTTGCAGTCCCATTTCAGAATCTACTTTATAGAGCCAAAAAGAATCTAAAAGTTCTGTAGGCCCCAGCATTTTCCTGATATCATCATCGGGGACATGGTGGGGCATAGAGGTCTCGGGTTCAGCAGGCCTTTCTGGTCAGCTCTGTCCCATCAGATGACTCTCTGGGATTGACAGGGCAGCAGAGAGAGTCCCATCAGCTACAGGACAAGTATGGCAAGCTCAGAGGTTTCTAGGCCCTGTTGCACTCCCCATATCTTTATGAGGATGATTGGACTTACAGGCCTCCCTGCAGCCTGTACCTCTCCTGGCCTTAAATGTGATCCTTCCCACTCCACTCCACTTTCTGGAAACAAGGGACATTGGAAACAGTCCCATCCAGGATGGGAGGAATACAGGGCGCAGGGAAGCCTTAGATGCTCCCGTGTATGTGCTTGCCTGTCCAAAGTGATTGTGCATCTGAAACTCCACTGGAGGAGTGGTGGGGAAAGAGAGGGTTAAGCATTCCTTCTTCGTGTTGCTCCCTCCCAACATGGATTTTCCTGGGCAAAAGGGCCATTGGGGTTCAGTCATATACATGTGCATGTAATGTAAACTTAGATCTTAGAAAATGCACAACTATCTTCTTTTCACATTATTTAGCTACACTTAAACATACAGAAATACCTCTAACTATAGTGTCTTTTATTACTCTTGCAGCCATGTCTCACATTTTCCTCGACTCTTGGATATTTTCTAGTCAATGCCGCTGTCAGCATAGAATTTTTCCTCCTTTTGTCCTGCAAAGATGTACCATAACTTAAGGACATAAGAAGAACCCTGCTGGATTAGACTAAAGGCCTAGCTAGTCCAGCATCCTGTTTCTTATAGTGGTAAACCAGATGCCTTTTGAGAAGCCTACAAGCAGGAGATGAAGGCCTATCCCTCTCTTGCCATTGCTCCTCTGGAGCTGGTATCCAGAGAAATAGACTCAACCTATAGCCTTATGTCTAGTAGCCACTGATAGACCTTTCCTCCATGAATTTGTCTAACCTTCTTTTAAAGCCATCCAAATTGGTGGCCATCACCACATCCAGTGGCAACAAATTCCAGAGACTAATTATGCATTGTGTGAAGAACTCCTTTTGTCCATCCTAAATCTTTCTGATCTTGCAAAGCCCTTCTGGGGCACAGAGAATGCTCTGAACTCTAAGGGCTCTTGTGCAACGCCATGCATGAGTGGGACTGGAGGAGTTGTGTAAGAGCTCCCTCGAAGCAGGCACACTCATCATTGGTCAGGGTATCAGCCAGTTTTCCAGATGTGGAAACACCATTAATTTGTATACAGCATTAGAATAGTAACTTATTTCTATCTCTTTCCTCATGATCCCTAGCATGGAATTTGACTTTTTTATAGTCACCACACACTGGATTGATGTTTTCATTCAGCTGTGCTTCACAACCCCAAGATCTCTTACCTGGTTAGTTATCAATAGCTCATATTCCATCAATGTATATGTGATTCTCCGCCCCCATTTTGCATCCGTTTTCACTTATTTACATTGAACCGCACTTGCCATTCTGTTGGCTAGTCACCAAGTTTGGAGAGATCCTTTTAGAGCTTCTCACAATCCATGTTGATTTTCACGATCCTGAATAGTTTGGTGTCACTTGCAACCTTGGCCACCTCACTGCTTGCTCTAAACTCTATTAATGAGTTAAAAACTACTGCTCTCAGTACAGATTCTTGGGGAAACAACTTCTTAACTTTCCTCCGTTATGAGCATTGTCCATTTGTTTCTACTCTCTGCATCCTGCTGTTCAGACAATTACCAGTCCACAGAAGGGCCTATCCTCTTATCCCAAGATTGCTAAATTCACTCAAGAGCCATTGGTGCCTTTTAAAAAAGCTTTTTGAAAGTCCAGATAAACAGTGCCAACCGGATCACCTCTGTTCACATGCCTGTTGATATGTATAGTATGCCACCAGCTGACCTAAGAGGTTAGTGAGGCAGGATTTACTTTTGCAGAATCCATGCTGATTCCCCTTTAGCAAGGCTTATACTATATGCTTAATAATTTTATATTTAGTTATGTTCTCTTCCATTGTATTCAGAACAGATGTTAAACTAAGCAACCTGTAATTTCTTGTATTGCCCCACATACTTTTTTATAAATCAATGTTACATTAGCTACCTTATAATAATCCTGCACAGAAGCTGATCTTAGGGACAAATTACATATTTTTGTTAGCAGATCAGGACATTGTAGTTCATTATGAACGCGCATATTGGATACTATTCAGACCTGGTGATTTATTCATTTTTAATCTGTTGATATGCCCCAGAACATTTTGTCACCTTCAGTTGTTCAGACTCCCTCCTTGAGAAGATCAGTTCAGACATGGGTATCTATCCTTTGTGTCCTGTAGTGAAGACAGATACAAAGATCTAATTCAGCCTCTCTGCAATCTGCATATCCTCCTTAGGAAAAGGAAAGCTTGTGCCATCAAGTCGGTGTCAGCACTTGGTGACCACAGAGCCATGTGGTTTTCTTGGTAAAATACAGGAGGGGTTTACCATTGCCTTCTCCAAAGTAAAGTAAAGTGTGCTGTCGAGCTGGAATCGACTCCAGGCGACTATGATTGTCTTGTCCCTGTCCTTGTCTTTGTCCCTGTGATTGTCTTTGGTAGAATACAGAAGGGGTTTGCCATTGCCATCTCCTGTGCAGTATAGGATGGTTTATTCAGGGCTGGCCCAAGGGTTTTTGGTGCCCTAGGCGAAGTATGACTTTGGTTGTCCCTTTTCTCCCCACCACCACCACATTCCCTACAGAGAACAATGAGACGCCTAAAACCAACTTTTACATGTATTTATATTGTTCAAAATGAACAATATAGAAATAAAATGACATTTTATTGATTTTTTTTATATTTTCATAAATCCCAACACAATTAGACTATCTAGAGTAAACCACCCAGTAGTGGATACTTCCAGAAATTATCCACTAAAAAATACATGTAATTTTTAATAACTCCCCTCATTAGCCTAGCTTTCATCCTTTTGGTCTAGATGTACCTTTCCTGCTTTGTGGTGTTTGTTCTAACTGTGCTCCTATTATTGTGGTTTTACATAACTTCCACACTTTCTGGAGATAATTGACTCCCAAGTTTCCCTCTCAGCTTCCTCTTTACTAGTCCCCTCATGTTCGAGAAGTTTCCTCCTTTAAAGTCAATTGTGTCTGTGTTGGATTTTCTTGGCAATTTTCCACTTACATATATGTTGAATTTTAAAGAACTTTGGTCACTGTTCACTATCTATCTGTTATTGCAATTCACATTAGATCCTAGGCATCACTTAGAATTAAACCCAGTTTAATTCAGTTACCTTCCCTCTGGTCAGTTCCATAACCACTACAATCTGGTCAGTTCCATGACCACTACAATTTAGGATATCTAGAAATTCAGTATCTTTGTCATGACTTGAAATATGAATTTACCCAGTCTATGTGAGGGTAAATGAAGTCATTCATTATTACAATAATTGCTCCCTTGGGTACTTCCCTGATTCCTTTCTCCAGCTCAAGATCATCTTCAGCATTTTGATCAGGAGAGTCATAGTATGTCCCTGGTAATAAGTTACTTTTTAGGCTTAGTATTACCACACAGTGGTGCTCTTGGGACCAGACTTCTGGGCTGAGGTCCAGTCCCCAGCAGGCCTGGGGGCCTCCAAATGCTAAGCGGTCTGCTAATTTAAGTGGAAGGATTGTCCATGTATAATGTGGTATCTCTCTGCAAGTCAGTGGGAAGTATCTTACTCAGAATCTTTTCTAAAAATACAAAGAGAGAGACAGTTTCCAGCTTTCTCTAAGCACGTTCTGGTGTTACCCCCCACACACCCCCAGAAATGGATTGCAGCTTCTCTGGCGGGGGGGAACACCCCCCCCCCCAATGCCATTAGGTCTAGGCTCCAAAATTACCTAGGTTCGCCTCTGTTACCACATATAGTGATTCTAAGGAGACCAGTCCCTCCTTGGTTTTCTGGTTTGTTGAATTCTATACTCTTTGATTGGAGTAAAGGTCCATTTTGGCCATCCAATCAGGCCTTGATCTTTCTTTAATATCAGTTTTGTCAGTGGCCTTATCCTTTCCTCCAAATTTACTATGCAGTCCTAAGAGATAGCCCCAATTTTGGGGAAAGCTAAGCAGAAGGATCACTTCAAGGCAACATTAAGCTATAGTGTGCCAGGGGAATATGGGGCAGTTTAGTGTGATTCTTGCTGCTACTGAAGATGCAAATCTTTCGTGATTAAAATAAATATTTAACACACTTTGCATAATACTACTGCTATAAGTTAAGAGCTTAATTGGGGTGGGGACGAAGCTTGTATTTTTAAATGAAGATCATTTAAAGAATGACAATTAATTTGGTAAAACAGTTCTATGATCTATGACAGATAACATCTAAAACCAGTTTTTAGAATCTGAGAGTGCAAGCAACAATTATGGTGTACAGAGTCTGAAATGTTTACTGTAATTTAAATGTGTATGCAAAAATTACAATTTCATTCATTCAGAAGCCTTTTGGAACATTTTGTCTAAAAGAGTATTAATGTTAAATACTCTTATGGTCAAACTATATGTTACTTTAAATGTGTTGTTTGAGCCTGCATTTCCCCCAACACACTTCTTTTTCCATAAATAGCATGAGTGTGAGATCAGAACCACTATGGGGCGGTGTTGGGCTTTAACTCTTTGCCCCCACCACAGCCCCACATCTGCTATTTCCTTTGAGAGGTGAGGGAGAAACTTAAATTGGTGCAAATGGCAAAGTGTTAAAGCCCTACTATCTATCCATCCCTGCCATGGTTCCACTCTGGTTCGCAAGCCCCACATCTACTATTTGAAAAAAGGGAAAGGGAAAATGCAAGGTCAAATGATGTATTTAAAGTAATGACTGGTTTGATCCTTACTGTACAATCCTATGTTTGTTTACTCAGACGTAAATCCTGTTGCATTCAGTGGCGCTTTCTCCCAGGTCAGTGTGCATAGGATTGCAGCCTCAATAGGCTTTTATCAATGGATACCTGCCCATTATTGTGGAAAGGGGTCTTTTGTGCAATACAGAATAATCATGTGCCTACATCAAATTATGAATGAATTTTTATCCTTTTTGTGTTTTGCTGTGATCGTTTTTCACAGAATGAAGTGATCATTATTGGAAGCAGCAAATGTACAAATGGCTTGCTGTTCCGCTGACAGCATTTTCTTTCTGCTGATAGTAAACTTTTTAGCTAATGGTGTGATGCTACATAATAAAAATAATACAGTATTGTGAGCTCTTTGCACAAATTGTCAGTGTGATTTAGCAATTTCTAAAAGTCATCTCTGACATGTTAATATCTGGGAATATCATGTTCCGATCTCAAATGAGAATGTAGTTCCAGACGCCATTCCTCTAACTTTGCACAGCTTTTCGCGCACCAAGCCAAACTACTGCCTGCCAGCCATTTAGTGGCCTGACATATATCTCACCACCTCTCTGTTGATGTTGCCCCAGACAGGAAGCAGGAACAAGAGGTTTATTGACCCCACCATGGCTGATGGGCTGCATTTGATTTGGTGGGCTACAAGTAATGAATTGAATATAGGCCTGAGTATAACAACAAGGGTTACAAGGGTTTAAACAAAATCTGATTAACTCCCCAGTAGCCAGTGGTTTTGTTGTGGTTTTTTACGTTGACATGACACACACTTTGTAGATTTCCATCATGATACTTTTCTTCAATAATTACATAAGCATAGTGTTGTATATAGCTTGATAGAAGTACAAGAAAACTTTCTGAATTGCCTCATTCCAGTAAATATATGCCCTGTATAGCATAACACACAGAGGGTATGCAGATGTGTCCTGCCCCATGCCCACTGAACACGTCTAGGTGGAGCAGGATCACACTTGCTGACCTGGCCCCATGAGTTCACCATTAATGCTAAAGGGGCTCTTGGCATGTACAGCTTTACCACTAATGCTAAACGTGTAGACATCAGGAGTGGGAGCACCTGGTACATTGATGTTGGGAGTAGCCCTTTTCCTCATTCCACACATTCAGTGTATGCATGGGAGGGAACATCAGTGTACATACTAAACCAACGATAACTATCAGTATGAGTAAGCTTAGTTTTAGGTGCCATAAATTACAGCTTGTAAACTAGGCTGTTACTTTGAAACCACACTCATAAACATGTTTTAACTTAGGTTGGAACCCAAAACAGATACCAGTTTGAAAGCGGTACAAGTAAGAACAAATATACACTCTTACTGTGCTTTTTCTTCTAGGACACTGCAGTATTATTTTAGCATAGTATTGATCTTGAATGAAAACAGCAAAGGAATTATCCCCAATTGCAGTTTTCTTTTCTTTGTTTTTAATGTTACACAGGTCAAGTCAGGTGCTTCAGATAATTGTTTAGTCAATCAAAAAAGAATGCAAAAAACCTTTTAGATGTTGTTTCAGTTATTATTGAGAAGCCATACTTGCTGCATATCAAGGCAAGATTAAAGAATCCTTCTATGCTAATTGAGATGTTCAGTTGAGGCACTATGTAAGGCACAATCCAGAGAATCATATCCACAGGAAAATCCACATATCCAGTGGGACATCTGGCCTTTCCCCCCCACCCACTCACCTAAGTTCCCCGAGTAATTTGTAATGTGACATGGCTGCCTACAGTTAAAAGAAAAAGGCACACATTTTAATGGGTGTGCCCTGGCTTTGGGGCATGTATATGTTGTTTTTAAATGTAAATTGCTTTGCTCCTTGAAAGTTTTGGTGGTTAAGACTCATTTCATGTAATCATAAACAGAAGTACAACTTATCACTGAGGCAAGGCAACATAAAATTCGTATTGCCCCCATTCCAGAAACAGGGTTGAGGTAATTATGAATGGAATATGGTAGCTATAGGATGTCACAAGAATGGCAGGGAAATTAAGGCTGTGCAGTTCTCTAGACTAAGCCTAGATAACACTGGGCAGCATTCAGACTAAATTAGTCATGACTAGGCACCATTGAAATCAATGAGATAAGTTAATCATGATTAACAAGTCCCATTAATTTCAGTGGGACTTAGTCATGACTAACGTCATCTGGATGTTGCCCACCCATTCTGAACAATTTAACAATCTGCATCTGGTACAGGATTCTGAAGACCTATGGAAAAGTCAATGTATAAAGCACTTTGAAGGGCATAAAAAAAGCTTTAAAAATGCAAGTGATTATTTTTGTTTACAAAATTCTAGAATTCTTGATTTAGGAAAATTATAGAAGTCTCAATTTAGAGGGGGGAAACCTAAAAATGAATAAATCACACAATCAAATTGTGATTTGCTAATTGCCTATAAATATAAGTATTTGCCAAACTATATTGTGTTGGCTTGTATTGCGTTTGGAATCGATCCAACCATGCACTGTTCTCAGTGAGTTTGTTACATGTATGCTGACAGACCTCTGCTGGTAGTGGTGTTTTTGGCTGCTACAGCATAATGCTGCTCTACTGTAATTAACTATATTGAACTCTTTCATACATAGTTATATGTGCTGCCTTAATTTTATTTTTCTTTGGGGGCTTTCTAGTATTTAAGTTTTGGGATAATAATCAGTGTTTCATCATGCAAACACAGCATATGCTGCGCATGAGATAATTGTTCTTGATTTTTGAAAACTGGAAATAACTATGCAAAAAATATTTTATTAAAGGGACACAAAACAATATACTTGTGTGTGATTTCTTTTCTATCACAATTAGCCTCCTTGAATTTTACCTACAAACATGATTTAGATATTGAGAAGTTTTCTTCTCCTGCCACAGTTGCTTTCCAGCCCTGCAGCCCAGTTGCAAAGTACTGAAGTTGAGGCCCATCCCAGTTTTACTTTTAACTATACTGTAGTGTTGCTGTACCACATCTTGACTTATGCGGCAGCACGCACCAAAGGTTCAAAGCCTGTTTGTTTGTCATAGTGCCCAGTGGAAGAACTTCTGAGAATTTTCATTCATGAGAGATTAGAGACTTCTACCAAATCATTCTCACCAAAATAGGGTTACAAGGAATTTAGGGCTATTAAACTGTTATTAAGTCACATTAAATGTGTAGTGTAACAGTGCCTGCTGGGTACAGTGAACAAGGCGGACAGTGGTTTTAAACTTATGGTGTTGACATACAAGAGTGGCATACCAAGCTTTTGATAAGGCTGAGATGCAGCTGTACCACTACAACTTTTTCCTTTTCTACACGCTCCTGTTGCAGTGGCAGCCAGTTTGCTAACCTATAGTCCATCCTCCTACTTGTCCCTCCAGCCAGAATGTTTCCTGCATTTCCTAACCCTATCTCATGATCCCCAGACAACAAGCAGGCATAATTCTACGTTCATCTTGAACATGCTATGGGACTCTAGAGTTCCGAATAAATTAGAGATGGCTTGTGTTAGGAACTCAGAAATCCCATAGCATTTTCGATATGAATTGTCTTCTTTGGTGAAGAGATCTTTAGATGTGGTCCGTGCTGCTACTGGTTTTGAAATCTCTCATTAAAGAGTGGTTAGCTTTTAAAATTAGGGGCTGACATGACAGGGAGCCCTCTGTCAACTGTATGGGGCTGCTGCACAAAAGGCAGCCCTGATGGTGTAATGATGGGGTTGCTGTGGAAAGCCTTAAAACTGTTTCTGGGCCAGCAGCACAGCACACTTTTCATTGGAAACAGTGAGTGCTGTTCTGGTGCCTGGAAGCAGTTTTAAGACCTTCTACAGCAACCCCATCGGTATACCGCTGGGACTGCCTTTTAAGTTGCACAGCAGCCCTGCCAGATCCCTTCCATTGTCAGACAGCTGTCTGTCATGTCAGACAGAATTTCTTATCATGGTCATGATTGCCTTGGGAAGAACCTATGAAATCTCCCTACCTTAACACAGCTTAACACACCAGTGCCGTGTCGTGGACAGAGAACTGGAGAGAATGATGAGGCTGGGCTCAAATCCTGAAGTATCACTGGGCAATTGTGAGCCAGTTACTAACTCTCAGCTTAACCTACCACACAGGGATGTTGTGAGGATCAAAAGACTGAACCATGGATGCAGCCCTAAGATCCTTGAAGAAAATAGCAGGATAAAAATGGAGGGGGGGTTAATTGTTTTTAACCACTGACCAGAACAGAGAGAGATACACTACTGCCGACTTGTCCAGTATAAACAGCACACATTATGATCAGTTCAAAAGGTATATTCCACTCTTTGAGAGACATGCACTTGAAGAGTTACGTGCACTTTGGTTTCAAGCACTCCTATCTTCATCTACCCCACCTATGGTATATGCTTTTAAATTGAAGGACTGGCCTTGAGGAAAGGACAAATATTCCACTATGCTCAACTGAATAGCATATTCAGTACATGGTTGGCATTTCTGATTTTAAAGAATTTCTTATTTGAATATTTGAGATGCCCCAGCACTTGTTATGTGTCAACACATGAGATTTTTATGTAAATTATCTGTTTCTACAGATTAGCTCAGCTTCTGTGTAACTTAATGGAGAAAACATTCATCTTGTTCTTTATAGAGTTATAAATAAGTTTTCCTCTGTCCAAATACTCACTCAGATCTGTCCAAATACTCAAAATGAATGGCCCACATTTACTTCAGACTTCTACCAAGCTGTATAGATATAATATTTCAAAGCGACATCCTAAAACGTGCATAATGATTGAGATAGTAACTATAACAAAGGAGTTATAATTTGGGAAAGGTTGTTTATGGGAGAGAGAGAACGGAAAGGTCAGAGAAAGCTTTCCTTACAACTGTAACAAGGATGTCCTTACAATTTAATTCTCCTTTCTTTCCTTTGTGGATTATCTCCTGAGAGAAGTAAACCAGGAAAGTATTAATTTATATGCATTTATTGAAAATTATGGTCTATATGCATTTACAGAAGAATGTCAGAAGTAATAATTGGACATGATGGTCATCAGAAAAAGTTTGTTCTTGTTCTTCCATTACTTTATTTACTATTTATGATGTATTATTTGAACTGCTCATAATTAATGTGGAGTAGCAGCCTGATTGTTTCTCTTATGAGCAGCTTATTGTCTTTGAAACAATATATAATACAGTACTTTTATTTAAACAATAACATCATTGTTCTTTGCAACTTTTTGTTGAGGGGAACAGAAGTGATTTTTGCATGTTTTCAGTGCAGCAAGATGACAATCGCATTCTACTATGCCACACCTGGCTGATTCCAATGTTAGAAGTTACCACATGAAGGCTTTTGGAAACATTTCTGCATAATGCCTTCTCCATACTGCTGTCATGACATGTGATCCCTCTGCTGGGACGGGAGATTTTCCACCAGCTTTGGCCATGAAAGCTTGAAACTGTGAGCTTGTTCAGGCCCATAAGATGTAATTGAGGAACAGGGGATTAAACTATGCTAATGCTAGTAGGTACCTCTGTGGTTCCTGTTCAATAGACCAGGAGTGACGAACTGTTTCATTTTGTAGGGTGTGCTGATCTCCAAAGTCTTGACACCATGCAGCCCATGGAAAGGAAACGGCAGGGTTACATACATGAGATGATCCAGACAGAGGAAAAATATATGGATGACCTTCAGCTTGTCTTAGAGGTGAGGTTTGCTTGGACAGAAAAAGTTATTTAAGTAGTATCTTCAATGTTCATTTAGATTTACAGGCTTGCTCAACTTAGGCCCCCCAGCTGTTTTTTTGACTACAACTTCCATAATCCCCAGCCACAGTGGCCAATAACCAAGGATTATGGGAGTTTTAGGCCAATATCTGCAGGAGGGCCGAAGTTGAGCAGCCCTGAAAGAACATTTTGTTAAAATGGAAAATATGGAAGAGTGATGTCTGGCTGTATAATTAAAAAAATATTGTCATAACTAGACATTAAGCCCGTCACATTAACGGGTGCTAGAAGAGTTGTGTAGAAATGTTTGCAGGTTTAACGGGTTGCTACGCGGACCTACGACGCAGAGACGGTAACTACGCGCGCGCGTAGTTGTGTGTGTAGTAGCCGTTGCTGTGTCCGCGCGCGCCACGCATGTGCAGAACACCTGCAAGAGGCACGCAGTTGTGTGCGTAGGTTCTGTTGCTGCGTCCCCGCGCGCCACATATGTGCAGAACACCCGCAAGAGACACGGACGCAGGTACCTTAGGGTTTTATTATATAGGATAAGTCCATTAGCAAACATCTCCATTCAATAAGCTTCAGCTTATACTAAGGATTACAACATTTTCTAAAGTAAAGGCATATCATCTAAGTACACTATTTTGTCACTGTGTCCTTCAGTATTTAATTATTATTTTGAAATACTTTTATAGAACACACACACCCCGCTTTGTCATCCCATTAAGAATGTCAGAGTGCAACCAATCCAGCACTCAAGCCAAACAATGGTGCAATTTCTGTTGTGTTAATATTTAAGTATTTCTGTTCAGCCCAAAAATTCTCACTAGCATTGGCTGTCTTTTATACTAGAGACTTTTTGAAGCAATTAGACTTTTTGAAGGGATTTTTGCAAATTTCGTTTAAAGTTCTAGTTGTAGTCTCTCTCTGTCTCTCAGAAACTTCATGCTATTTAAATTGCATTGAAAAGCAATGGGAACAAAAGTGATCCTTTTATAGATATACAGATGTACTGGGCACCACCTAAAATTTAGACAATCCCACAATACTAGTTTCCAGCCACATCCAGATGGGAAGAATTGAAATGACCAAGCAATGCCATTCACCCTGCCAAATTTTATAAGCAGTATGGCAGTAACCCCTGCTAACTGGGCAAAGGGGCACCTTTTTAAGGTGGTGATTCTCTTTACTTAGCAAGGGGAGAGCAACTGACCCTATCCAACCCCAACACAGTACCCCTCCAGTGGCTGTTGCTGGTTTCTACCTTATGTTTCTTTTTAGATTGTGAGCCCTCTGGGGACAGGGGGCCATCTTATTTATTTATTTAGGTAAAGCAAGAACTCTGTCCTCCTTTGCACTTGGTCACTCTAATTCACCTGGAGTAAGTCTTTTGGACTTACACATCTGGCAGTGAATACAGTGCTTGCCTACAAGGATGCCAGGAACAAGTGGAAACTTCAGTTTGGTGACTTCTGGTTCTAGTTATCAAGCAGATCATCATTTGAGAGGGAAATGCAGAGCCTGTCACTACAGTTAAAACTCCTCCACCTCCTCCTGTATCTCTGTAGGTTTTCCAGAAGCGAATGGCTGAAGCAGGCTGTCTTTCGGAAGCAGAAATGGGATTAATCTTTGTCAATTGGAAGGAGCTCATTATGTCTAACACAAAGCTACTGAAGTAAGTGCTGCTCCCATTTTGTTAGCCTTTGTGTTTTTAGCTCTCTTCATCCAAGAGAGTAATGATACAATTATAACATCAAATAGACAAGACACATAGACCAGCTTCGATCTTGCTACCCCAAACCAGCGCAAATACAAATTTCTTATAACAGTTCGGAAAGATGAGGAACTTTGACAAGTATACCAAATTGAGGCACATTGTCTGTTCTGCTGGCAGTCTCCCCAGGGTCTCAGGCCGAAGTGTTTTTCAGCCCTGCTCTACCCAAGAAGCCTAAACTGGAGTTGCTCCCAGGAATTGAATCTGGGATCTTCTGCATGCAAAGCATGTGAGACCTCAGTGTCTCAGACCACAGAGCTAGAGACCTCAAGAGCACTTCTAGCCTAGCAGGGGCACCTCAGCTATATTTTGCGGTTTTATCTTTAAAAGGAAGTGTATCTCCCTGTATCCCTATCTGAAGAACTGAAAAATCAGAAGCAAATGATATTGTAATGTAAATCATAAAGGAAGCAGGGAGGATGCAGAAATATAATGACCGTGACTGTATTTATACTGAAGGATTATGGTTTGGGGTGTGAGAATCCATACATACTCAGGGATCAGGATCAGACAGTGGCATCCCTTTCTCAGCTTCCTTAGTGAGCATCCTTCCTTAGGAGGCTACCTGTCCTGGAGAGCCTGTCAAACAGTGTAAGCCACCTGCAAGTTCTGAACAGTTCCTTGTTATTTATTTTTAATTTAAAGTATTTCTATACTGCCCCAAACTTGCATCTCTGGGCTGTTTACAATTAAAATCATTTAAAACATCAAATCAATTAGCAATTAAAATCATTTAAAACATTTAAAACCCAATATTAAAAATATACAAACTATAAATCTAATTAAAAGCCTGGGTAAATAAATGTGCCTTCAGTGCCTTTTTAAAAGTTGCCAGAGATGGGGAAGCTCTTATTTCAACAGGGGGCACATTCCAAAGTCCAGGGGCAGCAACAGAGAAGGCCCATTCCCAAGTAGCCACCAAGCGAGTTGGCGGCAGCCACAGGCATACCTCTCCAGATGATCTTAATAGGCGGTGGGGCTCATGGCAAAGACATTCTTTTAATATTTGTTGACAATATTATGCATGTGCAGAATAGATTTATTTCCAACCCGTTTCAAATGATAATGTTTTCAAGGAATCTTTTCACTGAACTGCCTGGAAGAGTTTCTGTCCTGCAAGAATGCTAGGCAGACTGATTCTTGCAAGAAAGTACCTCTCCAGGCAGTTCAGTGAAAATATTCCTTGAAAATGTTATCATTTGAAATGCATTGGAATACATCTTCTTCTATTCTGCAGCTGCTCTTTTTAAAAAAAATATTGTTAAATTTATACCCCGCCTTTCATTAAGAAAATCCCAAGGCGGCTCACAATAAAATTTAAAAACAAGATGATATTTTTAAAAAACATTAAAATATTTAACTAAGAAAATATAAAAACAAATCTGATTTTTTAAAAAAATTAAAACACAAGCATAAAAACATGTTTGGTTTTATTTTTGTTTTTGTTTTGTTGTTGTGGCTATCTCAGCTGACATGGATCCTCTCTATAGTTTTGTTCTGACAATATTTTGCCTATTCTGTGTGTGAACAGTGGGTCGTCTGGTATTTCCAGCAGAGCTGCTCCTGCTAGTCTTGTATGTGAGAGAAACCTGCATGCCCCACCCTGGCGTGTTCCATTTTAAAGCTCTTAAGCCCAGCTGCTTCCCTTTTCATGTCCTTTTCCTCCAGAGCCCTGCGTGTGCGTAAGAAGACTGGGGGTGAAAAGATGCCAGTGCAGATGATAGGAGACATCTTGGCTGCTGAACTGTCTCACATGCAAGCCTATATCCGGTTCTGCAGCTGCCAGCTTAACGGGGCTGTACTGTTACAGCAAAAAACGGACGAAGAGCCAGAGTTCAAAGAATTTTTGAAGGTATACTCTTCAGTAGCTTCTTCAGCCAAGTGTGTTTCCTTTCTTTTAATGGGGTTGATTACCCCATTAAAAACACTGGCTCCCTGTTAACTATCGGCCAGTTCACTCAACAAGGGCCCCACCATGGGAAGAGCAATGGAGGTGTGCCAAGAATCCTTGATCCTCCAGAAGCAAATGGAGACATGTTCCAGCTTTGGGAAGCACACTTCCCCCGCCCCACTGCCCAGCAATGCAAGGCAGTAGCCGAGCTGCTTTCACGCGCTCTCTCCCTTCATTGTTTTCAACTATAAAACAGGAGCATGAGTGACCTTCCCTTTGTGAGAGCTAGCAAATTAAAAGTTGGAAAGCTTTACAGTATCTACATTAAAAGTTCATCAGTAATATTAATGCAGTCTCTCTGTTACAATTCTGGTTTAATTTGCAGAAACTAGCTTCCAACCCTCGCTGTAAAGGCATGCCACTTTCTAGCTTCCTGTTGAAACCTATGCAGAGAATTACTCGCTACCCTCTTCTCATAAAGAGCGTAAGTATCAGACTCTCTGCTCTCTAAAGCACTGAATAGAGAGAGAAACGGATTTGATTGGCTGTGTCATTTGTGGTGTTTTTTTAAAGTAGAAAACTGTGGACCATATGATGCACAA
Source organism: Hemicordylus capensis (assembly GCF_027244095.1). NCBI lineage: Eukaryota > Metazoa > Chordata > Lepidosauria > Squamata > Cordylidae > Hemicordylus > Hemicordylus capensis. Next base: position 243,405,105 of record NC_069657.1, on the reverse strand, counting down.
GGCATTCCTGATCAACCAGTGCTTCTGCGGACATGGAAGTCAGTCCCAGTAGTCTTATGCAAGAGCACAGTTGTGCAACTGGTTAAAACAGTGGCCGGATTTCAATTTTGAACTGCAAATCGCACCGCAGATGTTTGTCCAACCACGGTCCGCTAACCTCTGGTTCCAGGAGAGGGGAGTCCCTCTCTGCTCCTCGGCCTCTGAGGCTGATCCCTGCAAGCTCCACAGCCAGACTGTGGGCAAAACATCAGCACATCAGCGGAGCACCCGCGATTGGCCACGATCTAGAAGGGGCTGTGCTGAGCACAATCGTGCCTTTTCGGAGTAGTCTGCCTGCCCTCGGCATGGAAAAGGCATTTGAATCCCTTTAAATGCCATGCCATGCCAGCACTTATTCAGACAGCGATGGCAGCGCTGCCTTCCAAAGAGCCCTGCAACTAAATAGTCCCACACAAGCATGATTCCGGGGGGGGGGGTGTCGGGGGGGGGCTGTTTCCCTGTTACTTAGGAAAGGGAAGGAAACATAGAAGACTTCCTAGGAGAGGTTATGTATATGAGGGAGGGCAAAAGATCCTGGGGGGTCTGTCCCGCTGTGATGTAGGATGCTCTTACGAGGGATCACCCCTTCAAAGCAGTCCGTGCAGACCAAACCACACTTCTCCTCTGTTGCAGCTTGCTGCCGGTGGGCTATCCCTCTCATGACAGGGTCAGTCTACTGAGGAGGACCCCAGGGGGTTATAAATCCTGGATCTCCCATCAGACTACATGTTCACGGGTTGAGCTAACCCAACAAAGGGGGCACTGCTTGTGTGGGGCCCCCAACTTTCCGTAGTAAAAGATAGAACAGAAGCGTTGCAACCACACACACCCCTTCCCTGTGGAACTTTGCATGCACCCAAAGGAGATTTTGACCCTCCATGTGTCAGAGCCTAGCTGTGTGCGCGGAGGGAGGAACACTGTGCGCGGAGGGGGGTGGATGTTTAAACCCATTCCAAACTCCCGGGTTTGGTTGCACAGTATGCAGATCTGCTGCTGTGGGGAATCATGGGAGAGGGGAGCCCCGATTTCCAGGGATCCCAGAAGTTGTACTTGGGGTACAATGGGTACAAATATCCATGCGGGCGGACGGGGGGGCATGCTTTGACAGCTAATTGGTGACAGTCGCCAAGACAGAGAGAGCAGTCACCAGGGTACCCATCCTCGCTGCTTTCCTCTATAGAGCAACCTGGCTTGATATAAAGCCCTAATGGCCTGACACTCTCATAAGAGAGGTCGGCTGTGGGAGAAGGGGTTGTTTTATTGTCACACATTATTAATGATTCTGTTCGGCAACTCTCCCCCCTCAGATGGTTCTTTTCATGAGTTGTGAGGGGGTGTCCCCATGGCCTGGCACACTCCTGAGCGAGCGTGGTCCACAGTGGGTCAGCATCCTTCCTCATCGCATATGAGGAATCACTCCTTTCATTGGAGCAATGCTGATCCTTCTGCCTGACCCTGCTCATGAGTAATCCTAGGGGCCGCAAACCCCCAAGGGGAAGGGGCTGGGTCCCCTTCCCCCACCTTTCTGTAAAAAAAAAAGAACTTTAAACTGTTCTATTTCTGCTCAGGAATCCCTGCTCAAGAATCTGCTCAAGAGTCCCTAGTTTGGGCTGCTTTTAAACCCAACCCTGGGTCTAGGGTCACATCCACGGAGGCCATTTGTGTGGTTACACAAATTTGCATGCTCACACAAATGTTGACACATCCATGGAGGCTGGAACCATGCCTGCTGGGGAGTGCCAGGGATTAGATACCCTCTCGCTCCCCCACCCCACTTCCGGCCACCCTTAGAAACCTTTTACAGGCAGAGTTCTCCTTTGCTTGTAAAGGGGAATCCCCTCCAGATTCCCCTTTACAAGCATCACCCCCCTCGAAACGGATCAAACCGGTTTATTTATTTACTTATTATTTATTTATTTTTGCATTTTTATACCGCCTTTCGTTAAAAGATAGCCCCAAGGCGGTTTACAAAAGTTAAAAACATACAATAAAAACACAATAAAAACATCATGCTAAAAGTATAAAAACATATAAAAACAGGCATAAAACAATACAACTGCTTTGAACTGCTTTGACCCGGTTTGATTGAATGGACCGGACCGCCAACCAGTTTGACTGAACTGGTTCGCAGAGCGGCAGTTCATTTCAAATTCGAACCAAACTGCCAAAACCAGTTCTGTGCACACCCCTAGGCTGTACTGTTTTTAAGTAATTGCACTCTTGCACAAGTCTACTAGGGCTAGCTTCCATGGACACAGCAGCTCTGGCTTATTGGTAATGTTAGTGTTGCACATCATGTGGGCCTGTGTCCATAAGTAGATTGTACTTTAAGTAACAATTGAACTTTTTCTTTGCTATGAGCTCTAGTTTTCTTTTCCCTCCCAATCAGATTCTGGAGAATACCCCCGAAACTCATCCAGATCACAGTAATCTGAAGCTGGCCCTTGAGTGTGCTGAGGAACTCTGTTCGCAGGTTAATGAGGGGGTGCGTGAAAAGGAAAATTCAGAACGACTTGAGTGGATACAATCCCATGTGCAGTGCGAAGGACTGGCTGAGGTAACTGTCGCTTGGGCTGCATGGTGGAGGCAGGGTCAGCAAGGCTCTATATCGGTGATGTTTATTATTTGCTGATCTCAAGCTGAGAAGGAAAATCTGTTGATCTACATGGTCAAGCAAAATATAATTCTACATGGAATTATATGTCCAGGTGACAAGACTGTATGCATACAAACATCATTTCCCCCCATCAAAAGTACGACCTTCTGCACCATGAAAATGCCAAAACTTCATTCTAAATAAATTGTGTGCTTTTTAAAATCATTCTGCTTTCAAGATCCAGGTTTTCAAATAATGTGGGGTTTATCCATGAATACTAAGAATGAAAAGAGGAAAGGTGTGAAGAATAAGAACTGATGAGTTGTTACACAGCTCACTTATTTTCCGATAAGAAACTTGCCTTTTAAAAAATAGCAGATTCTCAAAATGCTGAATTCTGCACCACATACCAGCACCCACACTTAGCAACTGTTGGGAATTCTCTCTGGTAAGAGAAACTCTTTTTCATTATAGCAGAGTGCACAGAGGCACAACACAGTGGAATTTAGTTAGGCATACATGTATGCTGAGAGTAAAGTAACTTGGAGCCAGTTCAGAGTTTCAAATCAATATAGGTGGTATTTATTAGAGAACTCCATTCTAGATAGGAAAGTGAGGAGTTAGGATTTCTAATCTAACTAGCTAGCTGGATGCAGATGGATTCTGCATCTCTGCACACATGGTGCAGGTGAGAGGAGCTTGCATGTTGCAAGATAGAAGGAAGGGAAGATAAGGAAGAGGCTGGAAGGAAGTTAGTCCCTAAGAGGAGCAATCTACATTCCAAAGGGATAGTGTCAGAGCAGTAGAGAAGGGATGACCAGTGTCTTGACCCTCTAGCCCTCTGACTCACTTGTCTGTCCTCCTATGTCATTGAGACAAGAGACAGCGCATAGTCCTTCACTTCCAACAGCAACTACATAGAAACATATGACATTAGAGCTGAAAGGGGGATTGGATGTCTTCTAGTCCACTCCCATGTTCAGTGCAGGAATCTGCTACAGCATCCTTGGAAAAATGGCCTTCTAGACTCTGTTTGAAAACCTCCAACCAAGGAGAGCCTACCCCTGCCCAAGGCAGGCTCTTTCGTTGTCAAGCAGCTGTCACAGTAGCCAGTTCCTCCTCATTCTAACCTAAACCTACCTCTTTGCCATTCCAGCCCACTGGTTCTAGTCCTGCCCTCAAGAGCCGCAGAGAACAAGTCTGCTTCTCCTTTCATGTGGCAGCCCTTCAGATATTTGAAGACGCTTCTCATATCTCCCTGTAATCTTCTCTTCTCCAGGCGAAACATACCCAGCTCCTTTAACTGTTCCAGACCCCTCATACCCCCTCAGAGTCATGGGTGACTCTGGGCCAGTCACTTCTCTCTCAGCCTAACCTACTTCACAAGGTTGTTGTGAGGAAAAACTTAAGTATGTAGTACACCGCTCTGGGCTCCTTGGAGCAAGAGCAGGATATAAAATGTAAAAAAAATATAAATAAACATAAATACGCATTGCCCTACCATTTATGTGCAATGGCTTTCCCTAGGATGTTGGGCATTCTGTACTGCATTTTTGCCCATCATTTCCACTGGTTTCTCTACCTTCTGCAAGCAATAAGCTACTGATATTTGAAACTGTTGTTAACTGGAGAGTTAATGGTCGATAAAGTGGTAACAGAAGCCTTCCTATACATGTTTACTTTCATACCCCACAAAATCCGCTTAAGTAGCAAGTGCTCCAGGACAATTTTGTGCCCTTTGGAAAAAGTTTTGCCTATAAAAACACAGAGCAGCTATTCTGTAGATTCTGTATAATTGCTCCCTTTCCCCCCAAAGTGAGTGCTCAGGCCCAGACAAGCGGCTGCTCTATATTCCCCCACCCCAAGGTAGGGATGGTTTTCAAATGATGAAATCTATCCTTGAACAAACTTTCAGTGAATTCATTTGACAGAACTTGTCCCAAATGTATACACAGGTGATGGTGTAGTTGGTACAGACAGCAGTGTACAACCTCTTGTCCACTCCCTGCCCCCGACGCCTATGTAGTGAGGAGAAGGCGGTTGCAGCTTCATTCATCATCATCATCATCCTTTATTGCAGTCATAGACCAGCATAAAAATACATGTTAAAGAATACGAGTAAATAAAAGTGGAAATAGAAGGTGGTTACATATATGATGATGCATATTAACATTAAATCAATATTAAGAATGTATGAGGGTGAACAGCTTCATTCGCTTTCTCTCTCTCTCTCTCTCTCTCTCTCTCTCTCTCTCTCTCTCAGCAACTGATTTTCAACTCCCTGACCAATTGCTTGGGACCACGGAAGCTTTTGCACAGTGGCAAACTCTACAAGACAAAGAGTAACAAAGAACTGTACGGCTTCCTCTTCAATGACTTTCTGCTTCTCACCTACATGGTCAAGCAATTTGTCTCCACAGGATCAGAGAAACTGTTCAGTCCAAAATCAAATTCTCAGTTCAAAATGTACAAAACGGTAAGTGGATTCAAGCATCTCAATTTTTGTGCTTTTGGAGAGGGGAAGGAAAGGGATGTTTTCTCTTAATGGAAATAATGTGTTACAACTTCCTGCTCTGTGGGCCTATTGGGCAGGGGGACCACCGTCGATGTAGGAGTAAAGCTATGGAGGGCACTTTGCCAATACCTGGAGCTAGCATTAGTATAACTGAAGTTGATTGGATTATGTCACCCTCCTGTTAACAATAATGCTGCTTCTTAATGACACCCAGCTCTTATTATGGCCAGTGCTTTCATAATCCATGTCAAGAGCTTGGTCAGTAAGGGAAGTTTTATGCATGTTAGCACTGTTTGTCTTTTCTCCCAAGAGAACGGTAACACACACAAGGCCAATGCAAGTTATGCAGGTGTGTGGTGTTTTATTTTTTTTAGACTGCTCAATTTACGTTAGTGCTCCTCCATTTGTGTTGATTTAAGTGATAGCCTTTCTATGGACTGATTCATACTTGTAAATTCATCACTTAATTATGCAACCCTTGATGATTCGTAACCAAATGTGTGGACTGACTCTCTTTATATATTTACTTTGTATTGCACTAAGGTCTATCTGATGCCTGCATTATTTGTTGTTTAATTCACCTATGAAAGTCATCACTTGTTCTGCATTCATTGAGTAATGAAAATGCATGTGTGAAGTAGTTCTAAGAAAAGGCTGAATGTAGATGTGGAGGCTTAACTTTGAGCCCATTTCTTAAACATCTTGGCTTACCTGCTTGTCAGCAAAAGCAAAGATGATTCTCGCTCTCCTTTTCAGGTGGGGAAGCATGAAATACTGGGGGGCTAATTTAAAAATTACATTTTTAGCCTACTTTCCAAAGGGAAGAAGGCTTGTGAGATCAGCATGTTATTATGTACATGTGTGTGTTCCTTAATAACTTCTGTGTCTACAGTGTAATACAAAGCAAATTAATACCGTGTTTCCCCAAAAGTAAGACCTACCCCGAAAGTAAGACCTAGCAGTAATTTCTGATGTGCCGCTAATATAAGACCTACCCGAAAATAAGACCTACCCGAAAATAAGACCTAGGCGGGAGGCGGGGGGTCGCGGCTGTGCGCTGGCCGCAGGGATCGAGAACGGCAGGAGACGGGGTTGAAACTTGGGGCACTACCTCGGAGTAAGTTGTTCTGTGCTTGCCTGCCGTGGTGGGGGAGGTGTGTGCAAAATAAGACCTACCCGAAAATAAGCCCTAGTGCATTTTTTGGGCCTAAAATTAATATAAGACACTGTCTTATTTTCGGGGAAACACGGTAGTACGTGGGAGGCAATTCCAGGGGATTCTGATGGTGGCACTTTTACTTTGATCTGCCATCTTGGAACAAGATAGCAGACACTTGGATTTGAAGCCACATCCCTTTTAGAATTCACTGTTTGATACAAATCAGATTTACAGTACATGGGAGGGGGTCCTAGGAGATTGTGATGGGGTATTTTGATTGTGATCCACAATCTTGAAACAAGATGGTGGCCAATCAACTAATAAAGATCACCCCTGCAGAAATCATGTGTTGACAATCTGATACAAATCCAGTTTCAGTGTTAAAAGAAGCAGAAATGAGGTTCCATTAATACTACTTGATTTTCTCTGCGGTTTACTCATAGTGAAATATATACTATATTTGTATGCTAAATAATATGTGGATTTCACACACAAAAAATTATATGCATATAGCAATAGCACTTACATTTATATACCGCTCTATAGCCGAAGCTCTCTAAGCGGTTTACAATGATTTTTTAGCATATTGCCCCCAACATTCTATATGCATATAGTTTCCAGTTTTGCAAAAGTATTTTCTGCAAATCCGCATTTTTCTCACTCCAGTGCAATGTGACATTTTTCCATGGGCATTTCTCCACTGCAGAAGTGTCCTGCATCAGAAGTACTGTCTTAAGTATTTGCTGGCCATTCAGTAGAGAGTGGCTATTATGTTTGTGTCCAATTACAGGAAGAAGGCATTGCTTTCTTGGAGGCATACATCTTTCTGTCTTCTGTTGCTTTCATCAATTAACTTTCTTTGATAGTTAAGAGTATTTCTCGGAGGGAAACTCTCAGTGGTCCTCATGGAACCTTTCCTCCAAGGGTAAACAGCAGTTTCGGAACAGGGAGACAATTTTCATGGGAACAGTGGCACTAGGAGAAAAGGGGGGGGCAGGATTTCCCATGTGCCATGTTGCCAATCCTAATGAGCCCCTCCCTTTCCCACGGCGGCTATTTTAACTTGAAGAAGAAGAAACAGGGACAGAACAGAGGCACAAAGGACACATTTAGCATCACGTCTTGTTTGACTCAGCTTGCCTATAAGGTTATCTAATACATGTCTGAGATGAGATTTGTACCAGCGATTTCACAATTTGAAATCTTTTGCTGCAAACATCCCACTTATTACCTGACACTATACAGAGTGAGGTTCACCCTAGTCCATGGGTGTCAGTGGGCTTACATGTACCTTGTTCTGCAGGTCAAGCTGTTAGTATGGTGTAGTCCTATTGTATTTAGAGGGATTTACTTCCAGGCACCACACCAGCTCTATATACACTGTGCAGCAAAGGTAAATAAAGGACCAGCACGTGTGTGCGCACGCACGCACACACACACACACGTACGTGTTTTTGACCAGAAGGAATATAGGAGAACCAGACCATGATCTTACAAGTCATGTACTGTAAATGAGGAAAAGCCACCAAGAACTGAACTGCAGCAGTGCAACAAAGAAAAATGAAACCATCACCACTTGTTTTAATGCACAGAGAGGAAGTGAAGCCTGCATCACACCTACCTTTGTTGTAAAGCTTGAGAGACATGGGAGGTCGATGAACTGGAGCAGGGCAGGAGTGTGTGGGGAGCTTACGTGTACCCTTGCCCTCATGCTGTTTTTCCATTCTAAATTGCCATTGCCTTCCCAAGTGGCTTTTTGGCTCATGGGGGAAGCAGGGCAAATAGGTAAACAACTGGAGTGGGCAGTGTCACTGGAGGAACCAGGGTTGGGGGTGGGGCTAAATACTCAGCATGGTTGCCCTTATCCTAGGCCTCAGCACATTTCCCCCCCCCCTCTGGGGACCAGCCCAAAGATTTAGAAGCTAGAATTCCCTCTGCTCCATGCGCCGGAGTAGGGGGCTCTCTGCCCCCTTGTCCCCAGCAACACCCCCCACTCCACAGCAGGTGGAATCTCTACCTCGCTTGCTCACTCCTCTGTCTGCTCACGTCCGTCTGGCTCAGGAAGCTGGATGGACTGACACAACCGAGAGGAGAAAGCAAGAGAGAAGCAGATTGCACTCTCTTCCTGATCGCATCAGTCCATCACCTGCCTGAGCCAGACAGACATAACCAGGAGGAGGAGGAAGAGGAGGAGTAGGGTGAGGTAGGGGTGGGACCAGGAGGAGAGAGCAACCCGCCCTGCCTTGTTTGCTGTGTCCTCCTCCTGGTCACATCTGTCCATTGCCTTGTTCAGGCACCACCCTGGAGTTTCCAGGTGCCATGGCACCTGGTAATTGTCAAGTCCTGCCTTATCCTACCCCCACCCCCGCCAATTACAACCACCAAAGTTTAGGAGATCTGATGACAAGACTTGTGTGATCCATGTCTGAGGTGCCTTTGACCCTCAAACCCAAGAGTCCTGGATCCCATCCCATCCCATCCCACCTAACCCACTGCTGACTGCACAATATGGACTGGATAATATAGGCAGGACTGTGATATCTGTATTCACCCTCTACATCATCCTGACTAGTGGAAAGAGGGTTCTACAGACATCAGGTGCAGATCTGTGGTAAAACCGCCTAGAGATTTTTATACTAAGCGGTATATAAATTCAATAACAAATAAATACAATAGTTGTCTGTACCCTCCCATACTTCTCCTCTAATTCTAGAATGGCAAAGGGCTGTGCCATAATGGCCCTATTGGTATCCACTTTAGACACAGTAAGCTTAATTACCATATCATGTTTGTTTCCGCTTGCTGAATTGAGTCTGTTTCTATTACTGAAGCTATTGCTCTGCTTTTCCCAGCCTATTTTTCTGAATGAAGTTCTAGTGAAATTGCCAACTGAGCCCTCCAGTGATGACCCAGTTTTCCACATCTCCCACATTGACAGGGTGTACATACTAAAAACAGACAACATCAACGAAAGGTGAGCATTTGGGGGCTTGGAATTGCCGCATCCAAAAGTAATTATTGAAGGGACAAAGGTCCAAACACAGGAGGACTGTGCATTTTAGAAGCAAAACAGTTGCACACAAGCTGGGTGTAGCAGTGACTAACAGCTCCACACTGTGTGAGACAGTCCAGTGGATATTAAAGGGCAATAAGAAATCCCGTCATTGGTTTCGAGTATACAATCTCAAACTCAGTGGATAGTTTGCACTCAGCAATTTAGACACAGATATGTTCAAGGTGGTTATTTTAATGGCCCTCAAGAGTGTCAAATTATATTGTTTGAATTAGAATCTGAGATGTATTGAACAATATGTTGTGATCATGAATTTCTGTAACAAACTGTTAACAGAGAAATTGTTCATCTTTGGAAACTCTATCTCGGAACTTCTTACATCATCAAACAGGAGATTTGGCATAGTGTGCCATCTCTGCTGTGAGCCCAGAAATTGCCAACTTCTATCAATCGATCGGCATTGCAAACAACTGGGAGGAGACTCCCCAGACATCACTGTTGTTTACCTGAAACAATTTACCTGTCGTTGGCCGACTTCAGTTCCAATGGATCTTGTGCTTATTCCTTCAAGATCTGGGGATGAGGACAGTCAGTCCTAATGAAACCTGCAAAGCAAGTCCTGCTTTGGACACAGACAAATCTGACTTCTCTATATCAGATAGACCTTTGGAGCCATCTTTAGATCATCTTGTGGTGGAAACTAAGTCAACCATTGTTTGCATGGAGAAATGTTTTGGATTTAGGGATGCAACAATCTGCTTGTCCAACCAGTGATTCAGTTTATACTTTCTTCCACTCAGAAACTTAGGCTCCAGTGCAGCCCTGGATTAGCCATAAGGCAAAACAAGCACGTGCTTAGGGCATCAAGGGCAGTGAGGGCACCACAGAGTATTCCCCCTAGCTATCATGCCCTTAACTCTCTCATTGAACATAAGAACAGCCCTGCTGGATCAGGCCCAAGGCCCATCTAGTCCAGCATCCTGTTTCACACAGTGGCCCACCCTATGCCGCTGGAAGCCACAGGCAGGAGTTGAGGGCATGCCCTCTCTCCTGCTATTACTCCCTGCAACTGGTACTCAGAGGCATCCTGCCCTTGAGGCTGGAGGTGGCCTATAGCCCTGCAACTATTAGCCGATGATAGATCTCTCCTCCATGAAGTTATCCAAACCCCTCTTAAAGCCATCCAGGTTGTTGGCTGTCACCACCACATCTTGTGGCAGAGAATTCCACAAGTTGATTATGCGTTGTGTGAACAAGTACTTCCGTTTGTTGGTCCTGGATTTCCTGGCAATCAATTTCATGGGACAACCCCTGGTTCTAGTGTTATCTGAGAGGGAGAAGAATTTCTCTCTATCCACTTACTCGACACCATGCATGATTTTATAGACCTCTATCATGTCTCCCCGCAGACGTCTTTTTTCTAAACTAGATAGACCCAGGAGTTGTAGCCTTGCCTCATAAGAAAGGTGCTCTAGGCCCCTGATCATCTTGGTTGCCCTCTTCTGCACCTTCTCCAGTTCTACAATGTCCTTTTTTAGATGTGGTGAATTATACACAGTACTCCAGGTGTGGCCGCACAATAGTTTTGAATAAAGGCATTACAATATTAGCAGTTTTATTTTCAGTCCCCTTCCTAATGATCCCTAGCATGGAATTGGCCTTTTTCACAGCTGCCGCATATTGAGTCGATTGAGAAAACATTGAGTTACAATTTCAACGAGCTGTCCACTGTGACTCCCTCTCCTGGTCCGTCACCAACAGCTCAGATCCCATCAGCATATACTTTAAGTTGGGGTTTTTTGTCCCAATGTGCTTTACACTTGCCAACATTGAAGCGCATTTGCCATTTTGGCGCCCACTCACCCAGTTGGGAGAGATCCTGTTGGAGCTCCTCACAATCTGTTTTGGATTTCACTACCCAAAAGAGTTTGGTATCATCTGCAAATTTGGCCACCTCGCTGCTTACCCCTACTTCTAGATCATTTATGAATAAATTTAAAAACACCGGTCCCAGTACAGATCCCTGCGGGACCCCACTTCTTACTTCCCTCCATTGTGAAAACTCTTCATTTATCCCTATCCTCTGTTTCCTGTCTTTCAACCAGTTTGCAATCCACACATGTACTTGTCCCCTTATCCCATGACTGCTAAGTTTCCTCAGGAGTCTTTGATGAGGAACTTTGTCAAAAGCTTTTTGGAAGGCCAGGTATACTACTGGATCACCTTGATCCACACACTTGTTTACACTCTCAAAGAACTCCAAAAAGTTTGTGAGGCAAGATTTACCTTTGCAGAAGCCATGCTGGTTCTCCCCCAGCAGGGCCTGTTCTTCTATGTGCTTTACAATTTTATCCTTGAGGATGCTTTCCATCAATTTGCCTGGAATAGACGTTAAGCTAACTAGCCTGTAATTTCCAGGATTGCTCCTGTATCCCTTTTTGAAAATCAGGTTACATTTGCTACTTTCCAGTCCTTTGGTACAGAGCCTGATTGCAGGAATATGTTATATATTTTGGCAAGGAGAGGTCTGCAATTTCACATTTGAGTTCTTTCAGGACTCTTGAATGGATGTCATCTGGCCCTGGCAATTTGTTAGTTTTCAGTTTTTCCAGACAGTTTATAACATCTCTCTGGTCACTTCTGTCTGACAGTTCTTTAGCCTCCATCCCTGAAAAGTCTGGTTCAGGAACAGGTATATGCTCTGTATCCTCTGCCATGAAGATGGACATAAAGAACTCATTCAGCTTCTCTGCAACCTCCATATCCTCCTTAATAATCCCTTTCACTCCCTCATTGTCTAATGGTCCAACAGCTCCCTGGCAGGTTTCCTGCTTGTGATGTATTTAAAGAAGTTTTTATTATTCCCCTTGATCCTTTTGCCACCTTGCATTTCACTGCCACACTCAACTTTAGTTGATTTTTTGTAATTGTTTTTATCTGCCCTGTTTGACTTTACTCTGCATTGTTAAAAAAACCATTTTCATTGGCTCGGTTTGCAACTAAAATTTAGAAAAACTACTAAACTATATATCCGAAGTAAAAAGTCATTGATTTGCGAAAGATGACTGTAAAGAGCAGTACGGAATATTGATAAAACTTCACGTAAAAGTTGGTCATATGTTATTATGTCTGACCTTGAAGAAGAAATATTTTTCTCAATCATTCCTTCTGTTGCGGCTATTTATAAGAAATTATAGTCAGTGGAACTGTTTTGTTTTACCTTAAAAAATCTAGAAGAAAACTTGTAAAAATTTAAATAAATATTAAGGTATAAGTAAATAATTTGCTTGAATTTTAATGTCTTGTCAGTTAAGCAATGGAGGGAGCCGAGGGGGGCACCATTGTTGGGCTTTGCTTAGGGCATCAGTTGCCCTTAATCCGGCCCTGCTCCAGTGGCTTTACCAGTGCTCCCAGTTTTGATCCATACTGCAGAAAATGCTAGAAACACACCTGCACAGTGCCATTAACATCTAGAAAATTAGTGAATATGTATCTTATGCAACAGCTATTCACCCACCCACCCCCAACATAAAACAATACCACCTTGGGATTGTTTTAATGACAGGCGGTGTACAAATTTAACAATAAATTAACAATAAATAAAAACATCCTACTCCATATTTGTTTATTGTGGAGCATACCTTGGATAAGTTGCCATTGGAAGCACTCTGATCCAACAAACAGAATGGGCAACAAACTTGACCTTGTGGCTCACAAAGCCTGCTCTACCCTCTGTTTCTGTGAAAAATTCTAAATGCTTTGTATGGCTAGATACCAGCATTATTTATGGGGGAAATATCCATCCATGAACTGTCTGCCAACGGAGAAAAGAAACTCAGTTTAGAATCCTCTTTCAGTTAGAGGCTTCTAAAATTGTAAAGTGACAAATAAACACAGTCAAGCATTTAGTGGACTGTGGTTCCAATGTGATTTTGCACTATGAAGACATACAGGGCTTAGCTCAACAAAACGCTTGTCCCTGCTAACTTGGCAAAGAGGCACCTTTTAACGTGGTGATTCTCTTTATTTAGCAGGGGGAGAGTAACTGGCCCTGTCCACTCCCAGCACAGTATCTCCAGTGACTATTGCTGGTGTCTATCTGATGTTCCTTTTAGATTGTGAGCCCTTTGGGGACAGGGATCCATCTTATATTTATTTATTATTTCTCTGTGTCAACCGCCCTGAGCCATTTTTGGAAGGGCGGTATAGAAATCAATCAAATAAATAAATAAATAACACCAAAGCTAGATTTCTTTTGGATGGGGAATGCCCCTTCAGCAGTGTGATGCAGCTAATAAAAATACTAATTTAATCTTAGGCTGCATTAACAAAAGTATAGTGTCCAGATCACAAGCTGTAATAGTTCCACTCTATTCTGTGCTTTGGTCAGACCTCACTTGTGCTGGTCAGATTCCATTCTGGGCACTAGCACTGTATTTTAGGAAGGACACTGATACACTGGTATGGGTTGAGAGAGGGCAACAAAGATGGGGAAAGGTCTGGAAACCAAATCCTTTGAGAAACACTTGAAGTAGCTGGGTGTTTAGCCTGGAGTAGTCTGTGAAAGCCTTCTTCAAATACATGAAGGACTATTAATAGAAAAAAGGAGTAGACTTGTTATCTCCTGTAGATATTAGGAAGAATTTCTTAATAGAGCTGTTTGACAGTGGAACAGTTTGCTTCACACAATGCTTTTCACTAGAGGTTTTTAACAGAGGCTGGATAGCCCATCTGTCATGAATACTTTTATCAGGAATACTAGGAGACTTCCATACCTTCCAAGTCTAAAATTCTGATTCTAGGGTTGTCTGTGTAACTTAAAAGCTGACACACTTGTTTGTCCTAACAAAAGATATTCAACCATTTCAGATGATCCCGCAAACCATAGTTTTATAGATTGTGAACAAGCCTATGCATGCTCTTATCCTCATTCCCTGGCTGAATTGAACATTTACTGGTTTCTTAAACCACAGTTTCCCATGACATCTGAGCCAAGAAACAGTGGCTTAAGCAATCCCAACAAAACTAGGATATCAACGGTGTGGTCCTGGTTTGGTATCCTGGTTTGCTGGGTTTACTTAAACCACTGTTCTGGATCCAGAGTCAGGTTTTAATCATTTTTAAAATTGTTTTATATTTTAAATTATTGTAATGTGTTAATCTTTTTATTTTGTTGTAATTTGTATTATTTTATTGTAAACTGCCCAGAGATGCAAGTATGATAGATAGACGGATGGATGGATAGATAGACAGACAGACAGACAGACAGATAGGAAACTGTGGTTTAAGAAAGCAGGAATAGTTCAGTTCAGCCACAAGAGAAGGAAGAATTGCCATCTTATTCATGATCTACCCAGCTAAGGTGTGTTGGTTCATCTGAACTGGCCCATTGTTTCACTCGTCGTGTAATGAATTATGTGGAAGCAGCACAGTTACCAGAATTTTGTGCAGAATGCAAAGAATACCCAATTCTGAAAACAGTTCCTGTTATGGGAAGTGAACTCATCTGATTAAGGCCTTTGAAGGCTTGTGATTAGGAGTGAAACTGGGATATTTAATTTAATTTATTTATTTACTTATATACCATCTGACTCCAAAGGCTCTAGACAGTTTACAAAAATAAACACAATAGAAACAGAATAAAACCAACTATTAAACAACAATTAAAATTAAAAATATTCAAAGATTACCGCAATTAGAAAATTTAAACAGCAATTAAAACATTAAAACATTCAGAGACTATTAAAAGCTTGGCTAAAAAAGTGTGTCTTAAGGGCTCTTTTAAAGGCTGGTTAAAAAGTTAAGCCACAAATGTCTATAGGGACCTCCGAAGCCCAGAACAAGCTGGTAGGATACGGAGACAGACCTCTCTTGATGATGATAATGTGAGCTGGGGATCATGCGGAAGAAGGCACTCTCCCAGGCACTTATCTATGATATGACAATCACTGATAAGAAAATGAAAAACCATTTGTGAGTTATTTTTCTTGTTACCTTTTAAAAAAATGTACTTTTGTAAGCAAAATGCTCACTTTTGCAGAACTGCCTGGGTCCAGAAAATTAAAGGTGCATCAGAGCAGTATATTGAAACTGAAAAGAAGAAACATGAAAAGGCTTACCAAGGTAATAAACCCTGATTTATTTGAATGTTTAGGAACTGGCTGTTAGGGATGTGCATGAAACCAATTTTATTATTTGTTTCGAGCTCAAAATGAATAGCAAAATCCTCAGATGATTCATTGAAACAGCAACCAAGCCAGCTGTTTCGACGAATCAACCTCGTAATGATTTGAGTGGTTTGAGAGATCAGGCCATAGGAAACAATGGGGAACTTGAAACACCCCATTGTTCCCCATGGGTAGCTCCTAGAGACACCACAGTGGACTGTGTGGTAGGGCATGACAAGTGCTACTTACCACCCAACCCACAAAAGAAATGTGCAAGCGGGCGATTTAAAAAAACCACTTTCCCATAGGATCCTATGTGGGTTTTGGGGAAAGGTTAAACATTTGTTTAAAATCACTCACTTGAACATTGATTTTGTGGATTGGGTAGTAGGAAGCATCCATCATGCCCTACCACACAGCCCACTTTGGTGTCCCTGGGAGCTACACATGGGGAACAATAGGGTGTTTCACGTTCCCCATTGTTCCCAATGGCGAAAACAAGCTGCAATCATAGAGTGCACACAAGAAGTTTTGCATTGCCACTTGCAATGCATTTTGTGTCCCTGCCTTGTAAAACACGGCAGTTTAGAAGTACACAGTAAAAGGAAACCTGTCCCTCCCAACACAGCACACATTTTTCAAACACAGTTTAAAAATGGCCAGAAAAGAATCACCGTCCCAGAATCCCCTGCCAAGTCATTGGTAGCTCTCTCATACACAATTAGGATTCCTTATTTCAGCATTGTAGCAGCTGCCACAGCAGCACCCTTAAGAGCAAGCATAGTAAGAGCTCAAGAGGTGCTCTTACCCCTGGACTTTGGGGCCGAAGTCCAGGGCCTCCACACCCCTGGGGCCCCAAAATCCTCTTTAGTCTGTCCCGGGTGGTGTGGTCACCCGGCTGAGCATGATGGTGCTTGATTTGCCGGTGGGGGGCACAAAGGCCTTTAGGTCCAGGCTCCAAAATTACCTAGGTGCACTTCTGAAACATCTTCAGCCATATTTTGTGGCTGGGAGCAGACCCGAGTCAGTGAACTCTCAAGGCCAGACATGGAGCTCATCTCACAGCAATCACCAAGAAAATATTACAAACAGAGAGAGAGGGAGAGAGCTGAGCTGCCACTGTCCAATGCCACAACACAAACCAAACTACAACTCAAGGAAGGAAGGAAGGCGCTCAGGTTCTGCCTTTGTCAATCTGAGATCCAGCAAAGCCAGATAGTTCTAGCAGCAACAATAGCACAGCCTTCAGGAGAGCCTTGAAGACCCATCTTTTTAGCCTGGCTTTTAATGATATCTGGTTCAAATGCTTCTGTTGTTTTGTTTTATTGTGTGCTTGTTATTTTAATGTAAACTGCCCTGAGCCACTTTAGGAAGGGAAGAATATGCTGAGAAAAGAAAACCACAAAATCAAACCTTCCTTGATTCCTTCCTTACTCCTCCCCTGATGTCAAGGGCACATTAAGTTCTCTGTCTGCCAGTCCCCAGGCCCTTTGAAAACATTTTAAAATTCTCTCCATTTTTGTTCCCCCCCTCATCCCTCCCCCCAGCAAATGGGGGCATAGTTGCCCATGACAACACTTGATCTGTATGATAACAAGCCAACCAAGAAGCAAGGAGATCTCAAGCCAATCAGAAGCCAGTGCCAGAAAACCAATCAGCAAGTCTGCCTAAAATAGTGCTCAAAACTTGAATCAATTTGAGCTTGAAACAGAGTCATTGCGATTTAAACCCTAAACAGGCCCTTTAATTTAAGGGCGTATCGTCTAGAGTTCAAATCACTCAAGATGGCCCGTTTTGAGCTCAGATCCATTCAAATTGAATTGTTTTGCACATCTCTACAGGCTGTACCACAGGCACTGCTGAATTTTTGCCTGAATCTAAATGCCCACATATTCTTAGTTCCTCATCCCATTTTTAGGAATATGAAGAAATGGGTAGATATGAATATTCTATGAATAAATATGAATAGTAGCCTTTAAAGGGGTGATAAGTTGTGTTTGGAATTGGCATTCTGTGACTGCTGAGAACAGAATTCTGATGTACTACTAAGGGATTTTGGTAGAAAGGGACAGTATATATATCTCTAAGTGGTCATCGGTTGCAATACAGACAGCTGTAGATAGACTGCAGTTAACAAGCTGCTTACTCCAGAATAGTATTTAGATTTCATGAAACTACTTCCAATCAGTTGATGAATTTACACAATGCGTAAGTAGTATAAAGTGTTTACAGTGGTGCCTGAGACAAAGTGCAAGACCACCAACATATGGATTGCCCCATATTTTGTTCTTCTGGCTTTGTTTTTACATCCAAGCTGATGGTAATTCTGATTCTTCTTCCTCCTAGCTCGATCGCAGAAGAGTTCAGGAATAGGACGTTTGATGGTGCATGTGATTGAAGCCACGGAACTAAAAGCATGTAAACCTAATGGTAATAATTGAGGGATCAATCTTTGCTTACTTAGCTACATAATTTAACCCAAGCTACCTAATGTGTAGAGTGCTTGAGGTTACAAATAGTAACAAATAGTAACCAGCTTAAATGTTAAGCTGGTCTAAGGACTGTAATAAATTTACTTACTTACTACAAATAGTAATCGCCAAATACAACTTTTTAGAGGTTATATAGTCACAGTCTTGCCAGTACAGTTAAAATGAGGAGTTGCTTCAACATTCTACCATTATAAGCCCTGAACATTCAGTTTCATTCCATAGTATCAAAACCATCTCTCCAATCTGCCTGACCACTAGCAGACATCAACTAGGTGACAAGTGACACCATTCCTCCAAATCTGGTACACATCTGGAATTAAATGGTTGAGATGCTGACCCCTACATTCTAGAGAAGAATGGATGGCTACATTTTTGCCATCAGTTAACCTATTATAACCTTAATTACAGGGTAAAGTCAACTAAAGACACAGATCAGAAATTTTGTTCACTGAGGGTTCTGAAGCCAAAGTTGGGAGGGGCAAGTCCCGGCAAGTTCTGGAGAGTGGTTTCCTGGCTCTAAAAGTAGCTTCTCGATAGGGAGAGCCTCAGAACACTCCGTACTTCTGTAGTTAAACCACCATTCCTCTCCCTATTCGTTTTATGGGTGTTTGTTTTCTCTCTCCACTGAGGCAGCACCAAGGTGGCAAGAAGGCGGGGGCAGACAAGGTGGCAGGGTGCCTTGTAAAGGAATGTGAGGTGACAGGAAAGTGGCCAAAGGACTTATGAGGGAATGCAAGGTGGTGAGATGGTGGTGGGCCTTGTGAGGTCACACGAGGCTATGGCAAAGTGGCAACTGGATTTACAGGGAACATGAGATGGTGATGAGGTGGCAAAGAGCCATGTGAGGGCACATATGGCAGTAGCAGATGGACTTTGAACACATATGGCAGTAGTGGACGGACTTTCTGAGATTCTGTATCAGAGATATACTTCCCCCTGTAAGCAACTTGAATTTAAACACTAATAGTCTACATCAGAGGTATGCTGCCTGTGAATATGGAGGCTGCAGGGGCATAGCAAGGTTGGAGTGGGCCCAGAGACAAGATTTTAAAATGGTCCCCCCTCACTGAAGCTCAGCTCATGAAGTAAAGAAATCTTAAATCAGGCTGAATAGTGGTACCAAAAAGCATAGTAAAATTTATATATATAATACCTATGTGCCACAATAGAATATCATCCTAAATTATTTTTTAAAAGGTTTTGTAAATTGTGGACAATGCAAGTCATTGAATGGTGCTAGAGAAAGACATGCTGTTCTGGTAGCTCCATCAATTTCGGAGGATGACCACAACTGAAGGAAGCCCGGGCGGGTGTGTGGCTGGGGGGGTCGGTCATGTGACTTGCCTCTAGGGGAGCCCCCAAGGCAGTGGCCCTCAGACAATTGTCTTCCCTTGCCCTATTATAGTTACGCCCCTGGGAGGCTGCACTTAGCCAGCATGGATAAGAGCCACTGTTACACTTGGTGCTCATTCAGATGTTCCTTTTTTAAAGCCTGGAAATTCAGTAATCCAAAAACCTTCAGTTTAAGATGAGATTTAAGATGCTTTAAATTTTCATTTGTAGTCTAAAAAGCATGGACATTGCAAGCAAAAATGCCCATCTTAACTTCTGCACAATATAAGCTGTGAAGATTTTGTAGTCTGGTAGATTATGCTGCTTTAGAAATGAGGCTCCAGGCACCCACATTTTGCCTTGGTCTTTCAGCTTGAGATTGGTCTGCATCAAGGCAGAAATTCAATAGGTGCAACATGCCCACTCACTTGCTAGAGATGTTCCTGATGAATTTCTGCCTGATACATCTCGCTTTTAAGTTTATATGGTGTGGTAGTCAAAATGGGCACTTTTAACATGCCATTTCCATGTTTTCTGAAGCCCGAGGGGAAATTTAAAACATCTTAACTCTCATTTTAAATCAAAAGTGTTTAAAATCACTTAATAAAATACAATATGCATTAATAAAGCTAAGAAAATATTTTACATGGTGCTGTAAATATAGCAAAGATCGAATCAGACTCATTTAAACTGAAAGTTAAAAACCACTGAATAAAATAGAGAGCTTTTAGCAATGGCTTGGTTTTCCATGGTTTTCTTTTCTTTTTTGTTTCTATTATTTAAAAGAAGGTTAATGGGTGTATTTGTCTGTTCTGCATTAAGGGAAAAGCAACCCATACTGTGAAATCAGCATGGGGCCTCAGAGCTTCACAACAAGGACACTGCCAGATACTTTGAATCCCAAATGGAACTTTAATTGCCAGTTCTTTATTAAGGATCTTTATCAAGATGTGTTGTGTATCACTATGTTTGACAGAGATCAGTTCTCACCTGATGGTAAGAGAGATATTTTTAAAAAAGAAAAACAAACATCACAATCTGAAGTTATTGTATTTGTGTTACTTTGTCCCAAGCTGATGACTGGGTGTGCTGAGGAGCATAGCACAGCCTTCCCATTCTGCCTATCCAGGATCACTCACTGGCAAACCCATTATATTTTGTTCTTACTATTTTTGTCTGCCATAATGTCTCTGACATGAGTTATATCAGAGGTTGGTGGCAGCAACTGAATATTTCTGTTCTGTTTGTAACAGAATGATTATTTCCTGTGATCGCAAAATAAATGACCAAAGGGAGCTCTGCCTGGGGTGAGCAAGCTCTGTGACCATTACCCACTTATTCTCCCTTCTAAGTCCACTGTGACAGAAGAGTGGGGGGGGGATTAAATCACCCTCTTCTTCCTCCACTGGTCAGGGAAAGGCAATGCCTGGGGAGACCCAGACCCAGCTCCGTTGTCCTTCCTCATTATTGGTGTGGGGCCCTCTAAAGAGTTGGACACACCTGTGACACTCCCCTGGGACCCACCCTACTTCCTGTCCTGCTCCTGGCGTGCTCTCCCAATCCCGATTCCCTGGTGGCCCGTAGGGCGGGTCTGCCAATCCCTCCTCCTCTTCCCTGCCCCTTCCTGCTGTTCCATCATGTGGTGTCTCCTGCTCGGCTTGCTGCACACTGGGCCAACCCTGCCTAGCTGCCAGCTTGCCACACGCCAGCAATATGGCCCACCCCAACCTCAGGGTCAGGCTCTCGCGTTGTTAACGACAACAACAATTTATATACCGCTTTTCATCAAAAGTTTCCGAAGTTGTTTACACAGAGAAATAATAAAGAAATAAGATGGATCCCTGTCCCCAAAGGGGTCACAATCTAAAAAGAAACATAAGAAAGACAACAGTCACTGGAGGTACTGTGCTGCGGGTGGATAGAGCCAATTACTCTCCCCCTACTAAATAAAGAGAATAACCACATTAAAAAGGTGCCTCTTTGCCAGTGCGGATGCTCCTTCTGGTGAAATACCTGCCATTCGGGCAGAGGAAGGGATCATCTGTCCTGTGGCTGGGGTGACAGACACTGGGTTTTTTTGAGGGGGAATGTAATATTTTGTATCATTGAGGGCAGTTGTTTTACATACATGTCTGCATATGAAACTGTAATGTATTTTAATGTGGCAATGTCTGCTCAAGTGTCTTTTTTTCTACACAGTACAATTGCTGAAAGCAGAAGCAGCAAAAACTCACATCTTCTTAACACAATTCTGGATCTCAGTGTATGCCACTGTAATATAACAGGCAGCCCTTGGGCCTCAAAGAAGCTGGCTGACATACTGGGCAGGTTGCATAATGTTGCGCAAATGACATTACACAAAAGAAAGAGTAAGCAATGTATACACAAGTTGTGCAAATGACGTTGCAAAGGAGTATGCCCATTGGAAATAGGTTTACTTTTGTGTAATTTCATTTGCACAACTTGTGAACATGCAGTGTTATTGGGCTGACATACTCTCGTGCAGGATGTCAGCCAACAGGTAGCAGTTCTAGGTAGCAGTTCCTAGATGAAGGCTTAGATGTCTTCTCTTTGATCTGAGATGAAAAGGGTTGTTCCCATTAGTAGTGCCTCAAGCCCTCTGTATGCCAAATGCTGCTACCCTTGCGCACACTCGCCTCCCTCCTTTCCATTTTTTTAAAGTGGGGGCTGGAGGGCACCTTGCCATCCCAATAATCTGCTACCTGAGGCAACTGCCTCACCTTGCCCCATGGAAGAGCTGCCCTGGTTCAGCTGCTACTCTGGTTATGCTGAAACTCTGTTTAGGATGTGCATAGCACCTGTTCTACAAGATTCTGTGTTCAAACGCCCTGGCCGTGGTGTAATCATTACGGGGGACAAAGAAAGAAGCATGCAAGTGCAAAGCCTGCTCCTGTTCGAGCTGTGTACAGAAGGATATCTGAACAGCCCTTACTGATGAGGTTTCATTGTTTGTTACCTTATTTGAACCAAGCCTCATTTCTTTCTCTTATTCACCTTTTTTGTTCAACAGATTTCTTGGGTCGCACAGAAGTTCCAGTAGCCAAAATCAGAACAGAGCAGGAAAACAAGGGACCTACAACTAAACATTTACTGCTACATGAAGTAGCAACAGGAGAAGTGTGGGTACGCTTTGATCTGCAATTATTTGACCAGAAAACACTCCTCTAAAGGCAAAAATAAAAAAGGGGGAATAACAAAGATTATCCCCATTGGACTAGGAAGTGTTTTATTTACAAATAGGTTTTCAACCCAGGCAGGTACCTGAGCAGGAATTCTTGCTGCTGAATCATGTCTCCGGTTCACCTGTTGTACATTATTTCTTTGGTGTGTGAGCTGAAGTTGGTGGCAGTCTATGCAATGTAAAATGTACTGTATATAAGATATTGTAGCACAGTGCCTTTATTGAGATGGACATTTTTGAATGCAGATGCCAATGTTTCCATTCAGGGCTCTTAAAAGTATTAATTAGGAATCTGGCATTTTAAAAGTATGTTTAAAGTAATTAAACAGGTTAATATATTAATTACATATTAATATATAGACTGAATAATTGTGGGGGGGGTTTGAGAATAATTTTATCTCAAGCCTGGAATATGATCTCCACTTGACTTTCATCTCAGGATATTAGTTGTAAGGAATATAAGCTAAGTTTTAGCAGTTCAGGACGCTTTAAGCAAGGGGAGGCAGATTTTAGGCTTGTGGGATCTAGTTTGTTTTTAATCAAAACTTTGAGGTTCCACCAACCAGAGCCAATTACATGCTACATTCTATGGGCTATATGGCCTGCATGTAAAAATACAAGTTACTACAGATCAGGGATGTGAACACAAAACATTAGAGCTGGACAGCAGCAGATTTGCACAAACACCTAGTGAAAGAGAACCAATTAATACTCATATTTTACAGGTTAGGAACACTGAGGCGTAAAAAATGAACAATTAACACAAAGCCAGCAATGACTTTTTTAAAAAACTTGCAATTTTACTTGCTGTTAAAGCACTGAAAATCAAAAACCCTACCAACTGCAAATCACACCACGATCTACCAGTAGTTCTTTACTTTGGCATTTGATGAGGAAGTTAGAACTTTTTAATTCTGTTCCATTTTCTGAGTCAATGTGGTTATAAAAAGGAATGATTAGAAAAAATGATTCATTTTAAATACTGTGACCTACACTATGGATACTTTTCTGCTGTTTTAATATTTGTTTTTTAAAAAAACAATTGGGTTTTCTTGCAGATTTCCTTAGAATGTGGACCTTTAAGACTTGTCATAGCCAAAAGCCCCAGTCTAGAAAACATTTATTACACTTAAGTCCCATTGTTTTGAATGAGACTTAAGCACAACTAATATTACATAGATTGCAGTCAAGATATATGTAATCTGCATAAAATAAGCTTATTAATAAACTATACAGAGGCATAATTATTTTCTACAAATTAGTTTTATTGTGCTGCTCAATTTGGAAGACAAAGAAGTAATGCAGGAACTAAACTCAAATAAATTTATAGAAATGTTACATTTATTATGGAAATTGCTCATAGGATTTTATGGAAATACAGCTGCAGCAAGCTAGTTCTGGTGGGTGCCAAGTGCCCCCCTGAAATGTTTCCTGTACAAAAGCTCCAGCACAGCTCTGCTTGATTTTTGTGGGACTTGCAAAAGAAGCACTCCTGGTGAGACATGTTCATTACTGGGAATGCTGAAAGTAGTTGTGGGTTTTGGAGAAATATGCAAACCCATGAGAAATGCCTCTTTAACTTGCCTCACTGATGTTTAAGCACTGTATACAATGTGAAATATTTACTGAAGTTGTATCTTTTAGGTGTTAACTTGCCTAACTGGTTCTAGCAGAATTGCAAACCCAGCCTGAATATAACAGTTTCTGTGATTCATTGTTTCTAATACAAAATAAAAAAGATGATTTTCTGAGAGTATGGATTCAATTAAACAGAATGAGATCCCACTTTCTATAAACCTCTGTGTACAATAACATTTCTGGGGTGGGGGGGACGGGACAACTTCACATTTAGTTGAATATAGTGTCAATATGAATACTCAATCAACATTTGAGTATTACAAAACTACCAAATTTCTATGAGAGAACAGAATTATTTAGATTTACCATTCTTAAAGTAATAGAATGTGTTACTGTTTCTTGTGAGATGTAACTAATCCTTTTAACCAGTTTGCCTACAGTACTAAATGCGTACATGTTGCAAATCAACTGTAAAAAAGAACAACTAGCAGAGTTCATTACCAGAGTTAATATTTATATCCAAACTGGAATCTTCATCCATCAGTTCTAAGAACATGATGGGGGAGGAAAAGGCTGTCCAGTTATCTCAAGTTCAGCAGAACACGTTCAGCAGGCTCACTTTAGGCATCTTTCTTGGAAGTAGCCTCTGGTATTTGCTTTCCTTTCTATGTATTTTCTGGATGTCAGGTGTGCAGGCATCATGTTAATTCATTACATATGGTCATATAAATGGATTCTTGGCTTCTGCCGCCGCCTGAGTAATGGCAACTTTCATGTCACCTCTATAGGGCAATGTCAACCAAGTCTCAATTACTACAATTTGCAGCTTGAAATATTCAATTGGGTAGACAGTAATGAACAGATTTCCCATCTGCTCCAAGGCTAGCAATGAAGGACACTATGTATTGAACAACTGGCTGGACAGTCTTTTGCTTCGTATCCGTCTCTAGAAGTTCACTTAGCTGCTATATGAATATTTCCAACTCTAGAGAATGGTTCTTATTAGGAAAATGCTAAGTCCTGAATAACTCAGCCTCCTCTTGCAAGAGCAGTACCATTTTACACTCTTGCACCCACAAAGCTGACATTAACTCAGATGTTTGTACTCTATGTGCTGACTACAATCCTTGTTAAAAAAACAAACAGTATTGTGCAACTATACCAAGTAAACTCAGGGATATTTGATCTATAGGTGACACACAGTTTGAGCCCCCTTCATTTCTGGCTTATGCCAGAAAAATCTTAAGCCTTAAAAAAATGGTGCCTGAAAGTTATGTGCCCGTTTACTTAACTGCGTTTCAACAGACTTGTATGCAGTATCTCAGCACTCTATGCTACTGCACTGTAGACTGGATCAATAACTGCTGAATTAATCTTGCCACTTTAGAAATGTACCAAGCGCCTGTTTAGAGTTTTTTCAATTTGAATAGGTTGGTGAATATATTTTGCAGTTTGAGAGCTCACCCTACTGTAGCAAAGGCCACACTGATATTACATGTGCAAAAATAGCTTTGCAAGTGCACAGAGCATTTAATCCATGTGTTCCTTGAGTATTATACAGCAGGAAACTCTGCTGTCTGCTTTATGATTTCCAAACATGAGGCTCTATGGACCAAGACTGCCCTCAGCCTATGACTCCTAATCCGAGGGTTAGCAAATATTGATGCAGCCGCTCTAAAACAGCTAAGCTCTGCGGCTTATCTATATTCCACACTGTACTGTTGTGTTCTTAGTTGCCTGTGACTGATGCAAAAAGCTGAGGATCTATCTTTTTACTTTCCAAGTATTTACTGTTAACTGTAGCTCACATTAGCCTCACTACTTTTGCTTTACAATCTTGGACAAGGAATCCACTTCAAAGAGGCCTCATTAGGAAGCAGATTTTATTGCTGGTTTCAAAACGGATGAGCCATTTAGTATTTGGTTTGCCATGAGACCGGACATACTGAAAAATCTGATTTCCTGGTAGAGGAGCCTCTCTTGTTCCGTGGAAGCCAGGACGAGTCACCCCAGTTCTTGAAATCCATAGAACTCAGGTTTCTAGTGGTGATCATTTTTTGCCTTTTAACAGAATGAAATTAGGATGGTTAATGCTGTCCACCATTGTCAGGCACTAATGCTGCACCACTTGTACACTGAGTTATGTCGAGGCTGTTATTCTGACACAAGAAAAAAAATTATGACAGACTGACCCATATCCTAACATATGACTTTTCAACGATATGCAAAATAAAGCCTTGCCAGTAGTTACATTGGTAAGATCGGGGGACAGTGTAACATACACGGTGTGTGAACAACACAGTACTATTCCATTAGGATAGATGGACAGGACAAACATCTTCCGTGAAAGCCTCCTCCTCTTGGATTTAAGAGGCAGCCCATTATAAATGGCAGAAAGCATGAGGTTATGCCCAGACCAGTCTCTGCTTTGAACTGGACAGGAGGTTCCTCTCGGGGCTCCTGGCTTTTCTGGCTAGGATATGTTTCTCCTTGTGTGTTGTCTCTTGCTCTTTACCTTGCCTAGCTCTGATATGTGCCTTCCTATAAAAAAAGAAGAAGAAGAAGAGGAGGAGACACTCACCTTGCCAAGAGACCAGCTACCATGATCTGCTCTCTTCCCACCCCTCCCTTGCCTCTCACAGACAGAATTTCCATTGCTGGGATCCAGCTGCTATGAAGATGTATCCAGGAAAGCCTGCTACGCCTACAAAAAGTGGGAAAGGCCCAGACTATGTACAGCCTTCATTTTCACAATGGACCAATGATCTTCACCCTGGAGCATGTGGTAGAATCCACTGTGAAGAAAGCTCTTTCCCGGACTGGTGAACAATGGGGGTCCCTTCCCGCTCACCTTTGACAATGGCATTGATCTAGTAAGTAAAGGAGTAATGCAGGGCGGGCAGGGACAGCAACAGAGAGAAGACTGCACCTTACCACCTCTGCAGGTCTGGCTCTCACCCTAAATTCCCAGCTTTTACATTTTTATTGACGGTTCTGCTCTGAACCACTGCTCTTTTCCTTTCCATTGTGTTAACTTGTAAACTACCCTAAAAATATTTCCATTGAATGGCAGCATATAATTAAAACAACAACGACACACAAATATATAATGAAAACAATGGAAGATCAGTGATTTCTGGGCCCCAACTCCATTTGCAGCACTTACTACTACCACCACCACCTTCTCCACCCAGTAAGGCCTACAGGACCCCCAGCAATTGATGTCTAGAAGTGCTTTTCCCCACATTCGTTCCTTAGATGAGGCACTGTTACCTTTCTAGTAGAAGTTGTGCTTCCCACACGGCACAATCTTCACACTGTTCATGCAGTCAGTAGGTAACCACAACAGAGTGCCATTCATAAGCTCTTCTAAGGTACTATTTCAGGGGTTGGAGTCCCAGTCTTTCTACATCATGAGACATCTTGCCTTCTCTCTTCAATTGTACCTTCCCTCAGAGGCAGATTTCCACAGGGTGGGGCAGTTTCAGGATGGAAGTTGTGATCTGTGCTGTGGTGCCTCCAAGAGAGCAGGGATGTAGTGTATGCCTTTCCTTGTCCTGATAAGTCAACCCAGGTTCCTTGATAGGCAAACACTAGTTCTATAGCAAAGAGTGGTTTCAACTTTCTCCCCTCACCTATCACCTTCCAAGGCAAGGCAACATCAGCCCAGAGAGATGATACCTCCCAAACATTTAAGGCAAGCAGCTAACAAAGT
This sequence comes from Hemicordylus capensis, assembly GCF_027244095.1. NCBI lineage: Eukaryota > Metazoa > Chordata > Lepidosauria > Squamata > Cordylidae > Hemicordylus > Hemicordylus capensis. The sequence goes on along the minus strand of NC_069657.1, from coordinate 243,377,297 downwards.
CTCAAGACATTGTAGCTCTTTGTCTACCCTAGGAGACAAAACCTTCAAGAGTTTCCCTTTATGGCACTATCAGGTGGGACTAAAAGAATGAATCAGCCACAAATTTACAAAACCATTTTCTCCTGAAGCCCCTCAGTAGCCCAAATGTGGGGCCTCCACAGCCTTGACCTTGAGAATGTGTGGTTTCCAGAAAACCACCACGATGACTTTCTTGAGGTGGTGGTTTTCTTTAACTGAATAAAGCCATGGCCTCAAAGGCTGCTGTGAAAATGAGTTCCAGTTGGGAAACAAGTATACCAGAGCTGGGATGAGGATGGTATAAGGGCCACACCTTTTAAGAACCTTCATATGTGTCTGAGAAGAGATGGTACCCTTTTTCTGACACACTAAGATATTGAGGTCATTCTCACAACCAGCTCTGCCCAGGCTAGCACAGCCTTACCCACGTAGAGCAGGTCGTGAGGAGGGCTGGGATCGGGCCCAATCCTGGCACTCCTTCACCGGGTAGCTCGGGTTTTAAATCCAAGCTAAAAGTGAGGGTGCATGCGTGCCCTCCACCTCACTGCCCAGTCGCGTGGAAGCAGCCCGAGCTTCCACAGAGCCAGGCAGAAGCGCCCAGCAGCAGGGAAATCCTCCAGGATACCATGCTCCTCAATGTGCGATGCAAGGAGACCCAGCCTGCTTTCCCCTGTCACCCTCACTGCTCCCAATCATGGGGGGGGAGGGGGGAGGCACGCAGGCTCCTGCCTTCTCCACCAGCCCACCCCAGCCCGTGGGTCGTGTGGACGACCCTATTGGGTAGCATCCAGTGTGGTGCTTGCACAATAGGACAAGCCCAGACTATTTTGCCCACTCCCTCTTCCTTGCAGTCTCCTGAGCCCCCACCCCACTGCCACAAAGCTAGGTCTTAGGGTGAAGGGAGCCTTGGCAATAGTGTAGGATGTGGAGTGGATCGCTACAGGAGAGGAAGGACAATTCCCCCCCCCCCCCCACCACCAAAACTGGGTAGAAACACTAAGATGTCTGCACCCCTACCTGGTTTCTGGAGATTCTCCCTTCCCCATGAAGCCACCTGGACCGAATCCTACACCATTTCATGTTTATGTTCTGCCTTCTCCAGAGTGATAACCTCAAAACCGCCTTGAGATTGTTTTAATGAAAGGCGGTATACAAATTTAACAATAACAATAAACAAAATTCCCTATTTCTCTATTTCTGAGGGCCTATTAACCCACTTGGAATTTGGAAGTCCTCAAGGCCTGATTGAAACCTCTGAGCTCTATCTCAACTATCCATCACATGATACATGTGTGCATTGTATATGGCTGTCCTCAAACCTGTGTTCTCCTTCATCCTTGGAAAACAATACCTATTTGTCAGGGCCCAGAACTTAATTCTCTCTTCAGTTTGTTACAACCCTTAGGAGAAAAATGTGTTAGACACTGATCAGGGCTCTAAAGTATACATAGACAGGACTAGACCCATAAGAAGTCAGAATTCTCAATTTTTTGCTTTCCAAGGAGCCAAAGTATTTTCAGAGCATCGCTGAGTGAAGACCAAACACCAGAAACTGCCTATTCAGTCATCTAGCCATTCAGACAGCGATGGACCCTTTGGTCAGGAAGCTATCAGCTTACTGAATGTTTGATGGAAGTCTCTCCTCAAAGAAATGTGCAGTGCTACCAGCCAATTCTCCATCCACTCAGTAATGTGATACTGAAGCAGGGCTGACATTTCTGAACCAAGGTTTCTCCACAGTATTCCGTTCCTGTTGCCCTATGGCTTCGAACTGTGCTAAAGAGACATACTGTGCAGGGGAAGGAACACTGGCGGGTGAGAGGGGCACATGCACAGCTCCGAGGCCCGCCAAAGCACATTGGCGCTAAGGCAGGCTGCTCTGTGCCTACTAAGCACTGCATAATCCTACATGTGACATGACTACAATTGAGAATAATGGGAATAGCATTGCAACTGCAATTGCTCAATGCTTAGTATGCACAGGACAGCCCGTCCCCGCAGTAAAGAGACAAAGGGAGGTGGGACAGAATGGGAGGAAGAAGTCTAGAAATCCCAGTTACCACCACCAGAAGAGATCCCATCTTCTCTCTCCAGTTGTATTTCCTTGCAGGGAAGTCCCTTCAGTAAAATGAGCTTCAGTGGGGTAATAAGGAAGAGTTAGAGAATGGGGTGGTCCACTAATAAAAGGAAAAAATGGGGAGGCTTTAGCTGAGAAGGAAAGAAAGAAAAAAGGAGATTGACAGAAAGAAGTGGACAGATGGGGTCAAAACAAGATGTGTGACACTAGGGTTGCCATGTCCCCCGGAATTTAAGGTAGCCCCCAGATTTTGGGTCCTCCACCTGGCTGCTAAATTCCACCCAGATTTACATGGATTTCAAACGTGCTGCCTGGATTTTACTGTAGATCCAATCACATGGGAGGGCAGAGAAGGAGGGGAAAGTATACAAATCTGTCAAATAAGTAACTAAAATGCAAATTAGCTTATGTATAATTTGCATAATATGCAAATTAGTTTTTTTTTTCATAATATGCAAATTAGGCCACCTGAATTTGGGAAGCTTGAATATGTGACACAGAATTCTGAACAATGGATTCAAACAGAAAGGAGTGATTGGAGCAGAGGGGGAGGGGGAGACAGAACAGCAGAAAGCAAATGTATGTCTCAGCAGCAGCAAAACAACATTTTTAATGTAGCCAATCTGTGGATAAATGGATAATATATTGACTTTGGGACAAACAAGGAACTGTTAGCAAGATCCTGATTAATGTTAATTTCAGACAAATTAGTGTAGATTCAAACAACTTTGTGACATTATGTTAAGTTTTATGATGGAGGTTTCAGATGACACAACACATTAGCTGTCGCTGATGGAATCTTTTCAACAGAAAGAAAAGTTAATACAGTAAAAGCTTTCATATGAAAATCACTGATTGTGTAAATTCACTTGTAAAAACATGTTTAGAAACTTGTGAAAACACGTTTAGCAAGCTTTACCTGCTCTTTTGACGAATTTCACTTTCCATGTATCCAGCTGGGATTTTCAGCCATTCTATTGGATTCATAAGTTGCCGGCTCAAAGGAAGCAGTGGCAGTTCAGCCTTATGGAGTTCATTCATTTCCTTGGAAGAGAATATTTTGCCTGTGGGAAGTTAAAAAGCACGAAGAACAAAATCATTTCCATACTCTAGAGCAGAGCTGCTCAACTTTGGCCTTCCTGCAGATGTCGGCCTACAACTCCCACAACCCTTTATTGTTGGCCACTGTGGCTGGGGATTGTGGGAGCTGTAGTCCAAAAACAGCTGGAGGGCCGAAGCTGAGCAGTCCTGCTCTAGCATAACTTGCAGATGAAGTAAAGGTAGTTATCATGGGCCAAATCCACACCTCCCAAACACATACAATCCTCCTGCCACTTCATAATACGCCTGTGCTCAGGAAAAACTATTTGCTTTAGAAGCTGCTTCGGAGAGTGAGGAAGGGTTGATGTGCTTTGCCCCTTGGCTTCAGCTCACATTGCACTTTGCATCAACCCAATTTCACTTGCTTTCAGAGGCAAAGTATAAGTCACGCAGCCCTTTGAAAGGAGCCAGGCAGTGGGATGTGGGGGAAATCTCTGCTGCTTAGCTTCTGCATCATGCAAAAGGTGGGGAAGAAGGGTAACCCTGCCCCTTCACAGTAAACCCCGAGTCAAAATAGTTCCCCTTTCTCCCCGATTTCCAGACCTTCAAAACAACCCTTGGAGACAAGCAAGGCGGTTTCTTCCACACTTGTCTTCAAGGGCGTTTTTGAAATGCTGCACCCTGGAAAAGATGAGGAAGCACAACCCACCCTGGGGGACCTCTGATGCTGAGGGACTGCTGTAAGGTGTGGACCCTCCCCTGATTCCTAGATGTAGCTCTTCAAAAGAGAAGAGCTACATCTGGTGAGAGCCAGCGTGGTGTAGTGGGTAGAGTGCTGGACTAGGACCGGGGAGAGTCGAGTTCATATCCCCATTCAGCCATGAAACTAGCTGGGTGACTCTGGGCCAGTCACTTCTCTCTCAGCCTAACCTACTTGACAGGGTTGTTGTGAAAGAGAAACTCAAGTATGTACTACACCGCTCTGGGCTCCTTGGAGGAAGAGAGGGATATAAATGTAAAAAAATAAAAATAAAAATAAATAAATAAAAAGGAGTCCAAGAACCAAGCAGCAGGGGGAAATCTCTGCTCCTCAGCTCCTAGGCTTGAAGCTCAAGCTAACCCAGAGCAGATCCGAAGCTTCCGACAACTTTGTTTCCCTTCTACCCGCTTCAGACAGCTGCCACTTTGGATCGGGGGTAAATGAAGCTGTCTAAAGTACCCTGCGCGCCTTCAGATCCAAACACTTGAAGCAATGCACAGCCCTACTTCATAATCTTTTGGGAAAGATTTCAGGTGTCATTTTTCAGTTCCCCCAATCCTATTCCTCAGAACTGAGAGCCAGTATTGTGTAATGGACTGGGAGCAAAAAGTCCTAGGCTGAAATCCCACACAGCTATGATGTGTACTGGGGACCTGGGCCAATCACCATCTTTCAGTCTAATGTTCTTCACACAGTTGTTGCGAGGATGAAATGGGGGGTAAGAGCCTTATACACTACCTTGAGTTCTTTGGAGGAAATGTGGGATTGCTCATTCTAATAATCAGTTGCTTATTAGAAATCAATAATTACTGTTTGGTCTAACGGTGTGGAAGAGGAGGAAAGCAATGCAACGGTCCTTTTCCAGAGCCCTCACACCATCAGTCATTAAAATGGGATATAGAATGCTGCACATTAGTACATAGTATAAGCTCTAGAGAGTACCTGTGTCACACTGCTGGATAATCCCAGCCTCAATGTATCTTCCTTGTATCTCCTTTAACAAGGGATCACATAAATGTGGAATTGAAGCCTATGAAAAACACAGCTAAATTCATATTTATGTACTTTAAGCTCCCATTACAACATTAAATCAGTGAGACTTTATTTCCATAGGTTAGGGTATTAAGTTCAATGCATAGAGAGTGTAGGGGATAGTTTAGCTGCTTGAAAAGCTCCCACTGATGTCGGTGGAACCCAATCGCATTTGCTCTCTAATAATGAAGAGAGAGAGTGTGTAGTATGTATGTGTATTTATGAGGTCAAAATTCAACTCAAGTAGTAAGCACTACTCACCTTATCCCAGTACTTCATAATTGGCTTTTGCAGTGATCCCAGACAGCAATGGTATTAGGCCCACATATCCACCTTTTTGGATCAGATTCTTCTACTTTCGCTTCCAGAATTAGATTAACTCTACTAAATCCTGTCACACCAGAACACCCTGAGGCTATGCAATGCTCAATAATGGAGTGAAAACATTATTGAGCATTGCATAATGTTGGAAAACAATATGCTGACTTATTGCTTGGTAATAACCCACCAAACAAGCAATTTTCTGCATGCATTGCATCCACAAACTCACATCCAGTAGAGTTATTCAGAACTGTGACGGAACTATCCAGTGTTCCCTCTAAGAGGGATTCTCAGATGTTGTTGACTACAACTCCCAGAATCCCCAGCTACAATGCCTTTTGCTTGGGGATTATGGGAGTTGTAGTCAACAACATCTGGGAATCCTGGTTAGAGGGCGCACTGCAACTAACTCAGATTCCCCCTTCCCTGAACTTGAATTTGGAATCATCAGTGGCCTGCCGTGATGCCATTAATGAGAATTTTCTGATAATAAAATCTCTTGCAATTGAGCTGATCTAGATACCACTATAGTTGCAAGTCAATGGAAGAGGTGACCAGTAACATGGTTAGACTGGAACTGTTTCAATTTGTGACTCCCAAGAATGTGGCAAATCGCTTGGAGCTGTTCTGTCTCGTTCCTTGCCCATCATGGCTTGCATCTTCTAATACGGAGGCTACATCATAAATGCCTCACTGAGGGAGGAGAGGATGCCCCCATGTCTTAAGGAGGCAATAGATCCCACCAGAAATGAGGGACCATTTTTAACGGCTTCAATTTTTATTTATTTCTGTTTTAACGTTTGTACACCACCTAGAGATTCCATATGGGGTGGTATACAAATGTAATATTATGTAATATTATGTAATATAATTGTGTACAAAACCCATCTTTATCATTTAAAAGCCTTTATATCTGACATTATGTATATCTTAGTTGTTTTCAAAACAGGAAAGCTAGAGTTTAATTTTACATAGAATTTTATTTATTTCGTTTAAAAGATTAGCCTTCCACTTTTCTTACCACTTAAGAAAAGCAATTAGCAACAATATACAAAATGCAAACACTAAAGAAAAGAAACAGCTTATTATGCATATTAGCAGAAGCTCGCCTCCCTTGCAGACGATCCACATGGAGTTGCTGGGCATGCAAATCATGTTTGCATCAGATGATCAGATGATGGGCTGCGTGCAGCTGTGGGGAGCAGAACGTGTCGTCCCAGCCCCCGGAAACCCCACATTGCACCATGTGAATACACGCTGCTGCATTGTTGGGGTCCCCGGAAACCCGCACCTTTGCCAGCGCCGGATGGGAGCAGCTGGTGCTGAGACACAAGCTGGGGCCAATATGCAAGCAGTTAGGCCAGGGTAAGGGCACGCTCGCGACCTTATGCTCAGCTCACCAGTGGGCTCCCTAGGCAGATTTGCTGCCAAGGCACTGCAAGAAGCCTCGTCACTACTGGTGGTTTTCACAAGCAGCCAAGTCCAGGCTTAGCTGCCCTAGCCCGGTCTTCGGTGCTCGTGAGAACAGCCTCAATGTCAGTTACATAGTCTTATGTGATAAACATGTTGTTGCTTTAAAAAAAAATTATTAAACTTAACAGTGGCAACAAGGATGGGATCCTCCTGGGATGGCACTACTGCTGTTTTCTGCACAGGAAAAATCCACAAGTAGCTGCTGTTGGTCATTTAGAACCAGAAGCCTTGCAGAGGACAAGGCCCGGCAAAGCCTTTTTGCAGTCAGTTAAAAGAAGGGCCCCTTCTAGGCAGTGAAGACAGGCATGTGAAGTAGCCGGTTAACAGCCTCATGAAATAGATAGAGATGGGATCTCAAAGAGAAAGTATGGACCATTTTCATGATTCTGTGGAGGACTGGGCCACGTATATTGAGTGCCTGGAGCAATACTTTGTACAATCATCCCTTGTCAACTGTGGGTTTCTCAATCACGGTTCTGAGTATCCGCGACTAGGAAATTGTGGCAGGACTCACCAACCGTGACCCGAGTTTGGAGAGATTTTGGGGGGCAATTTTGGGTGCTTTTTGTGATTTCTGGGGGTCAGGGGGTGATTTCCAGGGGTTCCCCTTCACTCCTCTTAGTGACTCGTGGTGATTTGGAGGGATTTTTTCTATTTTTATTGTATTTTGCAGTCCTTTCATGACCTCAATTCCTCTAACCCTCAGTTTGCCATTGATTTCAATGGCTCATCAACCGCAAATTCACCAACCGTGAGGTTTTCCTTGAACAGAACCCTTGTGGTTAGTGAGGGATGACTGTATGCTATGATACTCCAGAGGAAAAGAAGGTGCCAGAATTATTAAACTACATGGGAGGTCAAACACACCGCTTTCTTCGCAGTTTGACATATCCCATGTTATGCCTGATGGCATGGAGCAACCCATAGCTTTAACCTCCAGATAGTTAAGTTTGGCAAAGTGCACCTATGCTCAAATAGATAGAGAGGCTTTGGCCTTGATCTGAGGAGTTGAGAGGAACTTCACCTTAGTTACTGTTGGGATTTATATGTATATACACTGCCATTGTTCTTGCCACTGATGTATTGTATGAATATGTGTAGGTTTGAGGTAAAGTTTAGAATGTTTGTGTCAAATATCAGTTCTGTAGACTGATTGGTCAGTTTGTATTTCTTCTTGGACGCTTGAGATTGTTATTTATATTTCACTCAGAGTAAGACTGTTGTTTAAAATTTGGTAACAGTTGAGAAATTAACCTTAGTCACTTTGTTAACAACCTCAGTTTCTGCTCTGTTATACTCCGCTACATGGGGTTACGGGCCTAGAGTGCTGGAAATAATAAAATAGGCAACAAGAAGTTTATTAACAAGAAATGGCTACTTTTGGGTCTACAAAGATGCATCTAGCTGTAGAGATACTGAGTTATAAAAACTATAGAAGTTGGTAATTTAAAGTAAAGATATGGCTAAATACTCTTGGACTACCTTTTGTCCTGGAAGAACAGATACCATTAGAGAGTAGGGATGTGCATGAATCAATGTCTTTGATTTGATCTGAGCCTGAATTGAATCACCCCTGATTTGTTTTCTGTCAATCTGTCCCTCTGAATCACCCCAGATTTGATTTGGATTTAATTTTGATTGAATAGGGGCACCAAATTTGGGTGGTGGGTAGGTCCCCATGGGTGCCACCTACCACCAAAATTTCAAGGCAGAGGGGCACTTGTTTGATCTTTAATGATTTTTTTTTTTTTAGCTCTTACTGATTTTGTATATTTCTGCCATAGGAAATAATGGGGCTTCATAGTCGCCCTATCCTTAACCATAACATGGACCCCCAGCTTTCATTTTTTTAAAAACAAAAAACAAACCTAAGCTCTAGCCCTTGTAGAAGTGGAGTTAGGGAGCAAAATGTGCAGTTACTATTTTTCAAGTGTTTGGATTCTTTGATATATAATAACCTTTCCTCATAATGAATCTCTATGAGGATTCACTGCACACCTTCATTTCTTCTGTTCATTTTGACTATCATTGGACAGTGCCAACTGTCAATTGCCATGTGTCAGCTACATGCCCAACCCCCCCCCCCAAACACACACTGAGGTACTCAGTTTATTTTTTAGGAATTTTTGAAGGGTTTACATTCTTTGGGGTCTTCATTAACCCACTACAAACAAACCCACTAAAACACTACAATATTTTATATCCTAGCTTTGTTTTACTGTTCACTGCCTTGTAAAAGCAATGCTTTTAAAAGGCAGCAGTGTGTTAAATAAATGCATCCATCACGCTTAACCCCAACGGATTCCTTTGCAGGCTACTGCTTCTGCCCACAATGCTACGTAAACAATAGCATAGCCATCAGTGCTTAGTCACTCAGCTTAATCTTCCAGTCAGAATAAACCTCTGAAATGAACACAACACACTGAATCTCATACCTTCCAAATGTCTGTACATGTCTTCAGGAACAAAGGATCGTAAGTCGAAGGACTGTAACTCTCTAAAAATGCGCTGCCCTACGTAAGAAAGATAAGCACTAAGTCAAGCTGTGGCTACAATACTCAGGAAGCAGATGGTTAATATCTGTATACTGTATGTACCTCTAAAGTACCACAGAGGAAATACCCTGGATGATTATTCATAGGTCTCCTGCCCTCATCTTATATTTTATTTATTTGATTGATTGATTGATTGATTGATTGATATACCGCCCTTCCGAAATGGCTCAGGGCGGTTTACAATTAAAACAAAAAACATTAAAAACAATTAAAACAGAGATACAAATATACAAATATAAATACCAATTTAAAACAACTTAAAAAACAATTAAGCTATCAAAACAATTTAAACCCTGAAAACCAGGTATTAAAACAATTAAAACTGATTAAAAACCCTGAAAGGCCAGGCCAAACAGATAGGTTTTAAGGGCTCTCCTGAAGGACAGTAAAGAATCAAGATTACGAATTTCTGCCGGGAGTGCATTCCACAGTCCAGGAGCAGCTACAGAGAAGGCCCGCCTCTGAGTCATCACCAAACGAACCGGTGACAACTGGAGACGGACCTTCCCAGATGACCTTAACGTGCGGTGGGGATCATGTAAAAGAAGGCGCTCTCTAAGATATCTTGGACCCAAGCCGTTCAGGGCTTTAAAGGTAATAACCAGCACTTTGTATTTTGCCCGGAAACATATTGGCAGCCAGTGTAACTGTTTTAAAACAGGCATCATATGGTCTCTCCGGTTTGCCCCAGAGACCAATCTGGCTGCCGCATTCTGAACTAACTGAAGTTTCTGAACTAACTGAAGTTTCAGGACTACGTACAAATATTTAGCATTTGTTTAGGGTACAATGCATTTTAGAACCATAAAGTGTCATAGAGTTGGAAGGTACTTTGAAACTCTCCTGGTCCGACCCCCAGCTCTGTGGAGGAATCTGCTGCTCTATACCTGACAGATGGCTGACCAGCAAACCTCTAGTGGAGAAAGGCCCACCACTATGCAAGGCAGATTGTTCCACTGTCAAACAGCTCTTACAAGTTAGGGAGTTCCTCCTAATGCCTAGCCTGAATCTACTTCATTGCAATTTCAACCCACTGGTTCTAGTCCTGCTCTCAGGAGCAACTGAGAAGTCCACTCCTCCTATGGGACAACCTTTCAGATACCTGAAGATGGTTGCACTATCTCCTTCTTCTCTCCAGGCTAAACCAGACTTGGCTTCCAGGCCCCTCCCCATCTTTGTTGCCCTCTTCTCAACCTGTTCCAGTTTATCAGTGTCTTCCTTAAAATACAGTGCCCAGAACTGGCCAAGCGAGTCTGACCAGCATAGATTTTTCTCTCATCTTCACAAACAACTCCCTGAAATCAGGCACTTTACACACATGCAACTGAGAAGGAAAATTAACCCGAAACAAAATCCAATCCAGAGCCCAAATACTTCAGTCACTGGACAAATTTATTTAATAATCAAGCTACAATACTAGCTGCTGCTGCTTCTTCTTTTTTAATCCTTCAGCATTACCAGGGTTGCAATTTTTAGTGCAATAATGGTCCCCAAACTTACAAGTCTGATAAGAAAGGCTTTCAATTATTGCACAGATTTTGTTACCACTAGGGCACAAGTGGCTAATGAGGGATAGGTTCTTGACTAGGGAGTTAGACGTAGGGCATGTCTACATTTTTATCACTTTTTCATAAAACTGTCATAAAATTTTATCACATTTTTATCAGTTTTAAGTCTACTTGTCATGGCTCCAAACAAAAAAACCTTGTGAACTGTCACTTTTTTGGCGGAGTGGGGGCACTAGGGCTTTCCAATAACATCCCTAATGAACTATCATTCTGGGGAGGGGGGGTTGTTTTGCTCATGACAGTTAAGTTGAAAACCAGTTTGAAACTAGTTGTATTTACAGTTAAGAAGTATCCCATGCAAGTGTGTCCTCCCTGTAAATAGCTTGGAAAACCCTAGTTAGGCTTTCATTTCCATCATCATAAGTTTTGGGCGGTATAGAAATAATAAATAAATAAATAAATAAATAAATAAATAAATAAATAAATAAATAAAATAAAATAATTCTCAGATATACAGTTACATGGGTTATCAACCCTCTGTACAAATATAAGGATGCATCCCTGCCCCAAGGAGCTTACAATCTTTCTGAGATGTAAAAGTTTTTACAGTCTTAAGGGGGAATAAAGATATAATGCTAGATAGTCAGTATACAATGCAAAACTATGATGTCCCTTTGTCTCCTCAGTTCAGGACATCTACAGTGCAGGTAGCACTGAGCCGAGCATATCTTTCCCCCAAGTCCTCAACAACATCCACTAAATACTTAACAAGCATTATAAGTTTGAGCAGTTGAACCTGGTCTACTGTAGAAGAGCTGACCCTTGTTATGGGTCATGGAACTGAAGAAAACCAAAGCATCTTCTGTCTTCAAGGATATTTAGCACTGTCACTATTCTTCTGACGAGCTTGATACCTCCTGTGAGATTGGATAGGTGGAGGTATAGGGAGAAAGAAAGGATTATGGGAATGATAAGCACTGAAGTCAGAAGAAGAGATCTGTCTGGAATCTGGAGGCTGTTGTGAGGGCTGAGGCTGTTGAGAAGATGAAATAGAGGGTTGCGGAGCAGGAGGTGGAGAGGAGGGAGGAAGAGGAGATATGGGGAAATTTGGCAAGATAGTTGAATTGGCCACCTCTCGGGGGAACAGCTGTAAGAAGGGTGATTGAAAGAAAAGAGAGGGTGAGTGGAGGTAAGGAGGAAATGGAGGAAGGAAGTGGAAAAAATAAGGTGGGACAGAGGGAGGAAGCAAGATTGAAGGAAGAACCATCATTGGTGGAGACACAGAAGGAGAGGCTGAAAGAAGAGAAAATGGAAATGGAGGAAGGAAAGAGGGAAAGTATGAGCTATCAGAAGGGAAAGGGGACTCCAAAAGTGGGTGAAATGGAGGAAGAAGCACACAAAGAGAAACTGGGGATCCAGGAGCAGAGGAAGCCTAATAGAAAAGAGATACAAGGAAAAAGGAACACAAATAAATGAACAGAAAGGTAGAGAATGCTATCGAAAGCATGACAATTAGTGCAAGAAAAAAAAGATTGCTTACCTGTAAGTGATGATCTGGAAGTGATCTGTTGTCACTCATGACCAGTGGGTTACTGCACTTGCACAGGGGCCTCTCAGATAGATTTATCAGCTCCTCTCTACACTCCTCCCTGCTACACTCCAGCTCAGCATAGCCGTTACTTCCGGCAGTTTGGGTGCCATTTTGTTCAGTTTCTGGTAGACTGCCAAGCCAGGCAATCTTCCATCACCAGGTAAGGTAAGTCTTTTTCTTTTTTAAAAAAAATCACTGCAGCGGGTAGGACCAGGAGCATCTCATGAGTGACAACTGATCATCTCTGACCTCCTTGCTAAAATATATAACTTATCCCTGCGATCAGGCTCTGTACTGGAGGACTGGAAAGTAGCAAATGTAACACCAGTTTTCAAAAAGAGGTTGTAGCTTAACGTCCGTTCCAGGCAAATTGATGGAAAGCATCCTCAAGGATAAAACTGTAAAGCACAAAGAACAACAGGCCCTGCTGGGAGAGAACCAGCATGGCTTCTGCAAAGGTAAGTCTTGCCTCATGAACCTTTTGAAGTTCTTTAAGAGTGTCAACAAGTGTGTGGACACTCACTTGAACAAGTGTGTGGACACTCAAGTGTGTGGACACTCACTTCATGGAGGAGGGGTCTATCAATGGCTACTAGCCATTGACAGACCTCTCCTCAATGAAGTTATCCAAACCCCTCTTAAAGCAATCCAGGTTGTTGGCTGTCACCACATGTTGTGGCAGAGAATTCCAAAAGTTGAGGTGGCTATAAGCCACCTCCAGCCTCAAAGGCTGGGTGCCTCTGAGAACCAGTTGCAGAGGAGTAACAGCAGGAGAGGGGGCATGCCCGCAACTCCTACTTGTAGGCTTCCAGTGGCATCTGGTGGGCCACTGTATGAAACAGGATGCTGGATTCAATGGGCTTGGGCCTGATGCAGCAGGGCTGTTCTTATGTATGTCCAGATCATCAGTTACAGGTAAGCACCCATACACATTGGTCCAATACCCACTCTTAAACAATATTGCAGAAATTTTTGGTCCACAGTACCCTGCACAATGAGGGAAGAAGACCTGAGCGCCAGGTAGACTGCCATTAGCTCCAGGAAGTTGATGTGCATCCGCTGCTGCTGCGCAGTCCATGTTCCCTGAGCTTGATGGGTCCTACAATGAACTCCCCATCCAGACAACAATACCATCGTAACCCACTGTGTCAGAATTGGGGGCTGGAAAAACATCCCCTCCAAGAGGCTGCTTTCCGCCATCCAACGCTTCAATGATATTAGTACAGGTAAGGGAATTGACAGCAGCATTTCCTGGCTGTCCACATTCGGATGGAGTACTCTGAGATAAACAGCTGTAGTTTTCTCATTCTCAGTCTTGCGTAATTAACCACAGTGTTGTGTGAGGCCATCAAGCCCAGTAACCTCTGTATGTGCCATGACTGTTGCACCAGCTCCTCTTGGAAAACATTTAGAAAGCATTTGGAAAGCATTTTGTAAACCCTTGGTGTGGTGGATAAGCCGAAGGGTAGCACTCTGTATGCTACCCTTCAGCTTATCTGACTCTCCCACCATAAAATGCAGATATTTCCAATGGTTGTGCTGGATCTCTGTATGTAAAGATGCATCCTTCAAATCCAATGTTGCAAACCACTCCTCCTTAATGAGGAGTGGAAGAATGCCTTGCAACGTTACCATCCTGAATTTGTGCGTATCTATGAATTGATATAGGCTTCAGAGGTCCATTATCACTCTGATTTCTCCATCTTGAAATCAGAAAATAGCATAAGTAGAACTCCTGCAGCCTGTCTGCCCACCACACCGGAACAATTGCTCCCTTCTCCAACAGAGTGTCCACCTCCTCCAGCAATGTAGAAGTTGCAGGAGTGAATTTCATGCCCATGAAAGCTGGCAAACTTTCAAACTCTATCACATAACCAGTGTTGATAATCCGTAGAACCCACTGGTCCAATGCCATGCTAAAGCATGACTTACCAGTCTGATGATATTGGCACTCACAAAGCTGGTGCTATATGTTTTGGTTTCCGCATTCACAAAGCTTTGGCTTTGGTAGTAAATGCTGTGATAGTTGGAGTTTGGTACAGACAGTGGAAAGAATCAAAGAGACTGTTTAGCAGAGTCTTCGCCTGTACAGGGTCCTTGATTTTTTATTTTTGGCCCTGTAACTCATTCTTTGGTATGGCTTGTGCTGTTTTTGGTAATCATTTTGATCCTGGAACTTGTAATTTGTACGTTGGTGATTGTAAGGCCTATAATGAGATGCACTCTAGTTGGCAGTGGCTGTAGTAGAAAAACTTTTTGCAGTGTACTTGGACTTCTTAAAGGTTTCTGTTGTTGTGTCTGAACTCTCACTGAACAACCCCTTGCCATCAAAAGGCAAGTTCTCAATCCAGTCTTCCACGTCCATTTGCAGAGTGGTTGACTGGAGACACGTATGCCGGAGAGAAATTGCCATGGTCATTGTACGTGATTCTTTCTCAGCCCGATGTTTAAAGGTACTGAGTTGTTGCCTAGTCAGTTCTGCTGACTTTTGGAGAGCTTCAGCACAACGTTTCAAAAACATTGGAACGTTTTTGGAACGTCCTCAACAGAAAGGGATGTTGTCCTCAGCAGAAAGGGATGTTGATTCTTTCTGCAGATTATTCTATAAACAAAAATTGTAGTGGGCCATGCATGCTGCATAATTCACAATTCTAATGGAAAGGCTTGCTGTGATATACATATGGCAGCCCAATACATCAATTTTCCTACTCTCCTTATCCAAGGGTGTTGTCTGCCTGTGTCCTGATTTAGACGTCGCTGCACAATCACAGACTAGAGTACGGCGCAGGATGTTTTAGAAGATACAAATTCTTCTCCTCCTGCACCCAATATAGTCCTTCCAACCTCTTGGAAGCAGGAGTGGATGTTTGCAGAACTTCCCAAGCTGTCTTAGCAGCCTTTGTGTTCACTGGGAGCAAAGCTATTGGTTGAGTTGACTGGGCAGCAGCCATAAGATTATACACTGGATCCTCCATCATAGCAGAGAGCTTCTTAATGTCTAGTCCGAGTGCATCTGCCATTTGTTGCAGCATCTTAGTATAGGCCTTCAGGTCCTCATTCGGAGAAATTGATGGCTTAGGAGGTACATCTGATGGCAGGTCTGATGGATTCTCCAGGACTCCAGAGGTGTCATCAGAGGCTGTGTCAGTGGAGTCATAGGAATCATCATCTGAGTCACCACCCTAACCACCTGACGGTACAGTAGAGATGGATTTATTGGTTGTGTTTGGGAAACATCCACCAAGGTATCCGCTGTAGTGGCTGAACTACTGGCCTAAGCGGCATAGTATTCTGAGATGATGCAGTCGTAGTAAGCACTTGTGCAGACTGAGAAGTCAAAGTTGAAGATGGAGGTTGTGGTCTTTTAAGCAGGTTTCACTAGCTCAGTTGGGCAAAACAATCTTGTGCCACATTTTGCATGCTTGCAGCAAGCGAACGACCCTATAATAGGTGCTGTGCTTTCCAGAGTTGAAATTGCACAAATTCCAGTTGACAGGGGCATAGCAAGGTTGGAGTGGGCCCAGAGACAAGATTTTAAAATGGGCCCCCCCTCATTGAAGCTCAGCTCATGAAGTAAAGAAATCTTAAATGAGGCATATATATATATATATGAATGACACCTATGTATGAATATGAATGACACCTATGTGCTACAATAGAACATCATCCTAAATTATTTTTAAAAGCTTTTGTAAATTGTGGACGATGCAAGTCATTGAATGGTACTAGAGAAAGACATGCTGTTCTGGTAGCTCCAGGTCTTAACACTCACATCAATTTTGGAGGATGAATACAACTGAAGGAAGCCTGGGTGGGTGCGCGGCTGGGGAAGTCAGTCATGTGACTTGCATCTGCCCCCCCCCAGGCAGTGGGCCCCCAGACAACTGTCTCCTCTTGCCCTATTATAGTTACACCCCTGCCAGTTGAGTCAATGGAGACATTGTGTGGAGGAATCCACAGCCATGAATGAGATCTTTTGAGGGTACATAACAAAAGTTGAAGTCAGCTTCCAAGCTGAAGGTGCAGCAGTGCCTGTGGAAGTGGGGAGTGTAGCTGTTGCTGTCGTAGCAGAAGGGTGTATTGTGAACACTCGCACGGGTGATATTGATGAGTTTTTGGAGTCACCTCCTCCATGTCTAGTGGGGTCCATAGCTGCATTCTCCACTGAATCAAACAGCAATACAGGTGACCTTATTTGTGTCCATGCCAGGGACAAAGCTTGTGGTCTGTGTGTAGTCAGAGCCACAGTAGCCAATGGTGAAACTGGGTAATTTCTGCACATTATATTGCCTTCGAGATTGAGAGCCGTTGTCAATGCTGAAGACAGCCCCGACACTGAGAGTGTCAATGTCAAAGGATTTTTCAGTATCGAAGTTATCATCGACATCGGTGGTACATTCGTTATTGAAACATCAATATTGAAGAGTTGCTCGAGGTCGATGGTATTCTCAATGTCAAGGGAGCTGCAGGCATCGACATTGACGCTAGAGTCAGCACATTGGAAGGCGAGGGTGTTCTGGATGATGAAGCTCTTCATTCTGATTTTTCCTTACGTTTTTTAGGAGGCAGAAAAAGACAACCTTCTTCCTTTTGTGCTTCTTTCACCCCTCATGTGAGGCAGAAAGACACTCCTGAGGGCTCTTGAAAACTGCTTCTGCAGCCTCTGCTGGTGCTGACAAGGTTTTAGACTGCATAAGTGCAGTCATCCTGTCATCAACACTGAAGCCATCGATGCAGAGATCAATGCTGATTCTGGTCTCAGTGTTGGAGTGCATAGCACCTCACCATATAAGGCCACTCTGAGATCCAGAGCCCATTTTTTTTAGTGTTTGTTTGGAGAAGGATTTGCAGATTTTGCAAGATTAAGGGATATGTTGTTCCCTCAAGCATAACAAACAGATATCATGTTCATCTGTTGATGGCAGCATAGCACAGCAGTTTGTACAGCGTTTTAAAGTTTTCTATCTTTTTGCCTTTTTCGCCTTCCCCTCCATTCCAGCGGCTTAGCTGCATAATTTTAACAAAGCCCAACATTAAAGCAAAAGAACAGTCTACTCACAATCCTAAGTCCAAAAACAGTAAAATTCAGTTTACTTTCCTTTCACAGAAAAATGAGGAGCAACAATCTCTAAGGTCTCTACACGCTGGCGTTCAAAAGGAAACTGAACAAAATGGCACACCAACTGCTGGAAGTAATGGATATAGTGAACTCGAGCATGGCAGGGAGGGGTGCAGAGAGGAGTTGACAAATGTATCCGAGAGGTCCCTGAGCAGGCACAGTAACCCACTGGTCATGAGGGGCAACGGATCACTATCCAGATGTTACATTATAACAATTTCATTCTTCCATATTACAAGAGGCAGTAAAGCAAACATGCAGTAAAGTATAAGTAATAAAATACATATTCATAGTAAAGAGTACAGGTCTAGACATGGATCCAATCAGAGGAATTTTTTAAAAATGATACTCATATGCTCCACTTTTCTATATTTACCTGGTACAGTCGCTATTTTTTTGAATCTGCCCTCATAAATCACTACCCCTATTTTTGCCATTTGAGGTTGCCTTGTTAACATACCATAAATACAAGCTGTTAGAGTTGTCACACTTGGAGTTCAGCTTCCTCTGAGGTTCTCTAGGAGCTAAATCTCTGAGTAGACGGTAGATGCTTCTGGTCTCTAATGTACATGCCTATAAATGCATGTGCATTAACCATACATAGCCTGCCATTTAACACACTGCAACTGCTGAAATTTATATTTTATCAACAAATTATAGGACAATTATGTTTGTTGAACATACCTTTTAAAAACTAAACACAATGCTATTTGGTGTCATTCAACAAAAGACTAATTATTGCAGTGTCAATTAATACAGCTTGAAGCAGGCAGAGTATGGTCTTCAGCAGCATACACTAATGGTGGAGGCAAAGATTCTTGTATCTTTGGTATATGCAAGTGTGCCCTTATTTTCACCTGTGAAATGCTGTGTATATAAGCACGTAATTTATATTTTATTATTATTTATCAAAATGTATCTACTGCTTTTCTATATATACTAAGTGGTGTACAATAAAACAGTTAAAGATTACATAAACACAGTACATAGTCCAAAACTGTGTATGAAGTCTATAAACAGCACAGAGCCTGGGTCCTTGATCAATGGACATGGTAAAGTGGAGTAAAAAGCATGAGAATTCCAGTAAGTGCTGTAAGAAAGACAAAGGCCATGCAGGCTCATGCACACATTGTCTAATATTGGATTTTGGAAACTTGATTGCTTGTTTCTATTATGTTATTGTAAATGTGTGTTGGAAAAGTAAACTCACCTTTTAAAAACAGTTTATACTATCGCACAGAATCAATTTCAACATCCTAGCTGAGCTAGAAAAAGGCTAAGCTAGTTTACAACAGTTTTCCTAGACCTGGAATAAAACCAATTTAATCTGAAGATGAATTTCAGTTTAATAAGCACTAAGCAGAACAAAACTCATGAGAAGGATCCCCAAAAAAGTTTGTTTTAAATCAAACAATAAAGAACAGAAGGAACTGCAGACATGGAGCCTCTGAAGGCCTCTAAAGAACTGAAGCTCTTGGATAAATTCTGCAGAATATTGCAAGAGCCTAAAGTTATAATTCTCTTTCAGGAGCATAATGCCTAGCTCCAAACTGGCACACTAAGGTAAGGTAAATGTATTGACCTACTAGTATCAGTCATCTATCATGTTTTTTAATGTTCATCCTCACAACAACCTGAAAGGTAGGTTGTCAGTCTTATTTTACACAAGGTGAGATGAGGCTGGGGAAAGTAACTTCCAGTTCCGAGTACACCACACTATCTGATGGACCACAGTTCAAGGCTGTACAGCTAGAGCTTTTAATTCTTTGAGACACACTTACCCAGTTCCATACATTTCACTGAGGCTGGATCTTGAAAGTCAGATTTTACAATCCAACTCTGTTTGCTCTGCATATATATTAAACTAGCTTAACCCACGCAGAGTATCTGCGTGCTAGTACTTGATTGCTCCCCTCATCCCCTGACACAACCCCCCTCACCTCAGAGATCTCTCCACCCTCACCTGAGCCACACTCCTGCTCCTCCTCCTCCATCTCTTTACTCCATCCCCCTCATCACTCTTGGCTGCAGCAGCAGCATTGCTGGCGCCTATTGGCCAAGCTGCATCCCTCTATTCCCAGAGACCTCCCCACCCTCACCCTACTCCTGCTCCTGATCCTCCCCACAGGAGCAGCAGCAGCAGTGGTTGACCAGGCCCTTCCTTGCTGCTGCCACCGCCATGGCCGCTCATTCCCCAGGCTGCCTGGGGATTATTATTATGCTTGTGAACTCTCACAAGAGCTGTCACACACGGAATTATCCACAGGTACGCCTTAGAGAATTATATATAGAGAAGTTTCCATGTGGTTCTTTACAAACATGTGGGCTAGGGATGTGCACAAACCAGTTCGGAGACCCTTTTACGGACCTCCGAACTGGTTCAAAAGTCCAGCGGTTCGAAGGAAGGGGCATCGCTTTAAGGACCGGGGCGGGTGTTCTTACCCCTCTTCCGCATTTCCCCTGCTGGTGCGGTGCTTTAAAATGGTCCTTTGTGGGGCAGCATACCTCCTTGCTGCCCCAGTGCATGGCGGACCGTAAGTACCCAAAAGCGCCCGGTGCATGTGCATGTGGTGTGCGCGAGTGTGATGTGAGCACGCACACCAGCACTTCTGGGTACTTACACAGGAACATAGGAAGCTGCCATATACTGAGTCAGACCATAGGTCCATCCAGCTCAGTATTGTCTTCACAGACTGGCAGCAGCTTCTCCAAGCTGCAGGCAAGAATCTCTTTCAGCCCCATCTTGGAGAAGCCAGCGAGGGAACTTGAAACCTTCTGCTCTTCCCAGAGTATCTCCATCCCCTGAGGGGAATATCTTACAGTGCTCACACTTCTAGTCTCCCATTCATATGCAAGCAGGGTGGACCCTGCTTAGCTAAGGGGACAATTCATGCTTGCTACCATAAGACCAGCTCTCCTTCTGGTCCACCACACACCAGGGCAGCAAGCAGGCACGCTGCCCTCCCCAAGGGACCATTTTAAAGCACAGCAGCAGCAGGGAAAACGTGGCAGGGGAGGGAGAGCACCCACCCTGGTCCTTAAAGCTATCCCCCCACACCTTTGAACTGGTAGTCGCTCGTTCCGTGCACATCTCTAATGTGGGCTTGTCCTTCATTTATCCATAGATGGCTTGCTGCCTTCATACTCATCTTGTGACTACATTTTCACAGTTCTGCATATAAAGTCCTTTGATATGGAAGAAGTCTAATTATGTGAAGAAACAAAATTGACTCATCCAAGTCGATGAACAAAACATACATCTGGAAATCCTGTTAACAGATTATCAGCATAGATAATTGGCAAAGCCCCACACAACCACCACCACAGTACTGAACCAATATGAATTAAGAAAAATACACCACAGATCCTTCTCCACCATCTGCACATCTCCTCCATGGTCTGTTCTCCACTCATCATACACTTCTCCAGCGATATGGCAACCATGGCAGATACTGTAGGTCCTGCTCACACTTTCGAATGTGGCAAGGGACGGCAGCTTCAGGATAAGTAATTGTCAGTGGCAGGGAAGGAGCAACCACTGAAAACTGACCTCTTCTCCGGTGCCCAAAGGAGGAGGTCATCGTAAGAATGAGATGAGGATGGGCTGCCAAGCCCCACAGAACATTGCACACACATCTTATTCCTATCTACGTGACCAAAGAACATCAAATCAATCTTGTTTGTGGAAGGATAAGTGCTTTTAGTTGGTTTTTTAGTTGTGGAAATATAGTCCTCAAGCAGTCTAATACCCAGATAATGCTGAAGTATTAAAATACAGAAATAGAAGCATCTGACATCAGATTTCTCCTCAGAATATAGTAAAGAGTACCTTGCCTTACTCATGCATTGCTATAAGAGAAAAGAGAACTGGTCCAGTCTCCATTTATTCATTCAAACTCAGGTCTCAGTTAAACATCCTAAGGGTTACACCACCCACAGAGGCAAACATGATTTTTTCACAACAGTGTTACCGCTTTATGCTTAGTTGACACACATAAACACAGAGAATGGTGAATGAGTAACAGCCAAAGTCATGATGCTGTGAGCCATAACAATTCAAGAAAGGCTAATGTTGGTCCCAACCATGATTAAAAGTAACAAACCTAACTGTGTTGCTAACAGCCCTACAAAACGTAGCTCTTTTAGTATTTTTTTTAAAAAAAAACCTTTACCAATACCTGCTTATTATAGTAGTTTAAGTAAAGGGACAGCTGCTTTCGATTCCTTTCCTCTATTTCTTCACTTGATTGGTTGTCAACTTTGTCCTGAATTTTCTGCAGTATTGGGCACGAAACACTCTCAAACCATTTCTTGTACAGCATTTCCCTCCTCCTTAGAGCTAAGAAATCACTGTGTTTCAAATATCTGTCTACTTCCTAATAGACAGAGAGATGGTTATTTACAAAACTAGGTAGCTCATTAAGCAGTAAAACCATACTTCAAAACCAACCACACACTGTCAAATAAAGGGAAACTAAAAGAGATGGGATGATTAATGAGCAAACATGAAGGGCGGCTTCACACATACCATTCCTCCACAAAAGACACTTCTGTGATAAAATGTGTAATCCATTTGTACATTACCTGTCCCATTTCCCCAGGTTTCCAGTATACTGAGCTGCCGACAGAAGGCATGATCGACAAACTCTACTGTGTTTACGTGACCATCAGCAGCACAGGCAGCTATGTCAAACCCAGCTCAGCCACACTTCGCATTCAAGATACTTGTGTCCCAGCATCTGAGCAACATCTACAGACTGCTGTGACTAGTTGGTGCATTTGCAACCTATAATGGAAAGCTCCAATGATCCATTCTCCCCATATCTGAATTCAGATCACTAATACAGTATCTGCTGCAGAGTGGCCAAGATACAGGGCCCCAGGCAGAGGTCTAATGTCCTAGTGCACAGCACGGATCAACAGACTGTGAAGGAAGCCCAAGATGGGGCAACACAACAAGATAACAAAGCATAATTAAAGGAGAAGGAAGAAAATGTAGGGAGCAAATAAATCAAAAGATAAGTTAACATATATGGAGCAAGTCAGCTTCATATACTCTCAATCTAGGAAGAGACTAGCCTCATAACAGTAGAAAGGCATGAACAAGCAGCACACTATGTCTATGTAAGGGTAAATTCTAAGCATGAGATTGCCACATCCAAATTAAAGAAAACTTCCCAAAACCCACATAATTGTTCTTTCCTTATAAACATCAAATGATCTGTTAACCTCATTATTACAGAGGTTCAGCCACCAGTGAATGTATACAAAGTTTATAATGCCACTAGCAAAACAAAAAATCAAGTCAAAAATCATACATGAACAGAAAAAGTATGGAATGCAAAAATTCTCTCAACATTCAATTCTCAAGAGCCTAGGTCTCCCTCAACAGTTAGAAATACACACTGCAAGTGCAAACACACACAATGTTTTGTTTCTTACCCTCACAAAGCAGTTTTCTCTTTCCAACAGGAACCGTGCAGCACTAACAAGATCCTGGCCTTCATTAACTACATCCTAATAAAATACCAGCAAAATCTGAGAAGTAGAACTGCTGAATAAAAAGTAGTAATTAAAAGGAATGATATGAGCAAATCATCATTGCAAAGTAAAGAAGAGGCTGGGGGGAAAGTGGCCAACCACCCTACTAAATTTACTCAAGGAAATCCCACTGAAATTAAAAGGACAAGTTAGACATGCCTATCTTGACCTTTTAATTGTAATGGCACTTCCTCAAGTAAATTTGGTCAGCATGTCAGCCAGTGACTTTAAAAGCCTTCTTTGAAGGGAATGAGACTTGGATTAGTGCAGTTTTGAGGCTGCATTGAATTGGAGATTATCACAGAGTGGAACAAAAATTGTAAGGTAAGTGATAGGAGAAGTTGCTGTTATTACTTACACTATTCAGAAGGTTAGACGAAAAACTGGTGGTCAGGGCTGTCAACCAGCATGCTTGCAAACATCATAGTAATTTAGAACATTCTAAATTGCCTTTTTTTAAAATCGCAACTACAAGTATTAAAGGTTTCAGTACAATTAAGTAAAATTTATAAGAGCAAGCTCAAACACTACATAAATGTTTTTAAAAGAAAGGGAAGAACTTCCTATATGAGAAAATCCTAATCCTGCTCAAGTGTAATTAGAGACATATACAAGCATGTATACAAAGACACTGAATCACACAGTAAATCTGTATAAATCCTGAGTCCATTGGAGTCAGGATTATTAATCCCAAACAATGTTGTAAACTGTTGTGAGCCTACGGAATAGAGTGGGATATAAATCTAACAAAGAGTAAGAGTTTAGTGACAAACAATGACTGCTCATCAAATTCAAGGGGCAAAGGTGAGATTCTGTAGTATGCTAAATAGCCCCATCAGTGGGGGCAGTGCAGGGGCAGCGGTGAGAGGTAACTTTAAAAGTCCTCTATGGCAATACCACCAGCACCTGCAAACTGCAGGGAGCAGCAGCGCACCATCTGGCACCCTGTGTGGTGACCGCCCTGCCTACGGCACTCACCTGGCCTCTGTGCATGCACAGCAGCCATTTGTGTGGTCAACATGGTGTTGCTGACAATGCAAATTGCTGCTGTGCATGCACAGAGGCCAGGTGAGTGCCGTAGGCAGGGCAGTCACCACACAGGATGCCGGGCGGCACGACGCTGCTCTCTGCAGCTTGCAGATGCCGCCAGTTTCGCCAGTAAGGACTTTTAAAGGTACCCCTCACCAGCTGCCACTGAGTCCCATGTTGGTATTTGATCATTACATTATTTTCAGATCTACATATATATTTTATTTATTTGATTGATTGATTGATTGATTGATATACCGCCCTTCCAAAAATGGCTCAGGGCGGTTTGGATATTACCCATCCAAATTCATGCTACCTTTTAAAAAGTTCTTTCAATTATATAACATATTTTTAAAATGCAGTTGCCATCTCTTATATGACCAACCCCCATGCACAGCACACAGGAACAACATTTCTTCTAACCCTAAAATGCATTCAACAAACTGTATGGAACTCAAAGAATAAATTAGTTCAGAAGAGTGACGTGTTCAGCCCTTTTGAAATGTGTAGCTTGTAGCAGTGCCCCTTTTCAGCCTCATGTTTGAAGAACAATACTTTCCTTCTCAATGTTGACAGAGCTAAAGCATTGCCAGTATACATTTCTGATTCTCCCCACCCCCCACAACTCAACCATACCTGTGCAGTAAAAATATTCTTCTGCGTCAGCCAATTCTCCGAAGCATTTGCCCATTCAGACTGACTACTTCTCAAAGTCTTGCTTGGGGAATTACTCAGGTTTGTGGATATTTCTGGAAGAGACTTGCAAAAGGGGGTGGGGGGAGAGAATTACAGTGAATATTCCACCTTCCACTTAACCTTTAATTAATATTTGTCTAGACAAATAATAAAGCTGATTCCAGTTGCCTTACTGTTCACCCTTAAATATATTACTCAATACTGCAGCCCTACATCCTGGTATCTCTTCTAGTTTTAGCCCTGTCCAGGCAGCAATTACATGCTATAAAGCCCCTTTTCAGAAGCCACTCGAAAATTGAGAACCTGTCTCCAGGTGAAAACAGCATCTGCTGTGGAGAGTCATACAATTGTCACACTGGAATTTGGCTCACCGTATAAGGGTGGTAATGGACAGCAGCATCTAAATCCAGCCACACAGTATCATCAATGAGTCAACTGACTGGTTTGTTTTTTCTTCAAATCATCCACATAAATCAAGACCAAACAAGATTAAACTGTGGTACAGAATCTTTTTAAGGAACATTCAGAACTGCACCATGGTATGTAATTCACGTACATGGCATGTGCCACTACCTGTGCATTTTCCTTGTCTAAGCACACATACACATTCCATAACATTTAGAAGTCTACACAGAGTGTTGGTGGGGCCTCAGAAGTGGGAATTTGATCGCACTATTGCAGAAGAGTGTTATATGTGCATCCTGGGAGGGCAGGGAGAGTCTGT
The DNA here is from genome assembly GCF_027244095.1 of Hemicordylus capensis. Classification (NCBI taxonomy): domain Eukaryota; kingdom Metazoa; phylum Chordata; class Lepidosauria; order Squamata; family Cordylidae; genus Hemicordylus; species Hemicordylus capensis. The sequence goes on along the minus strand of NC_069657.1, from coordinate 243,351,812 downwards.
TACCCACCCTCACCCCCTGTGATTGTTACAATTGGCAGGAGGAGAGGACACGGTATCCTTCTCAGGGACCCATCATTCTCTGGCTGGCATAGCAGGGAGGAGTATGTCCAGCCATCCAGTCTTCCCGCCCCAATAGCCTCCCTGCACCAGCACCAATAAATTGGCCATCCAACTGATTTGCCTGTCCCCAGTACCTTGCACAGGGAGTACAGTTTTTGAAGGCCCCTGACTTCCGCTGGTCAAAAAAAGAGATAAAACAAGAAGCCTCTCCTGACCAAAGGCACTTCCTTGGGGATGGAACATCCCAAGGGAAACTGTGAAATCATCTCTCCCTGTCCCCATATCAGGCAAGCATACACATACATCCCCCTTGTCCCCCCAAGTGGCACTGGTCCCACAGGCATCCCATGCCACTGGTCCCACAGGCAGTGGACCTGAGGGCTGTCACATGAGCGGCCAGGTGTCCCTGCTGGCGTGTCAGTGGAGTGTGGGGCTGCTGTCCATGGCATCCTGTGCTGTAGTTTGAAGGGGCAGTAGTGTGGATTTGGGGGCAGCTGTGGGTAGGGCATGTCAGATGTGGATGATGTGGTATGTTGCCATGCAGAGTGGAATCAAAAGCTTTCTGTCTGCATGGCCATGGAGTGCGGAAGGTGTGGCTAGAGTGTCAGCAGGTGTGGTCTGCTCTGAATGCAGGGTCTATGGTAGACACAGATAAGGGTACAGCATGTGCAGATAGCCAGGACTGGTGAGAGGTATGGGTTCTGCTGACCAGTGGACCTGGCCAGGGGATCCAGGGGGATGACTAACTCAAATCTGAGCCTAGATTAAATATTCTTATTAACTCTGTGGAACTTAGCTGGGATTGCCATTATGCAAGGGTTCAGACAATCACACTAATGTCAGTCATCCACAGTTAACGGGGATTAGTGTGTTCATTAGAACACATTCATCATCTAATATAATACAACTTTTGCATGACTTGAATTTTTGAAAATGTTCTTTTAGAAATGAACTTTTTTTCTAACTGCATGTTTTGTGTCTGGTTGCTCCTTTAAAAAAGCACCACTCTGGCACTATAATGTCAAAAGATAACTAAAAGCACGCCATTTACTGCGAATAAAGAAAACTAGCTGGGCCAGGCACAGAGCAATGGCCCGCCACTGCCATTGTCTCCCGTCCCCGTCGCTATCCCCCAGGCAGCTGCTCTCGCAAGAGCTGCCACACATGGGATTAGCGACGGGTACATTTAGGAGAATTAAATCTCTAGATACTGGGTGTACCTTTACTCCTACAAATATTTGAAAATGGGTCAAAACTCTTTTGGGGCATGGTGAGTAATTATACATTAACTTCAGTGCAGAAAGCAATAAGCTTAGCCAGGGCCAGTGTTAGCAGCGGGCGAGCCAAGCTGTCATCCAGGGTGCCTATCTGAAGGGGGTGCCAAGCTGAGCCTGCAAAAGCTACACAACTTGGCAACACCTCCAGACTAACCACTAACTGGGGAATGTGCTGAAGGCATGCCTCAGCCTAGGCACTTCTGATTCTAGGACCAGCCCTGAGCTGTTTTTCTTAAGAACAAAAACAATATAAATAAACCACAATCATTTGTGCAGAGCTTTCAGTTATACAAAGCACAAGTGGTGCTTTGAGACAAGGGTCACATTTTCCTTTACTCTTTCTCCAAAGACCACCTAATCAGTTCATGGCAGAGGTGACACTCGAACCCAGTTCAGTCTCTTTGCCACTTCTGAAAGACTTAATTTCTGGGCAGGGGTACTGAGGAAATTTTTCACAGCTTCTGAAATGCAAAGATTCTAAATAAGGAACTGTGCCAGATACACTTAGATTCACAGGACTCTAGTGCTGGAAGGGACCTTCAAATCCAACCCCCTGCTCAGTGCAGGAAACCAGTACAGCAGTCCTGACACATGGTAATCCAAGCAGGCTGTGTTTGAATCTGTTTAGATCAGTCGCCCTCACTAGAGCGGCGGCGGCGGGGGGGACGACCCTTGATAAAATTAAAGATGAAATGATGCTAAATGTTTTGTAATTATAGTTTGTATCCTGTACTGACAAAGCAGTTGATATATTCCCATCCTTAGCACTTACATGTATATATAACACTCACTTGTTTTAGACCTGGCATCCTCTCCTCCATCTGGGCTCTTGGACAGCGAAGTCTTATTAGCCACTGTAAGTCTGAACTCTCCTGCCTTGGCACTCCTGGGTAGGTCTAGTTATGAGAATGTTAAAATATGGTGGGAAAGAAAAACTCCATAGCAGCTGCCTAGTTGCCTCACAAAACTAGTCTATTATGAATAAGAAACCTTTAGAGGGCTTGCTCACAGGGCTCTCAATCTGCAGCTTGCCAGATTATAGACACTGGCTTCCTAGTAACTCCCTGACTTGAATATGGTCCTTGTATGCTATAAGGCAACTGAACAGAATGAGCTACTGGCACGGAGTGTTTGTACAACTGAACAGAACCGTTCAATTATTATGTCATCACAAGTACTGGAGTATCAGTTCTCAATTCCAAGTTATTGCATTCTTTTCATCTTGTTTGTTTTGCTTTTCTTTCTAACCCATGGTAAAGTTATTATTTCTCTATCCCAGAGAAGAAAGCATATTTTCTATGCAGGAAACTATTTGAACATCATTCTGCAAGATCATGCTAATCAAGCAGAAAAAAAGGGTTACTAGATAGAAATGTTCAAAAGTCACAATTGCATTAAGTACTACCTTAATTAGGACCGCTCAAAATGAAACAAAATCCTAACCAAGCTTTCAAGTCCTTCAGAACTCTTCATCAGATTGCATGTTAAATAAGGCAAACAAGGCAGGAGGGTTGTGGTATTTGGGCATAATGTAATAGTCCAAAGTCTGCAGTTGTTTACAGTCTTACAGTGGAGTAAAGGACGGAGGCTTCAGGCATAATTATTTGGAGAGATTAAGCTTTATGTGACATAGAATCATGGGTTCATAGAGCTGGAGGTCAACTAGTTCACTCCCCTGCTCAGTGCAGAATATCCCAAACTAAAGCATCCCCAACAGATGGCTGTCCAGAGAGGGAGAGTTCACCATCCCTTCTAGGCAATTGTTCAAGAAGTTTAACATTCAACCAAAAGCCACCGACTGTAACCTAAGCCCATTAGATTTAGTCCTGCCCTCTGCAGCAGCAAAGGACAAGCATCTGCCCTCTTCTACAGTCCTTCGGGTATTTGAAAAATGCTGTCATGTCTGCCCTCGGTCTTCTCTTTTCCAGTTTAAACATATCCAATTCCTTCAAGCTTGCTTCATAGGGCTTATTTTCCAGACCCATGATCATCTTTGTTGCCCTCCCCTGGATTTGCCTACTTTATACCATTATTAAAGGGAAGCATCTAGAACAGTACTCCAGATGAAGTGTGGGGGGTACTAGTATGGAGAAAAGTGAAACTCCATTACTTCTTGTGATTTTTGAAACTACGGTTCTATTATCACAGTGCTGACTCATGTTCAGCTTGTGACTGACTGCAAGTCTGAGATTCTTTTCATATGTACTACTGCCAAGCCATGTACTGTGCATTTTATTTTATTTTATTTTATTTTATTGGCCCAAGTGCAGAACTTTGCATTTTTCTATTCATTTTACATTCTATCATTTTGATAGGTCATTTTGAAGCTTCTTACTGACTTCTCAGGAGCTGACTCTCCTTCCCAACCTTGTGTCTGAAGACAAATTTTTGTCAGTGACTTCATCTACATCAATGATCAAAATTAAGTAATAAATTAACAATTAATTAACAATTAACAGTTATTGGTTTTGTTGTTTACCACCTAGAGTCTTTGGAGGAGGTGGTATATAAGAAAATTTGAATGAATGAATGAAGCTGAAGAGTACCTTGCCCAGGACAGAGCCCTTCAGCGCCCCACTTGAAACCCTTTTTCAGGTTGATGAGGAGCCACTGATGAACCCTCCTTTAGAATCCACCTGACGGCATTATCATCTAGCTCACATTTTACAAGTTTGAGAACCAAACACTGGTTCAGAACCTCAACTGGTCCAGATGCTGCACTGGGAGCTGCTGTCTCCCTGCTGAGCCTTTAAATTTAATTTTAAAGGATTGTAAAGAGGAGAATTCACTCAATGTTGCTAAATTCTGTTATATTTGTGGTGTTATTCGGAATGAAGTTGTTAATTCTAAATGATTTTATTTTTGTAATTCTGGCCATTGGCTGTACTAATAAAGACTGACTAACTGAGCCTGTGCAATGTGTATAAAATTCGAAAGTCAAATCTTTGCACAGCTCTCCTGTGCACCTCTGAAGTGGGCTCAGAGGGGAAACAAGCAGAGCCTCCTTGGTGGGAGGGAGATTACGGTCAAAAGTTTTTTTCTTCCTCCCTTTCCCACTAGCTGGTGTCCAAGAATATGTTTATATGCTACTTCCTGAGCAGATGCATTTCTGCTGTATCTCCTGTTCTCCATTTTGTCTCTTTAGCAAAGTTTAAACAAGCACAGTGAGCAGGGAGAGCAAGACACTAAATAGCAGTTTTTCCCTAAAGGGAATGTAAATCAATATTTTATTTTAACTCAAGATCTGATACAGTTTTGTGAGAGGAGAACATATCTGAACATTGTTAGCAGCACTGAGAAAATATATATACATAGCAAGCTACAATTTGTAACTGGCCTTGCTCACCAAGCCAAAATTATGGTAATCTCCCCCCCCCCCCCCGCATGCCAGCTTGCCCCAAGGAGACACACACCCCTCCAAGCAAGCCAAGGAAGGCAGGTGTGCCGCATGCTGTTGGGCAGCCAGTCAGACATGGCACCCTGAATATAGTGGTGAAGTGGTAGCTGAGGATCTCTTGCCACCCTTCCTTGCTTCATAATAGGGAAAGGAGGCCTGGGTGCCTCTTTCGCTGCCATTAGGCTGAGGTTCTGCAGACCCTGCAACCAAGTGGCAGCTGAGGACCTCACCTCCCTTCAGAACAGAGGGTGATTGCTAGGACAGTCCTCACCCACGTCGCCAGCTCCAAGTCTGATAGCCAGATAGCGCCAGCTTGCTCACCACAGTGGCATAACAAGTGAATTTGTGGAAGCCTCTAAATATGCATTTTTCATCATATGAAATGCAGGAAGAACTAATAGAAGAGGATTCTTATGCACTGACATAAATATTACAATTATCCTTATTTTCTTACTCTTATTCACTCAAAAATTCATCTGCCTGGTATATGCAAAGCATCAATGTTACAGGATCTCTTTAAGAAATCATTTATTTGTTGTACCTGGTAAGATGCAAGAGGCATCCCTCCTGCTGTCTCTGTGAAATCATCTTCTTTATCCAAACTGTGTGAGAATCCAGTCCTTCGGGGCTATGATGAAATATGCAGTATTGATGTGCTGAATTTGAAGTAAATCTTGCATGCATTTGAAGTCAGAAAAATATTTAAGACTACAATTATATATTGGCTTAGTTGGAAGTACAGTGGTCCCTCGACTTACGAACTACTCGACATAAGTATTTTTCGAGTTACAAACGGCAGTTTTAGATCCGGTTTTAGATGCGGTTTTTTCGACTTACAAATTTTTAGATGGGGTTTCCTCGACTTACGAATTTTACATGCGGTTTCCTTGACTTGCCTGCCTGTTTACTGCCTGTTTATTCTTGAAAAGAAATGTTCCTGTGCAGTTTGCAAGCCTTACTGCGGGTCTGGGTCTTTTTTCTAGGCTCCGGAAAGCATTAATCCGTTCCCAATGCATTCCTATGGGAAACCGCTTTTCGACTTACGAACTTTTCGACTTACAAATGTGCATTTGGAACGGATTAATTTCGTAAGTAGAGGGACCACTGTATGTCTCACTGAACTCAGTGTGCACAAGAAAGGGCTGTAAGACTGTCATAGCTTTAAGTTCAAATGGATTTTCCTCAAAGCAAGAGTGCTTATAAAGCAAGAGTATACAGTAAATGTAGTTTAAGACTTTATCCTGTCTTTGTCCAAGAGAAGACTTCTTGGGCTTGGAAGAATTTAAATGTCTTTCATCGTCCTAAAACAACTAAACACTGGGGGAAACAAGGACCATGTTGGGGAAGGGAAACGTTGATCAGAAAAACAGTACGGAAATTTAAAAGACAGTGAGGCTATTCACACATGCATGCAAAACCGAGCTAAGGAAGCCCATCCTGGTTTTGCATGAGCGTGTGTACCGCTGGGATCTGGCCCAATCACAGTAGCACCACAGCAGCAAACCCGCCTATGGAGCCTCCCTCTAAAACGAGGTTAAGAGAGCAAGTGCTCATTTTTTCAACTGTCTGTCAGCCATGGTCGCTTGTGCTTTCAGGGAGAGGAGGGAGAAATTCCCATAATGCTCTGGGTACTCACTCCAGGGGGCAGGGCGACATGGGGCGACACATCCCTGCACCCCAACCCTTGGAGCTACTGGCAGCAGCCGGTGCTCATCTGGGCGTGCAATCTGCCCGCCCAGGGAAAGGAAACTGCTCATCTGTGGGGAGGTAAGCTCTTCAGGGCTTCCTTCCCGCTAATCCTATTGCCCTTTCTCACTGGTTGTGAGAAAGGGCTCCATTTATCATAATATTTGCTTCTCAGCAAATTTAGTGGAACCACCATTTAAAATTGTTCCATTAAAGATAACCATGGATTAATAACTGATTTTAGAGCCAGAATTCCACACATCAGCACACTGCACTGAAAACAGCAGAGGCACCTGGTGTCCTCATCCTGTTTTCTGTTACCTGTTATTCCCAAACAGCACTTTACTACCTGGCTTCATCACATGTAATTATCTGCACCATCCTTTGGACAAATATCTTACGATATCTTTCATCCTAGCTACATATTCTATTCTTTATTATCTGATTTTTAAAAAAGATTAAGCTGAATTTTCACCTATGCATCTGTTCATTTCCTTCTATAAGTAGTAGATATTTCCCTGTTTTTAACCTGAGCTCATGCATGTTTATCTCCAACTTCTTGCAGCTCTATTTGTAACGGCTGGATAAAGGTTTGCACTTGATCCAAAGAAGTGTCTGGCTTTGCTGCATTTGGGTGCATGTCCCCCTTTGTGGCTGCTTTATTCTCCCATCCTCCCCTTCTCACCATCCGTCATCTTGTTTTCCTCTGGGGCTCTAACTGTGAGAAGAGGGGCCTTGCTGTTGCTGTGGGCGCAGGTACCTTTTATGGGAGGGGCGGTGGCTGCTGCTTCCCACTATTTCCACCATCATGCTTGCCCACTGCAGAGTGAATCACTATGTATCCACCTTAATTATAGCTGTAAACACTTGCCTGGGGACAGTGTTCCCTCTAACAGGGATTCTCAGATTTTGACTACAACTCCCATAACCCCCAAGCAAAAGCCATTACAGCTGGGGATTCTGGGAGTTGTAGTCAACAACATCTGGGAATCCATGTTAGAGGGAATACTACCTGGGAAGGAGAGCTAAGGACTCAAACACAAGCAGTCACCATTCTCAATGACATCATTTCCCCCAACAAGCGCCATTTTAACAGCACATTTTTAAAAACTTGCATTATAATGCTTTTCTGCTGATATTCTTTTAAAAATACAATATTTGCACAATAACCCAATCTGTAACTGAGCTAATAAAAAAGTTAAATTAAAGAAAAAGAATGAGGAAATAGTGGGGTTAGGGAAAGGAGAATTTAAGGATGGATAGGTCAGAGGGAAACCTTTTCAGGAATTGACAAATTCCAGCATCAGAAGAAGCAGCCACTTTAAACAGGGCAAACTTCTCTGACTAAGCAGAATGCATATGTAGAAAAAATGCTATTCTGTGGAAGTGTGAAAAGTCAGGTGGAATTCCAAATGTCACTGCAAAGCAAAAAAGCAACCAGTAGGTAGAACCCAAGCTTGAGGTACACTAAAGTAAGTTTCAAGTCGGCTTGTTCACCTTTTTTAATTCAACAGGTCTCCGATATCGATGTCTGGCTCCTGGACAGCAAACCTTTATGAGCCAGTCTTCTCCTGAACTGTCACTACTTAAGGATGTTGATGAATCAGTCTAGAAAACAACAATAAAACACTGAAATAAGCAAATCAAATGAAAAATAATGCATAGAAGGAACGTTTGTTTTTTCAGATTAGTGAACCAGAACTGCTGTGGTAGAAATGTGCAAAAGGTTTAGAAGTCTTCAAAAAATACTTTTGATACAATTAATGATACTTCTCAGACACCAGTTGGTTATCATAATTTAAGAACCCTCATACGTAAGCCACGAGGCATGACTTGCCACCTTTTGTTCAAATTCCCCTATTCTAGAACATTATTATTCAGAGGAGACTCCTCAATTGGGATAGTGGGGGCATTGCCCCCACTCCTTGCCAGCCCCTCATTATCTCACCAAACATACAATATCTTCCTCTCTGTCTTTCCCTCTGTGTGTCTGTCCTTCTTGCTTGAATGTTGCTTTTGCATTTTCCCAGCTTGCCAGTAGATGGCACTGGTTCTTGGTCTATTCCTTGTAAAGCCATTTCCATCCTCTTAGGGTATTCAGTGGGATCTGTTGCCCCAAATGAAGTAATACAGGCATAGCGCCCATTGCACAAGCAGGGACAAACGTCCCTGGGGCCAGAGAGTCAGGTGCCCCCCAAGCAGACTGCCCCTGCCCTGCCCCACTGCCATCCTTGAGCCACCGCCACCCCCCCTGCCCTTGCCTCACTGCCACTTATCTTTGCCCATGTGTAGCGGTGGCGGCCGGCGCTGTGGCTGGGCTAGGCCTCTCCTCTCTGAGCGGCCAACGTGTCTCTCTCTCTCTCTTTCTCGCTGGTCAGATTATGGAAGTCGCATGCTCGTGACGTCACAGGCATGCAATGTCCATATTCAAACTGTGCAAGCACGCAGTTTGGCTGGTTGGCTGGAGAGAGAGAGAGAGAGAGAGAGAGAGAGAGAGAGAGAGAGGTAGGCACGTTGGACGGCAGGAGAAGAGAGGCCCGGGCTAGCCACACAGGAGCAAAGATAAGAAGCGGTGGCAGGGCAAGAGCAGGTGCAGTAGCAGGGAGTCGTTAGTTGCCCCACCCCTTGCATCTGACATCAGACGCAGGGGGTGTGGCTTGGGGCACACGTGCTTTGCATGCATGATAGGGGGACCCCTACAATAATTTTGTCCCTGGGCCTCCAAGGGTCTTGCTACACCCCTGGAAGTAATTACCATATTTAGTCACGACCCAAATTGCATATTTAGTGCCTCATCACCAATCAGGATTTGCCTTTCTCCCCCCACCCCCTCACTAAGAGTGGCCAGGGGCTAGCCCAGCCTCTAACCAATCAAAAATCAGAATAGCTCACAGCCACTGACCAATAGCCAGCTAACAAGGCCAGACCAGTCATTTGATTTCCCAGGGTCGGTGAGACAGTGGTGCTGGGAGGAGGGGTTTAGATTCATTAGGCATTGGGATACATTTTGGGACAAGACACGCCTGTACAAAAGAGATGGGCTCCATTTGAACCAAGATGGAATCAGACTGCTGGCGCTTAAAATAAAAAACGTTGCAGAGCAGCTTTTAAAATGACACCTGGGAGACAGCTGAAAGGAGCTGGGCAGTATTCGGTTGGGCAAATACCATCCCTTAAGGTGTGAGGGTGTTAATGCTTCAGGTAAACCAGAAGGGGGTAGAGTAGAACCAGGTAAAGAGCAGAAAGAAGGATGTGCTAGCTGATCAAAGAAATCAAATAGCCATAAGAAAGACAGCACACACCAAGTAAAAGATTCAGCATACAGGTGCTCATATGCCAATGCCAGAAGCCTCCGAGCCAAGATGGGCAAGCTGGACTGCTTGGTCCCTAATTAAAACGTAGACATAGTGGGCATAACAGAAACATAGTGGAACAGTGAGAACCAGTGGGACATGGTTATTGCTGGATATAAACTCTATAGAAAGGACAGGGAGGGGCAAACTGGGGGTGGAGTAGCACTATATGTTAAAGAAGGGATAGAATCTAACAAGCTAGAAAATCTAAGAAGACTGGAATCCTCCACAGAAAGTCTGTGGGTGACAATACAAGGCCTGAAAGGAAATGTGTTACTAGGAACGTGTATATCAGCCTCCTGAGCAAAGTGCTCAGTGATTGGGAGTTGCAGAAGGAAATCAGAGAGCATCAAAGAGACCTCAATTACCCACACATAGACTGCGTAAATTCACATTCAAGTAATGACAAAGAGGCCAAATTTCTAGATGTGCGGAACAACTAACTGTGTATATGCATGTGGATGACCACATCCTGTGTCAAATCATATTTGATTCAGAAGCTACAACTTCCATGTAACCTTCCTGTGCTACATATCTTCCCCGCAACATTTGACAGATGAAAATAGGGACACTCCTGGAGAGCTCAGTATCTCGGGGTGGGGCTGATGGGTCCGTGGGTGGAGCTGGCATAATTTAGCTGGGGCTCATTTGGGTGATTTTATTATGACGCATGTGCCACAGAATAATAATCACCCTAATGAGCTCTAGTTGGACCGTGCTAGTCCACCCACTGACCCATCAGCCCCACCTTGGGACACTCAGCTCTCCAGGAGTGTCCCTATTTTCATCTGACAAATGTTGGAAGGGGGGGGCGGTATGTAGAAAAATAATACTCTCCCACATATAGCATTAGGGCTGGCTGACAGGTTAAATCAGAGGGCTTGAGACCCAACATTAGAGAGACGTATGCTAGGGCATGTAAGTGAAGAGGGCCCATAGATCAACAGTAAGAACTTGATTTGTGCCAGGACCAAACCTTGGAACTGCTTTCAGTACCAAGGCTCAATCCTAGAGCCTGTGAAGTGATAGTAATGGAAGAACCCTTTAATTTCCATCACAACTGAGTAATCACAGTTGGCCCCAAAACACTGGGCATGGGGGTGGGGGAGACTTGACTTCCAGCCAATATTCAACAAAGGGCACTCCAGCAACGTGTGAAATATCAAGGAGAGGGTGATTTCTGGGTTTGAGCCACAGCACATCTTAAACACTACATTGTACTGCACCCAATCTGCCACAGGAAAATGCCAGAAAGAGATAGGACTTCACAGGGTCCCAGGAGGTCATCAGGAAGCGAGGCAACTCAAGGAAAAGAAGAAAGATTCTTGGCCATCCTAATTTTAAAACAAAACAAAAATCATGATGCAGGAAGAGGGGTGTGGATCCCAAAAATAATATTTAGGGTGGACTCCCCCCCACCCCCCTCATGTCACTACTGCAGCCCTGGAAGATGCAGGGCAGATGGAAAGCATGATTCTAGCTCTGCATTCATGAAATAGGTACACATAGGGACAATACTTTATTTTTTAATCAAAAGACTCAAAATCCCTTTGGTTTTGATAATACAAACCTAACAATTACAGGCTTTAAATCTCTCCCCACCATTAGCACTAGTTCAAATATTGCAGGGGAATATGCAGTATTACTTTCAACACGATAAACACATTTTTATTACTGTTTTAAAACTTCCAGTGGAGGAGGACCCACTCACAAGTCAGATTGTTCCAAAACCTCTATTCACATGTTATGTTCAACCAGGGGTGGCCTTTCCATGAGGGAGAGTTAGGTGGTCGCCTCAGGGGCAGGTTGAGGAGGGGCTCAGGAGGCAGCTAGCACCAGCCAGCTCACCCCCATCACCACAGGCACCAACCCACAGGCCTCTCTGCTGCTGCCCGCTGTCACAGCCCTTCCTCATCCCATGCGGGCATGCTGTTCATTTGCCCCTCTTCGCTCAATGGGGCCTGCCTCTTTTTTCTTCTCTTCCCCTTCCACATGGGAACTAGGAATACCCCCCACTGCCACTGCCTGCCTTGGTTGCATGGCCTAAGTAAGAATGCTAAGCAGATGAGAGGTGGTGTCATACTATCCTTCGCCTCAGGCAGCAAACTGTAGATCTGTACACACATGCAATTATTCACACTGGCCAACATCTAGAGCAAGGAACCACAAAGCTTTAGGTAGACATTTATTCTTATTGGCATTCTCAATACATGCGAATCTCCCTTTCCCTCTAAAGCCCACTATGCATCACCAAAATATTCCTTGAGGGTTGCACGATCTTCAGGGGCATATTTTGGTGATGCACAGCAGTGTTCCCTGTAAGAGGGATTCCCAGATGTTGCTGACTACAACTCCCAGCATCCCCAGTTGCAATGGCCTTTGTCTGGGGATTATGGTATGCAACAACATCTGGGAATCCCTCTTACAGGGAACACTAATGCACAGCAAAGCAGTAGTTTGGAACTTGCATTGCTGAATGTGTGCAGTGCTAGTCCAAAAGTTAATTAAAGAATTTTTAGAAATAGAAAACGTTCCATGGAAAATTTTCAGCCCGCATCTCTGGGTGTGGATATGTCCGCCCAGGGCACTCTTTCACGGAAGGTTTTCTAAGAGAGTCTGGAAGGCCATCTGTTAGGGATGCCCTAGCATAGGGCTGCTCAAGTTCAGCCCTCCATCTGTTGTGGGACTACAACTCCCATCATCCTCAGTCATTATGGCCAATAATCAAGGATGATGAGAGTTGTAGTCCAACAACAGAAGGAGGGTCCAAGTTATCCAGCCCTGCCTTATTAGATTCCTGCACTGAGCAGGGGCTTGGGCTAGAAGACCTCCAAGATCCTTATTCATCTCATGTATATTAGCAACTACTGGAACTGGGGGCAGTGTAACTGAGCATAACTTGCACACGAATGAAGTGCTGGAATGGGCATGACTCTACAATACTACCTCATGACGGTGTGGGTATGAGGTGGCCCAAAGTTTATTTTGTGCAGCACATCCCAAGTCCATACTCATGTATAGGTACATGGGTTAAGATTGGCATGGCACACTTCAGAAAAGTGCCATAAGCAAAAACAATGTGTAGGGCCATCTATTATGCTAAAGGACAAGTCTCTTGTTATTGTGGGTATGTCACTCGGGGTGACCTGAATTTTTTTTCAAGGATGCATACTTCTAGTTCCTTATTTTATATTGGCAACTACAGGCATGGAGGAAGCACACATTGACTAATATACACACTGAATAATATACAGGTTGGTATATTTATTATTTATTATTATTTCTTGTTTACACAGTCAGACCGGTGTTATTGACTGGTTTGTTTTATCCAGACATCGAGTCCTTCCCAAGGACCTGGGATGCCAGAATTTTATTTTCAATGTTGTTATAGATATTGTCGCAGAATATAGGCTGTTGCCAGTAAAGCTGCTTTTTGTAATTGGCTGATGGTGATTTCTGTGGCCCCTATGGTGTTGAGGTGCTCTTCAAGGTCTTTTGGAACTGCACCCAGGGCGCCAATTACCACTGGGATTATTTTGGTCTTTTTCTGCCACAGCCTTTCAATTTCTGGTGTCAGCAAAACAACTGGTGTCAGCAAAAACATTCAGATATTTATTTTAAAAAGCAATGAGCATGTGGAGTACACAGTTAACAATCAATGGTGAGACACTTGGACAGGTTAGCACTAGAAAAGGCATTTTCCAAGGGGACTCACTATCCCCTCTGTTGTTTGTAATCGCCATGACCCCACTTTCACAAATACTAAACAAAACAGGCCTGGGATACCAAACATCTAAAACATCAAGTCAAATCAACCATCTGCTGTACATGGACGATCTGAAGTTGTATGGAAAGTCCCAGTCAGAAATCGAATCACTGCTAAACACTGTCCATATATTCAGTAGCGATATAGCAATGGAGTTTGGACTAGACAAGTGTGCTGCATTAATAATGAACAGAGGGAAAATAACAAAAACAGAAGGAATAGAACTGCCCAATGGAAGCAAGATCAAGAACCTGGAAGAGAAAGAACATTACAAATACCTGGGCATTCTCCAGGCTGATAACATCGCACACACTGAAGTTAAAAGAAAAATGGGAAGTGAATACATCAGGAGAGTTAGAAAAATCCTCAAGTCCAAACTCAATGGCGGGAACACCATACAACCCATAAACACCTGGGCTATACCTGTTATCAGATACACTGCAGGAATAATAGACTGGACCCAGGCAGAGCTAGAGACGCTAGATCATTAGAGCAGGAAAATCATGACCAACAATCATGCTCTGCACCCCCGCAGTGATGTCGATAGGCTATACCTCCCTCGCAGCTCAGGTGGAAGAGGAATGCTGCAAGTCCATCAAACAGTAGAGGAGGAGAAAAGAGGCCTTGAAGAATATATCAAGGACAGTGAAGAAGATGCACTTCAAATGGTCAATAACGAGAAACTATTCAACACCAATGAAACAAAGCAAGCCTACAAGAAAGAACAAGTCAAGAACCGAGCAGAAAAATTGAAAAATAAGCCACTGCATGGTCAATATTTGCACAATATAAGTGGAAAATCAGACATCACCAAGACCTGGCAATGGCTTAAGAATGGCAACTTGAAGAAAGAAACAGAGGGTTTAATACTGGCTGCACAAGAACAGACACTAAGAACAAATGCAATAAGAGCAAAAGTAGAAAAATCAACCACAAACAGCAAGTGCCGCCTTTGTAAAGGAGCAGATGAAACCGTGGACCACCTAATCAGCTGTTGTAAAAAGATCACACAGACTGACTACAAACAAAGGCATGACAAGGTATCAGGGATGAAACACTGGAACATCTGCAAAAAAGACAAGCTACCTGTAGCCAAGAATTGGTGGGACCATAAAATTGAAAAAGTTGAAGAAAATGAAGATGTAAAAATATTATGGGACTTCCAACTACAAACAGACAAACATCTGCCACACAATACACCAGATATAACTGTAGTTGAGAAGAAAGAAAAACAAGTCACAATAATCGACAAAGCAATACCAGGGGATAGCAGAATAGAAGAAAAATAAATAGAAAAAATCACCAAATACAAAGATCTAAAAATTGAAATTATTATTATTATTATTATTAATTATTATTATTATTAATTCACATTTTATACCACCTGATATGTACATCTCTAGGCTGTGTACAAATATGGGCATCTTGAGCAATCTTGAAGGCAATAATCTCCCAGTTATATCAATGAATGATTGGGGTGCCCCAAAGCTTATTTGGGGGTATATTTATTTTTGTATAATCATATTTCCTTTAAAATGGGGGCCATTTTCCAAGAAGGCAGCATATCCTGGGGGTATAAATTTGGCATCGTAGATTTTCAAATTCAGCAAACCTTTTTCATTAAAAACCAGCTAGTTGCCACAAATAACCTCCCAATAATATCATCACTTCCCATAACAATTCTGGAGAAATGAGGCCATGTTCCAAGATCCTGGTACACCTGGAGTATAAAATATAGTAATACTTTTTAAAAAGAAATTAAGAAACACTTGGTTGTCACTTATACCCCCAAAATCCCTTCACCAAGTTTTCCACAGGCTTTTTTTAGATTTCTGATCAGTCTGTACAGAATGTAGAAATTATAACGATAAGCTGACATCCAAGATCAACTTCCGATTCTAAAATGCTATGGTTTAAAAAAAAATTACTAACCATCCCATTATCTGGAAGAGGATCTTCTGGTTTCACACTCAACACCAGACTAGAACTCCTGCCTATACAACTACCTTTTGCTGCACACACCTGTCCAGTCTCAGCAATGATAAAAATCTGGATTTCTAAATTACTTTCTATGGGCAGCCATCCTGTCTTCCCTGCAGCCAGATATGGTGGCTGATAGGCAGGCAGTCTCTCGCCTCCTACAAATGTCAGCCAGTGGTAGTGTGTGCACCAGCTACCACTCTCCTCCTCCTCCAGTCTCTTGCCTCTGGCTTTTCAAAAGCTCAGGAAAGAAGCAGAAGAGAAAGTGTGGAGGACACACTTCCTTCACACTTTCCCTTCTGCTCCCCTCCCCTGTGGCTTCTCAGGACCCAGAGGCAGAGAGAAGAAAGTGAAGGCGATGATGACAGAAGCTCACACACTACCACCAGGTGAGGTAATGCGGAGGGGTAGGTGTGGAGTGGGGAAAGATCAGATAAAGGGGAGGGAATCGGGTTAGGGGAAATCCGTTTATGCACACTGTAAGAGTAAGGAGAAGACCAGAGAGAGAACTGGGTGGAGACAGGGAGGACAGGGTGTGGGGAGAACCACCATGCAGTGCACTTTGCATGTCATGGAAACAGAGGAAGGATGAAAAGGGGATCAGGTGGTGGGAGGAAATCTCTGTACTGCAGGAGTGAGGGGGGGATCAAGTATTTGATGTTTTAAAGTTTTATTTATGGTAATTTTAATCTTTTATATATATTTTTAGGTTTTACTTCCTGTTTGTTCAAATTGTAAACCACCCTCAGATTTTATATAGGGTGAAATATAAATGTGACAAATAAACAAACAAACAGTGAGCATCAGAGATCAGAAAGAAATGAGGGAAAGCGGCATGCAACACACTACAAGGGAAGTGGGAAATGGTGCATGGTGGCACAGGGGACTGGCAGCAAACCATGCCTCCTCAGGAGTCAGGGTGCTTTGTGCTGAGCCTGGGAAGAAGGGTCTAAAAGAACTGAAAATCAAGCAGTCTGAGTCTAGCAGTTAAGGGGAGCCACAGAATGCTGAAGAGGTATTGGATTGGAGGGGGGAATAGAACGGAGGGAAGAAGTGGCTTGCTTGAGACTCTAACAGCTTAACTTGCAGGTAATGATTAGAACTGAAGGAATGTGTGTCATGAATTTAAAAGCTTTCCTCCATACACAAGACTTCTCCCCGCGCAGCCTCAAGCTAACAAACAATAAAGTGTTCATATTTAGGACTAGCAGCCAGCTTCAAACCTGAGCCCTTTAGCACTATATAAGCAGAGCAGTGAAAGAGGAGGGGATGAGAAAAACAGTGTCCCCTCCTCTGCAAGTCTCAAGCAGCACTACAAGGCTTGGTCTCAAGTAATTTCTCCAAATCTGTCTCAGGCTTGTTCCTCTGTATAAAAAGAACAAAACTAGGTGTTAAAATATGTGGCTTTTTCAGCCAAGTGTCATAAAGCAGAATAAAGATCCATTCAACGATTATCCGGCTGGGTACAGTGTACCAGGTACAGGGGTAAAGAGAATGCACAAGCTAGTCATGCCTCTGGCACAGACCCCTCCATAGCCATGGGCTCCTCTGCACTCCCCCTGGGGCACAGCTATGGAGTGCGCCAGCAGCATGGGGTTTGGCTAGCCAATATGCTCTAATTCCCCCTGTACCCCAACAGCACACATGAAAGGGGAGCCTGAGGTATTAAAATCGTGGGTCAGATTATCAGGGTTGGTTCAAATTTGAATGGGACTGACTTCTCAATAAATATTACTCAGGAACTTGTCAGTGGGGTTGGGCATGGCAGGATTGTTATGGTGCTATATGAAGTGCTGAATGGAGCCATAGTTTTAATTCTATTTCCAACTGGGTGAAGCAGAACTACGTCTCAAGAAGTATTAAAGGGCCCTAGTGTGGAAAGGTCCCACATCTCATTTGCATTCTGCATGCTGCAGGGGCAGTGCTGGCTGCTGTTGCAGTTCTAATATCACTTAAAGAAAGATAAACATGGATGGAGGAAGGCGTGTGTGTGTTTGTGTGTGTGTGATTTCTATGTCAATCTTTACACAAAAAAGCATTCAAGAACACAAAGCTGACATGAACAATGGTAACATTAAGGGAAAAAATGGGAGAACATTTAAGTCACACCTAGACACTCTACTGCTGATCTTAAAGTCACCAATGTTCAACAAACAAATGTCAAAGAAGACTCCAGTGTGAGACTGCTGAATTAGAGTGGATAAACTGGTTCTATTAATTTAGATTTGAGTCAGACAACACTTTGCTGTCACATTACATTACTTTGCAAGACTAGAACGATTTTATCATAGTTACTGCTTTTGTAAATTGTCACTACTTTGCCTTCTTATACACCTAAGCTTCACAGACTTGCATTTCATGGCCATTCAATGAAAACTGTGTTTTATTTTTCTCTTTATGTGTACCGTAAAGAGTGTCTAGGTGTGACTTAAAATGTATGTGTACACAGATAAATTGCCATAAACACACACACCAACTGAGTATAACAATTTGTGCATCTGATGCAGTGGACTGTTGGTTGTGCCATCGAGTTGGTATCAACTCCTGCTGGCGACCACAGAGCCATGTGGTTTTCTTGGTAGAATACAGAAGTGGTTTACCATTGCCTTCTCCTGTGCAGTATGAGATGATGCCTTTCAGCATCTTCCTATATCGCTGCTGCCTGATATAGGTGTTTCCCATATTCTGGGAAACACATCAGCCGGGATTCAAACCAACAGCCGCCTGCTCTCTAGACAGGTAGCTGCCGCAGTGGACTGTACTAGTCCACAAAAAATTATGCTACAATACACGTTTTTGTTTTTAAGGCTCCACCAGACTCCTTGTATTTATCATGTCCTGCTTTCCCTGCTGAGCTCTGGAAGAGCTTTCAGAGAATTCAGGCAGTGAACGAACCTGGTGAGCCCACATGGGTAACACAGGTGAGGAGGTAGACCGAGGCGAGGGACTTCTGTGTACTTCGGCATAGTGCAGATGAATGCTCCCCGAGGTTCAAGAACTTTCCTCTGCAGGAGGAGCACATAGGGTGTGATTGGCACTTTAGGGAGAGGTTACCCTAAAGCAGGGATTCTCAGTGTTGGCTCCCCAGATGTTATTGGACTTCAACTCCCATAATCCCCAACTAAAGGCCACTGGGGCTGGGGATTATGGGAGTTGAAGTCCAATAACATCTGGGGACCCAACATTAAGAATCCCTGCCTTAAAGCTTTCTCCCTAATATGCAGCACATTCGGGAGAAGGCTTTAAGGTAACCTCACCCTAACCTGCCAATCACACCCAGGGTGGGAAACTTTTTATTTTTATTTTTTAATGTGGGCGAGCGTTCAGAAGCCCACCACCCCCCAGCCGAGGCCAGAACACGACCGTCTCCCTCCGTCTCTTTCTTCTGCGCTGAAGCTTCCTCAGGAGCCCATCCCGCCGAGTTCAACGAAACTTCAAAGTCACAGTCCATCCAGGGCGAAGCAGCAGCGGGAAGGGTGCCTAAGCAGCCCGCTCCTCCTGTATTCTCCCAGAGAAAACCACAGGGCTCTGTGGGCGCCGGGAGTCGACACCGACTTGACGACGGCACCCTTTCCCTTTAAGCCCACTGAAAGGGGTTAGACGACACGCGTCTATCTCGATATAATAGGACCAGACTGCAGGGGTGCCAGACGGTCGAGCCAGCCAATTCTTCTCTCTGCACGGACGGCGTTGAGTGGCATGAGAAGGGGGGGGGGCCTTCGGAGGAGAGAAGGAGCCCAGCTCTTATGTCTCCCCCGAAAGGCCGAGCAGACTCTGCATTGCGTGGTGGGTTCCCCCCTCCACCCGTGGTCCGTAATCCCCTCAGGCTCACTCACCCGTTTGGGGGGATCCAGGGGAGGAGGAGGCTCTCTGGGGGTGGATGTAAACGGCCCCCGCTGGCCGGTGCCCCCCGCGGCCTCCATGGCCCTCCCACCAGCCCGGGGGGCAGATGGAACTGCCCCGTCTCCCGGCTACCCGCAGCCATTCACTGCAGGCGGGGGAGCAACAACTCCTAGTGTTCCTTCGCCAGGATAAAGAGTCCCCCCACCTGCTCCTTTTTGAAACTTCCTAAGAAACTGCTCCATAGTCGCCACAAAGGGATAGCAGGAACCGGGGCGCTGAGGCAAGGAATCCAGCGCTTGTTTTTGTTATATAATGAATATATTTCTGAATATCAATGAAGGAGGTGAAGAGAAAAAGACGCCGCGAGCCGCTTTGTTGTATCCGTCCGCATTAGGCTGATATAAACTTCGTCCCCCTCCTCCGCGCGTGCCCATGACAATCTAGCGACGCCGCGGCTGCCCTGCAGCAGTGAATGATGAGACGTTAAAAATCACCAATCAGAAAACCGACATGGCTCCAGCAGAGCCAATCGGAGTTTCAAGCGGAAGGAATTCTGTGTTTGATTTCTTGGAAAGGAAAGGAAAGGTTGTGCTTTCCAGTCAGTGGCAACCCCTGGCGCCCACAGAGCCATGTGTTTTTCTTGGCAGAATACAGGAGGGGTTGACCATTGCCATCTCCCGTGTGGTGTGAGATGATGCCTTTCAGCATCTTCCTATATCGCTGCTGCCCGATACAGGAGCTTCCCATAGTCTGAGAAACATACCAGCGGGGAGCGGGGTTGAATTTGTTACAAGAGGTGTGGAAAGCAGGGATCTGCCAGTTTTCTAAGATCATGAGTACGAGGAGGAGATGGGAGGCCTCCTCCCACATCTCCACCCTTTTCTCCCACTCCATTTTATGTATTCTATATTTTTAGCTGGATATTGTGCCTCTGAGCATGTGCAGCGAGATGAGCTTCATATACATAAATTTCACTATGCTTTTTGTTACCACTATTCAGCCTTATTTAAAATTTCTTTACTTCATAAGCTAAGCTTCAGTGAGTGGGGGGGGCATCTTAAAAACTTGTCTCTGGGCCCACACCAACCTTGCTACGCCCCTGACACTGACATCATGATCACACCTAGTCTGTCAAATAGCATGGGGCATTGTGCAGATCAGGCAAGCTGCTTGTGCATTGGTGTACTTGCTACTAAATGAATGTGTCTATGTGTCTAAACAATTATCTTCTACCATATATACCCATGGTATAGCCTATGTGTAGATCTTTTCCATGTAGGAAAATACATTAACAAATAAAGTGACCCTGGTGGACATTGTTAATATACAATGAGAAGAGAATTTCCAGCACAATATTAGCATGTTGTTACACTGGATAACTATCCTGGGTGATATTATATCCACAAGAGTGCATTATCTTCAGCTTATTGGATTGTGTGTGGAGAGTTGGATGAGCATGGTTTGCTGTTGGATGAGCATGTTTATTGCATTTGTCATAATAAAGCTGAAGCAGCAACTAACTGTGTTTCTGGCAGGAATGTGTTTCTTCAGCAAGTTCAGAATGCAGCAACCAGCCTGGAGATAGCTGCAAGGAGCATATTAAAGGTAGTGTGCCGTTGAGTTGGTGTCGACTCCTGCTGGCGACCACAGAGCCATGTGGTTGTCTTTGGTAGAATACAAGAGGGGTTTACCATTGCCTCCTCCCACACAGTGTGAGATGATGCCTTTCAGCATCTTCCTATATCACTGCTGCCCTATATAGGTGTTTCCCATAGTCTGGGAAACATAGTCTGGGAAACACACCAGCAGGGATACGAACTGGCAACCTCATGCTTGCTAGGCAAGTCATTTCCCGCTGTGCCATTAGCATATTACACTGATATTAAAGGAGCTGCACTGGTTGCCATTTAGTTTCTGGGCACAATACAAGATTGTGCTGTTGACCTTTACACAAAGGACCCAGATTATTTCAGGGAGTGCCTTCTCTCACATGAACACAGTTAAGCTCCTGTTATTAGATAAGCAGACACCAGGGACGTAGCCATCATTGGGTGACCGGGTTCAAAGAACCTGGGCCACCGCCCCTCAGGGGCCACATCTTGCAGCCCCAACACGCCCCCTGTGTCAGACCTCAGATGCGGGGGAATGGTTTAGCTCTTGAATGGGGCCCCGTGGCCCCGTTCGGGAGCTAAATGGCCAGCACTGCATTTGCAGTACAGCCAGGAGCGGCTCTCCCTGCCTTAAATGCAGGGAGAGCCACTTCTGGCCACGCTGCGAACACAGCGCTGGTCCCGATCTAGCTCCTGAACAGGGCTGTGTGGCCCCATTCAGGAGCCAGACCACGCCTCCCCGCATCTGACATCAGATGTGGGGAGGTGGCTAACCCCTGCATCTGATGTCAGATGTGGGGGGCAGGGCGAGTGGGGCCGCGGTGGTGGCCAAACATGGGCCGCCACTGGCCTGGCTCTGCTACTGACAGACACTACTTATAATGTGGCTAAATTTTATGTGGTGGCAATTCGACAAAAACTAACAGCTGGCCAAGTTAGTATCAGTGACTGGATTGTACCTTTTATCTGTTGGTATTAAATGCTTATTTTGTTTACTTTTATTCTGTGTGGATGTCTGTATTTGATCTAAGATCGTAATAAATTTTTGAACTGAACTTGAACTCACAGGAATGCAGCAGCCAGATTGGTCTCTGAGGCAACCCGGAGAGACCATATTATGCCTGTTTTGAAACAGCTACACTGGCTGCCAATATGTTTCCAGGCAAAATACAAAGTGCTGGTTATTACCTTTAAAGCCCTGAACGGCTTAGGCCCGAGTTACCTTGGAGATAACTTTCTTCTGTGTGATCCCCACCACACATTAAGGTCATCTGAGGAGGTTCGTCTCCAGTTACCACCAGCTCGTCTGGTGGCGACTCGGAGGCGGGCCTTCTCTATAGCTGCTCCAGGGCTGTGGAATGCGCTCCCTGCAGAAATCCGCAATTTGAATTCTCTATTAGTCTTCAGGAGAGCCCTTAAAACGTATTTGTTTGGCTTGGCTTTCCAGAGTTTTAAAATCTGTTTTAATATTCTAACCCGATTTGGGGGCTTTTAATCATTGTGATTGTTTAATTGTTGTTTTAAAATGTTTTTAAATTGTTAATTGTTGTTATATTGTTTTTAATCTGTTTTTAGCTCTTTATTGTTTTAGTGGTTTGTTTTAATTGTATACCGCCCTGAGCCAATCAAAATAAGGCAAAGAGCCAGATGAGTTCTAAAGGCAAAGGGCCAGATGAGTTCCCTTGGGGAGTTCCAGTCATAAGAACATAAGAAGAGCCTTGCTGGTCAGACCCAAGGCCTATCTAGTCCAGCATCATTTCCCATAGTGGCCCACCAGATGCCTCGGGAAGCCAGACAACCAGGGTATGAAGGGTGGATGCTGCAATCAAGAAGATTCTGCATTTGCACCAGCTGCTCTTCTGATGGAACATGGAGGACCTCGTCTGAACACCAACTGTAGCACGTGTGGGAAGGATCTCAGTATTGTAGTCATTCACATGATACTGCAGCAGGCAGAAGTGTAAAATTGAATAAGGTGGTACAAATTTCCATGGGCCCCTGAGGTGGGTTGCTGCCTAGGCAACTATTTGCTCTTCACTCCCACCCCCACCTCCCTGACACATTAGCACACTGCTGGCTACTAATTGGAAACTAATCTCAGTTTCAAGCAAGAAGAGTTCTCTCAAAGAGAGAGGGGAGGAGCATCAAGCAACGTCGCCTCCCTCAGCCTGACTGACATCAGCCAGCCAGTCCCAAGGAGAAGATGGAGGAGAGATGCTGCCTGATACTCTCCTCCCTCTTGAAGCTGAGACATAGCAGACAAATATTAAATTAAGGGAATTTAAGGACTTTTTCTGAATTCCACCCTTGTTAAAAAGAACAGGATGAAACCATAATTGCCCTTTTATGTCCAAGGCCCAAGAGAGAGGGAAAGTCCACCCCCCCCCCCCCCCAAAAAAAACACATTCTGAGCAGCTGGATTCAATTTACTTCTAAATCCTGGGACAAAATCTGGGACTGTTACCATGGAAAAGTTTGGTGTGTGTGTGTGTGTGTGTAGATGGGAGGGGAGGAAAGCATGAATGGGATAAAAAGAGAGATAGAAGCATTGTTGATGTATGAATATATGAGGTTATTGTAGTAAATATGTATGTTAAAATGTTTCTGAGCTAGGGGAATGTATGCACAGGGAGTGTGTGATATTATTTGCATAGCTATTAGACAAATGGGGTGTCAAGAATGTTTTATATTTCATCAAATCCATATAGCAGCAAAAATGGGGGTGCAGGGAGAAGGTGGTAGGGGCCCTAGGGCCCATCTGTTCACTTCTCTTTCCAGGACCCAATCCAACTTTGCTACACACAGCAGATTGACTTTGTGGACACTATCATGCAACTCATCAGTCCAGCATGACCCTCAATTTTTGTTTCAGATGTTGGTTGCCATTGCCACAGCAAAGGGCAGAGTAACTGAGGAACTGTTTAAGTATGAACTGTACAGCTCACTGTTTGACAGAGCACTTCTTCCAAGACAACAGATAAGCCAGTACTGATAAATACTAAATGGCTGAATGTGGAACACGGTCAGACAGCTGCAGTCACAGATCCAACATATGTGTTATATATGTGTGCCCTGTTACATCAACTGTCCTGGTTTCCTGACACATCATTTTGCTTGAAAGCAGGACAGCCTTACCACACAAAGCCTAAGAGAGAAGACAAGAGCTACCATTGAAAAGCAACACCCACCATCTACTGTGAGGTTTGGGTGGGCTCTTCTCCTCTGTCACCACTCCTTGGACAGGTGGGCAAGCAAAGCGACTGTGGCAAAAAGAAGTTGCTGCCACTTACTTGCCAACTTGCTCTGGGCAGTGTGGCAGGAAGGGACTGGGCCAATGGGCAGGCCAACTACTACACGGTCCAGAGTGTGGAGACGGTGGCAACTGCTCCCTGCAGCAGCTTCTGCAGCTTGGTCACCCACTCAGGTGAAGAAATTGTGGAGGCAGATGCAAGGAGCCACCACTGTCTCCACTCAGTAATTTACTCCCTCTGGATGATGTTTTGGGCCCGAATCACAGCTGTTGTGCCCCAAAAGCAATTGAGGGAAGAGGTGGTAGCAGGGGCATAACTATAATCAGGCAAGAGGAGACAGTTGTCTGGGGGCCCACTGCCTTGGCCCCCCCCCAGCGGCATGTCACATGACTGACTCCCCTAGCCACGCACCCGCCCGGGCTTCCTTCAGTTGCATTCATCCTCCGAAACTGATGTGAGTGTTAAGACCTGGAGCTGCCAGAACAGCAGGTCTTTCTCTAGTACCATTAAATGACTTGCATCATCCACAATTTACAAAACCTTTAAAAAAATAATTTAGGATGATGTTCTCTTGTGGCACATAGGAGATATAGATAGATAGATAGATAAACTATGCTTTCTGTTACCACTATTCAGCCTCATTTAAGATTTACTTCATGAGCAGAGCTTCAGTGAGGGGGGGGCATTTTAAAATCTTGTCTCTGGGCCCACTCCAACCTTGTTACACCCCTGGGTGGCAGATACTCTTTGCAACTGCCTATGCTGCTGCTCAGTCATTTGCAGGAGTGAATGACAGAGGCAGCTGCAAGTATCTGGGCAGCATGGCTGGGAGGGCTCGCTGGCTTCAGCTCCCGATTTGCTGCCACTGGAAAGCAAGCAACAGTCACCACCACCCATGGCAGGTAGGTATTCCTGGAGCCAGAGCAAAACCCCTGTCGTCCATCTCACATGCAGAGCAGCAGCAGCAGCAGCAGCAGCAACACGCTACACTCACGTCCTCTCCCTCAGAGCAGCAATAGAGCCAGTGAGCAGAAGTGACTGCTTCCTGGTGGGCAAGCACATGAGGGCAATAAGGAGCGGCATCTTCTGCCTCTGGTTGCGCAGCCTCTTGCTCCGGGTGGCTGAATCGATCCCAAATATCACCTCACCCAGAGAAAGAAGGCAGGGGCAGCAAACGCTCCTTGCTTCTGCCTGCACTCTTCAGTTCCCACTTGGGCAAGCCAGCCTGGAGGCAGCGGCAAGGAGCAGTCCACGGGTGCTTGGGCTTGTTTGGAGGGCAGGACTGGACACGACGGGCCCAAGCCCAAGCCCCCTGCTGCTGCCTGGAGGCACTGTTGCTTGGCTGCCCACTCTGTCTGGTGGGCGACAGAGGTCGATGCAGGCGGCAGCACGAAGGGCCTCTCCTGCTGCTGCTGCTGCTCCTCCTCCCCGCTCTGGGTAGCACCACGTCAGGGGAAAGGATTAGGCCAGGGGAGGAATAAGTTGGAGGGGAGGTAGTCCGCTGAGCCCCCGCAGCCAGCCCTGCTTCTGGTCCTCTCCGTAAGGCGAGCGAGTCACTACCATTGAATGAATGAACCGCAGTCTCTAGTGAGACTGAAGAAGCGTAGAGCACGACGCGGAGGGAGGAGTTCGAGGCAGCCAGCTAGCCAGCCAGCCCGCCCGCCCTCCTTTCCCGGCATGCCTCTTGGCTCATGGGCCGGCTCAAGAGATTTTGAATGGAGAGATTTGCGTTTTCGGCGCCATTTTCGCGTAAGTTTGGATGGGGCTGCTGGTGGTGGTGACTGTCGAGCCGATACCCCTGGGGCAGGAATCAGCAGCCGGTAGGCGGGAGAGGGAGCGCTTTCTTCGGTGCCCCTGGTCTTGCTGTCCTTGGGGAAGTCTCCTCCGCACAGCAGCTGCTCCGGCTGTCAGGTGCCTCTTCCTTTTCTCCCCAGATGCCCCTAGGCTACTGCCTCCGACCCTTGGTCGGCATTTATATGCCCGCTCTTTCTCTCCAGAGCCGCCGCCTTGCACAGCGAACCCCTCCATTGGGTGCCTTCTCTACATATGCACACACACACACACCCTTTCGACGTCTCTTCTTCCAAGCTTTTATCCTCGCAAATTCTCCCAGCAGTCGGGCAGATAACTTCTTCTCTCTCCTTGCAAGACTTAATCATCTGCGCCTTCTTCTTTCAGCTGTCCCCCCCCCCACTTTTTTTTACTGCCACTGTGCAAATGTCCCTCTCTCCCCCCTCCTTAAAACAAACAAACAAAAAACCCCAAAAGAAATGGTAGAGAGGCATCAAGTCAAATCTTTTCTTAATTTTTCGAAGGGAAGGAAGGGACGGTTTTTCTCGCCCTTGTATCCCTCAGTCTGGTCTGATTTGCCCTCTCTCTCCTTCCAGATACTTACTATTTTCTTGGGGCATTAATGACAGAAGGTTCCCTATAGCCTTTCTCAGTATTTTACCCAGGTTATCCCATACCAGTGTTTCTCAACCTTTTTGGAGTCAAGGACCACTAAATTCTTCGTGCAGAGTTTCAAGGACCGCTACATTCTTCATGCGCAGTTTCCCGGACCGGCAGTTAGTAAAGGGGTTTCAAATCTATCTATCTATCTATCTATCAGACTTCTATACTGCCCAAAACTTGCATCTCTGGGCAGTTTACAATTAAAATAATATAAGCATTAAAATAATTAAATTTGGAATCTTTTGCAAACATGGAATATTAGGGGTTCTCAACCTTGGGTCCCTCAGTTAAACTTCCATAACCCCCAACCACAATGGCATTTGGCCATTATGGCTGGGGATTATGGGAGTAGAAGTCCACCAATGTCTGGATACCCAAGGTTGAGAACCCCTGAATCTAAAAGCCTGGGTGAACAAATTTGTCTCCAGTATGTCTTCAGTATGTGTGGGGTGGGGGTGGAGGTGCTTGTGATTACTCAATGGAGAGGGGATGTTGGGCCATTAGAAAAATTCAAAAGCTACATGGGGGCAATGAAAACAACGCACAAGCAAGCTTTTGAATCCCCCAAAATGCTTCATCAGGCTGGATGTCAAGCAAAGCAAAAAGGAGGTGAGGAGAGGAGAGCAGGGCAAGCTCAGTAGAGCCGGAAATCTACAGTTTAACCCTCTCATGATGGAGGTGGAGTTTTAGCAGGAGTTGTGTAGTCGCAGGGCAGGATCCAGACAACGTTAGTCACGACCACCCACTGAAATTAATTTAGTCATCTCTCATTTGTGTCAATGCTGCTTGGTCAT
Organism: Hemicordylus capensis; assembly: GCF_027244095.1. Classification (NCBI taxonomy): domain Eukaryota; kingdom Metazoa; phylum Chordata; class Lepidosauria; order Squamata; family Cordylidae; genus Hemicordylus; species Hemicordylus capensis. The sequence goes on along the minus strand of NC_069657.1, from coordinate 243,324,341 downwards.
GATCACCTGACTTGATCTGGATCCTGCTCTTAGATGTGCACTTTGTGAGGTGGACCTAATGAAACCCGTGCAGCTCCTCCAAAACTCGTTAAATTCGTTACATGGCAGGTGCTGGGAATGGGGTTTTTTTAATGGTGAAAGAAAATGTGAAGAAGAGCGGTGGAGACCTGGCATTAAAAGAAAGGGGGTGATTCTGAGATGGTGGAGGGTGTGGGGCGTTGTAGTGGTAGATGCCTCATTTTCCTCGCTGGGGAGACGAGGCACTGTTCAGGGTGGGTGAGGCAATGGTGCACCGGACTGCACTCGGAAGGTCGCCTGGGTCCAAGAGCTGCCGCCACTGTGCTTGCGCACCAGAGTGTAGCAAGTGTTCCCCATCCTCTCTCACAATGTGCACTTCTGTGCCCCCCTCCCAACTCCCCTGCGGGAGCCAATCACACCAGCCTGCCTTTGGGGCCACGCAGCTCACGTGGTCCCACATGCTGCCCGCGCATACCTGCGAGGTGAGCCAAGGCGGCCCTCCTCCCTCCCTCCTCTGCTTAGCCCTCACCGCGGCATGATCCCGGCCAGAGATTGTCCCCCGCATCTGGCGAGGTCATAAAGGGGACCGCCGTCCTCCACCGGCGTTGCAGACCAGGGGGTTACAGGGGGCAGAGGGACCACAACACCCCACCGATGCAAGAGGGAAACAGCGTTCCCTCTCAAGGCGCCTCGACCACAATAGGCAGCTGGGTTTCAATCAATCAACCTTTGGCTGCAAACAATGAGCATGCAAGAACCAGCAGCCCTTCAAGTGGCAGCCCTTCAGGTGGCATACCTTCCACACCGCATACAGTTTGAAGCTGTAAAGATAGGGAATAAAATAGCTGTAGGAAGATCACAGCAGCACGTGGAGGCAAGGGACAAGAAGGTGATACTCTTCCTCTTCCGTACCATGTGCAAAATTGAGGAAGTGAGTGCCTTGATTGCAGTTGTTGGGGGGGGGGGGGTTGACTCCCAGTCAGGGACTGGCGCTCAACCCTTCGGGGACCGGCAGCGGTCCCCGGACCGGTGGTTGAGAAACTCTGTCCCATACTATCTTATTCCCTCCTTCCTTTCTCCAGCTACAGCAATTCCTATAAACTGCTGTTTCTAGGTCTAAGATTTGCACTTGCCATTTGTTGACCCGGGCTAACTGGGCAAAGTGGTGGCTTTCATGTATTTAGCAGGGGGGTGGCAACTGTGCCTATTAATCCCAGCACAGTATCTGTCCAGTGGCTGTTGCTCTTGTCTCCTCTATGTTCCTTTTTAGATTGTGAGCCCTTTTGGGACCGGGAACCACCTCCTTTTTTGCTATGTAGACTGCTTTGAGAACTTTTTTTTGCTGGAAAGTGATATATAAATATTCTTAATAATGTTGATGTTCCTCTATGCTTTCTTGCTTCTCCTTAAACATGCTGAGGTGGGACCTCTCCTGCCCAATCTTCTCTGTCACTCACCTGGTTTCTGAGCAAGCTTGTCTTGGAACAAATTCTCACAACTACAAAAGAATTGCATAAAGGCTCTGACCTATTGCACAGATTAAAGAATTCACTAAGGCTCAGATGCTTCATAAGGTAAAACAGGACCAGGATAACGTGGGGCATCTTTGCTGGTGCCAGGCACTTCATCCTCCCCATCTTGATTTGGGCCCTAAAGATCAAGGAAAAGGTGTGAGTGAATGGAGGGCAAGTTGTAAGCAAGCACAATTTGTGACATTGCACAACAGCACAATGTCTACTGATCCTGTGAAATGTCTGTTAAGGCATTAGCCCTAGGCTCCAATATACAATATGTATTATTATTATTATTATTATTATTATTATTACATTTATATCCCGCTCTTCCTCCAAGGAGCCCAGAGCGGTGTACTACATACTTGAGTTTCTCTTTCACAACAACCCTGTGAAGTAGGTTAGGCTGAGAGAGGTGACTGGCCCAGAGTCACCCAGCTAGTTTCATGGCTGAATGGGGATTTGAACTCGGGTCTCTCCAGTCCTAGTCTAGCACTTTAACCACTACACCATGCTAGCTCTTGTGATTCCCACCCCACAAGGATAGTCTTTTACTCTCTGAGGCTGGATGTAGTTTATTTATCAGATCTGCATGCATGTAGGGATTGATGGGCTGCAAGAAGTTTGGAACTGAGCAAGACATAATGCTGCTTTAGTTCAGTTTAATGGGCAGCAAACACTTGTAAGTGCAGGATCCAGCAGGCCACTGGCTCCTTCCCAGACTGAATTTCTAGCACTGCTTTTCATTTCTACTCCTTTAAAGCATTTTCAGGCTCTTACGTAAAGCATTATACAAAATACAAGTTCTACTTGGTATAAAGGAAGTCAAAAGAAGTGTGTAAGAAGTATATCACATTGGGGGAAATAGTTATGGGACTGGATTAACCAAAATAGGGTGGTATGAAGTAGACAGAAAAAGGAAGAAAATCCTTTTTCTTTCTCCCCACCCGCTGCAGGGCCAGTTCCAAGCTTGGAAACATGCCCATGAGCTCTCTGTGACATACCCACGATGAGTCTCATCCTCTATTAACTCTCTTCCCCGAGAGACCCACCCCCCACCCCAAGAGGAGGAGTGAAAGTAGTGTCTGCTTTTTTGCTCATCCAAGTGAGAAACTGAACAGTGCAGGCAGTGGTAAAGAGCAGAAGCTCCCACTTTTGCTTTCTCTTGGCTCAACACATTAGTTGAGACTTGGCCCATCTAGCCCAATCATCCACAATATGCCACCCAGACTAAGAGGGCAACTGAGTGTCCTCTGGTGGCAGTGATTATTATTCTCTGCTATTAAATACAGTAAATGACCAACAGGGTCCTTCCACGCACTCCTTCCATCTGGGCAGTGGCATTGAACCCAGTCCCCATTGCTGTCCGGAGGGGAAGGGCAAATGAGTGAGAGACGTTGACTGCTTCTTTGAAATACTGCTCACTTTCGGGCTTTGGATGAGGAAAGGGAGGTGTGATTGCTGCTACTGTGGGTGTCAGCAGATCATGGAGGAGCGGGGCTCAAACCTCCCAGGAGCCTTCCCAGCAGTGGTGATGGTGGCTGTTGCTTCTCAGCTAGTCAAGGATCAGTATCAGTGCCCACCCCATCCCTTGGCATGGTGGCCAAGTGGAAGAAGCAGGTCCTTCTCCTTGCAGCCACCTCCACCACCCACTCGCTCACTCAAGAGGCAATCCACCAGAAAAAGTGTCTTCAAGGAGCAGCAGCAACTGCCTCAGTCCTCTGTTGACATGTGAAAGTTGGGATTAGGCCCACTGTGCTGCCTAGAGGAAGCAGAAGAGTGAATGGGGTCAACAGTTGATCCTTACGACTGCTTCCACGGCATGTTCAACCAGGTGGGCAAACAAGCAAGGAGCAGCTGTTGCCATCTCTGCTCTCACTCTCTCTTGAGGTCAGGAGTCCCAAACTGCAGCCCCCCTCTAGATGTTGGCCTATGATTCCCATCATCCCATCATATTGACTGGGGATGATGGGAGCTGTAGTCCAACAACAGCTGAAAGCTGCAGTTTGACACCCCTCTCTAGGCAATGCAGCAATTGCATTGAGCTGAGTGAGCTCAGAGGGATGTAAAATAGAGGCAGCAGCTTAGTCTTTTCAACCAAGGAGCCTCTCACTTGCTCAAGGCAGGGGAAGAGGGTGAGGTGAATGAGGGCTGCACCTTAATTGCCTGCTTTGGAAACGGTGGGTGAGAAGGTAGGGAAGAGGTGAAGGCATTGCAGCTTCCTCTTAACAGCTGCAAAATACATAGGAGAGGGACCGACTCACTCAAGGAGGCCACATCTCCCTGGGGCCCCTCCTGCTAGAGATGTCAGCAGATGCTGCTGCTCTTCTGTGGCAGCTCCTCAGTGGTTAGGGCATCAGGTGCCTCAGCAACTGACTCCAGCCCAGCATCATTTTAGGCGAGAGCTTGTGCCATCTTACTCTGGGCTCAACTGGAAAATGTGCTAATTGAATAATGTTAAGGCATGTTAAGAAGAGTTGGGAGTAGTGTGGGTGGGTGTGCAGCTGTATGAAGGATTTCTGAAGGCTGAGTCTAAAAGAGAAATGCAGATCTCTGCATTCGCCCTCAGTGGGGGAGTGTCTCCTCTGACTAACGGGTTGATCCTCCCACCTGCCCGGAGACAGGGTCAATCAAAATTGAGCTCACAGAGTCCCATGGAGGATCCAACCCCTCTGCATTCCAAACTCAAACCTAGATTGGGATTGATTTGGTAGTCCTTTTTTAAAAAAGATCAAGGACAAGTGAGTGAGAGAGAACACCTTGAAACGGCTGTAGCTTTTAAAAGCCACACCTCTTGATCTTTAAAATGGGCTAGAATCCTCTGGTCATTTCGGAGAAGGTCTCGTTGGGCTCAGATGGATTTGCAGCATGCTCCTGCTGTATACTTCCTGAGAAATAAGCATGCTACTTCTACAAGTGCAGAGCTGAAACATTTAGCTTAGCTTCTTAAACTGGAATGCTAGTTAGGAGTAGGACCATGTTAGCATTTATATACACTTAATTCAAGACTAATTATAAAAAGTTCTAATAGAGGAGGAGGAGCATACACAAATCTGTTGCTTTGATGATGGTCTGTATACTAATTATTGACATGCGGGGCTGGTTTAAATGACAATGGCCACAGCACATGTGGAAGAGGAGGAGGCATACTGAGAATGGACCCACTGGGATTGACTGTGGGGGTTGATTGCTGGGGGCGAGTGGGGCTGTTCATCCAAATTGCCCCTTAAACATGCACTCCAAATCAGAGAGACAGCCCCTACACACCCTCAAAGGACATGCCAGGCAGTGTTCCCTCTAACAGGGATTCCCAAATGCTGTGGACTAAATCCCCAGCTGCAATCCCCAGCTGCAATGGCTTTTACTTGGAGATTCTGAGAGTTGTAGTCAATAACATGTGGGAATCCCTGTTAGAGGGAACACTGATGCCAGGAGGGCTTTGAGGCATTTATGGAGCACGGTCCAACAGGAACATCTTGGCATCCCCCTCTTTTGTGATCAGTATTGTTTGTTTGACCCAGCCCACAGACTAGCATCCAGGCTAATTTTGCAGTAGCATGCTGTAGCATAGAGATATAATGCACGGTCCATGGATGAAGAAATTCACCTCTGTTCCAAATGAGTTCTTGCGCTAACACATTCTCTTGCACGAGTCTGTATATCTGGAAACCCTTGCACAACATGCATTAGAGATTCCTCTTCTGCTTGTAGTAGCACAATCTTACTGAGCACTGCAACCACAAAAGTGATGGCTGCTGTGGGTGCTACCCATGAAACATATGCCCATGTTCTAGAGATACATGCTTATTTGAAAGTTTTGCTCCTATTTCTGTGCAAAATATTTCTGCTCCTATTTCTGTGCAAAATATTTCTATTTTGCATACCTTCCAGGACATATTTTGGTGATGCACACCACTTCAGAAGGAAAGGAGACTGGTGAAAATTGCCCCTTCTCCCACTCAAGTGACAGCACAGCAGTAGTTTGGAATTCGCACTGCTGCATGCGTGCAGTGCTAGTCCAGACGTTAACTAATGCATTTCCACATAAACTTTCCACACACACACACAATCAAGTATGGGAATTTTTTCCAGAAGCATTTCAATTTCTGCAGAAAACTGTCCACCCCACATCTCTGGTTTTGAGAGATAATCCATATAGAAATACTTGTCTTATTTTTTGACGCTAACTAGATCATGTTGGATGAAACTATTTCAGCTGCACATTTGTAACTATAGATTATTTGTATATTAATCATTTAGAAATTATGTAGAATAGAAAAAGTGAAATGGTCTTGAAAGAGCTTCACACATTCATTTTTTCTTGGTCCTTTATGAAATAGCTGTTCCAAATAATGAACGTTGGGCTGTATTTGTATTTTGCCTCTGAACTGATTGGATATTGAAACTACAGAAAGGAAAACCTTTTTCATACAGCTGCCTGACTTTGTAGAGCCTGCTTAAATGTTTGTTGATCGAGTGACATTACAAATATAACTCTGATAGGATATTAATGCTGCAGCATCATTCAATAAAAGGTCTTGGTTTATCTGCAGAATAGTTTGAGAAGATTAAATGAGAGGAAACTGAACACGGCAGTCTTGTTTTCCAGTAATTAGTAATGGAGTAATATTTTTCTTAAAGGATATATCCACTAAATCTATTCTACATAAAGTTGTTACAAAATAAGTTATAGGTAAGACTTCTTAAGACTGGCCAAACAACCGTATTATAAAGCATGGCTTTTGTTTCCTTCGGGGACACACATAGAATATTGATGCTGTTTGATGCTGCCTAGCTGAACTACAAAATAATTGCTTAAAAGTAAAGAAACTCCAACTTGTAGAATGGGATCTTAAAACAGAATTTATGGTAAACAAAGTTCAGTTCTGATAACTCTCAGCTGTGAAGATCAACTGTGTAGGTTTTGACTTTTCAGTAGGAACTAGTTTCCTGAATTCTGTGACTTATTTATTTGTGGATACTTTTGTTAATATCCTGTCTACAAAAAGCATTCTGTGTACTTCTACAAAACATAGATTACTAACAGAACTGCTTTTGTTTTTAAACCTAACGACTATGGCAGTAATGCGAAGTTAGAGAAGTACTCTTCAGAGAGTGAAATTGATGGTAGTTTTTATTATACGCATAGAGCTTAAATCAGTGTAACTTAATTAGGATTCTGTGCACTTCCAGAGCAAGATGAGAGGCGAAAATAAGAGCATGAAAAATATTCAGAATGATGCAACCCCATTATAAGAGATGTGGGGTTTCTGGAAATTGGAAAACTTTTTACAATTTCCCCCCATGTAATTTCCCTTCATTTGTATAAAATTTGCATGGATTTCCCCCCCTCAACATTTTACTAGGTAAATTTCCTGTTGCCCTAAATAGATTGTGATCTGATATAGTGTGTTATCTGACCTATTTATTTAGTTTAAAAACAAAACAAAACACCACCATATTAATTTCCCAAGCTGTATCTCTAAAGTTTTTCACGTATCTATGTAATTGAACTGAACTATATGATTAGTGAGGAAATCAATAAAAACATTTAATATGGTTTAAATGTTATATACTTAAACAAATTCAAGGCTTTAGGTGAAAAAAATTACATTTTTCAAAAAATGAATATAACGTGTCTTCTTTCAAATGCTTTCTAGGGATAATCACCTAAAAAGCATTAATTACGACTTTGAAAGTGCCAAATGTGCCTAATATCACATTGGCATCTGCTCATTGTTACTAATGATTTTTATGGGGAAAAATGACTATCATCCGGACTAGCATTGTGCATATCCAGCTGTGTGAGTTTCAGGCTACCACTGTGTCAATGCTTGAGTAGGGGAAGGGGCAACTTTATCTGATCTTCCCTTCTTTCTGAAGCCCACTGTTCACGTAATCCCCAGGGACATATTTTGATGACGCATGGTGGGCTTCAGAGGGAAGGGAAGATTGGCAAAAATCACCCCTTCCTTTGCTCAAGCAAGAGTGCAGTGGTAGTCTAGAACTCCTACAGCTGCACTTATAGAGTGCTAGTCTGAATGTCAGCCAATGAATTTTTAGAAATGGAAAATTTTCCACAGCAAATTTTCCAAAACAGAAAATATGCCATGGAAAATTGTCTATCCGACATCTCTGCTCACTAGCCACTCCTCCATTGGCCCTGGCAACACTGTCAGCATGCACCAATCATGGGTTTGCATACCAACAATGTTCCGTGTGGGTCAGGTAGGAAAGGAGCCAGTCTACTCATGGCAACAGATAATCGCCTCCATGGTGTCACCATAATAGACCATACACACAACCCAGCTGACACAAAGAAGTCACAGTGCTTTCTACTCTATCAGCAACTGTGGGTGGTTGGTAGCTCAGTTGCTGGTAACACAGATAGCAGATGGCCAGAAACAAAGTTGCTAGGGACTCCCAGGGGTTCAAATCTCCTTATAAAACTCAAAAACGCACATGCACAATTTTAATAATTACCTTTTGACTAAACAGTGCAAAGGAGAGAAGATAGCTTCTTTGGGAGAGAGGGCATTATTTTTTGTGCTCACCTAAGTTTTTGGTACATATCCAAGCTTTTGGCTTATATGGGGGAATTAGCTCGAATTGGGTGCAAACATGCATTGCTGCAAACAGCATTTTTTTGTCAAGTAGTTAGAAAGCTGATCATGGGAAAAGGCAGGGACAAAGTTAAAGTACTCAAATGGGAGTAATGGAGTCAAGACAGCCCCCCCCCCCGAAAAACAGAGGTTAAAGAACCAGCACACTAGGTGAAAGCAGAAGTTGGCAATCTCTTGGGGAGCTGATCAGAAGCAGCTAATTACAAGGTGCTGGTCCTTAAACAGAGCATCAAGTTTCTAATAAATGCAGGCTAGAAATAATCCTAACACAGAGGAACAGAGAGAGAGAGAGAGAGAGAGAGAAATGGGGCTAATGGACAAAGTGAAGAAGATATGACAGAGATATGGACTGTGATTCTAAGTTTCTGTGTAGCCGCTGGGTTCTGACTGCAAAGTTGGTTTCTTCCTTCCCCTTCCACCTCTGTAGAAGTGGAAGGAGATGGATCGGCTGTTCCTTGGGGTTATGGAGGTGCCTAGGGATCTTGAGCTGTTCAGAAACATGAGTGTAAAACTCACACTGACCCACTTCAGGACCGAGGAGCCTTCCCATGGAAAATTGTGGGGAAGGGACCAAGTCAATGAGGCTTCTGGCACAGCATAGCGTAGTGGTTAGAGTGTTGGACTAGGACCGGGAAGAACCGAGTTCAAATCCCTATTCAACCATGAAACTCACTGGGGGACTCTGAGCCAGGCCAGTCATGTATCTCTCAGCCTAACCTACCTCACAGGGTTGTTGTGAAGATAAACATGACCATTTACACCACTCTGAGCTCTTCGGAGAAAAAGCAGGATATAAATGTAAACATAAAATAAAAATAAATAAATGGAAAGGTGGCTTAAGCACTACCAGTCCCCCCAACAGAAAACCAGAGGCTGTGAACTTGGGGCACATTGAAGTGTCTAATGGGAATGGGGAAAATGCATGCTATGCAAGCTGGTCCACAGGAATCGTGCACATTTTGGAGGGAGAAAGGGGGCCTTTCTTAAAGAGACAAGGACAATAGACAAGCATGTAGCTCTCTTCTTTGGTCTTCACACATTACTCAAGGGCGGTAGTTTTAATTCTTGTACAAGGGAGGTGTCTGATTGACCTTGAGTCTTCTCCCAACCATGTGTCACCTTAAGTGGCACAGAGGGGAAATGCTTGACTAACAAGCAGAAGGTTGCCAGTTCAAATCCCCACTGGTACTATATATCGGGCAGCAGCGACATAGGATGATGCTGAAAGGCATCATCTCAGACTGTGTGGGAGGAGGCACTGGTGAACCCCTCCTGTATTCTACCAAAAGAAAACTACAGGGCTCTGTGGGAGCTGGGAGTCGAAATCGACTTGACGGCACTTTAGCTTTACCTTCTCCCAACCGCTTGCATTGTGCCAGTTTCTGAAAACTCCAAGCCAGGAAACTGGCTCAATACTGATATGCTTATCAATCTATACCAGTCTTCAGTCTTGTTATGCAGCTTGGCCATACCATCAGACTGCTACTAGACTGGTGTGGTCTTTCCTGATCCATTCTTCTGTTGTTATTATTTTACATTTATATCCTGAGGTGCCCAGGATGCCAAATCAATGATCCTGGTTGCATTTCTGTGTCTGCAAGCCAGATCATGGATACAATGGGGGTGTTGTCAGGGGATGGAAGCAAGGGGTTCAGGCTGTTCTGCCTGCAACAAGGAGGCATGTAGTGCAGAAACACAAGCTCTCAAAGACAGGTTCTACTCCCTCCCCACTGGAGGCACAAGACTCATCTGCAGGAAAGGGCTGTTTTGCTACAGGAGGAAGCAGGACAAGCAACGAGGAGAGCTCACACTGAACTCCTGGGGGAAGTGTTGGTAGCTCACTGCACTGAATTCTGGGTTGGGAGCTGGATAAGCTGAGCAAGTCCAGCCAGAAAGGATAGTAGAATTAAAGCTGAACTTGCCTTTATGTACCTGGTCAGCAGCACCCATCTCAGAAGCAAAAGATGGAGATCAAGCAGGCAAGTCTCAAAGTCACAGTGCACATAACAGAAAGCTACTCACCCACAGCAGATGGGGAAAGACTGACATATCAAGGGGTGTTTGTCATCCTTCAGTTGCCTTCAGCTCTCAGACTCAGCCATGTATACCAGAGATAAGGAGACTGCATTTAGAGCCAGAGCCCTGTGGAACAGCACAGGTCTTGTGACCAAGATATTCCAGCTTCAAACTCACCAGAAAAGACTGGGAGAGATCCCCATGAACAGGCACACCTGAGAGAATGCAGTGTCTCCGCCAATCCGAGGGAGAGCTGTATGAACCAATCACCTGGCTCTCTAGTTACCTTTTGCATTAGTTGTTGCATCTAGCCACACACAACCCATGTTTGTTTGCTTGATTGCCTGGGTGACCAGCAGCCCTTATACTCCCTATATCCTCCACCCCAGTTGACTGCTTCTTTCATCATGGCAGAAGTGATCTAGCTGCATGTGAACCCTGAGGAGCCTTCCTCTCCCGTTCCCTCACTGGAGCTCATGGGGCCAGAGTTGGGAAGTTGTAGAAAGGATCCTGCCTCTTCAGAGTCCCATTCTGAAGCCAGCTAAGGTAAGAAGTAATTAGGGTGGAGCGAAGGGATTGCTGTCTGTTAGCAATGAAGAAACAACTACAATAAAGCTTTTATTGGACAACATCACAGATGACATAGTTTGAAAGAAATACAAGTGAGTGGAGTTACCAAATATCTTTCTCCAGAAGGACTCCTAAGCTGTTGCAAATTGCAAGACAGAGTAGCAGGTGGTTTGAGCCTGGCTTTACCTATTACATAATTGTCTGCCATGGAGCTCATAAAGTGGCAGAAGTCTGTTCCAAAAAGACTGATTGACAATGGAGAGTAAGCTGGAGTCACACCAGGGGCTGCTGCTACTCATACCATGGGCTTCCTTTGTGGTCTGAATGGAATTGGGTGTGGAAGAGCCTGTGTGGTGTAATGGTTAGAGTGCTGGACTAGGACCGGGGAGACCCGAGTTCAAATCCCCATTCAGCCATGATACTTGCTGGGTGATTCTGGGCCATCACTTCTCTCTCAGCCTAACCTTCTTCAAAGGGTTGTTGTGAGGAGAAACTCAAGTATGTAGTATACTGCTCTGGGCTCCTTGGAGGAAGAGTGGGATATAAAATGTTTTAAAAATAAAATAAAAATAAAAGATCCTGTCTCCTGCACCTGTTGGAAAGCTGCCTGTGCAGAGCAAAGAATGACATCCAGCCACACACCCCATGTTTGCTTGCTTGCCTGCCTGCATGTTCAGCAGCCCTAATTAGCCCTTATCCCTAAGTGGCCCCCTTATTAACCAGAGCAACAGTCAACCTGGCTGTTAGGGTGGTGGAGTTCAGTTCAAATTGGGTGCTTGTGTGTGGAGTCCTGAGGCAGAGCACCTATAAAGGCAGCAGGCTGTTCGTGCAAAATGCCCTTTCTCCGTAGCTCCCATTCACCTATGGTGCATGAGTTGGGGCCCGAGAGATATAGCCCCAGGTTGCACACCTGTCACCTGAGTTATGGGCTCCCTGTTGTGGGACTTATATAGCCGGATAGGTGTGCTGTGATTGGATGCAGAATTAGTCTGAATGCTGTACTGCATTGTGGCAGAGTGTGCAGTACCCAAGTGAAGTGAAAGGCTGTGGGGAAGTAGTAATATTTTGCTCTCCCATTTGCTTTAGTGGGTACTTGTACTAGCTCTGAAGTCACAACTATGCTGTCATCAGGAGCATTGTTGGGGTCTGAAGTGGGAGAGGTGATATAAAATTTGGCATATGTCTTCTCCCTATCAGAGCCATCTCTTTATTCTGTTTTAAGCCCTACACCGATGAAGTTGTGCTGGTAATGCAGCCGTGTTGGCATAGCATTCTGCCAGCACATCCATGTCGTGCTGGCCTCCCAGCAATGGGAGAGGCATTTAAACTTGTACTGCTTTGTTAGCCTAACATCATGCTAGCACAGGGACCACACATAGTGTCTGAAGGAGTTTAGGATTTGGGCTAAGCCTGCTCTTCCCCATCTTTGGTCCATTTTTCAATGGTGTTGCGTGGGTAGTGGGTATACTATTATACTTAGTATTATGTTGGGATAACCATAATGTTAATGTGCTGTTACAAGGAACTAGTACCAAATCCTAAAGCGTCCAACCAGTACATCTGAAGAATGAGATCATGCCCTTTAAAAAGTTTTTATATAAAGCCAAAAGAACTTTGTTCTCGTTTAAACTCAACATTTCTAAACTCATCTCTTTTTTTCTTTTTCTTCTGTGACTATCTTTCCCCACTGACTAAATAATCGAGCTCTTGATTGAGAAAGGATTCTAATACCTATTTGATCATGAATTAATACAATGATGATCTCTATCTTTTGCATGAAAGGTGGGGTACAGATTTTTGAAGTAATAAACCAGCCTGCTGGACTCGGGGTATGCACCCTCTTGAACTCTAGCAGGTATAAAGGGGCAGGCGCCCTACAGCTTTTGGTGTGATATTGCATGCAGTTTAGGCTGGAGGGTGAAGGTGGAGAGATGGCTAATAGGGTCTTCTGGGCAACAGCAAGCAGCTAAGGAACAGGGGGAAGTGTGGAAGGATGGAATTGAAGAGGGCTAACCAGTGGCACAGTGGGGAAATGCTTGACTAATAAGCAGAAGGTTGCCAGTTTGAATCCCTGCTGGTATGTTTCCCAGATGATGGGAATATAGCGATATAGGAAGATGCTGAAAGGCATCATCTCATACTGTGCAGGAGAAGGCCATGGTAAACCCCTCCTGTATTCTACCAAAGACAACCACAGGGCTCTGGGCGCCAGGAGTCGATATTGACTTGACGGCACACTTTACCTTTTCCCTTTAGCCAAAACAAAGGGCATGTGAGTGGCAGGCTGTTTTACCACTCCCTCTGCTTTAGTGAATCCCTTCCTAGCCCTTTCTTCTAGGAGGCTGTGGCCACTCTCAGCAGTTGCAGTGCATGGTCTCAGGACTTGGCTGCATGGTGAGTGCTTGTGAGCAAGTGACTGCATGAGTGTGGTGCCGCTGGACTGTTCATGCAGCACCCTCCTGCTCCAGCCACCCTCCTGCTCCAACCACCTTCCTGCTCCAGCCACCCTGTTCCCTGTTGGGGAAGAGAGGGCAGTGACTAAGGCTATACCGTTGCCTCCCCTGTGAGACAGCCCTATGGAACTCTGTGTGTTGTAGCTAGTTGCTCAGCTCTGAACATGGCGGGGAGTGCCTGACAGAGATCATAACCACCCAATGTTTCCAGCCTGAGAGACTCTGCTATTAGCAGAGTCTCTATTAGCAGATAGGGAAAGAAAGAATGGATAGCCAAGACACAGCTGAAAATGCAGAAGGGACCATGGAATTGCCTCCCCACTTGCTTCCCTATTGGTGGTACATTGTCTTTGTATCCCCTGTTGGGGTGGTGGTATTGTCGTTCCAGTTGAGTGTGTGTGTGAGTGTGTGTGTGAGTGTGAGTGTGTGTGTGTGTGTGTGTGTGTGTGTGTGTGTGTGTGTGTGTGTGTGGAGTCCTGAGGGGTTTTTACAGGGCGAGTACTTGTAAGGGTAGTATTCCGAGTATCCCCAAGTATTCTTCCAGTCTAATATGCTTCCTTTTTTGTGCTAAGTACTCTTTCTCCATAGTGTTTTTTGATTGCATTATGTCATCCTGGGATGAATCTGGAAAGGGTATAGGATTTGGTGTGAGATGTTGCTTGTCTGTCTTGCCCATGACATACCCACGTCCCTGCCCCATTTGGGGGGGCCTCTTCTGGATGGAGTTACTCCAACAGTGCACATGCACTCGTAGAATTGCACCAGCATAGCAGAAACCTATCTGGAGGTCCATTGCCAAATCCTCCATGTGTGTGTGTGTGAGAGAGAGAGAGAGAGAGAGAGAGAGAGAGTTAGTTGTGCCCATATTAGCATAGCAGGCTGTTCTAGGATGGCTGGAGCTGTGAACAAGAGCATTATTCTTAGAGGCTGGAGATACTTTGCTACATGTTGTGTCCCCCCATTTATTTTGCTTAGAGGGGGAAAATGTATGGGCATTTGTTTCTCATTTTAAATTCCCTTTTGTCTTTAATATATATCCTGTCTTGGTAGGATGAGTGTGCATGTACAGCTTTGCAGTAACTGGGCCCTTTCCGGGTCTTAGTGGTGGTGCAGGTAGGTTGCTCCTTATGCCTATAGTTTTTGGCCTGTAGGGTGCCACAGTGCTTCCTCTAATCTCCAGTGCTGTTTAACATCTATACCACTAGGGCAGGTTATCCAGAGATCTGGAGTGCAATGTCATAATATTCAACTGTCTTTCTCTCTCCCAGGTCCCAAGGATGCAGTACAAGTCTTGAATCAGTGCTAAAAGTCATTGATGGCCTGGATGAGGATGAACAACCTGAATCTTAAGCCAGACAGGACACAAGACTGTTAAGTGACAATATGTTCAATACAGGCATAGGTATTCAACCTGTCTGTGCTGGAGAGGGTCACTCTCGCTAAAGACTCAGGTTCACAGCTTGAAGTACATCTGAGGTGATGTCAGTAGACAGAAATACATTGGCTACCTGCGACCTTTCCTGAACACAAATGAACTAACCATGGTAATTCATGTCATCTAAATTTGACTATTGTAGTTTTATGTGGGACTGCCTTTGAAAAGTGTCCAGAAGCTACAACTGGTTCCAAAAGTGGCATGTAGGTTGTTGACTGGACCACAGACAATTTTGATCACGTAGAATATAGTACAATTTTATTACAGTTTCATTGGTTTCTAGATCAAATTTAAAGTGCTGACTTTGACGCTTAACATTCTGCATGGTCTGGGCCCAGAATACCTTAAGAACCACCTGCATGTGTTGAGACCTTCCTGGGAGGCTCTGCTTCACATCCCACTCCCCACCTTCTGAAATACCACATGAGTGGGACTGGTCTACAACACCATGGAACTCCCTCTTAGGGAAGTCTGCCTCACTTTTCCATACTGACTTTTAGATGACAGGCCAAGGCTGTCTTCTTCCAGATGGTGTTTTTATTGCCCTGATTAACCTTTTCCTGTTTCTACTTCCGATTCATGTTTATTTTTATAGGGTGTATTCAAAATTTGGTGTGATTATATATTACTAGCTGCCTTGGATATAGCTCTAATTGAAGGACAGGTTATACATATTTTAATAAATAAAAGGCAGGTCTTAAACTGACCTCCCTTCCCTTAATTTTTTTATTTTTCTTAACGCCTTTTCTATTATTACATGGTCTAATAGCATAAGCTCAAAAACACTAAAATTATGAATTCTGTATGTAATATCCATGTTGAAGGAAGGCGACTTCAAACTCAAAGAAGATGTAGAAAGCAATTGGAATCCTACTGACTACGTTTGGAAAATATGCCTGTTACACTTGGCAAAATGGAGGTTTAGAGCTGAGATCAGTGGTGGAATGGTCGATGGGGGATGATAGCTTATTGGAGCTAAACACCAAACAGATAGTTAAGATGTGGAGACAACAGTTGGTATAGGTGCTTCTGAAAGCTGTGCTCACATGTTGTAATGCTTTGAAAAGGGACAAATATGAAGTTTAATTAGAAAGGTAGATGAACATGTGGAACATCTCAGAGGTAGTTACCATAGGCTATGTTTGGACTAAGGATGAATATTGTAAAAATATAAGTCAGACTGCCACTTTTGACTTGCTTTTCCTGGGATTAATTTAGATGCCATTGTAAAACCATCAGGAAGCTCCCACCTTCCTTTCCCCACTTGTGTATGTGTGCAGACCGTCTCTGTTTTCTTAGTTAGTGGTTGCCATAGTTTGCCTCCAAAACGTGTTTGCTATTATGGCTGAATCAAACAATGGTTACTACAGACCAGGAAATGGAAGTGGGTGTGCATGAGGAGAGGAGGGGGTGCACACAAATCGGCAGCACAGTCCTGGCCATCATTTGGCCTGAAACCAGGAATGGTAGCTGGCGATACACTTTTTACGTCCAGATTTTTGTAGTATTAATATCAACCATAACAAGTTCAGAGAGCCAACCAGTCTGGAGACTGGATGATAAACCATCAAGCTTGATAGTGGTGTGAGAAGTAACATCCTTTAAATTGTTTCCCCCCCTGAGGTTTGTAGATACCTTGAGGTAATGTAGCAGCACATAATGGTTTGTGGATTTCGAAAGGTGCAGGCCATGTTGTGCTGCCTCAGAAATTCAAGGATTTCTTCCCCATGAAAAGAAGCTTCTTCTTGGACAATTATATAGGTTTTTTGTGTCAGCTGTGCCTTAGCAGCACATAAATATTGGAGCTATTATTAGTAAAGCACCTCCAATACTAATTGTGCTGCTGAAGTAAGGCTGATGTATTCTTGCACAAGTCTCTTGGAGCATATGGTTATATAACTAACCAATAGTGTGCTTAATCATATGTATCATATCAATTAGTGTTGATTAACTGTTAACTTCAATAAACATTTCTAGAACTGAATTTTATAATAAACAGATTTTGAGTTATTAAAGTTGTATTAATGTTTTTTAAAAAATCACTGCACAGTCCCAGTACATGCAGGTCAGTCTATTTTGTGCATTATGTAGTACTTCACATACATTTACCGGCCATTCTTCCAGTATGGATGATGAGGCACAGAATCCAAAAGTGGCTTATTGAAGACCATCTAGTGAGTTTATGGCTGGAGTGTTATTTGAACTACAGAATTCCTGGCTCAAGCTCTCTTAGGTCACTATACTGTATTACTTCCAGTATACGCTTAAGCTCCTGAGAACATCTTGACAAGTTAAATCAGCAAGCCTTCCTTGCACAGGAAGTAAGGATGCTATCTAACTCTGTGCTAACCTGCATTTGTTGTAATCACGACTCTGACACAGTGAGTGAGTGTGATGGTGTGGCATGTCCATTAACATTCCAGCTTCTATGATAGTTCAAAAGGGTTTTTTTCATTTAATAAAGTTAATTTAAACTATCTAAAGTGGGAAATCAGACTATCAACTGTCTGTCACTTTTTTAAAAATGGCATCTTGTGTCTCTTCTAATCACATAAGTGACAACTATGATCTTCTGTCAATCCCCATTTCAGATGTTGCATTGCTCAGACTACTCATGTGAGTAATTATTTACAAGAGTTAGTCGCCTGTGCTGATGTCTGTGCTCCCTCTAAGGATAGGAAAACTTCTAGGTGGGGATTAAAGCCACACAGGCTCTAAGGACAGAAGTAGCTTTCTGAAAAGTTTCAAAAAGATAGCAAAAGTAAAGGCAAGGTGCTGAAAAGGGTGCAGAATAGCCAGTGGGTTGAGAAATCTGACCAAAAGGTAAGTGAAGGAGAATGGGTGAGGTTCCAGAAGACTGGAGACCAGCAAATGATGTCCCTGTCTTCAAAAAAGGGGGAAAGGAAGGAAGAGTTGGTAAACTGCAGACCTGTCACCTTGGTTTTGAAATCTGGCAAGGTCCTAGAACAGATTATTAAGCAGTCTGTCTGTGGGCACTTGGAAAATAATCTGGTGGAGCCAGATCATGAGAAGTAATAGTTTTTTCTCTATAGTGAACTGGTCAGACCTCACTTGAAATACTGTATCCAATTCTGGGCCTCACACTTTTAAGGAGGACATTGATAAATTGGAATTCAGATTCAGAAGGAGGCAATAAAAAAATAATTGAAGGTGCTGGAGAAGAGAAGACCAAGGAGTGATATGATATCTTCAAACATCTGAAGAGCTCTCATATAGGAGTGTGTTGGAATTATTTATTTCTAATATTCCCCAGTAGCCAACAATTATCAGCTGTTTGCCCACTGCCCAGAAAATGAAGAATACATGCTCCAGAAATCAAATTAACATTTGTATTTGACTTACATTTAGGAAAGGTTAGAAGAACAAATCTTAAGAGGTCTAAACATTAAATAACTCAGTAGACATCTCACCACTCCTGCTGAATCAGTCTCAGCAATGAAAAAAAAGTCTTGTTCTCTTTTGTTCCTGAGGATGGGACTAGAACCACTGCATTGAAACTACAAAAATACAGATGTAGGGTAGAAATTAGGAGGAACTTCCTAACATGAAGAGCTGTTTGACAGTGGAAGAGTCTGCATCATGAAGTGGTGGGCTGTCCTTCGTTGAAGGTCATTAAAAAGAGGCGCATGGACTCAGGCCAAATGCTACACAGAAATAAAAATTATAGGCATGGCAATGGGAGACCTAAGTGGACAGACTGGTTGGAAAGTAATCCCTCTGCCATGCTTAATGGACCTCCCTGAAGGCCACAGAGTGCTAGTAGGTTTGTGTGGGAGAATACTGTCCTTCAGATAACATGGTCCCAAACCACCCAGGACTTTGTCATCTTTAAAGATATCAGCTGCCTTGGCTCCCAGTTTGCTTTGAGACCCAATTCAGTATCTTGAACTGGGCTCAGAAGCAAACAGAGCAAAATGCAGTTGATAGCATACTAGTGTTGTACGGTGAAAAGAGTAGGCTATCATCAGCTGTCTTGCTGATGCATTTTGCACCAATTGATGCTTTCTGACACCCCACACGGAGTGTAGGAATCTAAACTGGAAACTACCACGGTGCATGTATTTATGGCAAGGTCAGCTTTCTCTAGAAAAGGTGGTAGTTGGTGTGCCAGACAAAGCTTGGCAAAAGCATTTCTGGCCACAGCCACCACTTGTGTGCCTAGGGACTAGACTTGATCCCTGGTTATTGGGCAAAGGGACAATTTTTTTTAAAGTGGTGGCTTTCTTATATTAGCGGGGAAGAGCCACTGTTTCTGTTCTATTTAGCATAGTATCCCTCCAGAGCTATAGTGAGACTATTGGTCCTCCATCTAGCTTATCTGAAGCAGCCATGGATTGAATCTGGAACCTTCTGCATGCAAAGCAGACCCTCTAACACTGAGCTACAGTCCTACCAATAGTTAAAGGTACTTCCACCAGGTAGAAATACAAAAGTTACATCAGCACAAAGGAAGGGTCTTATACTGAATGAGACCATGGGTCCAGCTAGCTCAATACTATCTACTCTGACTGATAGTGGGTCTCCAGAGTTTCAGACAAGTCTTTCCTAGCCCTAGATACCAGGGATTGAACCTGGGGCTTTCTACCTGGAAAGTAGTGGTACTGTCACTAAGCTACAGCCCCATTCCTTTGGCAGTGTAAACCACTTTGTTGAAAAGTAGTATATATATTTACTATATCAAGAACACTTACAAGCAGCATACCTCTTCCTTCAAAGGAAGTAGAACTCCATTCAGGACAAGATCTGTTCTATGCAAATCTACTTCCCCTCCTATTATAATATACATATTAGAGATATACATATCAGGCAGTATAGAAATATGATAAATAAATATTATCTGTCTTATCTTGATTAAGGCTATTCACATCCAGTCCTTCACTGACTCAGGCATTGGATTTGGAACATCTACAGCCTCCCTCAGATGGAAAGGGGAGGTTTTATTTTATTGTTAAGCTTATATACTGCCTTTCATTAAAAACAATCCCTAGGTGGAGATGAAGCAGGGTGATCTGCCTCCTTGTAACACTGTGTTCCAAACTCCTTCCCCAGTGGCTTTGTGTCGGTGTTAAACAAGACGGAACCTTGTCAAGCCCCTGAGACCTGCTCTGAGAGGTTCGCCCTTTCACTGGGCCTGAGGGATCCTGCCAGCTCAGCAACAGCTTGTTCTTTGCTCTGTCTCTCCAAAGAAAGAGGTCCATCTTCACTTGTCAGGGCCCACTCCAACCTTACTAATACAATGAATATTTATATACCACTTTACATAGATATAAATACATTTTAATTTTGTGATTTCATTGCTGTGCTTCCATGGTTCTGTCTTTTCCCCCTAAGCGCCGGGGGAGGGGGGAGAAAGCAGCAGTGGCCAGGGGTGGGGGGAGAGAAAGTGGCAGCGGCAGGAGGGGGAGAGAAAGTGGCAGTGGTGGCCGGGGGTGAAAGAAAAAATGGACAACTAGAGGCACAGATGCCTTGCGCCTGGGCCAGCTAGTTCTTCTTATAGAACTGTAGTCAACACACAACACCTTGGTATATCTTTGACCTAGATAGAACCATCATTGCTTAGATGTTTAAGGAGCTTGCATTATGTTTACTATATATTTTAAATCTGACTTTCTTTTAAAGAAAATTTTACCTAAAATAAACACAATTTTACATGTTGCCTGGGGTTAATTTTAGCTCATCCTACTTACGTTACTTCTTAGTTCATCCAACTGAGAAATTTGAACTGTTCCTAAACTGGGGTGTGTGGGGGGGGTGAGAGTGAGTTTTTGACACCCCAACCCCCCCAGTAATTATTGGGATCCTCATTTTGATTTGTTTACAGATATATTCTAGTAGTGTGGATACTACTAGATAGTCGCAGCCCAGGACTTTCTAAAAGGAGAATTCAGAACTGCATAATGATATGTGAATGTAATTTGCACACATAGCATGTGCTGCTCTAGGCTCGGACGGGCCCACAGGGCAACAGGGCACATTCCCGGTGCACCCCACTCGTGCGCCTCCCCTGCACCCCGCTGAGTACAGCAGCAGTGAATACTGCCACCCTTAATTACCTATTCTGCTCAAAACCCAACGCCCTCCCCACATATATTCCACTGCCCTCTCAGTGCCCCTAGTCTGGCCCTGTGCTGCTCTAGGACACCAGTGGCAGCCTGTCCAGAGAGAGAGAGAGAGTGTGTAAAACTAGCTGCACTCTTCTTACCCCAACCCGGTTGCCCCGTCCTCCTTCATCTCCCATCTGACACGTGCCTCAGTCATAGCCGATGCACCTGTAGTTAACGCAACAGTGAAGCAAGGTGGGTGGAGTGAGAAGACTGGGAATGATCTGGAGCCACAAATACAGCCACCCTACCTGGGCTGCCACTGCAGCAGAGAAGTATGTATTTTTAGTGTCTGTATATACATACTTTGCTTCCTAGAGTTGCATTCACGATATAGCACTCTATTTGCCATCCAAAGTAATTTAAAGGTGAAGAGTGTTGTCAAGTCGATTTTGACTCCTGACGCCCACAGAGCCCTGTGGGGCTTTTTTGGTAGAATACAAGCGGGGTTTGCCATTGCCTCCTCCCACACAGTATGAGATGATGCCTTTGTAATTTAGTTTAATTTTAATTCTCTAAAATATAATCCAACAAAATAGACAGACAAAAAATGCATATATCCTGCTATTGCACTATACTTGCTGCTTTTATATCCTATGTATAAAAGCTTTTATACCTCATGCAGCTCTTAGTATTGTGGTTTCTACACTTGGTTCCAAAAATCTCACTTGGTTTCAAAAATCTCAGCCAGCATGGTGTAGTGCCTAGAGTGCTGGACTAGAACCGGGGACGCCTGAGTTCAAATCCCCATTCAGCCCTGAGACTAGCTGGGTGACTCTCGGCCAGTCGCTTCTCTCTCAGCCTAACCTACTTCACAGGGTTGTTGTGAGGAGAAGCCTAAATGTACACCGCTCGGTGCTCCTTGGAGGAAGAGCAGGATATAAAATGTAAAATAAATTTTTTAAAAATTAAAATATATCCATTAGACTTTTCATTTCTGTTTGGCAATTTGGATTAGCTTGCTCTGTGGTACACTAGTGCCTTGCTGTGTTTGGCTGGTACTGATGGTAAGGGGACTTGGCTGTCTTGTTCTTTGAAAACAGTAACATTCAATCTTTTCTTCTGCTGAAACTGTTCTGGTGCTTATTAAATGAAATCCTTCTTTGCATAAGATGTCAACCAGCAGACCGAGAACATTAGTTCCATTAATCAGTTTCCTCTTATCAGGTTTTATAGAAACATATCTGGGAGGAAAAGAGAAAATGTTAGTAATACATTTTCCTTTGAAATGGAAGGGTGTATGTTGAGTTTATAGTCCTGTTTCTCAGAAAGCCTAAAAAGTAGCAAATATTAAGAACATATTAAGAAGTCGGCCATTAACTACCTGAGCAAATGAAAATGTCTTGCTCTTGGGACATCAAGGGCAGCTATGGGAAGCCAATACAGATGCTTAGGCACTGATGTAATATGCTCCCCATAACCTACCCTTTTAGTATGTTGACCCAAACAATTGATCTCATATTTGTTGATATTTAAATATTCAGAAAATCAGTGAAAAACATTGATTGAATTTATTCATTGAATGTTGAAAAACATTCAAACTGATTTGGGTAACTCCAGATCAGTTTGAATGGTTTATTAAACAAAAACACACCAGTAAAAATCATCAACCAAAACATCTCTTAAATCATACTTCTATGTTATGTTAATCTTATATAATACCATGTTAAACAGCAGTGCTATCAAAAATGTGAAATATAGATTCTAGTGCTTATTAGATATCACTTCAGCACATATCCATTTTAGTTTAAAGATAGTCCTTGACTTTTTTTAATTGAAAGAACCACAAGATGAACAAGGACATCTCTGGATGAAAGTATAAATATAAATCTTTGCACATGTATCACCTGGCCTGGCTTTTTATTTTTTTTAAGGCTTTTGCCCACCTGCTTTAATTTTATTGTGGTTTCATTGCTGTGTTTCCATGGTTCTAATTGTTTTAAAAATTGTGAGTGTATTGTTGCTTGTCAGCTTGAATCCTTAGAGAAAGGCAGGACAGAACTCTTAGAGTAAGAACCTTAAGTACTAATTACCACCAGACTCTAGAGTGGTTGCCCCTCCTCATTCTTATTATAGAACTGTGGTCAACACATGTGTGGTGCATGCACACTGCCGTGGAGACAGTGAATTACAATAACCCTGGAATGACATTTTCTATTATGGAATGCAAACCACATGAATCCATGCGGAGATCTCTCAACACATTCCAAGGAATTAAGCCAAATCACAGACTGCAAGCAGGTTCATATGAATACACTGGCCCCAATGGACAACCAGGGCGAGGACAGACATGCCAAGAACATGCCAGCCCTGGTGTCCTGATGTGTTCTCAGGACATGCTTTAATCATGTGAGGGGATGTTAATCCAAATCATCATCTCCCACATACACTCCCAAACCCTGTAACTGAAGTTACAATTTATTACATTTTTATACCACCCAGTCTAGTAGCCCTGGGTAGTTTACGATCATTACGGGATATACATCAGGTCTTGACAATTCCCATGGGTCAACTAGCCATGGTGCCTGGAAATTTAAATGTGGTTCCTTAGCCAGATGATGGGTGGAGGTGACCAGGAGAAGTGGGCAAGCAAGGCGTGGCATCTACTTTCCCATGAAGTGGAGGGTATAGCTGGGTGTGTGTGTGTAGTGAGTGCAGCCCACACCCACCAATAGAACAGAGGGCACTGCAGTCTGGCACCTATGTTGTGGGTTGGTTCCTACAATTAAGATAGACACTTCATGCTTGCTACCAAAAGACCAGCTCTTCTAAACATGGAATCATTTCTTGAGTAGATGGGCACCATTTATTAATTTTGTAAAGACAAGCTTTTTGCTTCTCGACTTGCATTCATCCTTATTAATGTGGTAACTATGGTATGCTGATTTTCAGTTCCTGTTTTACTATATGCTCTTGTATAATTAACTTTAATTTAAAAATTAAAACAGGGACTCTGAGTCGGAGCAGATCCCCATGAGAGGACAGCGCTATGGGGTAGAGTGCAGGTGCCCATCCTGCTGCAGCCATCCCCACCTCACCTCTGCTGCCATCTGTTGGAGATGCAACTCCTGTGCTGGCATCAAATCTTAGCACCAGTAACTCTATTGACCACTTGGGGCACTAGGGGTAGAGATAAGTGAGCAAGGGACTTCCCTCTCTGACCACGCTTTCTCTACTCTACTTGCCCTTTGTTAGACTGAGGTTTCACTCCCACCTGAGACACAGACTCTCTTTTACCCACTCTCTTCCTGATGTATCCAGCAGCTAGGCATGTAGGCCTTTCCCATCTCTCTGATATATTTCCTAAATAACCTACTGTACATAGAACTTTAACTCCATGTCTCCAGACAAGAGGAGAGCTGGTCTTGTGGCAGCGAGCATGACTTGTCCCCTTTTCTAAGCAGGGTCCACCCTGGTTTGCATTTGAATGGGAGACTACATGTGTGAGCACTGTAAGATGTTCCCCTTAGGGGATGAGGGCACTCTGGGAAGAGCATCTACATGCTTGCATGCAGAAGGCTCCGAGTTCCCTCCCAGGCATCTCCAAGAGAGGGAATCTTGCCTGCAACCTTGGAGAAGCTGCTGCCAGTCTATGTAGACAATATGAGCTAGATGGACCAAGGGTCTGAATCAGTATAAGACAGCTTCCTATTAGGGATGTACATGAATCGATTTAAAAAAAAATTCGATGTGTGCCCAAATAAAATCACCCCTGATTTGTTTTGTGTCTGAATCTGTCTCCCTGAATCACTCCAGATTCTATTTGGATTTGATTCAATTTGTTTTTGATTTGGATCGATTTGGACCACTTATAAAGGTCTTAGGGGCACCAAATTTGGGTGGTGGGTAGGTCTCCATGTATGCCACCTACCACTCAAATTTCAAGGCACATAGGAAGTAGGGATGTACCCAAATCTCCTTACTTGTGCACTTCTGCTGCAGGTGAGATAGATAAATGATCTCCCCTTCAAATCTCTCTAACACCATTGCTCCATTACTTTGCTTTTTTCTTTCTTTTTAAACACAGGCCCATGCCCTTACTCGTTCCATTCCCAGCACTCCATTTCAGGAGCAAACTACAAAGTGGACACATTTGTTGCTAGGAGGAAGAAAAGAACATGAGTGAGCAGCTGGGACTGGCACCGCAGCATTGATGAAGAGAGGCCAACAGGTGAAGGTGCTGATGCTGCATGCAAGTTCTGTCCGCACCGATTCCCTGGCCAAGCCACACAGCATGTCCTCAAAGAAAGTTGAGGCTGGAGAAGGGAAGAGGGTGGGGCAGGCTGCTTGTTGCCATTTGCCTCAAGCAATAAAAGACAAGCTGGCACCGACTGACTCCTAACTTTAAAAATACACAATAGATTTTCACCAAATTACTGAAGGACCGATCCCTGCATTATGCTTGAATGGCTGACAATTTATTTTAAACTAACAAAAATGAGAAACTGTAGCTAAGTTTTGGGTGGGCAGAAAAGCCGACAATACTGAGTCCTCTATAGTTCAAAGCTTTCTAAATTACTATTACTCACCCATCTTGTAAGATTTGGTCACATTGCATCCCTCACCAGATAGATTATCCATGCCAAATTCTATTTTCATATTAATAGGACCAATATTGATTTTACAAGACAAATAATATTCATACTTCATAATGACAGGATGCTGAAAAAGCAAGGCAACTTAAAGCTATTAAGCCACTTCCATATTAGGGCATAAAATGCCACCAATATGCTGAAGATGTTCAACTATGCCTCTCTCAATCTCGGCCATGGATGAGGCTCAATGTAAGTGAGCCTGATTGTGAGTAGGCCATGTGACTAGGGAGACCTTGGGATTCCTACCCACTCAGAACCATTGGGCTAAGTTATCTTTCACATTCTTATTTTCCTGCATTTTTGTGTATTGTAACTGCAAATACAGTAACTATGCTTATAAGCATAATCTTCTAGGCAGTTATTTATTCTGATATGTGTCCTTTTGTACATACATGTAATACTGTTATAAGCAGTATTAAGCCAAGCTTTCCAAATGTCACCTTGTCCCAGTTACCAATTTCAAAGCAGCATACAATTTTAAAGTTATTGCCAAGGAGCAGCATCAGAAATAGAGAGGTCTGAAAGGTCCAGAAAATAATTGTCTGAACTGCACTGAAGTGCAGTGGCAAAATCAGACACCCCATTTCTGAAATGCTTCTCTTTCTACTTCTTAAGCAGTAGCCCCAGTCTCTTTCAGAAATAACTATATACCAGCCGACACCACACAGAGCATCTGTGTGCTCTTTGAGGCCGGCAGTTACCTCTTCCTCCCCCCCACCTTCTGCCCCAGTCTCCGCTTCCTGACCACAGCCGGCCTGTTCCAGGCCCAGCCACCTCTCCTCTCCCCCGCCACTTCTGCCCCCCCTTTCTCCCCCCCCCCGGCCTTGCCGCCGCCTCTGGCCTCCGCGACCAGGCCGGGCCCGTTGTCACAGCGACCAATCCTCCTGGGTGCACCTCAGCCAATCAGCTGGGCGCACATTCCAAGGCGCACCTAGGAGAATTAAATATATAGATTCAATTTGTATTATGTTAATCGTGACATGCAGTAATGGTTTTTAAAAAATACCTTGCTATAAACTGATCACTGCGGTCAGTGCCGCATTGGAAAATAAGATCATGATGGGAAGGCCTTTCCAAAGAAAGGGGTATCAGTGCCTTCTGAGAAGGGACATGATGGTTCTTCCAAGTTGTTCCCACAAGCTGTTCCGAAAAAACAGCAATCCTCCCAGCCAGCTCATCGATAGTGATGCTGCAAGAGCCAAACACTCGGAAAAAAGCCTGCGTTTCTTGGAGCAAGAATCTTATTTCCAAGATCTCTTTCTTTAGCTTCAACGAATTTTCCTGACTCAGAAGGTCAGCCAAAGAGTAGAGTTCATAGAAGTTAGCCTCTCGCTGTAGTCTCTGGTAGTCTGAGAAGTCACTGGGCAGGGAAACCTGGAGCGTTCTTAAGAAGTCCAGAATATAGCTGAACAGAACTCCATCACGGTCCACAAAAAACTGACCCTTCACCAACCTACATTCATCATCATTGCCAGCCAGCATCCTTGCCAACCTAGACTCTGGGAATCGTTGTAATGTTGAAGGCCAGGTTGTGAACTTCTGTCCTCCCACATTCAAGATGACCACATCTTGATTGGTCATCTTTCCCTTCTCCACACAAAAATTAAGTCTCCAAATGGTGTGTCAGAACTACACAAGCCTAAGCCAAGAGCAATCCGTGCTTAGCAATCATTTGTGTTTGTTGTGGGAGGAAGGAACTGAGCAGGCATAGGCCTCCAAGGCAACAAGAACTATGTACATCCACTACTGTACACAGGGTTACTTGCTTGGGAACCAAGTATTGTAGCTGCAATAAAGTTTTGTTTTGTTTTTAAAGACATTCAAAGCCCAACTGCCTGGGCAGACCCCAAAAGCCTCTAAGAATCCCATTCAAATAAGACACAGCACCAGCTTGTGTCAGGGGTAGTTCACATGCTCTCGTTCTTCACTTGCAGGAGGAGTCCATCCAGATGAATAGTGTGATGTGCAAATCCAAAGTTCACAAATGTTGCCCAGACCAAAATCTGTGATTAAAGAGACAGATTGGCTGCTTTGGAAACTGAGTTTGCCGCAGAAGATCCATGCATTTCCAACTCAGGCTGCTGAAAACAATCTGCTCCATAATCTTTCATGTCTGCACACAATCTGGTAAAGCATCATAGATGTCTACCTCTAGTGGCTGCAGAGAGGGGTTAAAGATGACTTTATCTGCAGATATCATCATATTTTGGCGCCCTACATAGCTACTTCCCTTGTTCTATTGTTATCCTCCCACCCTAGCCCGCAGAACCAAATTCTATACATCTTACCTGGTTCAACATAAAAGCAAATATGCATACATTTTTATCAGCATACTTTGAGTACTAAATTTTTGTGGCACCAGGGGAGTAGCCACCATTGTGTGAACAGGTTCAAAGAACCCAGGCCACCAATGGTAGGGGCTGCTGAAGCCCCCAGGGGTGTGTGGCTCGGGCTCTGGAAGAGCCCCTAACGAACCCCCACGCCCCAAGCCAGGCTACTAAGAGCCCTGAGTGAGCGCTTGCCCATCCTTTTCAGGAAGCGTTTGCTGCTAGGGATGTGCACAGATCTGCTGCTGGGCGGTTCGAAGGTGGCGGGGATGCCTATTTAAGGGAGAAGGAGGGTACACTTACCCCTCCCGCTGCTTTTTCCCCACTGGCACTCGTTACTGTTAAGAGTCTTAGGGGCAGTAGCGTACCTCCCTGCTGCCCTGTTGCCCAACTCAGCCGGAAGTACCGGGCTTGCATGCACCCATCTGCCACACATGCGCACCCAGTACTTCTGGCCACTTCCGGCCGAGGAGGCAAACAAGGCGGCAGGGAGGTATGCTTCCACCCCAAAGACTTTTAACAGTAACGAGTGCTGGTGGGGGAAAAGCAGCGGGAGGGGTAAGTGTACCCTCCCCCACCACGTTCGAACTTCGAACCAGGCCCCGCGTTTGAACCTGTTCGGAGACCCATAAAAGGGCATCCAAACAGGTTCGTGCACATCCCTATTTGCTGCCTGAAAGCATCTATTCCCCTTTCCCTCCCTCCAGAGAGGAAGAGAAAGGGAGAATAGATGCTTTTAGGCAGCAAGTGCTGCCTGAAATGACAGGGAACGGCTCGCTCAGGCTCTTCAGAGCTCGAGGCCACGCTCCCTTTGCGCATGACATCACATGCAAATGCTGCCTGAAAAGAATGGGCAAGCGCTTGCTCCTGGGCGGGGAGGGGATTTCTCTCAGGGCATGCCCTGTGCGTGTGACGTCATGCGCACGGGACGTTATCAGAGGGGCCGCTCGGCTGGCTCCGTACCTGCCCAACATCCAACGAAATTCAAAAGCTCAACATGCTCCAAATATAAGTCTTGCATGCTTGTCAACATGCTGTACTTCGTTCAATAGTTGGATTACTTTGATGCCAAATACACAGTCAAGCCCTGTACCTTAGGTAGGAAAGGTATCAGAGGAAAGTACCACTTTTTCGTAGTATCAATCTAGCCCAGGCCTTTTAAATTCTGATTTTTAAAATAAATTTAAAATGAGTTTTTATAACTGCTATTAGATTTTATATTTTCTTTTCTCCCTTTTTGTCTGTTATGATTTAATGCAGAGATTCTCAGCATTGGGTCTCCAGATGTTATTGGACTTCAACTCCCATCATGCCCCTGGTGGCGCAGTGGTAAAACTGCCGCCCTGTAACCTTTATAGCTCCGGCTATAAAGCGGTATATAAATGTAAGTGCTATTGCTATTGCTATGCCCCAGCAAAGGCCACTGGGGCTGGGGATTATGGGAGCTGAAGTCCAATAACACCTGGGGACCCAACGTTGAGAATCCCTGATTTAATGTGTTATGTGTTTTTATTTCATGTTTTAATACTGTGTTTTGAGCTGCTTAGAGAACAATTTGTTTTGGGACAGCTAACAAATAACATGTATCAATTATTATTATTACTGCCTATCCTTTAAATATTTATCTCCAGTGCTCCATGTGTTTGGTCGGTCTGTCAGTATGTACTATTATCTTATTCTGAATCTGGATTTTTGCAAGATTGGCAGACCACTAGGCAGGGATCCTACTGGCCATCAATGCCACTGGCGTAGGCTCAAGAAACATTACTCAAAGATCCAGGTTGAGAAGAGAAAGTCAACAATGTATCCCTTCTATCTGAACAAGGCAGTTTCATTTTACAAGGGCACTAATCTTTTCCTTTGTTGTGGTAACTCTCCAAAGAGAAAGCTGCTTTCTTGCAACATTTGCTCTGTTGAATTTTCTCTACTACCAATTTCTGCGATGAACTAGCTACAAAAGTTGTTGTTACCATCAAGTATTATAACACAAGACCAATAGCTACCTCTTCTGCCTTCTCCAGGACAGTTCCATTCCCAGAATTCTGTAGTAGCTACCTCATCTTGAGTCTATTACATTTATTAGGCATTATGCCTTCAATGCCTGCTCATATGCAGCTTTTGTTAGATCCGTCCTCAGCAGTTAATTCTCCTGAATGTATCTGAATCTTCCATTAACTTGCTTAATTAATCAGAGTCTAATTAAACAAGTCTTTAGAATTTAATATTATGCATTTTGTTCTCTTTTGTGCATACATTCTTTAACAGAAATTGCAAGTTCTAAGTATCTTTATTTTTGAAGTGCTAGCAAGGCTCACTGTTGGTGACAATAATTATGATTTATATTCCCAACAAAA
This sequence comes from Hemicordylus capensis, assembly GCF_027244095.1. Classification (NCBI taxonomy): domain Eukaryota; kingdom Metazoa; phylum Chordata; class Lepidosauria; order Squamata; family Cordylidae; genus Hemicordylus; species Hemicordylus capensis. Next base: position 243,294,317 of record NC_069657.1, on the reverse strand, counting down.
CCTGTTAAACACCTTCTTAGCCCATATCAATGATCCTCCCTTGACGTCAAAATTCATTCAATTGTTTATTGCATTTTATGGAAAAAAGACATTTTTACATATTACTATTATACATACAACTAGTGTCTTCACTTGGGAAAAGCAAGATAGACAGTTAAAAAATGACATGTTAATTTCACTTTTAAAAAGGTCAATCACTTTCAGAATCAGAATGTGCAAAATATTTCAACATATCAATGCCTGAACCACAGAAAACAGCATCAGTACTTGAAGAGCAAGCTCATTTCAAAAATCCACCAAATGTTTACTAGGGTTTAGTGTACTTATTTTTAAAGATTCTCAAGCAACCAGTTTTTGATTACACATTTCTTACACACTGGTAGTACTAAAGTTTATATTTGCACACAAATTGAGCAACATTATCCAACATCACAAGTGTATAGTTTACACATTTTTCACTTAGAACTGAAGCACTATCAGTAATTTTCTCCCAATAGAAGACAGCATGACCTGCCATCTCTGCTGTATCTGTCAGATATCCTGAGCCATATTCAGAGATAAAGGTTTTGCAGTGCTGGAGAGTGTCAGCTAGAGAGTCTATAATGGATACCTGGGTAGTAGCAAGGATAAACAAGCAAAACAAAATCGCCATGATAAACTTGTATGAAAAAGGTGAAGGAATGGCCCAATTATAAGTGCTTTTCTCCTGAGGTAAAGAAAGCTTGTCCACATCTGCAAGCTTAAATTGCTCCCACTGACTAGTATCAAAGTCTTTCATTGTGGAGTTAATATCTACTGTGGGACAAGGCAATCTGGTTTCCTTTATCACTTTTATTTTCTCTCGGAACTCTTGCATCTGTTGCAAAAATATAATTGGTTCAGACACATCCTTAAAGGCTTCTGCAATGTTAAAAGCCATTTGTTGCTCTCGTACAATAGTGTTCAGTTTATTGATTTCTGGGTCATATGCCTGCATAACTGCAAGCTTCATCGTCTCAAAGTCTGAAAGTATTTCATTCTTTTTTTGCTCCAGTGCATACTGCAGTTTCTCAAAAAACTCTTTTACTTTGTCATAGTCCTTTGTCAGAATCTGGAGAGCCTTCCGTTTGCTGCTTTCTAGAATGTCTAGTCGAGAAAGTACATCCTCGCAACGCCATGTTTCAAATCCCTTGAACAAGGTCTCAAATGCAAGTTTTTCCTGAAGGTAAGCATCTTCAACAGAACAAAACACATGCTTTATATGGTCTCCTCGAGTTGCACAGATACCACATATCAAATGAGTGTCTGTCTGGCAGAAAATGTTAAGGGGTTGACCACTGTGTACTTTACACAAAGGAATTTTTGTTGTTACCTTAATCTTATTATACTTCTCCACAATACCTTTTAGAGAATAGTTGACTTGGAGGTTGTTGACCCCTGTAACAGTAGTTTCCTTCCGACAGGTGGGGCATTTAAAAAGAGGCTGTCTCCAAATCATGTTCCGGGCATTTCCCTCTAGGATCCCTTCCAAACATTTTTTACAGAAGTTATGTGAACAGGGTAGTGCTCGTGGATCGTCAAACAAACTACAACAAATGGGACAGGTAAGATCTTCTTCAAGGAGCTCCATTGCCGTCTACAAGAAAGAGAGACAATGGTTTAGATGACCAAATAAATAATTTTGGTTAAGTTATTTAATACATTTATATACCACCTGCTACCAGAGTCTCCAGGCAGTTTACAACAAAACAAAACAAAACTTAGCACATTTAAAACATGTATGAAGTTAAAACAATCAATAAAATTAAACTAAGAAACTTCAACTAAAAAGCTTGGCTGAAGAGATGTGCCTTCAGTTGTTTTCTAAAAACCATCAGGGATGGAGCAGCTCTTATTTCAGCAGGAAGTGTGTTCCACAGTCCTGGGGCAACTACAGAGAAGGCTCGCCTCCGAGTCACCACCAGACGAGCCAGTGGCACTCACAGACAAACCTCCCCCAAAGTTATTAGTGGCCCTTCAGCAGAAGCTCCCAGGGCAGCAAACAAAAGATAAAAAGGACACAATGCAGAAATTTAAGGCAGAAATTTAATGTTACAGTGTTTTAGGACTGTAAAAAGGGAGCTTATAATAATCTTATAATTTATAGTCCACTGTTAAAATATTGCTATATTGCTGGCAAGGGTGGGGACCAAATGGTTTACAATTAGTCCCCTGTTATTCTCATATTGCATTAGAGGGAAGGGTTATAGTCATCTTGTATTAGGCTCTCCTTATTTCAAATGGGCACTGAGGTTGATAGATTATGGTTTACAACCACCACCTACTCTGTCACAAGGGCACAAAGCCACAGATTCAGATCTCCACTATCATGCTACACAGCACACACACACTTTCTAGACAACAAACAGCAAAACAATTATATAATAGGACCTACAGCAATTGCAAGGGAATTCCTTTAGGTAACCGTGTTAGTGCGTCTCAATAACCCAAAGGCATGCAATGCTATCCAGTACAGCAGCAGACATGGCACACACGCCCCTTCAGTTCCCCAGTCCCCGCCACACCTGAAGCCAGCCCAGCGCTCGGCTGAACGCAGACCTGCCCTGATGCTACTTCCACACTTGCAAGCAGCCACGTCCTGCCTTCTCCCGCTCCCACGCTGCCCGATGGAGATCAGAGGGATGGGAAGGCCAGCGTCACACTCGGGTGCCGGTGTGATCACAAACACACACACCCCCTTTTACCGTGACAAGGTTTTAGCCCTCTCCCATCGTCTCTGTGTGGCAGTGAATGCAGCACAACTGGCTTGCGCGCGCGGGGTGGAGGGATGCCGAAGGGCAACAGAGTGAGATTCCTCTTTGCTGCAACCCGAGATATTTATGGCGGGCAACTGGAGAACCAAACCGGCTATCAATACAAACTGACCGCAGCGAGGGGTGTGCGTGGGGCCCACAGGGCGACAATTTCTACGGCAGCATTATTTTCTATGGGGAGCTCCCACTTCCTACCTAGAGAAAGAAAAGTAAAACAAAAACCGAGAGAGACAAAAGCAGCAGCAGGGAATTCGGCTGTCCACGGCCTATGCTAGTTGCTAGTCTACACGCTACGAATCTACGGCACAAGCCAGAATAGTCTGGCGTCACTCACGCGCGCTGTTTATTACAAACAGGAAGCGCCCAGCGTGCGTCACTCAATCAGTCCTTTTCTTGCAGCCTCCAATCCAAACAGCCGGCCTCCGCTCCCTCCCGCCTCTCCACTTCCAGCCAGCCTCTCCCCCACCCCCAACGGCCTCCCCCGCCCACGTGACTCGGCCACGAGGCCGAGCGAGGCCCCCATCAGGCCACGCTGCTTGCCGATTTTGTCAGCTCACCAAGCCGGCCCGCTGGGACCCCTGTGTCCAAAAGCCTCGCGCCTCCTGTTCACCCACTTGTAGCTATGGAGCCCGTAGCCCTCTCTTTCCTGACAGACACACCTCCCCTCTGCTCCGATCACAGGCCACGCCGCCGCCGCCGCCTGGCTCCTCTTCCTGCATTGGGCGTGGCCGAGGGAGGAGCAGCCCCCGCGTCAGCCACGCCCCTCTCGCCTTTCCCGGGTGGCCTTCTTTGACCCTAAGTGATTGACGGGGGCTAAAGAAGCATGCATCATAAAACAGTCTGGCAATGCCATCTGCTGTTAATTGTTCCAAGAAACCTAAGATATGACAGCAAATTTTCCCGTTCATAGCAAAACTGAACACAATCCCAAATCAGATGGTCGATCGATTCAACAACTCCACATGTAGGAGACAAAGGTTGCTGTCCGAATTTCCAGTGAGATAAAGATTTCCCTTGACAGAAGTTTGCATAGATTTCCCTTGACAGAACAATGTTCGGACAAGGTCCTAAAAATTGCAACTTGGCTTGCCTTTAGCACTCTAGTCTAGAGCCAGATAGAGCTACTAGTTTGGTCAACATAATGCTAATTCCATCTGTCAGCCTATAACCTTTCACAATCCTCAAATTAGGGATTGCAAATGCTGCCAAAACTTTGCCATCCCAAAGTGTCTCAGCTCCATCAGTGAAGATCTCACAAAATCCTGTGTCATAAAGTAGCATTTCAAGGGTCAGACCTAATCGTCAATTCAGTTCTTTGCTGGTCCCCCTCCCCCGCGACATTCTAAGACATCCACAGGTGGAGAAGAGCGCCATCCCGGATACAAAGATAATTTAGGGGTCTTGGATACTAATCCTCTCAGAATGCCAATCTTGGGCCAGATCATAATCCTGACTGCATGAGGATAATAAGCATTACAAATTTTCCAAGATCATTAAACTCCACACAAGGGTCATAAGCACCACCCCAATTTCCAAAAGATAGGTTTCTTAATCTATTCCAAAACTTAATCTATTCCAAAAGTTGGTGCCACAGTTTCCCAGGCAATTCCCCAGTTGCATCCCGAACACTACAAAGGGTAATTATAAATGCTCCACAGATAATACAGAGAGCTTTAGTCTGGATTACATCCAACTTCTGTAAAATCATTTTAGGAGCCGATGAAAAGGCCTGGCATCCGTAATCTAATTAAGATCTAACTAGAGCCTGATACAACATCAGAAGGGACTTTAGATCTGCCCCCCATTGACTACCAGAAGCACTCCACATCAGGTTAAGACGGGATTTACATTTATTCTCAACGTATTTACTATGAGGAAGGCAACTAAGTTTACAATCAAATACAATACACAAAAATTTGAACTGAGACACAAACTCAAGCAGAGAATCATATTTTTTTAAAAAAGCCTAAGAGCTGGTACAACTCTCTTATGAGAGAATACCATTCCCAATGACTTGGAGGAGGAGAACTGAAAACCACACCTATTACCCCAATTCTGCAGGTTCCTTAGCGTCTCCTTCCATTTGTTCTCAGCTCAAATTAAATTCTTGCTCTTAACCCAAATTGCCCAGTCATCTGCAAACATACTACAACTTATCCCATGTGGTAAAACCAAGGATAGATAATTTATCATTATGTTAAACAATGTGGGGCTCAGAACACTCCCCTGAGTGTTAACCAAACTTTGGGGACTATAAATTAAATTCTGGATTCTAACCTTTACCCACCTTCCACTAAAGGAAGACTGGATCCACCATAGCAACCTACCCTGGACTGATAAAGTTTATATATTAAACCCTCCCTCCATACCATCTTGTATGCTTTTTCCAAATCCAGAAACACCACAACTAACAACCCTTTTGTACAAAAGATTTCCAGACCTCTGTTTCCAGCTGTATTATATGGTCTAGCATACTACGGCCTCTTCAAAATCCACTTTGCAAGTCAGTGATCAGGTGGTGTTTTTCGAGGAAAGCCATTAAACGTTCATTCAACATCCTTTCCATAACTTTACATAAACAGGACATTATAACTACTGGACGATAAGATCATGGGTCAGAGGGATTCTTCTCTGGTTTACCTATTGGAACTATTAGAGCGCCCTTCCAGGAGCTAGGTAATTCACCCTTTCCCCAAATTAAATTATAAAATTTGACTAAGCTCTTCAGAGATTCTTCATGCAAACACCTCAAGATCTCATAACCTATTTCATCCTCACCAGGTGAAGACTTCTTGCCTACATCCAAAGCCTTTTGCATTTCCCAAATAGAAAATAAAGCATTGATGTCATCATCTGACTTAGGGTCCCCTTTCTCAAAGACCTCCCTATTTTAGTCCATGAAGTCCTCCTGTTGTCTCCTAAAGTCTGCTGACCAATTATCCACATTGCTAACCTGTTGAAAGGTTCTAACCAGCATCTCTGCTTTCTTATGTGATATTGCTATGGAATTATTTTGTAATACTAGAGAAAGGATGCTTCTATGCCCTGTTCGTATTCCGTTCATTTTCTTAACTTCTTTGAAAACTGAGGCAACTGGTGTATCTGCAGATAGCTTCCCACAATAAATCTCCAGCTCTCCCTCTTAGTTTTTCCATTTTCACCTTAGCCCTTTGACGTTTGTATTCCAATAGATCTGCTCCAGATAGAGTTCTCCTTGCTCTTCTAAAAGCCCGATTTCTCGCCCTAATCGCCACACTACAGTCTTCCATCCACCAAGAGACAGGTTGCACAGATGAGGTTCTAATTTTAAATTTTGGAATTGCCAAGAAAGCCGCCTTCCAAATTCCCTGGGTTAGAATAACGGAGAACTCCTCAACTGCCTCCAACCCTTGTTTGAAATTCAATGTCCTCCTACATTCTGACTAAAATAGATCTCAGTTCTCTTTAGGGTAGTTCCACTTTGGAACAATACCTCCCACCTTAAAACCTCCCCAAGGGAAAGGAGAGCCGGGAAGTGATGGAATTATCTTCCACAAGATATGGTGACAACCAACAACCTGGATGGTTTTAAGAGGGGTTTGGATAACTTCATGGAGGAGCGGTCTATCATCGGCTACCAGTCAAAGGGCTATAGGCCACCTCCAGCCTCAAAGGCAGGAGGCCTCTGAGTACCAGTTGCAGGGGAGTAACTGCAGGAGGGAGGGCATGCCCTCAACTCCTGCTGTAGGCTTCCAGCAGCATCTGGTGGGCCAGTGTGTGAAACAGGATGCTGGACTAGAAGGGCCTTGGGCCTGATCCAGTAGGGCTGTTCTTATGTTCTTATGATCCATATTCAAATCTGATAAAAAACCTCCCATCCACATTTACCCACAAAAGAACCGAAAACAATACTCAAATCCAGTGAGGACGTTAGACCAGTAAAAGTATTAATATGAGTTGGGGTGTCATCATTCAACACCACCAAGTTATGGTGCTCACAGAACGCTTCCACGACATTTCCATTTGCATCAAGCCTGGAATAGGCTTGTGCATTTCGATTTGGCAACAAAACGTTTTGTGTCTGAAAATGGCATTTTCGGACATTTTGTATACAAATCGGAATGAAAAAATTAAAAACATTTTTTTTGGTATACAAATTGAAATGATCCCATTTCGGAGCCAAAGTTTTGTTCTTTGGAAAAAATTTCGGACCTTTGGTCTCCTGACTAGGAGCAGCAACTAGGGAGGCAGTGAGTGTTTGTCAAGAAGATTAGCAGAAGATAAGATATACAAAAAGCAAACACAGCATCCTTGAGGAAGCTCATTTCTTTGGAATGTGTTGTACTGTAAAGCAATTGTGTGTTAAGAAATTCTGATTAACCATTGCCAGCTCTAACAAACAATGCCCTGTTTCCACTCTGTCTGGGCTGATTGCTTTGAGGTTGGTGGGGAGTTTGGTTTAATTGTTCATTCAACAAGTTAATTACTCAGTCGCTTCTAAGTTTTGCCTTTCTGGCTCCCTCATTCGAGAGAGAGAGAGAGAGAACTAGTTTTGCATTGCATGTCTAAACTCAAGTTTCCATGATGCCATGCTTGCCTTGCTGCCAGCCTGAGCTCAGCATGCAAGCCTGCTTATATATAATGCAATTCAAATGCCTGCCTGCCTAGGATGGTTTGTTGTTCTGCTGCATCTGTGTGGTCTTGTTTTGGAAACCTGGTTCTTTGTAAAGCTCTGCTATTGTTGATGATGTGTTGAAAAAAATGTCTGTGGATGAGAACTGCTTGCTTGGTGGAGGAGGGAGGGCAGGGCACATGATGCTGCTGTTGGCTGTAGTTTGCACTGGGGGGTTGCTGGGGTGGCACTGGGGGGCTTGGGGGTTGCAGCAGTGGAGCATAGGCTTGGGAGTTGCAACAGTGGAGCGTGGGCTTGGGGGTTGCAGCAGTGGAGTGTAGGCTTGGGGGTTGCAGCTGTGGAGTGTAGGCTTGGGGGTTGCAGCAGTGGAGTGTTGGCTTGGGGGTTGCAGCAGTGGAGTGTGGGCTTGGGGGTTACAGCAGTGGAGTGTGGGCTTGGGAGTCGCAGCAGTGGCGCATGGGCTTGGGGGAGTGAGTTGTTGAAGTTTGCATGTCTTTGTGGCAGATTTGGGGCAGAAAGGGGGGCAGAGCAGTGGGTTGGGCATTAGCACCACAAGGGGTGCCTGCCCACCACCTGGATTGCAAAGGAGTTAGCCAAAGGCCTGATTTTAAATTGATTTCTGAAGTTCATGCATCTTTAAGGTTTTATCCCATAGGGAACAATGAAGGTTTCAGCAGCCCCATAACTGCACTGGGGGTGGTGCTGGGGTGGCCCAGAGTGAGTGGTGGTGTACTGCACAGAGGTTGCCAACCACCCCCATGGGTTGCTAACCCATGAGGTACTGGGTTTTGTTGTTTCTGAGGTGTTCTGAGTGTATATTCTCTGGTAGATTATGAGATTTTCAATGACAAACCATTAATCCTCTCTCATATGCTACCAGAGAGTCTACATACAGAACACCTCAGAAACAACCAAACTCTGTACCTCACGGGCTTGTGGGTATCGGGGTGGTTGGCACCCTATGTGCACTACACCACCACTCGCTCCGGTGTGCACTACACCACCACTCGCACCACCCCAGTGCCCCCCAGCTGGAGTTATGGGTCTACTGTAAACCACCCTGAGCCATTTTGGAAGGGCGGTATACAAATCAAATCAAAACAAATCAAATAAATAAATAAATACTGAAACCTCCATTATTCCCTAAGGGAGAAAACCTTAAAGATGCATGAACTTCAAAAAATCACCAAAAATCAGCTCTTTGCCCAATTCCTTTGAAAAAATTGTTGTAGCTTACTTGTCCCCATTAGGCACTATCACCCACCCTACTCTGCTCTGGGCCACCCCTCCCCCCGCTGACAACGTGAAGCTATACTTTTGCTGAAACCTCCATTATTCCCTAAGGGAAAAATCTTAAACTTCAAAAATTCACCAAAACCCAGCCCTTTGACTAATTCCTCTGAAATTTGGGTGGTAGCTTCCACCCATTGGGCAGTACCACCTGCACCCACTAGTTTTGCCCTGGGGCTGTTTTTTAAAATACAAAATGTTTCAGATTTGGATTTTGCAATTTCGAACAAAGAACAAAATTGGGGTGTTTTGGATTGGTTGATTTTGAACAAAGAACAAAATTGGGGTGTTTCAGATTTGGGTCAAAAGAAAACAGAAAGAACAAAACAGAATGCACAACCCTAGCCTGGAACTCCCCCAAAGGGACTATGACTGTTGAGGTCTCCACAAACAACAATTGGTCCCATAGAACCCTCAGCTAATATATCTAAATTCCTTTTGATCAAAGGGCAACATGGGTTATGTATGTCGATAACTCGAACCACCCCCAAATTATTCACTAACAGGATCTCAACAGCCATAACCTCACTATCTTCAACTACAACATCAGTTTCTACAAAATTGAAACCTTCTAAAATACAAATAGCAACCCTACCACCATTCCCTTCCTTCCTATATTTGCGCATTAAAGTATAAGCTGGAAATCTCGACAATAAATCAGTAATCAACCAGCTCTCCTGAATACAAATAACGTCATGTGGATCTAGGATGCTTGACAAAATCTATTTCAACTGTTGACCATGAGCGATCAGGCCATGTGCATTCCAGCTAAGAACAGTTAGAGCCACCCTTCTACACCTCAGAGTGACCTAAAATTCCACAAACCTATTCCACCATGATCAAACCCATTCCCAGGTACTTTTCAGCAGCTTTTAAAATTATAACAATTTTCTCAGAGTGACATTAAGTTTGTGCAGTGCAATTAATTACCCCTACCATAAATGCAAGAAACCTTACATTGGGAACTTTAGTAAGGTCAGAAAGGGGTCTACTCCCTTCTTCAATTACAGAAACTTGAGGGGGAGGAGGGGAAGAGGCAGGGACCCCCCCCCCACACACACTGTCTCCCTCCTGTCTCCCCTCTCTATGTCTTTTGACAGTCTCAGCATAAGATAAACCCTGCTCAACTCTCATAATTTGAATATCCCAAGCTTGTTTTGCTACAGAACAGCCCCTGTATCCCGGGTATGGCTTCCGCAACTAATGAGTGGGCACCGCCAAATTTACCACAGCAGGTTTGTCCCCAACACACAGCAACATGGCCAAATAGTTGGCATTTGTACAGAGGTGCACTTGGGTAATCTTGGAGCCTGGACCTAAAGGCCTCTGGAGCCGCCCCCACCCCCACTGGAGGCCTCCCTACCGCTGCAAGTTAAGCATCATCCCCCAAAACACACACACACACAAACACACACACACACACGGACACACCATGACAAACACAGTATTTTTAAAACAAGGGTATATTTATGCAAATATGCAGTAGCAGAAACATTTCAATACACAACATATTCCATCCCACATTGTTTTCTTTCTCCACTTCTCCCTCTGTCTCTAAAGCACCCAGCACAGGTCATAATTGAACTTGGCTACCTGGCACGGTGCAGGCCAGCAGCAACCACACCATCTAAGGCAGTCTAAAGAGGTTTTGCAGGGTGTGTGTGTGTGACCCCAGGGGGTATAGAGGCCCTGGACTTTGGCCCGAAAGTCCAGTGGTAAGAGCGCCACTGGCTAAGGAGGGTGTACACTGCTTTGCATTTGAATGGGAGACTACATGTGTGAGCACTGTAATATATTCCCCTTAGGGGATAGGGCTGCTCTGGGAAGAGCACCTGCATGCTTGCATGCAGAAGGTCCCAAGTTCCCTTCCTGGCATCTCCAAGATATGGCTGGGAGAGACTCCTGCCTGCAGCCTTGGAGAAGCCGCTGCCAGTCTGTGTAGACAATGCAGAGCTAGATGGACCAAGGGTCTGACTTGGTATAAGGCAGCTTCCTATGTTCTTATGTTTCTATAAGAGATGCTATACTACTGGGTTGAATAGGGAAAGCTACCCCCCCCGCCCCGTTAAATATAAGAACCACCTATTTAAAAGGTGCCTCTAGTTTGCCCAGTTAGTTGGGGTAATACTGAAGCTGTCCCTTCAATGAAGGAGGCATTGAGGACATCCCAGAAGAAGGAGGTAGGTAGACCCCTGCATAAAAATAGTGTTACTCCAAACACTGTTTTAAAACACTATGCAGCAGCAAAGCCGCTTGGAAGGGCGTGAGGGGAGACGGAGAGGGAAGATACTAATAATGCACAGTTTAAAAAAACAACCCACCACAGTTTTCACAGAGTAGGAAAGATGCTGCAAGAAGTTATTACAAATGAGAGAGAAAATAAAGCAATTACTGCAGGCCAGGCACAAAATCCTAATGTGACAGGCCTAATATGAGAAAATCAGGTTCTCTCAACACTTGGAATCTACATATTACATATTGCCACCTTGAACAGGAGAGCCCTAAATAACATAATGACCATGATATAATCTGAATATTGGCATTTTGAAAATGTTGGATCTCTGCCCCATTGTTTTTGGTAAAGATTGACCTGTTTGTTTTCTCTAGTCAGCAGAAGGACACTGTTGGCAGGTGATAGCACATATATTATTGGATGATGCTATTCCTGGGTCCTGTAATTGCCGGAAAAAGAAAAGTCCGACCTCAAGTAGATAAATGGAAACATTTTATACCTGCACCCTTTCAGAACTGGAGTTTTATGCGAGGGTGCAAGAAGGGCCCTTCCGGGTATGTATTCGAACATGCTTTGGCGTTCAGTGTTCATACAGTGTTGGTCTTCGACTGGGCAAACCTCAGGTGCTGCCTGGAAATTTTACAGGAAAGTTCTGCCTGTTGAAGTTTGGCTTGTCAGGAACTCTTTAAAAGCACTGTATTTAAGAACACTTCAAACTGCACATATAAGAGCCTGCAAGTGACATTATTTTGAATTTGACTGTAAAACGAAGGCAGGTTAGAAATTCGACTGGTGAAGAAGTCTCTCATTGCGGCATCTCCATCTGTTGCATTTCATGCCGTGTGAGGCATTCCAAGCACAGCAGCTCAGTCGAGGGTGGCGGTGGGACTACTGATGCTTTGGGTACAGGCCGGGTAGTGCCGCGGAAGAGAAGACCTCACCCTACTCCTGCTGCTGTGTGAGCTTCTGCAGTGTCGCCGCCGCTCTTACCCGCAAATGGAAGGTTCTACCCACTGCGATCGGGAACCGGCATTCTATCCGAGAAGCCTCGCGACCACAGCCCCTTGAGGCCAGAGGCGGAATTAATCGGCAGGAGGGCGGGTGAGCGAGAGAGAGAGCGGCGGCTGTGGTCATGGCGGCGGCAGCAGCTTCGGGTTCGCTGTGGTGCTGCTTGCGGTGGGCCTGCTGCGGAGAAGGCGGCCCCGGCCACATCCCCCTCAAGGAGATGCCGGCCGTGCAGCTGGATACGCAGCGGATGGGTAAGAGGAACCCTTGGGCGGGGGTGGGGGGCACAGCTGGAGGCAGCAGGGGGTGCCGCTCCTGCCCATTAGAGGGCCCGAAAGGAAGGGCGCGATTTGGAGCCGCTGCGGCGCCTTCTTTTTAAAGTTCTCATGGTGATCCTGTCCTGATCCTGCCCTTCCTCCAGTGAGCTCAGGGCAACGCGTGTCGTCTTCCTGCCCCTTTTATCCCCACAGCCGCCCAGTAAAATGAGTTAAGCTGATCGTTGGGCCCAAACTGCGGGGTTCTTCATGGTCAAGCCAAGATTTGAACCCAGTCCTCCCAGGTCCAAGTCCAGGGGTACCTTTCCGGCTCTCAGACTGCCGGCTTTCTGTCCTTTACCATTTGCAGAAGAGTTGCTGGTTTAGATCTGCCTGTCGAAGCTGTCGTAGTTTACTCGCTAACTTCAGCAGCAACATAATTTCCCTTCTGTGTTGTCCACAATGCCATTTCTGCTTTACTCCCTTTTAAAGGAGAAAATAATAGCTACTGTATTATGTTATTTTGTTCTAAAAGAGTATGGATGCTGCTGCTTTTGAAAATGGACGACAGCCTCTGGTTCTTTCTGCCCAGGATGGCATCATATTATTACATTAGAAGTATGTAATTATATTTTATGCCCTACTTTCCCACAAGGATATGTGCACAAATTCGTTACCATCTATTCCTAATCTGCTTTGACTGTTTCATGCATTCCATGAACCAAAAAACACATTCCCCCTTCCCAAGTGACTGAAAACCCTGTTGTGCCAGTGCATCATTAGTCTGAATGTTAGCCAGTATGTGAATCCATGAGCATAATATCTCAGTCCTTGGTCAGCCCCTTTAATTGTCCTGGGATGTGCTTAGATCTCCAAGGCCAGGCGTTCAATCTTTGCTCAAAGGTGAATGAAAGATGTATGTGGTAATTGTGGTAAATGTTACTAGTTTGAGTGGAATGGTTTTGGATATAGGTGATCAAGGCTGATCATAATGTGGCATCACCCTGCCTTGTACAACACTACAGATATTTCCCAGTCAGCATTTGAAATTCCTCATTCACCCAAGAAATATGTCTACCGTCTTTGAAGATGCATCTCACTGGTGATGCATGGTTAGTTCAAACATGCATGTTGATCAGTTGAAGACTGTATGTGTGAATGAGTCACTCAAACCAGACACTACTGAGAGAACTTTTCATATCACTTCTTCAAACAATACATTCAGCTGCAAGTAGCAAGTAAAAGTGAATAAATTAAGTGATGTATATGCATTTGTGAACCTACTCCAAGTCCTAGTCCCACATTAGCCACCTTGATGGAGGTCTAGGGCTGGCCAGGGCCTGGATGGGTGGCTGCCTGGGAATGTTGTGCATTTCGTCTTGAGTTCCGTAAGATAAGAGAGATGGGATATAAATGGAATAAATAAGTCATGTGATCATGTCAAAAGAGTTTTCCTCCTCTATTTCAATTTGACAAGAGTTTGTGTTTTATTTCACAATTTGAATATCAAACAGGTTTTATTTTACTCCAAACTACTACATCTGGTCTATTCCCCCAGCCATTTTATTTTGCATTGCCTCTGAATTTTGTGGCATTCCAACTTGCATCCCAAAAAGTCACTAAAAGAAATTAAGTAAAATAAACCATGACACAGTAAAATAAACCCATGCAGCTCTGATTATTTCTCTGCCCCCTATAAACCTTTCTTTGTTTGTTTAACAGTTCATTTCCCTGTGTTTATGGTGGAAGGGTTGATGCATTACTTTTCTAACATGAAGAATGGTACCTGTGTGTTACCTGTACCAAAAACTGCTGAACACCAAATAGATTAAATCTACTGCTCTTATCTGGTTCAGAAAACTAGACATCATCTCAGAACATATTGCCTTAATGTGGCATTATTTATTTTTAGTGAACACAAGCTGCCTAACTTCCTATTTGCTATATTCTTCCACATTCTAGGGGAGTTCTAGGCCTGCCACAGCTATGAAGCTAAGTTCTGTAGATACTTGTCTTGTGTCATTTTAAAGTTTTAAAAGAATTCTAAAAATAATACAAGATGGGTATTGTTTGCATTTTTAAAAAGTTGTTTTCCAAACACTTTCATAGTGTCCTTTCCTAAACATAAGAAATCAGTCTGAAGTTTTATGAAGATAAAACAAAGATAAGTCATTTGCCTAGCAGCACTTATTTCCTCAACTGAGGGGCAGCTGTAGCAAAAGACATAAGAACCATATAGAAATAAATCATGTTTTTAAGATCTTTGTGGGAGAGATTCTGGGAAAAGAAACCAAAAAAATTGGCACCCCAAGGAAACCACCCCCAATGCGGTGTAAATCAGGTACATAACACTTTGCATTGCATTGACTAGAGAAGTATGACACCCTGCCTCATGACTCAAAACACGCACTGAGAACTCGTGTCTACCCTTGGAGCCATCAATCTCTTGTAGGAAAAAAACATAGTTCACAGCCTTTGGGCCATTTCACATTTACTGCTCTGAAACAAGATTCATGTAGGAGATTGGATGCACCATCACTGTGCAATTCAAATGCCTGTTTTGCAGTGGACACATTATAACATCTCTACAATGCGAGACAAGTCAAGAAAAACCATTCATTAAGATACATATATTATTATACAGTATTGTTTGCTTTTCACTGCAGGTGTGCAGATATTCAGAGCTTGAAAGATACTATAGAATAACTATGCAAAAATATTAAGGGACCTGAATTACTTGCATTATTTAGCATCATATGCATATCAGGATTCTCTAAGCTCATGTGTAGGACAGAAAAAATATTACAGCAGTTTTCACAGAACCAGTTTTTGCCACCTCCTCTTCTAAAAGAATTAGAACAGATCAAGAATTTGTTACTAAATAAAATTTAAAGAAAGCCGAAGGACAAAAATCAGGTTATGCAGGGATCTACTGTTGTGTTCCCATCACTGTGGGTTTGGGAAATATTTCTCCTTGGTCCTCTATTGAACTGGAATGTATTTAGATTACTCTAAGATTACTTGGAGATAACTCTGATCTTATTTTATTATCCTGCCTTATTTTAATAGATTGCGTAAATGCTATTCACAGACAAATGCAGGTCCTTACTCTTTTATAGTTAAGTCTTGCACGAAAACTGAACAGAGTTCAAAGTATGTTCAGTGTGTTGGTGCTTTTAATCCTGCAGGGACTGATGTTGTCATTGTCAAAAATGGACGGAGAGTGTGTGGTACAGGAGGCTGCCTAGCCAACGCCCCTTTGCATCAGAACAAGAGCTATTTTGAGTTTAAAATCCAGTCTACAGGTCAGTTAAACAGTTCCGATTTTCTAAAATTGCAACATTTTTGTATGTGTGGCTCATATAGGATTCAGATTCTATGCAGTGGTCTCTAGCCCTCTATAATTAATCTGTTTTATAAAATTCAGATTGAATTGTGTAAGAAGTTAACAATTTGGCCTTTAATATCATTTTCTGAGTTTATGTGTAGAACATTATAAGTAATATTGCACATAGCTTTAGTATACTTTCTGAAGAGAAGAAGGCTTATGAGATCTGTGTATGTGTGTTAGTGTGCACAAATGGCTCCCCCTTGCAATAGTTCTGTGTTTACACTATGATACAAACCAAATTTACAGAACATGGGGGCAGTCTTAAGGTGCCCTGATGGGAGTATATGTATATTTTCTCCCATCTACCATCTTGATTTGAGCTGGTGCCCACTCTAAGTATCAGCAGCACCACTTTAGAACTAATTTCTCAGTTGGATACAAACCAAATTAACAATATGTGGAGCAGATCCTGTGGTGTCCTGATGAGTATTTTTTCTTGTTCCAAAATGGCAGCCAGTCAACACCCATGTTGATGATCCAGTACAAACCACAAGCCACAGCACATAGAATAGGCTCTTAGAGTATCCTGATGGGGATCTTTTCATTACAGTCTGCCACCTTGAAAACAAATGGTGGTCAATCGCATTGTAAACACCTCCTCTTTAAAACTCTGTTTTTAAAAAGTGGACAAACAAGCTTGATTTCCAAAAATGGATTTCGTGTGAAACTCTTGATGTAAAGTTCTACTTAAAACTACTTATTTTTTAATTCAGTTATGGTTTGGGGATAGCATTGGCTGTTTCAGGCAATAAAGGCTCAATAGTTGGTTTGCATATGCAGGAGGACCTTGATATTCATGGGAGTTCCGTTCCATGCTACGACCACAGATATGGAAACCACGAATATCAAATCATTGGGAAATTGGGGTTTAGTTTCCCAGTCGCCAGAAAACCGTGCTAAAACATTGAATTTCAGGGATGAAATGAGGGGGTGAAACTGCCTACCATCTTAGCTGCTCATCCTGAGTTATGCTGTGGTCCCTGAATGCCACCAAATCTAACGAAAATCACTGTTCTTTAAAAATTGAGTCATTTTAAGGCTCCGAAACACAAAATGGTGGCTGGAAATGACCTCCATGGTCATTTCTGGCCATCCTTGACTTGCAGATATGCGAGGTTGCTATGTCTCCCCCCCTCCCCCCATGTTTTTTTCCACATATGCTGAGGTCAGCTGTCTATGACCTGGCCATGGATATGTGAATCCGCAGATGTAGAGTCCACGAATATCGAGGTCCTCCTGTATCTGGAACTAATTTATATTATAGCTTTGATCTGCACAGCGGGGTGGAGCAAGTTAGTGGGTCTTATCTATTACAACTGTCAGCCATAACCCAGCTGAAATATTTTCATGCAAGTGCATTTCTCAGAAAGGTTTCTCCTGTCAAATTGATCTCTAACAACTTGCTTCTAGTATTTCCATTTTACAAAACAGGGCTGAGCCTTGGAGGCTTTGGCCTTGCTGATGGCTACAGAACTACACAGCTGAATTTAAAGACTCTTTAATGTCCCTTCAGAATTGTGCCTCTCCATGTGTGTAGAGTGCCTTTCCCTCAGAACTTAGCAAACAGAATCCTCCTGTTGGATAGGGAACGAGGTGAAAAGAGGCTCTTCACATGAGCAGCCCTACTCAGGCTTGGGTACCCAGTCCTACCTGGGTAAGGCTACACTTGTGAAGCACTGGGATCGAGGCTGATCCTGGCGCTGCCTCCCCAATAGCTTGAGGCTTTTACCTGAGTTAAAGGGCGCGAGCACACTCTTTACCCCAGGTCCAGGGTCATGTGACTGCGCGGGCTGCATACTGCCCAAGCGCAAACAGAGTCTAAAGCGCCCAACTCACGGAGGAATCAACCAGTGCACCATGCTGTTCACATGGTGCATTTTGGAATTCCTGGAGGCCGGGACTTGTTTTGCTGGCCTCCGGTGATCTGCACTGCTTGGAGCAGCACAGATTGTATGGGTGCGCACCAGAGCAACGAAGAGGAGATCAGCGATTGTCTGAGGGGGAAGGTAGGGCTGTGCATGGAGCCGTTTGGCACTCCAATTCTAGGAGCACCAAACTGGTTTCGAGGGGATGGGGGTTGCTTTAAGGGGCAAGGCAGGCACTGCTGCCAGCCCCTGCCCTTCCACTCTTCCCATGCCAGCGCTCTTCCAAAAAGTGGAGCTCAGGGCTGTAGTGTGCCTCCTTGCAGCCGGGATCAGCGTTGCCACGCAAATGGCTGCTGTGCGTGTGTGCCGTGCTTTTTGGAAGAGCATCGGCAGGGGAAGAGAGGCAGAGCAGGGGCTGGCAGGGAAGCAGTGCCTTTCCTGCCCCTTAAAGAGACCGTCCCCCCTCCCGGGAGTGCAAGCAACCAGTTCCATGTACATTCCCTAGGGGAAGGTAGGTTTATCCCTGCCTTCTCTCCACCCCCTGCCCCACCCCTATTATGGTTGTGTGAACGACCTTAAAAGTCTTCCAGGTCACAACTTCCAGATAGGCTTGAGAGGCCAAAGGATACAAAAGAAGAAGTGAGTGAGAAGACGACATCCAGTCGGTAAAAGAAATGTGACAAGGAAAGAGCAGGATAGCAGATTGTGGGTGAGAAAAGCAAGTGGTAGACAGAAAGGAGACTGTGCAAAACAGGTGTGGGGAGAGAAGAGAACTTGCTCCCCAGATTCCAAGAGACACATTCAGGGGATACTACAAAATGGTTTGTAGTTGGAAAGTGCTTGTCTGCAGAATTGGTGCATGCAGCTCTCGCTGACCTTCCTGTACTGTGCGACTGTTCACCAGCTGACACAGAAAAGAAGGGTGTGATCTCTTAGAATAAGGAAAAACAGATACAGACTATGTAGAGGCATTTGGATAGAAACTGGAGAGTTCTACCTCTGTTAAAAAAAACTGTGGAGAATCACCAGAAGCGTCTGAAAACCAATTGGACCTATCAGCCTTCAAGTGCAGACCGTTCTAATGGCCTCCTAGCCTGTTTGAGCATGCCACAAGACATTTGTTTGTGCTTCTGATTCATTTCCATTGGGACCAGTTCAGAATATGGGTTCAGGGGTGGAGAGGGGGGAACCATCAATTATTTTCAAGGGTGGTTCCACTTTTTGGGGAAAGAAAAGTTTGGCGTTTTGGTTTGACTCCTTGATTTAGATATAAATTTGTTGAGTTACTTAAATGAGTTAGGAGTATAGGATTGCAGCTAAGTTCTCCACTTTGTTTGCTGTCGCTCTTTAGAGATGCTAAAGCACATACTCTTAGAGTTCTTCTCTCTTCACTTGTCCTCTTTTCTTTGCTCTCATGGTTGTGTCATTCCATTTCTCCCCTCACCATTTTTTCAGGAATCTGGGGTATTGGAGTTGCAACTCAGAAAGTTAACTTGAATCAAATTCCTCTTGGGCGTGATATGAATAGTCTAGTACTGAGAAATGATGGGGCTCTTTACTACAATAATGATGAAAAGAACAGGTTGCCAGCAAACAGTCTTCCACAGGAAGGTGATGTTGTGGTGAGTTTCTTTCAGTATCACTTATTGAATTATTACTTATATGAATCAAACCAGAATTGAACTTTTATTCAACATTAAAAATGCTGAATTCTGTAATCTTTAGCAAATGTGCATACTGTTTATTTTATTCTACATGTCATGGTAGGAGCAAGAATACTGGAATCTGCCCCAAACACTGAAAACCCAATTCAGTCACGTCTGGCTTCTGAAACATATTGAGGCAGGTCTCATGATCAGTGAGACCCACGTTTGCCGGTTTTGTGGGAAGAGGTGACACTTGTGGGCTTAGAAGGCTAAGCCCGCTCTCCCCGTAGACAATCTGAGCAGGAGCCCTGGGCGGCTGGATCGGCCGCCCACACGATTGCCGGCTCCGTGATGGAGCCAACGGGAGCTGATTGGCCCCCACAAGCTCCAGCATGCCCTGCGTGAGCACACAGGGCATGCTGGCGAGACCCCCGGAGCCGGGAGTTTTTCGCCTCCCCTCCGGGGGCTCCTTGTGAGTAGCCGTGGCGCGGCTACTCACGATAAAAAAAACACAACAGGTTTGCGGAGTCTCGCTCCGCAAACCCAGTTTTAGGGGAGGGGTATTTAGGTGGGTTAACTAACCCTGGGAGCCACTGGGCTCGCCTGCGAGCCCGGTGGCTCCCACGATCAGCCAAAATTGGGCTAGGCTCCTCTAGCCCGATTTTGGCTGATCGTGGGAATAGCCTCATTGTCTGCCTACATATTGTCAAGGATCTCTGCACAACCATAAGAACTAGAAACCTGTCTTTTAAAAAAATGACAGTGAAGGTTTTCAGGATAAGCTAACCACTGGGCTGGTTTACATGATCATAAGAATGTTAGTTAGCTGGGAAATCTGAGATTATCTCTGGGCATGCACTCCCATGGAGTATGTTATGTAGGCAGCAAAAAAAACCCCCTTGATCTCAGGTTGGTAGCGTACCAACCTGACAGTGAACTGAGATTGGTAATCTAGGATTTGATTGCAGTCTGTTGATCTTGGTTAAATGTCAGTTTGGCACATTGCCAACCCGAAATTGGAATTTTTTTTGCTGCCCACATGACACATGCCGCAGGAGCAGATGCCTGCTGTAATCTTAGATTTCCCAGCTAACCAACATTCTTACGATCATGTGAACCAGCCTACTAGATACTGGATTCTGTGCTCCTACAAAATAGTGGCATATGGTCCTTCGCTATGTGGACCTGCTGAGCTGTGCTCTGACCCTCATTCAAAGCAGGGATTGTTGCCTTCTTCACTCTCTTTTTGTATTAGCAGCAGCTGCCCAGTGGTACTTTGCTTGTTTACTCTAGAGTAAGCCCTACTATTAATAAGGGTAGAAGTAATAGAAAGATTCTTGGGTTTTTTGTTTGTTTGTTTGTTTTGTTTTTAAGGGGCAACCATGGAAAAAAAACTTTTTTAAATGGCTGGAAGGGGAGGGTGGGATGGAGAGATAATGAAGCAATCTCTGTAAATGATGGTTTGAGGGAAGGACAGAATATGGGAAAACCTCTGTTTTTCTTTTTGTTTTTAAAGCGGCAGAGGGCAGGAATAAATCCTATCTTGCCCAGAAACAGACAAGTGTTCCTCTATCTGACATTAACCACAGCATCCTACAGGGGATGGGATCTGTTAGCACATTTTGAAGAGAGAAAGCTAATAACCCCTCTTCTCTGTTTAGCAGAGCTTGTGATTTGAAAGAGAAAATTGTATCCAGTGTGTGTTTAGAGGCTGTGTTCTCTGTGGACGGCTTTTACAATGTGCTACATGCTGTCTACAGACACCAGTCAGCGACAGAATCTCTGAAACTTGCCACCATAGAGTTTGATGAAGAGAAATGTACTTTATGTATGTTCAGAGGTGATGCCATTTGCTAGCTTTTAAGAGGTACTCCTTTGTAGATAGCAGGGAAAGGACAGACACAAGTGTGTGATACAGTGCCACAAAACAACATAACTTTTGCATTTCAGGTGTGGAGGAGGTCGATCAAAGTTGGGTCTGGGAAACTTTCTTTTTTATATTAATGGTTTCCATATTTTAATGCTGCAGGAAACTTGGGCAACTCAAGAACTGCCTTTGGAAAATTATACTTCCTTTTCCTTGATGGCAGTTAAGGAGAATGCTAAGAAAGGTAGACCAAAAGGAGGTTTAGCTATCTATATTAAAACATCCATCAAAGCAGAAATTTCAAGACTCCCTCCTCTAGATCAACTTGCTATGGCAGTCGTACTTAAATTTAAGACAGTTGGCTTATTAATAATAAATGTGTATATTCCTCCTTTATACCAGTTAGAAAGGATTAAGAGTACTTGGTCTAAAATGAAGACTTATATTAAGCAATGTCAAGATGCTTCTCCTGGGTCTTTTGTAATCATTGCTGGGGATTTCAATGCCAGGATAGGACCTACTGATTTGAAACTCTTTGATAAATATAATCAGTGTCCACCTGAAACTGTAATAAATGCCCCACTACTTCAACGTCTGTCCAAGGATTTAGGTTGCAACTTCCAGGGACTTAAACTTAAGCTGACTTTTGATCTGCTGGGCATGCTCATCCTTAATGGTGCTACTGAGGATGATTACCCAGCAGAATTTTCCCACTGGTCAGGCACCAGACCCTCATTGATTGACTACATAGCAATATCTCGAGCTTTAACTCCCTATGTAGTGAGATTCAAAATAGATGACTACTTAGAAAGTGACCACCTTCCGGTTACACTCCATTTGAAAACTATTGATCAAGATATTATGGAACCTCCTGGTGATTTAGGGTTATTTAATGCAACCCAGCCCAGACGACTTAAATGGACCTCTCAGTTAAATGAACGTGTTACTAACCACTTAAAGACTGAGGCTTGCATGCAATACCATGCTAAGATGACAGATGCTACAGATAGTCATATTTTAATAGAAAATTATAACAATCTAGTATGCTCTTTTTACCCAATTTTAACTGCTAACAATTCTAAAAATACTAAGCCCCGTGCTGGATTTTCCCAGCCGTGGTTTGATTACGAATGCCGTGCAGCAAAAACGGATCTTATTAACTCTTACAATCTTTATCGATCTAACTCTAATCAGGTCACTTCTCAAGATCTGATTGTCAAAAAAAGATTTTATAAAATTTTACTTGCAAAAAAAAAAAAGGGAGGCCAAAAGGCTAGATTGGCAGCGTCTTATTTGTGCCGCACAGGCTAAAAACGTGTCTTTGTTTTGGTCTTTGGTATCATTCTCTTCTAAATTCAGACCTTCCCCGCCATCTTTTTATATACCTGTTGGAGAACGGACTGAATATTTCCGTGCTCTATATGCTAGAGAGGGAGCAACTACAACATTTTTACAAATAGAACAGGAACTGGACCCTAACCTATTACCTGAGTGGACCCCAGTAACATGTACAGAGATTGCTTCAATAGTGAATCAGTTTAAAACTGGTAAGGCCCCTGGCTCAGATAATTTGCCGGTAGAGGCCATCAAGAATAATATGGATTGGTGGCTGCCGGTATTAGCCTCTCTGTTTACAGCAATTGATCAGACAACCTCGCCCCCTAGTGAATGGGGATTGGCGATTGTAATTCCTATATACAAGAGAGGCCAAAGACATTTACCATCTAATTATCGCCCTATTAGCCTTCTTAATGTTATTGGCAAAATGTATGCATTTCACCTACTTAACAAATTCCAGGACTGGATGGACAAAGAGCAGGTGCTGGCTGATGAGCAGGCAGGCTTTAGGGCCAATCATTCTACTATTGAGCATG
The DNA here is from genome assembly GCF_027244095.1 of Hemicordylus capensis. Classification (NCBI taxonomy): domain Eukaryota; kingdom Metazoa; phylum Chordata; class Lepidosauria; order Squamata; family Cordylidae; genus Hemicordylus; species Hemicordylus capensis. The sequence goes on along the minus strand of NC_069657.1, from coordinate 243,271,488 downwards.
CTTTAGTCTTACAACATCTAGCGGAGAAATATTCTAATCTACCCCGTTCCACTCTTTTTGCTGCCTTTGTGGATTTTAAATCAGCATTCGACTCCATATCCAGAGATAAATTATGGGAAAGACTGTTTAACTCCTCTATTGATCGACGTCTGCTACTTTTAATATATAAACTCCACAAGAACTCATGTCTGAAGGTTCGATGTAGCTCAGCTGGAATCCTCACTAAAGAAATTCCTACCTTTCGAGGAGTGAGGCAAGGCTGTATACTTGCCCCAGCTCTTTTCAATTATTATATTAACCCCATTGTGGATATTATTACTAATCCATCTTTCCATCCACCTAAATTGGCCAGTAGACAGGTTAATATTTTGCTTTATGCAGATGATGCAGTAATTTTATCTCGGACTCCTGTTGGCCTCCGTAGAGCGCTTTGCTCTCTGGCTAATTTTTGCCATGAATACGCTCTGGAAATCAATTATAGCAAGACCAAAATTATGGCCTTTGCTAAACATCCAAAGACCTTGAAATGGTCTTTGGCTGGACATAAACTAGAACAGGTTAAGATCTTTAAATATCTAGGGGTTGTTTTCCAGGCCTCTACGAAACGCCAAGCACATCTGCAATACGTTACCCAAAATGCACGTAAATCAGCATTGGCCATTCAATCATATTTCCACCAAGATGGGGCTCAATTTGTACCAGCTGCCCTTAAGTTATTTACAGCTAAAGTCTGCTCTCAATTGCTTTATGGGTCACAGTTGGGCCCGTATACTAACTGCACTCCACTAGAGATAGTTCAGACAAAGTTTCTGAGATCTATTCTACAGATCCCTAGATGTGTTCCCAATGTAATATTGAGGATGGAAACTGGCATGCCTAAGATGGAAGCCCGGATGTGGTTTTCCATTCTCAGCTTCTGGTTGAGATTGTCTTTCTTTTCTATAGGCCTTGCTCACTTAATTTTTATTGATAAATTTAATTCTAGCTGGAAGCAGTCAATATCTCGCCAAATAAGTTTATATGGCTTTAGCCTGGATGGTCTATTAGAAATGGGTTTTTGTCACGCAGGACTGATATTAAAGCAGCGGATCTATGATATGGAAATGCAGACTGATCGATCTTTAATCTCTAAAGAAGTTTTCCTAGGTTTACAAATGTATAATACTAAACCTGCGAATTACCTGGGTAAGATTACTATCACTAAATATCGCAGGATGTTTACATTGGCCAGGTTTAATGTGCTACCTTCAGCTGAATTGGAAGGTAAATTTAGAGGGATCCCAAAAGAACAGAGACTATGTCCTTGTGGCTCTGGAGAACAGGAGTCTATCTTCCATATCTTACTCCGCTGTCTTTTTTATAGGGACTTACGAACTTGTTATATTTCCTCCTTACTGACTGATTTCCCAGGGCATACAGATGCATTTTACGTCAACTATCTGCTCTCAGATCAGAAGGAGGAAGTAACATTTAAAGTTGCTAAGTTCTGTGAGGCAGCTAAGAAGGCTAGACAACAGATGGTAAATCAGATTATGCTAACGGGAAATTGCTGATTAGGATGAGTCCATGTTCCTGATTATATTATGTATATATTATTACTTTATTACGTGTATTATTATGTATGTAAATTTTGGTCTATGACCGTAAATAAACATGACTGACTGACTGTGTGGAGGAGGTACCTATAATTCCCTTTTAAAAGTTGTTAATGCATATTGTCACTGGTAGCTGTCTGCAGTGCACCTGTCCCTAGTCCTCTGAACCATTTAATATATTTTGAATTGCTAATCTATTTTTCTTCTGGAGAGAGAAATATATGAAGTAGATTTTCAATATGAATGAGATAGAAACTGTATATTAAATGAATAGCATTGCAGGACTGATGCAAAATTCTGTACGAATACTGGTAGAGTGGTTTCCCCACCCACCCTGAACGCCTGTGCCATTTTTCACTTTTAATTTACTCTTCTTTGCTTTTTAATTGCATTTTTATACCAGCAAATTATATCGTCTGATGGTGCTTTACAGCTAAAAACGCAGCCAAAAGATCTGGTTAAACAGGTGTGTTTTTAAGGCCTTCTTAAAAGGGGCCAAGAGATGTGAGGCCACTTACTCCAGCTGGGTTTGGGTTCCAAAGCTCAGGAGTAGCTATAGAGGAGGCCCAGCTCTGAGTTGCCACCAGGCAAGCAGTGGCAACTGCAGGCAGACCTCCCCAGATGACTCGAATAAGTGGTGGGGCCCATGCAGAAGGCATTCTCTTAGGTCCTCGGGTCTGAGCCAATTAGGGCTTTATAGGTAATTACCATCACTTTGTCGTTTGCCTGGAAACATATTGACAGCCAGTATAATGCCTTTAAAACAAGAGTGATATGGTCTCTCTTAGCGATCCCAGAAACCAACCTGGCTGCTGAATTTGGAAGTGGCTGAAGTTTCTGGACTATGTACAAAGGCAGCCCTATGTAGAGTGCATTGCAATAGTTGAGCCCGGAGGTTACAGTGTGTGCACCACTGTGTTAAGGTCATTCTCTTCCAGAAATTGACGCAGCTGATAGATTGGTCAAAGCTGATAAAAAGTACTCCTGGCCACTGCCTCCATCTGAGGTACCAGAGAGAGGCCTTGATCCAGGAGCATTCCCAGACGGTGTGCCTGGGAGAAGTGTAACCTTACCCAGAACAGGTAGAGCTATCCTGTCTCTTCACAGATGGGCAGATGGGCTAAAGCTGATTATTCATGACTGGTAAGACATTTACAACTCGGTCCAAGTCTATTTGTTAGGTCATATTCTATGACAAAATGCTATAGGTGCCTTCACATTTAACCAGTCAAAATAGCACGAATGGCACATATTTTGACAAGGAAGTTGCAGCTGGACTTTTAATTGTTCAGTTCAAAAAACCTGCAAAACAACAATCCTAAAAAGAACTTTAGTAACTTTATAATGAATGTATTATAAACATTTCTACTCTCCTTTTCCATCCAAAAGGCACGCTCAAGGTGGCTTAGATAAAAATGGCAGAATAACCATCCACCATCAGTATCTTGAAGAGGAAAAAACCACCCAAAGCAAAAAGCAGCAAAGAACAAACAGCCAGCAGAGAGCTCTCATAGACATTACAATTCACCGGAAGGCCTGTTGAAATAGACTTGGAACCAGTTCCAAATGTCTGCTTGGTTGTGAATAAGCAGCTTTAGTTTGCCCATCCTTGGCCTTTTGCAGTGAATGGGATATGCTTGTTTGCATGTTATGTATGCTAGGGTTTTTTAGGTTCCATCGCTAACAGAATGATGTAACTGCAAGAACAGCTTATTTATGTCCTAATAAACATGTTATATCCTTGAAAGTATTTAGTTGCATCAGAATGCAGATATTGATTAAGTTCTTCATGATCTCTCTTCTGCAGTTATTGCTTTTTGTTGCTAATGAACATAAATATTTTACATCTTTCTCTTATAGGGAATTACATATGACCATGTAGAACTAAATGTTTATTTAAATGGGAAAAATATGCACTGTCCAGCTTCGGGAATCAGGGGAACTGTCTTCCCTGTAGTATATGGTAAGCATGAGCTCTCAAACTTCTCTAAAACTTTTAATAGATTGAAAACAACACTTTCTCGTGACCTAACACATGGAATACCTGTGTTCTACATACACTGACATTCTAAAAACAGGTGATTGCTTTTTAACATAGATGTACTAGAAATTAGGCCTGTGCATGGCCCAAAATGTTGGATGCCAACTGAAAAGCAGTACTGTTGGAAGTAGGGGTGTGCATGGACTGGTAGCAGCGGTTTGGTCCAAATTTGAGCAGAATTCAGACCGGACCGCCGTTCTGCAAACCCACTGGATGGGCCAGTCGATCCACCGAACCAGCTTGAACCGGTCCGGAATAACTTGTGATCGAACCACTGAAACCGGTGCAGTTGGCAGTGGACATGTTTGATCACAAACTGGTTCTGCACATCCCTAGTTTGGAGGGGCTATGTTGGTTCCTCCCAACCATCATGTGCTGTGCTGGGTCAGAGACCTAAGATGTCTGTTAGACAGCCTGCCTGCCCTTCTTCCTCCTCCTCCTCCTCTTCCTGAGACTGAATGGGAGCAGGAGGCATTCTGTCATATATTTTTTTCATTCCAGAGGGAGCACACAAGCAGCCACATTTCCTTCTGCGGCTTCTATTTAAAAAGCATTATTTCCCCCTCTAAGGTTCCTTCTAGGTCTCCCTGTGATGTGGATGATTCTGGGAATTATAAAGGTGGTGGTGGGAAATTTCCTCTGGGTCCTTGAGTGGTGCAGGTTCTTCTGGGAATTGGAGTTTTTTCTGAAGGCTGCATTCCCATTTGCCTAGATCTTTGCATATGTATGAGGTTGAGTAATATGTTGCGCTAGTGCAAGAAATAGACAGGAACAGTGGTGACTTTCTTCATGTAATGACTGTGCGCTACATCTGTATAATAGCGCAAGAGCATTGGGCTGGTCTAGAGACTAACTACTGTCTGCAATTGTCACTTGCAGTATACACACACCTAATTGTTTTTCCCTGGCAAGTGATTGCTTGGGTGAATGTTTGTTATACAAATAAGTAGTTTGGAGATCTAGTAGTCAGTGAGCAAGCCAAAATTCAAAAGGTCCAGCATTCCCAAACAGCTGCTTTATTCACATATTTAGGTGGTTGCTGTTACAGGAGGTGTGGTTCAGTAATAGAAATTGTGGGGTCAAGTTGTAAGTTTAAGGTAACTTGCTCCAGCAACACCCTATGCTCCATGCGGGGAGTGGGTTCTCTGCTCACTCCCAGCAATGCCCAGAAGGGGGCAGACGCCTCATTGTTTCACTCCTCCTGGTTGTGCCTGTCTGACATGCAGGTGATGGACCAAAGTGACCAGGAGGAAGAGTGAGCAAGCAAGGCAGAGGTGGGTTGCTCCTTCCTCCTGGTTGCATTTGTCTGGCTCAGGTAGGCAATTGACTGACGTAAACTGGAGCAACCTGCCCCTCTCTTTACTTTTACATCAGTCTATCACCTGCTGTAGCTCAGATGCCATGTTTAAATGCACAGGCACCATGGTGAGCTGGCATCTGGGAACTGAGTTATTTGTTTAGATCAAGCTTCTAAGTAGCCACTCACTTATAGAGAATTGCCTTCAGAGTGAACCGCTAGGGGAGCTGATTAACTTTTTTGGTTTATTTGCAAGCCTGGGTTTAATGATTTTTTTAGGACAGAAATTCTGCATTTTGTGGACATATGTTTAACAGTTAACCTTTTTGTTTTCAGTCTCTAGATCAGTGTTTCTCAACCACTGGTCCAGTCCGCAAGGAGTTGGGTACCAGTCCATGAACCATCACTAATAAAAATCAACCCCAACCAAAAAATGAGCTGTCTGGAAATGAGCTCCAGAAAGCTGCCCAAAATTGTTTTTGGGGGGCTGCCTGGGTGTGGGGTTGGGGGTGAGGGGGATGACCCCCTTACTAACTGCTGGTCTGGGAAATGGCACACGAATAATGTAACAGCCCATGACTCCAAAAATGTTGAGAAACACTGCTCTCGATTGATTGATTGACCATATTTATATACCACCTGATATGTGTATCCCTTGGTATATCAAGGTTATTGATTGTGAAGTATGTATATGTGCAAACTTTTCACCATTTTCTTCTTTCTTCCAGTTGATGACAGTGCCATTTTGGATTGTCAGTTCAGTGAATTTTATCATACGCCGCCAACAGGTTTTGAAAAGATACTCTTTGAACAACAGATTTTCTGAATGTCCCCTCTGGAAACTTGCCCCCAGCACATGTTACAAAAACTGTTCTCACAAAGCTTCACATTATTCCCAGAATACACACCTGTATTTAGGAAAGTACTTAACTGTTTGGAAAGAGAGTACATTGCCAGAGAAGTATGTTGCAAGTGCTAGATTTTATTGTTTTGTGATGTGGACAATATCTGTATTTGCTGTCCAGGGATATAGCTGACAATATTCAGTGTTCCTTAGGTTCCAATGACGGTGTACAATGCAATTGTTCTTATACATATTGTTAGACAAAAGCTGTATGTCTTCTGGTTGTCCCAACACTGGTTCTAGTCTTTCTACTCTGTATACCTACTTAGTCACAGAATGGCTCCAAGGCTTTATGGATTGCAACTGTCCTTTACACAGTAACTCGCAATGCAATATTGGCAGCTCTTTTGTTTTCTAACTGCTGCAAATTCCTATTGGGTGTTTAGTTCTGAGGACTCTTCTGTTAAAATTAAGGTAAGGTGGTGACTGTAAAAATCCAAGCCAACTCAGGCCAACTTACTATGATTGTCTGTAGAACAATCAGTGATGGCTAAGTTGTTGGTTGGTATGATAAAGCTTTACTTAACTCTTAATCAGATCTAGGGGGGGTATTTTATTTAAATGGTCCCCCCCCCAGAAAACACATAGTAAAAATGTACAGACTAATCTTCTATTTTTGTGAATGTTTTAGATTGATTTTCTGGTGTGTTCATTATTGCATATGTTTTATAAAGATGGCACTACTGTATCCTGAGGAAACAAACATGTTCTTATGTGAATGACTGCGTTAAGTGGAGTAACAACTTCTTGCCTCTGAGAAAGGCAGCATACTGAAATGTATTACGAAGACTATATTGTAAAATAAAGAAGTTTTTTTACTTCATGAATCCCCCCCCCCTTCCTTGTTTTCAGCTGATTGTTATATTTCATGCTGTTGGGTTGGGTTTCAGAAGTTTCATATGCCATCTTAGCTTTGTTAGCACGTACGTTGAGAAATTCATTTGCTTTATATTCTTAAGATTAAAACATATGCACACACAAGCAAGCTTTTCGGTCTTCTGCTGCTAAAAACAAATAAAAATAATTGGTTTTCTTTGTAATATTCTGATACTGGAAGTGCTGATGGAGACTTCTCCACTGTTTTGCAGAGAAGTTCTGTTTCATAGCTTTTAAGGACAAGTGCTTGAGGCAGTTCTTTGCACACACCCAGCTTTGGATATGTTTGAGAGACTCTAAATGAAATACCCATCATTGGAAAACTATTTTAAAATCTTGGATCCTGCTATGAGACGCTTGCACACTTATCTCTCTACTGCTTCAAGCTTATGCTTATATTGAAAACAACTGAGTTTGCACAATCAGGTGCATACGGCTAGTGTACTTTTAGTGATACAGGAGCTAAACGCAATGGGTAGTTTCATGGTTGCCTTGTCAAAAAGCCCAACACAAAATTTATACATGTTCAACTGTTTTAGAGCAAGTCCTAAAATAAGCATTTGCCCCAGCTGAGCAGGGGTGTAATGTGCTGTTGGATAGATTTTTCAAGCCAAGGAGGTGTTTTCGTAGGGAGTAAAGAAACGGATATTTGTATTTCATGTGTCTCAGTAGCATCAGGGACAGTGAAATAAGTTACAGCAGGATCACCACCTTTAAGACTGGAATAGGCCACAACCCAAGATGTGTCTAGATGCTTGATTTAAAATGGTGTCTATGCAAGGCCATCTTGATTCACTGGTGGGTGCAACAGCACTTCAAGCATTAACTGTAAGAGTACAATTACCCTCCAGCCAATCCTTAAATAAGCTGGAAATGGGCGATAGTTTTTCTCTCCAGATAGTTGAAGGTAGTTTTTTTTTTTAAAAAAGGAATCACTGCTAATGGTATGTGTACTCATTCCTCTTTCAGTACACATTTTCACTTTTCAGATCGGAGGGGACAGTGGGATAAAAGCAGTATACAGTATACATAATGGGAAGCAATGCCTCTTAATCATCACTATCCAACTCTTAACAAAACTATTCTATTGTTTCCAGCCTAAAAAAAGTGCATGATATGCCATATTATTAACACTCATGAGTCTACACATGCACAGTAAAGCTAAAAGGAATTAATTACACCTGTAAAAATTCCCTTTTGGAAAAAATAAAAGGCATGTTAAGTAAATGGGTGATAAACACATCTCACTCCACCATCTTGTTGGCCGAACACTCTACAGGTGCCCAAAGAGAATCCTGTATGGAAAACCTTGCTACACCACTGGACTTGACCATCCTTAGGGCTCTGGGGGTTGCTTTGCTTGGATCACGCTTCCTTGCCCCCTGTTGGGAAAGAGAGTGCACTATAATGTTGTGCACTGCTCTCTTCTCCTGTGGGTATTGCAGCGGAATGTTAGGTAGTGATTGTCCTGCTTCATATGGTTGGTAGGGATGTGCATGGAACTGGCTGGAGATGGTTCGAAGGTGGGAGTGGCATACCTTTATGGGTGGGGAAGGGTGTCCTTACCCCTCCCACTGCATTTCCCCTGCCTGCGCTCCATTGAATAAGTCCCCATCGGGGCGGCAGCGTATCTCCTTGCCACCCTGTGTCCTCAGCTGGAAGTTGAAGGAAGTACCTGGCAGGTGCACGCACATGCTGGGTATTTCCTTCAACTTCCAGCCGAGGAGGACACCTGGGCAGCAGGTATGCTGCTGCCCTGTCGGGGACTTATTCAGTGGAGTGCCCGCAGGGGAAACGTGGCGGGAGGGATAAAAGCACCCTCCCCTGCCCATAAAGGTATGCCACCCCCACCTTCAAACCACCCCCAGCCAGTTCCATTTCCAGGGGAAATGTGGCAGAAGGGGTAAGGGCATCCTTCCCTGCCCTTAAAGGTATGCTTCCCCCGCCTTCGAACCAGTGAAACCGCCAGTCAATTGAACCGGTTCAGAGGCCCATAAAGGGCCTCCGAACTGGTTCCGTGCACATCCCTAGTGGCTGGGCAGCAGTCATTAGAAAGGCACATGAATGTTTTGATAGAATGAGAGAAGACCTATTTATAGTCCAATGGAGGTAAGCAACATTTGGCCCAAACCTAGAAGCAATTCCCAAAGAAGGTATTTCAGCTTTTCTGATTCAAGACATCTCAAAAGCATGGAAAGTGAAAAATATAGAGTTATAGATGCATGCAAAAAACAAATGACTGATTTTATTGTGAAACTTTTGTGAATGCAACAACTCTGGCTGAGACACCAGTCTACAGGTTAACAATGTGTGGCTTTGAAAGAAAAGTTGAAATGAGATTGCTCGTTAAGAATGTCGATGTTTGAATGACTTGCTAAGTATGTGGTATAGCTGGTTAATATAAGGGATCTTCCTCATTTTTGTCTTCTACAATACCTGCATTTGTACAATCCTTCCAGCAACAGTTCTGCAAACAGCAGGACACAGCACTGTCTGCATTTGCAACTTCTAGTGCATGACTCTATGATAGATACTTTGCTGGTACAGCAGATCAAGTCCATTAAAGTGTTGAGGGCCAGACCAAGGTCGGTGGTTGCAGGAAGCACAGCATATTAATATTTCCGATAGGAGGGTGTCCAGGGATTTGCAGGACATGGATATTACGGATCTTGACATGTCATAAACTTTTCAGCCTGTATTTTACTGACTTGTGCAGTAATATTTACTGGTCAGACAACCAGAAGAAGAAAACTGACGATAAGACTGAGAATATTGGCTGGAGAATACATGACAACATGATGGAGAAATCTTTCAGATACCTGAAAATGGCCAAGTCTTCTCAAAGCTGCAACAACGAAAGCACTGAAGAAAGGCATCGCCATCAACCGCGAGATCCACCATGTCGACCCACATCTCATGATCCAAAGAATGCTCATCTGCTTATCAATAAATGCAGACTTGCAGAAATTATGTGCAAATTCAAATATGAATGGTGTTCTTGGCTTCTGTTTCTATTTGATCCTGATAAGCAGCATATAAGGCAAGCCAAGTCATCTCTGGCAAGAACTCTTGATGCTCTGATGAAGAGTGCCACTGACAAGGAGACTCATTATGTTCTTGATAGTAGTATGCTGACTCATAAATTACCATGGCCAAAACAGCAGCAATATGAGAGACATATTGTGAAGCACTATGGACCGGCGACAATTGTTTTCAATGCGTATAGGGCATCCAATATAAAGGATATGGAACAAAACTGACATGCTATCTGTGACCATGCTTTTTGACAAAAGCTTACCTGTTCTCATAAATCAGACACCATTTCTTACAAAGAGAATAACAAATACTATGTAGATCTGCTTGGAGCCTTCTTGCGAGACAAAGGTAAACCTATGCAGATACAGTGATTGTGAAAATAGCATTAAATTGATTAGAAGACAGACATGTGACAGTGGTTAATGATGATACAGACAACCCAATTATGCTTCTGTATGCTAGAGGGAGCACTGCAATGCAATGCATCACAACTTGTAAAAAAATGTATGGGACATACAGATGAAACTCGGAAAATTAGAATATCGTGCAAAAGTCCATTAATTTCAGTAATGCAAATTAAAAGGTGAAACTGATATATGAGACAGACGCATTACAAGCAAAGCGAGATAAGTCAAGCCTTAATTTGTTATAATTGTGATGATCATGGCGTACAGCTCATGAAAACCCCAAATCCACAATCCCAGAAAATTAGAATATTACATGGAACCAAGAAGACAAGGATTGTAGAACAGAACAATATCGGACCTCTGAAAAGTATACAGTGTACTGTGCTTGATTGGCCAGCAAACTCGCCTGACCTGACCCCATAGAGAATCTATGGGGCATTGCCGAGAGAAGGATGAGAGACATGAGACCAAACAATGCAGAAGAGCTGAAGGCCGCTAATGAAGCATCCTGGTCTTCCATAATACCTCATCAGTGCCACAGGCTGATAGCATCCATGCCACGCCACACTGAGGCAGTAATTGCTGCAAAAGGGGCCCAAACCAAGTACTGAATACATATGCATGCTTATACTTTTCAGAGGTCCGATATTGTTCTATTCTTCAATCCTTGTCTTCTTGGTTCCATGTAATATTCTAATTTTCTGAGATTGTGGATTTGGGGTTTTCATGAGCTGTACGCCATGATCATCACAATTATAACAAATTAAGGCTTGACTTATCTCGCTTTGCATGTAATGCGTCTGTCTCATATATCAGTTTCACCTTTTAATTTGCATTACTGAAATTAATGGACTTTTGCACGATATTCTAATTTTCCGAGTTTCACCTGTATGCATTGAGACAGATAACTGGTGAAGAAGTGTGTTGGACTATCATTTTCACCTATGCTTTGACAGAGTGTGGTGCAACTAGTGCATTGTTTTGTAAATCAGTAGCATTTCAACACTTGTGCGACTCAGATGTGCTGCATTCTTGGCCTTATCTCCTTGAATCAGCAGATGTTCCTGTTCATGAGCGGATCACTGTTGGCTGCAAAATACTTGTGCCTGTGTATGGTGGAAATCATGAGGATATCATGAATTTGCTGCGGTATGAGCAATACTTGAAGAAAATGACCACCACAATGACTTCCACATTGCTCGTTTGCTTCCAACAGAAAGCACAGTGTACTACCATCTCCATGTCAATTTCAAGTGCAGTGTTTGGAAGACTCCCGGCATGAGTGTTCCTGACCTGACACACTTTGGCTGGAAAAGTGTGAATGGAGAACTGCATCCTGTACCCACCAGCTTTGGTCCAGCCCCAACATGTTACTGGACCTGGTCTGCTGAACCTGCCAAATATCTGTTGCTGAACCATGCACTAGAATTTGCAGATGGAGGCAATGCTGTGCTGCTGGGTAGCACAGCTTTCCACCTACCTCATTCACCAGCTGGTTACAGTTGCTGGGTAGGATGGAGCCCTACCCACTCATACCATACCTACCATTTCTCATCATGTGGATGAACCTATAGCCGTCAGGGTTTTATATACTGCAGTAGGCGAACCACTTGGTGGTCCATGGAGGGGTTCCTTGTCGCCTTGCCAGGGGCATGGGTGGAGTCCACTGAGGCCCTGCAGTAGTGCTGAACGGTGTGTGCTACAATACCTGCAGGAACCAGTGGCAGCCGGGAGATGAAGGCAATCTAATTTGGGGCAACACATTGCCAAATCCAGCCAGACTTGGCAGCAGTTACCAAAGAGTTCTCTCGTGCCCGCCAGCCAGCGTCAGGACCATGACCAGGGGAATGATGATACCCGTTGCTAACGCTTGGAGGCTGAGATGGTGGAGTGGCTGGTCTTCCTGAAGGCCAACCTCCCCCTGCTGGGCTCTTCTGAGCTGGCCATGGAGGGTGAGTGACTCATGGTCACCCCCCACGCACTGCATCACCACTGGCAACCAGGGTTCCCTCTAACCGGGATTCTCAGACGTTGCTCACTACAACTTCCAGCATCCCCAGTGGCTGCTGTCAGCAGCAGCAGTGCTTTCTTTAAGAATAGCAGTAATGATTCCAGTGACTGTTGCTGGTGTCTGTCTTATGTTACTTTTTAGATTGTGAGCCCTTTGGGGACAGGGATCCATCTTATTTATTTCTCTGTAATTATCGCTGAGCCATTTTTGGAAGGGCGGTATAGAAATCAAATGAATGAATGAATGAATGCAGGCAGGGAGGAAAAGTGGCGGCCAGGCCAGCTGGTGGGCAGTGAGGGAAAGTACCAGTAGCTGGGCGGTGAGGGGAAGCGGACTGGGAGGGGGAGAACGGACTGAGACTGAAGGCGAAATGAAGATGGGGGGAGAGACAGGGAGAACTAGGGGCGCAGATGCTCTGTGCTGGATCAGCTAGTTATTTTTATTTCTTGAGTGCTGGCAGCCAAATTTGAACATAATTACCTTGTCACTGTCAATAACCACACCAAGTAAGCACTTGAAGTTCTTGTTTGCTCAGCACTGTTTCACAGGAACTGCTGGAGAGGCCCTTCCACCACCAATCCATTTAGGAACTGAGTACAGGAAGGTAGTTGTTGTACAAGATTAGTTTCCTGTATGCTGTAAATTGGCAGCAGCAGGGGGGGAAAAACACACAGGATAAATGTGAATGCTTAGAAGGCCAGCTGATTAAAAAAACACCTTCTGTCTCTTAGCCTAATACTTGCTTCATACTGGATTCTTTATTGTCTTCACATTAAATAGAAAATGTTCTTTGTTTTTGACTATGCCATCACTGCCTAGGGCCTGCAGCTAACTTTATAATCACCAACAAACATGTAGCTACTACCGCACAGCTCACTAGATTCAGCACAGAGCTGTGGGTTTGACGTAGTTAGCTGGCAGTCCAATTCATGTGTTGGACCTATCTCTGGTTGGTGGTCCAAGAGGATGTCCGTGAATGGCTCTGCATCATCCTGAAGGGGATGTCATGAGTAGGGTATATTGAAACTCCAGTATCCTACCCGAGAGGAGATGCTAAGAGTGACATCCGAGCCCTTTCCTTCCTCTCTTCCCAGCCAGAGGTGTCTGTGTGTAGCCACTGTGAAGAAATGGCAGACAAATCAGATATGAGAACACAAACTGATTTTTGGAGAATGAAATCATGCTTAAGCTCAGAGAAACCAGGAGCACCTTGGGTGTGAGGTGATGCTCTCTGGAAACAGATAGAACCTGTGTTTGATTTATGGGGGTGTGCTCCTATTTTCCGACTACATCCAATGCTCAATTTATATTTGTTAATCTATACTTTAAGAAGTTAATACAAGCAAATATTACAAGGATACCCAAGATTGGAGTTAGGGATGTGCACGAATCGTGATTCATTCACTGATTTGAAGCAGAGCCCAACCACCTTTTAAAGGGGAGGAGAGCAGATCCGTACCTGCTCCTCAGCCACTCTTCCTTCCCAATTCCTACTGTGACACTGCACCCCCCCAGCTGCCCTTGCACACCGATGGCATGCACATGACCTCCGTGCATGCATGGTGGCCATTTGTGTGGTCAGCAACCATGCTGACCAGCTGAGGGGAGCACCACTGATGTGCATAGGCAGGAAGCTGTGGTGAGCAGCAAGGAGCAGGTACACATGGTACCTTCTTTTTCTGCTCCGCATGGGGTAATTGTATATGGAGGGCACCTTGATGTCTCACATGGACTTCGACATAACCCACCCCTCCCCCCGGCATGTATGAACAGACACACACACACACCCTTCCTTTGGTGAAGTGAAGTAAAATCACCCTGGCCCAGATTTGTGGGTTTGTGGTGAATGATCACCAAAGTGTGTGGATCCTTCAGCTGTTCAGAGGGTGCAAAGTGCTGGCTGAGGCAGAGTGCTCTGACTCAATGGAATACTGTCTGTGATCCAGAGAAGGCTGGTGACTGTGGAGAAAGAGCTATGTGGTGGCATATGATAGTGACTCTACTACTTGCTATTGGATGAAGAGCTGGTGGCAAGCCTGATCAGGAGGGGAATTTAAGGTTAAGACGCAGGGGCCTTGAGAACTTAGCACCTACGTTGCAGGGTGAGCAGACATACTGCTCTCCTGGTCATCCGCTTCTCTCCAGTGGCGTGCTGTATTTATTCCCAAATTAACCTATTTTTAGCAAAATATGACTATATACCAATTAACATACGCGAATTTAATGCAAACTATTATGCAAAGTGGTAGGGGTTTTTTTGCAATTAGTGCCAACAATTTCAACTATTTTGCCGACTGATTTCTATTCCCCCCCCCCCCATTCGCATCTGTACCTGGCAAACCTATTCCTGTGGGAGAACATTTACTCTGGAATTTGCTAAGCCTCATTTACTCTGAATGGTTTTAGCACAGCAGTAGCATTTTATAGAACAGGTATTTAACATAAATAACATGATAATATCACACAAATATTACAAAAATGTGAAAGGGGGAGTGCCAAAATAAATAAATGGGGGAGGGGGGCAGAAGAAAAGGAAGGAACCAGGCTGGTTCTGTGCACATCCCTAGCTCCTGCACCGATTTCATGCTGTAATAACAAGCAGTTAGCAGCTGTGCTCTCTATCTCTATCAACAACATCACTGTGTTGTTGTTCCTGACTGCTGCTCTACTTCTCCTACTTAGTTCCACATATATTAATTGATACAAAACTTCCGTTTATTTGGATGGAATTTGGAATGGAAAGAGATGCTAAATTGAAACACTGCCGGTTCTCCGATGCAAATGACTATAAGTCATGAACAGCCAGCAAGGTAATTAATCTTGAAACAAATTAAACCAATTTCTAGAGGCAATAGCTGCCACTTATGATAAAAGAGGTGGTGATAGGATAGTCAGCTGAGTTGCCAAAATAGCTAAATTTGGTAATGATCTCACTGAATTGATATCTTGCCATTAGAAAGGCTTCACAAGGCGGATGCAGAAAACAGAATAGATCTGAAAAGTTGTTAACAGAAGGCTGTCTGAAAACCTCAGATGTACATTACAGTGTTGTAAAAGTTAATTCCAAGCCATAAAATTAAAAACACACACACACACTAAAGACATGTTAATATTTACCCACTAGTAAAATTTATTCATAGAAAGCTATCTTTATAAATAACAAAATAATGTGATAAACAAAACCTCTACGAAGAACAGGTCCTCAAAGATTGTATTCCTTTAATAAATAACATTTTATTGCATATGGCTATTAAGGAGAGCAGCCAGAATCAATACAGACTAAATACATTATACTACTCTAGTTCCACACGATCTCATTCCCAGCAGCATCGCTGAATACTCCTATATACAGAGTGTACATTGGAAGACACAGCAAGATAAGTTAAGTCTCTTGTCGTATCACAATAGCAAGAAATATATATTTAACATTTTGATATACAGAAACAATTATGTATCCAAAAAGAAAACACTGCTTATTAACCGTTCATGTTACATAGCAAAAAATATTTTAAAATTCAGGGTAAATCAGGCAAAATGTACAAAGATTCCTATATATTGCAAAGTTTTAGCAAACTTAGCATTTATACATTTTGGTTCCATATTGTAAACTAAAGTAAGAACACAAATATTTGCATATGCCTATTGTGAAATGTATGGTATGAGAAGGGAACATGGTATGCATTCAAGCTCCATTTTTTTTTAATATGCCGGATGACCAAACTTATTATGATATTAGGAATCAAGAGTGTTTTCCATAAATTGAAGGTTATATTTTGGTTTCAGCAATTGCCACACAGTGCTCCCATTAGCTGGGGACATCATAAGCTATCATCTTTGCTATATATGTATTTAGACAGAAGGTGGGGTATGTAACAAAACAAGTATGAATGACACTTAAATTTATGTTACTTCAATAATTTTATCAGCATATGCATAAGCATATTCCCCTCCCGTGCCCTGAAAGGAACACTAAGTGGGTGGAGATTACATTCACATTTGTCTTGTGATACAATCCTCTGTCCCAATGCTCAGCATGAAAGCATGAAGACTTTGCATTGCATTTTTGAGTAATAAGACACTGGCTTCTTTGTCTCCATCAAATACCTAATGCATTGTTTCTAATGATGTAGAAGTTCATCACTTAATACAGAGAATTCTCAAGAGAAAAATACATGTATATGATGACCCAGACAAGGCTCAGTGGAGGTACCCTTGAAACAATTTTTTTAAAGCCTCATTAATCAAATACAGATTAGGAGCAACGAAACATTCCCCATTATGGTGCAATTGGGGGTGACATATGCAAAAAAGCCATGACACTGTTATTTTCAAAATACTATGTAGTTGTCAAGAATTTCTAGGAGAATGTCCAAAGTTTACTTCTTCCCCTTTCTCTCCACAAATTTTATGCTGCCTTTATAGATTTGATTGCTGACAGAAAAACTATTAGGCGTTGTTGAAAGACACGAAGTATTCTGCTCAGAATATTGTTATCAATCTACTCACCTCCACCCCCCCATTATTATCCCTGCATTTCTAGCATGTTGGCGGGGGTTTTAATTACAAGAAATGTCGCTAAGGTCAAAGTTATCTGATAAATGTAAGCATACAAATAGGAGGCCTTTGCAATCTGATGTAGTTAAAATGCTAAACAGATATGATTATACAAATGTGTTAGAAGTAAAGAATGATATCCTAATACAGGTTAATGATTATTAAGTTCTGTTACTTCTATTACATATTTTATAACTATTATAAATATGTCGATAAGTCTGATCCACCAAGTTTCACCTTGGCTTAAATGGTTTCACTCCTATCTGGTGTCTTGCCTGATAAGTAAATGCAGACTGAGAATCAACCAGCCAGCAGCAGGATTCTTGATAGGTTCAATAAGGCTGATGACCGTACAACACCCAGCTCAGAGATCAAGGAGAAGCCAGCTATTGTACACCAGCAATACAAATCCAGTTTCACTTTTAACTGAGGTAGTGCTGTAGGAAGTTCAAAAGGATAACAGTAAACACCCAATTTTACTGCTGTAGCAGGTGCAAGCAGAATCCCCTAACATGCTGAAGAATAAATACAGATCGTCTGTGACAAAAAGGTGATGGCCGTGTGTATAATCGATCAGCCCACTGAAGAGGTCCGAAGTCTTAAAGGATGTAATCTTGAGCATAACTTATGCAAACAGCAGCACAATGTTGCGATACATCCCTGTGAATCAGACAGGTTACTTCCTCTCCAGACTAAGGGAGAACTGTTCTGAAAGCTACATCAACAGAAAAAAAACCAGATCTTAATGCAACTTAAGATTTAGATTTTTTTAAAAAAGTTCTACCCAGCAGCTTTTATAAAATGTTGGACTCAAGGGTCATAGTGGTAAAATTGGGTTTTTTTCCTCCCGTTCTGAAAGAGAAAGAGAAAGAAAAGGCATCAGTAAACTCTACCCCAAAGAAGATGAAGTCGGAATTCTCTAACTATCGATCTATACATAGGATACATTCCAATCACCTGGAGGAGTGCATGAAAGGATTCCTATAGGGCTTAACAGGCCATCTTTCCTTCCTGGATGTGTACACATCATGGTCATTATAGGTACAGAGAGATCTGTGTATTTCTCTCTTATCAACATTTAGCCCCCTCCCCCGCCCCCCGCCACTCTACTCCACACATGCTGAGCTCAAAAATTCATATCTAGTAGTGGGAAGACTGAGTGGAGACCAAGGGGGCATGCACACATCTAGAAACAGAGCACTTGGGAGTTGGAAGGGGCCTTGGAGGTCTCGTAAATGAAGGAGAATCCAGAATGGTACAAGGTAGATATTCCACTCTCAAAAAGCTCTTGCGGTTAAAGGGGTTATTCTTAGGTGCAGGCAGAGCCAGGCTAAAGAAGCTCAGCCCCATTTGGTCTGCATGTGAGGACCACCGGGAGCTGCTCGGCTCCTGCTGGCGGCAAACCCGCCTCCAGAGCCTGCCTTCAAAACAAGATTAAGGGAGCAAGTGTTCTCTTAACCCCGTTTTTTCGGATTGTCTGCCAGCCCCCGGCTGCTTGCAGCTGGGGCAGAGAGACTGTGGGGCTCCCAGCCAGCGTTGGCAGTGCATTATGGGAGTTCTGGGGCCTTCTGGCCCCCCAAATCTCCCTGCTGCCAGCAGAAGCCAGCAGTCATCAGGGCGGGCGATCTGCCCACCCAGCAAGATGCTGAAGATCATCTGTGGGGAGGTAAGTATTTCCCTTCCCTTCCCTCCTGATTCTACACAAGAAGTCCGTGACTTAAGAGGCTCCAAGTTAAGACAAATGGCACTTGAGATATTTGTGATTTCCCTCCTTTTTTCAATGTTACAGCTGCGTTTCAGCTTTAAAACACTCAATATGTGGGGCAGGGAGGCTCTGCTATACGGCTGCTAGAGAAGGAGGCGGCAACCACCATGGTTCAGGCTCATGTTGTCCCTGAGATGCTGCTGTATCTGAAGCTGCAGAAGAACTGGCTGACTCACAAGCCCAAGGGGAATTCTAAGAAAGTGGTTACCCACGCATGGATGTTGGTGGCAGTTCCTCTCCATCAGCCAGGAGAATTGGCTGATGGAGGGGTGCTGGTCTTGTGGGAGCAAGCATGACTGCAGTTGAATGGGAGACTGCATGTGATCACTGTAAAATATTCCCCCTTAGAGGATTGCCCCATAGCTCAGTGGAAGGGCGTCTGCTTTTGCATGCAGAAGTTTCCAAATTCTCTCCCTGGCATCTCCAAGATCCGACTGAGAGAGATTCCTGCCTGCAATCTTGGAGAAGCTGCTGCCAGTCTGTGCAGATAATACTGAGCTAGATGGACCAGTGGTCTGACTCGGTATATGGCAGCTTCTTATGTTCCCTATGTAACTGAAAGGTAATGTGCATTGTCAGCACCACCTAATCTACTCATGCCCAATTCCCAGAGGAAAATTCCAAAAATCTGTGGGTTACAAGTGAGGCAGCAGAACAGGCAACCTTTAATTTGAACTGCAGAACTCTCCGTATATGTTTTGCATTTGGGAATGCCATGGAAACAAGAGCACTGGTGTCACAGGCTGACAAAACATGCTCCTACCCAGGAGTCACATGAGCTTTTAAGCCCCTCTGAGTAGGAATTTGGCTTCCCAAGAACCTTCCTCCTGCCACTCCTCTGCTTTCTGTGCTGTACTAGTTCTGGCCCTCCTTAAACTCCACTGAGCCCAACAGCGAAGCCTGTCCTTACAGAGGGCTGGCAGACTTCAAAGAGACTCTTTCATTTAAAAACAACAACTACCCAAATACTAAACGCTAGACAAAAAAACACCCAAGGAAATTATTTCGAGTAAGACCACTCTTTCGAACCCTCACTTGAAAAAGTCATCAAGTCATCTAAGAAAAATGAAGACATTTAGAATATCCTCTCTGCCTCGCCCCAACAAATGCAAGTTAATGTGTCCATCTTAACTTCTATGCTATATAAGGTGTAAAGACTTAGTACCCTCTTGTAAATTATGCTGGCTTTAGAAATGAGGCTCTATGTACCCATACTTTGCCTCGGTCTTTCAGCTTGACCAAGGGGAGGGATGCTTCCAGGCAGGAATTCAATAGGAGCAGCTTCCCCAATCATTTCCTAGAGATGCCCCTGATAAAATTTCTCTAAGGCACAGTGCTTCCCCAAAATACTATCTATACAGTCAATGTCCTGCCAGAATTCTTAGATACATCAGGTGGATTTCTGTCTGAAATATCTCTACAACCTACGGTTCATCCCCCAAATGCTGTTCCTTCAGTAAACCTTTATCCCCTCCTCCCTCAGACTTTCTTGGCCCTCAATCTAAGTGGAGGAGGGAGGAAAGATTATCAGGTTAGAACTTTTCTGACACTGCACATTGTGTTTAACTGCATTTCATGATATGCCAATTCAGAAGAAGATGGGGAGTTTTGCCCGGTTGCCTCAGAAGATGCTAACACAATTCCTTCCCTAAAAGAACAATTTGGTGATGGGGGGTGGGTGAGAAGAGATGAACATGTTTATGAATTATGCTCCCTCCTTTATTTGGCTTAGCTCTGCATAGACTACTTGCTGCCCTTATTGCTCATGTATTTTTGTGTCCTTTCATTTTTAGACACCACAAATTGCTTTCTTCTTAAACATAATCAAATTATTTCATTATTGTATTAAGTGTCATTGAGTGTCACAAATCAATTGGCAAAATAAATGACGCCATGATATTAAACGGCAATGTAGTCTTTTCTAGTTGAAGACATGCTATTAATATATGGCTTTTCAGGTTTGAAAAAAAGTACTGCTTAAATGCTTGGGAGGAATCAGACTTGGTCCTGATGTCTGCAAGTCCTCTAGCTGCTGTTACCAGTTTCAGCTGAGGTGTGAGGAATCGGTGTCAGCCAGGACAACCTTCCAGGACTGAAACTGCCTATTGAATCCAGTGTAGCTACTGAGGACGAATCTAACACACTGACAGCATGTTTACTAACTTGTTCATTTGTAGGATGCTGCAGGTAAATCAGCAGTTGGGTGCATCACAATGCATCAGTAGTCATGGACATTTACTCAGGCGCGTAGGGAGGCCAGCGGCAGCCCCTGTTCCTCCTGCTGGCAGCGCGGCCCCCCTGCTACGCCCCCTGCGTCTGACGTCAGATGCAGCATCTGATGTCAGTCACAGGGGGCAGGGTTTTGCTCGCAAACGGAGCCCCTCCCCCCGTTTCCAAGCAAATTCCCGGCCCGCACCATGTTCGTAGCGCAGCTGGGAGTGGCTCTACCTGCTTAAAAAAGGCTCTGTTTTTGAGCAGCTTAGCCCAGTGCTGGCTGGGAACATGTCTCCCTGCCTTTTTAAGCAGGGAGAGCCACTCCCGGCTGTGATGCGAATGCGGCGCTGGCTGGGAATTTGCTCAGAAATGGGGCTCGTGGCCTCGTTTGTGAGCAAAACTTTGCCCCCTGCATCTGTTGTGTGACGCAGGGGGCATGGCTGGGGCACGAGGCGCAGCCCCTGAGCGGCCCGGCCCGTGTTCTTTGAACCTGTTCGCGCAATGGTGTCTCTGCCCCTGCATTTACTATGGAGGTGGCATTTTGGGGAAGCACTGTGCCTTGTAGAGATGCATTAAGCAGACATGTATCAGGAGCATCTCCAAGAAGTGAGCGGGGAAACACTGCAAAGTGTGGGTGCCTGGAGCCTCATTTCTAAAGCCAGCACAACCCATGAGACTGCACAAAGCCTTCACAGCTTATACGGTGCGGAAGTTAAGATGGGCACTTTAACTTGCCACTTCCATGCTTTCAGAGCACAAATGAAAACTGAAAGTATCTCACCTTAAACCAAAGGTTTTTTAGGTGACCGAATGTGCAGGTTTTTTGAAAAGGGAAATCTGAAATCTACATGATGGGAAAGAGAAGTCCAAGAGTGGCTCTTATCCATGCTGGCTAAGTGGAGTTTCCATATTCATAGGCAGTACAGCTCTGATGTAGAACCTCCATGTTCAAAGGCAGTCTGCCACCACCTTGTATGCCCTTGCAAGGCCCCCTGCCACCGCAGAGCCTTCTCATGTGCCCTCCTAAATCCAACTGCCACCTTGCTGCTGTCCTTCTCACATGCTCTCACAATCCACCCTGCCACCACCGCATATGCCCCACCACCACCTTGCTGCCACTGTCTCTGTGGAGGGAGAGAACAAACGCCCATAAAAGGAAAGGAAGAAGGGACAACACAGTTGTTTAGCCATGCAAGTGCCAGCGTGTCCACAGGCTCACCTTATCAGGCAATTATGATCAAAACCAGGAAGTCACTCTAAAACTAGCCAGGATTTGCCCCTCCCAACTCTGGCTTCAGAACCCTCAGTGGGCACAATCGCGGATGTGCAACTATTCAGGCAAACTGTACAGATGGTTTAGATTTCAGACAAGGAGAATGTCTAGGGATGGTAAATGACAGAATATTGAAACAACTCCTCACTGTAAATATACTGGCACTACTGTGTTAGTTAGTTTAACAGGCTTATCAACAGGACTTAACCCAGGCTGCTCTCTGGCTCCTCCTGAGGAAAACCTTCCGCCTCTGGCATGCTGAATCTTCTCAGAATTGCACTTTTTAAAAACCATATATGGTAACTCATACTCTGCTTCACTTTACTACTGCTTTACTCATACTCTGCTTGTCCAAGTGGACAAGTCCTCCAATTTTTAGGTTTCCAGCCATTACAGGACAGGGGGATTAAATAAGTATTTATTTTCTTCCCTCGGGGCACATAAGCAAGCATGCCTGGAGAAGGAAGGAGAAGGGCTGCTCCCTGTGAGCTCTTTTTTTAAAAAGTGGCAATTCTCTTTGTTTAGCAGGGAGAGAGCAAATGGCCCTATCCACCCCCAGCACAGCATCTCTCCAGTGGCTGGGGTCTACCTTATGTTTCTTTTTCAGATTGTGAGCCCTTTGGGGGCAGGGAACCATTCTATCTATCTATCTATCTATCTATCTATCTATCTATCTATCTATCTATCTATCTATCTATCTATCTATTTATATCTCTGTAAGCTGCTTTAGGAACTTTTGTTGAAAAGTCATATATAAATATTTGTTGTATTTGTAATCTAGCCTGGGCACTCTGCTTCTTTCATTAAAGTTGTGACAAACCCCTGCTAACTTGGCAAAGAGGCAGCTTTTAATGTGGTGATTCTCTTTATTTAGCAGGGGGAGAGTAACTGGCCCTATCCTCCACCCCCCAGCACAGTACCTCCAGTGACTGTTGCTGGTGTCTATCTTGTATTTCTTTTTAGATTGTGAGCCCTTTGGGGACAGGGAGCCATCTTATCTATTTGTTATTTCTCTGTGTAAACCGCCCTGAGCCATTTTTGGAAGGGCGGTATAGAAATCAAATAAATAAATACATAAATAAATTTTAATGATATAGGCTCACCATCTTCACTAATGAAGCACTTGCATAACTAGCAAAGTTGCACTAGTGTAAGTTCATATAAGTGTGCTAAGAATGCCATGAATTTGCAGAATTGTGCAGCTGTGCCAAGGTTCCATTTAAAACAAATGAGAGGTGCAAGTGCAAATGTGCCTGAAGTAGCACAACACAAGTCTGGGATTCAAGCTCCAGACTTGGTCCAAGTAGCTTGCCTTGCACCGACACACTGCACAAGTGTGATCTCTTTCTGCAAGCACTTCATTAGTCAGGAGTCACTTACTGGTTGAGGCCTCTTTCTTTTCCTGCTGTCTAGAAAGTCATACCTTTTAAAAGAGGAACTCAGAGGGCATAGCCTCTGAGCAAACACAGAGTACATTTCTCCTTTTTAAGCCACAGGCTTCTGCTGAATGGTCAGTAGGGGCCGTGACAATTTTTTTTTTTAAATCTAGGAGGCAGCCCACAAAATCAAGGTTTCAGATGCCTCCCCAATGACTTATGAATGACTGGAATTTACTTTACAAACATCATCTTGCATCGCTCTTTGACTGCATACATTAGTATGAGTTGAATAGAAAAATAAACAAAATGCTGAATACAAAAAACAACCAAAAAACCAAACAAACACCACCTTGCTGTTTAAACAGGTATTTGGCTCACACGTAGAGGGGCAATTCAGATGAACACCCCCTCGTGCAATTATTAAGAGACGCCCCAATTGTGCATTTGGACATCATCCAGGGACATCAGGGCAGGCACACCCTCGGCATGATCCAGTCCTGATCATGCGTGCTGGGTTGCCCAGAAACTTAAAGTGTAAACTTGTGTGCTTCAAAAGGAGAAGGAAGTGGGTGGAGACCTGTCCCAAAATGTTTCTGTTAAGATGGGGAGGGGGGGGGAGAAGGCACCTATTGAGTTCCATTTGCCACAACACCTGTAATCTCTACAGTGTAACCTGTGGGGACTGAGTGAGCTTGGACTGAGGGGGTAAAGAGGGATGGCGTGCAAGATGCTGCAAGGTGTATGTCTGATCAGGTGGGGAAAGGAGTGACAAGAGGTACAGTACTTTCTTCAGACACTCTTCCTCCTTTCCTCCCAGTGCCTACAACTGAAGTCCTCAGGGCTCCCTTCATGCAGTCAGTATGATCCTCATGAGAAGAGCTGGTCTTGTGGTAGCAAGCATGACTTGTCCCCATAGCTAAGCAGGGTCTGCCCTGGTTGCATCTGAATGGGAGACTAGAAGTGTGAGCACTGCAAGATATTCCCCTCAGAGGATGAAGCCGCTCTGGGAAGAGCAGAAGGTTTCACGTTCCCTCCCTGGCTTCTCCAAGATAGGGCTGAGAGATTCCTGCCTGCAACCTTGGAGAAGCCACTGCCGGTCTGTGAAGACAATACTGGGCTAGACAGACCAATGGTCCGACTCAGTATATGGCAGTTTCCCATGTTCCTATGTTCCAACTGCTGCTTTCTCCAGAAAGATGCTTGTTAGGATCTCAGCCCAACCTAGCCCAGCCATCAGCCTCTTGTTTCTATTCTCCATCCATCCCCATCCCAAGCACTTTGACTAAGACAGGCATGCATACTGGGGACAGGGAGACTGCCTCTAGTGTAAACAGCAAGGTAAGAGAAAATGCAGCAATAGTGCAGTGCTGTGGTGGATGGGTGAGAGGAGGAGGAGACTGGTAGTGGCCAGCATTCCCTCTAAGGTGTGCGCACATGCGCACGCTCACATGTTTTTTTTATGTCAGCTCAGTTAATTTTAGATCTCACTCGGGTTGTATCAGGAAGGCCCTACTCTGAATGCACGAGCGCACACACTGCCTTGATACTGCTGCCCAGAACAAAACTCATCCCACACACAGGTGAACAAAATTAGAGGTAGTGGCCGCTAAACAGGTTGGTGTGTGTTGCAATGTGGGGCCTTCTTAAACAGGGCTGGACACCAGGATTACGTTTCTAGTTGCGATGGCAAGCTGACACCTGGGATTAATCAAGAGATGGGTTACTATCTCTTTCCTGCTCTATTCCCTACGCAGTAGAACAGGAGGGGTTATTAGCAATCTTAACAGCATTAAAGATACGAACCGATCTCAAGACCTGTGGGATCCACTGAGAGCCAGGCTTAGTGGTTGGACTGAGTGTTGGATTAGGACTTGGTGACTCTGGGCCAGTCACTTCTCTCTCAGCCCAACCTATCTCACAGGGTTGCTGTTGAGAATAAAGCTAATCATGTACATCACTCTGAGCTCCTTGGAGGAACAATGTAAATAGAAGATATCAGAGTTACATGAGTAACTCAGGTTACATAAGAAACATGTGGTGATGGGTTTATTTCAACCCCACTTTTAAACAGATGGTTCCATTATTTTTACCACCAGTTTGTAAAAAAAGTATCTTTACACTGTTTCCCACTCACATTTTAAAAGGTTCTTTCCATTATTCAGTCCCAGTCAACACCAGTTTTCAGGCATTGTTCAACTGTTCCCTCTTTAGTTGGAAACAACTCCCATTGATTCAATGGAGATTACTCCCATGTAAGTGTGCATATAAAACTGCATGCTCAATCATCAAATGCTGCTTGAAAGGGGAACTCCATCCCAGTATCCTCTTTCACAAAATGCTCAGCCAGATGCTTCCAGGGATGGGTTACTCATTCCCATCCATCACCAACTAACTAACTTGCTTGTGTAGAGTGCCCTTGATTGAGGTTTCTGCATCAGAGCCGAGCTGTCTGTGAATATGGAAGCTTCTCTTTCTCAGTATGGGCAAGTGGCACTCATACTCACAAGCAGTGTGGCTCTGATGCAGAACCTCCACACTGAAAGGCAGTCTACATCAGAATGCTAGTCTGTTGGAGGTGGGTGGGAATGGTTTGTGGGGTTTCATTGCTGTACTCCTGTAGAGCTTCTCAGCCTGGTGTCCTTGGTCCAAATCTTACTCATCTTGACTTAGAAGTAAGTCCCAGAAATATCCCACCCCCTGCCCGCCCCTTCAATTCTTCCATGCTTTGGGCAGGGATGGGTGAGAGATGGCTTCTTATCTAGCATATATGCTGGTCCTGATCCTATGTGTCTTTACTCAGAGAAGTAAGCTCTAGTGAAATCAATGGATTTACTTCTCAGTAATTTATCCTAATTTGTTGAGGGGCTTTGCTTCCCCCTTCGGTGGGGGTGAGAGAAAAGAGAGAAAGCGGGCTGAGGGAGAAAACAAAAGTCAATAAAAGAAAAAGGGAGGGCGAAGAGAACAGTTCCCTTCCCAGAACAGGATAGAAGTTAATGAGGCTATGCTCACGATCGCCCAAAAGCGGGCTAAGGGAGCCTAGCCAGCTTTGGGGCAATCGTGTGCTGCAACAGGAGCTGTGCGGCTCCCGACAGCAAACCTCCCAAAGCACCCCTCCCCTCTGACCAGGTTCACAGAGCGAGCGCTCCATCAACCTTGTCTTTTTGACAGTGTGTTGCTGTGGCACACAGTGACACACGAGTAGACCCCCGACCGGGAGGCTGCAAACAGCCTCCCGGGCTCGGAGGTCTCTCCAGGATGCTCGGCGTACTCACGTGGAGCATCCTGGAACTTCCGGGGTCCGCATGGCCCCCAATCCCCGCAGCCTCCGCTGGCTCCATGACGGAGCCAGCAGTTGTGTGGGTGGCCGATCCATGAACCCTTTTACTCTTCTGGAAAAGCATCCTGCAGCTGTAAAGGCTTCGTTTTCGGGGAACTGGATGTGCTTTGTCTCCCCCCCCCTTGCATCCAGAACACACTCCGTACACTCCAGAAGGGCTCTGCAAGATCAGGAACATGTTGCTGATCACAGGGAGTGCTCCAGACTGCTAAAGGCTCTGGCACAACCGCCTGCATGAAGGGGGAAAGGGGGTGCTGTGTGAGGGCTACTGTTGTGCCCCTGCGGTCTCTTGAAGCACTCATGCTCCATTACTCAGGATGTCAGCCACTGAATGTGGTTTACAGGGGGGAAAATAGTAGTTGTCTGTCCAAATGTGTGCACTTGCCTGAATTTGCATTGCAGTACGTGCACAATGGGATGCCCAAAGATGTCTCATGCTGTTACCCATGTATTTTGCACATTTCAGACACGGGCTCACATGTTGCACAGTGCTACAAAGACACTGTACTGTAGGGCTGTCACGGCCTCCAAAGGCAGAGTTGGGGCTGTTAAGAAGTGGTAGTTGTGCAAGCAGCACTACTGCAGATTTCCCCATTTGGAATAATGGCGATATCTGCTGTATCAGCAGTGCTGCTTATGCAATGATGGGTTCTTAATACTGCCTTTGGAGTCTGCAACATCCTCACAGTGCAGCATTACTCCTCTGTGGCCTGAAGTGCATTATGCAGGTCACTATTTATTATATATTTTGAAGAGTTTGTGCAAAATAAAGTCATACTTCCTGATGATCTACAGATACCAAATTCTGCATCCACAATCCTGCCACTTAAATTAGCTGAATGCACCATGTTTTGCACCGAAATATGCTGGGTAAATGGTTTAAATAATTATTTTTCTATTTTTAAAATAAAATTCTGAATATAATATAGTTTACATGTTATTGTTATCAGGTTTTTAACACTCAGTAATTGGATCAATACTTGAAACACAACATCATGCTCAAGAGAAGCAGAAGATCTTTCTCAGATTCAAATTTACTATGATTCAAGTTATGCATGGTAATTATTCAATAAAGTATGTTGAAATTCTACAAATTTCAAAGTGTTATTTTACTCCCCCTTTTACAAGCACGTTAATTAAAAAAACTATTATTGCATAAATTTATTTTCTTGAACTTTTTCTGTAAGTGTAATCTAAGCAAAATGACTTTGCTTGGTCAACAACAGGTTTCACCTTCTAGACATTTAAGGGTTTCATAAAAATATGGATGTATAGGAGGAGATCTTATCTTGCTTAATATCAACATGATAATTTGCTCCTGGATACAGTCATTGAAAAAATAGCAACATACCTAATTCTGTTACCCCTGATATTGCCCCTAAGTAGGTATTATATTAGGTTCCTTTTTCTTATTATATATACTCTATTGGACTTGGGAAACAAGTGAGCAAGGAGAGAGTTGGTTGATTATTTATGTTGGTATTTATCTCAAACGGCAGTTAAGCATCCATGCAGTCATTTCCACCAGGTGCATACATACAACCACAAAACTTTACTAATGTCTCTAATCATCATCATCATCATCATCATCATCATCATCATCAAGTATTCTGGGTTTGAAAAAGGGAATATGTTAAGTGAAACCAAGATTAATATATGCATTCCTTGTTTATGAAGTTTACTGCAATAATATGTTAATAACAAAAAACTATTTAGTATTAGTTATGTGACTCTGCCAGCAATATATCATAATTCACAGTGCAGCTATAGGAATGCAAAATCTGTGAACTACATTACTGAAATTAAACATGACAGAACTCCTTTAGCTGTGCCTCTCAGTTCTTTTCTTCCTAGATTGCAAGCTCAATAGGATAAGGACCATCTATATAGGACCAGCTTACATGCAGTAGCCAACACAACAGTATCCACTCTCAGAGGAGGGCAAAAACACAAGAGAAGTCCTCTGAATAATTAAGCCAAAGTGCTTGGATTTAACCACTTCATGTCCAATGAATCTAAACAAAATAGATTAGCCACGCAGTAAACAATAAAGATTAGCTATCAGCAACAAAAACTGTTTAAGGAAAGTAAAGGCTGTGACCAAACTACACATCGTCAATTTGTATCTTTAAAAAACAACCACTCTCTATCCAACCCCAGCACAGCATCCCACCAGTGGCTGTTGCTGGTATCTATCTTATGTTCCTTTTTAGGTTGTGAAGCTCTCCTTGTGATCAGTGAGGAGAGCTGCCAGGGTTAACTGCAGAGAAGGAGGGTTTACGTTACCTTCCCCGCAGACGATCCGAGGGGGTTCCCTGCATGAGTGGATTGGCGGCGCAGACAAGCTGTGGCTCTCCTGTCATCTCTATCCACACCTCACCCGGAAGCTCCAGGGGCCGGGTGAAGGGAAATGCAGCCGCGTGGTGCCCCCCCTGGAGCCCCAGTAAAGCACAGTAAAGTGCATGGTGCATTCCTGGGGTACCCCTCCACGAGTGTGTCTGCTGCAGCTGCAAGCAGCCGCAGCAGACACATGATCAGAAAAACGGGGTTAGCAGAGCACGCACTCCGCTAACCTCATTTTGGGGGGGGGGCATTTAAGTGGGCTTGCTGCCAGGAGCCACGTGGATCCCGTTGCTGCACACGACCAGCCAAAACTGGGCTGGGCTCCCTTAGCCCGGTTTTGGCTGGTCGTGAGAATAGCCACTCTGAGTCCTTTGGAGACAAGGAACCATCCATCCATCTATCTATCCATCCCACTTTGGGAAATTTTATTGAAAAGCAGTATATAAATATTTGTAGCTGTAGTAGTAGTATATGGGTACTCATAGCAGACACAGTTCAAATGTCAATATTATGCAATGTTCTGTTTTTAAAAACCCAAACAAACGACAATTTTAATTCCTAAAAATAGGTACAGTTCCATACAAATCTAAGCTTCCATTCTCTTTCCTAAATATAAGCTACTCCAGTAAAGAAAAAGAAAAAAGATACATTACCGACTGTGTCTCGTTCCGGGGATGAACATGGCAATGCCGCTAACAAACTGGGGGGAAAGAAAAGAAAAGGATAAGCTGGGGGATGCTTTCTCTTTATTATTCCTTTGAAGTTGTTACCCACATGCACACGTGTGTTAGGGTGGAGGGATTTGTACAAGTTTTGTTTCTCCAGAACCACTTTTGATCAATGAAGTCAGTCATGATAGACAACCCTCCTGCCCTACCACCACCACCACCACCACCCACTTCTCAGCCAACCCACTGTTTTCTGCAGTCCTTTCTTTGGGCTCTGCAGAGTTAACAGAACCCTATCAAAATGCCATCCTACAGGACTGCAGCTGCTCAGGCAAGAGAAGGCTTTTGAATAAGCTTTTGGAATATTCCCTGGCTTCTCAGGGGCCTCTCCTCTTCAGTATGAACCAGGGGCATAGCTAGGGGAGAGGGGGCCCATGTTCGCCCCTCTCCCCAGTGGCCCCTCGGAGTGAGGGAGATAATGAAGAAAATAGGGAGGGGTGGAGCTGGGGCCCCCAGGCTCTTTGATGCCATCCACTCAATTATAGCTATACCCCTGGTATGAACAGCAGCAGCAAAAACAGATTTGTGGGTTAATCTTTATTCAACACATTTTGAGAATTAGTTCTGGTGATTTTTAACATATGCCATTCTATCTAATCACATATTACCGCATGCAGTGGTCATACTTGCTGCAGAAAAACTATGTTTGATGAGCATTTGTTATAGAAAATATTTGAAGTGTGGAGAGGTATGTAAACATGCTGCTGAGTAGAGATGTGGGATGGATTTTTTTCCCCCATTTCTAAAAATTCATTGGCCAACATCCAGACTAGCCCTCTGCATGTGTGTATCTGTGCAAACATCCATATTACCACGGCGCTGATGCTTAAGTGAGGGAAGGGGTAATTTTCAACAGTCTCCACTTCCCCGCTGAAAGGGAGTAGCCAGAGTATGTTCCTGAGGGTTGTGTGATACTCTTGGACCTATTTTGGTGATGTGCAGTGGGCTTCATAGGGTAGAGGAGATCAAAGACAATCAGCCCTTCCACCTTGGCCTGCTCAAGGGTCAGTGTGCTAATCTGGAACTCACACTGTTGCACACATGCAATGCTAGTCCAGGTGCTGGTCATTGTTTCATAAAATTCATTAGTAACAATGGGTGCCAATGCAATATTAAGCAAGCCAGGCAATTTCTAAGTTGTAATTTATGTTTTTTCAGGTGGTTATTCCTAAAACGCATGTAAGAGAGTACATATATGTTTTATTGATCTATGATGAATTGTAACTATTCATGTGGTTATTGTTACTCTTCTTTTCAGAGGTGGTTTAGATGAAATAAAGAGAAAAATGTTTTATTGATGTATTGAATATTCCAATAAAAGTAATTTCTTTTAACCTAAAGCTTTAACTTTGTTTCAGTAAGTCATTTAAACCACATTGAATGTTTTTATTGATCTCTCCATCAAATATTTCATTTGAACTGTTTGGCTACCTTTAAGGATTACCTTTAAGGATTAAGCATGGGGAATTAATATTGTGTTTTGGGTTTTTTCTTTTTTAAACTAAACAAACAGGTCAAACAACATTCTAAATCAGATCACAATCTATTAAGGGCATCAGAAACATTTGCATTGCAATGTTTTCTAAAGAACAAAATTCCATGCAAATGAAAACAAAATTTGCATGAGAAAGTTTTCTAGAAAAGTTTCCAATTCAAAAATTTCCAGAAAACCCACATCTTACTGCCAACACACAGCAGGTACTTGTGGCCAATCACAGTCCAACAAGTGTCCCTGAATTTTTGAAAATATATGTTCTGGCTTTCCAGGTTATTGGAACAAATATCTATCAAAGGCCAGGGTATCCACTGCAATTACAACTGCCACGTAAAGTATGGATTGGGCTCCAATATGTCTGCTAAGGGAAGTATCTATGAAAGACTACAGACTACATTTACCAAATAGCAAAACTGCATGGTGTACGTGCATGCATACAATCATTGTTTATCTATATCACCCAGCCAAGTGTGGTGGACAATCTGTGGAGCAAGAACAATACACACGATCAGCATACCAATTTATTAAGAGCACACCATGTTAAGTTAGCACTTAATAAATGGGCAAGTAAATTCACCCTATATCTTTCAACAATTTGAGGTAGTACCTTCCATATTCTCTCTTCCATTTTGATACAAGAGCAGCAAGCAAGTATCCTTCTGCTTTAACCCTCATATGGAGAAATATTTTTTACACACAAGTAGGACTTGCTACACCTGATGCCCCTGGATGCCCCCCCCGCAACTTTTTCAGACCACAGAACCCACAATAATTTTAACATTTCACTCCAAAGGAGTGCAGTGGTGACCCCCACATCTCAAGCATGGCGCCTTGTAGGGATTTGCACAAACCTGTTTGGAGGCCCTTTGATGGGCCTCCAAACAGGTTTGAATGACCGGCAGTTCGGCCAGTTCTAAGGCAGGGGAGAACACCTTTAAGGGGGGGGGAGGCTGCTCTTACCCCTCCCACCACATTTCCCCTGCCGGCACTGCACTTTAAAAGGGTACGGTAGGACGGCAGCATACCTTCCTGCCACCCTGTTGCCTCGTCAGACTGGAAGTGACCGGAAGTACCTGACGCGCATTGTACACTGTGGAAAAAGTTCTCCCCCACCACAATTCTCTGAGGGCAGGTACAGACGAACACAGCCTTGCACGCATGATATCATCAGGGCTGCGGCATCAAGACATCTGCCCTGACGTCACTGGTGGATGTGCTTAAGTACTCTTGGCACAGTTTTTAATCACATGAGAGGAATGCTAATCTGAATCACCCCTCTACACGCACTCCAACAAAGTTTTGGAGTGCAGGAAGAGGAGTAATACAGCTGAAGTGGCCTCAAGCAATGTTGTTCCATGGCTGTGCACATGGCTGAAAAACTTGCAGGCATACTTGTCTTTGTTGCAGTCCTCTTCCGATGCTTCCCAAGGTCAACAGCTCCTGTCAGTGGGTAAGATGTTTTTGCACCACAGCACCACCATATCTTCACACTGTATTTCTTTGGCTTGCTTACCATGTGTTGCTAGAAGGGACAGCACCATGGAAACCCAACAACTGCTCATCAACTGTTGGTCAAGCCCAGGAATGGAGCTGTGCTGAAGTTCCCACACAAACAAGGTCCAGATACCTGTAATGGTTGCCGGCTTGGCAATCACTTTTCTCTTCTGCCTTGTGGCTTTGTCATTGAACCTCCTTAAATTACTTGTGATGTCCTTAAGCTCAGCTGCAATTGTGGCACAGAAATAGGAGGACCCCAAATGTATTTTCCACAGTCCCTGCAGCACATCATGATTGGATGAGACACACCAGCTAGGACAGCAGGCTAATTGCTTTCAGTCCTGTTAGGTCAAGGTGCTTCCATCGGAAAGTAGCCGCCTACTGAGTCAGACCTCTGGTCCATCTAGAGCAGCGCTGCCTGCTGTGATTGGCAGTGGCTCTCCAAGACTTCGGACAGTATTTGGATTCTTCCCTTAGGGTTCATGATGGTTTGCTCTCGCTCCCCCCCCCCCCACTCCTCCTGTTGGAATAAACTTATCTTGGTCTGACCCCAACCGCATTTTACCACTGTCAAGTGGGCAAATGATAGACTGGTTGTAGACCAAAATTTTCATTTCTACTTCTCATGTAACCCATTCTCTCAGTATCTTCACTGGCAGGTGACTGAGGTTCAGCAGAATGCTCAGTGCCATACATCCCACTTCTACATCTTCATGCTCTCTCCACCTGGAACCTAGCTCCACCCCACTCCCATCACCCACTTCTGGGCTGTATCCCACTAGAAGAAATGGAAAAAGATCAGAGATGTACTGTGGATGGTTGATCCACAAGCTTTACTGAAGCTGACACGTTATTGTGGTTGCTGCTGTTGTGATCCTTTTTGGCTTTATTCTGCTGGCTAAAATCCCTGCTTCTTCAAGGTCAGATGCTTCTAAATGCTTTACTTCTTCCAAACACTAGGTCCGGCAGTGTGGGAGGAATTACTTTCATCTGCCCTAACTTGAGAGCACAAAAATATACAGTGCCTCAGACTGGTTTTGAGACGCTATCATCATCAAGAGAAATAAAACAGAAGTTTGCAAATTGAAACAGGGTGTTCTCCCCCATCCCAAAAGGTTTAATATGGGAATGGGATAGAAACCACCCCACCATAGAAAGCCCATTCATTCTGGGGTAGTTTTCTACCCTGTGTCATATTTTCATTAGTAACATAAATATAACAACTGGTGAGGGGCCATACTTGTGGATCTATTATGTACCAGAGTGCAGGTAAGAGTTTGATCAGAATAGCATAGCTGGGAATGCAGTGGGTTGCTTGTTTACACATCTTTATGCAGCTGGAGGTGGAAATCCGCCCCAAAATCCAGATTAGGGTTAAATTCCATTCCTGTCATTTTGGACTCTGCACAGTAACAATGTACAAAGATTCACAGACCCACTTTTCACTGATTTTGAAACCTTCCACCTATCTGTTTATATTCTTGGTCTTGCAACTGGAACATATAGAAAATGTAAAAGATCATCCATTTCCTTACAATGTTATATGATGCTGGTGGATCCACAATCAGGATCTCTTGCAGGTTGCTGTTGTTCTTTTGATTAGCAACCACTGTATGGAAAAGGGGCAAATTGGATCACTGAGGTACAGGGGAAAGTAAGCATTTCCCTATGATATTTTCCTAATGACAATTCCTTCACCCACAAGGCCAGTAGGAGTTGGTGGGGTGAAATTTTAACAAGGAAAAAAGCATGGGGAAAGGGAACCCCGCCTCCACCATGGCTCCAATCAAATTTTCCCCTGCAACAGCTATTGAAATTAAAACAAAACAAAGACATAGAAGAGCCCGATCAAAAGGTCTGCCAAGTCATACCTTGTTAAGATCACAGTTGCATAACATTTCCAGAAGGTTTGAAAAATAAAAGCAGCCAAAGGTCAGAAAAAACCGAAACTAATAATAGCTAGCTGCTTTCAAAATTAAATATTTGCTTCTGTTACCATTTGTCAGATCAGCTGGGCCATGGGGCAGCTGCACCTAGAGGTGTAGGTCTAGAAGCCAGGACTAAGAGCACCAGGGGCAGGTGCTGGTCAGGCAGATGAAGAATGATCAAACAGGAGTCAAGAGCAAAGTACACACCAGAAGTCATGCCTGGTAATCTGCCAAGAATCAGAACCAGAGACTGAGAGAGGAGCTGGGAGCCAGGAATGTGCAGAAGGCCAAGCTGTCCAGTCAGGGGATCAAGACAGGAACCAAAGTCAGAGCCATGCCAAAGGTCAAACCAGATCAGGAGTCAGGAGCCAGAAGCATTAAGCAGGTAGCCAGAGTCATGCTAGGAGTCAGGGCTGTCCTTAGAGAGCCCTGGCGGGATGTGGGGCCTGGGGCAAATCAACCAGTGCAGGGACCCCTTCCGGTTAATTCTAATGGGGGTTAAAAGAGTGGGGCCCGGGGCGGCCACCCTGCTTGCCAAGCCCTAAGGACAGCCCTGCTAGGAGTCATGACAAGGGATCAAGATGCGCACCAGGATCAGGCAAACTTTGATACTAAGACCAGGTATGCCCCAGACAGAAAATCTCTTTATACTTCCTGTTCCAGAGAAGGCCAATGATTAGATACCATGGGCAGGAGCATCCACAGGACATTTTTTTTGGGGGGGGCAAAGCCAGCATCCAGTACCCCCTCCTTGGGAGTATGCCCCACTGAACTCAATGAGAACTGGTTCATCTGGGGGGGGGCAACTGCTCCCTCTTGCCTCCCCTCCCAGATGCCCATGTGCCTGGGGTGGGACTTGCTCAGAGCTGCAGAAGCCCAAGAGTCTGCTTGCAATGTGGCCAGCTGCCACAGGGGGCAGCAATGTGCAAAACTGCAGGACAGGTAGGGCATGAACAAGTAACCCCTGCTAACCTGGCATATAGGCACCTTTTAACGTGGTGATTCTCTTTATTTAGCAGGGGGAGAGTAACTGGCCCTATCCACTCCCAGAACAGTACCTCCAGTGACTGTTGCTGGTGTCTAGCTTATGTTTCTTTTTCGGTTGTGAGCCCTTTGGGGACAGGGATCCATCTTATTTATTTATTATTTCTCTGTGCAAACTGCCCTGAGCCATTTTTGGAAGGGCGGTATAGAAATCGAATAAATAAATAAATAAATAAATAAAGAATGAATGAATGAATGAATGAATGAATAAAATGATGGTACTTTCCCCCCTCACCAGAGGGTGACCCCAACCCCGCATGGCTTCAGTTTATCCAGGTAGGCTCCATGGAAAGCATGTACTTTGGTTCAGGTGGTTCCCAGGATCATTTATTTATTTATTACATTTTATATCCCGCTCTTCCTCCAAGGAGCCCAGAGCGGTGTACTACATGCTTAGGTTTCTCCTCACAACAACCCTGTGAAGTAGGTTAGGCTGAGAGAGAGTGACTGGTCCAGATTCACCCAGCTAGTTTCATGGCTGAATGGGGATTTGAACTCGGGTCTCCCCGGTCCTAGTCCAGCACTCTAGCCACTATACCACGCTGGCATTCCTCTAGACCAGAGATTCTCAGTGTTGGGTCCCCAGATGTTATTGGACTTCAACTCCCATAATTCCCAGCCCCAGTAGCCTTTGGTTGGGGATTATGGGAGTTGAAGCAGGGGCGTAACAAGGCTGGAGTGGGCCCAGAGACAAAATTTTAAAATGGGCCCCTCGCTGATATACACACACACACTTCACAGTACATAGTCATGTGACTTGCTTCATGTGACGCCTCTGGGGGGCCCCTTGAGGCGTGGGGGCCCCCAGGCAGCTGCCTCCCCTTGCCTAATAGTAGTTACGCCCCTGAGTTGAAGTCCAATAACATCTGGGTGTCATGGCTCAGACCTCTGAGTCAGAGGAGGAGCGAGAGGACTTGGTTGGGAGAGCAAGCTCAGAAGCACAGCAGGAGGACTTGGCTGTGAGAACAAACTCTGAAGCTGAGGTGGAACGGACAGCTGGCATTCTGGACAGCTGGCAGAGATAAGGGCTGAGGAGACTGATCAGGAGGAAGCTGGAATTTCACCTGTGTTAAGAAGATGTCTCAAGAGAAAGGCTCAGTGGGAGACACGCAGGCGCAAGATCTCACAGGAGAGGAAATAGAAATGCTGAGTCACAAAAGCCTGATTGGCTGCTGGTTATCTCAAGCCCTATATCAAGCAGACACTGTTCCTGAGACAGTACTGTCAGCAAAGTTGCCTTCCGCAGACAGTGTTCTTCGTGCTTTAATTGTTCAACCTTTCTTGTTTCAGCCTGTCCTTGTTCTGTTCCTTCCTTGCTCCTTTATTTCAGTTATTGCTCAGTTATCGTAGAGGGGGGTACCTAGTTTTGTTTCAAGGGACATTATGTTTATACTACTTTATCTGGAGTCATTTTTCGCTTTCGTCGCTACTCTTATCTATAGAATTTCCATCTTGACTCAGAAGTGGAGCTGGAGGGATCGTAAATCCTGTCGGGTCAGCCGTGCCAACAGATTTACGACACTGGGGACCCAACGTTGAGAATCCCTGCTCTAGACCACAACCTTCCCAATCAGTCAGGTAATGCAGTTTCCCCATGATCAGTTTTGAATAAAGAATCTGGTGTACTTTATATTCTTCCTGACCACTGACAAGCACTGGTGGGGAGAGAGGGGGCACCTGGCCCGGAAAAGGGTTTGCATGGTATGGTTTGAGCTGACGGATGTGGAGCACTGGATGCATTTTAAAGGACTCTGGGAGGTCCAATTTGTAGGTAATGGGAAATCTGCTGGAGGATGGAGAAGGGTACTCGGTAGCAGTGGTCCAGTTTTGTAGATGGTTGACCCGCTGGAGTATGCTCCACCAAGAGTCACACCTTATTGCCAAGAGAGAAGGAGGGAGCCTTCCAACTGTTTCTATCTGCCTGTTTCTTAAAAGTAGGCCTTGGCCTGGTCATGGTGCTTGCCCAGTTGGGCTTCGACTGATTGTAGGTGTGCCAGTCTGTCCTGGGCCACTGGGACAGGAGATGAAGCAGGTGTGAGGGGATGGTATTGAAGATGATGACAAAAGTTAGCGTAGAACAGGCTTTGCTATGTGGAGTCACATGTGGCATTGTTAGAGGCAAACTCTGCCAGGGGCAACAGGGATACCCAATCACCATGGTGGCAGCTTAGAAAGCAAAATAGCTATTGTTCAATAATTTGGCTTACTCTCTCTGTCTGCCCACTGGCCTGATAAGCAGTTGTGAAGTGGGCCTGTATGCCCAGAAGGGCCAAGAAAGACTTCCAGAAGTGAGAGGTAAATTGTGAGCCTCAATCAAATATAAATTTTTCTAGTAAGCCGTGGAGGAAAAACACATGATTTCAGATCAAAGTCTCGGCAGGGATAAAATGAGCCATCTTGGTCAATATGTCAACAACCACTAGGATCACTGTGTTTCCCTGTGATGGGGGTACATCCACATAAAGTCCGGAGAAATACTACTCTATAGTTTTGGGGGTGTCGGTAGCAGTTGCAGTAAGCCTTGGGGTTTCTGTTGAGGAGTATTTGTTCATGCACATATTTTACAGGAATGAACCTAACAATCTATATCCCTGCAGGCAGATGGCCACCAGAAAGTACGGGTCAGCAACATATACATTTTCAAGACCTGCCAGTTTCCTGCCATGGGGGCATCATGGCAGAGGTGGAGGGCTTGAAGCCTCAGAGGACTTTCCACAATGTACAATCTATGATGGTGGAGCAGGCATCCCTGTTTGATATGAAATTCAGATGGACCCAAGCCTGGTGCCTGGAGTGCAGCCATTTGTTCTGCAGAAAAGGGATCTTTAGATGAACTCAGGAGAGGAGATCCCCATCAATAGTGGCATTACAAAATTGGCTGGATTAACATGGGGGTGGCTCTGGACATTCTTTGACACGAGAGGCAATGTGGAAGTATTGGGCAAATTACAGGTCCATAAAGCAGGATCATGGGTGGTCAGCCAAGTAATTCCCAGGATGACTGGGAAGTGTGGAATCTTGGCAGTCTTGACAGTCCCAGACTGGGAAGTGTGGAGTCTTGATTGATTCAGGATGCCCCTGAATTGATCACAGTAGCTACAGAGATCTGTATGCCATTAGAATATAAATGTAATAAATAAATAAATAATAATGATAAACAATCTGTGTTGGCAGCAAAAAATGGGGACGAACTGGGCTTGGCCCCAACCATAATCCATAATGCAGTGGGGGCTGTGTTTTCCACCTCTTCCTCTGGTCGAGCACTTACTGGGGCAATTTCCAGCATAATGTCCTGGTTGCACACAAAACAGGAAAAGCTCTCGCTCCCTTTGCCACTCTTTCTCTGCATCGGTCAGCTGGAGTCGGGCCATGTTCACCTGCATGAGTTCAGGCTGAGGGCCAGTCACTGCTCTTCCTGAGGGTTAAGGAATCTGAGCAGAGAACCACTGAGTGGGTGGGGGTTCCTCTGTTTCTCTTGAGATCGCTCGGATAGGTAACAATCAATCTGAGCACATCGCTCAATAAGGTCGCTCAAGGCAGCAGGAGCAGTCACTCTAGCAAGTTTATCCTTGATGGTTGTGTTTAAGCCCTGGCAAAAGAAAAAGTGTTGCACAGGCATGCCAAGTTGAATTTGCCACCAAAGACTGAAATTCATCAGCATACTGGGTCACAGAGCAGTTTCCCTGGGACAAGTCACATGACTGACTCCCCCAGCCATGCACCTGCCTGGGCTTCCTTCAGTTGTATTCATCCTCCGAAACGGACATGAGTGTTAAGACCTGGAGCTACCAGAACAGCATGTCTTTCTCTAGTACCATTAAATGACTTGCATCATCCACAATTTCTTAACACTCTTAACATAGTATACGAAATGAAGAGTGAACTCGGTCAAGCTAGTTTCATTATCAAAACAAGCAACATCCCAGCTTTAAAGTGCTTATTCCATTAGTATCCAAATAGAGAACAGTTTGTTCTACACTTCAGTTCTTTTCAATACACTGGTGGTCCAGATACCTGCCTCTTCTAAAAGGTCACTTATCTTCCTGTTTAGCCACCCACAGAAAATTTATAATGGATTTTAAGAGACACTAAATAAATAACATGTTGAGAAAAAAGGGACCACCAGAACGTGGTTGGATAGAACTATAAGGGCATACTATTCAACTTGTTAAACTAAAGTAAGCTAGTTGATAGAACTGGGAAATCCAAAGGGCTTGTCATCCCAATTTGAAACATTTTCCAGTCTGGCTAGGGTTTTTTTAAAAAACCCCGAACACATTTCGCTTTGATAAGTGACACTTTAGTATGCTAAATAACATTTTTATTTAATCTTATCTATCATATTTTATACTGCCTGATAGGTACATCTCTAGGCGGTGTAAAAATTTAAAACAGTTTTTAAAAATCAGCACAGATTAAAATACAAAACAATTAAGACAGTAGCATAAAAACAGAAATAAAAACAGTAATGTAAAACAGTTATTAAAACAAATTATTAAAATTAATTCTAATTAAAAGCCTGTGAGAACAGATGAGTCTTGAGGGTCTTCCTGAAAACAAACAGAGAAGGAGATGCTCTCATTTCAGCAGGGAGCATATTCCAAAGCCCCAGGGCAGCCACAGAGAAAGCCTGAGTCGCCAGCAGATGAGCTGGTGGCAACTGCAACCAGACCTCTCTTGAACATAAAACATGGACATAAAAACAGTGGCTGACATCCAGAGCAGCCATCTGGGGACACCCAGAGGTGCTGCTCCTAACTTGAGGGCCACACAGCCCTCAGGAACATATTTCTGAAAGGCAAAAGGACACTTCAGGGGCAGGGGAGAGCAGCAAAAATTGCACTGCCTCCCCCACACATGTGCTCTGCTGCTTGGCAAGATTCTGTCTGTGTCAGAAAAGGTCTCTGTGTGTGTCTACGATGGCTGTTCTGGATATCAGCTGCTTTATTTTCACTCAAATCCCAATGAAATCATAAACATAAGAACTTGCGGAAAATCTGCTTTAGTTCTTACTATAGAATGGGTGCAGTCAAAATATATAATCTTTACATCTTTAAAGTTTACTTCTCTGAGCTTGTTATTTCATGGTAAGACATCCCATAATAAAGACTTCTAAAAGAAAGTTCGATTCTGGTTGAGTTCTGCAGTCAAGTCACAAACCAGCTAAACTGGAATACTCAGATTTAAGTCAGTATCCTTTACTTTCAGTGAGATCAAATTTTGCTTAAATCTATTATTTCTTGTGACATCTGAGTTTTATCAAAGATAATATTCTATCACTTAGGACCGTTAAACTAGAAATAGTTTTAAAGCTATTTTCCCTTTCATTAGCTCACCTGTCCTATCAAGTATCAAGACAACAGAAAGGAAGATTACATGCAACGCACATCTCTCCAAGCAAAGTTCAAGGACTACACAGAAGTATTCGCACACATATTTTATTTGCACCCACCCCAGTACAGTACCTCCAGTGACTATTGCTGGTGTCTATCTTATGTTTCTTTTTAGATTGTGAGCCCTTTGGGGACAGAGATCCATCTTCTTTATATATTATTCCTCTGTGTAAACCGCCCTGAGCCATTTTTGGAAGGGCGGTATAGAAATCGAATTAATAATAATCAGAGTGGATTTGATTTAAATCAAACTGATTTAAATCACGATTTAAATCACGATTTAAATCACCAGCAGGGTGGATACAAATCAATGATTTTTTTAAAAAAATCAAAAAAATCAGATTTAAATAAAAAAAATCGGATTTAAATTTTAAAAATCGGATTTAAATCAAAAAAATCAGATTTTTTTGATTTTTTTTAAAAAAATCATTGATTTTTATCCACCCTGCTAGTGATTTAAATCAAATCCACCCTGATAATAATAATAATATAACTCATAAAAACTCATCTCATCATGAAAGACCCAGCAAAAGGTGCAGTTCCAAGTAATTATAGACCGATAACCTGTCTGCCAACCATGTTCAAATTATTAACTGGAATAATAGCAGATGAAGTGATGCAACACTTATTAACTAACAAAAAGCTTCCAGTTGAACAGAAAGGAAATTGCCCGAACACCAGAGGCACAAAAGACCAGCTGCTGATTGACAAAATGATTTTAGAAAACTGCAAGAGAAGAAAAACCAATCTAAGTGTTGCATGGATTGACTACAAGAAAGCCTTCGATTCATTGCCTCACACATGGATACTAAAATGTTTAGAAACAACTGGTGTCAGCAAAAACATTTAGATATTTATTAAAAAAAAGCAATGAGCATGTGGAGTACACGGTTAACAATCAGTGGCGAGACACTTGGACAGGTTAGCATTAGAAGAGGCATTTTCTAAGGGGACTCACTATCCCCTCTGTTGTTTGTAATCGCCATGACCCCACTTTCACAAATACTAAACAAAACAGGCATCGGATACCAAACATCTAAAACATCAAGTCAAATCAACCATCTGCTGTACATGGACGATCTGAAGTTGTATGGAAAGTCCCAGTCAGAAATCGAATCACTGCTAAACACTGTCCGTATATTCAGTAGCAATATAGCAATGGAGTTTGGACTAGACAAGTGTGCTGCATTAATAATGAACAGAGGGAAAATAACAAAAACAGAAGGAACGGAATTGCCCAACGGAAGCAAGATCAAGAACCTGGAAGAGAAAGAACATTACAAATACTTGGGCATTCTCCAGGCTGATAACATTGCACACACTGAAGTTAAAAGAAAAATTGGAAGTGAATACATCAGGAGAGTTAGAAAAATCCTCAAGTCCAAACTCAATGGTGGGAACACCATACAAGCCATAAACACCTGGGCTATACCTGTTATCAGATACACTGCAGGAATAATAGACTGGACCCAGGCAGAGCTAGAGACGCTAGATCGTAAGACCAGGAAAATCATGACCATCAATCATGCTCTGCACCCCCACAGTGATGTCAATAGGCTATACCTCCCTCGCAGCTCAGGTGGAAGAGGAATGCTGCAAGTCCATCAAACAGTAGAGGAGGAGAAAAGAGGCCTTGAAGAATATATCAAGGACAGTGAAGAAGATGCACTTCAAATGGTCAATAATGCAAAACTATTCAACACCAATGAAAAAAGACAGGCCTACAAGAAAGAACAAGTCAAGAACCGAGCAGAAAAATGGAAAAATAAGCCCCTGCATGGTCAATATTTGCACAATATAAGTGGAAAATCAGACATCACCAAGACCTGGCAATGGCTTGATAATGGCAACTTGAAGAAAGAAACAGAGGGTTTAATACTGGCTGCACAAGAACAGACACTAAGAACAAATGCAATAAGAGCAAAAGTAGAAAAATCCACAACAAACAGCAAGTGCTGCCTTTGTAAAGAAGCAGATGAAACTGTGGACCACCTTATCAGCTGTTGTAAAAAGATCGCACAGACTGACTATAAACAAAGGCATGACAAAGTAGCAGGGATGATACACTGGAAATTCTGCAAAAAATACAAGCTACCTGTAGCCAAAAATTGGTGGGACCATAAAATTGAAAAAGTTGAAGAAAATGAAGATGTAAAAATATTATAGGACTTCCGACTACAAACAGACAAACATCTGCCACACAATACACCAGATATAATTGTAGTCGAGAAGAAAGAAAAACAAGTCAAAATAATCGACATAGCAATACCAGGGGATAGCAGAATAGAAGAAAAAGAAATAGAAAAAAATCACAAAATACAAAGATCTACAAATTGAAATGGAAAGGCTGTGGCAGAAAAAGACCCAAATAATCCCAGTGGTAATTGGCGCCCTGGGTGCAGTCCCAAAAGACCTTGAAGAGCACCTCAACACCATAGGGGCCACAGAAATCACCATCTGTCAATTACAAAAAGCAGCTTTACTGGAAACAGCCTATATTTTGCGACGATATCTATAACAACAGCAACAACATTGACAATAAAATTCTGGCATCCCAGGTCCTTGGGAAGGACTTGATGTCTGGATAAAACAAACCAGTCAATAACACCTGTCTGACTGTGTAAAATAATATAAAATAATAATAATAATATTTTGTATCTCAAAATACAACCCCCCTCCCCCATATCTTGTTTTTTGCTAGAGCACACACGTCTCAGCATCAAGATTTTTGTTCTGTGGTTCAAACAAGATTGCAACAGAAAGAGCAGAGGCTGGAAACTGCTGATACATGATGCCATGCCTCCCTCAGTGAATGGATGTAAAACTCTTAACACCTCAGCCTCAGACACAAATAATTAAGGAGTAACTGAAACTGACAAGACCATCATGGCCAGTGGGTAAACAGGGCTATTCCATACACACTCTCAATATCCATTTATCTCATATCAGCAACTCAAACTAAATTGTACCATCAGCCTTATTAGATTAGTTTTTTGCAAAATGTACCAGTTAGTAGCATGCAGCTCACTTGTTCTCAGACAGTTAAATGAACATACACTAGGATATTTCCAATTTAATCAGTGGTTCTCGTCTGTGGCCTGAGTGGATGCCTTACTTCTTTGCTCAAGGTCAGTATAGCACAGCTCTCATGCAATGAGTCTTTCTGGACTTTCTGGCCCCTGGTTCCCATGTATACAGTTATATCAAACAATGACATAACAAAGCATGCTTCCATCCTTCACTCACAAGACTGTGTATCATTTTGGAGAGTGTAGAGCTCTGTCTTGTTTCGGAGTCATTCTTGACAAACTATTAGGTTTCCCCACCCTACAGATGAGTTACCCATCTCTGAGACAAGCAAGCTGTCACTACACAGTATTTACAACATTTATTTTCTTCCTTATTCAATTTTATCCTTTTTCTTTCTTTATTTTAGTTTTTCTTGCAAGCACTGGTTTATTGTTGTTTTCTAG
This sequence comes from Hemicordylus capensis, assembly GCF_027244095.1. Lineage (NCBI taxonomy): Eukaryota > Metazoa > Chordata > Lepidosauria > Squamata > Cordylidae > Hemicordylus > Hemicordylus capensis. Next base: position 243,226,898 of record NC_069657.1, on the reverse strand, counting down.
AGAAGAGAGTGCAACCTGACCTGTTTCTGGAATTTAACTTTTTCAATTAACTTTTGCATAACATTAAAATAATGTATATTCCATGCTCTTTGCTGATTCAAAATTAATTTTCACACCAGAACTGAGAATTTTCACATAGCTCAGAATTAATGTGTTGTAGCATCAATGTAATGTTGCTTTGTTGATTCTCATGTTATGGGAATTAATGTTATATTATCAACAGTTCTCTCTTTTGATTCATACAGTCTCTTACACCCTTGTTAAACATTTGTTTCAAACCTGCAGCAAAAAGAACTCATAAATAAATAAATAAAGTATCATAATTAAATAGAATTTCACTATAATTATGAATTTTAGAGGCACAGTGCATGAGAAAGACTGCAGACAAGATTAGTTGAAATCCATGTGGCAAAGGACAATGTGCAGCCAAAATTTTTTAAGAGGATTCCTGATACTGGACCTGGGTATGAGATCACAAAAGCAAAACAATGAACCAGCTAGAGGGACCTCTGTTAAACTACAGAACTTGCACAGAAGCTCTTTAGTTTGCTCTGTCTGGATCTAGTGCACGTTCAGTTTTTGCAAGAACTTAACTAGTCTCCCAGTTAAGTCCAACAGAAACATTTCAAAGAAAATGGCTCAAAGAACTATGTTCTCCCCCCGGCCCCATGACATGGCTTTGCTGCCAAAAACCCACTGATCACCAGAGACATAAACACAGGTTAGAGCAAGGAAACTGACCTTTCACTGAAGTTGCTTCTTTCAGGTTGTGGGTCAGGAAATCTCTACTGGTATAAGGGCCATTGATATTTCCATTTAGGGAATGCCTGCCTTTGTGCTCGCCTTGGTCGTCATCTGCCAGATGATCTCCTTCCACCACATCAAGAGCAATGTAGTTGAGGCCATTCTGGAAGCCAGCTGAGGTCTCTCGGCACATAGGGCTGCTGTTCTGCTCCTCCAGCAACCCTTCATTTTTCCTGAGAGACACATTTTCCACAGAGGCAGAATTGTGTCGCTTGGGATTGTGTGCAAAGGAAGGAGACACAGGGGTTACTGTGGCAGTGGAAGAGAAAGTTTCTGAACTATGCCTCCGGCGCCCCTGAGGATCAGCACGGATGACTTTGGCTCCACGGTTGGGATCAGGGAGGGGGTTAGCAAAAACAAAGGCCTCCACCCCAGCAAGTGTAAGTCGCTTTAAGGCAGCAACAGGACTAGTTGCACGAGCACTTTCTGGCTTCTGTGAAATGAACTGGGATGGGGTAGTGGCTTTTCTGAAATCCATCTCACTATAGTCACCTGCCTCAGAAGATGGGCTCGAAAAGCACGCCAACCCTTCTCCAACCTTTAGATAATGTTCAGACGACTGCCCAGGATTTGGGCGGGATCCTGGCAAAAGCACTTCATCCAAAGACCCCACTGAGATGGCACCCGATTGTGATTCATCAAAGTTGAGATTCATGTAATTGGAGATCGGGGGGCTGTGCCTTCCACCTAAGCCAGAACCAGGTGAGGAGGCTGAGCTGTCACAGGCCGATGCCAGTGAGTAACCAATGTTGACGTACTCCCCGCTGGGACTTTGAGGTTCATGTGGAAGGGAGTGTGTGTTCATGCTAGGGGGGAGCAGCAACAGCTCTAGGGAAAGGTGACTGGGCTGAGCACCAGTGGCCCGATGGCTGAGGGAGCTCTCAGTCCAACTCTGGTACATGGGCGAAGGCACGGCTGTGTGATTGCAGGCGGCAGAGAAAGCCTTCCCTTTGGGGGTGTTGATTAATCTTCCTGCTGGTGAGTTCATAAGCACATACTGGTCACTGTTGTCCTTCTCGCCCAGAGGGCTTGTCTGGCTCTGGCAGGCATAGGGCAGTGGCCTATAAAAGTAGTTGGACCGGTCCCCAGGCCCCAGGGCACTTAAGCCATTAGGAGAGGGCACCGGTGGGGGGGCAGAAGTGATGGAAGATCCATGTAAAGGAGGCAACAACAAGGGGGACATGTTGATATAGTCGCCATGGCTCAATCTCCCATCAGGACTTTCCCCAGACAGTCTGGTACCAGTACCCCACATGCACATATAGCTGCTGTCATCTGGGGAACACTCGCTGCTGATCTTGCAGGAGCGAGGTTGCAAAATCTGCTGTGGGGCTGACACCCTGGTGGGACCCATAGGCATGTAGCCATCAAGACCACCCTGTACTGGCAGCGCAGATGCTATCCCGGGGCTCATAGGCATATAGACCTGCTCCCCACCGCCACTGCCACCCAGATGTGAGCTGCTACTGCTGCTGGTGCCCCCAGAGCCAATCTCCACATCACAGTAATCCTCAGGGTAAGGGGTGTAGGTTGCCCTTGGAGAGGCCCCTGTTGTGGTGCAGGTGGCTCGCATGAGCGTATACTCGTCCAAGGAGGCTGAGGAAACAGGAGGCGGCAAAGGGCGCTGGTGCACTGGTGCTGTCAAAGAGTAAGTGCGCTTTCGGAGGACCTTGTCTGCTCCTGTAGTCTCCCATAGGTAGGGCCGGTAGCAAAGGCGTCCCCGCTCCACAGCCTGCTGGCCTGGAGGGGTCTCTGGTGTGCTGCTATGGTTGCCTGCTGTTAAGGAAGAGGAGAAGGGCAGTGGATCCCCACCTGGGCTGGAGCCCAAATCCTCAAAGGCCATGAAACCAGCAGGATCGCCGGGGGAGCCAGCCACAGAAATGCTGCCACTGGAAAGGCGCTGGGGGAGTAGACCAGATTCCATGGCCAGCTTGGAAACCAAGGAAGGCGAGTGCCCTAAGGCTAGGGAGCGGCCTGTCTGCATCGCCGGCTGGCCACCCTGCCGGCCACAAGCAACCCCGAGCGTCTGCGAGGGGCCTCCGGCATCCGGGCTCAGAGGGCTGCCAGCCAGCGAGCCAGCTCTGCACCCATCTCCCTCGCTCGCCGTCCGTGCCCGACTGTTGATGCTACCGCCAGCCACCGCCAGGGTGTCAGTGCGTGATCGGCGGAGGAGGCCGGTCTGGCTGGGGGGCAGCATCAGCGGGTGGTGATGGCGGCGGCCCGGCACCGAGATCGGCCGGCTGCACATCGCCACGAAGCCCGCGCCAGCGGCAGGAGCGCCTCCCGAAGACGAGGAGGACGAGGACTGGCTCTTGCTGCGCGGGCGGAACTCGGCCAGCTCCCGCAAGGCTTTCATGGCCTCCAGGATGGTCTCGTGGATGTTCTGCGCCACCACCGAGTCGTCGGCCTGCATCCAGAGCTCGCCGGGCCCTGTGGACGCCGAGCGGCCGAGCTCCATGAAGAAGAAGCTGTCCGAGTGGCCGCAGCGGCGGATATTCATGAGCTGCAGCGTCACGCAGGGCCGCTCGCAGTTGAGGCGCACCAGCCCGACGGTGCGCGCAGCCAGGCACAGCCGGTGCACGCCCGTCAGGTTGCGGCTCTGCCCCAGGCCCTTGGGCTTCAGCGTCACCTGCCACACCTCTCGGTAGGCTGCGGCGCTCGGCGCCGACGGCCCGCCGCCCAGCGGCCCGTAGCCGAAGTCCTCGCCGCAGGAGGCTTCCGGGAGGAGCGGCTGCGCGCCCGCCTGGCTCTCGCCGAGCAGCTCCGTCAGCGCCTGGTACCAGCCGTCCTGCTCCTGCTCGCTCTCGGCCGCCAGGGCGAAGTACTCGTCGCGCGTGTAGAGCGCGATGAGGTGCTTGTGCTTGGCGTCGGCCCGCTTGTGGATGTTCAGGCTCGAGTCGAGCGCGATGCTGCGCTTGGGCGCCGCCGCCTTGCTCCGCCACTTCTTCTCGCTGTCATAGTATTCCAGGCGGGCGGGCTGCAGCGACGCCTCCGCCCCTCCCACGCCGGGGCAGGGGGCTCGAAGCACGAAGAAGCGCTTGTGGCCGTGCTTGTGCTTGCGCAGGTAGCCCCACTTGCGCACGCCTAGAGGCTGCTCCTGCTGCTGCTCCTGCGGTGGCTGCTGCTGCTGCTGCTGCTGGTGGTTGTTGTTGTTGTTGTTAAGGTTGGGGGCGGCCGAGGGGCGGCGAGGGTACTCCGGCACAGGGGGGCTCGCCATCCCCCAGCCCAGGACGGCGACTCCGAAGAGGGCTTCTTCCGAGCCTCCGGGGCTCGCCGCAGCTCTCCCTGACACCTAGATCGTCTCAGCTCGCTCGCTTCCCCGCACGCGTGCGCGCTTTCTCTCTCGCCTGGCTAGCAGTGAGCAAGCTCCTCCCGTTTCAGGACCACGGACGCGGCGAGTAACTTCTTGGGCTTTGCGCGCCTCAGCTAAAGAGAAAAACAACACGTGACCCGCCGGGTTACCCAGACACACACGCACGAGGGGAGGGGAGGAGGGGGGTTGCGGGATGAGAAAGAGGCGACGCCGTCCATCTCTTTTCCTACTATCGCGTTGCGCACTCAGCACCGTGCCACATAAAAGACAGTGCGCTCTGCCAATAGCTTGGAGAAGGGAGGCTTCCCCCTCGAGGACTCGAAGCCATTATTGGATTACTGGCTGGCGTGTCTCTCTCTGTCTCTCTCCCCACCCCACCCCGCCCTGCTCGCCGGGTCCTCCTGTTTTTCCCACTGCCTGACGCCCTGCGACACTGTTTTTTTCAGCCCCTGCCCCTCCCCCCGGAAAACCCCGCGACATGTCCCCTCCCTAGTCAAGCTAAGCACCTTGTTTATCCTAATGCTCTCCGGGAGTCGAGTTGCAACCAAGCCCATAGATACGCGCACGTACAAGGAGCTCCTCAAGAGCCACGGCATCTCATGGGCACGGCAGTACTTGTGGGGAGCTATGAAAAGGGGAAATAGGATAGGAAGCAGATACTTACTTACAGCTACCGACCGTCGGCTAACTGCCTCCGCGAGGCACAGATCTTTTCCCAGACTAATACTCCCCATTTCCCACCCCAGCCATTGACACGTACACCTGTTCAGTGGCCATTCCCCTGAACAAGTCAATTGGTTCATGATCGTCGGATTTTGTGATCTCAGATCATGGAAAGTCCCTTCTTGTCAATATAGATTTTAATTGTTTTTAGGGTTTTTTTAATTTTTAATTTTGTTTTATATTGTTGTAAACCATCCCAAGATGGACGTTTGGGACGGTGAACACATTTGATAAATAAAATAAATATCCTCTGCCACGGACGGGACAGCTTTTTGTTGTTCATTGCTATTGATGTTTTTGACAGCTAGACCCTAAAAAACTCTTTATCCATTAGACTCTCCTGCCTGCATTCGTCTATGAGCATGAGCATGAAAAAGCCTGCACTGAAAACGTTAATCATGGATCCGGAGGACTCAGAAATCTTAGCTGGAATCACACTGGCCAAAACTTTGAGGAATATAGGTCCAAGAAAAGGGGCAAAAAGAAACTAGACTACTCCAGAAGGAGACAAATCAAGACACGTCGTTTTAATCCATGATCAAGCAGCCAGATTATAGCCAAATTTCCCAAAAATAAAAACCAAACATTCTAATCAGAAAGTTGATTATTCTCATCCTCCCTTTCATAGGCCTTCTTATAGATTTGTGGCAAATGGGAGCAGTTTCTTAGGGGACATAGCATTGCATTCTGTCAAGAAGCAGGGGCATAGGGACTATTGAGCGATGACCGTACCCCAGCCAGCAGGATCTGGGGTTGGGGCCACCAAGGCACCCCTTTGCCCAGGGCACCCACTTGCCCCCTCCCACACCCCAACAACTGGCTGGGAGTGTGAGGCACACCTTCTCTCCTTCCCAGCTGGTATTTCACTGAAACGCTGGCTGGGCTGGGGAGAAATGCTGACTGGGTAAGATGGGAGAGGGTCCGAATGGACGCACTCTTGGGCAGTGGCCACGCCCCCTGAGTCTGACATCAGTCACAGGGGGAGTGGCCAGTACCAGGGATAGGGCCAGTTAGCCCATGCAGACTAGGGCCACCCAAGAGTTCCCTCTCCCCTGCAAGAAGAAAGGTGGAAAATGTAGCTTTCCCAAAGGAGACAGACACTGCACACACTGAGGCACTTTTTATTTTCAAAAAGGATGGAAGGAGGATAAGGCTGATCATAATAAAATCTTGTATATTTTCTGTCCAGTCATATATGTCACTAGTCACTGTGAGGCAATCTCATCTTCTCCCTCCCTCTCTGTCAAACTAACCTACCTCATAGGATTGTTGAGAGAATAAACATGAAGTATGTCTATTTGCAACACCTGAGCAACTGGTAAGATGAATGACACATAAATTTAAAAAAAACTGAGAGAACTCTTAAGTATTAAAAATGCTGTTCTAAAGCTGATATTTTTATTCTAGACAAAAACTGAACACCTTTATAGTTTGTGCACATTTAAAGATGGGGGGTGGGGACAGCAAGATAAATATTTTGAATTGATTTAAATCATTGCACTTTGGCTGGGATTGTCTGATATGTGATCAGTTAATACATTTTTCTCTGACTGACACAGAGCTATATATGGTATGTTGTTCCAACCTTGGAGAAGCCGCTGCCAGTCTGTGTGGACAATACTGAGCTAGATGGTCTGACTCCGTATATGGCAGCTTTCTATGTTCCTATGAAATGGAACACTGGATTATTTCATTTTAGCTACCGTTCCTCTTAGCCCTAATTAATCTGCTCCCCATTTTCGCTCTCTATATGTTATTCCTGAAGCACTGAGAACTACTGGGGGTGGGGGTTGCAGGGGAGAGAGAAAGATTCCCCTGATCCTAAACTCGTATTCAATCAGATAATTGATTCGCTGAAGAAACCTGCTGGTTCATATGCTCTCCTATGCATAAAAAGCAAAGGAGAATGCAAGTGCCTTTTCAGTCCGACTGTTAGGTGAGAATGGGAGACCCAGGTTCAAATCTCCACTCACTCACCTATCTAGCCCACTGGTTGAGCTTGAGCCAGTTGCTATTTCTCAGCCTAGCACATTAAAATGAGGTGAAGCAAACAGGGAGAGAGAGAAATACCTTTTGGGGAAGAAGGAGCTATGATGGGAGGTCATTGCCCTAGGGTAATGACCTCCCATCAGAACTCCTTCTTCCCCAATAGGTATGTTGTTGTGGCTTGTTGGTTTTTTTAAAAGCAGAGAACTCTGTGATTAAGATATAAATGATTGACATCGGAGAGGAGAGCTGGTCTTGTGGTAGCAAGCATGACTTGGGTCTGCTCTGGTTGCATGTGAATGGGAGACAAGAGGTGTGAGTACTGTAAGATATTGCCCTCAGGGGATGGAGTCGCTCTGGAAAGAGTAGAAGGTTTCAAGTTCCCTCCCTGGCTTCTCCAACATAGGGCTGAGAGAGATTCCTGCCTGCAACCTTGGAGAAGCCGCTGCCAGTCTGTGAAGACAATACTGAGCTAGATAGACCAATGGTCTGACTCAGGATATGGCCGCTTCCTATGTTCCTAACATATAAATATTTGTCCAGACTGCCTTTTGAATAATATTTACCACTTTCAGGCATCATACAAGAACCTAAGAAGTCTGCCACCACCATCTTAAGATTTCCCTGGGCCCCCCCAAAGCCTTAATCTGGCCCTGAACCTATTCTCATTCTCAGCTCCCTAGTATGCCAAGGCAAAGAATGTCATCAGGTGCATGGGTGCAGTAGAGCCGGGATGAGGCGGACTGCTGACCCGCTGCCGGAACACACACACACACACACACACACACACACACACACACACACACGCTGCCCATGCTCTAATTTTTGCACCACAAGACCAGTGTGCAATACTGTCAGGGATGCAGCTGGTTTACCCACTTCTTGACAGAATTGCATACCCATAGATCTCTGCCTGTCCCCTGTTCCACTTGCTTGCCTTCTGCGTAAACACGCAGAGAGTTGCCCTATGAGGAGGATTGGGTCATTTTGGGGGGAAGAAAAGGCAAAAGTGGGGGTTAAATAACTCTCAAAAATGTGCCCAAGGGAGACTGTTTCTAAAGTGCAATTTCTTCATATGCATTTAAGTTTTATCTCTAGGCATTTATTTGGGCATTAGGCATGTTATAGGGCAACATTTCAAGTAGTGGTTCTCTTATATTTAGCAGGGGGTAGCTTGCTGTGTAAACTGCCTAGTGAGCTGTCTTGCTGAAAATCAGTGTATAAGTATTTTTAATAAGAATTTGCACATTGATATCTACCTATTTGTGATCTTGCATTCTCTTCAAAAATTGCCTGAATCCATTTTAAAAGCATTTTAACCTACTTTCCTGTAGGCTTATGAGATCACCCAGCATTCCGTGTGTGTCTGCCCGCCTCCCATCAACTTCGCAATGCCTGGACCAATATGAACCAAATCGGGTACAGTTGTAGGAACACATAGGGGCACCTCAGAGGCATAGTTTTTGATGATGTCATCCACCCCAATTCAAGATGGTGGACACTTGAACCTTTGAGGTGCAAGTGGGCTAACTTGTGGATTGTCATACTGACTTGAACCAAATTTGGTATAGTTGTAGTGAGTGACACATAGGGAAACCCCAATGGCATGGTTTGTGATTATGTCATCCACCCCAATTCAAGATGGTGGATATGTGAACATTTGAAGTGCAAGTGGGCTAATTTGTGGACTGCCTAACCAATTTGAACCAAATTTGCCACAGCTGTAACGACATATAGGGATGCCTCAACAGCATAGTTTGTAATGATGTCATCCACCCCATTTCAAGTGAACTTTTGAGGTGCATGGGAACTAATTTGGACCAGATTTGGTACAGTTGTAGGGACACCTCAAACGCATAGTTTGTAATGAAGCCACCCACCCCAATTCAAGACGGTGGACAAGTGAACATTTGAGGCACAAGTGGGCTAATTTGTGAACTGCTTAACTAATTTGGACCAAATTTAGTCCGGTTGTAGGGATAGTGAAAGGAAAGTAGGGGGATTAGTTCTTACTGGAACAACTTGTTTAAATTGAAAATGCAAGGACAGTAATATTAAAAGTCGGGATAAAATCAAGACATTCACTACTGTATCAGTATAACAGCAAGGCTATATAATAGTTTTTTATAGGAGTCATATAAGCTGCATTCCTTTGTACACTTACTTTGAAGTAAGCCCCATTGAACACAGTGAGACACTTCTGAATAAACATAGGATTGCACCTTTTGTGAGATGCTTTGATCAAAAAGTCACTGTAACAACCTTTTTACTTACTTGAATTTACTCATTATGAGAAAAGGAAATTTCCCCTTTCAAATCAAAATTACTTTTTCAGAAAAGGAATGTATTAAAATTGGAATCAATTAAGCAGTATAAGGACAAGGTCTGGCCATTCATAGTTATCCCAGTTTGGTTTCAACATCTGCTTTTAAAATACCGTAATATTTTTTATATCAACAATGTTACATTTTGAGGCTACAATCCTGTGCAGGGCTGCAGACAGCGAAAATCTGAGAAACAGCTCCTCACTTTAATTTGGAGGAGGGAAAGACACTTTGAGGTAGGGTTGCCAACTGTTCCACATTCCACGGGACGTCTCTCATTTCAGGGATGAGATGTGGGTCCCTATAGAGACAGCATTTATCCCGCATTTTGATGGCGGGGCAAACAGTAGCAGTGTAAAATACTTGCAGTGGGGGGCATTTTATTCCTTCTGCTAATTCCCAAAATTATTTTGAGAAGTTTTTGGATGGAAAATGGTATAACTTGAATATGTTCTAAAAAAATAACAATGCTGGCATTATTCAATAGCATATAATTCAATAACATATGAAACTCAGCCTCTTTCTTGATTACCACTGCATACACCTCCCACCACTGCCAAGCCCAGGGGCGTAACTATAATAGGGCAAGGGGAGAGAGTTGTCTAGGGGCCCACTGACTCCCCCCCCCAGAGGCAAGTCACATGACTGACTCCCCCAGCCATGCACCCGCCCAGGCTTCCTTCAGTTGTATTCATCCTCCAAAACTGATGTGAGTGTTAAGACCTGGAGCTACCAGAACAGCATGTCTTTCTTTAGTACCATTCAATGACTTGCATCGTCCACAATTTACAAAACCTTTAAAAAAATAAATTAGGATGATGTTCTATTGCGGCACATAGGTGTTTTTTATATATATAAATCTCTCTCTCTCTCTCTCTCTCTGCTTTTTGTTACCACTATTCAGCCTGATTTAAGATTTCTTTACTTCATGAGCTGAGCTTCAGTGAGGGGGGGGGGCATTTTAAAATCTTGTCTCTGGGCCCACTCCAACCTTGCTACGCCCCTGGCCAAGCCCCCTCAAACGTGTGTCCCTCATTCTGGCAGTGAAATGTTGGCAAACCTACTTTGAGGGGGGAGAAAAGTGTAAGATGCTTAATTAGGTTTGGCAGAGAGAGTTAAGTTAAACAGGGTGGGAACTCCTTAAATGCTTGGGGGTGTGTGTGGGGGGGGGGATCTGCACCTTGATCCTATGCTCGCTTTCCTGGAAATAAGCACCATGGAACACAATAAGACTTACTTCTGAGTAAGCATCCTAAATGCAGTTCACCATCCTTATTCTAAGAGTATTTCCTTTGAAGCAAATTCCTCTGAAATCAATAAAGGTCTTATTTCTAATGGCTATTATATGCAAGGATGTCTGTAGCATTCACATGTTGTGTTTTATGCATGTACAACCTCTGTACAGTGTACCTGTATTAAGATCTGTATTCACACATTATGTTGAATGCATTATTCACACATCATGTTGAATGCAGGTAAACTATAACAGGACATTTCCATCCTCTCTGTATCCTGCATGTAAGGGGGCCTGGATCTAGGTTCACTTTTAAAACACACACATGTACAGTCATTCACATAATCATGCTTGCACAGGTATTGCACATATGTTCAATCACAAACCATCTGCATGGACTACACCCTGGATGAGCCAAGGGTTTGCATCATCAAAATTGGTACACACTTGTTTAGTTGTGCGCATGGCTGTATATGTGATGATGGCCTGGGTTGCCTGCCAGTAGTCCTGCATGCTGTGCAACCCATAGTGCCAGCAGCCATCCACACTCCGTCTCTCCTGGGGTGGGATGGGGCAGGGCTAGCTGCACACACCCCTCAGGCCCTATCCCCTAGATCTGTCCCCAAATGCTTGCTTGCTCGGTTTTAATTTGCTCTGAACAGTTCCTCCCTGTTGTGATCACGTGTCCATGTTTAAAGGACAACCTTGTTTAAAGGAAAGTGGGCAGCAGGTGGGCCTTTTCAGTCGGTTTGCCAGTTGGGACTGCAGGGCAGGACAGGCTGCCACTGCCTCCACCACTACCACGATTGTGTTGGGGGCTCGGGGAACACAGCCATTCAGCCAGCTGCAGCCCTCAAGCCCAACACGGACCTGCACTTAGAATTGCCATGCCCCCTGAAATTCCAGGTTTCACCTGGATTTTAAGCATCTCACCCAGATTGCTTAGCCCACCTACATTCACCTGGATTTCAGCTTTCATTTGTTTTGTTTTTTAAGCTAAGCCCTTGTAGAAGCAGAGTTATGGAGCAAAATGCGCAGTCACTATTCTGCTCAAGAATTATTTTCAAGCCAATTTACATAATATGCAAATTAGGCACCCAGGTTTGGAAAGCCAGAATATGGCAACCTGATGCTGCACTGCTTGCTACTCTGACCACCAAGGTAGGCAAAATCATTTGAAGCAGGGGCGGGGGCATTGCTCCTTGCTAACTTGTGTGGCAACGAGTTTGCACAAAAGTCATTTGCAGGTGGAGGCAATTATATGCTATGGGATAATTGTATGAAAGGTTATAAACAAACAATAAATTAAAAAAAAAAACACATTGAACTGTGTGGGCTAGTGGCTGGAGCATTTGGCAGTTTAAGGCCCCAAAGCTGGGCTGGGACTGTGGGAGGTGTCCTTGCTATATACCTTGCAATCAACTCTGGAGTGGCCGGCAGGCAAGAAAGCTTAACTTGGCAGAAAAGGAATGGATGATTTAGTGTAATGTTACAGAATGCTCCATTATGAGTAAATAAATCCATTTAATATTGATAGATGGATGGGTGGATTAAGAAATTTTAAACTGCCTTTAAATTCAGTGCTACCATTATGTGCTACACTATCCAAATGAATTTCCAGGACTTTCTGCCCAGCAACTCTCGAATGTTATCAGCCAAAAAACCCAAACCACACTCACCAAAAAACCTACTACTTTTCTATGAAGGGGACAATTTTCTTCAAAGTCTCTCTGGTGTTGGTGGTACTGAGCAGGAACTGTCCATATGCTGAAGCATGTTCCACCTTGGCTAATGTTTGAATGGGAGATTACATATGTGAGCATATTCTTCTTAGGGGTTGGGGATCAGGCTATAGGATAGCTCAGTGCAAGAGCACCTTTATGCTAGCATCCTTGCAAACATAAATTAAGAGCATAGTGGTAAGTGTGTTGGTCTAGGACCGGGAAGACCTGAGTTCAAATCCCCATTCAGCCATGAAGCTCACTGGGTGACTCTGGGCCAGTCATGTACAGTGGTCCCTCTAATTTCCCCCCCATCTCTGTGTGGAATGAGTTTTGTTCTGGGTGGCTGTATCAAGGCAGTGTGCACACACATGCATTCAGCATGGGGCCTTCCTGATTCAACCTGAGCAGGATCTAAAATGAACTGAGCGGACATCCAAAAACTTGTGAACATTCACACTTCTTAGAAGGAACAGTGGTATCTCTCAGCCTAACCTACCTCACAGGGCTGTTGTGAGGATAAACCTAACCATATACACTGCTCTGGGCTCCTTGGAGGATGAGTGAGATAGGAATGTAAAATTAATTAATCAATTAATAGTAGCAGTAGTCACTACAGGTCTCTGTGTATGTTCATGGTGTGTCTGAGCCTACACAGATTTGGCTATTTGGTATCCTGATAAATTTCAGTATATATTGTTTAAAACGCTCCTGTTCCTAATCCTAATGGCTTCTGAAAACTGCTCTAGTAACAAGGAGGGACTCTAGCTTAATAATATCTAATGGCCCAGTTTCCCTCTTGGGTCCACTCTATTGCCCCAGGAGATTCGAGGGTCTTTGTCAGCCTCCAACTCCAACTATAATGTGTATCCATTATAGTACCTTCTAGAAGTATTTTTTGTTATTCTTATTGGTCACCAACTCCTCCATTGTCTCCATCATGGGAACATCTATAACAGTGATGGTCAAGCCAATCCCCTTCCTAGAAGATAACTGCCTAATGCCAGTATTTTGTATGAAGACGAGCCTGTTTCTGGTCTGGCTGGAAATTAAAGCACCCCCTAATTCCAAAGTAATGCTGTTGCCACCAACTGAGTCTGATGCTTCTGCTAGTGTGCCTCCACCAAGTTACTGCTTCTTTCTTCCGTGGTGTCGTTGCAAAGCAAGTGCTTCCTTCTGCTGTCTTCTCTCCTTCTGAGATCGGCAAATATTTGGGGAGTATGTGTAGCCACCTAATGGCACAGCGGGGAAGTAACTTGCCTAGGGAGCAAGAGGTTGCTGGTTCAAAACACCCATATCGGGCCACAGCGATATAGGAAGGTGCTGAAAGGTATCATCATCTCATACTGCCCAGGAGATGGCAATGGTAAACCTCTCCTGTATTCTGCCAAAGAAAACCACAGGGCTCTGTGGTTGCCAGGAGTCGACTGACTCAACTGCACAGCTTTACTTTTACTTTATGTGTAGGCAGAGGGACAATTAGTTAACACCTGCTTTGGGCTGTGGCTGTGGGGGAGTTTTGCTTGTTTCTGTACCTCCGAGCTGCTTTGTGAAATTCCCCTATATTTCTAAGTGGAGAGTGGGGTGGTTGGGCCAGTGAAGGTTAATTGCTGCTTTGGGATTGGTTGGGCTGGGGACTCTATGTAAATGCTTTGAGAACTGCTGTTGATAAGCAGTATAAATATTTGTAGTGGTAATTATTCTGTATTTGGTTTCTGTAATCCATTATGAGTTGAATGGGGTGGACATGATGACCTCTCAGTAGGAGAGCTGGTCTTGTGGAAGTGAGCATGAAATGTCCCTTTCCTAAGTAGGTTACACCGTGGCTTGCATTTGAATGGGATATGTGAGCTACTCCCCTTAGGGGAAAGTTGAAGGAAAGAGAAGAGGACGACCACCAGCAAGGTGGATGGACTTGGTTATGACAGCAATGAATGCACCACTGAGAGACCTTAAAGGCCAAGTTGCAGACAGATCATCCTGGAGAGAATCTATCTATGTCAGGGATTCTCAACGTTGGGTCCCCAGATGTTATTGGACTTCAACTCCCATAATCCCCAACCCCACTGGGGATGGGAATTATGGGAGCTGAAGTCCAATAACATCTGAGGATCCAATGTTGAGAATCCCTGATCTATGTGGTCGCTAAGAGTCGACACCAACTTGACAGCACTTAATCAATCACTCCCCATAAGGAATATGGGGCCATAATAACTGTGTAAGAGCGTCTGAATCCTTGCACGCGGAAGGTCCCAGATTCAATCCCTGACATCTCCAGGAAGGGCTAGGAAAAGCTCCCACCTGAAACCCTGGAGTGCTGATGCCAGTCAGTGTAGACCAGGTTGGACAATTTCCATTATTCCCGATTACTGGCCACTGTGGCTGGGTGGGTGCCAATGTAGTCCAGACGTTCAGTATACTTTGTGGACAGGGTTAGGTTCCTTTTTTAAAGAGGTTTTTCTACAGCTTGCATGTTTGTACAGAAAACAATGAAAAGTCATTTAAAAATACCAATATAAAGTGGTCATTTCTCCCCCCCCCCTTTTTTTGCATTGGGGCTATGGGGCAGGGCTGTATTTTGGGCACATAGGGGTGTGTGTGTGTGTATAAAATTTTACTATGCTTTTTGTTACCACTATTCAGCCTCATTTAAGATTTCTTTACTTCATGAGCTGAGCTTCACTGAGGGGGGAGCCATTTTAAAATCTTGTCTAGTCTGGGCCCACTCCAACCTTGCTAAGCCCCTGTGAAGAGTTGTGAAGAAAGGTGGCGGGTGGGGGGGGCGCAGAGAAAAGAGGACAGTGTGGCTGAGCAGGTGTTCCATATTCAAAATGGAGTCACGTTCACCGATTCACACACTCCTCAGTGTTTACTCCCTCCTAGAAGGTTTACATTTACATCCCTCCACTGACGTTTGCTTTTCGTCTCCGCAAGCACACCGACCACGTGCCACCCTCTTTTTCTCGGCCAGTCTCTTCCTCGCCTCCCCAAAGAGACAACATCGCATAGAGTCTGCTTTGTATTGTCCGGCTTTGATACGTTCACAATTATACGTTCGAAACGAACGTCAGGGTTGCGTCTGGGGGGCAGAAGAAGAGCGCGGGGAGATTTCCTCTTCATCTCCCCTTCCCCACGGTCCTCCCACGTGACCCGCCTGAAGCGGCCACTCAAGAGGTAGAAGGAAGTGTTCTGTTTCCATTCATTGATTAAGGGAGAGACGGCCGCCCCCCCACCCCGGCCTCGCGCAGCGTGGCATTAAAGTGGAGGAGGCAAGTAGTAGCACATGCGTCACATAATAATGCTGCTCTTTCGCCTCCCCCATCTTCGCGTTGCTACTCAGTCCACCTGTGGTGCGGACGGAGGGCTGTCAGGAAAAAGGAGGGGGCGAGTCGGTCGTTCAAAAGGGCGTTTCCTGGTCTCGGGCACGCAGCAGCCTTCGGGAACCCCTCGGCCGCTTTCTGTCGAAGGGTGGGGGAGACGCCATTCCAAGAGAACGGCCGCCGTTCAGGGCTTCCATCCAACCGGACTCCATGGTGGGATTATTGGCACGCAGCAGCAAGTCAACAAGCCAGCCTGTAAGGAGGGAGATGAATCAGTCAGGCGAAAGCCAGGGATGGCGCTAGAGGCGCAGCGACGGCCAGTGTGATTCAGCAGGGCACACACATACATACTCCCACCCCACCCCACCCCACCCCGGAGTCACCCGCCTAACTCTGACGTGTTCAGGGACTGCACCGCATACATGCGCATGGGTTCCGGCATCCGGCTTCCCCTTGCCTGAGGTGACAACCAGGCTGGGCGGAGGGCGGCGAGCACAAGTCGCGGCGTTCCATTCGCCAAAGCCCATTGCACACGTAGTAGAAGCGGCGAAAGACACGGCGCCTCCGTCCCGCCTGCTGACAGAACGCGAGAGACGGACACGTACGCCCGAATACGTCGGCTCACATTGTTCGCATTAAGTCGATGAATCAGGAGAGAAAAGGCATTAAGTGCCCACATTGATGACGTGGGGTGGTTCTTTAGAACTGACGCTTGCTTCCATTGTACATGAAATAAATTTGCCTACCAAGAGGAACTACACAAACATTTGCTAGAGATGTGAGCAGGGACAGCCCTAGAATAAATAGCACCCTGAGTGCCTCCCAAGGTCTGGCCTCCCATTCCCCTAAGTTAATTTTTCAGGGTTGAACTTGCAAAGTTGTGCCTTGTGCAGGTTTGCAGAACCCTGCTAACTTGGCGAAGAGGCACCTTTTAACATGGTAATTCTCTTTATTTAGCAGGGGGAGAGTAACTGGCCCTATCCACCCCCAGCACAGTACCTCCAGGGACTGTTGCTGGGGTCTATCTGATGTTTCTTTTTAGATTGTGAGCCCTTTGGGGACAGGAATCCATCTTATTTATTATTTCTCTGTGTAAACCGCCTAGAGCCATTTTTGGAAGGGTGGTATAGAAATCGAATAAATAGTAATAATATACCCTACTGTTTCCAGGCTTTCTAGCAATGTCCACGGAAAGGGCCCAGAGCTACGATAGTTTGCTGCCACTGCTGTCCTGTTCTGGGTTGGCCATACACTCAAACCCCTTCAGCTAGGCAATCAATATCGTGCTGGAAGGAAATTCAGACACAACTTTGTGGGAGACAGTGGGAGGAAAGAAGAAAAGTCTTGGAAAAGAGAGTTCAGAAAACAAAGAGACCAGAGAGAAGTGAGGGGATAGAGAAATAAGCCATGGATGGGGAAGTTCCAGCAGATGAGGAAGAGGAGGCAGCTGTGGTCGAGAGTTTAGAGCAGAGGAGAATGGTAATAGTGCCCATTGGCTTATTCAAAATGTTGAGCAGTCATGTTTGCAGTCTTGCTCCTTTTATTTTCAAAAGTGAACCATTAACTGCTTCTGCAGGATGATTGGAACACAGAGGATAACCTTGCAAAGGATAACCTCTCTGCGTAATCTGTGTTTTAACTTTTTGCTGTCATTTTTTACAATGAAGGTTTTAATTGTTGTTGTTGTTGTCATTTACTTGTTTTAACTAATGTATTAACTTTTCTGTTATTTTGTATTGTAAACCACCCAGAAACACAATTATAAAAAATAAAACTATCATCATCATCTTTGTATTTTGTTATTTTTTCCATTTCTTTTTCTTCTATAGCAGAATAGAAGAAAAATAAATAGAAAAAATAACAAAATACAAAGATCTACAAACTGAAATTGAAAGGCTGCGGCAGAAGAAGACCAAAATAATCCCAGTAGTAATTGGCGCCCTAGGTGCAATTTCCAAGCAACTTTACTGGGAACAGCCTATATTTTGCAATGATATCTATAATAATAACAACAACATTGATAATAAAATTCAGCCATCCCAGTTCCTTGGGAATGACTCGATGTCTGGATAAAACAAACTAGTCAATAACACCTGTCTAACTGTGTAAACAAGAAATAATAATAATAATAATAATAATAATAATAATAATATACCCCCAGTGAGGCACTACCTTGGCGTGGTTGTGGGGCTTGCGTGCTCTGAGGAAGGTGAGAGCTATGCCAGAGGTCCAACCATACTGGACAGGTCTCACCAGAGGAGCCAGACAAAGAGTGCCTCTCCCATCAACAATATGGTGAGACGTAACTTTAATAAATCTATACCGGATCGGTCATCGTCCGGGTCAACAAGGACCACACCAGGTGCTGGAGTCTGGTGGCAAGTGGGCAACAGGATTCAGGATCTTCAGTTGAGCAACCAGGGCTGAAGACAGCAAAGTTACTGGAAGAAATGTTGCTTAACTGAAAAACAAAAAACAAAAAATGCCAACAAGGAAATAATGACCTGCTATTACAAGTCTAGACCAACTAGAAGAGGTTATTTAAAAAGAATGTACCAAATTTGGAAAGAGAAGCATCCAGACATAGAAATAACAGAACAAAGGCTAGCAGACCAGAGAAGATTCATAATAAGAAATAAAGTGTTCACAGGAGTTGAGCTGGAAGAATTGCAAAGAGCAACACAGGCTCAAGATATGGAAGAAGAATTTCCACCAGCTGAAGCAGTTGCTCAGGTGCAGGTGGAGGAGGTGTTGGAAATAGAGGATACCACTGTTGCTGAACTGTTTCAAAATCAAAACCAGGCAACCTCCCCTTTGCCTTCACCTCAAAAACCCAAATGCCGTTTAACAGAAAAGCAACAAGAACTAAAGCCAAAAATAACTGAGCACATGAACCAAACAACCACCAGGGTTTGACTTCCAGCTCTAAAAACAGTTGCCAAAAAAGAACTTGCTCAGGTATTAAAAGATGTCAATGCTGCACTTGCAGAAATAACAACCAAGAATTTGCAAGAAACAAACCAACTAATGTACAGTGCAGCAACAATAACAACACAAGAGCTCGGATATAAGATCAATGGACCTGTAAAAAAAGAAAGTAGTATATCACCTAAATGGAAGATTAGATTAGAAAATAAAATTTCCAGGCTTAGATCAGATGCTAGTAAATTGAAAGATATGAAAGACAAGAAGCTGAAGAATGAAAACACCAAACAGTATCTGATCCAAAAATACCACCTAGATTCAAGGAAAATTAGAGAAGTCCTGGAAATAATAAAGCAGCAAATAACAGCAGTGTCAAAGAAGATTAGCAGATATGAAGCCAGAACTGCACAACACAGGCAGAATCTCCAATTCCAGTCGAATCAGAGACGTTTCTACCAAAGCACAGAAGGAGAAACTGCAAGAAACCTAGAAACACCAAATAAAGAAGAAACAGTGCAATTCTGTGGGAAAGTATGGGACAATCCAATAGATTATAATAAAAAAGCAAGCTGGGTGAAAGAGGTCGAAAAATGTAACCAACAAATGCAAGATCTAATAATAACACCAGAATTAATAAGTGAAAGAGCAAAGAAAATTAAAAATTGGACTGCTCCAGGCGACGATGAACTGCATGGCTTTTGGCTTAAACACCTAACAAGCCTTCATAAACAACTATCAAAACAGTTCAATCACATTTTGCAAAGAGGTGATATTGAACAATGGCTAACAACTGGGAAAACTCATCTCATCATGAAAGACCCAGCAAAAGGTGCAGTTCCAAGTAATTCTAGACCAATAACCTGTCTGCCAACTATGTTCAAATTATTAACTGGAATAATAGCAGATGAAGTGATGCAACACTTATTAACTAACAAAAAGCTTCCAGTTGAACAGAAAGGAAATTGCCCGAACACCAGAGGCACAAAAGACCAGCTGCTGATTGAGAAAATGATTTTAGAAAATTGCAAGAGAAGAAAAACCAATCTAAGTGTTGCATGGATTGACTACAAGAAAGCCTTTGATTCATTGCCTCACACATGGATACTCAAATGTTTAGAAACAACTGGTGTCAGCAAAAACACTCAGATATTTATTAAAAAAGCAATGAGCATGTGGAGTACACAGTTAACAATCAATGGCAAGACACTTGGACAGGTTAGCATTAGAAGAGGCATTTTCCAAGGGGACTCACTATCCCCTCTGTTGTTTGTAATCGCCAGGACCCCACTTTCACAAATACTAAACAAAACAGGCCTCGGATACCAAACATCTAAAACATCAAGTCAAATCAACCATCTGCTGTACATGGATGATCTGAAGTTGTATGGAAAGTCCCTACCAGAAATCGAATCACTGTTAAACTCTGTCCGTATATTCAGTAGCGATATAGCAATGGAGTTTGGACTAGACAAGTGTGCTGCATTAATAATGAACAGAGGGAAAATAAGAAAAACAGAAGGAATAGAACTGCCCAGTGGAAGCAAGATCAAGAACCTGGAAGAGAAAGAACATTACAAATACTTGGGCATTCTCCAGGCAGATAACATTGCACACACTGAAGTTAAAAGAAAAATGGGAAGTGAATACATCAGGAGAGTTAGAAAAATCCTCAAGTCCAAACTCAATGGCGGGAACACCATACAAGCCATAAACACCTGGGCTATACCTGTTATCAGATACACTGCAGGGATAATAGACTGGACCCAGGCAGAGCTAGAGACGCTGGATCGTAAGACCAGGAAAATCATGACCATCAATCATGCTCTGTACCCCCACAGTGATGTCGATAGGCTATACCTCCCTCGTAGCTCAGGTGGAAGAGGAATGCTGCAAGTCCATCAAACAGCAGAGGAGGAGAAAAGAGGCCTTGAAGAATATATCAAGGACAGTGAAGAAGATACACTTAAAATGGTCAATAATGCGAAACTATTCAACACCAATGAAAAAAACAGAGGCCTACAAGAAAGAACAAGTCAAGAACAGAGCAGAACAATGGAAAAATAAGCCCTTGCATGGTCAATATTTGCACAATATAAGTGGAAAATCAGACATCACCAAGACCTGGCAATGGCTTAAGAATGGCAACTTGAAGAAAGAAACAGAGGGTTTAATACTGGCTGCACAAGAACAGACACTAAGAACAAATGCAATAAGAGCAAAAGTAGAAAAATCCACCATAAACTGCAAGTGCCGCCTTTGTAAAGAAGCAGATGAAACCGTGGACCACCTAATCAGCTGTTGTAAAAAGATCGCACAGACTGACTACAAACAAAGGCATGACAAGGTAGCAGGGATGATGCACTGGAATTATCTGCAAAAAATACAAGCTACCTGTAGCCAAAAATTGGTGGGACCATAATATTGAAAAAGTTGAAGAAAATGAAGATGTAAAAATATTATGGGACTTCCAACTACAAACAGACAAACATCTGCCACACAATACACCAGACATAACTAGTTGAGAAGAAAGAAAAACAAGTCAAAATAATCGACATAACAATACCAGGGGATAGCAGAATAGAAGAAAAAGAAATAGAAAAAATCACCAAATACAAAGATCTACAAATTGAAATTGAAAGGCTGTGGCAGAAAAAGACCAAAATAATCCCAGTGGTAATTGGCGCCCTGGGTGCAGTTCCAAAAGACCTTGAAGAGCACCTCAACATCATAGGGGCCACAGAAGTCACCATCAGCCAATTACCAAAAGCAAACCGGGAATTTTACAAAATTCCAAAAAGCAAAATTACAAACTGGGAACAGCCTATATTCTGCAATGATATCTATAATAATAACAGCAACAATACTGATAATAAAATTCAGCCATCCCAGGTCCTTGGGAATGACTCGATGTCTGGATAAAACAAACCAGTCAATAACACCTGTTTGACTGTGTAAACAATAATAATAATTAATAATCCACCCTGGTTGCATATGAAAGGGAGACTAGAAGTGTGACCACTGTAAGATATTCCCCTTAGAGGATGGAGCTGCTCTGGGAAGAGCAGAAGATTCCAAGTTCCCTCCCTGGCTTCTCCAAAATAGGGCTGAGAGAGATTCTTGCCTACAACCTTGGAGAAGCTGCTGCCAGTCTGTGAAGACAATACTGAGCTAGATAGACCAGTGGTCTGACTTAGTATATGGCAGCTTCCTATGTTCCTATGTACATACGATGATCTGTTTTCTGGACTTGATTGATATTAAGTTATGCACGGTGTGTGTGTGTTTACAAGTGAGACAGGTAGTATGAGTAGGTGTGTGTGTCTGTGTGCCTATGTGTGTCCTCCCCCTCCCCCATGATGTCTCCTGGCAGCAGGCTGCTGCTAGCAAAGCAAAGAGAGAGGCTAGGGGGATGGGATGTGTGTCTCTTGTCTGGGGCACTGCAAGAGAGACACTGACTGTATGTACAGAATGTACATAGGCATGGCTGATGCTCTGCAAAGGGGATAGGCGGGCAGCCTTGGTTCTTTGGCTGTTGCCAAATAACCTAATCCCCCACCACTCTTGTGATTTCATGCCCCAGATTTTAGGCTGGCTATGGGCCTGCAGGTGATTGGCCAAACCTGACTAACACCTTGTCCAGATCCTCGGGGACCAATAATTGAAACTCCTCCAGCAAAATGAGACTAGGTTTTACTCTGGGACCCAATTAAATTTGAAAAGAGACAAAAGGGAAAGGAATACATGTCGCCTTCCACTTTTGAGAAGCTCAAGGTTGCACAGACCACCTTACCTCCTTTCCTCCCTGATCAGTTAGGCAAGTATATGCCAGAATGCTTGATGTGCTCTTCCCAAAATGTGTTCCAGTGATTGTCCAGGACAATAACTCTTTTCAGAAAACTTTATTTGTTTTCAGGGAACCACCCAACATAACCTAATCAATACCCAATATTCATGCCATATCAGCAACAGGAATTCCTGATGTCAGGAAATAACTGAAGGAGATCTACCAGTCTCCTCTAACCTCCAGTCAAGGCCTCGGTATGTTTTTGCTCAATAAAAACTGCCCGCAAACATGGAATCATGCTTTTGCCACCTAGCCCTCTTGCAAGCCTGCACTCTGCCTGGGGTGCCCTTGTTCTGGTCCATCTATCCAGAAGTGGTTTTACATCCAGTCTAGCTATTCAAGCTTTCTTGTTGCTTCCTCTGTGCAGATGGGAAAAGAGTACATAGGAACACATGAAGCTGCCTTATACGGAGTCGACCATTCGTCCATCTAGCTCAGTATTGTCTACACAGACTGGCAGCAGCTTCTCTAAAGTTACAGACAGAGTTTAGCTCGGCCCTATCTTGTTGATGCTAGGGAGGGAACTTGAAACCTTCTGCTTGCAAGCTGGCACGGGCTCTTCCCAGAGCGGACCCATTCCCTAAGGTGCCCACTCATGTAGTCTCCTATTCAAATGCAAACCAGGACGGATCCTGCTTACCAAAGGGAACAATTCATGCTTGCTGCCACAAGACCAGCTACTGAGGGGTTCTCCCCCCCCACATCTTCCATCTAGATTTGTAAAGGGGTATTAGTTTGTGTATCCTATGAACTAACAATGGGAAAAAAGAAGCAAGTCAGTTATCCAGTGGGAAGAGAGGATAGTTATCCTAAGGCGAAACAAAATGGGATTGAAGATTGCATGTTCCCTCCAGAAAGTTCCTAAAATGCAGCTTGGTTGCTATTAACAATATTTTGATGCATTGGCGCAATATCTTTTAGTTCTACAAAAGAACTCATCTTTACTGAGGATTAAAGAGAGAACATATCTTAAGGTAAATGAGTTAATGACTTGAAAAATACTAGATGGATACTTTTCAAATAAGCAAAGAGCATTTTCTGGGACAAAATTACAGGTATTAATAGGGTTGCCATACAGAAAAGAAGACAGGTCTCCTTTCCTTTCCTCTGCATAATAAGATGCAGCTGCTGACATTTCCTTGCCTGTGCATGTGCATCTCTTAAAAGTACAGGAGATGTGTCTTTTCAATATGTACGTCCTAGGCATTAAAACATTTAAAAGGTACATTATCTTTGGTGAAGAAAAGGCAGCCAATAGTTAGACACACTCTTTATAGGAGTTCATATTTAAACTGCTGTATCTCAGCCACTTTTCAATAGATCTGCACCACATTTGGAAGGGTGATGTCTCATGTCAACTAGTTGATGACTGCAAATGATCAGGCAGATTACTATTTTATGGTCAATAAAATAAGTTCAGGGCTTATAACCGTAGAAAGTTGAAACTCCTCCTCATCTTAAGCCAGATAAAGAAAAATAATCATGAACAGCTTCAAATTACTGCTACATGATTTTTAAAAACACTCTATAGACACTGCTTGGAAATAAGGATGTCTACTTGTAAGCAAGGGAGAGTTGCAAGCCACTCACAATTAAGCTTGCAGGGACTGCTTGCAAGTAGATGCTCTTCCTTACTCATAGGTAGACTCTTTCCCTTGCTCATAAGTAGTTTTTACTCAACTAGACCTTATCCCTTACTCTTGAGTAGACCTTTATTCACAAGCACACACCCCCTTATGAGTAATCTTTTTAAAAGGTACATTATTTGTACTGGGAAAACGTCATAAGCACTCAAGCCCCATTCTTCTCAGAAATCAATTCTAACCTGCTCTATATCAGCCATTTTTTTTTAAAGAAGAAAGATACCCCACCAAATTTGAAGCAGTAGAACTTGTACCATTTCTGGGAGGCTGGATGAAAACTATAGGTTTTATCAATGCTCTGAGCTTGGAATGGTAGCATGATGTTGTGTTTACGACGTCCTTTGCTTACCTGCTCATTTTGCCAGCTTATTCGCAAGGTCAAGGTTGAGGCACCCTTTCAGGACTTTGGGGGAGATGCAAAAGTGGATGAAACAGATCATGCACTTCCTTCCACCACAATGGAACTTCCAGAATTCTGGTAGCCAGCCCAACTACCATTTCACATACTTTCTTAGCAGAGCCTAAAGAGTAGAAAATCCTGAGATCTTCCCTGGAGGGAGGGCAGGAAACATTCTGATGGACTTCAGAATATCCCCTTACTCACAAGTAGACCTTTCTTGCTAATGGGTAGACCTTTGCTCATAAGTATACCATTGCCCTTGCTCATAAGCAGTCTGTTTAAACAGTAAATTCTTTGTGCTAGAAAAAAGATGGACAGCATTCACCTGCCCACCCACTCTTTTTAGCAACAGATTTTTTAAAACTGCTGTATTTTTGTGTACTCTGCAGTAGTCCAGCACTTCGTTTCTCAGAGAGAGGGAGAGGTGTATCCAATGTTGCTTTCACATTTGATTGGAACCATAGGTGAAGCAAAATAAGAAACATTCCGAGTAACATGTGGGGTAAATCTGACCTACAGCTGCACACAATGAGAGTATTAACAAAAGAGCATTTGTTAACAGCATTTTTACACAAATACTTTTTATTCATTTTTCATTTTTAAAAAGTACAGTCATAGAATGCTCTAAAGGCCTCTTTAAAAATATGGCTTACTTATATGATTGAATTTAGACATAAATGTTCTCAAATACCAGCATATTTTATAGAAACTCAATTGTATTGTGCTGAGTTTCTTTTTAACTTGGAATATATTCACCAACTCTTAAGGCCTTTTACATGTTCAAAATCAAGTCATTCAGTGTATTAGTGTGTAAACCCCTGAAAATATTTAATACATAAAAAAGGAAGCTCAAGGTATACATCTTATGTATTGATCACAAATGGCTTGCTGATTTTTTCCTATGCTTCTCTAATTTGAGAGTGGCTAATTGGAAAATAGAGGGAACCTGCGTGTAAGTATACAGACACACACACAGAGAACATATAAGGGCAGACACATTGACTCAATCTCCAATATTCTCCATCCTCTTGCTTGTGTTTCTTTAGTGGTGCACACAATTCAGACAGGAGGAACACCCTTCTCTTTCAGTAGAGGTGCTTTTATCCCTGGACTTCCAGGCCAAAGTCCAGGGCCTCTATACCCTCTGGGGGCTCCCAAATCCTTTTTAAGTCTGTCCCGGGTGGTGTGATCACGTTAAAAATGTGTTTAAAATACTGTGTGTAGGTACGAGGGGGGCCTCCAAAAGCCTTTAGGTTCGGACTCCAAAATTACTTAGGTGCACCTCTGTATGTCAGCACTCTGTATTTATTATTTATTTATTACTTTTATATCCTGCTCTTTCTTCCTCCAAGGAGCCCAGAGTAGTATACATGGTTACATTTATCCTCACAACAACCCTGTGAGGTAGGTTAGGCTGAGAGAGAAGTGACTGGCCCAGAGTCACCCAGTGAGTTTCATGGTTGACTGGGTGTTTGGACTTGGGTCTCCCTAGTCCTAGTCCAACACGCTAACCACAACCCCACACTGGCTCTCACATGCTGGCATTTTGTGAAGAGGGAATCCTTGCTGTTCAATCATATTCTGTTACCGGCACTCTTCATTATATTAGTTTTTCAGGAACAATAAGTATATATTCAAAGCCTAGAAAGTCAAAGTAGGCAGGAGTTGGGAAGGAATGACGAAGGGGAGTTACACACATGAAGCAGAGATGCATGCCTCCTAGCACCATTTTCTTTTTCTGGGTTTAGTATATCAGTGCATCACGAAAGATTATTTTTATTCAAAAGTGCTATTTGAAGCTTATCTCCATTGTATCTTCTTCTTCTTCTTCTTCAGCGAGTAAAAGGCCAAGAAAGCACAGGATTGAGTTAGGCAGGTTCCTGTAAGGCACTTGACTGTTTCCATATTGGGCAACCATGAGGTACATAGGAAATATGCCTAAGCTTCCCTGCTGTTAGCACCATACTGTTAGCAGGTACAACTGGAAAGTCATTATGTTCTTCTCATACAGACTTGGCAACGGCTAACGTTTGAGCTTAGTTCACCTGCTTTCAGAGTAGATGGAGTAGGTTTCCTGAAAATCAAAAAGAAAAAGAGCCATCGGTGACCACTGACGGAAAAATGATTGACCCACATTTGTACTGCAGAGTGCCCTACCCAACTAATGAAGAAACTTTGGCCTGTCACTCTGGTAGCCCAAGCCAGAAGATACTTCCTACAATAAACTGACTTAGAAGGGTTGGGATTCTGACTATGGGTCAGGTGGATAGAAACAAAAATTACAAGAGTGGCATAGGTGCCACTTCTGGGGCAGTGCTTACCACACCACTCTAACAACATGTAGGAAATGTTGCCCTTGAGGAATCAGTGAGCTCTCCAATATGATCTCCTACATTCAGACACATCTGAAGTGGCACAGAGAACCATCGCTTCTGCCTGGTTGTTCTCCATGCCGTGCCACTTCTTTAAGAAGTGGTGCAAGGGAAGGAATCAAGGAGGAGAGCGTTTCCTATAGTGGATGCCCACCTCCTAGTGTAAAGCTGTTACACTAAAGTGAATGGGATGCCTTGGGCTGCACTTCAGCCCAAGTAAACAAATTCAGCTTGTGATCCAGAGTTGGCTATAGGGTACTTCTTACCCAGGGTGAATCTGTACCAGGTACAAAGTGATAGTTTAACTCAAATATATAGTAAAGCAGTAACAGCCTGTACAGGCGGATTGGTGTGTGGGTGTGTCTGTGCGTGGGGTAAATGGGCTGCAGGTGTGGCTCATTTCCACACTCTTCTTTCTGCCCCAGCTGACTCATTCTATCTCTCTTCCCCTGCTGCTGTGTTAACCCCAGTTGGGAAACTGGGTGAATGAGCAGCCCGTACACCTGGGGTTAATGCAGCAGCAGGGGAAGCAAGGCAGAAGGAGCCAGCCGCAAAGTGCTTTGCAGATTACCCGCTAGAACTGTTATAAAATGCATCTGTTTGGCAGGATCGAATTGAAAACGATCCCCATAATCTGCAATGGAAAATACAGCTATATTTTTTTGCAACGGACATATAACATTATAGCATTAAATCGCAATGATAAAATCCGAAACAAGGCATCCGAAACAAGGCACCCTGCTGACAGTGTAGGGAAGGTGGTGTCACAACATAGGAAGTACGGAAACACACTTAGCAGATACATTGTAGGGCTTAATCTGGAAAGCGCCCAAGGCAGGAAGAGAAGAATGGGACTGAGCTGCATGGCTCGTTACCCCCACTCCCACTCTGCCCATATGGGCTGCTACTGTAGTAATGTAAACAAAGAAACTACATTCATCCAACAGCCCTTGCAAGTTGGAGTGGAGTTGCAGTATGAAACTGAGTGGGATGGAAACCGGGCAAGTAACCCCCCCCCCCACAAATGATTCAAAAGTGCAAAGGGAGTTAACTTTATCACATCTAGAAATGTGTATCCTTATTAACTCAAAAAGCTTCCCTTAAAACTATTTATTTGTGAGAAGGCATTGTCATCAAGTCATGTAAAATATGCTCCCAACTTACTTGAACATTTCATGTTTCTCAATAGTGGCAAGCCAAAAGCTGTAAGCATTGGCATAATAATTGCAGGTGCCCTTGCCATGGCATTCGATGAATGGAGCGCTGCGGAACTCTTCAAGACAGGAACCGGGAGAAGCCAGAGCTTGCCCAGAGCCCTCTGCACCAGCACTCGTATGCTGCACATAAACACAGGTTATGCATCAGATTTGTTATTACGTGTCATTTTACAGCACGCTTAGTATTTAAAAACAATCCATTAGACAGGTAGTGGTGGTTTGTAGAGATGTTATATTGGGTACACAGAACAAATAAATACATTTTGTATTCTATAGATGGGAATGGAGGCTAAAGAACAATGACTTGAGGTAGTAATGTGTTAAATTTGGCACAAGAAATTAAAAAAATCTGATGTAAATAGCATGTATGAAAAAAGTTCTTCATTAGGAGTATATTAAAATTCTATACTGCTTTAAACCAGTACATGTGTCTATAAGGTCAGGAAATTCACCTAGTCAACAAGTGGCTTTCCTGCTTGAGGACAGTATTCCTGCCATCACTTGAAAAGTGGCGGGCTTCGGTGCAGCAGCTCAAAGATTGCGTCAGTTTTTAATTAATAATTCTAGTGCTGCTCTACAACCTTTCAGTTATAATATTGTTGGTGGGTTAGACTGTTGATTTGTTATCTTTTTAACTGTTATTTATATTTTAATTGTATTCCCCCCCCCCCACTTGTTGTGTTGGTCATAGACCGTAATAAACTTTGATTGATTGATTGAGGTCTATTTTAAAAAACCTGTGACTTTTATATTGTTCTTTATAACAATTGTCTAGCAATCTAAGCTTAATGTGGGCCTGAGAGCTATGAGAATAATTTATGTGCCTAGAAAATGTTCTTAAAATGCCTCAATTTCTATTGAGGGCAGAGCGCAATGCTCTTAAAAATGAAGCTGTCGTGCCAGAAGGGCTCAAAAGGAGTGCAGGGAGGGTAAAGAAGGGACAAGCCATCATTCTGAGTTGTCTCCTGTCTTCCCAGCGGGGGCATTTCCTAGATGTGTAGCGGAAGAGAGTCAAGGGCCCTTTGCTCCTCCTGCCTAGGACCCTACAGTTCCACTGAGTAAGTTTCTTAAGCCACATTAGCTCTGTTCGGACGTTAAAGAGAGGCAAGGGATGCTGAACTCGAATGCAGCTTGATCTGAAGTCCCACCCCAGGCACTGATGCCTCGAGAAGCATCTCACCTTCCCTGATTTCTTCACAGTTTGTCTGAAGAGGAAAAGAGTAATGGTGCTGGCTTCCATGATCGGTCGGCCTGCTGATCACAGAAGCAACCACAATCATGCTTGTGGCATTTGCCACTTTATGCCGTCACAGTGAAGAGGGTGGAGAGAGTGAGGCTTCTTGGAATGTCAGTGCCAAGGACAGGAGTTCTGGGTAAGCTCTGGGGTGCTGTACTTCAGCACAGGAGTCCTTTTAAGGACAATGAAGCTCTTCTCACGATCGGTGAGAAGAACTTTTGTTGGGCTTGCGGGGAAAGCGGGCTTAGCCTGCGAGCTCGGTGGTTCCCACAATCCCTAGAAAGCGGGCTAAGCTCCCTTAGCTCGCTTTCCAGGGATTGTGGGAATAGCCTCAGTGTCTGAACAGAGCTATTGTTGCTCCACATTCAGGCATGGAGCCTGATCGCCAGCAGCCTGTGTGTGGCCGCGGCAGCAGCCCTGCTCACCCCACCCCTGCATCTGACATCAGATGTAGGGGTTAGCCACGCCCTGGCATCTGATCTGACGCAGCGCTGGCCATTTAACTCCCAAAGGGGCCGCACGGTATTTTTTGCATTTGCAGCGCAGCCAGGAGCGGCTCTTCCCTGCTTTAAAGGCAGGGAAGAGCTGCTCCTGGCTGCGCCGTGAACGCAATGGCCATTTAACTCTTGAACGGGGCGCGGCCCCCGCTCAGGAGCTAAACCAGCACCCCCGCGTCTGACATCAGACATGGGGGGGCGTGTCGGGGCCGCGAGGCACGGCCCCTGATTGGGTGTGGCCCAGGTTGTTTGAACCCGTTCACCCAATGGTGGCTCCGCCCCGTCCACGTTGCATTCAAAGTCATGGACCAGCTTTAATGACTGTTTCCGTCAGTTCTCAAATTGTGGGGGATAGGGGTGGGCAGAGGGGGCCCAGTCCTCTTACCTTTTGTGATGGCCCTCTTTAGCTGTGATTTTGGAGGTTATTAATTTTTGAGAATACAGAGAAAGTTTAGCTGAAAGAGGGAGAGTCAGAGGTGGTTTGTGGATTTCATTAAGGGTCCCCCACCAAAATATGAGCACTGAATCATGCAACTTTTTTAGATTGTGAGCCCTTTGGGGACAGGGATCCATCTTATCTTATTTATTTATTATTTCTCTGTGTAAACCACCCTGAGCCATTTTTGGAAGGGCGGTATCGAAATTGAATAAACAAACAAACAAACAAACAAACAAAACAACAACAACAACAACTGATCTCTCCATGTGAGATGACTTCTAAAACCCAGGCTAGTCAAAGGTTTCACCACTTATTGTGCTACCCAGTTTTTGCATTCTTCCCAGCAAGGTTTGTGGTATGACAGCTGAACAGTTCATAAAACTAGATTCCATTCAGTTTCTTAACTAAAGGTCAAACTAGATGTGATGGGCACTGCCCCCCCCACTCCCCCGCCAGAAGAAATAGTAGCTTCAGGGAGAATCAGGACTGAGACTATGGTAAAGTGGGGGGGGGGGGCACACCTCTTTTTAAATTATTATTATTTTTAAAAAAGCTTTACCCCTGCACTGTGGTCCTGATGAAAGTGGCTGCTATTTGCCTTGGGGAAGGGAATCTCCCATAGTTTGACCCTATGATGTGGCAATCATTTTGATGCAATCATTGCCAGATGACACTTTGCATTAAGGAAAAGTCACCAGCATCATTCTGAACAAAGCTGAGCTGTTAGACAAAACTTGTAATGTTAAAAGAAGTTGAGCAATGGGTAAGAGATCTCAACTGTCTCCTACATTCTATAGACATATCTATAGAATGTAGGAGACAGTTATATTACAGAATTAGTAATATTAAAAAGATGGCAGCAGAGTAGATTGCCAGTCCTGATTCGAGTACAACTTGATGCACTTACCATCACAAATGAGTAACCTATCCAGAGGGATCTCCAGCCTTCTGGACATGGTGGAATTTGGACTGTTTGACTGTGAACTGCCATCACCATAGCAGGAGCTTCACACACAGTACACCTAAGGAGAAGAAGAAATAAAAGCTGCAAAAATTCCACTGTGTGGAAATGTTGTTGTAATATGTCCAGACAGTAAGTGTCACGAGCATTTCCTAGTAGTGATCCTAACTGAAGGCAGAATCCCTTCCTACTTCCTGCCTGTACTTCTTGTTGAACTTGTCTCTTCCTGTAACTCAAAGTCGTCTTAGCCTATAATGGCTGCCTTCCTCTGAACTCTCATGACATGGTGTCAGAAGTCTGTTTAACAGAAAACGGCTCACTTTCCTGCACCAGAAGCTTTCAGTTTTGACAATCCTGCTGCCTGGCCAGAATGGAAAGAAAGAGTTGCTTGCTTCAGACTAGCTACAAAGCTCCACAAAGAAGAAGGTCCTGTGCAAGTAAGTTCTCTTCAACAGCATCTATAAATCTTTTACCTTTGCTGAAGAGGGTCAAAAGAATGACTATGAGACTCTCTTGGCTAAATTTGATGCCCATTTCATTCCAAAATGGAATGTGCTCTATGAGAAGGCTTGCTTTTATCAAAGGACACAGCAGTCTGGGGAAAACACTGAGTCATTTGTTAGAGGGCTGTATGAACTCTCTGAGCACTTTTTTTGCTCAGAGGAAAGATTTTGCAGACAGGAAGGAAGAACATCTCAGACAGGCTTGATCTTGGAATTCTAGATAGAAGAATTGCTATCAGAGCGAATGCAACTCACAGAAAATCTAACTCTTCATAAACTATTGAAATGGCAAGGCAATCAGAGCTGATAAAAGCACAGTTCAGGAAGTAGAGGAAACCTGAAACCAGTTTGGAAGAAACAGCCTTTTCTCCACAAAACCCTAACAGCAGAAAGAGCAACTCCTTTGGAAATGCAAATTTTAAGTATGTAGCTGCAAGGCCTGGACAAACGAAACCCAAAGTAAAGCAGCCCAGCTATTTCAAAAGCACACTGCAGCAAAAAGGCATACAGTCCCAGTCTGCATGTACAAGATGTGGGAGGATGCATAACAGAGGAATTTGTCCTGCTAGAAATGTTTAAAAAGAAATATTTAAAAAAAACAGTGCAAGAAATGTTAAAAAAAATAGGGCACTTTGCAATTGCATATCATTATGGTACAAGATGTTTCCAAAGGACCAATTTTTCTTAGGCTGTGTGTGTGTGTGTGCCCGCGCGCGCAAAGACTCTGAACCTACATGGAAGATTGATTTAATTATTAATGGAAACACTGTAAATTTCAGAATAGATTTAGGCACAGATGTCTCAGTTATCTCAGAGGAGACCTATGCTGGCCTCCAGAATCCTCCTCCACTACACAAAGCAGAGACTGTTCTACACAGCCCAGGATGTTCCCTAGACAGTATTGGACACTTTATAACACAAACCAGTCATAAATGCAACCAATATGAGTTTTCTGTGTATGTGATTAGAGCCCATGATCTCGACAATCTCCTCAGTCATGGAGTAGCTACCAGAATGGGACTGATGAAAGCAGTGGGAGAAATAGGAGTATTTGGGGACATTGGCCTACTCAAGGGAGACCCTGTGGACATTGTCTTAAGTCAGGATGGTAAGCCATATAGTGTCCATGCTCCCCACATGATTCCCATTCCCTTACTCCACAAAGTGGAAATAGAGCTGGAAAGAATGAAGGCACATGGCATAATTAAAGAAATCACAGAACCTACACCATGGTGCACTCCAGTGGTACCAATCACAAAGAAAAATGCAAAAATCTGTATCTGTGTAGATCTGAAAAGGCTCAATGAAGCAGAGAAAAATATTTACTCCCAATGCTGGAAGATCTACTTCCAAAAGTGACGGGAGCCAAAGTATTTTCCAACTTAGATGCTTCAAGTGGCTTCTGGCAAAGACCTGTGACAGATCAGAGTGCCAAACTAATGACATTTATAACACTCTTTGGAAGATTCTGTTTCCAGTGCATGTCCTTCGGGATCACCAATGCTCCTGAGATCTTCCGGAGGAAGAAGACAGAACTCCTTTGGGGCATAAAAGGGGTCATTGTTCTCTTGGATGACATTTTAGTACCTGGCACATCACTAAAAGAGCATGATAAAACTCTAACCCTTGTCCTAGACCTGATCTAGGAGTCCAGGCTTAAACTAAACAAAGAATAATGCCTTTTCCACCATACTGAAATAGAGTTCTTAGGATAAGTGATTACAGAACAGGGTATGAAGCTATGCCCAGAAAGTAAAAGCCATTAGAAATTTAAAAGCACCAACAAACATCATTGAATTGAATTGAATTAGGAATGGTGAATTATCTCAGTTGATACCTGCAGGACCTCTCCATAGAGACATAGCCACTAAACTTGCTACTGTGATCCAATGCATCCTGGAGCTGGGGGCCAGATCAAGAGGCCACCTTTATGAAAATAAAGGACATGATCTCAAATTCTCCCATTTTGCTCCTCTATGATCCTAGCAAGCCTACAATGGTTAGTACTGATGCAAGTAGTTATGGACTGGGTGGTGTTCTCCAGTTATGCAGGTCAGTGTGGATGCCGGTTGCATTCCGTTCTAGGACCCTTACAGAAACAGAACAACATAATGCACAGATAAAGAATGCCTAGCCAATATTTGGCATGCGAAACCTCCTACAGATATCTGTGTGGTCTACCTTCCTTCAGACTGCTCACTGACCACAAACTCTTGGTGACCCTAATAAAGGGGAAAGATTTGGATCAAGCACCATTACGATGCCAACGACTTTTGATAAGAATGATGAGGTTCAACCCAATAGCTGAATATGTTCCAGGGGAAAAGCAGATGCCTTATCATGTAGTCTCATACAGCAGAAAACTCCTACGACCTAAAGGAGGAAGTACAAGCTTATGATGATGCAATATACATCTTCACGGAAACATCTGACAAGCAGCTTTTTCAGATCAGAACAGCATGATCCAGAACTTCAAGAGGTCTTATAGTATATCAGAAATGGGTGGCCTGAATATATCAGTGACACTTCAGAGCTATCTAAGCAATACTTTTGTAAATGTGGCCAACTTAGTGAATCAGATGGACTGTTAACCAAAGGAAATCGTATTGTTGTGCCACAAACAATGAGGAAAGAAACCTTATTCACCAAGGCCATCCGGCTTTGGAAAAGACTTAAAAACCAAGGTCTCATCTTGTGATTACTGCAGAAAGAATTGACCAACTCAACGAAAAGAACCTTTAATTACCACACCTTTGCCTACTAGACCTTGGAAGAGACTTGCTGCAGACCTGTGCGAATTTCAAGGCTGACACTACTTGGTCATCATAGACTATTTTTCCAGATATATTAAGATACTTTCCTTGTGCACTATCATGTGTTTCAGCATCATTACCCAACTGAAGAACACCTTTGCCTGTTTTGGCATTCCAGAAGAGCTCGTGACAAACAATGCGCCTCAGTTTAGGGCAGCGGAATTCAAGCTCTTTTGCACGTCATTTAACTTTAACCATGTTACTACGAGTCCTCACTATCCTCAGGCAAATGGGGAAGTGGAGAGTGCAGTACAGACTGCTAAGAAAATGTGGATCAGTGCTAGGAGGACCCACATCTTGCTCTGCTACTCAAAAAGACACTTGTTGCACGTGTCTCTGGCCAGGGCTGTCCTTAGGGCAGGGTGACCGGGGCAATTGCCCCCCTGAGCCCTGCGCTGGCACAGGCCCCGCTCTGGGCACACTGCAGTGCAGCCTGCCCTCCTCTCTCCCCCAGTCCCAGCCACTAATCTTTCCCCACAGCCCAGCCGGAACCGATCTTTTGTGTCTGTGTGCAGCCTGAAAGCCTCGCAGGCAAACTGCTAGAGCTTCTTCTCAAGAAGCAGGCAGGCAGAGAGTGCCCAGTCCCAGAGCTCTCTGCAGACCGTCTGCCCAGCTCAGCCTTAGTAATGGAGGTATGATGTGATTTCCGTTTTGTGGTTATCTCCCTCGCCCTTGAATATTTAGGGATTGGCTTGCCATAGGGCTTTGGTATTGAGCAGAGATGTAGGGTAGGGTGGGAGGAATATGTATATTTAAATTGAAGTGGATTGGACAAACTGTTGGTTTTAAAAACAACAACAACATCCAAAATCCTATGAGTGGCTTGTTTCATGGCGGAAAAACTTCTGGAACAAACAATACATAATTTATTTATTTATGAATACACTATGCTCATGTTGATTTGCAACCCAGAAGGTCTGAGAACTGTGAAGCATGTGTTGTGCTTTTATTTTATTTTTCTTTAGAAATGCCAAGCTGGTTGGCCACATCCAAAAGCCTCACTTGCACTATGTACACTGTATGTCATCAGTCAGTATGATTCTGTAATGATATGAAATGTTAAGGAGGCCCCGCACATGCTGATTTGCCCCCAGCCCTGCACCCCCCTAGGGATGGCTGTATCTCTGGCCATCTGAATCATGTTTGAAGCAGCTGTCAATTGCCTGTTTGTGAGAAGAGGTTGTCCAGAGGTTTGCCAACTCTCCCCGCCCCCCAACTTAATTGAAGATCTGTAGGTACAGCCACTCAGCCTGCTGGACAGGCTGTTTACTGAAGCAAACGGACTGGGTTGTTTGCTTACTGAAGCAGAAAGTGACACACCCCTGAATTGTGCAACTTGTTTGGCATTTCATTTCGACCCTTGACCAGTGCAGTTGCTGGGTTTGTAGCTGCCTCGCCTCCTGCTGCCACCCCTGCTCACAAATGCAGTGCACCGGTGCTTTCCTGCCCTGAGTGGTTGGGCGGGAAGGGCAATCCACATGTTGCCTAGGAGTTGCTCCTTTCCCCAGCCTCCTGGGAACTTCCTCCCTTTCTGTGGCTTGCAGGGCAGTGATTGTTAAAGCAAAGTGCCTACCCCTGCCAGTTGCTTCAGTTTCTCAGGCCCAGCTGGAAAGAGAGGGGGAAGGCAGGAGAAATGCTGACTCTTGCTCCTTCCTTCCTGAGCTCCCTGTGTTGTGCCTAATGTCCCTGGCTAGGGAGGTTAGTGCGGGGAAAAGAGAAGCAGGAATTAATGAAGTGGGGCAGGGGGAAGTAAACAAAGTCAGAAACTGCAACTCAGGAGAGTTCCGGGAATACCCTGTGCTTCTAAGCAAAAGACAAAGTAGGTTTGCGAGGGCAGGGATGCCATTCCCTCAGTGAAGTCAAAAGACAGCCCTGCCTTCCAGCAGAAGGATGCGCTTTCCTGAAGGTGGAGATGGTGTCTGGTCTCCTCAAGGATTGCTGAATAGATGCTGAGGTTGCTATTAGCATTCTGAATGGAGCAAGGAAGAACAGCAGAAGCAAAGAAGATATTAAGGCTACGCACACGAGCAGCCCTACCAAGGTTAAGGAAGCCCTACCTGAGTAGGGCTGCTCATGTGCAGCTCTGGGATCGAGGCAGATCCTGGTGCTGCCTCCTCTGCAATCCTGAGTTTTGTACTCAGGCTTTTGCCTGGGTTAAAAGGCCCAAGCGCAAGCAGTCCTGGCGCCTAGAACACCCAACTCCCAGGGGACTCCCCCAATGCATCGCGCTCATCACACTGTGCATTGTGGGATTCCTGGAGGCCGGGATGAGTCTCGGCCTCCAGTGATCTGCATTTCAGGGAGCAGTGTCGAATGTGTGGGCACATGATGAAGTGCTCACGAGAACCGTCTGGGGGTGGGGGGGAAGGTAGGTGGAACCCTGCCAGGGATCGTGTGAATAGCTTTATTATTTGCTCTGAAGCCAGAGCATGGCACCAAGTGCTTTTCATGAAATTATTAGGTACTGAACTGCCAAAACATGGTATTTGGATTCCAATATGGCAGCTATATGCACTACTTGCCAAACTGGGAACTTAACTTTTCTGACCTCGATCTGAAACCCATGTTTGCTGCTTGTAGCAATGAATTTTCTATGAAATAAAAATCCAGAGACTACTTTGGTCAATTATAGTCTACTAGTTGCAGAAATTATCACCTACCTTCAAGGAGCAACCTTGGAGCAGCTTTTGTAAACAAGGACTGCAAGGAAATAATTGAACAGAACCAAGAATGTGAAACCTTCAAGCATTTTCTGCTTTTGCATTATTATTAAGTGGAACCCAGGAGAAAAATGTCACATTAGATCTGAAATCTCATGTGTTACAGTAGTAGAGAAGGGACAGAATAGGGCTCCAATGGGCAGCAGGAAGATGAAATGTAGGGTTGAGAAGGTCTTGTCAGATTAGCTTTTTTGTTTGGTACAGTGTATTCTGTTGCTTTCACAATGGGGTTTTTTGGTTAGGTTTTGTTTTGAGGACATCTCCTTGTGTGTTTGACATTTTCTACTCCTTTTTCTTTATATAGTTTGCATCTTGTGTAACTGTCACTGACACTGTATTGACTGTGTAATCATTGTCAATGGTTTTCATTGTTCACTCCTTCCCAGTTCTTTCTCTTGCCTTCTTCCCCCCAAATATCCAGGGGGGAAAGGAGTTCTAGCATCCCATGACTACAAAGTGTATGTGCTCTCTGCTTCTACAGGGGTAGCTTTTGCTTTTGGGGAAAGGTCTGGGCTCCACCCACAAGCTAACATTTTTGGGCATGCCTTGTGGTCCCTCCCAAGACCCCCAAATGCCCCCTTAATGGAAGCTTGCAGAAGCTCGGCACCTATACACACATTCCTCCATAGTAGCAGTAGATTAATAGAAGACTGTAAAGTTCCTGATCCTTCTGGTAGGTATTGATTGTGGTCCAATTATGCAAGTTAAAGATGATTCCCTTTCACTGGTCCACAATGCAAATAAAGTTTGAAGTATCATTATTTTTATTTAATGTATATGCTGCCTGACTCCAAAGGCTCTAGGTGGTTCACAAAAATAAAAATGTATCTATAAAATAAGCAAAAAGCTCCAAGTGCATGCAAATAATTAGTAGTTTGTAGTGATAATAAACATAAAGCAGGGTGGGGTGTGGGGTTAGAGCAAATTTCCTTCTTCCCAAACTGTAAAGTTCTGCATGTGCCTTGTGAATCTTTTGACCAATATATCTGTATATATTAGCAAATTACTCACCTACTGATGAAAGGCCTGATGCTCTCTCCTGTAATGGGAGCCATACTCATTGGCATTGGCTCAGGGGTAGACAGCCAGTAAGAATAGTCATTCCTCGAGGCAAAATTGCACACATTGTTGATGTTGCAGAACAGGAAAGGCATTGTGCTGAATTTTCGTAGACAGCTCCCTGCTGTGCCTGAAACAGCAAAAAATTAAAAGGGTTTTAACCACAAGCCTTTTTTAATGGGGCTTCCACACTAGCCCATTTCTCCAGAAGTACCACCCTTGTGTCACTTGCTTTATATGAAGAAGCCACACTCCATCATTGTTAACCTTCTGTACTCCGGGGTTTTCTGCATTCCCCAGTCTAATTTGTGGTGTTTAATTTGTAACACAACTGCACTGCCAGTCTGTCTACTGTGTACTGACAAAGTGCTAGTGATCCACGTGGTGAGACAAGTGGTTTGTGCTGTGGCTGATTAAAACCCGCCTTCCTGCACTGCTTGCTCTTCATATCCAGATGGCCATTATATGTCTCAGAATGTTAGAACTGGAAAGGGCCTTGGAGGTCTTCCAGTCCACTCCAACCCAGTGCAGAAATCTGCCAAAGCATCCTTGACTTATGGCTATCCAGCTTCCGTCTGGGAACCTCTAGTGAAGATGAGCTCACCAGTTCATGAGACAAAACTGCTCAAATGTCAAACAGTTCTTATGGTTAGAGCTTACAAGTTTGGCAACCTGCTTCCTGCTCCATTAATGTTTGAAAATGGGAAATCTTACTTACTATAAATACCTATGCTAGGTAGGAAGAGCAGTTAGTATCCTTCAGGATACACCTCCCACTTGGATTAGGAGGCAGGGCTAATTGAGTTGACTCCCCTGGGAGAAGATCCACAATTCCCCAGATCAGACCTGGAAATAGCAAGTCCCCGAGAAACAACAAACTGTTACCAGGAAAACAATGCCAAGTGGCAACCAGAAGGTGTACAGATGAAGAAAAAGGAAGAAGGACCTATCCCTAGAAATTCTACCTACCTCCCCACATACAGTCTATCATCCAGAAGGATGAACCAAGCCCCAATTCCAAAACAGCGACAAGAAAAATGGTTTTAAGCATGAGTTTTAAGCATGAAGAAGCATTTTGGCTATGGGTTAAAATGGTGGTCCCGAAGTTATGTAATACCTGAAGCTTAATAAGCACCACTCCCTTGAGAGAGTGCTCTGTGTTTCTATGCAACAACAGATCCAACTTGGACTGCAATCTAATATACTGTTCAAGGCTGCCATCTGCTGTTTCAGAGTATTAGTACATAGTACTATGTACTATGTAGGAATTCTCCTCCTGTGGGCTAATACTGTAGGAATTCTCCTCCTGTGGGCTAGAAATTTTCTCCTGGAAGCCAGAGGAGTGGAAATGGCCTCTGTGGAATAGCTATACTCTGTTAGTCATTGCTGCTCAGCCTCCAAGCTGTTAATTTGAAAACATCCAAGTGAGAATGAGATACTGCACTCTGCATTAACAAATCCGGCCAGCTCAGCAGAGTACCCTGTTGCTGTACCAACAACTTTAGCTGTGGGAATTGTGGTCTCCTTGGCCAGTGAGGCACTATCAGAATGGATCCTGGAGTTTGACTGTCAAGTTCAAAGTCAGAGAGCCTGTTTGTTTGTTTTCATGATAAAGACCAGAGGCAGAACATATCTACCAAAAACCTGTCTAGATGGTTGAAGGAGACTATTATAAAGCAGTACAGAAGGTGGCTCCCCAAGACATCATGACCCACTCCTTGAGGGGGGCAGTCACATCTGCAGCTTTCAGGGGCTGTTTGCCATGGGATGGGATTGCCATTGGATGGCCCTAACAAAGATGGTCACTGATTCAGGTAGCAAGACTGCAGATTATGCAAAATTTCTCAGACTCCATTTGTCACAGGTGTCCTTGACAATGAGGTCTCCCTCCCTCCCTGCTGTTGAAGGGAGAATGGCCACGGGTGCGTCCACTGTATGTATAGTGATGTGCTTCATGATGGTGTCAGGCAAGGAGCACAACAACAAATATTCATATACCGCTTTTCAACAAAAGTTTCCAAAGTGGTTTACATAGAGAAATAACAAATAAATAAGATGGATCCCTGTCCCCGAAGGGCTCACAGTCTAAAAAGAATCCTAAGATAGAGATGCCAGCAATAGTCACTGGAGGTACTGTGCTAGGGGTGTATAGGGCCAGTTACTCTCCCCTGCTAAATAAAGAGTACAACTTGTTAATGATATACAGGTGAAACTCGGAAAATTAGAATATCGTGCAAAAGTCCATTAATTTCAGTAATGCAAATTAAAAGGTGAAACTGATATATGAGACAGACGCATTACATGCAAAGCGAGATAAGTCAAGCCTTAATTTGTTATCATTGTGATGATCATGGTGTACAGCTCATGAAAACCCCAAATCCACAATCTCAGAAAATTAGAATATTACATGGAACCAAGAAGACAAGGATTGAAGAATAGAACAATATCGGACCTCTGAAAAGTATAAGCATGCATATGTATTCAGTACTTGGTTTGGGCCCCTTTTGCAGCAATTACTGCCTCAGTGCGGCGTGGCATGGATGCTATCAGCCTGTGGCACTGATGAGGTATTATGGAAGACCAGGATGCTTCATTAGCAGCCTTCAGCAATTCTGCATTGTTTGGTCTCATGTCTCTCATCCTTCTCTTGGCAATGCCCCATAGATTCTCTATGGGGTCAGGTCAGGCGAGTTTGCTGGCCAATCAAGCACAGTACACTGTATACTTTTCAGAGATCCGATATTGTTCTATTCTTCAATCCTTGTCTTCTTGGTTCCATGTAATATTCTAATTTTCTGAGATTGTGGATTTGGGGTTTTCATGAGCTGTACGCCATGATCATCACAATTATAACAAATTAAGCTTGACTTATCTCGCTTTGCATGTAATGCGTCTGTCTCATATATCAGTTTCACCTTTTAATTTGCATTACTGAAATTAATGGACTTTTGCACGATATTCTAATTTTCCGAGTTTCACCTGTAGTGAAATGACCTGCTTTGTGCTGGACTATTCCACTAATAGAATAGGAACAGGGAAAGGAACAGTAAGTGACTTGGAAGGAGTCTGAGGAAAAAACCTCATTGACCCTGGGTGGTAGGGAGGCTGCAGCATCAGGGGCTGGGGTGCATCCTGCAGAGGTAGCATTCTTGTAGCCTTAGCCAAGAACCTGGGAACAGCCAAGTCATTAAGTCATCACTTGGCCCTGTCTCTTCCTGCCAAAGCTCCCTCTGGGGACTGATAGTCTCATCCCCAGAGTTTGTGGGAAAGCTTGGCCCCTCAGGTTTGGAAAGGGTACCTGGGACTTCTTGAGTAATCCAAGGTGTGCCCTGCCCCCACACTGACCACTGCCATATGGGAGATGTGGAGCACAGCATCCAGGTAGCTCATCACACTGAGGCCTCTCCCCTCAGCCGCCAGGCTGTGAGATGGAAAGGGTCCAGTTGAGGGTGTCCCACCATGCCCTGGGTCAGCAGATCCAGACAGCCTGGAATAGTCCACCCGTCCTGGACTGCTAGATGCAAGAGATCTGGAAACCATGGGCAGTGAGGCAAATGAGGAGCGACCAGAACCACCTCTGCCTGCTCTGTCTGGATCTTCAGTAGCACCTTGGATAGAGGAACCAGTAGAAATGTCTAGAACAGTCCCCATGGCCAAGGGACAGTCAGCGCATCCGTCCCTATATTCAGAGAACATGGCAGGCATGTGAAGAAAAGATTCAGGTGTGCATTTTCGCCCAAGGCAAACAGGTCTACCTTTGGCAGGCTGGAGTGATTGATGAGCTGCTGGAATGATGTCTGATGCAAGGCCCACTCCAACTCCACTACTGAATTCCTGCTGAGCCAATCTGCCAACACATTGGCGACTCCTGCTAGATGTTCCACCCTGATCGACAGCAGATGTGTCTCCCTGTGCAGGAATCCAGACTTTGTGTCTCCATGTTTGTTTATGTAGGCCTCTGTGGATATATTGTCAGTCCTGATTAGAACATGATGCCCCTGAACCGCAGTTGAATGCCAGCAGTGCCAACCTTGCAGCCCTCAATTCCAGCCATTTGATGTTTCTTTTTGACTACTCCACAGACCAGATTCCCTGCAAAGTCCTATCTCCCATGTGTGCTCTCCATCCCATCAGACTGGCATTCGTGATGATCATCAGGTGGTCCGGGGCTGAAGGTTGGTGCCTTCCCTGAGCTGACCAGTCCACAGCCACCAGTCCAGAGACACATACACTGCCCTCTGCAATAGAAGGTGGGACATCAGGGCAATCTGTTCCTGGAAGGGGAGAAGGAGACGCTGAAGGGGCTGGGAGTGGAGGTAGGAGCAAGGCACCAAATCCTGACTTGAAAGCAATGTGCCCAATAGGCTGGCCATCTCCATGAGGTCTGCTGTAGCCTTGGCTCTAAGACTGCTGACAGAATCTTGAGCTGCCTCTTCTGTGTCAGGCAGACCTGATGGAACCTAGTGTCTATCATCACCCCCAGATGATCCAATACCCGGGACAGAGACCAGGAACTCTTCTCCAGGTTGTTCATAAAACTGTGTTCCCACAGGCACTCTAAGGTGGTCTGGATGTATCTCATTGCCTATTCCCTGGACAAATATTGCACCAGAATGTCATTTAGAGAGGGGAACAGATGCCCTGTTTACTCAGATTTGCCACCAATGCCTTAGTAAAGACCCGAGCAGCCAACACCAACCTGAACAGGAGGACACACAGTACTGAAAGTGTCTCATGCCATAGATGAACTGAAGGAAATTTCGGTGTAGTTTTCTGATTGGATATGAAGATAAGCCTCAAACAGGTCAATCGATGCAAATAAGTCCCTGTGATGAATGCATTCCTGGATGGGCTTGAGTGCTTCCATCCTAAAGTGTCTCTTCTTGAGGAACTTTTCTGCCACTTCAGATCCAGTATTCTGCTGGTGTCAACATTATTCTTTGGTACTAAAATAAAAATAAAAATGGAATAGACCCTGGAGTGGATGTGGCAATGCGGAACCGGTTCTATGCTGTTGATTTCAACCAGATGTTGGATCACTCACAGAAAAGCCTGGTGTTTTTCTGGGTTCTGTGACAGCTGAGAAGTCCTCCACCCACAGGTAAATGGCTCTGGAGAAAACAGAATTGGTAACTAACACTCTGAAGGCCACAGCCAAGGCCTCAAAGGACTTGCATAAGGCAGCTTCAAACTTGTCTGTCTCATGGGTCTTTAAGGCCATTTTCCCCTTCGGAATGGAGGACCACAGAGGATTATAAGGCAGCAACAGGGGTATCCATGGTGGGAACCTTGAGGGATTCCATAACCGTAGCAGGCAGAGTATACAGTTTGTTAGGGATCATATGAATCTGTCGTGAT
Source organism: Hemicordylus capensis (assembly GCF_027244095.1). Lineage (NCBI taxonomy): Eukaryota > Metazoa > Chordata > Lepidosauria > Squamata > Cordylidae > Hemicordylus > Hemicordylus capensis. Next base: position 243,183,485 of record NC_069657.1, on the reverse strand, counting down.
CTAGCTGGGAGATCCCATTCAGATTTCCTGATCCTGTCAAAGGATTCTGAGAAAGGGATGATGAGAGGGAAAACTGCCACAGCCCCCACAGCTGAATCGGATTGCTTCCAAACCTGTGAAGCCCTAGCCAAGAGGGTAGGAAACAACTCCATTTGGAAAAGCTTGTCCTATGTGTAATTGGAAGAAAAGGTCACCTCTTCGTCTGACAATTCACCCTCTGCCTACTGGTGATAGACAGTTCAGAGCTGTCAGATTAATCACAAGCTCTCGTGCCCACGTCTGTGCCCAGAGTGACCAACCCAGTGGCGGGGAGCAGGGACTTGCTCTTCAACCAAATCCTTGCTCTTTTGCTTACATTTATGGTGCTTGGAGGAAGGGTGAGGGGAAAGCGAGGATGAAGAGACATGAGAAGATGGGGAAGAACTGCTGGATCTGCGTCTCCTAGACTGCGCTTGTTCCATCCCCTATGGCCGTACTTCCTCTTGTGCTTCTTCTCCTCCATGCTTTTTTGCAGGAGTCCAAGAGCAAGAGGGTTTGGGGTTCACAGTTTCCACATGAATGGGCACCCCTGGATTCCCTAGCCACCAGCTCCTTAACCCACTTGGTAAATTGTGGGTTGGCATCTGCCCTGCTGAGATCAGGAAAAGGAAGGGCGGGGGATAATTGGACATTCACTCACCCCATCCATAGTAAGTGGTAGGTTTGGTGCCAATGTGGCAGAGGAGGTGCTGCCATCAGAGAACTCTCCTGTCCTCTCCAAAACTAGTCCACAGTCTACACTGCAGAAGGGGAGGGAGGAGAGCCAGAAACAGGCCTGCAGACATGTGGCCCCAGGAGGAAAAAAAGGTGCAGTACGATTGGCCTGGCCAATCCATGTGGCAAGGCCCTAACTGAAGGCCCTAACCATGTGGCAAGGCCCTAACTGCCCATGTGGGGCAGCCTTGGGGGGGAAACCATGGTTGGTCAGCACTGATCAAAACTCGGCCCTGTCCCTGTGTAGGGCCCCGGCCCTAACTGAAGACTAATTGAGAGGGCAGGGAAAAGAGGAGAAGCCAAGGAAAAATCGCGGGCTCAGGAGAGCTCCACAAAATCTTACCGACCTGCTCACTAGGCAGGGCTGGTCTGGGGAAGGCAGGGCGGCCCCTCCCCAAGTTGACCCTGCCTATCACTCTGAGGGAGGGACCTAAACCAATCGGTGGAATACCCTCTGGGAACCTCTGGAGAATCTGATTGCTGGTCACCTGATGATGTGATGATCGTGAGATACGACCCGTAGGGAAACTGTTTAGGGAGATGCCCTCCTCTAAGATCCACCCTAGTGCAAAATATGCTCAATTGCTAGTTGACACTTTACTTTATTATGCTACGGTGTCTTACCCAAGTCTTGGCCATGGGCTCTTTCATTTCCTTGTACGTAAAGTAAGGAATACCCATAGTACATTAGCCTTGTTCCAGATGGACATGATGGCTCTTCTGTGGTTTGACTGTGCCTGGTCACGAGGAAGCCATGAGCTACAGAGGGAGCGCCTGGTAGACCCATTGACCCTGGTATGCCTTCAGGGCCAGGTGGGCCAGGAAAGCCTCTAGGACCTGAAAGACAGGAATTGTATTTCAAAGATCAGGTTCAAATGCCACACTAAACCATGATTACTATCTTGTGGGCTCCCCCTCCCCTTTGTGTGCAAGGAGAGGAGATTCGCAACTTCCAGTTCTGGTTTAAAACAAACCAAGATTTGTCACTGTCTCTAAAGACAGCAAACTATACCAGCCACAGCTGGAATGAACAAGCTAGGCTTGTTCACAATCTGCAGTTAACACAAAAGGGAATGTTTCAGGTTTGTATACCAAACCCAAGATTGTGTTAAATCAGGAATGAAAGCTGCAGATTTCTTTCTCTTGCATGCAAGGGGGAGTGTGTGAGCCTGAGACTCATGATAATAATGCTAACCCATGGTTTAATCACTATTTAGTGTGAAGTCTGAACTCAGCCAGTGGATATTGATATTGTGAATAAAATATTATAGCTTTATTTTACTAGGTATTTTAAATATTTAGGCTGCAAACCTATGCAGACATACCTGGGAGGAAACCACACTGAACACACTTCTGAATAAAAATGCACAGGATCGTGCAGTTAAGCAGAGTACATCGCATACTGATTATCAATAGATATAATTCAAATTCGTTCACTCACACTAAGGAATTAAGATTTGTTAAAGCCTCTGATAAGCCCCAAACATAACAATTAATTCAAAGCCTTTTCACATCTTCAATAATGGAAAAGTTACATTTTGTTAAAAAGACAGAGCCGTCAGGACTTTCTACCCATGCTAGTTCTAAATGACAGCACTACCTTAATACTCAAAGAATTAAGAATACTAGCTGACCCTGCACAGAGCATCTGTGCGCTCTTTGGGGCCGGCGGTTACCTCTCCCCCCCCCGCACCTTCTGCTCCAGTCTCTGCTTCCAGGCCCCCACTGCCACTTCTGCCACCCAATTTCTTTCCCCCCTCCTGAGCCTTGCCTCCGTTGCCAGGTCCGGCTCCGCCTCTGGCCTCCGTATCCTGGGTGCGCCTCAGCCAATCAGGTGCGTCCGCTGCCCAGCCAATCAGCTGGGCGCTGGGACGCACATTCCAAGGCACACCCAGGAGAATTATATAGATAGATCTTACAAGCTAGTTGGTTTTATCTATATCATCATTGTTTCACACATCCATTGAATGTTGCCTAAGTGCTCTATCACTGCATGCTAATGCAAACTATGCTACCACATTTGCACTGCATCTCAGCACAATTGGCAGAACTATGTCTATTTCGGCATTTGGATAGCATCTGCTCAAGTTTGTCCATAACAATGTCCCTCGTCTTGGGGATTCAAAATATTTAGATAACTTTAAAACAGCATCATGAAAAGGTGCAGTACAGATACTGAACTGTAAGTACAGGTGGTGTAATGTATTGTGCAGTATCTGAACATAGTTTGCCTTTGTTTTCAATTCATCCTCCCACCATCCCTTTGTAATAGCTCTCAAGAACTTGACAAAAAATGTTCAGAAGACTTCAGATATTTAAGTTCTGTAGATAGATATTTGAACTTTCAGGCTATACCTGGAAGAAAATCGAACACTTATTAAATTATATAATTGTTTTAATATGTATTAAACTATGCAATTTTATTAACATTTACATTAATGTAAACATACAGCTTATCCCTGCAATGGAAGACTGTCTCTTACCTGGAGGACCAACAGGACCAGTTTCTCCTTTCTGACCAGGTGCTCCATCATATCCTGGAGTGCCCGGGGATCCAGTTGGACCCACAGGTCCTGTAACACCTATTAAAATGAAGGTGTGTCATTCCTCTTGATGATCCAAGTCACTGTTGTTTGGAATAAGGGAAAGAACAGTACTCCATGGTCTCCTTCTAGACCAGGGTTTCTTAACCTTGGGCCCCTAAATGTTGATAGGCTACAACTTCCATCATCCCTAGCCACAATGGACATGGCTGGGGATGATGGGAGTTGTAGTCCATCAACATCTGGGAGCCGAAGGTTAAGAAACCCTATTCTAGACAAATGTATGTTCTCATTGTATGAAGCACAGCTAAGAGTGTTTCCCCCCACCTGTGCTGTCTCCAAAACTGCTGCTGCCCTGTGCCAGCGGTTTTGGAGTCAGTGCTGGCAGGGGAGGGTAAAAGCCCCCTCCTGGTCCCTTAATGGTAATCCCCCCACACTGCACCGGCCCAGTGCCGGTTCGTGCACATCCCTACTTCCTTGATAACATGTCTGCTCAATCCCTCCACCAGAGTGTGGGAGAATCCTCCAGGTGTACCCCTGTGATTGAGAGTCAGTAATGCTCTGGCAACTGATGACATGGTCTGTTTCCCAGTGAAGAATGCTTTCCTTGGTTCTTCCTTGTCAGTTCATTATATGTCTGTCCTGATCAGGATATGGGCCCCTTGCAACTTCAGCCAGACCGCTACTAGGGTGAGCTGAATCACTCTGACCTCCTGGCAACTGCTACTCTTCTGGGTTTCTGTACTGGACCAATGTATCAGCAGCACCCCAGATGGACAGCTGGCATCTGTCATGAACGTAATCCTCTCTGGGATCTCTAGGCTGACGCCCATAGATAGTCATGATGGTGCCACCCTCCATTTCAAGGACTTCTTCAATTTCTGTGACAGAAGTACAGCTCTGTAAGTCTGCTGCACAATTGTGGAAGCATGACCATTCCACTGCATCTTAGCATAATACATCATTATGCCAAGGAGCTGTGCTGCTTTCATCAGATCCACCATCTGGGATGTCTTCACTGGTATGAGCATGTCCAGATAATATCTGTGGGTGTCCAACATGATTCCCAAGTATTCTGTGTTCTATGAAGGAATTGGGGAGCTCTGTTCCAGACGGACCACAAACCCCAACTCCTCCAGGCATGGCATGATAAGCTGAACATCCCAAATGTCCTGCTGCCTTGACTTAGAACTTATCGAGATGTCATTAAGTTAAGGGTACATGAAGAGGTGAAGAGGAGCTACAAGCACCACCAGTTTCTTTGTAATACCCATGGGGTTGCCCTGAGGCCAAACAGTAAGGCACCATACAGGAAATTCCTGGGACAGTATGCAAAGCATAGAAACAACTAACCTTGTTGTCCTTTTGGGCCTGGATGACCAGGAAGTCCTTTGGGACCAACTGGACCTACAGAACCAGGTAAACCTGGTTCACCTTTCACAAGCTGGTAAGGGCCTGGAGGACCTGGTGGTCCTGGGAAACCTGTTGAAGTTAAAAAGATAAATAATATTAGACAATGTTTACTGATGCTTGTAGTGAAAGTCCTCTCAGCAGTTACAGTGTGTCAGTATTAACGTGGGGTGGGGGGAAACATGCCAAATTAAATGTATCCCACTGTATGAGGCACAAAAAACGTGCTCATAGTAGAGCCTATTAGGATGGTGCTTAATGTGATTTTGATAATTTCACCAGGTGCTGTCATTCTATTATTTGATTATTTTCAAAGAAATCAAGTTCTATGCGGGGGAGCGGGGGGAGAGCATGCTCTGAGTCCCAGGTAAGGAAAACATCATTAAAAGTAATCCATGTTTGCTAGTTCTTTAAAAAGGGCAAAAACATTAAAGTTTAAAGGGGGGTTGGGAGGAGTTATGAGCTATGGGATTGTACATTTGTACTCTTCTAAGACAAAATCTATCTGCCTCTGAAGACACAAACTGTGGTGGTATATTAGCAGAAACATCAAAAGACAATACTGATTGCCACAATCCCTATTTGAAAAATCATATACATTAAAAAAAGAAAGAAATGCAGCTAAGTCAAAATTACTTATTAGATGGTATTCAATACCTACAAGGCCCTACAACTAAACTGCTGAACGAAATGGATAAGAAAACAGATGCAGTGTCAAGAACAACTGGTGAGGCTTTAGAACTGGGCTTTCAACTGTGGTTTGAAATAAAACATCTTCCAGACAGAGAGGATGATCAAAGTAAAAACTAGAAAATATTGGAAATGACAAAAAAACTGGTTGAGATTTTGTGGGTTGAGAGAAAAGTGTGAAGGAGTGGATTTTAGATCATTTATAGTTATAAATGGTTATAAGACATAATCCCCTCAGAGCAGTTTTCAAACTTAAAAAAAATGCAACACTTCTGCCTCAAAGCTTCAGCTCAGGTACCCCATGTATGGATATATAATCACAAAGCACACACAAATCTAAATATCAGTTATAAGAGAGGCTACTACAGTCACTGGTTCACATTGCGCAGCCTGCAGGCAGCTCAGACCCAGCAGCTCTGGGTCAAGCACATAGAGCCCTCCCACACAGACTCCATGTAATGGCCACCAGAAACACAATTCTGAGTGTCAAGGTACAAAGCTCACATGTAGTCATGGGCTCAAAATGAACTTGCCATGAGGGTTGTAAGTTTAAATTCTATGTGGGGAAATGGTGAACCACCAAAGGATTCAAAAGCCTTCTCCTTTAAGAAAGTGCCAGGCATGTTGGTGCCAAGAAACAGAGGTCACCCAAGACAATCCAGAGTGCCATTCAGGTCACTACCTGCCACTTAAAGGTGCTGGTACTCAAACCCTGATCTAACTGACCTGGAGAAACCTCAAAATATCTTTAACTTCTAGCTGATGATGAGATCTGCCCTGACCTGACCACAAAGACAGGAAGGCCTACTATGTGCTCCATTTATCCTGTTGGTCATGGGCTTAGAGGAGAAAAGCAAGGTATTTGGTATGGCTGCTGGATACTCCTGCCACTCAGCCTCCAAACTGTCAAGTGGAAGGTCCTTGGATAAGGATGAACCATTGAGCCATGGAATAGAAGAGAAGGTCCGGCACTACTAGAAGCCTCCAGCTCACCTGAATGACAGATTCAACAAACCTGGGGACCATGGGCACCGCAGCCAGTAAGAGGCAATCTGGATGACCTCTGCTGTCTTGGTTTTGAGCTTCTGAAGAACCCTGGGCAACAGGGGCAACAGCGAGGAAATGTACAGCAATACCTGAGTCAAGTTTCCACCAGAACATCCACTCCCAGAGCTGCTGGAGATGGAGTTCAGGAGAACTGACCGATTTGGGCATTGCCTACTGCGGCAAAACAGATCCACCTCTGGACAACTACAATGATGTACTACCTGCTGGAGGACTAGAGGATCCAGCCTTCACTCTGACTCTTTGATCAACATTCCACTGCCAAATGCCTGTGCTGTTGTCTGATCAAGCCAGGTGCTCCACTTGTAGAGATAGAAGATGCTGTTCTGCCCATGATAGTAGGGTGCATGTCTCTTAGTATAGAGCCCCTGACCTTGTGCCTCCTTGTTAGCTGATGTAAACATTTGCCAAAATGTTTTCTGTCTACACAAGCACATGACACTCACTTCCTACATTCTGGAACATTTGAAGAGTAGCCTGATTTCCCTCAGCTCCAGGAAGGTGATGCTCCAGTGATCACCAGACGAGACCATGGCTCCCAAGTTGTCCAATTCCCTGTGTGAGCACCCCAACCAAACAGGTAGACGTCTGTGGTGATGATCAACTGGCATTTATTACCAGACTCACGCCCTGGGACCATCTCTGCCATGTCAAACAATACTCCAAGGTTCAATGAATTTCTGGGGGGACTGAAATCTGAAGTTGGGAATGGGACACAATTTGATCCAAGAATGGCAGTAGGATCCATTGGAGGGGGCATGAGTTAAAATGTAACCACAGGACCTCACAACAATGACATTGTTGCTCTGGACTGCGTGTAACAGCTGAAAGATTCTGTCTTGTCTCTTCTCTGTGAGGAACATCCTCAAATCCTGAAAGTCACTCCAATATGCTCAAGTCTCTGAACTGGATACAAAGAACTTTTTTATCCTGTTCACCACAAAGCCATGTGCCTCCAGGTGCTCAAGGTGATTTCCACAACCCTGAGCTCCTTTTTCCTTGATGGAGACCTGATCAGTATATCATCAAGATAGGTGAATGCCTTTTGCCTTGAAATGCGCCACTAGGGCCTTGATGAATATCTGAGGGCTGAGCACAGTCCAGTGGGCAGTGCCTTGTACTGGTAATGGTGCTGGTTGTAACAGAAGTGCAGGTACTTCCTGTGGCCCTCAGATAGGAATGTGTAGGTGTGCTTTGGACAAGCTGGTCAACACAAGAAAATCCTGCTTGTGCAGACACACCACAAAAGTCTGTAGATTCTCCATTCAGAATCTCCTCTTCCTCAAGAACCATTTCAGTCACTTGAGGTCTAGGATAACTTTGGAGTCTCATTCCACTTGAAAATTCAGGGGGCAAAGTGGAATAGACCCCTGAGTGGATGGAGTGTATTGGAACTGGCTCAATTGCCAGGATGTCCATAGATGCTGAATTGTTGACAGGAAGAGTTGATGTTTGCCTGGATCCTGAGAGCTTTGCGACATCACAAACTTGTTTGTGGGTCATGTTGGAAATTCCAGTGAATAACTGTGGCTACTCAATACCCACCTGTCTAGAGTTCTCTGCATCCACACCTGGGCAAATTTCAGCAGATGACACCCCGCCCCCCAACTGCCATCAGACCATCAAGGGTGGTGGTGGTTGGCATAATGCTGAGAACTGCTCCCTTGGAAAAGAATGATGAAGAATCTAAACTTGATTGGGAAGAGTGTGTACCCAAGTCAGTTAGTGTGACTAACAGGGTGCTAGTTCTTGGCCCTTCAATCTTCCTTCTCACCCATGAATAAGGCCTTCTTATCCTTTGTCTCCACCAGAATCACCTCCAGGGGTTGCCCACAGAGCTTGAATCCAGAGAAGGCGGAGTTGGTGAGCCTCGCTTGTGATGCAAAGTCAACATGCCAGTTACACAATCAATTTTTCTCTCTTTTCATGCTTTGGCTTCCATAGATATAGATTCAAACTGGACCATGTCCAGAGATGAATTAGCCAACAGTGCTGTAATTTTCTATCTTTGACTATCTAGTTGATTCCCTAGAAGCCAGCTCCTCTGCCCATCACACTGCTGTCCACAGGTCCAGAAAGGAGGGGAATAGGGAGAGGGTAGAGGAAGGGCAGAGGAAGCAAGAGAAGGGAGGAGGATGGGGAAAGGGCAGTGGGGAGGGGAGGGAAGCATCTATTTCAATCCAACAGTTTGGGAGGGAGGTGTCATGTTGACTTTCCCAACAATTTGCCTGTCAGTTGGATTGGAATGGATCTAACATTTTTTGCCATGCACAGGCTTAGTCTGGGGAGGGATGCATCCAGGCATAAGTTCAATATGTGCACATTCCCCAGTTATGTGCAAGAGATGTCCCTTATGAATTTTTGCCTGAGAATCTTGATAAGGCACAGTTCTTCCCCCAAATGCCGCCTGTATAGTAAATTCAAGAGTCCCAACCTAGCAATAGTATTTTTCTACAGTTACAACTGATGGTGATCTGTCTGTTGAGAAAAAACTGAATAAGATGCAGTTCTTTCCCCAAACACTATATACTATAGTAGGGCTTCAAACCTTTATACATGAGTGGAACGCACACTTACTTGTGAATAGATCCCTTGACCTTACTCATGAGAACTTTGTATCCTTGCTTGCAAGTAGACTATAAACCTTACTTGTGAGCAGGACTTCCATTTTTACTTGCCAAGAGACCCACAACCTTGCTCATGAGTAGACCTGAACTTACTATAGACAGCCTTTCAACCTTATTTGCAGGTAGACATCATATCCTTACTTGTGAGTAGCCCATCTGTACTTATGAGTTGACCTTTAAGCACACTTGCCATTGGACAAATGCATCTTTGCTTGTGAGTTGCCCCTCAACTTTATAAGCCCTCACCCTTCACTGGTGTTTAAGGGTATATCTCTACTCACAGGTAGACAGTCTTACTCATAAATAGTCCCTCAGTATTACCCATAAGTATGGGTTCTACTCATGAATGAAGCTGAAAGTCTGCTGGTGAGTAGGAACTGAAGGTCCACTCATGAGTAAGGATGTGGTCAACTCCCAACCACCATCCAGGTTTTCTCAGGAATAAGGTTATGGGTCTGCTTGTAAGGGGTGAGGTCTACTCAGGTGTAAAGGTGTTGGCGCATGGGGTCTCATTTCTAGAGCAGCATAATATAAAAGACTGCAGAAAGTCTTTACAGTTTTTACGGCATGAAGTTAAGATGCACACTTCCACTTGCTATTTCCATGCTTCTTAAGAACATGAGAGAAAATGTATCCTAACTCTCATCGTAAACCAAATGTTTTTGGATTACTGATATATGATACACTTGTCTAAAGACTGGACAAAAAAGACTGTGTTCATTTTCAGCACTTTTAAAACTTGCTGAATCTCTGGCAATTTTTATCAGATCATCTTGAAATTATGCACATTGTTAGATGGTGTTTAGCAGATCATGTATGTAATGTGCTAAGCTCAACAGCTGTCTTATTTATAAGCAGTATAGTTCTGAGACTTATGATTGTGGAACCTTTTTTTTTTTAACTACTCGCCTTAAATAAAGGGACATTCCTGTGCACCTTTAATTCATGCTTATATTGGAGGAAATGCAGTAATATAAGGCCATGTATCCATATGAGGTATAATTGTCTGAAAAGCAAGAATCTTTGGTACAGAGTTCTACAGTACATAAAATTCATTAACAATATTCATATTCAATTAGATTCGAAGGTGATTTTATTAAGATACTTAGATTTTAAAAATGGTGGGAAATATAAAATGTTTGAGTTTACAACTGTTGATAGCAGCAAACTTTGTTATTATGAGGAAATGAACAAGGAAAAGACCTCTTTCAGTACAATCTTGGTCCAACAATATTTGAAATTTTTAGTTCACTATGAATTATCTTAACACATCAAAATAACTCTGAATCTTGCTCATGTAGAAACGTTCCTAGTAACATGGCCTAGCATTCCCACTAACCATCTGCCTGTGCCTGGGGAAAAAGTGTTCCCACTGTGGAATGCTTCCAAAGTTCCACAGAGCTGGTTGCTCAAGGGAGAGGTGATTTTCACCAATCTCTCCTTCCTCCTGAAGTACCCTGTGCACTCAAAAAGATGTCCCCGACAGTTGCAGAATCTTCAGGACATATTTTTGGGTGGTGCAGTGCAATTCTAGGGAAAGGAGAGATTGGTGCAAATCACCCCTCTCCTTGCATGATCAGCTTTGTGGATCATGCTCAGTGCTCCACAGCAGGGACATGTCTTCTCAGTACACAAGGACGTTGGCCAATGTCACCATCTTTGAATGTTATTGCAAGAAGCAGCATAAACTATAATAGACCAGAAAGAGTAAACACTATTTGTATTTTAAAGACTGTTTTTAAATTGTATTTTACTGCATTTTTGAAACAAATGGGTTTCCAATCTAAAATAAAATTATGATTTGAGTTTACATATATGAAAAAATATACAATTATATGTTATTATATCTGTAACTGGTGCAAATGTGTTGATTAATCTTCTTATGTTTTTATTAATGAACTGGTAGGCCATTGTGGTAGGATGCTAGACTAGATGGGACTTGGGCCTGATCTAGCAGGGCCGTTCTTATGTTCTTAACTTCTGAATACAATGTGCATTGCTTAAATATAACTGTATAATTGTTTCTGAAAAATAAATGATTAAAAAAAGCAACCAAAGACAAAGACACAACATACCTTTAGCTCCAGGAAACCCTTGATCACCTTGTTCTCCTTTGAGTCCAGGGAAACCTGAAGAACCTTTTTGACCTAGAGAGACAGGAGATTTTCATTGTCAATGCACTCAGCTCATTAAAAATAAATAAAATAATTAAAAAAAAATCCCTCCCCAGTCATACTCTTCATACTCCAAATATTCAAACTTCTCACAGACTTACTACTACTTGAATCACTTGAACAGAATCGTAATTGTAAACCACCCTGAGCCAGCTTGGAAGGGCGGTATAAAAATCGAATCAATCAATCAATCAATCAATCAATCAGAGGACTGGTATGTAAGTATACATCAATACATCATTTACATTAAAAAGTGGATAAAAGAAAATTCACTATTTTGAATTGCTGATGGCAGTTGAATGGCAGGCTCCTACCTACCACCCCAAATATGATTGCCCTTCCCCTAAAACCTCTGCCACTCATGCGGCACACGAGTGGCACTGTGGCAAGAGACAGAGTAGGATTTGGAGGAGGAAGTCCTCTGGCATCCTACAATCCACTGCGCCAGGAGCATGGTGCAATGGAGTATTTTGCCGCTGCTGGGTGCTCTTGCTGCCTGGTTCTGTGGGCGCTTGGGTTGCAGGCAGCTCACTTGTACCCTTCTACTTCACTTTTAGCCTGGGTAAAAAAACCCCTGGGCTACTCCACTGAGGAGTGCTGGGATCAATTCGCGACTGATCCCGGCACTCCACACAACCAGCCTTACCCAGGTAGGGCTGGTCATGTGAACAACCTTTATGGCTAACCCGATGTCCACACTCGGGCAGACTTGTACTGTGCTGGAGATCCAAACTAAGGCTGTACTGTTGTGTAATGGAGGGGGGATGGGTGATTTTGAAAGATCTCTTCTCTCTGAAGCCCACTGTGCCTCCTAAAAGGAAATCCTCATTTTCAATGAAAGCAGCTCTTAAAAAAAAAAAAAAAAGCAATGCTGCAGCCTTAGTCTGGGTCTCAAGTACTGCTGCACCAGCACAGTGCTGGTCTGGATGTCAGTCACTGAATTCTCGTTATTTCACTAAAAAACTTCTCTTCTGTACTAAGTGATGAGAACAGCAATCAATCAATCAATCAATAAAAATAATCTAGCAACAAACAACAAAAGCAACCTCCTCATAAAGCATACTATCTACAGCTAGAAGAACGTCGATTATATATATTTTAAAGACAATTTGAATGGAAGATTAGTTCCTCTTCATTGTGACACAAAATCAGAGGAAAGGATGCTTACATGTATTCACTTTCTCTTACCATGAGGGCCTGGAATTCCAGGAGGTCCCATGTCACCTTTTGAGCCAACAGTTCCAGGAAAGCCAGCATTGCCCTGCAGAATACAAAACAACCTTCAGTTGTAGCTCTCTCAAGTCATGTTGGACAAGAGGAATGTATCGATGTGTGGACAATTTCTAAAAACAGGGCCAAGTCATGCGGTCCATATACATAGGTTGTTTATAGAACTGGTTTTGCTGGTTCAGCTTGAATCCAGACCAGATTCAAGCCAGCCCAGCCCAGCCCAGGCTCAGCCAAACCGGGTCTGGTCCGGTTATCGAGCTGTCTGAGCCGTCTTGGGAGCTATACTTGTAAAGGGTAAACCGGCTAGGATTCCCCTTTACAAGTGCACGGGATTCCCTAACCTAAGAAGGGAGAGGGGGAGTGGCGAAAGGGGAATCCTTTACCTTGAAACGAAAGAACCAAGGATGGCAAAGGTGGCTGTGGCAGTGGTGGCAGCAGACTCATTGGAGGCGGCAGCAGAGGCTCCTCCAACACCCCCTTCCAATGCTTCCCAAGTGACAGTCAAGGCTGGCTGTGGCCCAGTTCATTTAGGAGGGTGGTGTGTGTGTGTGTGTGTGTGTGTGTGTGTGTGTGTGTGTGTGTGTTGGAGGAGCCTCCAGCACTGCCTCCCGATGTGTCTGCCACCTCTGCTGTCCCGGGCACACCTTCATTTTCAAGGTAAAGGATTCCCCTTTCGCTGCCCCCTCTGCTTCTTAGGCTAGGGAATCCCCTGTACTTGTAAATGGAAATCCTAGTCAGATTCCAGCATCTCAGCCCAAGGTTTTCTTGGATGCTACTGATTATCTGATTTTCTTTCAATCTGACTTCCAGCCCAATTTTGGGACAGAGCTAGTGGATGGCCTATGTAAAGAGATGGATGGGGGAAGAGATCCCTATTGATTCAGTGGGACTCTCAATGGTTTTTGATACTATCAGTCATGACATCTTTCTGGGCCAACTTGCTGGGATGGGACTGGGAGGCTCTGTTTAGCAGTAGTTCTTTTCTTTCCTGGAGTATAGCTCTCTGAAGGTGCTGCTGAGAGACTGCTGGTCTTTTGGTCTGCAGGTGCTGCAGTGTTGCATCCTTTTTCTCATGCTGTAATATCTACATTAAACTGCTGTTAAAAATAGGAATATATGCTGGGTGTGGGGTACTGGTGGATGAGTAAGGAGGAGAGTAGCAGAACAGAGAAAGGATAAATATCTTTCAATGTATAAAAGCCTGCCCAAGGCCTCTTGCAGGCTGAACAACATCTAATCAGTTTGGAAAGGGACAATACTTATGTGGAAGGTATAGACTATCAGCATGATTCTAAAGACACCAGTTCGAAAAATTCTATTCTCTATGGCCAATATAGCCATTCACTGAAAATAATAAAACTAACCCTTGCTCATTAGGATTACTACCAATAATACTACAATAATACAATATGCTGCTATGACTGAGAAAGCACTCACACTCCAAAAACTAACTTACCGGGATTCCCTGAGATCCCTGGTCCCCTTTGAATCCAGGTCTTCCAGCTTGTCCAGGCCAACCTGGGCTTCCTTTTTCTCCTTTTGGCCCTGATAATCCTGGAACTCCTGGAGATCCTTGTGGCCCAGGTTGTCCTAAAGAAGAAATGGAAAACAATGTACTGGCAAAGTTTATTTTAGAAGAAGATGGCAGTGGCTGGTCAGAGGAAATCTGGCCGGGTTCCACCCTCACACTCACTAAAACTAAAGGGATGTTTTGGAGCAAAGATAATGCTTCAGAAATTTGCATCATATGAATATGGGCTTTCACAATCTCCCTTCATTAGTCCTATGGGATTTGGAAGCAACGGCACTGAGATATAACAACAAATTTGGGAAGCAAATTGTACCAACTCAAATATTTGGCTAAGGAAGTGTGTTTGCAACAGGTGGCCTGCAGGCCCTGGAGATCCAGTCTTCTTCCTCCTTGTATGCTTAGTGTGTATGTGTGTGTGTGTGTGTGGTGGGGGTGCGGGAGAACTGTGATCGAGTGGAACAGGGAAGAGGAGGAGAAGCTCCACACTTCTCAAAACTTTTTTTGCTGCAGCTGCTGGTGCCATAACACTCTGGTAAGCCACATCCTTTCTTCCTCTCTGCAGGAGAGGAGCCAAATAAGAGCCATGTGGCTAAGCTTGGTGGCACTGCGTGTATGGTGGTGGAAGTGATTGCTCAGTGAGCATGTTGAGGGGAAGGACTGGACTGAGGCTGTGCCCCTTCCAGTCCTATGGGCAAAGACCCATTAGCATAGGGCTACTATATTTTCAACTTGAAAAATGAGGAAACCCTTCTCTCTACCTTAAAAAAATAATAAATATACCAAGTATACCAAATAACATGAATGGGGTGTCTCCAGTGGCAGCAGTAGACCTGGCTACTGGTGCAATGAAGAACAGATCTACCAACTGACTTGAGTGGGCCAGTGGTGGCAGTAGACTGGCCTCTGGAACATTGGGTGGCCAGGTCCTCCCATTATTTTGAGTGGAGAGGTGCCCTGCTATTCCACCTGCCCATTAGAACTGGCTGCTGGAGTGACAGAAGCCAGGTCTACCCAGGGCCTCCTGCATGCAGCAGGTAGACCTGTCCTCTCATGCTGGGATAGTCCTATTGGCACAAGGCCAGACAGATCTAACTGCTGGCTTTCTCTCTTGGACTGGTAGTTGTGGCCTCTGGGAACTAGTAGAACTGACCATTGGATTAAAGGGGGCCAGGTCTGCTAGACAGCTCATGTGGGGTCAGGCAGATACTGGACAAATTGCCTTTCCTCAAGGACATTCACCTTTTTCATGGAAATGAGGACATGTCCAAGGGAAATGAGGATGTATGGTAGCCCTATGCAGATGGCTATCTCCCCCAACTCTATGTAAAAGAAAAGAAAGCCATTCCTACTTATGGATAATTGGTTGGTGGAGGAAGAAGAGGAAAGAAAAGAAAAACAATATTTTAAAAGTCATTAAGCAGCAAGCTGTTGTGGAGCTTTGCTGAAACCCTGCACTGCTTCCCAGCTGTGAGGCAGGGCTGGTCTGGGGAAAACAGGAACTCACCGTAAATTCCTATTCTGGAGGAAGGTAGAAGGGCACTGAATATCCTTTCAGTGCCCCCTGCCACTCAGACCAGGAGGCAGGGCTATTCAATTACTCCACAATCCCCAGAACAGAGCTAGGGGAAGGGAAAAAGAAAAAAAAACAGAATCCCCAAGACAGAAAGGGAAGACAACCAAGAAGCAAAAAACAATTCCAACAGATTTTTTTCATTTAAAAAAACCATAACCAGTCAAATGTCACGGTTATGGAGATGAAAGCAGAAATAACATATCCCCAGGAATTCCTATCTACCCCCCCACATGTAGCCTATCATCCGGAAGGATGATTTGACCCGAAGACAAACAATAGGGTGGGATCATGCCCTCTTACATCCCTCGAGAATAGGAAAATATAGTGAACAAACATTCCTGTTTTCTCTGAGGCAGGTAGGAGAGCATGGAGTATCCTTCAGAGTATAGTATAGCTATACCATGGGTGGGCCAACTACAGGCCATGAGTCCTAGTTGTGAACCACATGCTGTAGAACCCAGCAGACAAATGTCACTTCAGCCGACAAAAACACACCCATCTTGTAGCATAAACTGAGGCCTATGTCACTGCCCTCCAGGTTTGCTCCAGCAGAGAACAGCTATGAAAAGCCGCTGATGTGGCTGCCCCATGCAAGGAATGAGCCATTATGCCCCGAGGAAGCTCCTTCTGAATAGCATGATAAACCAGCACAATTGCATCTTGCAACCATCTGGAAAGACTATTGGATGATAATGTCTGTCCCTGAATTCTACCACTGAAAGTAACAAAAGCATCAGAGTTATGAACCACTGAAAGTAACAAAAGCATCAGAGTTATGAACATCTTGTGTTCTGTTCAGATAAATATGGAGAGCCCTACCCACATCCAACCTATGCTACCTGCATCCCTGTAGATGTATAGATTTGGGACAAAAAGAGTGGAGAACCACTTATTGCAATTTACAAAACAGTGAATTAGTCTTCAGAATAAATTATGGTTCAAGCCTCAGAACCACTGTCTGCATGGGGCGGGGACACACAGCTTCAAATTACACAACAAAGTCCCCAATTTAGCAACTTTTCTAGCTGAAGTAATGGCTACCAGGAAAAGAGTTTTAAGTGTAAGTTTCCTATTAGGCACTGTGGCCTTGGGTTCAAATGGTGGCTCTGATAAGGCTGTAAGTACCCAATAAAGTTTCAAGCTGGAAAACTGAACTATATGAGGATACAGACAGCCAATCCCTTGAGAAAACACTTAATGTGTCTATGGGACAACAGAATTGACTCAGTCTTATAGTCTAGAATGCTGTTCAGAGCTGTCACTTGCCATCAAGAGGCTGGTGCTAGTGGAGGAACTTCAACACCAAAGCTACATTGTGTTTGCCATGAATCCTCCCCTTTTGAGGAGACCATGTTAAGAACATCTTTCAAGTATTACCGTAGATCTTATTTTTAGGTTTTTCTTGGAACCCAGAAGGGTGAATATGACTCCTGCAGAATATCCAGACTCCCTTAGCCACTGCCATTTAATCTCCAAGCCAATTAATACTCTTCTTGGCTTCTGTACTGGACCAACGTTCCTGCACCACTAGGTCCTTGAAATGCACCCTCCAGTCAGACAAACTGTCACAAACTGTGACTCTCTGGGGTCTCCAGGCTGACTCCCTTGAACTCCATCACCAGCCCAGGGAACTTTTCTGTGCAGAAAGCAGAAGAATTTATCTGTGCTGGAGTCGAAGCAGCAGACAAATGAAAGTGTGACCATTCCACAACGTTTTCACATGATGCTATCATACCAAGGAGGTATGCCAGCATAATATGATCTGCTGTCTGGGATGTCTGCACCTGCATTAAGGAGCTTGTTCTGTCATTCCTTCGAGAGAAACATGTGAGATCGCCAGGTGTCCAGCCTCACTCCGAAGTGTTCTATGCTCTGAGGTGGAATCAGGGAGATTTTTTTCTAGACTGATTACAAATTCCAGCTGCTCCAGGCAAGCCACAGTAAGTTGAGCATCTCACATCCCTAGCTTTCTTGATTTCAATTGCATATGGATGTTGTTGAGGTAGGGGTACAGAAATATTCCCTGGAGGTGAAGATGAGCCATAAGTGCCTCCAACACTTTTGTAAATACCCATGATTTGCCATGAGGCCGAATGGTAAGGCTCTGTTCAGGAAATGCTTGAGGCTATAAGAAAAGTGTAGAAACTGTCTGTGAGTCACTGATTGGTACATGCAAGTAGGCCTCAGAGAGACTATCAATGAGAAGAAGTTGTTCCACTCTGTGGCCACTATCTCCACCTTGAACCAATTTTTGGTAGACATCTGTTGAGCCACTTCAGTTCTAGAATGATCCATATGTCTCCATTTCCCCACAGAACTTAGAGAAAAATTGACTAAACCCGGAGCACTTTTGGGCCACTAGACACCGTTCCATAACCTCTGCTTCCAGCAGCTATGGAATCTGGCTCACAGCATAAAGCTCACCCCGCCCCCCCACCGGTGCTTTTGGCCTTTAGAGAGGCAGGCAATGTACTTGTTCCAAAGCCTGAAGGCAAACTCTTTTTTGTGACCATCTTCCTCACCCTGGCAAAAAAGTGATCCAAGTCCACTCCTTTGTGAAGTGAAGGAGATGCTCCCCTAAGGCCATCAGTTGACCTCTGGCATCAGGAGCAAAGTTTCTTTTTGCTTTTGAAGGAAGAGGCAGAAGATGAAAAGTTGGCAGAGGCTGCCCCGATGAGGATTTCCCCCATCTTGTTCTGAGACAATTTCGAGTATGCTGATATTTAATTTATTTATTTAAAACATTTATACCCCGCCCCTCCAGTACATTACTGCTTGAGGCAGCTCCCATTTATAAAATAGTTACAATATAAAATCAGACTAATCAAATTAACCAAATTAAACAAGTTAAAAATCCAAGCTAAAACCACAATCAAAATTAGCTTTTAAAATTCCCAATTAAAATCCTAAAGCTAAAAACTGAGAATTATAAAAACTAAAAACCTACCAGATATACAGAACAGGTGAAACATTAAAAAGCCTCTTTAAAAAGATGTGTTTTTAGTTGTTTCTTAGAAACACTGAGAGAGGAAATATCCCTATAGCGAAGTGTCAGAAATTGCCCAGAGAGGATTTTGCTTTTTATGCTCAGTTTTGGAAGTCAGCAGTGCTTACTTCTTGTCTTTGGTCTCCAGCAGAGACCAGTAGAGTAGTTTGGTGAACTACTCTATCTCCAATATTTCACCAAATAGCTTGGTACTAGAGAAGGCTGAGCTCACTAATCTGGACAATGAATCAGCATCAGCCTCCCAGCTGCATAGACAGATATTGCATCTGGCCACTACCTTGGATGCTGTAGCCCTTGCAATCAACTGAACTATGTACAGGAATGAATTAGTCAACACAGCATCAGTCACAGCCATCTTCCAGTGCCTTAGAGATGTTAGAATCTGATTTTTCAAGTTCCTTGGCCCACAGGTACGTTTTCTGAGCAAAATCAGAGTTGGTCACTGAAGCCCAAGCTGCTAATGTCCTTAAGCTGATTTGTAAACAAGTTAGTATGTTTAGGTATGTTTGCTTACTATGGATTTTAAGTTAAGTTATCTATAAATTTTCTTACCTTGAAACCCAGGTTGCCCGGGGGGTCCTCGGTCACCCTTAGGTCCCTCTGTGAGTCTGCCTGGTATTCCAGGAATGCCTGGTTGACCCACGGGGCCTTGTGGACCAACGAATCCTGGTTCTCCTTTTATACCAGGAATTCCTGGACTTCCTGGGGATCCCGGAAAACCCATATCTCCTTTTGCACCTAAGATTTAAAACAATACTCTTTGTGCTTAGATAAAACTTAACTAGAATTAAGTAAAATTTGGTTAATTAATAAGAAAAGCATTCACAGGTACAGGGGTATTTTGGAAATTGGAGTGTTTGAGAAGAACACTAGAATTAAAACAAATCAGTCTTGAGGGCTTGAGGAAGATCCATGCCAATTTTGAGGCAGAAAGGATAAGAAATTGCTAATTTATAGGAGATTAAGATTTGATAAGGGACTCCAGAAGTTTGACTTTTGGGGGTCTTTCCTTCCCTCATAGACTTTGCTAGTTTGGAATGTATTAGGCAATTCTTCATTCATCTTTTGTGAAACTTTTCTGTGCTAGGTCAAGGGGAACATATTAATAAACGCATTATTAAACATGTGATTAATTAGCCCAATTTAGCCTATGATTATGGCATATACTCAGGAGCTTGTGGTGCCTAGTAACAGCTTCAGCTGAAGAAGCTGCCTATTTAGAGTGGAAAATGGTGGCTCCAACTCTTGGAGCTGCCTGGAGTAATGTGAAGTTTAGAAATGCCCCTGCAAGCAGGTACATTACTGGAGTTTCGGGAATGTATGTGTGTATTTTTGGGGGTGGCAATTTAGGTATCAGCTCTCAACAATACACTGAGTAGCATTTCCCCCTTTCCCAGCAGAGACTTCTAAAACTCAAAGACTGCCATGCATGTACGTTGTATATTAAGACAGGTTACAGGACTAAAGTAGTCAAACTGAGGATGTCTGAACTGCAGAGGAGCAGAGGGAAAATGGCATTCACTTTATCATGACTGTACTTTCTAATTTAGCATCACTGAACTTATTGAATGACAAAAAACAAAAATGCAACCATTTAATAATGTCAGGGTAACAATAATGGTGTACTTTTAAAGTTTTGAATACATTTATTAGTTCAAATAGTGTGTTAAAAGTCTGTGAAAAAGGGCAAATAACTATTGAAAGTAGATAAAAAACTAACCTCAAGAAAGCCTTAAACTTTTTTCTAAACATAGAGCATGACATCTTAAGTACATAGATATATCTAGTTAGTGTCATGGTGATTATTATGTGGGTTTCAGCATCAATCCTCACACTTGCAAGCTATTGTGCATCTTAGTTTGAGTCTGTTGCACCAACAATGCCCTCTAGAACATGTCTAAGCACTCAGCTATACATCCTTCTGTTGTCATCAGTAGAAGCAGCAGCATGATTTGGTCGATGTGCCACCCAGTTTCTGCAGGACTTGAAACCTGTGCACTTGCCACCATTACATTTTGCCAGATCAAGGCAAGGTAGTGGGCAACATCAGTTGAGACAGCCTGGACACCTCTGGTTTATTCTAGGTTGTCATCTTTCATAATATTTTACAAGTTGCTTAAATCATTTAATTTTGATATAGTTAACCTACTTGCAGCACGGTGCACCATCTTCCCACCTGCTATTTTCTTGTGGTAGACCAGAAGTTCCCAACCTGTGACACTCCAGATGTTGCTGAATAAATTATGGCTGGGCATGATGAGAGTTGTAGTTCAGGAACTTCTGGACTGCCACAGGTTGGGAACCCTGTGGTAGATTATAATCTAGACTGAATTGCCTATGTCTTGGCATTGGGGAGACCTTCACATCTGTTTTACTGTTATAATCCTGGTACTGAATTCAACCAGATACCATACATATTAATTACACAACCTGTTTAACAACAAAGGAGAAAGCTGGCCAAGAGTCAGCTGAAATTCTGACTGATACATTGTCAGGGGATGCAGGATGAAGCCAGAAGTCTCAGGTTCAATCATCCACCCACTTTTTAGGTACATGGGTGATAAAGAAACTATTCCCCCTTTAGCAGATAAAGCAGGAAAATGCAAATAACCTCTAGACATATTGGGCTGTAGTAATACAAGTTATCTAGAGACATAAAGCTTTTAGGACAAATGTAAAAGGTAAAAACAAACAAATACTAACTCCTGGTGCTCCACATATAAATACCCCAGAGAGATCAACTGGCAGTCAACTTGATTTGCTTGCAGGGTGGATCCAGCCAAGACTCATCTTTGCAATGCTGATCTTGCAGAGGCTACACAGGCTCCAGCTGCTCAAGACAACTCTTTCTTACTAACATTATTGTCAAGTAGTAACTCCAAGTTTGTTAATAATTCTGACAAGTTGTGCCTGCTCTATGAAACCATTCTCAATTTTAAAGCGACTCATCAGTTTTTCACACCATTGGTTCTTTGTTGGGCACTATTCATTTTACAGGTAGCATTTTTTAATATTACCTCTTTCTCCTTTAGCACCTGAAGTTCCAGGACGTCCAATGCCTGGAATACCTGCAAGATGAAGGCAGTGAGAAAAAGAGTATTAATCAACCATCACTGTTATTTTATTCTGTTACACTCCTGATGATGGTTTCGCACATCACAAATAAACAAAGCCAGCATGGCTTTGCCTCTCTCTTTCTTCAAATCACTCCTCAAAATCACTTCTTTCATGAAGCCTTTGGTGCTAAATTTTGTTGAATTATTCAGGATCACAGGTCTTGCAAACATAACAGGGTGACATACAGCTCCCTGGGAATCTCCAATATATTCAGTCTAACTGTGGTTGTATGTCTGAACTTGTACCAGTGAACAAACCACAATTTATTTTAGGCAGTCAAACCACAATCTGAACCCATGGTTTGAAGTCTCTTTACTGTGGTCCCATGTTACGTTCAAACCTACAATTTTGGTTTATTCCTCATTTGCTGAAACCACTCTTCCCTTGCAGGTGTTTGCATACAGAGATACAAGCCTAGATCATAGGGAAAAGAGAGCCACAGTGGGCTGTAAGTATTTCTTGCTGGCACTGGCTCAGAATGCACACTCTTTTCTCGTCAACCTAGTGACAGATTTGTTCACCCCTCCTTTTTTCTCTTTAGCAACAGCTTGGCTCACACATCTCCCTGCTTCCTTTTAAATGCATAGTCCATCTGATTGCTTAGCAAGCACACACGTGCCAACTATTACAGTGGTTAGAGTGCTGGACTAGGACCGGGGAGACCCGAGTTCAAATCCCCATTCAGCCATGAGACTTGCTGGGTGACTCTGGGCCAGTCACGTCTCTCTCAGCCTCACCTACTTCACAGGGTTGTCGTGAGGAGAAACTTAAGTATGTAGTGCACCTCTCTGGGCTCCTTGGAGGAAGAGCGGGATATAAAATGTAAAATAAATAATAATAATAATAATAATAATAATAATAATAATAATAATAAAAAATATTATTGTTAGCTGCCCTGGGAGAAGTTCATCTGGAAGGATGGGATAAACATGTTTTAAACTAAGAAACGCGGTGGGGGGGATTAGCTATGATTATCGCTATCTCCTGCCCCCACACATTGTACTGTTACTGAGAGGACAGGATAGGCCCTCCTCCTGTAGAAGTTGATACTTGACACTGGACCTTGCCTATTGTTTCAGAAGGCACTATCCCAGTGCCTTGCAATGCATCCTGGAAGTCACAGGAGAATAAATATTTAATGGAGAGAACACCTTAGGGAAACTGTTGCGATCCCAACTGGTTCGTGTACAATGAGGCAGTAAAACATCTTATATGCTAGAAGATCAAGAAAGTAATTGGCTTACCTGAGTCCCCTTTTGGACCAGGTGAACCTGGGATTCCATCATAACCTGGTTCACCCTTTTCTCCAGGTGCACCTGGAAGACCTTGGAGCCCAGGGTCACCTGCAAAAAAACAACAACACCCCACAATTTTTTAGGCTTTAACATTTGAATTGTTCCTTCTCTTTGTGTAAACTTAAGAACTTCTTAATATGCATTTATATTTTAGGAATCTACTTTCACTAACACTAGCTTGCAATAGCAGAAATCCATATACTCCACTGCAGTTATGCCTCAACTAAGCCCTTGTATTACATCACATTAAAGTATATTTATTTAAATTCCCTGTTACTAAAAAATTAATCAGCTACCATAAACTGTAACATAATGGGTTTAGACCTTGGCATCTAAACAGAAGCTAGAATATACATTCCAGAGGAGTAACCATGTTAGTCACTATGATAGCAAAAACAATTAATCCTCTAGCACCATCAGGATTAACACATTTAGTGTGGCAAAGGCTCACTTCATTTCACTACACTAGAAATTTGTCAAGAACATATCCTTCATTTCTCACACATAACTGGCACAGATGAAAATAAAAACAGTTTTATGCAGTGAGGTCACATTTTTAAAAAGTCAAGTAATGATAGTATTTGTAGTCCAATCCTGTGAAGAATACAGATGAAGTGAGGATTCATTCACAGCAGGTATATCTCACCCTCAAATTCCTGGCAACTAGGGTTCAATCTACATAGCCATACAATTGTACACGTGAACCCCATTATCCGAGGGGGTTCCATGCTCCGCTACAACAGCGGACAATGGAATTCTGAGTCATTGTGTCAATGGGACTCAGGTTCTTGGGGTGTGGAGAAGCTAAAAAACTGAGAAATAACAGAAACAAAGTGCTGTACCTTCCTCTGTGGGTCTCCAGATGTCCAGCAATACCCTCCCAAATTCCCAAGTCTGCCATTTTTGGAGGAAAATTGTGATTACAAATATTTATTTTCAAATGAGCCACAAAATACCTCCTGTCCTCAACATGTGGCCTTGGAGGTCATTTCCGGCCACCACAGATAGGTGGAATTTAAACCCCCCCCCCACATGTATGCCAAGGTCAGGTGTCAATTACCCAAATGCGTATATGCAGAACCACGGATGTCAAATCCACAGAGAGTAGGGTTTGTCTTTATTAAAACCTCAATAACCTCAGCATAGGGAGTGGTTTCTTATTACTCAAAGTAGTTAACTCTGAGTAGTAAGAAAACCACTCCCGATGCTGATTGATGTAAAAATCACATAAAATCATATCAAATTTGCTAATGAATTCTCAAAAATGTCATGCTTATGTCTCAATTTGAACTCTTTTTGTTTATGTATGATGGTTTTATGGTCAGCCACAGAATGACCTTGGAAACTGAAAAGCTTCCTTGTTGGCTTCTGAACACTGCTGCCACTTACATTTCTGATTTGTATTCAGACAGAGACTAGCCTGTTCGGCCTTTTCAAACAGCACTAGGACATTGCTGACAGGTGATGCCCTAGATAGTAAGCCTGGCATTAATTAATTAATTAATTAATTAATTAATTAATTACATTTCTATATTGCCCACTACAAAACTCTCAAGGCAGCATGCATACAAATAAAACAGACACAAATTTAAAATAAACGTTAAAAGATATACAAAATTCAGTTTAAAGCAATGCCAATAAAGATTCAACTAAAAGCCTAGCTGAACAGGTGTGTCTTCAAAAGATTCCTAAAAGCCATCAGGGATGGAGAAGCTCTAATTTCAATTTCATTATTCTGCCACATTGTAATAATAATGAGTAGATTTGAGGACAGAATGGGCACTGGGGTTTGTTGGGCTTAATTTATAAGGTTTGTCTCTCTCTTCAATAGTCCACTGTTGGCAAGTAGCTGTTTTGGGTTGGTGAGTTACGGAGAAACATCTCTACAAAAAAAGAGTCATTTTTCAGGATGAGTTGTTTATCCATGAGAATATGTTGAAGACTACATTGTGTAAAACTGCTTTTTCTCTCATCTCCACCCACAAATATCAATTAAATTCTATAGTTTAATTTATAAAGCTCAATATATAAAGTGTAGATCACAAAAGCAAACACTTTCATTATGTTTTCTGTAAGAGTGAAGGAGCATTTCTATTTTTTTAAAAAAATGATTCCCTACCTGTTTGTCCTTTTATGCCTGGAAAACCACTCAAGCCTGGAAATCCTTTTTCACCCCTTTCTCCTGGGATGCCTGGAATACCTTTTCAAAAAAGCACATGGGTTTAGTTTGGTCACTAGAGCACTTGGGAGACTTAGTTCTAAAACACAGAAGAGGCTTCTGAACACTTACCTTGAGAACCTGGAAGACCTGGTTGTCCTTTCTCACCTTGGGAACCAGGGAAACCTGGAATTCCATGAATACCCTTTTCTCCTTTTTCTCCAGCTATGCCAGGACTACCTGTTTTCCCCAATTCTCCCTGTGATGTAGAAGAACTAAGTAAATTCAAACCAATTGCAACAGCACAGAATTCCATAAGTTTAGAACAACTTATTTGTGACATATCCCAATCATTTTAGGGTAAATAGCAGAAAAAATTCCAGAAGTTTTGAAAATCAGTACAAATGCTAAGGACAGTGTGTTAAGTAGCATACTAAAGACCCGAACATTCTGAGTTGAGCTTCAGCCACTATACATAAACAAACTGAGACATAAGCATGAAATTTTGTGCCTCTTGGGAAAAGGGTGGCCAAGCACTGGTTTTTTTTTTTTTTTGCATATATCTTGTGTATCTTGCTCCTACAGGAAAATGTTTAATACGAGATTTATAGAGTGATTTTAGGGTGGCCGAAGCCCAACTTGGAATGTTCGGGTCTTTAGTATGCTACTAAGTTTCTTTTAATAGATGTTAGCAGCCCACAGAACAATTTGTTATGGGGTGGCTAACAAATAGAGTTTATTAATGTTTTATTATTATTTACTATTATTATTCAACTCTAACCGGTAAGTGAGCACATTGTCCACTGTAGTTTGGTTTGGGTTTAGACCTAGTTTCTTTAAAATACAGTGAAATGTTTCCACTTTGCAAGGTAAGTACAGTGAGTGGAAGGCTTATAAGAGTGTAAAATACTGTAGTGTTAACTCAGGTAATGAAGAGTGAGGTGCAACACTGTAAGACGAAGGCTGGAGAGATTTGAGTACCTCCGTTTCTGACCTGGTGAGATTATGTGGTCTGGTTGATGAGGGAGATCTAAATATGATCCACTTTTTAGGTGCATGAGGGTTGCAAACCAAGGTTGGCAAGGCCACTATTGCCATGCAGTATGTGGATATGCAGAATGCAGTGAGTATGTTCGATTTGTGTCTTCTGAAGAACTCAAGGTATCAGGGGAAATGGCGAAAACACGTAAAGATGGGCCAATTAACCAGGAACACATCTTCTTCCGACCCACACTCCAGTCATAAGATCATATGAACAACCCTGCTGGATCAGACCCATCTAGTCCAGCATCTTGTTTCACATGGTGTCCTAGTTGGTCAGTTCTCTCCGACAGAAGAAGTGTTGACAATGTTTTGAGTGTCCGCAAATGCATCGATGGTTGGTGTGCCCCAGTGTTGGAAGAGGATAGCTACGGTGTCTGGGTGCAATTGCCATCCATGTGAAGGATCAGTTTGTCTGCTTAGGGAGTCCACTAAGGTATTTTCCATTCCCAGTATATGGACAGCTCTTAGGAAAATATTGGTTTTTTTACACACCAGTCCCAGAGCTTGAGGGCTAAGTGAAGGAGTGCTTTGGACCTTGAGCCACCCTGATGATTGATGTATGTAGATGCAATGGTATTGCCTGTCAGGACTATTACATATTTGTGCCTTAATATATTTAGGAGGCTTTGAAGTGCCTGAAGAAGACAGCCAAGAGTTCTAGAAAATTTATGTGGCAAACCTTGTCAAGGTTTGACCATGGTCTGGAGATGATATGATTGTTGTAGTGTGCTCCCCAGCCTGTATAGGAGGTGTCTCTGGCAAGTACTGCATCTGCTGTTGGGGTAACTCTGTTGGCAGAATGGTGAGCTTTTTGGATTGGCAATCTGTTAAAGGACAAAAAACATCCAGGAACCAGTCCTGCAATAACACACATGGATAGTCGGGCATGTTGTAGAACGGCAGTAGTGGATGCCATGAGGCCTAGGACATGTCGTACCTGAGAGAAGCCAAAATGGAGATTCTGTGTACTTCCTGAACTGCGTTCTTGTGAAGGAGATTTTGTAAAAGAGGTGGGATGGGAGGTGCTGTGGCAGATTGGTGAATTCTGTCGCATAACCTTTCTTGATGATGGAGAGAACCCAGCAATCTGCTATAATGGCTGGCTACTGAGGTCAATGTGGAGTCAAACCTTTTTGGTACAAGTGATTTGCGTTGGATTTGGTTGTCACTGTCCTACTTTTTGTTGGATTAGGCTGTTTCTGAAAGGACTGGTGTTGGTTGGTATAGTAAGACTCTGAATGTGGTTGGTATGACTTGGTAGTTGCAGATGGTCTTGTCCATGTTCTAAAGTGTCATCACTTTTATCTCCAAAGAGGTGTTCTCTATCAAATGGCAGGTCTTCAATTCTGGATTTTATCTCTAATGTTAGAGATGAAGACCGAAGTCAAATGTGTCTTTGCAGGGCTATGAAAGCTGAAATGGTTCACAATGCACAATCTGCAGTGTGGCATGCTCAGTGAAGCAGTTGTTTTGTAATTTTCTATCCTTCCCCAAGGAAGGCTAAAGCCGCTTCCCTCTGATCAGGTAGCATGAATTGATCCAGGAAGGTGATCCCCCCGCCCAAAGCAAGTGTGCATATGCCTGATAATTAGCAATATGTAGCTGTAGTCTGGCCATGGAATAGGTTCTTTTCCAAATAGATTCTAGTTTCCTATCATCCTGATCAGTGGGTGTGAAAAAGGGCTTTTGCCTGGAATGAGATTGAGACATTCCTACTACCACTGAGTTGGGAACTGGGTGCTTAAACAGGAAGGCACAATCAGTGTATGGTATGAATGAATGAATACTTTATTACAGTCCATGACCTGGCCGGGGGGGCGGGGGGGGGGGGGGCTGGAGGGACAACATATCCATCCATTATATCCAGCTGTGTATTGTCTACCCAGACTGGCAGCAGCTTCTCCGAGGTTGCAGGCAGGAGTTTCTCTCAGCCCTATTTTGGAGATGCCAGGGAGGGAACTTGGAACCTTCTGCTCTTCCTAGAGCATGCATGCAGATTCTGTTCCCACAGCAGCTCCATCCCCTAAGGGGTGATTCTTACAGTGTGCACACCAGTAATCTCCCATTCATATGCAACCAGGGCAGACCCTGCTTAGCAAAGGGGACAAATCAGGCTTGCAACCACAAGACCAGCTCTCCTCTCATGCTCAGAACAAATGCTTGGAACAAATGAACAATTCCTCCATGGAGAGTCAGGTTTAATGTCAGGTTCCACAATATCTGGTGAGGAATCTAGCGTGGGATTCGATGGGGTTTCTGGTGGTAGCGATTGTGCATCATCAGAGACATACTCAGGAGTTGAGGCAACATTGCGACCAGTATCAGTAGTCCTTGAAGGAGGATCTAAAGTAGAGCGGCCCACATTATAGGACAGCTCTAGGGAGCTGGATAGACATATTGATGATTTAACAGGAGGTTCAGAAACCACAGCTGCCCTAGGTATATCCATCTTTCTTGGAGCAGATGGATGTGTCTCCGCAGCTGACTGAACAGAGTAGTATGTGAGGTCACTGACTTCCCTATGTAGTAGGGATAGTGCTGGTCCACTTGACAGTAGGACAGCCTTCTTCCTTGGTACTGATGAGACCAGCTTCAGGATCTGGAAGATCCTGGAGGCACATGGCAACGTGGTTGATGGATAATATCTATGTGGTGAATGATGATAATAGGAGACCTGTTCCCAATCGAGTAAGTCTCCATGCCTAGCGTAGGATCCTTTGGTATGAGTGTCTAGAGTAATAATGGGGACAGAATTCCCTGTGATGATGGTGATGTTTATAGGGATCTAGAGAGTATTATGATTGCCACAAAAAGGCTGAGAGTAGACATCTTGATCTCCACAATCTCGCTGGTTTCTTCTCAATCCCAAGAAGGCAAAGGTTGAAGTTCCTAATCTTCCATATCATCATTATTCTGAAAATTGTCCTCTCCTGTATATCGATCTAAGTCCAAATCGAGGACTAAATAAAAGCTCCCTTGGATCCAAAGTCATAGGATGCCGCAGGCTCTTTCAGTGGTGGAATAGGCAGTTTCAGAGTGTCTACAGCCTTAGGAGCAACCTCCTCCTCCTGAGCTCCATTTTGGTCATTGTTAAAGGAGTTTTCTTCTTTTTTTTAAAGGGAGCTTGATCTTCAGTTTAGGCTTTGACCCCAGCGAGTTCCCTTTCTGAGACTCAGTAGATGGTTTTGAGGAAGTAGCAGTCATGTTTAAAGTAGTGTTCAATACTGATGCCAGCTTTGCTGGATGGGTTGAGCTGGTAAAGCTGCCTGATTCAGAGCAGTTGTGGAAACTCAAGTGGAGCCCATATGAGGTGACTCGTGGACAACTTCAGAAGAGACAGAAGTTGCAGGCACTGATGATTTGGGTGCCTGATCTGTAGCCATTATTAGGGGAGTTATAATGGCAGCCCCTGCGGGGCGATGAAGGTTGGGTGAGGAGTGCTTATTCTCACAGTGAGGAGCGCAAATACATGGCTCAATTCTGGCAGGCTTGGTGTGTAAAACCTTGACAAATGGAACATGATCGTAAGCCTTCCCCCTAGGCAGAATAAGCATTTGGAATGTCTGTCTGGGGTTGGCAATTTGCCACAGAAGATAATACACCATTTGAAAGATAACTTACTAGCCACAGACTAGGGGCTGAGGAGACAGGAGGCGGGGGGCAACAAAAATAAACCCACTAATTGAAAGCAGGAAGAAAATGAGAGGAAAGCAAGCTAGAATAAAAAGATGGAAATTGATCAAATTAATAAATATGTTCCTCCCTTTCTCTCTCTCTTTGCGATGGACAATGAAAGGAAGGCCCCAAACAATCTGAACTTTGCAGTGGTTGGCGAAAAACTGAGGTGATCAGGACACACAATAAGTTCAATACAAAGGGGGTGTGGATACCGCCCAATCAGCTCTCTCTCTCAATCTGGAAGGTTCCAAAGTGGGCCTCTGCACAGGTGCAAATCCCATCGGTGTGATGCTCAGAGACCACAAAGAAGAAAGACATTTGGCAACATAACCTGTTGGCAACACAACCTGTACACCAGTTACGATATTTAACATAGTTCATGTCAGATTTGGATTACCTTCTCACCACGCTCCCCAGGAAGGCCAATTCCTGCAATTCCAGGCTCTCCTTTCTCTCCTTTCACACCTCTTGCTCCAGGAAACCCTGGTACACCAGGATCACCTGGAAGACCTTGCACTCCTTTCACTCCTGCCTGTCCTGAAATTAAAAATGCAAATTATATTATATAAAATTATATTTTTCTTCCTTAAAAATAAAATTTGACAAAAATGAAATTCATCTGGATATTTTAGATCCTGGAAAATGCAAAATTCTAACACACCAAAAGTGAGTGTTACCTGGCAGGCCCATTTCTCCTATTGAACCCTTTTGTCCAGGCAGCCCTGGTTCTCCTGGGTATCCTTGAGGACCCAGGTCCCCTTTTGGACCTAAATGGAAAGAGAAATATTTTTCATCCACTTGACTCATTAAGATGCACTGTAATAAACCTATAAAGCTTTTATAGGTTTCTTTATTTTGTTTTACAGATTTTCCAAAATATGGTGACAACAAAAAGAAATCCTTAAAAGAAAAACAAAACAATGGCATATCAAAGCTGATTTCACAATTAAGCAAAAGACAAGTGTGCAGAAGGAAAGTTTTCATGTTCTTAGCATTTTATGAACTTCACTTCTAAGCATTTTATTTGTGGACATTATATTATAAAATAAAGATTGACCTTAACCCTTCAGGGCGTAAAAAATACTTTTTTCTTACACATGTAAATGCTTTCGCATACTATGTAAATGCTTTGAGAACACTCCTTTTTTAAAGCAGTATATAAATTACCCATAACAATGCAACAACAAAACAAGGGAAACAATGAACTTTGCATCCTGATTTAGCAGTGAAACAGACTATCTTTGTGGGGGTCCTTATTTGGCTTGGGAAAGACAATTATTCACACATATCTTCATATGTCAGGATTATTCCCAATATTCTGTTAACCAGAAGCACTAGCAGGGGCACAATATTTCCTGAATTTTAAAAATTAAATAAATTAAATTGTTTATTATCCATCTTGTTTATTTATAATTTCTCTGTGTAAACAATAGAATGAATGAATGAATGAATTCTGATGGCAGCCCATTCCTATCAGGTGTTGATTTTGCTGCCCCCCCCCCGCCCTGTCAAGGAACTCACTGGCCAACATTCGGACTACTGAAGTGCTTATGCTGTTAATGCTGTGTGAAGGCTATGGGAGAGGAGCAATTCACTAATATACTAATTATTTATGCCAGTGTAAAGTCCAGTTTAGCAGTGGCCAGATTAGACTGAACCACAGAATTGGCCTGCCTGTAATAAACAACACATCCTATGTTCTTACAGTAATAAATTAAGTTTAGATTTGATTAGATAACAAATGTTGTATAGATTTCTATTCCCCCCCCCACCAATTTTCTGGTATTTTTGTCAGGGGGAGGACCCAAATTGTGGGGTTTCTCCCCCATAGTGTAAATATTTTCAATTTTTGTACACCTATATTCACAAGCACTAGTGCTGAAAAGAAAACCAAGGTTTCATACCTGCTTGACCAGGTAAACCAGGATCTCCATCCTTCCCTGGCATTCCTGGTGTGCCACGTTCTCCTTGAAATCCCTTCTCTCCTATTATGCCTCCTTGCCCTGGAAAACATAATTTATATATATGTATGCTCTTCCATTACATCTGAGGTTATGCCTTACATACAGGTGAGAAAATCACACCTAGAATTCTTCAACTAATCTGCCGATGTGAACTTGAGCCTACTATTCCATGAGAATAAATGAGGGCACCAGTTTAATCCTATAACAACATAAAACAATACAATATAGTACAATATAATAGTACAATATAAAATATCACTTTTATCTGTTGTTTGGGTTGATCTGTGGGAGTGCTGATGTATGGATGGTCTTGCCTAGTGGCATTAGTTGGACTGTTTGACATTATGGTCACTAGTTTTTATTTTCAGAGATGCCTTTTTGGAGGAGAGACTCTGGCTGTTTTGCACTGGCTTTATTCATAAGATTGCACATGGTAGGGTGGTGGTGGATGGTCCATGGCTTAACTCTAGAAAGAGCTTGTTTTCAATACATTGCCAAGACCTGTGAATATGTAGAAATTCTCTGGACCACAGATCGATCCCCTTCATTAAATTGGTGTTGAGACAAGACTCTGTAATACTATCCAGTGTTTGAATAGAGGTTGGCTAGGCGGCTACCTGTATTTTTAAAAAAAACGAAGCATTGGTTACTCACCGTGAGGGCTTCTTCTGGTTGCTGCTGTCAAGGCATCTCATGATGGGTTATCCTCCTCACGTGCTCCTGGGCAGGACTATGTAAATTAGTTAGAAAAAAACAGTCCTATATAGCTCTGACGGGGATAACCCTACCCCAGTTCTTCTAGGCCGAGTAAATCGGAAGGATAATCGTAGTAAGGAGTAAATAACAACATATAAAAGCACTAAGTATGAACAAAGGTAGATGAGAACCAGAGGGGGAAAACAGTAGGAACTGTCTCTAAAACTACTGACCAATTCTTCCCCCAAAGGAGAGCAGCGTAACCCTAGGGAGGGCTGAGATGCCTTGACAGCAGCAACCAGAAGAAGCCCTCACGGTGAGTAACCAATGCTTCGTTCTCGGTTGATGCTGTCAAGGCATCTCATGATGGGACATACCAAAGCAGTACGTCTAAGATCCGAGGGAGGGAAAAAACAAACGCTGCTCTAGTCCTGGGGAAGAACTCCCTGAAGTGCCCTCCTCCCAAACGCCACTTGAGCAGCAGCGTGCAGATCAATCTTATAGTGTTTTATGAATGTGGATGGATTTTTCCATACTGCCGCCTTGCAGATCTCTAGGACCGATGCATTGGAAGCAAAGGCGGCAGAGGCAGCGGCCGACCTGGTCGAATGTGCCCATATATTTGGAGGTGGAGGGACCTTTCGGGTTTTGTACGCTAAAGTAATACACGCCCTGATCCACCTGGCGATAGTCCGAGATGGTACGGCTTCTCCCATGGAAGAGGGCAGGAACGAGACAAACATAGTGTCGGTTTTGTGGAAGCCAGCTGTCCTCTTGATGTACCGCTTCAAACAACGGCGGACGTCAAGCTTGTGCCATAGTTTTTCCTGCGGGTGTTCCGGGTGAGGGCAGAAGGAAGGCAGGAAGACGTCCTGGGAGGCATGAAAATGGGAGACAACCTTGGGGAGGATAAATGGGTCTGGAATTAACCTGACTGAGTCCTCCGAGAAAACGCAACGTGCCTTGTGGATAGACAGGGCTCGTAGTTCAGAAATTCTTCTGGCTGAGGTGAGCGCCACCAGGAAAGCCAACTTTTGGGAAAGAAGTCTCAGTGGGATAGTGCAGATAGGTTCAAAGGGAGGTTCCTGCAACGCCCTAAGAACTAGGTTCAAATTCCATGATGGAAAGTGATGAACGACGGGCGGTGACAGGAGGGTGGCTCCTCTCAGGAATCTTTTCAATAGGGCGCGATCCTTGACACTTGATGAGGCGGAACCTCGCAACATTGGTAGTAAGGATGCCGCCTGTCGCTTGAGAGTGTTGGGCTTTAGGCCCTTGTCAAGGCCGTCCTGGAGGAAGTGTAGCAGGTGATGCAGAGAGGCCTTGTGGCTGGGAATCTTGTTCCTCCTGAGCCAACGTAGGAACATTCTCCACGTGTATTGGTAGATGCGGTTGGTAGAGTCTTTTGTAGAGGCCAGAATAGTCTCAGTTACCTTCTGAGGTAATCCCTGCACTCGCAGCCGGCTCCGCTCAGTCTCCAGGTGGCTAGCTGAAACCAGCCTGGATTGGGGTGATGAACCGGACCCTGACGGAGAAGGTCTGGGCTCGGGTCGAGGTGCCAAGGTCCATCGATTGCCATGGAGATCAGACCTGTGAACCATGGGCGCCTGGGCCAGAAGGGAGCCACCATGATAACTTCCGCTTTCAAAGATCTTATCCGTCGAAGCACTCTGGCCAGGAGAGGGATTGGCGGGAAGGCATAGAGGAGTCCTTGGGGCCACCTGCAGGAGAGAGCGTCTGTTCCCCAGGCTGAGCGGCAGGGAAACCTGGTGATGAAGGTCTCCACCTTCGTGTTGAGGGGGGTGGCAAACAGGTCTGCTTGGGGGACTCCCCACCTGGATACCAACTGATCGAACGTTGAGCTGTTCAGCGACCATTCCCCTGGAAGCAGGTCCTCCCTGCTCAGCCAGTCCGCAATCAAATTCAGGTCGCCTTTGACATGATGTGCTGCCAGGGAGTTGAGATGGATCTCCGCCCAGGATAGGAGGAGGACGGACTCCCGAAAGAGGGAGAGTGAGCACGTTCCCCCTTGACGGTTCACATGTGCCTTGGCCGTGGTGTTGTCCGTTTTCACCAGTACATCCTGACCCCGGACCAGCGGCTGAAAGCGAATCAGGGCTAGGCAGATGGCCCTCAGTTCGAGCCAGTTTATAGAATGGGATTGCTCGTGTTTGTCCCATTTTCCTTGCGCGGAGTGCTGGAGGCAGTGGGCTCCCCAGCCCCTGTTGCTGGCGTCGGTAGTGACTATCAGCTTTGGTTGTTCCAAGAAGTCCTTGCCTACCGAGAGGTTCTGAGTGCGGGTCCACCACAGGAGAGATTTCTGGACCTGTGGAGGCAGGGAAACGGCGATGTTGCGCCTCCTGGAGATGTAGGCTTGGTAACGCAGGAGGAACCACTGAAGATCCCGCAGGTGCAGCCTTGCCCACGGCACTGCTTCGAGGGTGGAGACCATGAGTCCTAGGAGGCGAGCTAGGGATAAGAGCGGTGACCTGTGGCTCGAGATGATCCGATTCGTCTCTGACCTGATGACGCAGACTCTGTCCTCTGGGAGGAAGATTTTGCCCTCCAGTGTGTTGATGATCACCCCGAGGTGACGGATCTGTTGCGAGGGGGATAGGTGGCTCTTGGCTGCGTTTATTAGAAAGCCGTGTTGATCTAGGGCTTCCAGCGTCTTTTTTAGGTCTCTCACTGCTTCGCTGGGAGATTCCGACTTCAGAAGCAGATTGTCGAGGTACCCAAAAATATGCACCCCCTGGAGGCGGCGTAGCGCAAGGACAGGGGCGAGGATTTTGGTGAATGTCCTGGGAGCGGAGGCAAGGCCGAAGGGGAGGGCCTTGTACTGATAATCCACTCCTGAATATTTGAAGCGAAGGAGATGTTGGCTGTCGCGATGAATGGGGACGTGTAAATAAGCCTCCTTCAAGTCTATTGAGGCGAGAAGGTCTCCTTTTTGTAGAGATTCTAAAATGGAGCGAAGGGATTCCATCCGGAACTTGCGGGTTCTTACATATGCGTTGAGGTGCTTCAGGTCGAGAACGGCTCTGCGGGAGCCGTCTTTTTTGGGGACAGTAAACAGGATCGAGTAAACTCCTCTCCCCTCCTGGCCCTTTGGTACCAGTTCTATTGCTCCGATGAGCAGCAGGTGTCGAATGGCCAGAGACATTTCGGAATGCCTGGTAGCACAGCGAGATCGTGGAATTGGTAGGAATCTTGGGGGGGGGGGAGGAGATCAGCTCTATCCTGTATCCCGAGCGAATCAAGTCCAAGGCCCAGGCATCCTTGATGTCGTGGAGCCAGGCGGGGAGGAAGCTGGACAAACGACCTCCCAGGCAGGGGGGATCTTTGTCAGAGTTGAGATTTTCCCTGATGCTTTCCTTGAGTGTTGTTGTTGCGGAAGGAAGAGTTCCTGCTGGTGAAGCGTTGGCGGGGCCAGGAGGCTCTTGAGCCCCGGAAATCTTGGTCTCTACCCCTGAAGGAGGGGCAAAAGGAACGAAAAGGCTGGTATCCTCTTTTGAAGGAGGTCCTGTCAGGTTTTCGTGGTGCTGACGGCATTGTCTTCTTTTTATCCTTAGACTCGACTAGGACATTTTGCAATGCTGAATCGCCGAAGAGCTTGGACCCCTCGTAAGGTAGGGCGCACAGGTTATTTTTGGAGGCGCAGTCCGCTTGCCAGGCTTTTAGCCAAAGGTGCTGCCTGCCAACTACTGATGCTGCAGAGGCCCTTGATGAATAGCGGATGGAATCAAGGGACGTGTCTGCGATAAGGGCTTGTGCGCGCTGAAGTTTCAGCAGTTGTTGCCTGAGACGGACGGCTTCTGGAGGAGTCCGGTCGAGGAGGTCATTGATCCATAATAGGCTGGCTCTGGCCGTCATTGAAACCACAGCAGAAGAACGGGTGGCCAGGGAGGAATTGTCATGGACCCGCCGGAAGGCGAATTCTGCCTTTTTGTCGGAGGCGTCCTTTAAAAATCCTTCCCCGTCTCGCGGGACCAGAGAACCGCTGCTCAGCTGGGAGATGGGAGCGTCAGTGGTTGGTGTTTGCAGTAGTGAGGAAGGCTCTTGTTGGAAGGTGTAGAATCTGGTGGCTGACGAAGTTAGTTTCTTAGGAACACTTGGTGCAGCCCACTCCGCCTTGATAGCCTCTAAAAAATAAGCTGGCATAGGCAGGGGTAATTCACGTGGCTGAGGCTTAGGGAAAACCAGGTCACCCTTGGGGTTCTGGCTCGCGTCTATGGGAGGTTTCGCCTGAAGACCAATAGTGGTTAAGACCTTGGTCATAAGGGGGTTAAAGTCTTCCGGTGTGAACAAGCGTTGAGAAACCTGAGATTGCTCCAGGTCCTCCGCCCCTGACCAGTCTCCCTCCTCTCTATCGGGATCGGGATTTTCTTCCTGGTCCCCTTCTCCCTCTCCATTTTCCCCGGGGTTGTCCTGTGCCTCCTCCTCCAGGGGAGGGGCCGTGGTGGGGACCCCCGAGTTTCTCAGTGGGCGGATGACAGTGACCGTGGGATCAGCCAACTCCTCACCAGAGATTTCTGAGGAGTGCACCGATATGGTGGTCCTAGGGGCTTTCTTGGGCCTCTTGGTCCTTTTAAGGTGTTTCTTTTTGGACTTAGCTTTTCTTGGGGGGAGGGAGGGGGAGGAGACAGTTGATGATTCCTCAGAGGAGGAGGAGGAGGAGGTTTGCCTGCGCCGCTTAGAGCGCTTTCTCTTTTTAGATTTTTTAAATTGAGACAGTGATTCAGAAATGGCAGTTTTGAACCAGGTCTGCCATTCCTGGGGAACCTGAGGGGGAATGGGCTGAGTACCCACTATGTCAGATAGGGGAGAACCCTCCCGCCCCTCCGATAGGGTTGATCTCACCACGCTTGCAGGAGTAGAGGTGGAAGCAGTAAATGGCCGCCATTCCCGCCCTTTCTGTTTCAGCGCCCTCTAGAGGTGTGCGGAGGTCGGAAGAAGAGGCCGCCATCTTGGCTGAGGAGGCGTGCAGCTCCGCTTGTTTGCGAAGCTCCGCTTGCGAGGGAGGCGGAGGCAGAGGAATGCTCCATAAACGCCCTCCGGGGAAGGAGGGGGGGTTGAGAAGGCTGAACACACGAGGACCGATACAAACGGAAAGGAAATCTTTATATATATATATATATATACACACACACACACACACACACACCAGAAAACAGACTGGGAAAGACTGAACAACGGACAAAGGAAGGAATATAACAACAACAGAGGAATACAGGCCTGAACTGGAGAGAGAGAAGGAGCAGCCTGCCAGGAGCAACAGGACTGGGGTGGGGTTATCCCCATCAGAGCTATATAGGACTGTTTTTTTCTAACTAATTTACATAGTCCTGCCCAGGAGCACGTGACGAGGATAACCCATCATGAGATGCCTTGACAGCATCAACCGAGAACCAATACTTTAACTATACTTTGACTGCATCATGTACAGGCAACGGTACTGTAGTTTCAACCCTTTTCCTTGCCATTCGTCTTGATACTCTTGCAGATTCCCTAGGAACTGCCTGTGGAAGTCCACTTTTTGAAGATCCAATTCTTCAGACTGTCTCAGTATCTCCATCCTGGTTATGTTCAGCAATTCTTCTTTGTGTTACTGGACATTACGTTTCCATTACACACCATTTCCACTATGAATGCTGAGCCCCAGACATGAACATTTTTGAGTATATGTGAGGGGGCCTTCTCTCATTAGTCAATGGGTTCAGGGAGAAGGGCCTGAACTGAAGACATGTGCATATAGTGCATAGCAGCAGGTGTTATTTAGCTTTACAGACCTTTATTTCCTTGCTCTCCCTTTTGACCTTTCATCCTTTCCATATCCACACGGTCCATTGATCCTGGCTTTCCTGGTAGACCAGCTTCACCTTTTTCACCTTTGAAACCAGGATCACCTCTGATTCCTGCCACGCCAGGAAAACCTGAGTCACCTGTAACAAACAAGCCGAACTGAAAACCAGAAGCCCAACAGGATTTTGTGAGTCAGAGCCACTTTTTTCCAGAGAGGGACAATTTCCAGAACCCTCTAAAGAGACTGTTATAAGTCACCAAGCACATTCAAAATAGCACATTCAACTTCACTGAAGTTGGCTTTATGTGAACATATGGTTAGTGACATGTATATTAAGTGAATTGTATAATCTTAAATTGTTCTAGATTACATGTATTTTCACTGGGGATATAATTCACTTGTTTACTGATGTTGATCTAACTTTCTTTTTTTTGCCTTCCCTTTTATTTCTTTAGGTTTTCAAAAACACTTCAGTAGTTAATTGTTAGTTCAAGAGGAATTTTTCCTTAAAAAAAGGAAAATTAGTTAATTCCTTTTAAAAAAGGGGGGGAAAGTTAAAGGAATGCATGCAGTGTACTCTTAAGCACACTTGCTCAGAAGTAAACCCCACAGACTTTAATGCCATTTACTTTCAAGAAATAAATTTGGCTGCACAGGATTGCAGTCAAAAAGCACAATCGCACCTGAGGAAGTACCCAGACAATAGCAAGAATAGAGATGTACCAAGGTTGGA
Organism: Hemicordylus capensis; assembly: GCF_027244095.1. NCBI lineage: Eukaryota > Metazoa > Chordata > Lepidosauria > Squamata > Cordylidae > Hemicordylus > Hemicordylus capensis. Next base: position 243,144,394 of record NC_069657.1, on the reverse strand, counting down.
GTGGGCCCAGGGACGAGATTTTATATTGGGCCCCTCGCTGCTATATATACACACACATGCACACACTTCACAATATATACTGCACTCACACTCACATCCCCAATATGAATACGGTGAATATTTATATGGTTATATTTATAACTATATTTATATAGTTATATAGTTCACTGCCAGAACTATGATCTCAGGGAAAACACTGCCGAACTAATGGTGAAGTTCCAAATTTGTTTCTGGTTGATGATGCAGCCTTGTTCGATCCATTTATCGATCTGCTAATGCATATCCCAGAGGCTCCTGCCATTGAATCTCCCCCAAGGGCAAGAGGGTGGTGGTTGTGTGTATGTGTGTGTGTTGGTCTTCTAAGTGCTATAGGCTATCAAGGCCAGTGGTGCACCTAGGTAATTTTAAAGCCTGGACCTAAAGACCTCTGGAGCCCCCCTACCCCCACTGCAAGTTAAACATCATTACCCAGAAGCCTTGGAAGCCCCCCCCCCATCCCCAACCTATTAAAGGTAAAGTGTGCCATCGAGTCGGTGTCGATTCCTGGTGCCCACAGAGTCCTGTGGTTTTTCTTTGATAGAATACAGGAGGGGTTTACCATTGCCTCTTCTCATGCAGTATGAGATGATGCCTTTCAGCATCTTCCTATATTACTGCTGCCCGTTATAGGTGTTTCCCATAGTCTGGGAAACATACCAGCGGGAATTTGAACCAGCAACCTTCTGCTTGTTAGTCAAGCATTTCCCCGCTGCACCACTTAAGGTCCCCAACCTATGAGTGTCTTCCAAACTATTTCTAGTTTGGGGGTGGGACAGGGAGGAGAAAAATCAGAATGGATAGAGAACTTAAGAGAAAGAGAAAGAGGAAGGAGGGATAGGAAAATGAGAAGAAGAAAGAAAGAAGGTGCCTTGCAAAAAACAGATGACACTATTTTCTTTTCCAAACCATAGTTGAGTATTAAACTTTTTTCCACATTTATTTCTATTTCTCTACTTGATGAGGAGGGGGGGTTTGGCTTGAACAGAAGCAGGGAATGAATACAAGCCACTGCTGCCGCCCCAACACACCCCCAGAAAACCATTTGTAATGGTTGTTTTTGTTGACACAAGCAAAGGATCCCTCTTTGAGTCCCATCACACATTCTCTCTCTCTCTCTCTCTCTCTCTCTCTCTCTCTCTCTCTCTCTCTCTCTCTCTCTCTCTCACACACACACACACACACACACACACACACACCCTTCTGCCCCCCCCACCACTCCAAGACCCCAACCCCCAGTATAACAGAAGAACTCTGTACTGCACCACCCACACCCTAGTCCTTTCCTCTAGTCTCTTGATGTGACATGGGTTAAAGAAGATGCCTTGCAAAAAATGGATGAGATTTTTAAATTTCCCAAACCATTGTTGAGGACTGAGACCATTTCCCCCCATATCTATTTCTGTTTCTCTATCGGATGTGGAAGAGGTTTTAAAAGAAGCTGGGCCTGGGACTAAATACAATTAGCTGCCCCCACCCCCACAAAAGGACCAAGAAAATAGACCATAACAGAAGCAACAGATCCCTCTAGGAGTCCCAGCACACACACACTCTCTCTCTCTCTCTCTCCACTCACTCCAGACCCAAACTCACAGCATAACATGAGAACTCAGCACTGTACCACCCTCCAGCCCCAAAAGGTTTGTAATAGTTGAAGCAAACAACATATCCATTTTGGAACTGCAGATCCTTGAGACACAGGATTGCAGGAAGCTCAATCCTCATCAGATGGTGGGTGAGTTTTCAAGGAAAAGGGGATTTAGCCTAGGGAACAGTTTATGACCAGTGACCTACAGATACCACATCTTGCATATACAATCCTGCCACTGAAATTGGCTGAATTCACTACGTTTTACACTGGAATATGCTCAGTGAACATTTAAATAATTTTTGGTAGTTTCTGAAGAAATTCTGAGTATCATAAGTACCAATTACCTACAGATACCAAATTTTGCATACACAATCCTGCTGCTTAAATTAGCTGGGTGCACTATGCTTTACACTGGAATATGCTTGGGGACAGGTTTAAATAATATTTTTGTAGAAGAAATTCTGAATATAATCATATTTATCTGTTATTGTTCTCAACAGATTTGTTAACACTCAATAATCAGATCAATAATTCCAAAATGACATAATGCCCTCCAAAACAAAAGATCTTTCTCAGATTCAAATTTACTGTGATTCAAATTTATTATCTTATATGACCATTATACAATACAATGAATAATGTTTGAAGTTGAAACCCTACAAATGTCAAACTGTTCTTTTACTCCCCTTTTGCAAGCACATTAATTAAAATTTTCTATTATATATATTTAAGTTCTTGAACTTTCCTTGAAGTTTAATCTATGCACAGTGACTTTGTCTGGTAAATGAAGGGCCTCAACCACTAGTGCTCTGATAAATTCACAAACAGAATGTTGAACAGTTTAGTTAAACCAAAAACCTCATTAATTTTACCCAATTAATCTAAGAGAAACTCTTACCTTTTTCACCTTGGAGTCCAGGAGTTCCTATAGAGCCAGGAGGACCTTGGGTTCCAGGGGTTCCCATAACTCCCATTTCTCCTTTGATCCCTAAATTCAAATTGAAATACTTGTTTATATTTATGTGTCGAAAGTTGAGTAGGATTGGAGCACTGCCTTGACATGCAAGGGTTTGTTCCTGTACAGTCTGCCTCTTCCCCAACAGGCCCAGGCTAGCCTCACCTCTAGGTGGCATCCCAATGGACAACAATGAGGAATGGCTCCCTGTTGCCAATTTGCCAAAGCAACAGGCAGAATTCACAGAAAAGAATTTGGGGCTAGAAAGCTTACAAGAAGAGGAACTCTTGTCAGGTTTGAGTCCCCTCCTCCTGATGAAATCAGGAGGGGTGCTGAATCCTATTTAAAGTACAGGTCGTGGATTATGAGGTTGGCATGTGGGGGTTCGGGGGAGGCATGGCCCAAGGATTCTTACAACCCAGTCAGAGGGCTGTGGGTCATGCAGGTTGAGAGAAGGGGATGCAAGGCGCAGAGAAACCTCCCTATTCCCTGTGTTGTGCTTGGAGGACATGGCAGCCCAGAGTCTGACACAGTGGCTATCTTATAACACATTCCCATTGTTCTATACTAGTCCCGCCCAATCAACTTGAATTGTAGAATACAAATAAAACTGCTCTTCTCCAACCTCATGCATCTATCTGACATATCTAAAACAATCTGCTCAACCACTTTTCAATTATGCACTTCTGTGCTCTATTCCCAGTATTAATAGTTAGTGACAATAGGTTGAAGGGAAAGAAGTTCTTTTTTCATCCAGCATTTCCTCCTTATCAGTACTTGTCAGGACCATATCAGACCTGGATCCCAAAGAAGCCTCTGTTGATGAGGAAAGGGAGCTGTAGAAGCCTCTGTCTCCAACACAATTTTACTGTGACCACAATATGGAAGGAAAAGTACAGCCCTGAAGGATGAGCTGGAGGTCTCAGGGGAACTCATACCCATTCACTTGGACTATGGGCCCTACTTTAGGCTCACCCCAATCACCTCTGGAATTCCAAGAACAATGGCAGCCCCAGATCCAGACCAATATTCAGAACTAGAGGAGGAATGCCCACCTGGATACTTGCAGCCTCTACTATAATAGGCCTCTCGAGGAGGAGGAGGAGGAGGAGGAGGAGGGAGCAAGTATAGATGCAGACCTCAGATCAGGATCAAGTTGACTCTAGGAAGGGAAGGAATGTCCTTTATCTATCAGCTCTTAATTTGTGGCCAGAGCCTTGCTAATGCAACAGCTCACTTTGAGAAACTCCATGGAAAGCCTCCTCCTTGAGTATGCTGTTGAGTATGATTGCTTCCGGTTCCTGACTCCAGTCTTGCTCCAGTGCTAATTTGTGGTGCCTGACCCCAGCACTGCTATAGTTCCTGGCTACAGCATTACTCTCCAAAAACCATATTTACTGCCTTACATCAATCTCAGCAATTGCCTTGGGTATGACCAAACTCCTCTGATTTGCAGTTCATATTGCTCTTTTGCCAAGTCCTAGATGCTGACGGTACCTTGCAAGCTATAGCTAATATAATTAATACTAAGAAAGGTTATGGCCCTATTTAGATATCATGCAGAACCATGATTTAATCTTGATTCCATGTGAGGTCCCCTTGCCTTGGGCACACATGCTGCTCTACCCTAAAATTTTTTGCAAGAGAAGAAGGATTCTATTTCTGATCCTGGTTCAGAACAACCCAAAATTTGCCATGATGCCCCAAGCTATCAAATCCTGGCTAGTCCTAAATAGAGTTTAGAACCACTTATTAGAACAAATATAGAACTAAACTAGAGTTTAGAACAGAGTTGGGATCCACAGCACAGTTCTGTATCAAAAGGCAAAGAACCAAGGAACACGAAGCCAAAATTGCATTTCCAGATCCACCATCTCCTCCCTCCCTCTCAATCTTTCCGTCTCTGACCATAAGCTTCTTACCCTTATTTCAGTTTGCTTCCACACTAGAGATTCCATACAGCACTGAACCCGGCTACTTGAGCAGAGGCCAACTTTAAGAGTTATATTCAGTAGGGGTAGAGCAACTGTCCCTATATTCAACCCAGCACAGTATCCCTTCAGTGGCGTCCAGCTGGTATCTATCTCTTATTTAATTTTTGATTTTGAGACCTCTGGGATAGAAAAAGTGAAACTTATTCTCCGTGAATTCCTGTTCTCATCGAGGCATTCCAGAACATTTGGGATGGCCCCTCCCTCCTGGAACAGTAGGCAGGGGCAAATCAGCTTTTGCTCTTCAGAGAGAGGGGCCACCCTGCCCTCCCAGACCGGAAAATCAGGACTACCCTTCAACCTCGCCAAATTCCAACCAAAAAATTGGTCAAGGCAATCAAAAAAGGGAAAAAAATACAATCCTTAAACTAGTAAACAAAGGATAAGTAGAAAGAACAGAGGAAGTGTGGGCAGCAGCCTGGAAAACAACAAACTGGATAGTGGTCTGTTTTCAAAAGTGGTGGGGTAGAATGCCCTCCATGAGTCTACAAGAACAGGAATTCATGGTAAGGAAATGACCTTTTCTCCCTAGACTTACAAAGGGCATTCCCAAATTTTGGGGATAAAAAGGAACACTAGCATCTCTGGGTGGGATCCAAACAAACCATAAATAATTTCATCAGTACGTTCTGCAGAATCTATCACTCAGGCTGCATCAGCAGAGGAAAAGGTGACAGTCCTGTAGGGCTTGGTAAAAACATGCAATGAAGCCCATGTGGCAGCCCGACAAATGTCTTCCTAGGAAAAACTCCCCCAGAATGCTAGAGATGCCACTGCTCCTCTTAAGGAATGGGCAGTGACACTCCTAGGCAGCTGCTTCCCCAGAGAAGTGTATGCAAGGTCACTACATCCTTTAAGCCACCTGGAGATAGTTGCCATGGATACCTTTCTTCCCCAAGCTAACCTCCTGAAAAGCAGTCCCTCAGACTTGCAGAAGGCAGCAGACTTCCACACCAATAATTGATGTAAGCCTTGGCTGACATGTCTGTTCTGATGAGAACATGGTCGTTTGTTACCTCAAGCTGGAATTCCAACTTTATTGCCTGCAGTTCCAGCCAACTGATACTCATTTTTGCCTTTGCAACAGACCAGGTTCCCTGAGCTGTCCAGTCTTCCAGATGAACTCTCCATCTGAAAGCACTCGTGTCTATCCTGATCATCAGCCACCTTGGTGAATCCAAACTGACTCCCTATGAGAGCCTGAATGGCGTGAGCCACAAGCCCAGGAACTCTCAGAGACTCTGTGGGATTGTCACTTGCATCTGAGTTTGTGCTGCTATCTTGGTCCTGGAACAGCAACAGCAGGATCTGCAATGGATGGGTGTGAAAATGGCCCCATCAACCAACTCTTGGTAAAAAGTTAGTAGGCCCAACACTTGGGCAGTGTCATCAGAGACATCAGTCATAGGCTCCTGACTTGAGTCAGCAAATGAACTGTCTTGTTCTGCTGTTCCTCTGCGAGAAAGATCCTTTGCTGGATTGTGCCCACCAACACTCCCAAGTACTCCAGGCACTGCACTGGGACAAGAGAGCTCTTCTCCTGGTCAAACTCTTGTTTGAGGCATTCCAGTGTTAGTTTGACATCCCTCAGGATTTGCTCCTCAGATGATGACCAGATTAAGATGTCATCAAGCATATATCAAAGGCCACTCCCTGCATCTTGAAATGTGCCACCAACCCTTTGGTAAATGCTCTGGGACCTGAAGTTGGACCAATGACAATGTTTTGTAATGAAAATAGTAGAAGAGGAAAAACTACCAGTGTGCAGGGCATATTGGAAGACAGGTGGATCTTGTTATTCACAGGGATTCCATTTGGCCTACAACTACAGATAATGAAATTGAGAATAATGAAACTTTAAATCAATGGGAATTGTGGGGTTAGGTTCCGGAGCCCAGGAAAATGACAGAAAAAAATCACTGAGGAGACAGGGTAAAGGTTGGAGCACAATACCGTACCTCAGAGTACCTTGGCCACCTCAGCTCTTCTGCTCTACCACTCTCTAGCTCCTCAAGCAATGTCCCCCAGCTCCTCCTCACAATTACTCCCCAGCATAATCATGAAGTTTCCTCACCCCAAAGCTGAAGTCCAGTACTTAGCAGCACAAGTCCCTGGCCTGTTTGGCTGGTAGGTTGGCCAAAGAGGCAGCAGAAAATAAAATCAGTTTTAAGTAAACACACATAGAGGAGTTTGCGAGAATCAAGGAGTGAGAGGAGAATCAATTTTCAATGGTGAGCTTCATCTCACAAGAGGCCTGGGAATGGCAGTTCAATGAACTCTACAAAGACAGAGAGGTGGACCATGGGTGCCCTCAGCAAGATGCAGAGGACTTGCCTCCTGGACCGCCATTGGCGCCAGTTGAGCTCATGGACCTGATCTCTCAGCTAAGACCTGGGAAGGCTCCTGGCAACAGCCTCATTCCACTTGAGCTAATCAAAAACAACTCAGTACAGTGCTTCCACTCTGGCTACACTGTTCACATCTATTGACAAGCACAACTATATCCCTGAGAACTGGGGGCTCACAGTCACAGTTCCCATCTTTTAAAAAGACAGGGAGGATGAAGCAGCTAATTATAGCCCTATCCTCCTGCTCTGCACAGAGACTGAACTCTATGCCAGACATTTATACTGGAAACTAAGGGACTGGCTAGAACAAGAAAACATGCTGGCAGAAGAGCAGCATCTAACTGGAAATACTCTACTCACAACTCAGTCTCCCTTCATCGATCTCAGTTCCACTTTTGACACCATCTCATGACCCAAACTATGGGAAAAACTAGAAGCCACCTCAACTGACCAATGCTTGTTTCTCATTTGTACTTTGCATGATGATACATCCCTGAAAGTTAGGTGCAATCCCAAAATACAATTATCTAACGTTGTCCTAACCCAGAAGGCACCAAGCAAGGTTGCATACTCACTCCTTTCCTATTCAAATTCTATATAAATGACATGGTGGGCCACTGCAACAACCCTGACTTCCATCCTGCAAAGGAGGCAGAGAAACGTATCTCCATACTGGATGGATGCCAGAAGAGAGTGCTTAATAATAATACTAATAATTTTTTTGTTAGCCACCACATAACAAATTGTTCTCTGGGCAGCTCATTACACAGTATTAAAACATACAATAAAAACACAACACATTAAATCATAACAGACAAAAAGAGAGAAAAGAAAATACAAAATATAATACAAAGCAGTTTAAAAACTCATTTTAAAATCAGGTAAAAATCAAATCAAATCAGATTTGAAAATAAGAATTTAAAAGACCTGGGTGAACAAAAAGATATTTACTTTGTTCCTAAAAGAACAAAGTGACGAAGCCAGGCGAACCTTGCCAGGGAGGCTATTCAATAAAGGGGGTGCAACCACTGAAAAGGCCCTCTCCCTAGTAGCCACCTGCCTCATCTTGTTTGGCAGGGGCATCTGGAGGAAGGCCTCTGAAGAAGATCTTAAGGTTTGCATCGGAAACCTGTCATTTTGGAAATTGCACTTGAGCCCGAAGGCTCTTATACATATAGGGGGAATTGGAGCTGGTACTATGTCAGGGCTCGACTTCATTGGCAGGCACTGTTTCCCCTTTCGCCTCAGTAGAGGGGGGCATTTAGGGATGGCATTTCTGCTGCAAAAGAACTTGTTTGAAGTACCTATTCCCACAATAAAGCACGGAGGTATATTGCCCAATTATGGTGGGCTTGTTTCACAAAACTGCAGCAAATAGAGCAGGGATCTGAGATTCTCCTAAGCAGGACAGGCAGAGAGAATGACCGTCAGAAGAGGGTATATTAGCCATACACTGAGAATAATGTTTAAAAGTAACTTTTGTGGCCTTAGGAGGCCAGTAGTAAGGGAAGGAGGGAGTAGCACAAAATTAAATGAACATGAAAATCAAAAGAAAGAAGTATTAGAGGAACAGATAGGCAGCATAAACAATAACTAACCCCACCCCTGGCCCAAGGGAGTCTAATCTGCTTGCTAATTGTTCATTGCTAAGAGGCAAAGCCAGAAGAAACAACTGAAGATGCTGCAGCTGCAGCAGTCAATGAAAGATTGAGGAGAGAGAGGTGGGACTAACCATAGAGGGAGCACTTTCCCACTCTTTTCCCTTTTTATGGTAAAGATACAAAGTTTGGCTGTGCAGGCACAAACCCGAGTGTGATGCACAGAGACTGTGAAGAAGAAGAAGAAGTAGTAGTAGTTACCATGAGTGAGAGCCTGTTCCCCCGAGGAGCACCCCTCTATATTTGCAACTACAAATCTGTAGTTACCACTATTTGCACACTGGACCTCACGGGACCGTGAGATCTCCATTTTGTCTTGCCTGTAGTTATTGCAAAGGGTATGTCACTTTGGCAAGCAGCTTGGGAGAAGGAACTCTTAGGCAAAGTTCAAAGCACAAGACTGCAAGAGGGCCTCCTCACTGGGTCACTCCCTGATTACTCAACAGGTGGGAAGCTGAAGTAGGTGTGATTTAATCAAGAGCTAGTCTTTAAAGAATAAGCCAGGTATTCTCCCTACGTTGGCACAGCGAATCAAGGCAAGATAGCACCTCCTCAGGGAGGAGTGATAAGGAAGCAATAGGTCATCTCCTTTTGCTAATGAGCATGTTAATGGCTAGCTCAAGATGCTGGAAGTCTGCATGTTTACATTTTAGTTAATATTCTGACAGGCATGAGAGATAAACTTTGATATGTTCATTTGGTCTCTCCCCACATGGGTCTTTTCAGATCTTTCCTAGCCTTTGTTCAAAAAGAAACTCACTCTTGTCCAAGAAGAAATTTGCTCTTCACTTTTGAATAGTACAATGGCGAGTCCTGGGCTTTGTCTCTTTTGCAAAGTGTGTGTAGCATAACACTCTCAGGCAAGAATTTGCCTATAACTGGTGAAGACAGCATCAATCGGTGTGTCTTCTGGGTCACCAGTGTCTTCTGGGTCACCAGTGTACCTCAGAACTACAATTCCTTTCCCCACGTCTTGGCATCGGCACTTCCAACTTGACCTGCCTTGACCTCCACTTCCACACCAGCTTTTCCTCACCCAGTCTGCTCAGCACTCGTGGCTGCAAGATCCCATTCATTTTTTGATTTGCCTTTGGCAAAGACCCCTGCCTGGTCTCTCAATCACTGTTGCTGCCTTCCTGCCCCGGAGAAGAGAAGCCTCTCAGTAAAGACTGAGCTGCAAGGTTTCAATGCATTTCTCTTGGAAGGAGTGAGGTAGTATATAACCCCATCCTTAAAACCTAACTTACTTTTCTCCTCATTTCTCCTAAAATTCAAAACTGTTCATTCCTCTCTAGCTAGCCTTGAGTGAACCTAATTTGGATGTTCAAGCCAAATTAACTCCTTTTGAGCTGTAACTTGGTTTTTGTAATTTGTTGCTTTATTGCTAGTTAAATATTATTGCTCAATAACCGTTATTTTTTTCTTTTCTGTACCCCTAAACCCTCAAAAAAAAACCTTGCTTTATTTCTGAACTTTAATCTCTCCATTCAGTTCTTTCCATGACTGAAGCTTTGAACAAATTTATTGTGAAGGTGGACTGCTCCATTTAAGATAGCTAATCCCCCCCACCCACCCCCAACAAGCCTTAAACGTAGCTCGGGGTCCTGCCAAGTTCCCGGGAGCAGCTCCATAAACAAAGAAAAAGTTAAGAAGATATATGATCCTCATCTTCAAATAACTGAAGGGCTGTCACATAAGAGGAGGAGCTCAGCTAAGCATGAGGAAGAAGGTCCCAACTGCACAAATTGTTCAACACTGAACAGTCTGCCTTGCACGGTGGTGGACACTCCTTTGCTAGAGGCATGCACACAGAGGATGGGTGGCCACCTGTCAGGATGCTGTTACAGATTCTTGCCCTCGGCTGGTGTTTGTCTTGAAACCTCGCAACTATAAAATGTTATGATTGTACTGAATACACACCCACCCACCCTCAACACAGCCTAAGACCCAAAAGCTGGCATGCTTCGACAGTATCCAAATTTCCCCTTACTGCTCAATGAGTTCTTTCTGATGTGAAGCCACTCTAAAAAGCAGAGGGAAATCAAACAATATAGAGTTCCATACCACTGCCCTTTCCTTCTCCCTCATGGTATTGCTCATATGCTGGACATATTGTAGAAGGGATGATGATGATGATCTAACAAATGGTTATGCACTAGGAGGAAAATTGTATACCTGGAACACCTGGTTGGCCTTCTCTTCCTTGAAGGCCTGGTGGGCCTGGCAATCCTTGCAAACCGGGCAGTCCGTGTGTTCCATGGGTACCTTTATCTCCTTTTGGCCCTGGCATATCTAGACCGGGGACACCTGGGTAGCCCCTGTCTCCCTTTATTCCTGGAGGTCCTGAAATAAATAAAAGAAAATGATATAGAGTAGTTCTTGAAAACAAAGTGTTCAATACGCATGATGGGCAGACTTCATATTATGCCTCAAAAAATCTGAAAAAATTAGAACTTTTGGAACCATTTTTCTACCTCATCAATTTTTGTTCACTTTCACTCCCCATGTCAAATGCCTAGTTAATGAAATAAAGATCCTTATAAAAATGTTTTTCTCAAAGAAGTGTATACATTTCCAATGTTGAGCAATAATAATGAAAGATAAAAGTTTTGAACTCCCCAAAATATCTTCTGTCAAGTTTAGATGTCAAATGTTGGAAGAAAGAATACTAAATATTTCAAACCATAGCTGCATGTCAGCCCTCCAGTTGTCGTTGGACTATCACTCCCATCATCCCCAGGCACAGTGGCCAATAGTCAGAGTTGATGGGAGCTGTAGTCCAACAGCAGCTGGAGAGCCAAAGTGGTACAACCCATTTTTAAATGAATAATCGTACACTTTACCTTATTTCCAGATTAATAACAAAAGAATCATGGATATCCATGCGATTCTTTTTTTTAAAAAATCGATCTGCAGTGCATATCCAAATGAATGCAATTGGTTTCAATGCATTTTAGACTACACATCTTATTGCAAATTTTTTTAAAAAAAAATCCCAAATCAGCAAGTTACCTATTGGTCCTGGAGGTCCAGGTTGTCCTACAGGCCCTGAAGGGCCAGGAGGGCCTATTCCTGGTACACCAGGGGAGCCCTGTAGACCTGGTAATCCATCAGGACCTCGGTCACCTAAGTAGAAAATTGAACAATAGATCACTGGTTAACATGCTTATCTCTGACTTTAAAGAGGTTTTTTTGCTATTCATTCCTTGTACAAATGAAATCCCATGTATGCCTTTGGCGTCATTAAGGCTGCAATCCTATGCACACTTACCTGGGAGTAAGCCCTGTTGAACTCAGCAAGACTTACTTCTGAATGTATGGGTTGAACATGGTGCTTCGTTGTTGTGGTTTGAAAAGTAAAGGGGAACAAAAGATGTACTTGTGACTTCAATGAAGTCATCTCATGAGGAGGAAAAATAAGCATAACAGATTAAGAAAGATGGGAATTAAGTAGGTTATAATGGCACCCAACTGACCTTTGGCTATGAATACTACCTCACCAGAATTTTCACACAAACAAAATTATCTCTACATATAATTCTCTTAAACGTACCCATCACTAATCCCATGCATGGCATCGCTTGTGAGAGTTTGCAAGCAAGCTGCTGGAAGCGGGGCGGGAATGAATGGGTAGGCTAATGGGTGGCTGGCCAGCCGAGAGAAAGTGGTGCTGGGGATAGCGGCAGGGGGAGGCAGGAATGCAGCAGTGTGTGGCCGGGGGGGAGCAGAAAAATTGCAGTCGGAAGCAGTGGTGGCGGAAGCGGGAAAGTGGCGGAGGCCAGGAAGGCAGCAGGAAAGCCACGGCCGAAACGGGCCGAGAACAGGGGAAAAGCTGACTGGGAGGGAAGGGGAGAGGAGGGCAGATGGCTGAGAACGAGGGGAAGGAGGAGGGAGGGAACTCCAGGTGCAGATGCTCTGCACCCAGGTCAGCTAATCATAATATAATTTTAGCCAATAATGGCAAAAATGTTACCTTGCAAGCCTGGTTGGCCAACCACACCTGGAAACCCTTTTTCTCCTGGTATGCCAGGTAGCCCTCGATCCCCTTTTATTCCAGGAAAGCCATCTCTTCCTTGTGGGCCGGGAAACCCTTTAGGACCTGGGAGACCTACTCCAGCTTCACCCTTAACAATTTTGAATAAGATATTATTAACTGCAGTAAAAACACACATACACAAAAACCAAGACCAACAATGAAAATATCAGGGAATCTTAAAGCTGCATTCAGTTGGAATGCTAATATTGCAAGTATATACAATATATATATATTCCCCTCAGCCCAGCCCACTCTAGAGCATTTTTTCTAACAATCACCATTCGCAGCTAGTACTACTTCTGGAGAAGGAGGAGTACTTTGGGCTGTGAATTTACATCTACCTCCCTCCTTGTAAGAGCTCTAGAGACACTTCCACAATCACAATTGGAGGACAGTGCTCCCTGCCTTTACATTGTTTTTGTTTATAATGTCTTCTTGATTTCATGTGGCCTCTTAAATCCCCTAAACGACTAATTCTTCAGATATTGAGGAACATCCCATTGTTGTTGTTGATGTTCTTCAATATGAAGAAAAGCTGGAAGATATACTGTATAGTGTCAGGAAGTTTCAAAAAGGTCACTCTGTCAGTCTTCCCAGGTCTCAGTAAGGCTTCAGTAGGCCACAGAGGTTGCAGGGGAGTGGGGAGGTTATTTTTACCTCAACTCCCATCCTCCTTACTCTGTGGATTGGTTGTGTCTCCTGTCCCACCCAGCCCCCCACCAGTCTAGCCGCCTTTCATGCCTCCAGCCTCCTCCACAGCCTCCATACACATATCATCATTGGTTGACTGCTCAAATGCTTTCCCACAGTCTCGGCAAGTCTTACGAGACTCTGGGATCCCTTCTTGCAAGATCCCAAGGCTTCACGAGACCGTAGCTCTCTCACACTCCTGCTCCTCCCCGAATAAGCCAAGCCATTGCTTGGCTAGGTCCCAGTCTCTTCAGCTTGCCAGAAATCCTAAGCTGCCCACCATTGCAGGTGGGCACTAAGAGATCCTGACAAAATGGTAAACAAACCTTCTGTGAAACTAGAAAAAGCCAGAAACATTGTTGTAGCTCTCAGTGGTAATATAATGAAAATGAATGTCTGAAACAGTAGGTAGAAATAGTAGGAGTTAGCCCAACTGGATGGCACTTACTTTTTGGCCTTGTAACCCTTGTGAACCTGGTATCCCTCTGGGACCAGTTTCCCCTTTCTCCCCCGTTGGACCTTGTGGGCCTGGCTGACCTGGAAAACCTACAAAACCAAAGAATGATATTCAAATGACACTGCTAATAAATAATGCTAAATTCCTGCAGTTATGTCAGAAGCCTTTTCAAAAGACAGGGAATGTGTAGATCTAATATAAGATAAAATGTTGTGATAAGGTAGAGTTATACATTACTATTTTCTATCTCTAGGGGTCCAGACCATAATACAGATCATTTAAAACATTTACTAGCTGAACCGGGCGCAGAGCATCTGTGCCTCTAGTTCGCCGCCGAACACCCCCTGCCCCCGTCACCATCTTCTTCTCTGCCCGCCTGCCCCCACCGCCATTCCCCCGCCTGCCCACCAGCCAGTCTCCACTGCTTCCCTCCCGTGCTCCCCCTGCCCGCTAGCCGCTACTTCCCCTGCCCGCCCACTCAATGCTGCCACCGCCTTCTGCCTGCAGGTCGACCATCCCTCCCTCCCTCTTCCCACTGACCGCCGCCACCTTCACCACTGTTCTGTTTCCTGGCCGGCTGGCTGCCACCACCATTTTCTTCCCTCCTGCCCATACTCATCACTAGCTGGCCAAAATATGAGGTCCTGGCCATGGTCTAACAAGGCCTCTATCCATGTAGGACAGAATGTATCAGGAGCCAAAACCCCCCCACACACAAACTAAAAAGGAGGAGAATCCATCAGCAGCCAGAAGAACTGGCAAAGCAAATTCTGTTACCTAGAGTGACCAATTGCCTCTTTCCTCCTTCCTAGCCCAGAAACCAGCAGCAGCCAGCCCACCTTGCACCAGGCAAAGAAGAGGGAGAGACAGTGAGGCTCTTCTATATTCCTACTGGGCCAGTTGTATTTTGTAGTGCTTCTGTTATCCACCTTGAGTTTTTCTTTTGAGAAAGAATGGTGACTCTGTTCTTTGACACCTGTTTTAGCCGTTGGCTTGTAGAGATCATGTCTATGAGTGAATGTGTCTTTTGAACAGTTCACAACAAGCCGAAGATGTCAATTTGCTCACCACCCCAAACATTCCAAGTATGGACTTAGCCAGGAGTGTAGCACAGTCTGAAGAGACTTGTGTTCAAGAACTGAAGATGCCCCCCGCAAGCTTTTTTTGGGGTGGCACCACAGGTACCATCAATTTTTTTTAAAAGGGGGCTTTAAATAAAATGTCAGGGCTTTTTGACCAGCAGTTCTGGAGATATTAATATTTTTGAGTTTCCCATCGTTCCCTATGGGGAAATTATGGTTTATGTTGGAAATTAGAGCATAGCTAATTAGTGGCAGCCCCTGATCACTGCACACATTTGAACACTGGTAGATCTGCCCCTTGGAGCGCTTCCAGACAGCAGGCTTTATCGTGGGTTTACTGTTAGGCTCTACTGCAAGTTTGAATTTACTCTGCAAAACAGATGCAGAAAGTCAATTTTTTTTATCCCAGACATAAATCAGGCTACGATCTAATGTCCAATGAACCCTGAATCGTATCTGGAGTGCTCCCCAATAGCTCGCAAGGACTTCAGGGTAAATTTTTAATTGTAAACCACCCTGAGCCATTTTGGAAGGGGCGTTATATAAATCAAATAAATAAATAAATAAAATAATAAATAAATCTGGCCGATATGTGAACGCACTCCCTCCATTCTGGAGAAGAAGCGAGCTAAAAAACCCCTCTGGAAATGGTTGGTGAGCAAAACTGCAGTTTCTGCTAGTGGTGAACTATTCAGATGAGCCATTTATTATGCATTTTGTAACCATGAACAAGAGGGAAAAGCATGGGAAAGGGGATAATATTGTTGTTTATGGGACTTCTTGAGAGAGCCAGTTCGCACTTATATAGTAGTCATATGTCAAAAAATAAAACAAGGATGTTAAACTTACGTTTCACAATTTTAGGGGTTTAAAAGATATTGGTCTTCTGTCCTAGTCCTGATTCCTACCTATGGCCAAATTTCCTAGTTTTAATCCATCCTTCAAACCAAGAAACTCAATTCAAAGTAAACTTTTTTAAAAAACTGCATTTTATATTATACCTGGAGGCCCTGGAAGGCCAGGAGGTCCTTGCCCTGATAACCCTGGTGGACCCTTTTCACCTGGGAAGCCAGGTCTTCCTGGGATCCCAGGATCTCCTTTGTCACCTGTGCAATTAAAAGCAAAAAGTAAGTCATGTTCAGTTCTTACGCAGAGAGTTGTGGGTGGGAAGGGAGAGTTGTAGGACAAAGGATTACTTCCCATATGAAAATAAGATAAAGTACCTTGGATGCCTGGAATTCCAGAAGATCCAGGAACACCATCTGATCCTGGGGAGCCAGGCAGCAACATGGCACGCCCAGCTTCGCCTTGGGGCCCTTGAAACGTAAGAAAAAGATATAGCAAAAATAACAGGCATATATTCTCATTCATTGATTTTCAGAACAAACAGCACAGCATGTCTTCCGATATGTTCCTCTCATCAGTTTAATGGATGAAACAAGTCTGGATCTCTCCATTTTATGAGAAGAGCATCTAAGGCTTCTGAACACAGCTATGAAACAATATTTTTATTGCATCGTTATTTTGCTCACCTTCAACATTACTAGCATTAAGAATAATCTGTGCATAATTAAATGTTATATCTACATTAATCATAAATACGACCTACTTGGAAAAAATTATCAAATGTTTTATTTTATAATTGTATACTGCATAAAATGTTCTCTGCATAGAACATATTTGGGAGGGGTGCTGAACATGAAGTTGGAAACAAAGGTTTTTTTTCACTCTTTGAAATGCCATCATATGATTATTTTTGTTGCAGATTAAACATAGGGCATCCACTGTGTTTCAGAGGTGGCTTATGTAAGGGAGAAGGAAATGTTAGCACCACACTCAAACTGTATGTCTTTATATATAACTGGGTGAGGAGCAGAGAGAAAGGGGAACAACTGCGTGTCTTTTCCCATTTGATTCAGTGGTCTAAGCTGGGGCTGGAGGAGCAGTTTGTTCAGCTCTAACACCCACAGTGGAAATATACCATGAGCTAGGCCACCACAGTTATTTTGCATATTTTAGGTATGTATAATACCTAATGCACTCCCTAATGAAATATGATCCTCCCCCTATCTGGCTATTTTTAAAAAGCATTAGAAAACCCGCCTCTTCACCCAAGCTTTTTCCGCTTTTTAAATTTTTAGGTTTTAATCTGTTTTTTGACTTTTAAATTGTTTAAATTGTTTTAAGTTTTGTGCCTGTTTTAACTTGTTTTATGTTATTGTTAACTGCCCAGAGACTAAGGTTTGGGGCAGTGTACAAAGTGAATTAATAAAATTAAAATTAATTAATATTAAATTAATTAAATTGCAATTAATTAATTAATTAAATTGTATAGTTTATTTCTTTGCATCAGGAACAAAGTAGGTACCAAACTAAAGTTACTTTGTATGTTACACAACTTCTACAGTATTTTGAGACCATACTGGCACTTTCCACATTGTCTACTTCCTCATGAGAAGTGATGCATCCAGGCTAGCACAGCACTAGTGCAGCAAGTGCTGAATTCCAAATGATCTCCCCTTCACTATGTTGTCTATTGGCATCATAGAAATATGACTCTGAGGCTCACACAACCCTCAGGGACGTATTTTTCAACCCTCAGGGGAGTTCAGCCTTCAAGAGCATATTTTTGTAATGCACAGTTCAGAGGGAATTCAGAGGCAGGGGAGATCAGCAAAAATCACACCTCCCCATGCTGTGGCACATAGGGATGTGCACAAAACCGGTTTACCTGGTTTGGTTCGAATTCGAACCAGGTTCGAACTAGGAGGGGGAGGTTCAGTTTTGGTTTTGCTTGCACTCCCCCTGGTTCGGTTCGAATTAAAACCATTTCGAACCGGTTCGAACTTCCAAAAGTGGGTGGGATGGTAGCTGGCACCCATGGGTACCTACCACCCAAACCCCAAAGCAATCGGACACTTGTTTTTTATGATTTTTTATGATTTTTTGAAATTTATTTTAATTTTTTTCTCATAGGGTATAATGGGACTTGAACCAGCCCATTATTCCCTATTGTGGAGCACCCATGGGTGCCAAAAACCACCCAAACCCTGAAGCAATCGGACACTTCTACAACTTTTATGAATATTTGAAATATATTTAATTATTTTTCTCATAGAGTATAATGGGACCAGAACCAGCCCATTATCCCCTATTGTGGAGCACCTAGGGGCAACAAAGGTGGGGTGGTTGGTAGTCACCCAGGGGTGCCTACCACCCACAAAACCCCATGGCACTCCTCCAATTATTGGTGAATTTTAAAAGTATTTTTGAATTCCTCATAGGGAATAATGAGGATTGCAGCAAATGTATAGCTTCACGTCAGGGGCAAAGGGGTGGCCTAGAGCAGAGTGTGGTGGATGGTAGTTCCCAAGGGGGCCCAGGAAGCTATCAGAATTATTTGAAAGGAATTGGGCAAAGGGCTGATTTTTAAGTGATTTTTGAAGTTTATGTGTCTTTAAGGTTAGCAAATGGATTCATGGTTTCTCATTGAAAATCTCATATGCTACCAAAGAATCTACACTCAGAACACCTCAGAAACAAGCAACCCATGGGGAATCCTGGAACTGCATGATCTTGTCTTCAATCATCACAGAATGGAAGTGCATAGAATTATCTATAATTGTTTTGACAGAATTGTTCAGATCCCATCATCTTCAAATGTGCAAATCACATGGTAAGACTTTTTCAGATCTTAACATACGTATTTAGAAATCATAAAGAATAGAAAAACTCTGAACTGTAGTCATGGGGGTCCACAGGAATCTCTCTCAGCCCTATCTTGGAGAAACCAGGGAGGGAACTTGGAGCCTAGATGCTCTTCCCAGAGTGGCTCCATCCCCTAAGGGGAATATCTTACAGTGCTCACACTTCTAGTCTCCCTTTCATATGCAACCAGGGTGGACCCTGCATAGCAAAAGGGACAAGTCATGCTTGCTGCCACTAGACCAGCTCACTGCACCCACCCCCCCATATGTATGTACATACAAATATATGGGCAAGAATCCTGGAGAGGGGCAACCTCTTTGTTCCTCTGCAGATGCCCACAACTATAGCTTTCTACCCCATTTGCATCCTTGTTGCCAACTACAATGTTTTGTCATCATACTGCTAAACTAATATTTTCAGCTAAGGGAAAGTTCACACATGATGTTTTCCTTTGGGGTCTCATGTAAAATATGGTCATCATATTACATAAACAGTTGTACACTAATCTTATCACAATTCCCATGTTTGAATAAATTTCTGTGCGTTTTTTTCCGTTGCTGGAATTTCCCTGGCTGTAAAGTAATCATCTGTATGCAGATTTTAGAAGTTGTATGAATAAGCATTGGTAGTGTTACCTGGAAGTCCTGGTGTGCCAGGGAATCCTGCACTACCTTTGTCCCCTTTATCTCCAGGTGGCCCAGCAGGCCCAACTCCTGGAGCACCAGGAGAGCCTCTCTCTCCACGGACCCCTGGAAAACCACTTAATCCTGGGGGCCCATGTTCTCCTTTTAATCCAATGGTTCCCTGATTTGGAGGAAACAGGAAAACCAATACCATTACATAACCAACATACACATCAGAATGGAATCACAACAATCATACTGGGGCTCCAGGATAACAGAGGTCAATTAATATTATTCCAACTTTGACAGCTGGATGCTGTCATGCTAAACAAGTAACAGAGAAGGGTCTCAAGCCAACCCCGCTGTCCTCCAGGTCCCTGCCACCTGAGTTGAGATGGGTATTGGCTGGAGAGAGGACCTTCTCAGTCAACACACTTTACATACGGAATACCCTGCACAGAGATGTTTGCTTGGTACTCACATGAAGTACAAAGCAAAGCATCAAGCAAAGACTTCTTTCAGTTGTCCAGACATGCCAGGATGAAAAACAGCTTGTCTTAATTGTGATGTTATGGATCTGCTGATCTAATAGTGATACTGTTGCTTCTGTGTTTTTATTTTTATATTTGACTGAAAATCAGCGTTATTTTAACTGTACATCACTATGATTGCTTATGTTGAAAGGCGGCTCATACGTTTCCTAAATAACTAAATAATTATATTATTGACCATCAAAGATGGACTAGGGCCACGGAGAACTGAATACAAATTCAGCCATGAAACTTTCTGGGTGACTCGGGGCCACTCACTTATCTCTCAGCCTAACCTACCTCGCAGGGTGGTTGTGAGGTTAAATATAACCATGTACACTACTCTGGGATCCTTGGAAGAAGAATGGGATAGAAATATAGTAAATACCTAAAATAAAATAAATTCTGGAGAAGCACCAATAAGAACAACAGTGAGACCTATAGGAGAAAGGCAGAAAATCCTAATCTGTCATACAAAAAACATATGGAATATATATACAATATCTAAAAAGCCTACAGACCAAACTACATGCTGCATGGAAGAACTATAATGTGTTTTGGTGATTTAAAAACTGAAATGCAGCCACAGAGGGTTATACATTTGTTCAGAAGAGTGGAAAGGGTGTCTGAACCAGTTCCTTGATCAGTGAAGTTGCTGCTTGCCCCCAAAGATATCTGTAATTCCACGGCCAAAGGGTAAACAGAAGCTTGGTGAGGGTGATCAGGAAAACAGCTCGGGGGAATGGTCAAATACTCCACTTGGCTGAACAGTCACCTCCTTAGTGGCTGCATTTTGGTAAGAGAAAAAGAAAAGTTGGGAGATTAACTACATATTTCCTCTGCAATCTGTAGAGGAAATGTCCCCTTCCTTTTATACAAGCAGAACTTCTGCTTGTGCTAGAAACACTTAGGATAAAACCCAATGCTCTATAATTAATACACTAGAAAATATCATGGGAAAACTTAAACACATACCGATGCACCTTTAGGACCTGGGTCACCTGGCAGGCCATCTCGCCCTGGCCTTCCTTCTTTACCAGGAGCTCCTGGAATTCCAGGAATACCAGGATTTCCTTTATCACCTTTTAAATCAGAGTCAAAAAACACATCTCCTTGTTCTCCTTTTGGTCCTGGGTTTCCAGTTAATCCAGGTGCACCTGAAGGTCCCTGAAATTATATTCAATTACAACCTCATTTAATGGCTCATAAAATAAAACTAAGAAACATGAGTAAAACTAAAATTTTTACAACAGGATATTCATATGACAAAATAATTGCCAAGATTGTTCATATTCTGAATGGACCTTGCTATATTTTTAATGATCTTGAGAATAGTGTACAAGTGTTGGGTGTGACATTATAAAGGAACACATGAATGAACATTATTTTGTTCCAGTTGCAGGTTTTGTGTGTGTGAACACTCCCTACTTTTTATTTTGTATTCTGACATATTATTCTAAGATTTCTTTGTCTGGTCTTTTAAATAAACAACAGACACATTCTAAGGTCATCCACATGACCAAAATCCAAAATATTTAGCAAAATAAATATTTAGCAAAATCAGAATTCATGTGACCCCTAGGCAGTAGTTATAAACAGGGTGCAAAAATGTTCACAAAGAGTCAATGAGATTTTCCAGGTGCCAGCTTCAGGGGTGGGGGGGGGGGGCCGAGAGAGAGATGAGCATGCCAATGAGAGGCATTCTCAGTGTGAATTCTGGTATCTTCTTGATTGGCAGTCTGATGTCCTTCTTTTAGCCAGTGCTTCACTGAAAGATGCCAGGGCTCAGCCCTAGTTGGAAACCAGAGCCTCCAACTTGGCTCGAAACCACTCTTCTTACCTGCATATCTTCCTGAGCTAAGCTTTGGGCTCTGGATGTCTGTTTGGTCTGATGAAAGAACTTTTTAGATTTACACTCCCTTTTCTTAGCAGATGGTAATGCCTTTTTTTCTAATCTTTGCTTTCTACAAGTACCTCTACAAATGCCTCCAAACTGTTTCCCCAAAATGTTTGAATCCAGCAAAGGGAATACTAGCAAGCTGAGTTTGAGAATCCAGATCATCATCTCAACTTCTCAGCCAAACATTTTGCTTTGCCACCATGTTGGCTGCCATGTCCTTGGCTCCAAATTACACTGTATCCAGGAAGGAGACCATAATTAGGGCAGCTAATAGTGCAATCTTCTTCAGCCCTTCCTGACTAACACCTCCCCCAGAGGCCAATTCCTCAGCCTGAACAGCCCTTGAAAAGATCAAATTGGTTATCAAAGCCTTAAAGCAGGGGTGAGCAAACTTGGCCCTCTAGCTGTTTTTGAACTACAACTCCCACCATCCCCAGCCACAATAATTGTGGCTGGGGATGATGAGAGTTGTAGTTTAACACCTGCCCTAAAGCCTGTGGTAAAAGCTTCAAAGGACCTCTGAAATGCTTCCCAACTAACTACAGTGGTGCAGCAGGGAAGTAGTAATTTTTGACACACACCCTTTCCCCAGGAAGCCCTCTGTGCAACCCGAAAACATGTCAATGAAAGCTAAGCAACCCTGAGGAACATATTTTCAGGTGACACAGAGGACTCCTTGAGGATGGGGAGGGTGTCAAAAATTGCCACATCCCTGCTGCACCAGTGCAGTTTGTTGGGAAGTTCTGTGAGGCTGCTCTCGAGCTGCACAGTTGCTTCTTTACTCTGAAAGCCAGCCAATATTTTCAGAGAGAAAGGAATTTCTCCTATTCAGTACAAGACAATACCATCCCTTAACTACTGAAAGGGACCCATCTTGTAGCTTCAGTTCATTTTACTGAAATGATGCACTTTGAAGCTAACTGATTACACAGTTACACATTTTATAAGAAAAACCACTAACAATTAATGTAAAGTGTCTAGGCCATTTACTTACTGCCACTCCTGGGATGCCATCAGATCCAGGAAAGCCCCTGTCCCCTTTAGCACCTGCTGGTCCTGGATAACCTTTCAAAGAACAGTAAAATTCAGTTTAATGGACAAGTGCCATATTCTTTTAATAAATACTTTCCCAGCATTTGCACTATTTCCAGTTTGATATTGTGAGGAGATTGCTTCAAAATACAGGTGAAACTTGGAAAATTAGAATATTGTGCAAAAGTTCATTAATTTCAGTAATGCAAATTAAAAGGTGAAACTGATATATGAGACAGACGCATTACATGCAAAGCGAGATAAGTCAAGCCTTAATTTGTTATAATTGTGATGATCATGGCGTACAGCTCATGAAAACCCCAAATCCACAATCTCAGAAAATTAGAATATTACATGGAACCAAGAAGACAAGGATTGTAGAATAGAACAATATCGGACCTCTGAAAAGTATACAGTGTACTGTGCTTGATTGGCCAGCAAACTCGCCTGACCTGACCCTATAGAGAATCTATGGGGCATTGCCAAGAGAAGGATGAGAGACATGAGATCAAACAATGCAGAAGAGCTGAAGGCCGCTAATGAAGCATCCTGGTCTTTCATAACACCTCATCAGTGCCACAGGCTGACAGAATCCATGCCATGCCGCACTGAGGCAGTAATTGCTGCAAAAGGGGCCCAAACCAAGTACTGAATACATATGCATGCTTATACTTTTCAGAGGTCCGATATTGTTCTGTTCTACAATCCTTGTCTTCTTAGTTCCATGTAATATTCTAATTTTCTGGGATTGTGGATTTGGGGTTTTCATGAGCTGTACGCCATGATTGTCACAATTATAACAAATTAAGGCTTGACTTATCTCGCTTTGCATGTAATGCATCTGTCTCATATATCAGTTTCACCTTTTAATTTGCATTACTGAAATTAATGGACTTTTGCACGATATTCTAATTTTCCGAGTTTCACCTGCATTTCTTTTTAAAAATGTAAAATATTTGCAGAAGTATATTTGTATACTGCTGGGACAAAACAGTGGCCAGTGTCCTGATTGACACGGCATCCCTGCAGCGGTAGGATCCCTACTTCGAAAGCAAGGGTGCTTGCATAGGAGGGATTTTCGTGCATCTTTCTGTTCCATGGAAGCACTTTTAACAACCTAGAAATAGGGCCCTGAGGACTGTGTGACCCTCAGAGACATGTTTCTCAGTTGCAAAGAGTACTTCTTGTGGGGAGGGGAGATTTTCAAAGATTGCCCTCCTCCCATGCATGAGCACCTGCATTTCCAAAGCAGCAACACTACAGCTGTGGCTGGGCATTCTTTTGCTGCAGAGATGTAGTGTTAGTCAGTATGTGAATCAGTTAACAGTGTTCATTAAGGTAATGAGTAAAAATTGCATACAGTATTTATTGAATGAAAAAAGACATCTGGATCTAGCCAGAGAAGGCACATTGGTCAGCCAATGTAGTTTTGTCAATCGATATTTGTCAAGTTATCCATCAAATCATTTATCAATCCCAGTGCAGATTTACATGAAGGAAATTTCCTGAAGTGGATTCTCAATACTGTACTCTCTTTTTTGTTTTCTGTGAGTGCCTTTCTTTAGTCACGTGGAAATGAGTTGTGCTGGAAGAGTTATATATTATTATTTGGCACTGATTTTGCAGGCCAACAAAATTTAGTAAACTAGCTTTTAAACATTTGTAGAACTTACTGAACCCTGGCTACGATATAAGACCACATGAATCCAAATCACAAAGTGTCTATTTATATACTACATTTTAAAACAAAACATTAAAAATCTACAAAAAGTGAATTGGAAACAGTTATATAAATCTACTTTCATTGGTACATAAACAAAATATGTATCTGTGAATAGAGGAGCTCTTACCCCTGGACTTTGGGGCTGAAGTCCAGGGCCTCCACAGCCGCTAGGGCCCCCCAAATCCTCTTCAGTCTCTCCTGGGTGGTGTGGTTGCCCAGCCGAGCATGATGATGCTTAATTTGTGTGTGTGTGTGGGGGGCTACATCGGCCTTTAGGTCCAGGCTCCAAAATTACCTAGGTGCACCTCTGTCTGTGAAGGAATGAGGTCTGAACCTTCTCTTTTTGTATATAAGATTTCTGCATTGCAATTGCTTTGCTTACACTCCCTATATTGAAAAGCTGTGCGGGTGTCAAAAGTTCACAGCTCCTGTTCTACAGTTTGGTTTTGGAGGGAGAAGAATTGTATTGGTTTAATTTTATAGGAAAGCGAGGTTTTATTTGATTGGATCTGTTTTAAAATAATGGGAGAAAACTTGAGTTGTTTTGATTGGTTTGTTTGAAAATTTTGGAGGGGAAAATGAATATAAAGAGGTTGCCTTCAGCAGAGTTTTAGTGCAGGTTGGAGAGCTGAAGAGCCGATGTGAAGGAGTCCTTCATGTGGAGTGCAAGTTGCTATCACAGCTAGAGAGAATCAGAGCTGGTGCTAGAAAGAGAGCTGAGAAACCACTGGGAGAGTTGTGACTCTCTGGAGGACTGACTCACTCCCAAAGCAGCTGAAGAAACAGTCTGGGATTGAACCCCCCAGAACTGGAAAGGAAGAGCAGGACCTGAGGCTGAGCAAGGGACAAGCCAGGCTAGCTGCAGAAGCTGACTAGGGTGATTACAAGAGGACTGAGTTAGGGCCCAGTAATAGTGCAGGATAGACTACATGCGTTTTTCTCATCTCTCTCTCTCTATTTCTCTTAAACGTACCCGTCACTAATCCCATGCGTGGCAGCTCTCACAAGAGTCTACACCAGAGTCTGGGGAGTAGCCCAGGGTCTTCTGTGTCTCTTATTACAGCCATAGCTAGATTTTCAGTGCAGTCTCATGCCTATTTTTTATATTTTAAATCATTTTATGCTAATTATATATTTTAGCATTTTTTATATTTCTTATTCTGTCTGTCTGTCTGTCAAATTTATATACCACTCTTCCTCTAGGGAGCCCAGAGCGGTGTACATGGTTATAGTTACCCTCACAACAACCCTGTGAGGTAGGTTAGGCTGAGAGATACATGACTGGCCCAGAGTCACCTAGTGAGTTTCATGGCTGAATTGGGATTTGAACTCAGGTCTCCCCGGTCCTAGTCCAACACTCTTAGCACTACGATAGTAGTGTGTCTTAGAGTGTAAAATCTATTGCTACTTAGTAGCAATTTTTTAAAAAATATACTTTATGCTGGTCTGTGACCGTAATAAAGATTGATTGATTGACTGAATTAGTGAGGAAACTCAACAATTACTTTGGTCATTGTTACAAAATACCAACCTCCTTTGAAGCTTCCTGCCCTTAGCATTTGTATTTTTATTTCATCTTACTATATTTATAATCTAACTTTGATATCCAGCTTTTCTTTCATAGTGGAACTCTCAAGATGGCATACTTGGGATGGCCAGGTGGGTGGCCACCCACCAAGGCTGTGATCGACCTAGACCTGCTTAGCTTCAACTACTTTGTTGTATCCTCTGCCCTCCAATCATGCTCCTGGGATGAAGCAATATGAAGCTAGTTCATTAATTGAAGAAGAAGAAAACGATTTAGAGAAAATCCTGTTGGACAGTTTGCTTTGCAGTCCAGCCAGGTTTGTGTTTTACCTGGTTGTCCTGGAAGCCCTTGGGGGCCTGGTACTCCAGGCGGGCCAAATCCATCACAAAAACAACCGTCACCCTTTTCACCTGCAATACAAAATAAAGAAATATTTAAGGGGCTTCTGTGCAAGACTCTTTACAAACCAAAGTGTAACTTCCACGGAAAGACCACCCCTTGTAGGGCAGAAAATGGAGGTTGCCTCAGGCACCCAGCTCCCTACCCTCACCCTGGCAGAAGAGGTGTCCAACTTTTGTGTGCTCTCTTTTGAAGAATTCTAGTCCTGCCCCTCCTTTTGTGATAGCTGCCAGACAGTCCCCCAAAAGTACACCTTGCCTTGCAGTGATAACTTCAGTATCTCCCCGTTGCAGGACTTGACACTCCATCTCATACCATTTTCTATTTCAGTGCCTTTTCTGACTGAACTACTGGGCGACACATGGTCTTTGTTATGTGGGCTTGCTCTTGTAACTCCCATTGCTCCTTTTTGTCATGGCTTCCTTTCCTCTTGCTTGCAGAGAGTTCCTTCCTGTCACACAGGCACTGTTCCCTCAATGAGACTCCACCCCTTCTCATGTGGAACCCATGAGTTATCCTTGTACAGTTCCTATGGAGTGAATGACGGGGCTGTCCGACTGTTGTGCTGGGAATGTTCTTCCTCTGCTGTGTGGCCCTTGGCAAAAAGGAGGCTGTCTGTGCTTGTACTGGCAGAGGAATTCAATCTTCTTTTTGAGAAGAGCCATGGCTATTGGTCTCAGTTGTGTCTGGGCTTTTGGTTACTGAATCACAGTGGTCTGTTTTGGAAAGGGATGTCTCTGTGGCTGCTGCTGGGTTGTATTGTGTGTGTTTCTGCAGGACAGAGTGATGTCATGAGGTTGTTCTGCCATCACTATAGGCCACCTCCAGCCTCAAAGGCAGGATGCCTCTGAGTATCAGTTGCAGGGAATAACAGCAGGAGAGAGGGCATGCCCTCAACTCCTGCCTGTAGGCTTCCGGAGGCATCTGGTGGGCCACTGTGTGAAAGAGGATGCTGGGACTAGATGGGCCTTGGGCCTGATCCAGCAGGGCTGTTCTTATGTTCACAGTGTATTAATTGGTTTTTTTCAGTTTGTGGTTAATGGGGGTATGTCATGAGCATTCAATACCATGCAGTGGAGTTGCCATGGACTCTGTGGGAGTGTTTGTTGGTGTTGCTACATTACCTTTTGTGATATTGTTTTGCTCTCTGTTTTGTTCTTAAGGTGCAGGAGATTATGATAACATTATGCCACAGTTATGCTGGTGTAAGTGGCCACTTGGGTTAGCAGGACATAGGATTGCTCTGCTCAGCACTTTTCAGAAGCAACCTATTTTTCTTTCCCCTGAAACTCTTTCACCTAGGTTTTGTGGTGGTGGTGTTTTTGTTACTTACTAACAGTTTATTAAACATACATTTCCACGAGTTTGCACTCACAATACAAGAAACAACAATGATGATAAATTGATTTACCCTCACCCTCCCAACTTATTACAACTATTCACTCAAATAATACATCCAATCTATACCCACATCCATTGGTGACCCCAATATCAACACTCCCTCAAAAAACAATGCAATAAAGAAGAGAGGGGAGGGGGAGAGGAAGGAAGGAAGGAAGGAAGGAAGGCAGGCTCACTCAGAAACTTCTGAAGGCACCAAAACAGAAAAACAAGTTCTGGATTGATACCTTTTTCTCCACTTTCCCCTGGATAGCCTTGTGGGCCAGGAGGGCCTGGAGAGCCACTATCACCAGTTTGTCCAGGTTGACAATCCAGACCGCCATCTGCAATTTGAATAAAAGAAAGAACATTATTTCTAAAGGTCAAGTCTCTGTTCTGAGAAGACTGCAGCTCACAGAAATATGTGCCAGTGACATGGACCACCACAAGCAGCAAAGAATGATGGTTCTTTGAGTAAACTGGAGCCAACAAAATATACAATTCAGAATTTTCATTTGTTCACAGAGGGTGGTTTACACAGTGCTTCTCTTCTATATACTAGCATTTCCAACTACCTTGTACCAATGTGAATAAGGGTTATATATGAGCTGGCTGGCTGCAGATACTGCAAGTAAAAATTCTTATTCTTGTGATGGCTAGCAAGTGTTGCCTCAGTTGCAGCAATAATTGCTCACTGTATTTGTGATCAGATCATTCACATGTGATATTTCACTATACATTCAGTGCATAGAAAACTGCAAGTTTTTTTTTGGGGGGGGGCGGTTTGGTACTGGGTGCTCATGGGATCCCCATGACAGCCCCTTCCCTGCTCCCTCTCCTCCTCCTCCCACTCCCACACTCTCTTCCTCAACCCCCACATCCTCCCCTGCCCCTAATCAGGGTTCCTATGGAGGGAACAGGACACAAATGAATTGCTGCTTTGATCCTTCCAGGCATCCCTCCCAATAGGAAAATGTGCAGATGTTGCTGTCAATGGGACTAAAAAAAGATCATAAAAGTCACCGCTCTGCATCTTCCTCCAGATAGCGTGGGAAAGTACAGCATATTGCAGATGACACTCTATCATTGTAGGGGCTTCTGGGTCAAGCTCCTATTTCACATTGGGAGGGAAGCTTGGAGGATGGAGTATAACCTACACTGGAGTCAAAAGAATGAGTTTGGACCCTTTCCTTTGTGAAAACCCTTTCCACAAAATCCGTTTTCCATGCAAAAATGTACATGTATGCCCCATTCTGGCAAACTGTATGCACACCTTCCCTTATGGTAAGATGTTTTTTGCATGTGACTATTTCAATTTTTGAAAACTCACAGCTCAATATTTCGTACAGTGGAAAATGTGATCTGTACAAACAGGAAATTTGCATGGCTTATTGCAAAATACCAGCTACTGAATATTGTTTGTGATATAATCTTATAACACTCACACTTTGCATCTCTCCTTTCCCCCTTCCCTTGATCTCCTGGCCCATCCACTAGGTGAATTATGCGGTTGTCAAGGGCGCCAAGTAGGGAGGGGTGCCAATGACCTGGGTCACCCCCATGGATGGGAGTGAGGCAGCGAGTGAACGGGTGGGTGCTCACCCACCACTCATTGTGACTCCACTTATGCAAGCCAAAGTCATTGTTTTAAATTAGGCTATTGATCTGATGATGAAGTAGCTCACTTCAGAACAATTTCATATTCTAAAAACACAAGATTATTTTCAATTTTTCTGTCCATGACTTCAATATTTCTTTTTACCTTAGCTCCTAATACGCATACAATTAGCTGTATACTTTGGACTGCATATGCTGACTTGCCTGTTATGCCAGGTGGGCCTGGAGGGCCTGGTTGGCCACGAGGTCCTGTAAATCCATCTCTTCCTTTTGGCCCAGGCAAAGAAAGTCCAGGGGGCCCCCGATCACCCTTTTCTCCTCTATCGCCAGGAAAACCAGGTGCCCCTGTTATCCCTGGGCTGGGTTGCCCTTCATTATGACAACATTAGTCATAAATAGAACGAACAGAAAAGCAACAGAGAAGGAAAAAAAAGATGAATATGTTTTTTATTTATTACATTTAATAATAATAATAATAATTCAATTTCTATACCGCCCTTCCAAAAATGGCTCAGGGTGGTTTACAAAGAGAAATAACAAACAAATAAGATGGATTTATATCCTCCCTCTTCTATGTTCAAGGTGGTGTACAACATCAAATCCAAACAGAAATTCATTAAAATACAAAACCAATTTAAAAACAAGACCAAGAGACACGTTAAAAACAGCAGCTGAATAAAATCACAGCTCAGACATAGCAAGCTTACAAATTTAAAACCAGTTTAAATTAATTTGTTTTTAAGAAGATGCTGACACCAAGCAACAGAGGGGGCAAGACAGACCTGCCACCCACCCTGGGTCAGGGACTTCCACAGCCGGGTTGCTACTAATGAGAAGCAAGCTCACCAGCTGTCCTTCCACAAGCAGGAGAGTACGCTGAAGCGCCTCTGTAGCCCACCTCAGGGATCCAGAAGGCCCACGTGGGAGGAAATGGTCTTTCACGTGCTTTGGATCCCAGTCATTTCAGGCTTTAAAGACCAAGTTAAGATAGTAGTAGTAGTGGTAGTAGTAAATAATAGGCCAAGATGAGCTGCCATGTTGAACTTTACCCACACCCCTCCCTTTCCTTTAAAAAAGCCATCATGCCTCTTCTTCCTACAATATACAGTAGGAGAGATAGTAGGGATGGGGCGATAGCTCAGTGGCAGAGCACAAGCTCTGCATGCAGAATGTCCCAGGTTCAATGTCTGATATTTCTAGGCAGAGTCAAGGGGGGAAAACAACACCTGTCTGAAACCCTGGAGAGCCTCTGACAGTTAATGTATACAATAGCACTGATCCAAATATTTTCACTTAAGTGAATTTGGGGGTGCTAGAGATTCAGGGGTTGGGACGAATCCTGGTGGGGCATGAAGTTGTTTAATTTTGATAGGGGGCATAAAGCTGTTTAATTTGGGGGATGGGGGTGGCTTACTGTAACCAAGCTGCATGTCACATCTTGGTGGGCAGTAGAAGCATTTCAAACTGTGGCCATGCCTGGAGCTGCCGTTTCCCCCTCCCTAATGCATTCTGGGGAAGGAAAAAAGGGGTTGCTGGCAGTTAGTGGCTACCAGAAGTGGCTGCTGGTTGCTGGGAGGACAAAACACAAAGTGCCTCTGCTGCCTGTGGAGGCGTGCTATTTTCTCTGAAAAAAGAGACAGATTCATTACAGTAAGCAAGCCACACCCCCATGCTGGAAAATCCAACCATGTTTCATGAGTTCCACCACAAAAGGGTTGAAAAGGCTCCCCATTTTAGTCGCCTACAAAGGGGGTGACAAAAATTAGTGGGTACTATACAAATTAGCACTAGTAGACAATACTGAGCTAGATGGACCAATGGTCTGACTCCATATAACACCGTTTCCTATGAGGAAACTTTCCCAAGATATAGAGGTAATTCACACCACTCTGTACACAGGGCGGGGAGGAAGGCAGGATCGCACCTACCTCCTCCCAGACAATCCTGTTTGTTGCTGCCCACACAAGCAGCACTGCTGGGAGTTGCGCAGCCATCTGGAGGCTGGCTGTCCCCTGTGAAGGGGAAAGCCAAGAAACTGCTAGTCATGTAATGTTTTCTTCCACATTACAGTAGAATTAGAAAGAATTTCACCTTTCCTGGCAGGTCAGCTGCTGTTCTACTGAAGTATTGTATGAAGCACAATAATGACCACATTGCAAGCAGGGTAGCAATTTTGTGAGTTTGCCCATTAAGACAAGAACCGAAATGATCTTGGATTAGTTAGGAGGATTAATGTTCTCGGAATGATGTAGAGATTACTTCATGATTTTGTATGTAAGGGTTTATGGAGTAATCTGAATTTGTACTATGCCACATTTGTATTCTTCTTTTTTTGAGGATTTAAATATCTGTGACTGTGAAATAAAACATTCATTCATGCTATTCATCTATTTCATAGGGATGGCGGAGAAGCTGTTAAATCTGCTCTTAGGTTGAATGCCCAAGTGACATCCAAGGCATTATTTCACTTCTCTCTCTTCTTGCTTTGTCAGAAAACAAGGATTAAAGTAGACAGAATAAGCTTCTTTGCCCAGGCTTTGAACTTGAGTCAGTTTACTGCAGAGACTGGAGAAAGACTGACTCTAGGGAGGAAGTTTCCTTCTAACACAGCCCCAACTAAGTCTTTTTCTTTTCTTTTCAAAAGAGTCTGCCTTCTAGTGCACAGAAAAAGAGAGCACCTAAGTATATGGACAACTAGAAAGCAACAAGTATGGGGAAAAGCAAGACTCATCCTAAAACCAACCATCCAATAAATTAAAAACAAATATTCTTACCTGGAGGACCTGGTGGCCCTGGTGGCCCTGGAAAACCTACAAAACAAATGTTGTGAATTCTCAGACAGTGAACATTTGGATTGGTCTCAATGTGCAGATAAGCTGGGCCCCACAGAAAACGTAGGCTACTATCTTTAAAAATCAACATTTACTGGTTTTCTCTACAATTATCCCCCTTCCTATCATGGCAAAATATAATTATTGAACATCCAGAAATGTGCCAGCATATGCAAACTTATCAGAAAGGTGAATTTAACCATGGCATTTATTCATTTGAGTTGATTTCTAATTTAAAATAGCAGAAATATAAAATAAAGCAATATACAATTAGCAAAAGTTACCTTTGGGACCCAGTTCACCTTTTGGACCTGTGAATCCTGGCGGACCTGAATCTCCTTTTTCACCAAATACTATTATGTCTTCTTTATCTCTAACCTAAATTAAAGGGTGAAAAGCAAGATATAGGGAAATTCAAAACTTGAAAAGGTTCCATCTTCAGACCGATTAGAGTGATGGGCTTGAGTTCTAAACACACAGCAGCCTGCTTCAGTTCCATTTAATTCAACCATGTTTAGGATTGTAGCCATAACTGATACGTTGATTGTATATCACATGTTCAACTTTCCTGATATGAGGTTGTCAATGAATCATTTTCAGAACAATTTGGAACAGCTTCAGTTGTTGCCATATAATTAGCAATACATAAATCTTCATTTAAGATGAGAGTTAAGATGTTTTCAATTTTTAGTCATGGTCTAAAAAGTGTGGAAATTGTAACTTAAAGCACCATCCTAACTTCTATGCCATATATGCTGTAAAGACTTTGCACAGTCTCGCGTATTATTTTGCTGGCTTTAGAAATGAGGCTCCATGCTTGGTCTTCCAGCGTGACATTGCACTGTGGAAAAATGGCAGAAATGCAACAAGTGCAGTTTCCCCAATCACTTCCCAGAGATTCCCCTGATGCATTTCTGCCTGATGCATTTCTACAAGGCATACTGCTACAAGGGATGTTTACTACATGCTTACCAGAGGGATGGATACCATAGGAATATGTTACTGCATTTAATAGAATTGGGTTTGTCTTATTTTTCAAATTTAAAAAGATTCTTTTGACTGTTTTT
Organism: Hemicordylus capensis; assembly: GCF_027244095.1. Taxonomy (NCBI): domain Eukaryota; kingdom Metazoa; phylum Chordata; class Lepidosauria; order Squamata; family Cordylidae; genus Hemicordylus; species Hemicordylus capensis. The sequence goes on along the minus strand of NC_069657.1, from coordinate 243,111,212 downwards.
CTCCCACTGAGACTGTGTCAAATATACTAGGCAAGTGGTATGAAAAAGTGACAGTAAAGGAGCTTCTTCATTGTAAATCTTCAGAAGCAGGAGTTGCATATCTCTGTTTTGCTCTGAAATAAAAGTACAATTGTGAATAGTTACTAAATGTTATTATAAATGTGCAAGTCTCCATCCTTATGGTAAACATTCCTCGTACCATTTATGAACAGAAGATTCTGTCTAAAAGGTTATCTTTTACCAATTGTGTTTACTGTAGTTGTTGCTTGCTGAGTTAATGGCACTCATCATATGCTCAGAGGCACATATTACCAAGTTCTTCTTAAATATTGCTGCAACACTAATCGCAGCTTTTGCTGTTGTCACCAGTCTATGCAGGTAGTGGATTGAAATATGGAGGACATAGCCAAATTATGTTTCCATGGTTATGATTTTGTAGGCCAATACAATATCTCAGGCTGGACATCAGATCTCATAGTCCCATGGCATGAACATCAGATGCCATCAAATTTCCTTGGTTTTTATAGTTCATTTTTTGTAGTTCACTCATAACAATCCCTGTAAACTAAAGTATGTATATGTAATCCCTATTGCAGCCTTGCAAGGTAGGAGGCTTTTTGGCTCCTAGACAATATTATGAGACACTGGGAGAAGACAAAAGATGGCCTACCTTTCTTCTTCTTTTTAAGAGGAACTTTAACAAATAAACTTCATTCTCCTTCCCCCACCCCGACCCAAACACACATACTGCCTGGGAGCAGATCAAGGCTTTTTTATATGACTAAAAAGAAATCCACAGTTTTATAATTTACTTCTCCAGCTTTCACCCATCCTGCAATCTAGTCCAGCAAATAATTTTCTATTTACTTTTAGAACCTAGTTTACCTCATTGTGCCTCTCTGAAAAAATACTGCCTCATTACAATAGCATTATAAACAAAACAAAAAAGCATTTGATGTAGAAACCTACTACTTTACAAATATCCTAAGAAGTGAATCCTAAGACAGAGCTGTAATTATGGGTGATTTCAATTACCCTCACATAGACTGGGCAAATTAATGTGCAGGTATTGACAGAGAGGCCAAGTGCCTTAGAACAGTTGGCACAGAACCAACCAGAGAGAAGGTGACCTTGGACTTAATCCTGAGTGGTGCCCAGGATCTGGTGCAAGATTTCAGAGTTGTAAAACCACTGGGGAACAGTGACCATAGTGCAATCCAATTCAGCTTATAGGTGAGTGGAGAACTGCCAAGGAAGTCCGACATATATGCATTGGATTTAGAAGCAGTGGTGGAGCCACCATTGGGCCAACAGGTTCAAAGAACCCAAGCTGCACCCAATCAGCGGCTGCGCCTCGTGGCCCCGACATGCCCCCCGCGTCTGATGTCAGATGCGGGGGTGCTGCTTTAGCTCCCAAGTGGGGGCCATGCAGCCACCGTTCGGGAGTTAAATGGATGCTGCATTAGCGGCACAGCCAGGAGCAGCTCTTCCCTGCCTGTGAACACAGCGCCAGTCCCAGACTAGCTCAAGAAGGGGCTGCGCAGCCCCTTCAGGAGTTAAATGGCCGGCACTGCAAATGCAGCACTGGCCTGACACATGCTCCCGAATGGAGCCGCGGGGCCCCGTTCAGGAGCCAGAACCATCCCCCCTCCCGCATCTGATGTCAGACGCAGGGGTGTGGCTAGCCCCCACATCTGACGTCAGATGCGGTGGCCGGGGTGAGTGGGGCCACCGTCATGGCCAGACATGGGCCGCTGGTGGTCAGGCTCCGTCCCTGCTTAGAAGAGGAAACTTCTCAAAAATGAGGGGACCGGTAAAAAGGAACCTGAAAGGGCAAGTCAGGAGGGTCAAATCACTCCAGAAAGCATGGAACACATTTAAAACCACAATAATAGAAGCTCAGTTGGAATGTATACCAAGAAGGAGGAAAGGTACCACCAAATTCAGGAGGATGCCAATGTAGCTAACAAATATAGTTAGGGAAGCTATAAAAGGGAAGAAGATTTCCTTAAGAAAATAGAGGTCCAGCCCAAATGAACAGAAAACAACATAAACTCTTTGCAAAAGTGTGCATTTGTCTTCTTGGCAGAGGATACTGAGCATGTACACACACCAGAACGGAGCTTCTCAGGCTTGGAGGCTGAAGAACTGGACCAATTTGAGGCTACAAGAGAGGATGTTCTAAACTGTTTTGAAAAATGGCAGGTTGCTTACCTGTAACTTTGGTTCTTCTAGTGGTTATCAGTGCTCTTACACAAATGGGTTTTGCCTGTGCAGAGACCACATCAGAGTTTCTCCGAGCTTGAATTCTCCTCAGCATTTTAGCAGCTGCCCTTCCCCTCTTGGTGCTATGTGCTGGGTTTCCTCCTTCAGTTCCTGAGTCTGTCAACCTAGAGAATCTAGAGTGGGGAGGATGGGTTGACATGTAAGAACACAGATGACCACTAGAAGAACCAAAGTTACAGGGAAGCAACCTGTCGCTCTTTGACTTGGTCTCTGTGCTTTACACGAATGGGCGCATAGCAAGCTACCTGGAGGCAGGAGAGCAAGAGAAGAGCGACTGGAGAATGGTAGTGCTGATGAAAGCATCTCTGCCGGAGTGGACATCCAAGGCGTAATGGTGCATGGACGAACGTGGCAAGGCCCAAGTCGCAGCTTGGCAGATGATGTCCAGTGGAACACTGCAGTCAAAGGTGGTGGAGGCTGCCACCACTCCAGTGGAGTGTGCCTTAATCAAGGAAGATAAGTCTTTTTTGGCCAATTGATAACAGAGAGTAATGTCTCGAACAACCCAACAAGAAAGATCTGTGAGGAGGCTTGCGTACCTTGACTGAGACCTCAGTGGGTCACAAAAAGGGAATTTGACTTTCTGTAGTTTTTAGTGCAATGTACATAGAACGCCAGGGCACTGTGCACATCAAGAGAGTGGAGGCATCTGTGAGTGGGAACCTCTGGGTTCAGGAAAAACACCGGCAAAGTAAGTGGCTGAGAGCAGTGAAAAGTCGAAAAAACCTTTGGGAGGAAGGAGACACCAGACCAGAGCACCACCTTGTCACGGTGGAAGACCAGGTATTGGGGGGGGGGGTCCAAACCTCAGTGCCTGCAATTCACTGACTCACCTAGCTGAGGTGATGGCAAGTAGGGATATGCATGGAACCGGCTGGCCCAGTTGGGTTCAAGCCTGGACCAGACTCGAACCCAACTGGGCCAGTTCGGTCAGGCCCCCCCTCGAACACCCTGGCTCGGTCTGGTCCACGTTCGCGAACGTGTTTTTTTTTTTAAAGAAAAAAAGTTTTTAACCTTATCTCCCTTGAGGGAGTTCCTGGAGGCGGTGGGGTGTGTTTGTGTCCGCGGAGGTTCCCCCTCCCCCTGCCAGCTCTCCCAATGGCCCCCTCTGGCTGGTTCAGCCAGATCTTCAGCTTGTTTTCTGCCTTCTCCCCAGGGTGTGGTGGCCATTTTGGAGGCAGCGCGCCTGAGCAATTGGCTTCTGCATGGCCTGGGCCACACAGAGGCCAATTGCTCAGGCACACGGCCTCCAAAATAGCTGCTGTGCTGAGGGGAGAAGGCTGAAAACTGGCTCAACCAGCCAGAGGGGACCATAAGGAGAGCTGGCAGGGGGAGGGGGAACCTCCAGAGACCCCCACCACCGCTGCCTCCAGGAACTCCCCTGAGGGGGATAAGGTTAAAAAAAAATTTCCCTAAAAACACACACAACAAAAACCCACCAAAAAAGGTCCATAAACCCCTGAACAGTTGGGGGGTGTTCGGTCCGGCGTTGGACCAAACAGGAGGTGGTTCGGTTCGACCCCGAACCATCAAACTGAACCAGTTCACCGTCGAACTGGCTTGACGTCAAGCCGGTTTGCACATCCCTAATGGCAAGGAGAGGCATTCCTGGAAGCTAGGAAGGTAAGTAAACGTTGCCATTTGCAACAGCAGGATTTGAATGTTGCAGGTTTTCTGGATACAGTGAGGACCCTCTGTAGGTTGTGTGCAAAGGACAGAAGATCCTCCACACCATGAGATTTAGTGTGGGTAGGTTGGGATGGAGAAGCTTCCCCACATACTGGGTGAGTAGGTTTGGAAGCAGAGAATCTGAGATGACAGCCCTTTGAGAGCAGGAAAAGATGGGGGGACCATGGACATCTGGGCCACTAGGGGGTGATCAGGACGCAGGCCAGGCCATTTTGCTGTATCTTGTGAAGCATCCTGGAAAGTAGAGGGAAAGGGTGGGGGGAGGTGAGCAAAGAGTCCCCTCCAGCTGAGGGAGAAGGCATTTCCCAGGGAGTGCACACCTCTCCCTGCTCTGGAGCAAAAGTGGCTGCACTGAATATTGAGGAATGAATTTAACAGGTCGATGTCCAGTGTGCCCCATTTGGCAAACAGATCATGGATGACCGAGGGTTTCATCTGCCACTCATATAAATCTGTGCCTGACCTGCTGAAGGCATTGGCTTGGACGTAGGCTGAGCCCTCGATGTCCTGGAGATGGAGGTCTCCTAAGTGGGTTCCCGAACCTTCTTTGGAGGCATCACGACATGTCCTGGCAGTGGAGGATGGAATGGGGACTCTGTGTGGAGACGATGGGGGTCCAACCACCAGGCAAACGAGGCTTGGACCTGAGGGGATATGTTCAGCCAGTGGGTCTGGGCATCGCTCTGGGGATTGAAATGGTGAAGGAACTAATGTTGTAACACGCACGAGAGCAGAGATGTGAGAAAGGGAGTTGTAGAGGCGATATAGCCTAGCAGTGGTTGAATAATCCATGCATGGTGAGTTGCAATGGACCTAAGCAGGGAGGAGATGGCATGGATCCTCTTGGCTGGTAGGTAGACTTCGGCGTGTGTCGAGTGGAAGTCCTGTGAACTCCATGCATCTGGTGGGGTTGAGCATGGACTTCTCATAATTGACTTGAAGGCCAAGACGTTGTAAGAGGTCTATAGTGGTTGCCAGAGAGTCTTGGATCTGTTGAAGAGTGATGCCTATGATGAGCCAGTCATCTAAAAATAGGAAGATTTGGATCCCCTGCTGCTGTAGGAAGGCTACCATTGGGGCCATGCATTTTGGGAAAACCCTCAGGGCAGAAGCCAATCCGAAGAGCAGGGAGCTGAACTGATGTCTGTTGACTCTGAAGCGAAGGTGCTGCCGATGTTGTGGGTGGATGGTAAGGTGGTAGTAGACGTGTGAGGTCTAATGAGTTGAAACACATCCTCTGATGTAGAAGGGGAAGAATTGTTGGTACAGATATCTTATGAAAGCGCTTGTACTGTATGCATTTGTTGAGTTTGCGGAGGTCTAGGATGGTGCCAAGGCTCCCATTGTGTCTGGGGAAGGTGAAATATGGGGAGCAGAATCCTGTAGCTGCTGATTGTAGGACTGGTTCTATGGCTTCCTTCCAACAGATGACTTCTTCCAACAGAAGTGTGGTGGGAATCGTGGTGATGGAAGGTGAGGTAGGGGAATGGATTCCACCATGTAAACAATTCCAGCGTGTAAACAATTCTTATGATGGTGACGACGCATGAATTCATTAAAAAAAAAAAGATGCACTTGTTCAGCAGCTGATTCTGAGCTTTAAAATGCCTGTTCCACCATAAATAGTGCAAAAGGAAAGCTTTGAGAAACCACAGGAGGTCGGTGGCAAGGGAGTTCAATGAAATAACATGATCAAGTTTTCCAAACCCCATACAAGCCTACTGACAACAATATCTTTTTCAATATGAAGTGGCTATTATGGTAATTGCTTTCTAATGACAGAATGGTAGTGGCTGTGCTTTCAGTTCATGCTTCAAATGTTCCAAGGGATGTCAGCTGAGAAGCAATGTATTTTCATACATTTCAATGACAAATGGCATATATGACAGTTCCTGTATCCACTGCCACCACTTATCTTCAATACTCTCCTAAAATATCTATTGTCTTTGATAGTGAGGGAGAATGCTATAGGTATGTGGTGTTCAACAGAGTAAGTTCAAATATTTTTGAAATAAAGAGGATTTCTTGTTTCAAACCAAACCAAACCTGATCCTTTCAAAAAATAAAAATAAAAATAAACAATTCAAACCACAACCAGTTACAGCTTATATCCTTCAGTCTGAGTCCCTTCCTCCCAGTTTCTTTATTAGTTAACCCTAGACTAAACAACATATAAACACATACATGATTCTTAACTACTCAGTGGTTTGCAGGATACATAAAGTTGGCCCCCATTATTCGCGGCTCCAATATTCACAGTTCTGCGTATCCATGGTTGGAAACTACATACCCAACCTCAGTATCTGTGGATTAACGATCTCATGTATCCAAAGTTTTCTACACATAGATCCATTCATATATGGTCGTGTTCTTCCTGCATGTGCTTGTGGGTAGTGAGAGGAGTTTGGAGAAGGATGGAGGAGTGATTTTATGTGTGGTTTTGGAGTGTGTTTTGATGTAAAAATAGAGATTTGAGAGTATCTGGTGCCCTCAGGGAGCCATTGGAAGCCTTTAGGAGCCATTGCTCTAGAGCTTTTGGAGGCTTTTAGTTTCCCCCCTTCCCCCTGTGGAGCCTTTGTAATCCCTTGGAAGCCCTTGGGAGACTTTCTTCAGCCATCCCTGTACAGGTTCTTGGAGGAGCCTTTTGCAGTGTTGTGCAGCCCTGGTTAGATTACAGTACTGTATCACTGTAATAAATTTGATTTTAATTATGAAATTCTATTTTTTAATTTAAAAGTCCAAATAAAATTTTAATCTTGGTAAATTTATTACTGTACAGTATAACTGTAGTTAATTTAAATAGCTATTAAAATTTAATGAGCACCTAAATTCTAAGTACATACTGTACACAAAAAATGGATTGAAAATTGATTTTTAATACTGTATCCATTGAAAATTGATCTCAAGTGTCCATTGGAAATGGATTTTAAACATTGTACTGTGTCCACTGAAAGTTGATTTGTTTGATTAATTGATTGGTTTTAATTATCAGTTACAGTACTGTGGTGTAGGCATGTGCCTGAAACGTTTCGGAGGCCATTATGAAGGCCTCCGAAACGTTTCGGCACTGGGGGCGTTTCGGCGTTTCGTTGCCGATGGGGGGTAGCGCTTTAAGGGCAGGGGAGGGTGTACTCACCCCTCCCGCCGCATTTTCCCCGCCGGTGCGCTGTCATTTGGAAGCCCTTCGGGGCGGCAGCGTTCCTCCCTGCCGCCCCGTTTACCCCGTCGGCCGGATGTCGCGAGCACGCGTGCACCTGTCGTACGTGCTTGCGCACATGGCAGAAAGGCGCGTGTGCACGACGGGCACACACGCACTCGCGACTTCCGGCCACTTCCGGCCGACGGGGCAAACGGGGCGGCAGGAAGGAACGCCACCCCGAGGGGCTTCCAAATGACAGCACGCCGGCGGGGGAAATGCAGCGGGAGGGGTGAGTACACCCTCCCCCGCCCTTAAAGTGCTACCCCCCGTCGGCAACAACGATCTTCGTGCACATCCCTACTGTGATGTACATGTACTGTAATTTATCAATTGTGTGTGTGTGTGGCAAGGGGGGCCGGTTATTTGGCACAATTACTGTGCTGTACTCTACATTACTTTACAAATTTTTACTTCCTCTACACTCAAAATGAGCAAGCACACAGCAGAGAGCTCTGATGAAGGGAGTGGCAAGAGATCACACAAAGTGTTGCCCTTAAATGAAAAGGTGAAGCTGCTGGACATTTTGGCTCATGGAGACAGTGTGGCTTCCATTGCACACCATTATGGCATCAATGAGTCCACTGTCCACTCCATCCAGGAAAGCAAAGCCAGTATCCGTGGGAATGTGGTGTCCAGCACGTCTCAGATTCTCAAAGTGGTGTTCCATCCATGCGATCCCCACATGGAATAAAGGAGAAGACCCTCAGCTTGTCAATGGAGGATAAAACCCAGAGGAACATGCCACTGAGTGGACCAGTAATCTGCGAGAAAGCACAGTGGCTTTACAGGTAGTTTGCAGCAGAAGGTGGACAAGTGGTGAAAGCATCCAAAGGCACTGAGTGCGGTTTCCAGGCGAGCAAGGGCTGGTTCGAAAAATTCAAGTACTGCTACAGTCTCCACAACATCAAGCTGGCAGGGGAAGTGGCATTGGTGGACCACTAATATCCAGCGGCATTCCAGTGGCTGACTGAGCCCAGGAGGTATAGGCCAGAAGATCTTCAATACTGATGAGATGGGCCTGTTCTGGAAGCTCTTGTCATCCCACTCCATCAGCAAAGAAGAAAAAACTGCTCTGGTTTTCAAGGCAGCCAAGGACCGCTTCACTCTGCTGGTGTGTGGCAATGCTGCAGGGGACTGCGTGATCAAGCCTATGCTCCTGTAGTGAGCACAGAACCCTCGTGCCCTGAAAGGGAAGAATAAAAGCCAGCTTCCTATCTTCTGGAGAGGCAACAGGAGAGCATGCATGACCACAGCAGTTTTCTCTGACTGTGTGAACAACTGCTTCCTGCATGAGGTGCAGAGATATCTGGCCTCCAAGAACCTGGCCTTCAGAGTCCTCTTGCTGCTTGACAATGCCCCTGGCCATCCTGAAGCCCTGCAGTTTGCACACCTAACGTGGGAGATCGCCTCCTTGCTGCCCAACACCGCCTCATTAATATAACCAATGGACCAAGGTCTGATCGCAACCTTCAAGTTCTACTACACTTGCTGCACCTTCAGGAGGCTGCTGGATCTCATGGAAACTGATCCCTCTCTGTCGGTCAGCGATTGCTGGAGGAGCTACAGTTTCGTGGATTGCATTGAGAACATCATGGCATCCCTTGCAGCTATCAAGCCCCATACACATGGAACTTAGTGTGGAAGAAGTTGTGGCCTGGGGCAGTCACCTCTTCATCTACTGCAGCCATTCCCACTGTAGCCGATGAGGTACAGTGGATCACCAACCTTGGTGGAGAAGGCCTGGAAGACATCAGCCATATGATGTGGAGGAACTCTTCCAATCCTATCAGGAGGAGCTCACAGAGCAAGAATTGGAGGAGATCATCCAGGCAGCTATTGAGAGTGAGGGAGAAGAGGAGAAAGAGGAAGAGAAGCTTCCTTCACCACCAAGGGGCTCTCTGAGATCCCGCAGCTGTGGGGACTGCCTTGGCGGAAAAAGTGTATTAACTTGATTCCCTGACGGAGCGCAGCATCAAGTTCAAAAAGCAACTGGAGGCTGCTCTGCAAGCCTATGAGGACACCTACCAGGCTCTGCAAAGCAAGACCAAGCAAAGCACCATCACCAGCTACTTTGAGAAGGTAGCTACACCCACCCCCAGAGTTGTGGAGTGGCTGTCATCACCAGAAAGCTACATCTGCACTTTCTACAGGTTCAAGGAGGAAGATGAAGATGAGGAGGATGTGTGAGCACTGCAAGATATTCCCCTCAGGGGATGAAGCCGCTCTGGGAAGAGCAGAAGGTTTCAAGTTCCCTCCCTGGCAGCATCTCCAAGATAGGGCTGAGAGAGATGCCTGCCTGCAACCTTGGAGAAGCCGCTGCCAGTCTGTGAAGACAATACTGAGCTAGATAGACCAATGGTCTGACTCAGTATATGGCAGCTTCCTATGTTCCGATGATGATGATGATGATGATGTTGATGACGACGACGACAATGGAGGCAGCAAGTCTGCCTCTGTAGGGCCTGCTTTTGCTATGTGATCTCTGCTCCTAGCAGAAAACTAGGGATAGAGTGCCACTAACTCCAACAGTGGAGTGAAGGAACTCCACTGCTTTTTCAGTTTGATTTTTGCTGCTGCAGGCCAGAGACTAGAGAGATGGAGTGCTAGTAACTCCAGCAGTGGAGTGAAGAAACTTCCCCATGTGCACTGATACCAATTCTGTAATGCCTCTTTGGCCAACCTACCAGCCAGGGATTGGTGCTGCTAAATGTTGGACTTCAGCTGTGGGATGGGGAAACTTCACTATTAAAAGACAAATTAATGGAAGGCAGGGCTATCAATAGCTACTAGTCTTGTGACTATGGCTACCTCCAGCTTTAGAGGCACAATGCCTCTCAATACCAATTGCAGGGGAGCAACAACAAGAGAGAGGGCATGCTCTCATCACTTGCCTGTGGGCTCCCAGAGGCATCTGTTGGACCACTGTGTGGAACAGGTTGCTGGACTAAATAGGCCTTGGGCCTGTTCTTATGATTATGCATTACTGGAGGAGCTAGGGACAATTGCTGGAGCACCTGGAGAGTAGCAGAGAGGAGAGCTGGTCTTGTAGTAGCAAGCATGAAATGTCTCCTTAGCTAAGCAGGGTCCACCGTGGAAGACTAGAAGTGTCAGCACTGTAAGATATTCCCCTTGGGGGATGGAGCCGCTCTGGGAAGGGCAGAAGGTCCCAAGTTCCCTCCCTGGCTTCTCCAAGATAGTGGGGCTTGCAACCTTGGAGAAGTCGCTGCCAGTCTGTGAAGACAATACTGAGCTAGATGGACCTATGGTCTGACTTAGTATATGGCAGCTTCCTATGCTATGAGAGCTGAGGTGGCCAAAGTACAGTGCTGCATTCCATCTTTATTTCTGCTATTTTCCTGGGGTTTTTGGTCATTTTCCAGGGCTCTGGAACTCGAAATTGCTATAGGCTCAAGGTCTCGTTATTCGCAGTTGAGTTATCCATAGTTGTAGGCAGGAACGGAACCCCCATGAATAACGAGGGCCACCTGTATAAGAAATTCTCAAATTCAGATCACATTGAAAAGAGGAATCATCTCAACTGAATCAAAATCCTCATATATAATTTTTAACTATGTCCTATGATTTTCACATCAAGTTATACTTTAATTTACTCATAATGTTTTATACTTACTATTCCTGGAGGTCCTGCAGGACCTGGTACACCCTTATCTCCCTGAAAAAAGAAGCAATTTACATTTTAATACTGACAAAAGAAAAATATTCTTATTGTAAATGGAAACAAATCAGTCATCATGCATGAGGGCCAGGAAGTCAAGATGCATGCCTGCCATAACTTACGACAGCAATGCATATCAGCCCCCTTCCATTTTGCACACATAGAAATCCCACATTTTCCTCCAATGTGTATCTGGGCCACACACTAAATCAGGGGTTCTTAAATATTACCCATGGATCCCCTTCCTATTTACATAATATATTTTTCATGACTGAAGGTCTATGAAACTTTAGTGGGATTCCAGAAACTAGGGATTTGCACGAATCGTTTTGGCAGGGCACGGAACGGTAAATTTAAGCATGAGTACAGCTGGTCCTTACTTGTTCCTCCTCTGCCCCCCATTGGTGCGGCGCTGCACTGCTCAGAAGTCAGTGCGTGCCTGCCGGCAGTGCAGCAGCGGGACACACATGGCATGTGAAGTGGCCATATGCATCCTGGCGCTGCATTGCAGGCAGGTAGATGCAGACTTCTGAGCAGCACAGCGCCGCACCAGGAAATGTGATGGGGGGCAGAGGAGGAACAAGTAAGGACCAGCTGTACTCATGCTTAAAGGTACTGCTCCGCTCCCCGCCCCGCCAAATCGATTTGTGCGCATCCCTACCAGAAATGGAACAGGGGAAGTAGAGCAGAAAATTACAGAGAAGCAGCTCTGGGTCCTTTTCATATGGCTGAGAAAGGCTGGGAAAAGTAGAGCTTGTTACACTCTGGTGTCTCTTGTCAATAGTGAAGGTATAATTTAAATTCAATTATACAATTTAATACATAACGTATTTTATTATAAACAATGTTTGGGGGGAGCTACTTTTAGTTATACATTTATTTTTCCACAGCCCACTCCCTAGATCTGCCCCAGGTACCCCCGGCTAAGAACCCCTGCACTACGTTATGGCTAATGACATCTCAAGGTCATTCAATTGACTGTTTCGAGTAGGAGTGGGGAGGGCGGGGGAGGGGGAAGGCAAGACACAAGCTACCTTCCCTCACGAGATCCTCGCAGCTGTGGGATTACTCATGCCGCCTGCCCACACAACCACCATGCGAACGAACCACAAGTGGAGAGTGGGAGGGGGTCAATCCGGCTGTGACCTCCTGCATCTCATAATGCACTGCTCTGGGGGATTTCCCCACTGCCGGGTGCTCCTGCTGCCCAGCTTTATGGACAGGCAGCACAAGCGTCCACATGAAAGGAGCAGGGGGGGATCCGGGTGAACCCAGATCGGCAGTTCCTTGGCGGCAGCAGCTTCATAAAAAGGATTAACTTCACTTTCTGCTGCTATTCCTGCTCTTTCCTAGAAGGGGGAGCAGCAGCAGCAGCAGCAGCCTGATTTTTTTCTCCTGAGGTCTTGTGCTCCTCCTCTACTCTGGCCCGCCTCTGAATGTACTGCAGTTTGCCACCAGGACAATGGAGTTGCTGGCTGTTTGCCACTCAGAAGCCCACCTAAAGTGCAAGCAACGCTGAGTTTCACAGTGCTAACACAGTGCTAACTGTGAAACTCAGTTAGCACTGACCCTCAACCCCACCCCCCCAGCAGATAACTACATCCTATCAGACTCAGAATGCTCAACCTGGAATAGAGGCTTGTCTCCTCCCCAGGAAAGTAAAACATACAAACCCCAACTCTTATCCGTTTGTTTTGTGTGAGTGAGAGAGAGATTGAGAGAGAGAGAGAGAGATTAAGCAACCAACCCCTTGCTTAAGCCACTGTATTCCTCTTCCAACCCACCCCCGCGTGAGTGTGTATACATACACCTGAGAGAAGTAATGTCAATTTGTGTGCATGTGTTTCTTCTTCGTGTTTGTGTGAGAGAGTTTTACACTAAAAATAAATAAATCATTTTTGGTTCTAATACAAACTTGTACTAACCCGGGGTGTTTCTAATGCATTTCTACAATTGGAAGCAGGCTGGATTTGGGTGGAGGCAGGTGTTTGGCTGGTAATATTTGAATATTGGCTGAAGTTGATTTTTCAGCCAGTAGGACTAGCACCCTTAGTGTTGAATGAGTGTTGAATGATATATATAGGTCTAGGTGGAAATACTATGTGGAGAACGGGTTGAACTACTATGGCTTCTCCAGCAATGCTTTGGTTGTCTTGGGCTATGGGAGAGCGAGATCATGTCTGCACCAACCCATTATGGATATGGAGAAACAGATGGACAGGAGCCAGACAAGGGTTGACACTTATTTAGGTAACCATATATCACTGTCTGGCCCAGGAAGATACCTTAATAAAATATTAGTACCTAGTTTCCAGAGGGCTTAGAAACAGCTGTCTGGGAGGGGAGATACTGTAAGATCCCCTATAAGGAGCGTGTCTGCCCTTGTGGTTCTGGGGAAGTTGAGTCAAAGGCCCATGTTATCTTGAATTGTCAGTTTTTTTGAACTTTGCAGGAGAGATATATAAGTCCTTTTTAAACAACATACCCCAGTTATTCTGAGCAGTTCTATTTGGAATTACTTTTAACAGACCATTGGGATATAGTATCTTATGACGAGGCGAAGAATTGTTTTCTGGCTAACAAGTCTAGGATAAGAAATGTTGAGAAGCGAGATATGGGGTTGGATTGAATTAAATTATAGATTATTATAATGCATGGAGCCTTCTGTTTTATGTAATGGATGAACTCAGGCGTTACGGCTCTGTTTTATGTTTTAACAATTTATTACTTATTTGACCAAGTTTGCTTTTATGTAAAGTTTTTGTACTTTGTGTTTTGCTGGTCAAATGACCGTAACAATAAAGATTTGATTTGAATTTGTAAGAAAAACCCTCTCCATCCCAACAATATATCTTCTTGAAGGAAATTAGGCAGTTCAAATGTATTAAAAACTTTTAAAAGAATGAGAAAAAGAAATGCTCTAACAAAATGGATCTGTTTTTGTTTATACCTTTTGTTCCTGAAGATACTAAACTCCTTATAGCTTTAATCTGGTCTCTGTATGTGGGTCTCTCTCTCTCTCCACACACACACACACACACACACACACACACACACACACACACACACACACCCCATTACATATATTTATATGCTGCTTTTTTAGCAACAAAGATGGCTTAAATAGAAAAAATGTGAGAAAATTGAACTTTCTCAACACGTTTCCCCTTATAATCATTGCTATTTTATTTTGCTTTGTGCTAAAAATAGTAGCTCATATATAAATAACACATATTATCTTTTTAATAAGCTTGTAATGGATTAAAAAGAGCCCCTGGTGGCGCAGTGGTAAAAACTGCCGCCCTGTAACCAGAAGGTTACAAGTTCGATCCTGACCAGGGGCTCAAGGTTGACTCAGCCTTCCATCCTTCCGAGGTCGGTAAAATGAGTACCCAGAATGTTGGGGGCAATATGCTAAATCATAGTAAACCGCTTAGAGAGCTCCGGCTATAAAGCGGTATATAAATGTAAGTGCTATTGCTATTGCTATTGCTAAAATAACCGAACTTTTTGAAAGTAGCTTCACATATTGCTAAAATGAACATTAAGCCTCCTCCACCACCAAAAATCTATTTTTATACACTTGCTTCAAAATAAGTCTTTGCAAATCAGATCACAAGAAACTCATTTTAAAAACTCTCTTGCCAATGAAATGCGTGGTTGTCTTTAAATCCTAAGATATTGGAGTAACCATATACGACATTCTGCTGTTCTGTTTGAAGTCAGATTGGTGGCCTTTCCTTCTGTAGTGTATAGACAAACACTATACACGCTATATACACTGTAGTGTATAGATATACACTATAGGTTATGCTTTCTGCTTAAACAAAATGCGAACTGGGCTGCTTGCTGCTGTGATAGGGGTAAAAGAGCTGCTTGAGTTTGTTTCTGAGTTTACATGTTGAGGATTAGAGTGCATGTGGCTAAAAGTCAATATAAATATGTATATGTCATAGACACATATATTTTATTATGTCACATATCCTGTTCTTCCTCCAAAGAGTTCAGGGTAGTGTACATGATCTTCCTCCCCACTTCTATCCTCACAACAATACTGTGAGGCAGGTTTGGAGGAGAGAGAGAGAGAGAGAGAGCACGAGAAAGTCACTCATCTAAAGTCCTGGGCACTTTCCAGACTAGACCCTACAACGGGGTCAGGACGTATCTCAGAATTGTGCTTCCACACTTCCTGCGTCGTGGCACCTCAGTCCCTACGTGGACAGCAGGGTGCCATTCACATTTGCAATGCCTTGTTGTGAATTGAGTCGCTGTGATATAGAGCAAGGACGTCGTATATCCGGCGTGAAAAAGTTGCTGGGTTTTTTGGGGGGGGGTGTTAGTTGCTGCAAGACTGCTCCCCCTGCTGTTTACGATCCAAATGCGACTTGCCCGAACGGAGGCATTTTGCTGCTGCTGAGCAGCTAGTCTGGAGAGCGCCCTGCAGCGGGTTTCATGGCTGATTGGGGAATGCTGGGTCCCCTCAGTCCTAGTCTTAACACTCTAATCACATCACCACACTGGTTCTAAAACAGTGTGTGGGGATTGACTGCTGGAGAAAAGGGGGATTAATTCTTAGCGGTGAAGTAAACTAGTGGGGAGGAGAATGTTGGATACCTTTAGAAAGCATGAAAGGGTTTAATTATCAAAATGTGGGGAGGCTGTGGGCCCTGGGCAGGCCCTGTTGGCCCAAACCCTAGATCTTTTAAGTACTGAGCAAAACCTCTCTACGGAAGAGAGGAAGAGGGGAGAGTGGCAGGATTATGTGAGTGTGCCCTTCTACATGACTTTCAGCCTGAGTAAAAAACCTGGGCTACATGGTTGAACAGCATGGGATTGCTCTTGGGTAGGGCTGGTCACGTGAATGACCTTTTTGTTAATGATCTCACAAGGCTTAGCAGTACAGTTCAGAGGATGGACCATTACTACTACTAAGTGGGAGACAACACATGAAGGGGAGAGAAATAGGGGCAGGGTAAAGCAGGGATATGAAAGCAGGGAAAGAATATGCAATTATTTCAGATACATGCTTAGTTACATTAAAGTATGGGGACCACGGGGATGGTAGAAAAGGTGTAGTGTCATGCGACCAGAGTGAGAAGCACTAACACAACTGCCAACTCTACAACAAATCAACAACTTTGATTTTAATTGTTAATTTGTTTTAATTGTTTTTATCATGTTGTGAACCGCCCTGAGCCATTTTGGAAGGGCAGTATATAAATCTAATAAACAAACAAACAAACAAACTCTAACCATATTGCAAACACGGATCATCATATATTGCCCTTTAACTCTACAAAAGCCATATTATTTGTCAGAATAGAGCCAAAGTTCTAGACTGACCCCAAAATCTGTGGTGGTTGAGTTGTGTCAGTGTAGTGAAGCTGTCATTAGAATAGCTGCATCCAAGGAGGTTTCAGTGCTCAGCATTTTTTCCATATAAAAAGCATAAATTAGAGATAGAGTAACTTATCTAAATATTCAGTGTGTATTAGACTCATTTCATACAATGGGCATTAGATTAGAAGGGACCTTGGAAGGGGCCCAACGTCCCTTCCAGTTCTAACATTCTATTATCCTATAGCATTTTGCAAGCTAAAGAAGTTTACATTTTCAATGTTATTTAATTACCTTGAGGCCATCTGGGCCAGGTAGTCCTGGAAATCCTGGCTGGCCAGTTTCTCCCTACATGTAGCACAGGGGGGAAAAAAATCCAAACTGATGTAAGAATAGGTGTTATAGATTTGTACTCTAAAATTACCAGAGATAAGATTTAAAAATATGTAAAAATAATATATATTGAGGAGAAAATGAGATACATACACTACTTCCCCTTTCTCCAGGCTCTCCAGCCTTCCCAGGTCTTCCCTGTAAGATAAGAGGTTTAATTTATTTGATCAAGACAAAAATTCCTGTATCCCTTATGTAAAATGTTGAGACTACAAAACTAGTGCAAGTTCTCCAAGGGGAGTGAGGCGGGAGGGGTAAGAGCACCCTCCCCCACCCTTAAAGTTATCCTGCCTTCGGACCGGCAGTTCCGTGCACATCCCTAGTGTGTGTGTGAGTGTGCATGAGTGTGAATCCTTGTGTGAATGTGGTTCTAAATGAGGGTGGTTAAGGAGAACATATTGTCTTCTACATATATTGAAAACATATTGTCCTTTGTTTTTCTTAAAAAAAAAATAAAATTCCATCAATACTGTTGTACTGTACTGATTTGGTATTGTTCTAGGGACACCTCAACAGTGTAGCTTGTGGTGATGTCATCCACAATTCAAGATGGTGGATGTGTGAAAGTTTGAAGCGCAAGTCGGCTAACTTGGAACCACCTAACCGATTTGAACCAAATTTGCTACAGCTATAGGGTCACATGGCGACACCTCAATGGCATAGTTTGTAATGATGTCATCCACTCTAGTTCAAGATGGTAGACATGCGAACATTTGTGGTGCAAGTGGGCTAACTTGTGGGCCACCTAACCAATTTGAACCAAATTTGGTACAGTTGTAGGGACACATAGGGACAACTCAATGGTGCAGTTTGTGATGATGCAATCCACCCAACTCAAGATGGTGGATGTTTGAATGTTTGAGGTGGAAGTTGGTAATTGGCAATTAAGACTATAGTGAAAGGAAAGTAGGCAGATTAGTTCTTACTTCTTGTTTCTTAAGATTCACAATGAAACTATTCTGAAATTATTTATGCTGTGGATTGTCATTCTTTATTCTAAAATCATGAGCTGTTATCTAGCTTAACTTATGAAAATCCATAAGTTTTGGAAGAAACCTAGGCATCCTGCTATAGTTGCAATCTCATAGTATCTTCATAAAGCAAAGAATCCAGAGTTGTTTGTAGAACTTGGATCAATGACTGCATCTGATACACAACCTGATGCAGTGCTGGCATTGCTGGGTAAACAATTCACAAAGAGCTTATAAAGACTTTATTGAATCTGAACTAACAGCAGCAAAGATGGAAATTGTGTTTTACTGGAAAAGTGAAGCACTCCTTGATCTTGACCATGGGTATACTAGACTCTGGAAATTGGCACTGATGGAGAAATTAAAACAGTCACAAGTCTCTTCTGGAGTTTCTTGATCAGACATTTTCATTATTCACTGGTTCCCATTGATCAGTTATGCCAATAATCATCAAGATGTTTGCCATGGTAATCATACATTTTGGAAATATGTCTTTACAGCATGATAATCCTGTATTGTGTGTATTTTCTGCCATTATTTTTGTGAATTGTATTTGCTTAAAGTCAAACAAACTGTAAGTTAAAAAAACGTTATGCTGATATACAGTATATGCTGGTAGAGATATTTATCAGTAGGATTCCATTCAGTCTAGTTGAATTCATGCTCTCATAGAAGTTGTATCCCTTCACTTGATCAATTCACAGTTGGTTGGGTGTTATGCAACTCTTTTAGCCCCCAAAAGGCTGCCTGCCCCCCAAACTATGAATTGATAATTTTATTCTCCAATCCTTTAAGTGATATACAGGTCTGCTCCAACACCCAGTGAAAGTAATAGGAAGCTCCAGTCAAGAAATGGCTGCATTTGTGCTTTGGACAGGTGTCCTGGAATGATGATGTACTATTTCTTTAAGAAACAAATCTTACCAATGGAATTCTTGGAGTGCAAATCTTGTTTCCGTAAACACATTCCATTTTACTTTTAGTTCAGATTGCTACCATCTTCAATAGTGTCTGAATAAGGAAAAGCATATTTATAATAAGATGTATATATACATACCAATGAACCAGGGTTCCCAGGTTCACCTTTCTCCCCTTTGCTGCTTAAGCCTGGTGCTCCCTAGAAAAAACAACAACCAGTTCTTCTATGTTACTATATTCTGTGGCACAACTTTTTAAAAATCTCATTTCAAGTCACTTAGAATTAATTCCTCAATATATATTCACGACCACCATTTCTGAAAACAATCAGTATACTAATCTGATTAATACTTACTGAGAAGCCATAGTCACCCTTTTCACCAGGATCACCCTATTAGAATAAGAAGTGCAGGAGATGAACATAGAAAAGCATAAATTAGACCAGTGTTTCCTAATCTTTTTTTTTTAAGATTGAGGCACCCTAAAATAAATAAATAAATAAATAAATAAAGAAAGAAAGATTGGGACACCCTACCTTCACCAGCACGTGCGCGCGCGCGCGCACACACACACACACACTCTTTTGCTCCCACCCACCCCCCACACACCACTTTTGGGTTTTTTTGGCAGCAAAGCCACCACACTTAAAAAAATAATTATTTTGTACTGGGAGCATAAGCTCCCCACTTTTGGAGGCTACTCACTCCCCTTATGTACCAGGAATGGCAGGTTCTTCTCAGCACATCATTAGATTATCTTTCCCCTGCCGCTTTATACGTGACTGGGGCAGATGCATGAACAAATGCATGTCTAGTTTGGCCTTCTACACACTGTAACCTCCCCTCATGCAGGCCATGTAACGAAGGCAGTGGATCAAAGAAGTCATCCACCAACAAATGACCCAGGCAGTAATTTACTACAAAAAGAAATCAAAGAACAAAGTGACTGTTTATTTATAGTTCTATTTTATCCTCATCAGAAGTTATAGGTTTTGGAAACAAAGCCATTAAAAGACAGAGAAATAAAATGCCCTCTTACTTTCTCTCCGCGTACGAGTATGGTCCCTTTCTCTTTCTCATGCGGAACAAGTCCTGGGGGACCTGGGGGTCCCATGACTCCCCGTTCACCCTACAGATGCCCAAAATAAATACAGATAAAATCAAATATGCAGACAAACATCATTGTTATCTACTTGATCAGAAAGCAGCTACTGAGGAAAAATATAATAAAAGTCTTCAATTCAGGAAAAAAAATCCAAGTTAATTCTTATCAGGCAAATACTAATAATGCTGGGAAGTAAGTCTAAAAGCGCATTGTCTCAGAAGATACCACTGCGGCTTATTGTGATTAGAGGGAATTTGATTTATTAAAATAGTGGTAATGAGTTCTTCAATAAAAATAAACAAATAATTTCTGAATACAAAAACCAATTTATTATTTTCCTCCTTGCTCTAACGAAGCACACCAGCATCCCTGAAAGAAGACCTACAAAATAAATAAATAAAACCATATCCTGCAAATCTGTCAGGATTCTGCTCCACCTGACGCAGCAGACTTATCTGGCTCCAGCTAAAGTGGAGCAGTGAGGGGCCTCCCTCCTCTCCAAGGCTAAGCAGTGGAGGTGCAGCAGGCTGGCACCACACTCTCATCAATTCCTCATGAGGAGCGGGAGGGATGAGGCTTCTCCCCTCCCTGGGGAGCTAGCATAGCAACAGAGCTACGGCAGGACAGTGCCACACTGCAGAGCAGTGCTGGGGTTAGGCCAGCAACAGGAGAAAGGTGGGGGAACACCAACCAGGTGGCAGGACCACAGAGAGAGGAGGTGATGGCAGGCGGATCTGTCATACCTGCTCAAGGCTATTTAGGGAGAAGCAGGCCACTGAGGAGGCAGGCTGGCCCGGAGGGTGTGCTGAGGTCCGACGGGGAGAGACTCAGCCCCAGACAGCCTGGTAGGTGGTCCCAGTGGTGATTTAACTCCAGATTTAACACAGATTTAACTGTGTGTGTGATTTAACACACACACATATTCTGAGGCCTTGGAGAAGCCGCAGGATGAGAAATATGCTCTGCTTTGGAGATGGTGCCCAGCAGAGATCGACACAATATATTTTTTAACATTTTCATTTTTTAATCAATCGTTTCCACTGGAGCAAACAAGTGCTCGGGCAAACCCTGCACAAATATATGGAACCTGCCCCAACACACACACACACATACCCCTCAGTAGCTGGAAGGAATTGTTTTGTGCTAATTTTGTTTTAATATTTAAACAAAACACAACAACCCCATAATACAAATCCAGAAGAACCACAGACATTATCAGTATTATTGGTTCAGGTTAACATTTCTGATAATTCAGAATCCCAAAATCTGGGGAGAAATTTGGCAAAGCAGGAATTTGTAAGCATCCCTACTCACAACTGTGTGAATCTTCTCTATATATAATTCTCTAAGGAATGCCTGTGGCTAATCCTGTGTGTGGCAGCTCTCGTGAAAGCTTGCGAGCAGAAGCACCTGATTGGGCAGTGGTGATTCCATATGCAGAAAGGGAGAAGGAGCCTATGAGAGCAGAAGTACCATGATGATTGGGCAGTGAGGATTCCATATGCAGATAGGGAGAAGGAGCCTGTGATGGTTAAGGTCAGAATGCAACTGTTACTGGTTGGAAGATGTTCTTGATTGTAGAGAAGGGGGGAGGGGTATATATATATATATATATATATATATATATATATATATATATATATATATATATGAATGATAGTGGGCAGGGGTCTGTGAAGAGAGGAGTTGTGAGGGAGGAAACAGACCCTTCAGGAGGAGGCTGCCGTTGTGTGAATTTTAGGAGGAAACAAATTGAATAAGATCCGTTAACTCAGGAAGCGAGAGAGAAAGAAAGGAAAAAATAAGGGAGGGGAAGAAAGACAGAGAGGAAGAGCCAGTGGAGGAGAGAGAAAAAGAAGGGAGGGAAGAGAGAAAGAAGGAAGGCCGAGGGACGGGCCCGAGCCTGTCAGTGGCCTGAGGGGAACGAGTGGCCATGGTGGTGGCAGCAAGGAAGGGCCCAGTCAACCGCTGTTGCTGTTTGGGGTTACCAAGGCCATTGGTGGAGGCAGGCAGGCAAGGGATGGGCTCGAGTCTGTCAGCAGTCTGAGGGGAATGAGCGGTCATAGCAGTGGTGGCAGTGAAGAAGGGCCTGGTCAACTGCTGCTGCTCCTGTGGAGAGGTGCAGGACAGGGGCTTGGGAGAGGGAGGGGAGGTCTCTGAGGATAGGCACCAATAGGCACCAGCAACGCTGCGGCCGTGACCAAGAGGGGTGAGAGGGATGGAGTAAAGGGATGGAAGAGTGATCAAGGGGGTGAGGGGGATGGAAGCAATGGGATGGAGGAGGAGGAGTGCGGCTCAGGTGAGGGTGGAGAGATCTCCGAGGTGAGGGAGGCTGTGGCAGTGGGTGAGGGGAGCAATCTAGTACTAGCATGCAGGTGCATGGGTTAAGCTATTATGAAATGAATTTGGAAACTCTAAAATATTGCTTATAAGAATATAGAACAGGCAGTCATGTCATTCAAACTTTCGAACCCTGCCTGTTTAACAGACAGAGGTAGCCAGAACAAAAGAAAACATTTTGTACTGTTCCATGCAGACTCTCACAGAGGTAGTGAGTACAAATACAATGCCTGACATCCAAAGCAGCAATCGCACAGAGAGGCTGTTCTTAACTCAGCCAGAGTCTTCCTGAGCAGCAGAGCACACGAATGAGCGGAGCAATTTTTGCTGCTCTCTGCCTTCCAAAAATATGTCTCTGAGAAGTACAGGAAAAGACCAGGAAGATAAAAAAATCATACACATTAGTTTTTAGCCCTACAGGCCTAATTTTTAGAAACACTTACAGTTTATGGCCTTTCTAGGCTAGCTTCACCAGGGAGGAATAAATAGAGTTGACTGCTGTTCACCAGAAGGAGCGGGAACAATGGGGAAGAGAGAAATTCGTCTTCACCAAACCAGGTCGGAGTAGACAAGGGCAGGCCAAAGTTAATCTAACGACCAATAGGAGACTACATCCCTCAGATTCACAGTCAGAAACACAGTTGCTAGGAGGGAATCAACCCCCTTGGTGGCTTAATTGATGGACAAGGCTCAGGTATCTCTGGATCTCTCATTTACATCCCCAAACAAAAGAGCAGAAAGGAAGGTTAAAACTTATTTGCTCTGGCAAACTACAGCTGATAGACTAAGAGAAAGAAAAAGTAAAATGTCTCTGACTAGGTGTGGTTTTTGCAGGTGGCACTGTAGAAACTGAAGGAGGGAATGCAATGTACTACCAATGCACTGGTAGTGCCCAGAAACTACCAATGTTGAGTTGGGTAGTGCATGTGCATACTACTGGGCACATCACCATTTAAACCATCACATGGCCTTGAACAAGTCATTGTCCCTCTGTGTGGAGAAGGGATTGGGTAGGTGGAGCTAGGTGGTACTGAGAGTCCAACTCCAGTATTGGTATTATATACCAATGCTTCAGAGGACATTGCACGATCTATTCTGTAGGAAATAGATGGAAGGTAGCATCGGCTTTGGGGTTGAGAGTAAAGGACTTCCAGGCTTAATTGTTAGTTTCATTATTACTGACCAGAGTATATGTGAAGATATGATTGAAGTTTTAATCTCCTAGACGTATTAATTTGGGATGGGATGATGTGTGGGAGCATGACATTTATGAATCCTCAGCAAGTTGTCCATTTGTGATCGTATGCTGCAGTGGCAGAAGGCAGCATGTCATGTTGCTGCACAGGTTTTCTTATTGAAACAGCAACCTGAATTGATGGTGCCCACCTGAAGACAATGGCTGTTTATAGTAAAAGAAATATGGTTGAATGGTTGCTAATTGGGAGGCAAATGATAACCAATGGGACAATGTAAATCTTAAGAATAAAAGTTTAATTTCCGATACAGTACAGTATATTAGGAAGTTTGCCCCTGATCTATAGCTAAATTGAAAACTTAAAAACCATCAGCTTATTGTGTTGGAGGTTTGAGGATTAAGGTTGATAGGAAGGGAGGGACTGGAGGGAGAAAGGCAGAGTTACAGTATATGGTGAAGGCCTTGCAGGTATTATAGATAGAGCTGATATTATAAGTTTGATGTTAATAGAACTACTTGTATTTGAGAGACTCCCAAAATCTTGGTCTTCACTAAGAACACACAAATGATTTGAGAACTCCAGAAATTCACTCAGCTCCATCACTCAAATGGTTAAAAAAATGAAGGAAATGCACTCAAAAGAAGAAATTATACAAGTTCAAGTCAAAAGTCCACCTAACTTTGCATTGTTCTGAAAAGGACTGGTTGGATGCTACAGGGAAGTTCACAAGAAAAGAATGATAAGTGATCATAACCCTTGTTGGAGAGCCTCAGTATCTGGTATAAGTCAATAAATGAACATGAAGTTTTATTCGGTTGCACAGATGAATCTCTGCTCCATGACTCCTCCAGTACAAAGAATCTCACCTTTTGCCATTAACTCACTAGATAGTATTAGGCAAGCCACTCCTCAGCTCCCTGGCAATATAGGGATAATAATAATTACTAGGCCTGTGTGGAGCTTCAAATGAAGCTGAATACTCTTCCACAGTACCCCTGACACTGTGTGTAGGCATCTATTCCCATCACACAGTGCTGCGCTTTGTCCAGCACCAGTGAGGTTCCTTTAAGGGAAACAGAGTCCTCTTGATCCCTAGCACTATCTTGGAAGGCACACATGGGATGCTGGGAAGTGTAGTCCTTTCCTGCACATTCCCCATGGGACTACACTTCCCTGTATCCATGTGCATTTTCCAAGATGCTGCTGGGGCTCAGGAGATCCCTGTTTCCCTTAAAGGAGCCCCACTGGTTCTGGGAAAAACACAGCACTGTGCAGTGGCCGTGGTCACCTTTGTGCAGTGCCAGAGGGGCTGTGCGGAGCTTTGGCCAGAACTTCACAAAGGCCTAATAGTTACCTTACAGGCTTGCTGTAAGGATAATAAAATAACACAGAGGAAGTGCTTTGAACACTTGGAAGTGACAAATGCTAAACATTATTACTGAGCAACATCGTGATTAATGAAGCACTAGTACTGCATGAGAAGTGCTGGCATTTCTGTGCTGCCTTAGTTCATTAGAAGCATTGGTACTACACTAGTCGGCCGCTGTTCTTATACACCCAGTCCTCACTACAACAGTTTTATGCAAATAATAGTCTTCACATCTGGTATGGCAGCAATAGATTATTTGGGTTACAATCATTATTTTGAGATTATGTGGGTGCCTTGATCATTTACTGGGTAGAGTTGGGCAGGAGAAAGGAACAGTTTTGCAAAAACCTAGATTTTAGATATAGAAGCTGTCAATGGAAACTTTTGTTTAAGATTTTCAAAAGAACAAACTTACCTTGTCACCTCTTGGTCCCTGAAATTTCAAACCCATATGACCCTGATGACACAAATAAGAGTTGGTTTATAAATCTCAGAAAGTCCACATTTGTAGCAATTCATGGTAAAATTTGTTTTCAGGCCTTTTTCATGCTCTCTTGTGCAACCATAAAGGCAAGTACTGGCTTTTTAAAAAGTGTATGATAAGGTTTTAAAACATCTTTCAGTAATGGCTATAGTGCTGAGGCCTGCCCCGCTCCAGCAATGAAGTGAGTATTGGGAATATAGACAGTTCTTGTATTTTACTCCTTTATTGTCAATGCATCATTATGACAGCTAGTTGATAGTCTGTCATTTGGTACATCAAGTGGCAGTCTTGGGATGTTTGGTAACTGTACATCAGCAACTGCTATCAAAAGAACAAAACAGTATTTTCCAGCTTCTAAATGTCTACAGATCTGGAAAATAACAAAAGTTCTGTGTTACTGTATGTTTTACTGTGTTACTGTATCTCCAATTCAGAGGATACTGTTCTGGACCACAGAATTAAGAAGGGGGGATGAGCGGGGAGGGTGTCAGGACATCCACAAAAAATGTTACAACAGGGATGGATTCTGCACATTCCCCTTTTAATTATGTAGACTGGGGAAGTATCACTCAAACTATGGATGTACACGAGCTGGTTTGCTGCCTCCTTTGGGAAGTGTTGAACCGGCTCGGGCACCTGCAGATGAATCAGTTCGGTGGGGAGGGAAGTGATTCCCTTAAGAAGCAAGTCAGGAGGTCCTTACCTGTGCTTGATCTAGCAAAGGCTGTGCACGGCTGTGGTGCTGTTCTCTGCAGCCTGTGCACGCCGTATGTGGCATCAGCATGCATGAGGAACAGCGCTGCAGCCACACTGCAGGGAATCACACAGCCTTTGTTAGAGCGAGCATCGCACCCGGAAAAGCGGCAGGGTGGCAGTGGAGCAGGTAAGGGCCTCCTTACCTGCTTCTTAAGCGAACCGCTCCCTGCCCCGCCAGTGCCTGCACGAGCCATTCGTACACATCCCTAACTCAAATTGTCCCTTCTTTCTCAAGATTCAACTTTATTTCTACATGGTAACTGTATAGTATGGCATAGACTTCTAAGATTTATTTTCTTCCTCTGAAAACAAGGGTAACTTACTACTGAGGTTGCAGAGTAAGCAGAAGTAGCTGCACTTCAACCAATATTATTTCATTGAACCTGGTACTCAACTGGTGATAGTCTAAGACACCTACTCTCTCCCTCTGGACATGTGCAGTAATATATATGCTCTCAGAGAGATACGTCCATAGCAGTAAGCCAAATTGCCAGAAGGAAACTGGTGATTAGAAAATGTATTTAACATATTCAATGAGATCAGTCTTACCTTCTCACCTGGGGGACCAGCTGGCCCTGGAGGACCCTGTAAAAAACAGTATTTTATTAGTACTTTATGATATACTTGTTTCAGGCTTGCAACATCTTCAAAAAAAATCTAATTCTCAAACTTGAATCTTCATTTCATTGAGGTTCCTTCATTGGATTTGCTCTAAACAGAATTTGTCCTAAATGGAATTGCCAGACTCCATGGGACAGATTGTGTACTTGTATAGAAAATCTGACTGGAAATCTATGGAAATTATGTAGAAATCTTTACTTACATTCATTATACTGGTTTGTTAGATGTGGAACTCTTACCCCACTTGTGGGACCCCTAAGTGCGATTATAAAGCAGGCAGTTTCTCAAGGAAGTCACAATCAGAGGCTTAAATTCAAATAAAAACATTTCTTTATTGATTAAAAAATAAGAGGCTTGACTATAATGCTAATGAGGGACTTCCCACATGATCCGGACACTCTGATGGGAGTGTGTCTGGGCTTAGTGCTTTAGCTCTGCTAGAAATATGAATATAGGTTCATGGCTACTGCAAACCGAGACAGGAAAGGGAAATGTCTGGGTTAATGGTGACTGGGGGTAGCTCCTAGAGGAGAACAATTGATTTCAGGGTAGATAGCCATTTGGCTTCCTAAGGAGGATGTGGGATGTTGAGTCTGGGGATTTTAGGATTATCCAAGAGACATGACACTATGGCAGTCATGAGCGCAAGATGTGACTAGGGGAAGGGTGAGTCATGGCTGAGACTCTGCTGCTGCTGATGCGGCTGACAAGAAAACTGTTTCCATCTTCCCTCTGTACGGTCCAGGCCCTATCTTGAAGTGCCAGGCAGGGCAGTGTGGGGAGAAGCAAAGAAAAAAGAAAAAACAACCTTTCCAATGGAGCTTTATGAGTTCTGAGAGAACCCTTCCAACTTGTTCACTAGGCAGGGCTGGCCTGGGGTGGCCGCTTCCCTGGAGAAGCTTCCTGTGGAGATCCTGCCTATTGCTCCAGGGGGAGGAGCCATCCCTGTCATGATGAATGCCCTCTAGGAGTCTAGGAGGACCTTATGGCAACTCTTAAAAAAATACTGTTCTCCCCCCCCCAAAAAAAACCAAGATAAAAAATCTGAAACAAAATGAAACTGATTCAAAACACACAGTTTGCTTCCAAACTTACATTTTCTGAGAAGCACAAGTGTAACATGGGAATGATCAGGCATGACTCTGAGATATGCTAAAAGGCCCAGGAAATTTGCTAGAAATGTATCTGACCATTCCAACCTTGCAGAGATGCATGTCAGTGACTGTCCTCTAGTTATCTCTCTACATAGGAAGTGAAGACACCCTAAGAGCCTGTTGGATCATGTGGCAAAATCTGAATATTAAAAAATGATTTAAAGAATAGGCAAACATGTCTGATTTCCAGCTACTGGCAATTAGTTGTAATGTTCAGGTGTCTTCAGCATGAGGGACATATTCTCTTGGCAAATACCCTATGATCAGTTGCCTGTCATTATTCGATATACTTAAATCCAGTTGCATTTTTGCCATTTCCAATTGATTACAGTATTCAGATTTGTGAGATCAAAGAATCTCAGAACTGCAAGGAATCTGAAGGTCACTCTCTAAAGTCCCATAATGTGATTCTCATATGAACATGCAACAGCTCGGCCCAGATAATCAGATCTCAGGGTGCCACAAGCACAGTAAACAAAATATCCAGGGCAGCACTGAAACGGAGCCAAATTCCACACTTCCTGAAACATTTATTTTTAAAACCACATGATCATGAGCCAATCTGTTCTGCTGAAATATGTCGATTATTTTAGACATAGAAAGTGAAGCAGTATCTTTCCACCCTATCTCCCACCAAAATAATTTGTTGGGAGTTGTATGAAAGTGTACAGGGTGGAGGACAGATCCCTCCACAATGTTCCAGATAAACAGGAAGGCAGTGGAACCTATAAATCTGAAAAAGGATGGAAAGGCAATTTCTAATGTCAATGGGCCACTTTAAATATATATATAGAGAGAGAGAGAGAGCGAGAGAGCTATTGTTATTGTTCATCGCCTAGAGTCTTTGGAGGAAGCGGTATACAAGAAAATTTTAATCAATCAATCAATCAATCAATCAATCAGAGGCAAGAACAATAAAAATAAGTTGGAAACATAATATAGCAGTCTTAATTCAGTTATTCAACATTCTTGAAACCAGAAAGGTTCTTTAGAACTTATGTGACTGTTCAAGCAAGTGAATTCCAGTATAGTTAAAAGAAAGAAAACAGGCCATGATCTTTCAGTCTTTGTTCAGACAGACTGCCAATCCCTCTATCAGTCTTGCTGATCTTCACACATTTTATAATTACATACTGTATAGAAATAATTCCCTTGTCAATATTTTCATTGTAATTTTACTGGTGAAATTATTATTATTTATTTTGGGAAGAAGTATATAAACAGCTTCCTTTCATTTTTGCCATACCATTCTTAAGCTTTGTCCTATCGCTCTAGCCATGTTGTTCTCCCTTCTTTTTCTTTTTTTGCTACTCTTAGGATCCGTTAGGCAAATTGGTAGTGGTGGTGATGGAGGGGAGATGCATACTTGTTATCATTATCTGCTATCTTTGACGTATAGCAATAAGCAAGAAAGCAAAGCCAACACTTACTGGTCTTCCTGAAGGTCCAGGTGGTCCAATAGGGCCTTGAACACCTTGTAATCCAGGTGATCCCTGTGTATGAAAAATGTTATTAGAATAATTGTTTATTAGGCCACACAAATCCATTATCTGCGTACCTGTGAGTTCCCAACCACTGTAGCTTTTTGTTACACTTCAGGGCAAACCACATATGTCTCAGGAGATTCAAAGCAGACATGTGGGGGGCAATTTGGATTGAGGCTGTGGCCAAGGGGGAGAATTTTTTTTACTCATTCTTTCTGTGCTGGTTCCCCCCAACTTAAATCCATCCTTTTATTTAAGGATTTTTTAATCATGAAAGGGAAAACAGGAGATGCCTGTGCCTTTGAGGAAGCTATTAGCAGCTTCACTGTCAGTTTCTATCAGGCTGGGAAAGAGGTGAAACAAGTTGTCCAAACAAAAACTAATCAGCCTACTTTCCTTTTACTGTCTCTACAAATGGATGAAATTTGGTTCAAATTGAGGCCCACAAGTTAGATCTCTTGCACCTCAAATGTTCATGCATCCACCATCTTGGATCGGAGTGGATGACATCATTCCAAACTACACCATTAAGGTGTCCCTGTGTGTTACTCACTACAACTGTACCAAATTTGGTTAAAATTGGTTAGACAGTCCTCAGGTTAGTGCACTTGCACCTCAAAAGTTCACATGTCCATCACCTTGGATCGGGGTGGATGATATCATCACATAATACACCATTGAGGTTTCCCTATGTGCCCCTACAGCTGTCGCAAATTTGGTTCAAATTGGTTAGACTGTCCACAAGTTAGTGCACTTGCACTACAAAAGTTTATGTATCCACCATTTTGAACTGGGGTTGATGACATAATCACAAACTACGCTGTTGAGGTGTCCCTACAGCTGTAGCAAATTTGGTTCGAGTTGGTTAAGCGGTTCACCAGTTAGCTCAATTGTACCTCAAAAGTTTATGCTTCTGCCATCTTGAATCAGGGTGGATGAAATCTTCACAGACTACACCATTCAGGTGTTCCTGTGTGTCACTCACTACAACGGTACCTAATTTGGTTCAAATTAGTTAGACAGTCCACAAGTTAGCCCACTTGCGCCTAAAATGTTCACGCATCCACCATCTTGGATTGCGGTAGATGACATCATAACAAACTATTTCACTGAAGTTTTCCCATGTGCCCCTACAGCTATAGCAAATTTGGTTCAAATCGGTTAGGCAGTTCACAAGTTAGCCAACTTGCGCCTCAAACGTTCACATGTCTGCCATCTTGAATCAGGGTGGATGACATAATAACAAACTATGCCGCTGAGGTGTCCCTATGTGTCCCTACAACTGTGCCTGATTTGGTTCATATTGGTGCAGGCATTGCGAAGTTGATGGTGGGGGTGGGGGCACACACAGAATGCTGGGTGATATCATAAGCCTACTAGAAATTAGGCTAAAAAACTGCCCCTAGTGCTGTGGCCACAATCCAAATTGCCCTCTCAATGTCTGTCATAACCTCAGATCCAGGACTCCCCCACCTGGAGGATGAGGTGGACAGTTAAGGGTGAGACAGGGTGGGTAGTGCCAATGACCCATATTTCAGGTGACCCTGTGTCACTGGGACCTCCTGCTCCAGGAGAACCTGAGCTAGCACCTTCACCCTAGGGTCCAATCCTGCCTTCATCCCCCAACTCAGAGGAATCCCCTGAGGACTTAACATATTGGCAAAGCATCCCCAGCATGCTGGAGCCAGCACTTGCAAGGTTGGGCAAGGCCCCTTTAAAGGAACAGTTCTGAGTTCACATTTCGTTTGATAGGACAATGTCAATGAGCTGCAATAGGTCTCATTTGTTAAAGAGGGGCAAATCTTATTCTCCAAAGAAACTGGGGCCACCAGGGGCAGGATAAAGGTTTAGCCTCCACCCTAATGGAGTTCCCAAGTCCACATGGCTACTTCTTATGGCAAAAAGTGGTGCATTTGGAGACATTGTCACTGACATCCATGCCTTTGATCATGGGCTGCTGGTTTTCAGTAAGAGGGGCTCCATTTGGCTGTTTCTGGGGAGTGCATTGCAGCCACTCTCCACAATTCCTGCAATATATATGCTATGTTGAAGTGCTGAGGGCTGCATCTCCTTGCAGCCAGTCTCCAGCTCCATACAGTATTTCCTCTGCCAGCCATTTCCTGGCCCATCAACAGGCTGGAGGGATTCAAACCACTCAAACTAGGCACCCTCCAAAGGCACGCTCTGGAGTGCAGTGCCATGCTGAACAATGTCAGCTGACCCCCTTGACATATATAAAACCCTTGACTCTAGAGCCAGCCTGAGGAACTCATCTGAATTCATCCTGCTTTGCCTTGTCCTGCCCAGCTGATGCTTGACTCTCTTGGAACTTGACCCCAGCCATGTCCCAACTTAGCATTCTGACTCTGGCTTTCTTCTTCGTAACCCAGTACCCAGCTTTGGCTCATAGGAACACAGGAAGCTGCTATATATTGAGTCAGACCATTGATCTATCTAGCTCAGTATTGTCTTCAAAGACTGGCAGCTGCTTCTCCAAGGTTGTAGGCAGGAATCTCTCTCAGCCCTTTCTTGGAGATGCCAGGGAGGGAACTTAAAACCTTCTGCTCTTCCCTGAGTGGCTCCATCCCCTGAAGGGAATATCTTACAGTGCTCACACTTCTAGTCTCCCATTCATATGCAACCAGGGCAGACCCTGCTTAGCTAAGGGGATAAGTCATACTTGCTACCACAAGATGAGTTCTCCTCTCATCCGCAGTTGCTGCTCCTGCCTCCTATATCTTGCCTGTTCAGTCTGAACTGGACTTCCCTACCATGGGTGATCTAGGCCCCAATCATATTTTTCTACCTTTCTGCACCCTGCCCATTGAGTTTTATGAGGTTTATAAAAAACCTCATCAATACCCTTTCTAATAAAAAACATCAATAACCTGCGCTACGCTGATGACACCACTATGATAGCTGAGAATGCAGATGATCTGCAAGCTCTAGTAATGAAAGTCAAAGAGCATTGAAAAAATGCGACTACAACTAAATGTAAAGAAGACTAAACTAATGACAACGGGTACAGCAACCAGCCTCAGAATTGATAATGAAGACACTGATGTGGTGGATAGCGTCTGCCTTTTAGGATTGACCATCAATAGTAAAGGATCCAGTAGTCAAGAAATATGTTGCAGACTAGCACTTGGTAGGGTTGTAATGAAGGCATTGGAAAGGATATTTAGATGCTGTGACGTGTCTATACCTACAAAGATTAGAACGTTTGGACCATGGTTTTTCCTGTGACACTCTATGGATGCAAAAGTTGGACTTTGAAGAAGCAAGATAGAAAAAGTATTGACGCTTTTGAACTTTGGTGCTGGAGAAGACTCTTGAAGATACCATGGACAGCCAGGAAAACAAAAAAATGGATCATAGAACAAATCAATCCAGAATTTTCACTTGAGGCACAAATGACCAGGCTCAAACTTTCATACTTTGGACATGTAAGTCCATAATGCTGGGAAAAGTTGAAGGAAAGAGAAGAAAAGGATGACCAGCAGCAAAGTGGATGGACTCAATTATGACAGTAATGAATGCACCACTGAGAGATCTTAAAGGCCAATTGAAGGCAGATCATCCTGGAGAGAATCTATCTATGTGGTCGCTAAGAGTCGACATCGACTTGATGGCACTTAATCAATAATAAGTCTTACCGGTAATCCAGGTCGGCCAGCAGAGCCCTTTTCGCCTTTTAGTACACCATTTGGTAGAAATCCAATAACTTCTCCTGGGTCTCCCTATAAGACATGAGTTAGATAAGAGGATTATTTGTATAGGCACTGTGTGTGTGTGTGTGTGTGTGTGTGTGTGTGTGTGTGTGTGCGCGCGCGCGCATCTTTTGTGTGCATGCGTGCATCATAGCTATAAGATAAAGTGTCATGTAGCACCTTAAAGACTTAACACATTCATTTCAGCATAAGCTTTCATGGACTACAGTACCTTTCACTAGGTGCATCAAGTATCACCCTGCCAAAGAAGGATGATACTTTTTGCATCTGGTCAAGTGGACTATAGACCATGAAAGCTTATGCTGAAATGAATATGCTAGTCTTTAAGGGTTTGCTGCCACAAACTAACACAGGTACTCCTCCATAAGTTATACCTATAAGCTCTGTCAATTCAGACAGGACAATGCTGATAATATATTAGGTAGTGATGTGTGCTCTACAACTTATTCATAACATTTACTGCCTGCTTTTCTCCTTCAGTGTACACTTTACACAGCTGTACACTTTATACAGCTGACTATGCACACTAATGTTTCACCACAGTTCGCCATGGTAAACACATAAAGTAGGAAGGAGAGATACACGTCCCCAAATTCAGATCCCCTTTCATCCCTCATATACTTAGGTTGCTGCATAATATGTGAAATTACTCATCATCTATAGCAGGGCTGGGGAACCTTGGCCCTCCAGCTGTTGTTGAACTACAACTCCCATCATCCCCAGCCACAATTATTGTGT
Organism: Hemicordylus capensis; assembly: GCF_027244095.1. Taxonomy (NCBI): domain Eukaryota; kingdom Metazoa; phylum Chordata; class Lepidosauria; order Squamata; family Cordylidae; genus Hemicordylus; species Hemicordylus capensis. The sequence goes on along the minus strand of NC_069657.1, from coordinate 243,077,766 downwards.
CTGGTGATGGTAGGAGTTGTAGTTCAAAAACAGCTTGAGGGCCAAGGTTCCCCACCCCTGATCTATAGTCTCTATGTGCCTAAATTAGAGTTTTACTGTGCTCAAGTCATTTGTATGTTAATTTGCTGTAAACAAGGAAAAACTAATTTGCTGTTAATTGTAAAATGTACCTTTGTGCCTGGAGGTCCTTGGAGCCCCTAGAAAATAAAATTACACATTTTCTGAGAAAGTATACATTTTAAGCATCATGCTTACAAAATTTATATTTGAAATCACAGTAAATGGAATTACTAGTCCAAATATTTGCTTGTTTCCCCCCTTACATTTCTGATTCTTGTACTGAGTTTTTTCCCCCTAAGCTTAAAAAAATGCTTACTGGATTTCCTGGGAATCCAGGTAAACCTGGGGGACCAAGGGGGCCGCTTTCACCCTAAGGGGATAGAAAAAGTGGCTTCAGTTCTGCTTGTTCATACTCATGTATTTGAAAAATATTTCCAGAAAATGTTTCTTTAAAATACCTAACCTTTGTTCCATTGCATCCTGGGATACCAGGAGGACCTGGGGGACCATCTCCTCCAGGGATGCCCTAAGATCAGGAAAGAGGACAGAAAAGCACACCTACCACATTAATTCCTGATAGACATTACTGTTGTCCTCATCGTCAAATACTGATGATGTTTAAATTGTAAATTGAATGTCATACATACAGGAAGGCCAGGGTTTCCTGGATAGCCTGCTGGACCTGGCGGGCCCTGGAATTAATGACATTATGAAGATAATTAACAATGAGAATTCAACATCAAATATTCTCAGAAAAGACTGATTGTATCTAGTCAATAGTCAATCATGTTCAGTTTAATGTTTTCTCCATAGAAAATTACAAAACAAATTAGGCTATTACAAAACAGATTAATGTGTACAGAAAGAATTTAAAAATAAAAAGCACATCAAACAGACAGGAATGCAATCTATTATTCTTTCAAATATCCTAGGGTCCTTGTTTAATAGCAATCAAATTTCTGGAGGACTTACCAGTGAGCCTTTAACAAAATAACTATATATTTATCTCTGATAACCTGAGACAGTCAGCAGTTAAGTAATGGAGAGGTTCCTCTACCTGTTCTGTAAATGTATCAGTTAATAGTAAACATGCAGATTACTAAGAAAATATTATTCTTAAACCATAGGAGAAACTTCTAGTAAGAATTTGTTGTGCTATGGGACAGCTATAACTCTTTTATTGCTATTTATTAGATTGTTTTAAAATGTTTTATAGTAGTACTTTGGGAATAACTAGCAAAATGATAAACAAATAATTAGGAAAAAAATGATAAGGAAGAAAAATATATTCCGAATAGTCCAACTCTGAATAAGTAGAGACAGTCAGAACCCAAAATTCCTCATACCAGTCCTTCTATTCAGGGATCAGCACGAGTATTGCTCAAAGAAACAGGCAGAATGCTCAACACCCTCTAAATGGAAGTGTTGTTAGAAATGTGAAATGTGTTGTGACAGGTAAGCGGGAGTAAACAGCATCAAGGTGTTTTGAAGTACCTGATGTCAGGATGTAGGAGCAGAGGAGGCTCCTCATTTGGAACAGAGGGGATGTTGCCCCCTTCCTTGCTAGCAGGGGCGTATCTAGGGTGGGGCAGGCAGGGCATGTGCCCCAGGCACCACTTGAGGGGGGCGCCATTTCTTAAAATTAATTTTTTTAAAAAACCTGCCAAAAACAAAATGGCCACCGCGCATGCTCAAATGGCCTCTGTGAGGCCCTAGGCCATACCAGGCCTCACAGAGGCCACTTGAGCATGCATGGTGGCCATTTTGTTTTCAGCTGCTATTTTTTTTAAAAAAAAAATAAATATTTTTAAATATGGCCACTGCACATGCTCAAATGGTCCCTGTGAGGCCCTAGAGGCCAGCAGGGGGGAGGGGGGACCTTTGCAGACCCCCACCCACGGCCTTTTAGGAAGCCCCCTGAAGGGGCTACAGGTTTTTTTTAAAAAAATTAATATAATATAACTGTACACACATTCAGATATGTGATTTGTATGTGACCTTCAGACTTGTATTTTTCAGCTGATATTATGGTAAAGTTATCTGAAAGATGGGTGTCAGATGTTTGGACAGGGGGTGCAATTTCAATGCTTGCCCTAGGCGCTATTTTCCCTAGATATGCCTCTGCTTGCTAGCCTTGCATTCTCTTACCAAGCAATAGTTTACAGGCACCCATTCTGACTAATAGCCAGCAAACAAGACCAGCCCAGTAATCTGATTTCCCAAGGTCCTTCTAAGCAGGCTAAGCAGACTCTCTGGAGGTCTGTATGTAAAAATGGGAGCACTCAATCTGCAAGCAAATGAAGTTCAGAAGAGGTAGGAGCCCTGGCAATCCAAAGCAATCAGACACTGCCAGGGGCATAGCTATAATAGAACGAAAGGGTTCAAAGAACACGGGCCCCCAGCTCCTGAGGGCCCTCCAGCTCCATCCCTCCCTATTTTCTTCATTGTCTCCCTCACTCTGGGGGGCCGCCCAAGAGAGGGATGAACACAGGCCCCCTCTCTCCCAGCTACGCTCCTGGACATTGCTATGATTATTGGTGAATTTCAAAAGTATTTTTGCATTCCTCATAGGAAATAATGAGGATTCCAGAAAATTCCAGCTACCAGAATTATTTGAAAGGAATTTGGCAAAGGGCCAAGTGATTTTTGAAGTTTATGCATCTTTAAGGTTTTTCTCCATAGGGAAGAATGGAGGTTTCAGTAGCCCCATAACTGCACTTGGGGGGCACTGGGGTGGCCCAGAGTGAGTGGTGGTGTAGTGCACAGAGGATGCCAACCACCTCCATGGGTTGTCAACCCATGGGGCACTGGGTTTTGTTGTTTCTGAGGTGTTCTGAGTATAGATTCTCTTGTAGCAAATGAGAGTGGATTCATGTTTTGTCACTGAAAATCTCATATGCTACCAGAGCATACCGGGTGGGGGAGGGTCGAGCAAAACCAAAACCGAACCTCCTCCTCCCGGTTTGAACCCGGTTCGAATTTGAACCGAACCCGGCGAACCAGTTTTGTGCACATCCCTACTCAGCACGCCAACCAAGTCCCCAGGAGGCACTGGATTTCTCCAACATCTGCTGGGAGCTCTTTCCTTTTTAAAAATGCCACTAGGACATCTTAACAGAATTCAGAGATCTAGCGAATGTGGGGGAAAGTGAGGGATATGGTGGACTGGCACTTCCTCTGAGTAGTTCTTTTACTAAGAAGCAGTTACTCGCCTTCCCTCTTGTTCCAGGACTTTAAGCAAAGCCTCATGCTAGCTCCTTTCTCTTACCTCTCTTAAACATGAAAGGGTGGCCGGGGGTGGGTGGGAGGGATAGCTTCCAAAAAAGACAAAACTGTTGAATGTTTTAAACAGGTTTTTTTTTAGCAACAGGGGACAGACGATCTGTCGGAACTTTAAATTTAAAAGGAGGTGACAATTTCACTGTCATGCCTAGAGAGCAACTGGCCCTATCCAACCCTAGCACAGCATCTCTCCAGTAACTGTTGCCGATGTCTATCTTATATTTATTTTTAGACTGTGAGCCCTTTGTGGACAGAGGTCCATATTTATTTATTTATTATTTCTCTATGTAAACCACTTTGGGATTTTTTGTTGTAAAGTGGTATATAAATATTTGTTGTAGTAGTAGTAGTAGTAGTAGTAGTAGTAGTAGATTGCTGCCTCAAATGACTGCTGATAATCTTGTAGTGGGCATGAACACTTAAACACTTACCAATTTCCCCCCTAGAGCAGCTTGTAAGAAGATCCCTGATAGATCAGACCAAAGGTCTATCCTGTCCAGCATTCTGTTTCTCCAAGTGGCCAACCAGATGCCTTTGGGAGGCCCAGAAGCATAAAGGCAACAGCATCTTCACTGTCTTGTTACTCTCCAGCAACTGATATTTAGTGGCATGTTGCCTCTGAAGAAGTTTCATATAGCCATCATGACTTATAGCCATTAATGGACCCATTGGCCATGAGTTTGTAAAGCTCAGAACAAATTCAAGCAAACTCACTCTTGTTCCTTTTGTTCCTGGTAGTCCTGGTTCTCCAGTATCACCCTATAAGACAAGGGCAAGGGGAGAGAAGAATAGGTCTTTCAATAGTTTCAAACAAAACTCTTCAAGTTAATTTCTTTAGCTATAGAATGAATCTCACCTTCAGTCCTGAGTGCCCTGGGGGCCCTTCATGTCCTTGAATTCCAGGAAATCCAACCAAACCTTGTAAGCCTGGAAAACCTCTATCACCCTGTGAAAATCAAACAAATATCATATTTAATAAAATATGAGTCGTTTTCCTGAATGAGACAACCAGAAGAACCCATTGCAAATGAACAAAAATGGTCTAATAGGCAAGAAATGAGATTTTCAGTCTTTGATCATCAGGTATTTTATAACAAATAAGGTAACCAAAGCACTGTGTCAGAAATAACATGTTTATTTTCTTCAAGGTATTGTAAAGGAAGCAATGAAAAAGTAACAGCCATAAACCAGAAGCCCATGGATGAAAAGTCTCCCAGTTCTCTTTCATGAAAGACAATGAGTGAGTGCAAATGTAAAACAGAACTTCAGTTTATTTCATGTAACCTAGGTGACTTTCACCACCTGAACACATGCCACATCACTAACTGTGGTTTATGTTTTGACATCTAACCAAGATCTGTACCCTAAGTTTAAAGTTGGGTTGTCTACCTAGGTTAAGCATAACTAGTTCCACCATTATGTACACCCTCAGAATAAGGGTGTTGGCCTCCTCCCCTGAAATGCCATTGGGTCCAGAGATGTGAATCAAGAGCAAACTGCAAAATGTGGCCACTTTGTGCTGCTAGTGTCTCTTGCTAGTGCTAGAGCCAAAATCCTTCTGGCTGCAGTCTGCCTAGCAACAGTTTAGCACCACAGAAGGATAATCACAAAACAAAGAAGTTCCCTTCTTATTTTATTTTATTGCTTGATTGTGGACCAAGTGCACAGTATCATTACACTATTCACCAGGCAGGCAATGGTCACTCTGGCAGATGGCAATCACTTGCAAAGCTGAGTTCCTATCAATCAACCATTCCTTAGTACAATACGTGTGAAACATCACTTCATCACACTGAAGCCAGTATTGTCCCTGAAGCAATGCAAAACTGACCCTAGCAATCAATCCTGTGAGTCTTAATTATTGCATGTACCCACATGTGTGACTTTAGGGTTCTCTTAGAATCCTCTGATGCTGGATATCCAGAAAAGCCGGTGTTCTGTTTTTCTGCATCCTATAATTCACATCACATGGCCTAGCTAATTTGCTACCTGTGGCATCTCAGAAATCCACATCCAGCACAGCATCACTGGGTACATCTCATAGCTTTAATGGAAGTATAGACCTCTATAAACAGCATGGACAGAATATTGAGATGACTCTGAAACAGCCATGCTCATGCACCTATGGGTTGGTGACAATGTTCAGTCTGAACTACAGGACTTTCACTGCTGGGCTGCTGCAGTACACAGTCAATACAACCTCAGCTAATGGCTCCAGGAGAGCAGACTGCAGCATCCATTGGCCTCCAGGGACCAGGATTGTGTCAGCCACACCCTTGCACCAGCTTCACCCTGGAGACCTTTCAGCAGATCACCAACCATGCACCCACTGGCCCCAATGCCCTAGTGGACAGCTGAAGCAGCTCCAATCATGCTCAGCCACACTCAGCAGTCTTTGCAGAGATTCGGAACTGTCCCATGGAGACTGGAACATTAAGTATGAGCAGCAGGCACCGTAACCCCTTACCCAGTGGCGGCCCATGAATGTGCCTCCAGGGGGGCGGGAGGCACCTTTAAGAGTAAATTAATTCAGTGCTCACCTCCGCTGCGGCAGCACCTGAACGCTGTTCGGAGCTGCAACGTGCCACCCAGCAGCCCCTACGGTGGGGAAGCGCCTCCGCCACTCACCTGGCTGCTGGTGGGGGCTCGGCTCCATGGAAGCCAGATGAGTGGCAGAGGTGCTTCCCCTCTGTAGGGGCTGCTGGGCGGCGTGTTGCGGCTCCAACGCACATTCAAGTGCTGCCGCAGCAGAGGTGAACACCTAATTAACTCTTAAAGGTGCCTCCCACCCACCCCCGGAGGAGCGTTCATGCACCGCGAAGACAGGTTGCTCACCTGTAACTGTTGATCTGGTAGTGATCCATTGATATCCATTAGAGTGGGTTCTGTGCCTGCGCGGAAGTCCCTCGGTATCGAGTTCTACAGCTCCTCTTCAGCGCCTGTGCCCCGCCCCGCGTGACCACATGGCTATTTAAGGCTGGAAGAAGCGCAGGCACCTCAGTTCCTTGAAGACCACAAAGCAGTCAGGTAAGCAGGTAAGTTCTACTACGTAAGGAAGGTACTACTGCGGAGGGGAGGTTCGGGAGGGTCTAATGGATATCAACAGATCACTACCAGATCAACAGTTACAGGTGAGCAACCTGTCTATCTGGTTCATGATCCGTTGAAACAATTAGAGTGGGTGACTAGTTAGCTCCATACGAAGGAGGAGGGAGCAGTAGTGTTATTGCAATACCCTCTTAAGGACACCCCTCCCAAAATTCGCCTCCACAGCAGACCTTAAGTCTATGGCGTAGTGCTTTACGAATGGCTGTTCAGATGACCACATAGCAGCCTTGCAAATGTCTTGAAAGGATATGCCAGCCAGGTTAGCAGCGGATGCGCCATATGCCCTAGTGGAATGTGCCTTGATGGCCTTTGGGGGCTGGATGTTCTGTAGAGAGTACGTTAGACGGATAGTCTCTACTAGCCAGTGTGACAGTCGCTGTCTAGATAATACTCGCCCCTTGTTCTTTCCTTTATAGGAGATGAACAGCCTTTTTGATAATCGGAAAGGCTTAGTCATAGAAAGGTAGTAGAGAAGAGCCCTGCGAACGTCCAAAGAGTGCAGAGCCTTTTCCAGCGGTGTGGTTGGAGATTTGAAGAAAGTGGGCAGTACAACATCCTGGTTGATGTGGAAGTCCGAGACAATCTTAGGTAAGAAAGAGATATCAGGTCGCAGGAGTACTTTGTCTGGGTAAAAACGAGCATAGGAGACATCAATTCGGAGAGCCGTAAGCTCACTCACCCTGTGCACAGTGGTGATTGCCACTAGGAAGGCAGTCTTCAACGACGTTAGTTTCATGGACGTAGAATGCATGGGTTCGAATGGGGCTCAGTGAGAGCGGAGAGGATCAGTGAGATACTCCACTGTTCAAGTGGTTTGCGGACAGGGGGGTATAAGTTGGCCAGGCCCTTCAAGAAACTCTTGCAGGAGGGATGGGAGAACACTGTCTTGCCATCCCATCCTGGATGTCTGGACGATAAAGCCGCCAGGTGAACCTTGATAGATACACTTAAGAGTTTTGCCTTTTTAAGAGAGGTCATATAAAGTAGAAGCTCATGGACTGTGGCTTCTTTAGGGCGAAACGCGTGACGAGAAGCGTAGATGGTGAACCTTTTCCATTTACTCGCATAATTGCGCCTCGTAGATGGTTTGCGTTGGTTTAGCATGATCCGTTTTAGGAGTTGACTCTTCAGGCTGTTAGTTGTAAGGTTTGCACCATCGAATGTAACAGGTGGCCGTTTTCCTGAATCAGGAGGTCCGGCTGGTCGGGAAGTCTCCGAAAGGTGTTCGAAGTCAGTCTGAGTAGATGCGGAAACCATGCTTGGCGCGGCCACCACGGAGTGATCAGGATGCACTTCACATGGCCCATCAGTAGGCGTGCTACCACTCTGCCTACAAGTGGTAGAGGGGGAAACATATAGCTCCAAATGTCCGACCAGTCCAGATGGAAGGTGTCTCCCAAGGACCGAGGGTTGTGACCCACCCTCGAGCAAAATAGTTTGCATTTTGTGTTGTGTCGCGTAGCAAATAAGTCGGTCTCCGGTCGCCCCCAAAGGTGGAATATCTGACTCAGATAAGTGTCGTTCAGTTCCCACTTGTGTTGAGCTTCCGTCGAGAATGAACGGCTGAGGCCATCCGCTATTATATTGTCTGAGCCCTTGACGTGGATGGCCAGTGGTGTAATACTGTTCCTGATGCACCAGTGCCAAATTTGCAGGCTCAGGGCACACAGAGACCTTGAGACTGTTCCTCCTTGTCTGTTCAGGTAGGCTATCGCTGTTGTGTTGTCTAGCTGTAACTGAACAACTCTGCTGGGTAGCATTGGCAGAAAGGCCTTCATTGAAAGGAAGACTGCCAACAGTTCTAGAAAGTTTATATGTAGTTGACTCTGTGCGCGTGTCCAGAGGCCTTGAGTCGTTGTGGCATTGCAATGGCCACTCCAACCCTTGAGGGAAGCACCTGTCGTTACCCAAACCGACGGAGGTTGAGACTGGAAGGGTACTCCTCTGAGCACATTGGACTTCTGAGTCCACCAGGACAGCGTGCGTAAGACTGCGCTGGGAACCAGAAGATTTTTTAGTGGGCTGTCTCTCATTAGGTTGAAGGAAGAGAGGAACCACATTTGCAACTTCCTCATCTTTAGACGGGTGTAACGTACTGTTGCCTTGCAAGAGGCCATTAGGCCCAACAGGCGTTGTATTTGATGGGCTGGCTGTGAAGGGCGGACCTGAAAATCGTGTATCAGAGATGCGATGGTTTGGAAATGGTCCTCCGGAAGAAAAGCTCTCCCCAGCCTGGCGTCCAGCACAGCTCCAATGTATGTTATGACGGGTACTGGAGTGAGGTTGGACTTCTTCCAGTTGACCTGTATTCCAAGGTCGTGGAGGAGGGCCAGCATGTATTGTATCTGCGAAAGTAACTTGTTTTTGTCTTGTGAGGATAGGAGCCAATCGTCGAGTTAAGGATAACGTTTCAGCCCCTCAGTTCTTAGGTGGGCCACTATTACTGCCATGCAGTAAAGACACACGGGGCAGTGCATAGTCCAAATGGTAGTACTAGGTACTGGTAAATTGTACTTCTTACAGTGAATCAAAGATATTTCCTGAAGGATGGATGGATTCCTATATGAAAATAAGCATCCTTCAAATCTAATGTCACTAGCCAATGCTCCTGTTGCAGAAGCAGTAGGATATCCTGTAACGTTGTTATGCGATACTTTTTTACTTGGACATACTTGTTTAGATGTCTGAGGTCCATTATTGGACGTATCCCGCCATCCTTCTTCGGAATTTGAAAATAGCGGGAGTAAAACCGCCTCCCACCTCACTGCCCATTACACTGGTACCACAGCTTTTTTGCACAAGAGTTCCTGCACCTCCTGATATAGGGCTGGTGTTTCCTTTGTAAAGCGAACCCCCCGGAAGCGTGGGTGAGCTTTGAACTCTATCGCGTAACCATACTCGATGATCTTCAGCACCCAATGATCTGATGTTATGTGGCACCATGCTTGTGCATGACTTGCCAACCTGATGTAGTTGGTGGCTATTGGGGACGCACAAGTGTTGTAAGGCAGTCCCTCATTGTCTCCGATGTTGTGGAGAGGCGAGTAAGGTTGTGGTACCAGGTGATGCGGTGGGCTGTCCTGGATCTCAAAGCCGCTGCTTGTTTTCTTCGGTCGGTTTTCGTTGATTTGAACGAAATTTTCCTTTTTGTTGGTTACCGCGTTTATTGTAAGGTTGGTATGATTTGCGATAGTTGCGGCGGTCCTGCTGTCTATACGTAGGATGAGGGCGATAAAAGGATCTTTGTTTATTCCCATACGATGTTGTAGAAGTGGAAGTAAAAGTTTTTGCTGTAAATTTTGATTTTTTCATTTTCTCCATGGTTGCATCTGTCTCCTCGGAGAACAAGCCTTTGCCATCGAAAGGCAGTCCCTCTATCTTGTCCTTCATGTCCTGCTGAAGGCAGGTAGACCGAAGCCATGCGTGGCGTCTCAGTGTTATTGCTGTGGTAATTGACCTGGACTCTGATTCAGCCAGATGTTTAGCTGTACTCAGTTGTTGGCAGGTGAGGTCTGCTGCCTTTTGTAACGTCTTGCAGAATTTTAGTTTCAGTTCTTCCGGGCATAAAACATCCTAATTCTTTCCCAAGTCTTCCCAAATGCAATATTCGTATTTTGCCATACAGGCCGAATAATTCGCCACTTTCACAGAAAGCCAGGATGTAGAATATAGCTTCCTACCCATGACATCCAGTTTTCTTCCTTCTTTATCGCCTGGGGTAGTATGTCTTCTCCCTGACTTGGAAGTGGTTGCACAGTCAATTACTAACGAGTTGGGGACAGGGTGTTTGAATAGGTACATATTATCTTGCTCCTGTATGCGGTAGAGTCCCTCTAGGCGTTTTGACGTAGGAGTAGATGTATGAGGAACTTGCAAAGCACACTGTGCCGCATTAGATATTATGGGTAGCAGCGGCAACGTGACAGGCTGAGAAGATTGAGATTGCCGCATAAAATTATAGACTGGATCATCTATGGTTTTCAGTTGAGAAGAGAGATCCAGACCCAATGCTGATGCCATCTGTTTCACATGTGAGTGGTATGCCTTACGTTCTTCAGTTGGTGATACTTGAGCTGGAGTAGCCACGTCTGGGGAAGGATCAGCCTCTACTGTTTCAGTATCTGACTCGAAATCTGAGGAGCCATGGTGACTACCCCGTGAGTCGCCGTCGGAATGAATCGGACTAGAAGGTGGGGCCCCTGGTGAAGTCGGGCGAGGAGAAGGTGTTGTTGTCAAAGCTTCAGTTTGCACTGCCGAGTTGGTAGACGGCTGTAGCCTGGTTTGAGAGCCTCTATTAATAACAATTGTGTGAGGCGTCTGAGTAGAAGTTGTCTTAAATACTTTAGCGGGTAAGGCCTAGGTTTCTCCCGTTGCCAGTGGGTGTATTTGAAGCGGAGTAGCCTCTGGCTCAGGTCGATGCAGTGCCCGGTTGCCAGAATGGCTGGTTGTATTTATGGATCTCCACACCCTATCCTCCTGGTAGTCATATGCAAATCCTGGCGAAGCCGCACCTGGTAAAGCCGTTTCTGTCGACGGAGACACGGCATGGCTAAATCCGCACATGTGCCACGGTGTAGAATTGGCGAGCTGCGTAGAAGTTAGAAGCCCAGGAACTGGGGCCGAAGGGGTAGTCCCACTATCATCCGAGTGTGGAAACCCATGGAAGGTTGAGGGGGTAGCTGTTGTGGAATCAAGCATTTTCAGAAGGGGATCTAGTGGAGCCGGCTCCCCTTCGGAGAGATCATCTTCTTCCATAGAGAAGGTCATTGGGACTTGGAATCGAGGAGTAACTGTGGTCATGATAGCCGGTGTGTTCAATGTCGACGGACGGTCACCGTCTCTGGATGTCGATGGGGAGCAGATCGGGGTCATCGCCGGTGCTAGATCTCGAGATGCCGGGATTTTAGATGCCGATGTCGACGGGGTCTTTTCTGCTGACTCCATTGATATCGAAAGCGCTCTTGGCGTTGAAGGCGAAACCTCTCTCGGTATCGACGCCAATGCTCCCGATGTCCTCGGTGTCGAAGTTCCATCTGGCCCCAGTATCAATGTCGACGGAGCATCTTTCGGTGTTGACATCGAAGTCAATGCTTGCAGTGTCGACGTCGACGGAGCGGTATCCTTCAGAATCGACCCAGAAGACGATGTTTGTGGTGTCGAGGGTCACGTCGGAGCTGATTTCTTCAACGCCAAAAAAGCATCCAGCTCCTGAGCTGAGCTCGGCAACGGTGTCGAGGCAGAGGTCAGCAATCTTTTGGCGCGTTTTTCTGCGGACGCCATTTTGTCACCCGGCCTTTTCAAGGACTTAGGGGTCTTACTGGTGGCATAGAGGTTTTAGACTGGGCTGAACCCAGAGCCCTCAAGCCTTGTGGAGATTTAGCCGATGTAGAGGGGGCGGATAACGCATCGTCATATAGAGCTGCTCTCAAACGAAGTTCTCTATTTCTCCTGGTTTGCTTAGAGAAATATAGGCAGATTTTGCAGGTCGAGGTTAGGTGGGCCTCCCCCAAACAAATCAGGCACAGATTGTGGCCATCCTGAGAGGGCAATTTTGCGTTACACGTAGTGCAGCGCTTAAATGTCTTTTTTTCCTTAGGGGTGTCCATCATACTCACTCCTTTAACCAGTCCGCGTCAAATAGTCCTAAAATCCGTCCCCTCCTTTGATGTCTTGGAAACAGTACGCAACAGCGGGTCCAAAAAAGCAGTCCGAGGTCAATCCAGCAATTCAAACAAATCCAAATCCGAAGTCAAAAGAGTAGTCAGAAACCGGTCCAAGGTCAAAACTAGGAGAACTATAAGCAATAGCAAGGAACCAATACTAAGGAGCCGCAGAAATCACGAGTGATCCCTACGGCGGTCGAAAAGGAACTGAGGTGCCTGCGCTTCCTCCCGCCTTAAATAGCCATGTGGTCATGTGGGGCGGGGCGCAGGCGCTGAAGAGGAGCTGTAGAATTTGATACCAAGAGGCTTCCGCGCAGGCGCAGAACCCACTCTAATGGTTTCAACGGATCACGAACCAGATCTGCCCTTACCTGCCACATGGTGCTTGGCCTGGCCATGACTCGTATAACCTGCACTTCACAGGCGGACTGTACAATCAGGCAGCCCCACCTGAACTCCAGGGTTGGATTAGACAAATCTATGGACAACATCTTCCCCAATCTTTGCTGCCATACTGGGGGGACTCCTAGTGCCCAAAATGGGCAGGTGTACATCCCAGAGGGGAGAAGGGAGAGAGGGAAGCAGAAAGGATCATAAACTCTGGCAAAAGAAATGCAAGGAGACAATAAAGGATGTGAAAGGAAAATCTGAAGAACATATAACTAAATGCATTAAGGGGAATATTAAAAATGTCTTTAAATATATCAAAAGCAGGAAAGCTACCAGGGAGGCTTCTGGACCCTTAGATGATGAGGGAATGAAAGGGATTGTTAAGGAGGGTATGGAGATTTCAGAGAAGCTGAATGATTTTTTTGCATCTGTCTTCACAACTGAGGATACTGAGTAAATACATAGGCCTGAACTTCTCAGGCTTGGAGGCTGAAGTACTGCAAAACTGAGTCAAATAGTGGTAACAAGATACGAAGTTCTAAACTGTCTTGAAAAATTAACAAATTGCCAGGGCCAGGTGGCATCCACTTGAGAGTTCTTAAAGAACTCAGATGTGAAATTGCTGTTATTTTAGAAAAAATATGCAACTCGTCCCTACAATCAGGCTCTGTACCAGAAGACTAGAAAGTAACCAATGTAACACCGATTTTCAAAAAGAGATCTGGGGGGATTCAGGAAGTTACATGCTGGTTAGCTTAATGTCTGTTCTGGGTAAACTGATGGAAAGCATACTTAAGGATAAAGCTGTTAAACATATAGAAGAACAGGCCTTGCTAAAAGAGAACAAGCACGGCTTCTGCAAGCATGTTTTATCTCACTGATCTCTTGGAGTTCTTTGAGAACAGGCATGCAGATAAAGATGATCCAGCTGACACAGTATACTTGGACTTTCAAAAAGCTTTTGATAAAGTTCCTCCAAAGGCTATTGAGTAACTTAGCAGTCATGGGATAAAGAGGCAGGTTCATTTGTGGATTGGTAATTGGTTGAAGGACAGGAAACAGAGGAGGTAGGAATAAATGGGTAGTTTTCACAATGGAGGGAAGAAGTGAGGTCCCACAAGGATCAATACTGGGACTAGTGATTTTTAATTTGTTCATAAATTATCTAGAAGTAGGGGGTAAGCAGTGAGGTTGCCAAATTTGCAGATGACACCAAATGATTTAGGGTAGTGAAATCCACAACAGATTATGAAGAGCTCCAAAAGGATCTCTCCAAACTGGGGGGAGTGGGCAACAAAATGGCAGATGCGGTCCAATGTTGGCAGTTGTAAAGTGATGCATATTGGGGCAACCCCCCGCAATGTCACATATATGCTGATGGGGTCTGTGCTGTTGGTGACTAATCAGAAGAGGGATCTTGGGGTTGTGATGGACTGCTTATTGAAAGTCTTGATTCAGTGTATGGCAACTGTGAAAAAGGTAACTTCTATGCTTGGGATCATTAGGAAGGAAATTGAAAATAAAACTTCTACTATTAGAATGCCTTACACAAATCTATGGTGTCACATTTGGAGTACTGTGTACAATTTTGGTCACTGTATCTCATCACATTTTACAACTGGAAAAGGTGTAGAAGAGGGCAACCATGATGATCAGAGGCCTGGAGCACCTTCCTTATGAGGCAAAGTTACAATATTCAGGGCTTTTTAGTTTAGAAAAAAAAGATGCTTAAGGGAAAACATGACAGAAGTCCATAAAAATGGAGAGAGGGATAGAGAGAAATGTTTCTCTCACACATAGACCACTAGAACCAGGGGTCATCCTATGAAACTGATTGCCAGGAAATTTAGGACTGAGAAAAGGAAGTACTTTTTCACACAGTGAATAATCAATCTATGGAATTCTTTGCCAAAGGACATGGTGATAGCCACCAGCTTGGGTGGCTTTAAAAGAGGCTTAGACAAATCCATGGAGGACAGGTCTATCAATGCCTGGTAGTACTGATGGCTACAGGCTACTTCCAGGCTCAGAGGCAGGTACCTGTTGGTCATGAAGGTACCAAGTAAAGAACAAATCCATAGTTCAGTGGACCCCAGACAAATTCAAATTCAAGACAGCAATTTTCCCGATTTATGGGAAGGGCTGACTAAGTGATGTTTTGTTGGAGTGGGAGGAATAGGCTGGGGGATAGCACAAGCTAGTAGAAAAAGAGGCTGCATCAGATAAAGTAAGCTTTGATTTGATGTTCATGGATGTGTTGTTAATTATATGAATACGAAATATTTTAGATGAATGGCATGAGACCTCTACAAAGAAAGATAGGCCATTAGATTATAGCATCAGAATGGAGGAGATAAGAGAGGGAGTCTCCAGCAAAAAAAAGGTAAATAAAGAAACAAGGAAGTGAATCCAGTTCTGTTTTGGAAATGACATTGGGCCAGTGGATTCCTCAATAGAATTTAGGACTTCTATATTTCAATACACAATCAACTACTGAAACAATCAAATGACATCTGGAGCACAGGCCTGGAGATTCTACAGGGGAAAGGAAACTCAACACTGATATCCTGTGAGTTATAATAAATCTTTGGGTATTGTTGAATTATCCCTTTGTAGGGTAGATAGCTGACAAGGTATCTGGAATCTACTATACTATTTTGAAAGCAGCAATATGTCTTTCAAGTGAGACAAACTTCAGAACACTCAGAGGCTCAACTGCCATTATAACAGTGAGAGTATATTTTATTCCAAGTCAATTTGAAGAGCTATGGAGTTCTGGAATAACCAGAAATGTGATATACTTGAAAAGCAACTTGGTGGGAGAAAATTAAGGAAGGAGTTGGCTTCTTTTGCCACATATCCAAATAACATTATAATTAATGAAAGACAGAAGAAGATTGGTGACACACATCATTGCATTTTATGAGAAATATATTGCAGAAACGTCTGCTCCAGGTCTTTCATTAATTATCATTTTCATTTGGGAAAGATCATAGACCATTTCAGTGAAAAGGTGATTCAGTGAATTGTGGAGACTGGCACCATAGCCAAAGTAGAGAAGAGATACAGGCATGTCTTAGACCAGAGAAGGGGTTCCCAACACAAAATACCAGAACCCTTTGGGGTACTTGAAGGGGTCCCAGGAGGTACTCAGTGCCTTCCTGCCTCCCCATGCTGCAGTCATGCTATTTATTCCCCATCTGAGGATGCTGGCTTGAAGTTGATGTGTCCTCTGTGATGTGTCTGCCACAGCAGGGGAGAGAGGGAGGTGAACATCTTCCTCCTCCACTCCTGATTGCCTGGCTAAATGCTGAAGCTAAGAATACCTCTCCCCTCAGCCTGCTTGACAAGCTTCAGAAAATTAGCACTAAGTACTCCCATTCAAACTAACAGGATGAGTAAAATTGTTCCATTAATTTCAATAAGACTTCTTATGAGTAACTTAGTGTTGTTGTGAGACAGTGACTGTTGTAGTCTGTCTTCCCAACTGTAATATGGTAGTCAATTTTGTGTTTTTAAGTATAACTAGTAATTTTAAGCCCATTAGATTAACGGGCGCTAGTAGACCACCCCCGCCACCGGCAGCGGGCCCAGTCCTTCTGCCGCGGCCCCCGCCGCCAGCGGGCCCAGTCTCCCTGGCGTGGCGGCCGCCGCCATTGGGCCCAGTTTCCTTGCCATGGCGGCCGCCGCCATCGGGGCCAGTCGCCCAGCCGCGGCCACCGCCGCCTCGCCCGCACTCCCGCCGCAGCGTCCGCCGCCATCGGGGCCAGTTGCCCCGCTGCGGCCACCACCACCTCTTGCTGAGGCCGCGGCTCCGCCGCCTCGCCCGCACTCCCACCATGGCGGCCGCCGCCATCGGGGCCAGTCGCCCCGCCGCAGCCGCCGCCACCTTGCTTGCACTCCCGTGGCGGTGGCCGCCGCCATCGGGGCCAGACGCCCTGCCGCGGCCACCGCCGCCTCACCCGCACTCTCCTCCCTGCATTGGCGGCGGCCGCTTCTCCTTGGCCCGCCGCTTCTCCTCCTCCCGGCCCCAACATGGCTGCCGTGTCTCTGCGGCCGTATCTTTCTTGGACATTCTGGGCATGCGCTCTGCGCATGCCCAGAATGGCCAAGAAAGAGATGGGTAGGGAGACACGGGATTACACCGTGGCTCTTTATTATAAAGGATGTGTAAACACAGACATAAATTTAAATGTCACAGTTACTTCACTCAGTGGCTTATGTGCAGATTAAGTTATTCATAAGCAGTCTTATTGAAATTAATGGAGCAAATTTAATTGTCTCATTACTTTCAGTGGGAATACTCATGAGTATCTTAGTCTGGATGGAAGCCAGTGACTGGAGTAGCCTGCCTGTCTCTTAACTGTGATATTTAAATTTGTGTGTGCGCACACCCACACACACCCTGTATGGCAGGGGTGTACAACTCAAATCCCAAGTGCATCAGAACTAGGCATGACCAAGGTCAATTTTCAGCAAATAAATTATTTATTTAACATATTTATATACTGCCCAAAACAGAAGTCTCTGGGTGGTTTACTACAAAACAATTTTAAAAAGTAAAAAGGTTAGAACATTACAACAATTTAAAATTTAAATCAACGTTAAAACTATTAAAAACCATCAAACTATTAAAACAGAATCTAATTAAAAGCCTGGGTGAACAAATGTATGTTGACTGCCTTTTTAAATGTTGTAAGAGATGGGGAGGCTCTTCTTTCAGCAGAGAGCACATTCCAAAGCCTCAGGGCAGCAATGGAGAAGGCCTGTTCCCAAGTAACCACCCGATGAACCTGTGGCAACTGCAGACAAACCTCTCCTGATTATCTCAATGGGTGGAGTGGCTCACAGCAAAGAAGATGTTCTCTTTAGGGCCTTATAGGTTATAAACAAGACCTTGTATTTTGCCAGGAAACTTATCGGAAGCCAGTGTAGATCTTTTAAGATGGAAGTGATATGGTCTCTCCAAGATGACCATATCATTCCCACATCACTCCCAACCTGGCTGCTGCATTCTAAACCAACTGTAGTTTCCCAACTACATACAAAGGCAGCCTTACGTAGAAAACATTGCAGTAGTCAAGTCTGGAGGTGACCAGCAGATGTACTACTGTTCTAAGGTCATTTATCTCAAGAAGCAGACACAGCTGGTGTATCAGCAGAAGCTGATAAAAGGCACCTCTGGCCACTGCCTCAACCTGGGACACCAGGGAGAGGTTTGTGTCCAGAAGCACCTCCAGACAGTGTACCTGTTCCTTCTGGAGAAGTGTGACCCCATCCAGAACAGGCTGATCAAAATCATCTCCTGAGTTCCGACCCTGCATAATAAGTGCCTCTGTCTTATCTGAATTCAGATAATGAATTAAATTCAGATTAATAAATTAAAATACAAATGAATTAAAATTAATTATTAAAAATATGAATGAAAGTGAGGAGCAGAGTGCTGGACTCAGGGAGTAAGGCAAGGAGAAAGAGGAGTAGTGTCAGTGACCTCTGGTCCAGGAGTGGGACCAGCAAGGTGGGCAGGGGGCATCTGGTCTCAAGTGGCCAACTGCATTGAGGCACTGCTGCTTATCATTGGGACAGGCCAAAAACTCTGCATGGCTTCCTCTGTTGCTGTAGGATATTTCTACCTCTGGGCCAGCAAAAAAAAAAATCCCGTGGGTCGAATCTGGCCCCTGAGCCTTATGGAATCTGGCCCCTGAGACCTGCCCTACGGGGGTACCTGAACTGAAGGTTTGCAACAGAAGGGGCATGCTTGTTAAAAAAAATTGGGAAACCCTGGACGAGAGACGTGGATAGCTCTCCTGCTTTTCCCAACTTGCCATGGAATATTTGCAGGATAGCAAACTCCTTTGCTTTCATGCATGTATTACACAAGCTTTTGACTTAGAAAACTTTAACAAGTAGATCAACTGATGCATTACAGACCTGTTCAGGATTTTGTTTTTGTTTGTGTACAATGGGATACCATTTAAATTGCAGTGTGATCAGTGATTCTGTGCATAAGCACATGTACACACACACACACGGGATGTGCACGAACCAGGGTTTGTGCACTGGTTCAAAGTCATGGGGAAGGGCGCGGCGAGCGGGAAAACAACAACAGCAAATATTTATATACCGCTTTTTCTAAGTTTCCAAAGCAGTTTACATAGAGCAAGAATAAATAAATAAATAAATATGGATCCCTGTCCTCAAGGGCTCACAATCTAAAAAGAAACATAAAATAGACACCAGCAACAGTCACTGGAGGTACTGTGCTGGGGGTGGACCTTTATAAAAGAGGAGGGTAGGTCCTTACCTGCTCTCTGCTGCCGCATGCAGCTTCCTGCTGCGGCAGCACTCGTCCCAAGAATCCACACACGGTACCAGCACGTGCATGGCACCCGCGCATGCAGCACTGAGTGCAAGTTCTTGGGACGAGCGCCACAGCAGCAGGAAGTTGCATGTGGCAGCAGAGAGCAGGTAAGGACCTGTTCTCCTCTTTTATAAAAGGTCCAGCTCACCCCTCCCTTCCCCGTGGCACCCAACCAGTGCACGAACCTCGGTTCATGCACATCCCTAACACACGTGCACACACGCACACAAACACACACACACACACACACACACACACACAGATCCTGAGAGTGTTTTGTATGCAAGACTGTTCTAGACATGCAAAGCTGTATCAGAACTCCTGTATTTAGGACTGGGATGTGAGATGATATAAACATATATGAACAAAGACAGTTTACGTGGACTCATTCTTAAAATTTATTTAATTTCCTTTCTGCAGTACCAAAATGTTGCCAAAGTCTGCCAGAAAAATAAGACTATATACACTGGATACTCACTTTTTGCCCCTTTACTCCACTGCAGCCACATTTTCCACAGCCAGAGCAAGCCTGAAAGTTAAAACAAAAACAAAAATATTGAATCTGATAACAGCTACAACACATGGCAAGTTGCTAGTTGGAAAAAATTGCTATCTATAATATAAATGTAAGTGCCCACCCCAAGGTTCTTGATACAACATGGTACTCCAGTTAAGCCTTGTTCTTATTGAGTGTACATTCCCACCGAAGGCTTTTGTGTGTACATTCCCACCCACTCCACACAAAGGGAGGAGAGCTGGTCTTATGGTAGCAGGCATGAATTGTCCCCTTTGCTAAGTAGGGTTTGCCCTGGTTTGCATTTGAATGGGAGACTTCATATGTGAGCACAGTAGGATAGGGAATGGGGCTGCTCTGGGAACAGCATCATTTAATGCAGACACCAAGCTAAATTGCCTCTTTGCACGTTATCTGGTTAATCTCTATAACATATTTTAGTAACAGTATTGTTCTAATCAACTCTTTTCTCTGCTGTACCTCTAAATAGCTACATAAAAACTTGCTTTATTTGAATCTTAAACCTACTCTCTGTCAGTTCATTTTCCTGGGACCAGAACTTTGCACAAATTTATTCTGATGTGTGACTGCTCCACTCTAGCTCACTATTTCGCCTACACAAGCCCAAACACATCTAGGAGTGTTTGCCAATCACCCTGGAGCAGTTCCATCAGTGTAGACAATACTGAGCTAGATGGACCAAGGGTCTGACTTGGTAGAAGGCAGCTTCCTATGCCTATACAAGTGTCTACTCTCAATGTAGATTATAATAAACCAAGATTGGTCATGCTATCCAAACCAACCAATATCGGTTTGTTGTAATCTACTACTAGAAATAAACTGTGATGTGTATCCAAGATCTGAGGTGTGCGATAGATCGGTTTGTTTCAATAATAAGTCAGTTACAATAAACTGAGACTGGTCAGTTGTAACTAGGGGTGTGCACAAACAAAAAATCGCTGGTCCGTTTTACTGAACTGGTTCAGTGGCTTGAGTGACTATTCTTGTAAAGGGGGATCTGGTGAGGATTCCCCTTCACAATCAAAGGGCTGGGGGTTCTGGGAAGCAATAAAGGGTGGCTGGATTGGGCAGTGAGCTAGTCAAAGGGCCTTACCCACTCCTGGTGCAGCTGCTGGCGCTGCTGCTCTCCCCTGTGCAACCCATAGCCCAAATGTATACGATCCTGTCTCTTTTAGCAAACCACATCCATGGAGGCTAGAACCACACTGCCACCACACAGGCGACATGCTAAAAAGAGGCATGATCACACACGCTTGGGCTATGGGCTGCACCGGGGAGGGGGGTGAGTGGTGGTGCCAGCAGCTGCATGCGGATAAGAACCTTTAACTACCTCTCTCGCTGCCCCCTCCTGGTGGACTGTTCAGTGCCAAACCTATCCGCCCAAACCGGGCTTGGTTTGGTTCGCGAGCGAGTCGTCGAACTGGCCCGATTCAAGCTGAATTGGTTCAGCATTGGATGGTTCACACACACCCCTAGTTGTAACCCAAATCAGAAGTAGACACTTATGGATATGGGGGGAGCACCCACTCCTGATCCTTGGGGATGTCACCTGGAACCAGCCTTAACTGTGGTTCCACGTTATGTCTGATCCAGCCTTGCATTAGTTCTGCAACACTTTCCCAGTTAAACTATGCCATAGTAGATATCATGAATTCATTTTTTGCCAGATATATTTTTTGCCAGAGATTGTGATTTTTAAAAAAAATATGATCCCATTTTAAATAGCAGGCCATTCAGAAATAGTCCGGTTTTTACAGGAAGGACATTAATTGTGTGCCCCAGGAAGCATTAGTGTTTCTAATACAAATAAATCAACAATTTAATAAAACACTTCGTTGTACCCATTTGATGCTTTTATCATCTCATCTGTCTATTTTGGAATGCTCTCCCAGTGGATGTCGATTCCTTGACTTCCTTGGATGCCTTTAAAAACCAGCTTAAGATCACACCTTTGACCCTTAGTGGCTACAGTTCTTTCTGTTCTCTTGCCACTCTGTATTCTATGGTTGCTGCTCTGTTTGTGTTCTTAGGGTTTGTGCTGCTGTCTTTAATGATATTTTAATGTGGTTCTTATGGATCTTATTGTTGTATTTTAATTTTTGTAAACTGTAAATTTTTGTATAGAAATAAACAAACTAGGTCATGCAACATACTAGCATAGTGATTACCGTATTCAGTAATTCGTAGAATGTATTGTTTACCTCATCCTTAAAGCAAAGTTTCTGGCTAGCAGGATTAAAATTCAGTCATCCAAAAACCCTTGGTTTAAGATTAGCATTAACATGGCTTTACGTTTTCACTCATGGTCTAAAAATTGAAAGTTAAGGCGCCTACCTTAACTTCTGCATTGTATAAACTCTTTTGTAATGCTGATAATTTTTTATAATGCAAAACAGTCCTAAAATACACAATGGAGGATGGGTGGTGGTGGTAAGTTCTCAACCAAGTGGTACAATGTCCTGACAAATAATGTAAAAATGACCTTGCCAACAAGCTGATCCAAAGAAGAAACACTCATCAGCTTAGCATAGCTTAGATGGCTTTAAAAGAAAATCAGAAAAATTCACAGAGGAAGAAAGGTCCATCAGTGGATATTAGTCATGATGGTTATTCGGAACCAGGTTCATCATGGGTGTAGGGTCTCCCACAAGGCTTGGGGTGAGCCCCGCTGCCTTCCTTTCCTCGTTGGGCTCTGGTACAGCTGGGGCGCGAGCTCTTTCTGAGCATGATGGGAAGAGAAGAAGGGAGCTGGGGCTGGGCTTCCTTTCTCCTCCCTCCCCTACGTTTTCTCCTCCCAGGCAGCAGACCACTGCTTGATGCCCTCGACACTCCTGGCCCAGCCCCGATCCGCTACTGCCACCCCCTGTGGAGGACGGCGACCCCACACCATGCCGTCGTGCTGGCGCTGCTGGTGGTACTGCTGCTGGTCACCCTCCCAGTCTGCACAGGTAAGCCAGCAGAGGGGAAGGCTTGTAGTGGGTTGGTTGCCTTGCCTCTTGCATTTGATGTTAGACACAGGGGGTGTGGCTTGGGTGCTGGGGTGTGCGTATGCTTTGAGTATGCGACGGAGGCCTCGTAGCTCAGATTTGTCCCGCGGCCACCAGGAACCTCGCTACACCCCTGCAGTACATCTTTGAATCCTAGTTCTAATCTCAAGACATTCAAATTCTCTTTCAGACAAGTAGACAAATGCATCTTTCTCAGTAAGAAAGAATATAAGTTGTCTTGTCAAAAGGTCCACCCAAGAAGCAAAAACCATCCACTTTGGAGTAGTTAGCAGAATACTGGGCAGCATACATTGATTTGCTATGCCGCTCAGTGGGATGGCTTTGATCCTTTCCCTCTGTCTTTTGTTGTAGTGGAAAGAAAGGCAGTGGTATCACCTTCCTCCATGCTGCTCATACCTCTTACAAATGGCCTGCAGAGAGCCCTTTTACAGGCAAATAGATAGACCCAGCAGGCACTGAAATTCAAATACTCTGCTGTTAAATTAAGCATAGGTTTCCAACTTTTAAATAGGGTGGGGGGGGGGCGCACAGAGAGGTCTCAATTTCTCTTCTTTTTTCTCATTTCAGAATAAGCAAGGCTTAAGCAGTCCCTGACAAGCTGGGGAAAGGGCCCAATTCTTTCAACAGTTCTCCCAGGCCAAAGCTGGCCCCTCAGGAGCTGATACTGTGAGAAGAGGAGCTCTTACCCCTGGACTTCTGGGCCTCCACACTAAGGATGTGCATGGAACTGGTGGGGGCCGGTCTGATGGCAGGGTGGTGGTGGCAGCACCCCCCCCCCAATTTCTCCCACTGGCGCACGTCTCACTAAAAGTCTGTCAGGGCGGCCGTGTACCTCCCTGCCACTCCACTCTGACACTATCTGGAAGTAACCAGAAGTAGCAGCTGCGACTGTGCACGCGCACGAACATCACACGCGGGTGCGTGCGCGCGATGTGTGCGAGCGACACGTGCAGTCACAGCTGCTACTTCTGGTTACTTCCGGATAACGTTGGAGCGGGGCAGCAGGGAGTAAGGTCCAAATAAATCAATGGTTGCTTTTTGTTGTTGTTGTTTTGCCTCAGTAAGTTCTTCTATGCTTTGCTGGGGGATTGGGAGGAAGGGAAAAGAGAGCCCACATTGTTGTCCTAGTATCTTACTGGTCCTGACTCCTTTGTGTGCTTAATCAGAAATAAATGCCAGTTAGAAAATACACACTTTTCTCTAAGTTAACTCAAGGTGTCTGGTTAACGGATGGAGGAGGAGGGCATATTTAACAGCAGGCTTCCTCCTTCTGGGCCAGTCAATCTGTACAGGAAGGCTTAGCTGAGTCAAGAAGGAATTTGTTCCACTAAGAAAAGTTCTTTCCTCTTTTGGAAAGTTATCTTTCTGCCTAAGAGATGGAAGAGTCAACCCATACAGAATTTGCTGAATCAAGATTATTTTTCCCTGCAGTGGACTGATAATACCACTAGGGGGAGACATGTTCTTAAAAATGTTCTTCTTTTCCATCCCTTAACCAGACTAAACATTAATTTAGTCTGCAAAAGAGTAGGAATAAAGTGTTGAACATGGAACATTCAGAAAGTAAGATCTGTCAGGACGGATTTGATTTAAATCACTTCTCAGAAAGACTAAATCCAATTATTTAAATCACAATTTAAATCATTAGTCAGGAAGATTCTATTTAATCATAATTTTCTAGTAAAATTGCATTGTTGTCAGATATAACTGTACTACAAATTAATCAATACACTATCAATTTTAAAGCAATTAATTCTGAAGTTTTTTCAGATTAATTTTCTTTTAAAAATTGGATGATTTGGTCATTTTATTTAGTACCAACAAATACACATTTGCATGTTCAAACATGCTTCCCTTCAGCATCTTCAAAGCAGGAGCACTTTTTATAATGCTATTTTATTTGGGCAGCCAGATCTTGCATTTCTTTGTTGCACTGTTTGCATTTTGCACACATTTTGCCTGTCTACATTAAAATATGTACAGAATCTGGAACTTCATTAAAATATTCCCAAATGGGTTCTCTTTTATGGCCTGCTGTTATGACAGGCATTTCCCTTCTCTAATGGGTACACTCAGAATAAGTTTCCTCAGGACTTCATGAATATGTTGTGCTCCCTTTTATTTATTTTTATTTTATATTCTGCTCTTCCTCCAAGGAGCCCAGAGTACATTATTAAGTTTCTCCTCGCAACAACCCTGTGAAGTAGGTTAGACTGAGAGAGAAGTGAGTGGCCCAGAGTCATCCAGCAAGTATTATGGCAGAATGGGGATTTGAACTCGGGACTCCCCGGTCCTAGTCCAGCACTCTAACCACTACACCACACACTCTAACCACTATAGCACACAGGCTCCCTTTTGGTTTCACATTCTATTCCTCTCCCTGTCCTTTGCATTTATATTCAGACTCCTTGTTAAGAAGATCTACTCTATCTCCCCGAAATCTTCTATTCATTGACCTCCTTTATTCTTACACTTTTAGAAAGTGTAAGGGCTTATGAAATGGGGTAAAGGCTTGTGCATGTACACCACTTGTGCAGAAAAGAACTGATCAAGTCTGTTATCTCTTTATTCCCTATATACCTTTTAACAATAGAGTTTTTTACAAGTATAGAATATAATTAGAAACTATTATTACCATTCATAGTGATATCACTAACCTAGGCTCATTTTTAAATTAATTTAAATAAAAATTTAAAATTGGATTTAAATTAAAAATCTGATTTGAAATTGCTTTAATTTAAAAAAATTGATTTTTCCACCCTGAGATTTGCCATGCTACAACAAATACCAGTATAAAAGAAAGATATTTCTCCAGCCTGTAATAGCAATGTGTGTGCATAACATTTTTAATGTGTTAATCTGCTATAGCAAGGTAACAACAGCTTGCTGCACTAGGAGTTTGTCTGTGTAGCTTGCATCTCATAACTGGGGAGCTTTCCAGATTAGACCCTGCAAAGGGGTCATGACGTATCTCCGAAGTGTGCTTCCGCAATTCCTGTGTTGTGACACCACAGTTCCTATGCTGAAAACAGGGTGCCATTCACATTTCCAATGCCTTGTTTCCGATTTAATTGCTGCGATTTATTGCTATAATGTTGTATGTCCGGCGTAAAAAGGTTGCTCTATTTTCTGGTTGTTAGTTTTCGTGAGACTGCTCCCCCTGCTGGGCGCTTTGCTTTATACATTTTGATTGTGATTTGCCAAAATCAAAGCATTTTGCTGCTGTTGAATAGGTAATCTGGAAAGCGCCTGGGTGGTAACAATAATAATAATACCCAGGCAGAGCTAGAGACGCTAGATCGTAAGACCAGGAAAATAATGACCATCAATCATGCTCTGCACCCCCGCAGTCATGCAGATAGGCTATACCTCCCTTGCAGCTCAGGTGGAAGAGGAATGTTGCAAGTCCATCAAACAGCAGAGAAGGAGAAAAGAGGCCTTGAAGAATATATAAAGGACAGTGAAGAAGATGCACTTAAATTGGTCAATAATGAGAAACTATTTAACACCAATGAAACAAAGCAGTCCTACAAGAAAGAGCAAGTCAAGAACCAAGCAGAAAAATGGAAAAATAAGCCACTGCATGGTCAATATTTGCACAAAATGTTGCAAAAAATCACAAAAGACCAAGATCTACAAATTGAAAGGCTGTGGCAGAAAAAGACCAAAGTAATCCCAGTGGTAATTGGCACCCTAGGTGCAATTCCAAAACAACTTGAAGAGCACCTCAACACCATAGGGGCCACAGAAATCACCATCAGCCAATTACAAAAAGCAACTTTACTGGGAACAGCCTATATTCTGCAATGATATCTATAATAACAGCACTGACAATAAAATTCAGCCATCCCAGGTCCTTGGGAAGGACTCGATGTTTGGATAAAACAAACCAGTCAATAACACCTGTCTGACTGTGTAAACATAAATAATAACAATAATAATGATAATAACTAGCTGACCTGGTGCAGAGCATCTGCACCTTGGTTAGTCCCCCCCCCCCCCTTCCAGCCCCAGTTCGTTCTCACTCAATAGTTGGCCTGGCCGCCACTTCCTCTCGCCGGCCACTCACCTTCCTCTCCCCCTCCCTTTGCTTGCAAAATCTAGTGAGAGCTGCCACACATGGGTTTAGTGACTGGTATACCTTAGATAAATATCTGTCTATCTGTCTGTCTGTCTAT
This sequence comes from Hemicordylus capensis, assembly GCF_027244095.1. NCBI lineage: Eukaryota > Metazoa > Chordata > Lepidosauria > Squamata > Cordylidae > Hemicordylus > Hemicordylus capensis. The sequence continues at coordinate 243,051,181 of NC_069657.1, read as the reverse complement.
CTAATGCATGCAGTACTCCATTTGGACCTTTATGTGGCCTCCTGTCTGGAGTAGCTGAAAATCCTGTAGTGTGCACAAGCCTTCAACGTGCTCATAGCCTTGTAGAACAGAGCAATTGTTTTGAAAGTTGCTCAACGTCAGTGACAATCTCACTTAAAGTGGAGAGCAGGAAGTGGAGCTATAATCCAACATGCAGTCTACGGAACTGGAAAACAACAGCTAATTGATTGAACAGCAGTTCTTCATGAAATCTCTCAGTTCTCTTGAGGAAAACAAAGGAGCACCTCTTTTAAGCTGATCTGACTTGGACTGAGCTGACTTCAGCTGTTTTGTATAATGAGATCACAAAGGCAGAGGGACAATTGCAAGCCATACTTTCTCTGCCTCCTGCTTCCTGAGAGAACTCTGTGAAATTTCTTAGTCCTTTAAAGCCAATAACATTAAAATATTAAGAGCCTTTAAAGCAAGGGTCGGCAGTCTTTCAGAAGTGGTGTGCCAAGTCTTCATTTACTCACTCTAATTTAGAGTTTCACATGCCAGTAATATTTTTAACACAGAATCAATCAATCAATCTCTCTCTCTCTCTCTCTCTCCAATTAAATGACTGTTGTATGGAAAGTATTTACATAATGTTTTTAAATGCTTAATAAGCCTAATTTAAAATACATTAACATGCAGATCTTACCAGTTTTGTGTGAGTCAGTGTAATTCACTGGTATGTTTCAATTGTCTTTCTGTTTTATTTCTAGTGGAAGTTGACAATATTAAAATGAAATACATGCCCAATCTAAGTTTTGTTGCTGGACAAGTAGAATTTCTGAGAAACTCCCACTAATAATGTCCATCCCTGGAAATACATGTGGAACAATTCCAGTGTCCCTATCTAGACATGGGGGAAAATGACCTAGTACAGAAGAACTGGCTCCTGCTAAATTCAGTGGTGCCGCACCCTCTCAGGAGTCAGTGTGTGAGTGCTACTCAGAATCATTTTGCATGCCACTTCTGGCCCTGTGCTCTAAATTGCCTACTCTTGCTTTACAGTATGCAAAGCTTGCCCAGAAGGACAAAGTGTGGCTTGCAGCTCAACTCTTCTCTCTTTCCGATCTCTTCAGCACTTTAAAACAGTCTGGTAATCTTATTAACTGGCAGGCACGTAATACCCATTTCAGATTTCTACCTTTACACATGTACAGATGAAAACCTTGGTACTATATTTTGGGGAAAATATATATTTAAAAATAAAACAAAATCTCTTTTCATAATTAAGAGCATTCTTGACTTTAATTTTATGTTTTCTAGAAAGCCAAATGCAAAACTCAAAGATTACACTTTTAAAATGTAATGGAAGGCACAAAGGCTATTCACACAAGCAGCCTAGCCCAGGCTCAGGCAGCCCAGCCTGGGCCAGGCTGCTCGGGTGGAGCACTGGGATCCCCATGCGCATCCCAGCTCTGCCCACCTGCCTAACCCTGCTTGCAGCCCGAGCACGCAAAGAGTCGGGCGCCTAGAGTGCCCGACTCCTGGGGCACTCCGGGGGCACTCATCGTGCAGTGCATTGTGGGATATTCAGAGACTATCACATGCCATCCCAGTCTCTGGAGGTCCGTGCTGCTTGGATCGTCTGGGATCACTGGGGAGTGCAAGATACACTCCCAGCAGCAGTCTGCTGATCATCTGGGGCGGGGGAGGTAAGTTGGCTTTCCACCCTTTCCCGCCCGTGTGAATAGCCTCCCTGTCAGCCCATTCGCATGACTTTGTTGAGGTGAAAATGTCTTCATGGCATTCCTCATCCAATTCCATATGGTGTGATGGTAACACTGCCACAAGGTAAGAGTGATCATTCAACGCATGATAACCGGGGAGGGACTGACCATTGTGGGGCAATTTGTACAAGCCAATGTTTGTCCACAAACATGACTTTTCTACCTTAGCAATGGTCGTGTAAGTTGACTTACATGGATGTATGGTTGTGTCTGCCTATTCTAGGCTTCTTGAAGCCTTGGTGTCTGGGTCGACAATGAAAGGTCTCATATGCACTGCATACTCCACCCGGACCCACACTGGCCTTGATATAAGTAAGTGGAATAAACAGGGTCAGGAGGAGGAAGATTAAAACTGTGGGAACTGCTTCTATACCAACTCCTCTGCTCATGGGCGCAGTGCCATTTCTTTCTTGATCTCTTCCCTTCACACCTTCCACCAACAGACTTTGCACTCTGTGCAAAGAGGAGAAGCCACGGCTCCTTGCTAGAACCTCTCTTCTCACCACCTCTACTCCTGCCCTGCAGCAGCTTGACCAGAGGGGAAAGCAGCCAGGTGATGGTGAACAGGGCGGCACTGGCGAGGGAAGCAAGGCTGACATCAGAGGGAGGGACCAGTGGCTGCTTGGCTTCCACCTCTAGCAGGGGAAGCCAGCAAATCGACACTGCTATGATCCCTACATCCTGCACTGCTGTTCCCAGCCAATTCAGACCCACCTCAGTCAGAGGCTATTTTTGAGTTTTAAAAATAGATATGAGGAAATTCATTTAGGAATCTCCCACGACCCTTAATTCCCCCTCCTCTTCTTCCTACCCCATTTGCCAGAAAACAGATGCTTAAAACAGCAGGGGGAAAGTATGGGGGTGGGACACAGATGCAAGCAAACAAAGGAGGAAAGCAGACAAGATAAAGTGGGGACCTCATCAGCGGTCACCTGGTTGCTAGGAGACATCTGCAAGATGCAGCACTGAAGTTCCTTTTTACAGTTTAAAAACAGTTGTGGGGGGGGCAATATCTTGCCCTGCTGCAAGGTCCCCATCTTTCATCACAAAAATGAAGGGGACCGGGGAAAGGAGAGGAATTGTGACAAAAATAATGTGAATTTAACAAATTAATTTGAAATAAAAAGGGACTTAAACAACAAAAACGAATGTCACACTGAACAAAAGTTGTCTTGCACGCCTCTTATGGACACCCCATACAAGATACGTACTGGATTTGGAACTTTGCTCTGATGCAACAGAGTACTTCGAACGTTCATGGTCTTTACCACTATACTTATTTCAGTATCTTTATTTCAGTATACTTATTTTACCACTATACTTCATTTGAGCAGTGTTATGTTGTTAAGACATGTGACATACTTGTTCAAAGAACAGGACCACTTCTGATCATTTCTTAGTGCACCTTTCCCATTCTAAACATGCAGCTCTTAAGATTAGGCCTTTTGCCATTTGCACAAGTCTGAAGTGCAAAGCTTTAAAGTAGCAGTAATCAATGAAAGCCCAGCTTGCTTCTGCTTGTTTGTGATCAAATGCCCCAATAGTAGGCCAAAAATCACGCATCAGACTAACAATTTAGTGTTCATTTGTTTTGGTTTTCCCCATCCTTGTCATCATGTAGCCAGAGCATCACATGCAATGACAGAGTTTGTTAGAAATCCAAAATCAGCATGGAATTTTGCTATTGGGAATTTATCAGTTGATCATATTCTAGATAAGCACAAACATGTAAGGGAAAGAATTTGAAAAGCAAGAGGTACAAAAGATAAGACATGTTAAGTAAGATCCCATGGCTAGAATTCATAAAAGAAAGAAAGAAAAGAGTAGAAGAGGGATGGGAAATCTGAAAAGCAAGACAGTAAAGGCACACTCTCAAACAATTCCCCTGAGAAGAAAAAATGGGAGACATCCAAGAAACCAGTGTGGATGCAAATTCTCCGAATAACTGAGAAGTCAAGAGGACACATATAGGAAATGGAAGGAGGAGGAGGAATCCTCACCAAGGAACAGTACAAAAGAGTGGCCTGAGCTTGTAGGGATGATATCAGAACAGCAAAGACTCAGAATGAGTGGAGGCTTGCAAGGGATGCCAAAAAAGAAAAAAGAAAAGTGGGGAGGTGGGTTATGCAGGTGATCAGAAAAAGAGGAAGGTCAAAGAAGCAGTCTATCTGTTGCTTGGAGAAGATAGTGAAATGGTAATGGGTGATGGAGAGAAGACAAAGCTACTTAACACATCTATATTCTCCCACAAGGCCAATGTGACCCAACCATCCAACAGATGCACAAGTAAAGAAAGAAGGGAAGAACTCAGAACACTTCAGGAGACGATAAGAGAACACCTAGCTACCTCAAATGAGTTTAAGTCTCCAGGTCCAAATGAATTACATACAAGGAACCCACAGATGTAATCTCAGAACCACTGTTTGTCATCTCTGAAAACTTGTTATCCCTATCTTTCAAAAGGGGGAGGAGGAGGAGCTGGAAAACTACAGGCCTGTCAGACTGATGTTGATACCTGGCAGGATTCTAGAACAGATGATTAAGCAGACTTTCTGTGAACACGTGGAAAAGAATCTGGTGAGGAGCAGGAGCCAACATGGGTTTCTCAAAAACAAGTCATGACAACAAATCTCATTTCCCTTTTTGACAGAAATACTTAGTTTAGCAAACCGTGGGAATGCTGTGTTGCATCTTGATTTCAGCAAAGTATCTGACAGCTGTCTCCCATGATATTCTTGTTAACAACCTGCTAAAATGTTGGTTAAATAATGCTACTGTTAGGTAGATTCAAAGCCAATTGAACAACCATACCCAGTAAATATTTAAAATCATAAAAACAGACCTGCTAGTTGATTGATTGATTGATTGATTGTTCAATTTTTATACCGCCTTTCATAAGGCATCCCAGGGTGGTTTATAAAAGTTAAAATACAACAAAACTCCATAAAAATCACATTTAAAACTTAAAATCAGTTAAACAGTATAAAACATAATACAGCAAAAAACACAACCACCGTAAAAAAAGAAGCAGGAGAGCTGAGAGACCTGGCAGCCCCTAAAGAGTTAAAGCCTGAACAAATAACAATGTATTTAGTTACAGGTATCAAAGAGTGGACATTCACTGGAAATTTTTCACACCCAGCTTTTAGTTTTCATCTTCTGCAGAATGGAGGTGTGCATTCACATATTGGCCCAATTTACCCCGAAGTCCCTGAGAAATATCGGGGAGCACTTCACACACAATTTTGGTGTTTTTAAAAAATTGCATGTTAGAGTGTAGCCCGATTTATATCTGGGGTAAAAAAAATCCATTTTTTGTGTTGGTTCTTTTGGGCAACTTTGAACTCACACTAAAAGAAAGCCTCACACTCACAGAAAGCCTGCTGTCTGGGAATGCCCCTGGGAGAGCATTCCAGAGCCCAGGGGCAAGAACAAAGAAGGCCCTGTCCCATGTGCATGACAATTTAGCCTCTCTCAGCAATCAACACATGGAGCAAAGGCGCCTCTGATGGCCTTGTTAGGTGACAGGAAGTCTTGGGAGCAGACAGTCCTTCAGGTATCCAGGGCCAAAACCATTAAGGGTTTTAAAGGTAATAACCAGCACCTTAACTGGATCTGGGAACAAACCGGCAGCCAGTGCAGCTCTTTCAAAATAGGTGTAAAATGCTTCGAGCGAGCAGTTCCAGAGAGAACCCTGGCAGCTGAATTCTGCACCAAATGAAGTTCCCAAATATTCTTCAAGGGTAGCCCCACATAAAGCACATCACAGTACTCCAGCTGCGATGGGACTAAGGCATGGGTAACCATGGCCAGATCTCAAGAAAGGGATGCAGCTGGTGCATTAGCCGAAGCTGTGCAAAGGCACCCCTGACCACCGTCTCTACCTGAGCACCCACAAGCTAAGTCGAGTCCAGCAACAACATCAAGCTGCACATTTGCTCTTTCAAGGGGAGTACAACCTCATCCAGGGCTGGTTGAATCACCCTATCCTGACTGGCTTTCCTACTGATTAAAAGCACCTCCATCTTGTCTGGATTTAACCTCGGCTTGCTAGCCCACATCCAGCCCATCACTGCCTCCAGCCTCTCCTCCTTCCCTAGGATCTGATGTCAGGGAAAGGGAGAGCTGAATGTCATCTGCATATTGAGGACACTTCAGCCAAAACCTCCTGATGACCTCTCTCAGCAGTTTCATGTAGATGTTAAACAGCATGAGGGACAAAACTGAGCCTTGTGGGACTCCAGAGGTCAAGGAGCAGCAGTCCCCCAGCAACACCTTCTGGAACCCCTGCCCAAGAATGCGCGCACACACACACACACGCACACACACACACACACACACACACACACACACAACCAATCCCTGTACCTGAGAGGCGGTTCAGAAGGATACCAAGGTTGATGGTATCGAATGCTGCTGAGAGGTCCAGCAGAACCAACAGGGACAAACTCCCCCATCTAGTTCCCAGCATAGGTCATCCACCAGGGCAACCAGGGCAGTTTCAGTCCCAAACCCAGGGCAAAAGTCAGATAGAAAAGAGTTTAGATAATCTGTATCAACCAAGACCCATTGCAGCTGAACAGACACCACACACTCTATCACCTTGATTAAAAAGGGCAGATGTGAACATTTGGATCAGGCCCAAGGCCTATCTAGTCCAAAATCCTGTTTCACACAGTGGCCCACCAGATGCCTCTGAGAAGCCCACTGGCAAGAGGTGAGGGCATGCCCCCTCTCTTGCTGTTACTCCCCTGCAACTTGTATCTAGAGGCCTCTTTCCTCTGAGGCTGGAGGTGGCCTATAGCCACCAGACTAGTAGTCATTGATAGACTTGTCCTCCATGAATTTGTCTAAGCCCTTTTTAAAGCCATCCAAGCTAGTGGCCATCACCACATCCCATGGCAAATAATTCCATAGATTAATTACACATTGTGTGAAAAAGTACTTCCTTTTGTTGCTCCTAAATTTCCTGGCCTTCCGTTTCATGGGATAACCCCTGGTTCTAGTATTGTAAGAGAGGGATAAAACCTCCTCTCTGTCCACTCTCTTTACTCCATCTATAATTCTATACACCTCGATCATGTCTCCCCATAGTTGCCTCTTTTCCAAACTAGAATTACGTATTATTGGCCCCACATTATCTTGGAGGAAGCCAAGTGCAGTGCCACAGGGCTCTTACTGGATCCTGAACTGTTCAACATTTTCACAAGTGACTTGGAGGAGGGAGTAGAAGGGGATGCTTATCAGATCTGCAGGTGATGCGAATCTGGGAGAGAGGAGATATCTAACACCTAAGACAGATTCAGTCCAATTTGGATAGGCTTGAATATTGGGTCAAAATCAACACGATGATGTCCATCCAGGACAAATGTCAAATCCTGCATTTGGGTAAGAAAAATCAAATGCACAAAACATAGGATGTGGGAGACCTGGCTTGGCAGCAGTACATGTGAAAGGAGCATAGCTGTCTTAGTGGACAAGAAGCTGAATATGAGCCAGTAGTTGATGTAGCTGCTAAAAAGGTTAATGTAATCTTGGGCTGCATTAACAAAAGCATAGTGACCCAACCGTAATTAGTAATCATTCCATTCTTTTCTGCACTGGTCAGATCTCGCTTAGAATATGGTGTACAATTCTGGGCCCTGCATTTTAAGAAGGACATTGATTAATTGGAATGGGTTCAACCAAGATGGTGAGGGGTCTGGAAACCAAGTCCTATGAGGAATGATTGAAGGATACAGGTTTGATTAGCCTGGAGACGACTATGGGAAGGTATCATAGTGATCTTCAAATATTTGAAGGACTGCCACATAGAAAAAAGAGTGGACTCAGTTGCTCCTGAGAGTAGGACAATGGGTTGAAATTACAAGCAAGCAGATTTAGGCTAGACATTAGGAATAATTTCCTAATTGTAAGAGCTGTGTGACAGTGGAACGGGCTCTCCTTCACTGGAAGTTTTAAAACAAGATACACAGCCATCTGTCAAGGATGTTGTGTAGTGTTCTCTCTAATTTTGTTCATCTGTGTGCGGAATGAGTTTTGTTCTGGGTGGCAGTATCAAGGCAGTGTTGTGAGCAGGCTGCAGTGTCCTCCACACAAGGGAGAGAGGGAGCACACAGCTCCTCCCAACTCAGCCAACAGAGGCTACCCCTGGTTTGGCTCTGAGGTCATGGAGCAATCGGGAGTGAGGAAGAGAAGAGACATCACACACAACTGCAGTTTTATAAGTTTTATTAAGGCAAATGGTTACATCTAAGCAATTAAGCATGCAAGCAAAATCAATCAATTGGTTTGCTTCCCCAACATAGTGTAGTGGTTTTAACAGCAGTTAAAATCATTTTCCCTCACTAGAAATGAATAGTGGCTAAAAGCATCTTATCTCTCACTAGCAATGAGCTCTCTCTCTCTCTCTCTCTCTCTCTCTCTCTCTCTTTGTGTTATCTTGCAGTGGTTCCTTAGCTAAGACACAACATTTGCAGTTTCAGTTTTAAGCAGAGAGATGTAGAAGGGAGAGCAGTCCAGGCATGAGAAAAGGAGGGGGAAGGGAGAGAAAGGAGCAGAGAAATGAGGGGTGCCCATTCTGGCCTCTGGCCAAAAGTCCAGGGTGAATGAGAATAGAGAAGGGGAGGAGGGACAGGGGAGAACAGGCTGACAGGCTAAAACAAAAAAGACAAGAGACTTTTCTGGGGAACAGAAGTGGGAGGGAAAGGGATCCATAGGACAGGAGGTGGGGAATTGGGCAGGTATGTTAGTTTAGAAGATGCCGGGCTGAAGGCATCTCTGCAAGTAATTACCGGGTCCGTAGGCCAGTGTCTGTTTCAGGAATGAATGTCTTGAGTGCGCAGGGAGGCTTCCACCTGTTCAGGTGGCTTAGCAGGGTGATCGAATGTGCAGGAATGGAAGTCCCTCCGATGGAAGACCATGGCAATTCCAGCAATCTTCTAGGCACGAGTTAGGGGCTACATGCTACCCCTCCCACGGAGTGAGAGCATGCCTTTCCCTTGCCGTGTGTGTGATGGTGTGCCCCTCTTTATACTTTCCTCCTGTCCTGCTATTCATATTTCATATCAAAGACAGTCATATCATGTCCCTCTGGGTCCCCTGTCTGATATCAGCACTCTGGTTCCCCCTCCCGGACTCTCTTACCATAATTGGTCTAGGAGTCTACCATTCTTGGGGTTCATATCCGGCACTTGTTTACTGATTCAGATGGGGCTATTTCCCTTTTGGTGTTCTCAAAACATTCCTGTTTCTGTTCAGATTGACAGGTTTGTGGTAATCTAGAAGCAGAGTTGGTGCCCTTCAGTTCCAAGAAATATGTTAAGAGATAGTATGCAAAGAGTTTTAGCAACTAATTGTGTGAATATGGTTTACCCCTAAAATATGTAGGTACTGATATCTACATGTTGTTTTCTAGGACCTTCTAAATATGATTACTCTTGGCACATTTCAAGCTAGTTTCCATTATTACCCTTGGCATAGCACAATGCACAAACCAGTTTCAAGGCAGGGAGGGGTGAGTCTTCCCCTCTTGTTGGGCCTTGACTATAGAATAAACTATAGAATATAGAAGTTATTTTGGCTCAGCAGACCCAAAGTTCACACTCCAGTTTCTTGCAAAACAGCGATCCCAGATACAGGCATAAGCTTAGCCTTTTGGGCTCTCAATGCTGGTTCCAATCCCACCAGTGTGTTCACCACAGCAGTGTGTGTGCATATGCATTCAGAGTAGGGCCTTCCTGATTCAACTGGAGTGGGATCTAAAATCAACTGAGCGGACATTAGAAAATGTGTGAGCGCATACACATGCGCACACCTTAGAGGGAACAGTGATGTTGTGCAACTCACTGCTCAGTGCAAGAAACTTCCACAAGATTTGCTGGCAATGACCGAATAAACTTATATCTATCTATATCTTCCACAAGACGACCGCCCAAGTCCCTTTCAACTCTAAAATACTGTGGTACTAAAAACAATGAAATAGAGTTTGGTGAAATGCATCATCAGTAAGCAAATAATAATGTAAGCTACTTGTCCCTTGGTCAGAAGTGAAGCTTTTTATTGTACAGATTATTCATGAAAAGCCTAACTGTACAACATCAATTTACATTAACATTTCTGTTTTGAATTATATAGCTGACAGATCTCAGTTGCCTCCATGAATATTGATAGGAAAGGCTGTTGCTTTTAACTGCAGTTATCTATGGAAACATTTTTAAATGGTTGTATTAACTAGGTCATCAACCTACTGTAAGTTATTCTCATGAAGGGATTCAGTTCTGACTTTGCTTGTTTAGGAGAAAACAGAACTGGGATGGTAGATTTGTGTGTGCTTCATATTGCACCAAATATGGAAACAATGAAATACTGCCAACTGGAGGATGCTTATCTCCCAAATTCCTTTGGCATTTCCATCTCTAGCAACATGTCAAATTAAGTCTCCTACTGCACTATTATCCCAGCCTTCATTGTGCAACAGGAAGCTCAGAGAAATTAACTCAATAGTATAGCAGCTCAGAAAATAGTAAAAACTTTGCTAGAACAGCACACAGGATAAACTCCCCAGCTCTGTCTCCCTGGTCCTAGTTCAACACTCTAAGCAGCACCACAATACACTGGCTCTATGTTTGATTTTATACTTGATTACCTACCTATCTTGAGGAAAACTTGCAGTGCCCCAGGGTATGCACTAGTTCAATGTAGTCATATACATATACAGAAGTTATGCTTTTGCTCACAATTTATTAAAAAGCCCTTTCCTACATGGCGTCTCATCATGATGCTCAAGCCTGATCCAGAGCATCCTTTTGAGCATCTTACTCGTGCCTCCACACATGAGTACAAGGGCACATGGAAAGAAACACCGTGTGTTTGCCCTGCTATTGTGGAAGTCCCTCTCCTTGGAGGCTTGCCGAAATTAGCCACAGCTTTCTAGAAACACTGAAAGATTTTCATATATAGCTTTCAGAGGTTGGAACTAGCAATGGCCCTTTTAATATACTTAATTTGTTAAAATATAAATTACATTTTAATCTGGATTTTGGACAGGTTTGGGGACACAGACAGTCTTGGCTGTTTTGGTGGATGGAGGAGTGCAACCCTGTTGGTTCAGCAGTTTTTTTGTACCACCTGTCATGCTATCCTTTTGGACCACCTGGTGGGGACAGGTGTGGGTGGCACCATATATAAGTGACTCCAATTATTTCTCAAGGTTCGGCTTCTGAAAGTGATGCTGGGGGATTTCTGCTCCACCTCTGACTTTTGGTTTAGATGGTTTTGCAGTGTCCCATCTTATCTTCTATTCTGTTTAACGTCTACATAAAACTACTGAGTGAAGTCATCTGGAGAACTGGGCTGCAGAGTCATCAACATGCTGATAACACTCAGCTCTATTTTCCCATTTCCATCTCATCCTAGGGAGGCAGTAGTGACCAGAGACCACTGTTTGGCACAATATAGGTCTGGGTGGGAAAGATCAAGCAGAAAATTAATCCAGGCAAGATGGAGGTGCTGTTTATTATTATAAATATTTATATACCAATTTTCAATGAAAAAAGTTCCGGAAGCAATTTACATAGCAAAAGCAAAAAGAAAATAGATCTCCATCCCCAAAGGGCTCACAATCTAAAAAGAAAAGCAAGAGAGACACCAGCAACAGCTACTGGAGGGTTGCTATGCACAGTCGAATAGGGATAATTACTCTTCCCCTGCTAAATACGAGAGCCACCACTTGTGCCTCTTTGCCTTTTTAGCTGTCTGTAGCCAGGTAGCAGGCTACTGATCTGAGAGACTGTATTTGACCTGTTTTTGACAAGGCTGTACACCCTCTGTAATCAGGTTCATCATCTGGGATTGCTCCTAGATCTAGGTCATCTCCTGGAAGCTCAAGTGGCCTCTGTGTCAAGGGTGCTGTTCATCAGCTTTCACTGATTTGCTAGCTGTGGCCTTAACTGTAGTTCGATTTGACTTTTCCACACAGCTATGCTTTGGTTGTCTTCAGGATGAACTGCTACAATGTGCTTATTGAGGGGCTGCCCATGAAACATGTTCAGAACTCACAGTTGGCACAAAATGAGGCAGCCAGGCTTTCATCAAGGAAGTGCTCATTAGGAGCACAACACTCCAGTTCAGGTGATCTGCATGGTTTACCTATTTATTTGCAGGTTCAAGTCAAGGTGCTGGTTATGCCCTTTAAAGGTCTGGGACGCAAGTCTGAGACCTGAGTATCTTAAGGACCAGCTTTCCCCATAAAATTATAATTCAAGGCTTTGACGCCGATGTCTCCGAAGGCAGAGCCTTCTTGGTAGTAGCACAGATTTTGTAGAATGCTCTTGCCACAGAGGCTCAGTTGGCCCCTACAGTGCCTACTTTCAGGCATCGTGTGAAAGCCTAGCTTTTCTATTTTGCCTTTGAGGGAAAGTGATCTTTGCTAATGGTTGAGTGATAATTTAAGGGAATTTGCCTCTTTAAGATTTCTTTTGTTCCTTTTTTATGTTAGTCACCTTACATCACTTTTTGCAAGAAGGGCAGGGTAGATATGTTTTAAAATTAAACAAATAAGGGCAGTTTTCCCTCTAACTTAGGTATGCGCATGTGTGTGCACTCACACTTTTTTTTTTTAATGTCCTCTCAGTTAATTTTAGATCCCGCTCAGGCTGAATCAGGGAAGTCCCACTCTGATACACATGCATACACACTGCCTTGATACTGCCGCCCAGAACAAAACTCATTCCACACAGAGATGAAAAAAAAATTAGAATGGGGGTATATTCTTCACTAATCCTTCAGCCATGACCAACAGGAAACAATAGAACAGGCAGGACCTGCAAATAGGTAACTTCTAATCTTAGTTAGAAGACCTTTGTTGAATATGATGATGAATATTTATATATTGCTTTTCAATAAAAGTTCTCAATTGGTTTATATAGAAAAAGAAATAATGGGGCTTGCTTGAGAGTGAATATTACAGAAAGATCTCTGCCATGAGGAAGGACATTGCATAATGCTATAAAGTGCTGTATATAACCTCAGTTTTAATTCTCATTCCAAATAATTATTAAAAATCAATGCCTTGATGGTGCTAAAAGGCTCTAGTATATAAGCAGCTGTGCAGCCAGTTGTGGTTCATCACAGGCATGGCTCGGGACTACTTGTCACTACAAACTCCTTAACATGAGTTGAGCTGGGAAGGCTACGTTTCAGTCTATTCATAACGAACCGCTTAGAAGAATGGCTCACTGAGAGCACATTGTGAATCCAGATTGGAAACAAGAAGTTTTGTCATGAACACAAGCACAATGTTAAAAAAAAGTCTCCCAACAGTTTCATCAACAGTATATGAAGCTATATCTTCAAAATATTGTTGTCTACACTGTATTCACAACACATAGGCACAAAGCCCCCAAACCCAAACAACGACGCTATAATCTTGGAGCAGACTGTGACATCTGAGTTGTTTACAAATTCTAGTACAGTATATGAATTCCTCTACCCACCATATTAAGGGGAGGAAAATCCATTCTGCTTTTGACAATATAGAGCAAGGAGGGCCAAGTCCCTCTTTTCCCACCTTGCTATTACCACCAGCCCAGTCAGAGGTGGCTGAAGCTGAATACAGCAGACCAGAAAGGGAAGGAAGGGAGGGGAGGAAAGGGTAGTTCAGTGTCACCCCCTGCCCTGCTACTGAAGTCAATGGCGGTGAAGCATCGGCAGGCCAGGATGACAGTCAATTCCTGTACTTGTTTATCCTAGATTCCAACCATAGCCCTGTTAAGCAAAACAATGTTCAGTTTTTCTAAGCAAGTTCTTTCCCCCCATCGTACTGCTGCTATGCTTTTAGCTCTCTTGATTCCTGTCTGAGTTATTCTGCTAGGTCATACATACAACATAACATTAAACTGATACTATCAATCCTGGCCAAAATATTTAGCCAAAATTAAAGCCATTTATATATTTAAAACAATTAAAAGATGTTTAATGTAGTATCAGAGTGGAGTGAAGTAGTCACAGGAAATTGTATTTTAGTGCTGAACAGTTGCCTGAAGTTAAAGGAAACAAATTTGTCAATGTTTCTCCTTTTGTTTCTCTGTTGACTAGACAGGAAACTGGCAAAAAATTTAAACTTTCCCCTTTTAAAAAATAAAGCATGATTTCCAAAAATCATTCCTTCAGCTGAGTGTTATATCTGATAAATAAAAACACATTTCATAACTCTCTGGAAAAAAAATTATAACTCTCTGGGCAAGTTTCACAATATAGTCCACAAATCCAAAACACTACAGGTGGCTCTCATTATCTGTGTTCCTGGCACCTGCAGTTTCGCATATGCATAGTCAGACTATATATAGCCGACCTCTATAATCATGGGTACAAAAATAGTGGAAATGTGCCTATCCACAGTTCCTAGGTGGCCGGAAATGACCTCTGAGGTAATTTCTGGTCATTATTTTGTTGAATTGAGACATTTTTTGGCTCTTTTGTAAAAATAAATAAATAAATAAATAAATAAATCCCCGTGTTTTTCGTGGAACATTGTCGGAATTGGGGGGGGGGCATTGCTGAGCAGCTGGAGACCTGTAGAGCATGGTAGGGTACCTTATTGCTCTTATTTCCGCCCCCCTGCTTTTTTTTTTAACCTTTTCTGATCTCCAGGAACCTAACCCCCCAATTCCAATTCACTTATGGTCTCATTATCCATGGTTTCATTATCTGAAGTTGTAGCCAAGAACGGAACTCCTGTGGATGATGAGGGTTCTAAGAAGTAGTTAATCCAGTGTGGAATGATACGTCACATGCTATGTAGTATTGTTGAAGGCCCAGCTAGGTAAATTAAATACCTTTATCACATTACTCTCAAACTAAACAAACCCCTCTGTGTTATTTCAGCAAAAGAAAGAATGGGGACAATACTAAATGGATATAAACCGACAGCTAATAAGATCACAAGAACTGGCTTGCTGGATCACACCAGGACCCCTCTTGCCTCCCATTTTGTTTCCAGCAACAATGGTCAGCTGAATACTTCTGGAAGTTCACATAGTTAGTAGTGTCTGTACCAGTGGTTCCCAACCTGGGTTCTTGCAGATGTTGCTGAACTACAACTCCCAGCATCCCCAGCCACAAGAGATTGTATGCTATAGCCCTTAGAATCAACCTTCAAAATATGCCATTTTTCTAGAATTGGGTTTGTAGATTCTCACTGTGTTGTGTCAGGAAGTCTCAGGGCAAAGAGGTCTAGGATTTGTTGAAGCAATGTCTTAATGTGGTTCATGAATGAGGATCAGTTCAACGGGCGGCAGCCTACCTTGAAGGGGTGGAGTGCTCCTAAAGTGGGATCAGACTGATTGCTCAATGGAGGATAGATCTCAGTGAAACATTAATAGCCCCTCAGTCCGTCACACACCTTTTGGAGATTTTTCCATCTTAAAAATGATCCTGCAAATCAGTGTTGAGCAGTCATGGTAAAGAAGGAGTCTTTCTTCCCTGCTGCAGTTCACCTGGGGATTGATGCTGATTCCTGGTACCCAATGTGTACACTGCTATGCATTCTGGGCTAGTATTGGCTCATAGTTCACAAGGTCCCAACTGGAAGTGGAGAGTGGGATGCAGCCTGGCTCTGCTCTCAGCTCTCATTTTAAAGTATGACAATGTATGCCAATCTGTGTCTGTGTTTAATGCCTTTCTCCCTATTCAGGATGTGTTTCTTCTAGGCATCTAATACTATTGTGACCTACACCACAGCCCAATAGCTTCTTTGATAGTGTTTGTGAGGCTGTTAAAATGGATTATTTTTTATTTTTGGTAAAAGGTAAGGCTTCATATTTAGAAGAAGATAGTTCCCAGACAAGTGTTCAACCAGTGTTGGAGGCAAAGCAATACGTTTCCTGAAATAAAAGAGAGGGGCATCAGGAGTGAAAGTTGTGAAGAAATGGTGCAGGACTACTTGTATGCAAATTGGCTTCAAACTTTTGGGAGCTGACAATCATCAGAGGCAGTTAGAGAGTGGCAGAAGTTGCAAGTGAAGTTCAGTGAGAATGGGGATTTGGGTCTGGATAGGAACAGTCTCAAAGAGGAGTTGTTCGTAGACTCAAAGGATAAGAAAGTCTCAAAAATAAAGGACTGGGTTATTAGGACAGTCGGTAATAGAGACTGAGTTGTGAAGCAGTGTTCTTTCTAATTTTTTTCCATTTGTCTGCTGAAGGAGGCCACTTGCCGCACGTCCGCGGCGCGGCCCGTTTTGGCCCCCTTACCAGAGAGCACGTGGGACTGGGAGCCGATTTTGATTGGCTCCCGGGCACTTTCGGTTTAGACCGGAAGTGCCGAGCCCGCAGCGCGCCTGCGCGGGCTCAGTCTGCCTCTCGTAGTCGGAGAGGGCAGATGCGCTGGGAGGAGCTCCAGCCAGGCTGCAATAGTGAGCGGCCTTGACCTAGCGGAGCCCCCGGCGAGGGGAGCAGGCGGAGAGTCGGGCTAGCGGCCCACCCGTGTCCATTTTCCCGTGCTGGAGCGCGGCAGCGACCGGGGCCCGGCCGCGTCCATCTTGGCTGCGCCGAAGGGCAGCGGCAAGCAAGGCCTGGCCAGCGCCGGGCACCATCTTGCCAGGCCACGCGGCCCGCCCGCCTGCACCTACCCTTACCGTGCTGGAGCGCGGCGGGGACAAGGCCCGCCCACCGCCGGGCGCCTTCTTGCCGGGCCGCTCAGCGGGCTTGGAGGCTGCGTGGCGGCCCCTTTTGGGCGCCCTCGGGCACAGCAAGCGGGTAAGGCATGGCCACAACGGGAGCCGGGGGACTGGCGGCGAGCCTGCGGTGGCCACCCCCCTTTTTTACCTGCGCCCCGGGCGCGGTGGGTGAGCGCGGCCCGGCTTGGCGTGGCCGGCGCTAGGCGCCCTATTGCTGGGCGAGCGCCGATACCCCCCCCCCATCCATCGACGGAACGGCTAGCCGGGTGCATCGGCTCAGATTTGGGGGCTCCAGCAGGGGGGCGGGAGCAGGCCGGGCATAAGGCCTAGGGTTGGGGGGGCTCACGTCAGCTGGGGGGGAGTTGCCTATCGGTCTTTTCATCTGTCCCCCCCCCCCCCGTTTCCTCCTTGTGTGCGGCCAGCTTCCCTACTCTCGTGAAGAACTGATTAGTCTATGCCTTTAAAGGTCTCTCTAACTGTCCCCTGGTAACGGAGCAAAGAGGCACCTTTTAACCTAGTGAGTCTCTTTATTTAGCAGGGGGAGGGCAGCTGGCCCTCACCCCCCTCCTCCTTCCCCCCGCCCTCCCCTTTGGGTGGCCTTCAAGGGAGGTAGGGCCGGGTGGCACACACACTTGCGGCTTCTTCTTCTGCACATCATGGGTCCCAAGAAGGCGCCGGCGGGGAAGAGTAAGAGGTGTGCAGCACCGCGAAAGGGCCCCCCACCTCAACCGGATTCCTCTTCGGAGGATGAGCAGGACATGGAACTGGGGGCTATTAAAGCCCTCATCGCTCGGTTGGAAGCCATAGCAGGCGAGCAGGAGGCCTAGTATAGGGACCGGGGGGGTCCGTCCAGGGAGGGCACATCCCGGGAGCGGGCCCCTCCCCGCCCGTGTACCCTCGCAAAATGACTAGGGCAGCGAAGCGAACTAAATTAATGCAAGGCTTCACTGATCGTTTGGCAGCTTTGGAGGCAGCAATGGCTGCCATGGTGGCCCCGGCTGGCGCCAAGACTACGGAGGCACCCAGCGGGGGCAGCGCGTCTGCCACAGGATCCGCAACGGGAGACACCTCCGAGGAACAGGCGGAACAAGGTGGTGAGTCCCCGCAGGGGGTCTGGCCCTGGGGTTTGCCATGGAGCCCGCCAGGCGGGCCTTTTGGGCGGTTCCCTGGGCCGATGAACTGGACCTCCCTGCAAGCAACCTGCAACCAGGTGTGGCAGGGCAGCCAGGGGCGTGGGCCACCCCGGCAGGCATCCCCCTGGGTAACCACCTGCTTCCTCACGTGAAGGAGCGCATTTGGAAGGGTGAGTTCATTGACTTTTTCAGCTGTTCTTCAAGGAGCCTGAGCCAGTGGGCAAGGAGGGGGAGCAGGATAGGGACAAGGAGATGACCAGGAGGAAGCCCATCGAGCGTAACTGGAACAATTGGGTTTCCGGTTTTACTATTTACATGGGGGTGGTGACCAAGAAGTACCCCCCAAAAGGCCCCGCCCTCATTAAATACTTTGACACTATTCATAGGGCATTCATGGATTTTGCGGGCAACTCCTGGGAGGCCTACGACCAGGCGTTCAGGGAACGCGCAGCTAATTTACCAGGGCATCTCTTGGGAAAAGCAGCACTCTGAGTTTTGGCTCCGGATCATGACACCCTCCGGGCCTCTTACTGGTGAGCACGCTGAGAGCGGGCATTTGATCTCCAGGACCCCGGCGGCGCCAGCGGCTTCCTCCGCTGGCGCCCAGGGGGTTCAAAGTCCCCTGGTATGCTGGGAGTTCAACAGGAGTGGGAAGTGCGCTCGTTCCCCCTGTAAATTCAGACACGAGTGTGGCTTTTGCGGGGGGCGGCACGCGGGGGTTAGCTGCCCACGGATGAAGAACTTTAGGCCAGGCACCTGGGGCCCCCACACGGGAGGTGGCAAGGGGCCCTCTGCCGCCCAAGGGGGTGGCTCTGGAAAGGGGGCCCACTCCAATTAGGATCTCTGTGCTTAGGAGGCTACTGCGCGACTACCCGGACGGGGAACGCACTCGCTTCTTGGAGGCCGGCTTTGTGGAGGGCTTTAGGATCCCGTGCCGGCTTCCACAGAAGCTTACGCTAGCTAGGAACTTGAAATTGGTTGAGGGAATGGAGCACATAGTGCTTAAGGAGATCAATAAGGAGGTGGCTTTGGGCCGCGTTATGGGCCCCTTTAGCAATCCCCCCCTGCAGATACTAAGGAGCTCGCCTCTGGGCTTGGTGCCTAAGAAGGCCCCAGGGGAGTTCAGGCTTATTCACCACCTCTCCTATCCCAAGGGCACCTCAGTCAACGATGGGATCCCGGCTGAGCTGTGCTCGGTGCGGTACACATCGTTTGATGAGGTGACGGCAATGGTCCAGGCCTGCGGGCCTGGGGCATTGCTGGCTAAATGTGACATAGAGTCAGCCTTCCAGCTGTTGCCAGTTCACCCCGACGACTTTGACCTCTTGGGTTTTGCATTCGGGGGGAACTATTACATTGACAGGGCCCTTCCCATGGGTTGCTCGGTGTCTTGCGCGGCCTTTGAGACCTTCAGCACGATGCTGGAGTGGGCACCGCAGCGGAGGGCAGGGCTTAATTCCACAGCTCATTAACTTGACGATTTTCTTTTCGGAGGCCGAGCCGGCTCCGCCCAATGCTCTACGCTCCTAAGCTCGTTTGTGGCCCTATGCGGTGAATTGGGGGTGCCCTTGGCCAGGGACAAGACCGAGGATCTGTCCACCAGGCTGACTTTTTTGGGCATCGAGTTGGACACCCAGGGGCAGCTATCGCGGCTGCCTGGGGACAAGTTGGAGACCCTGAAGACTATGCTGAGGGATTGCGGGCGGGCCAAGAAGGTCACGCTGCGCCAGCTGCAATCCCTGATTGGGCACCTCAATTTCACCTGTCGCGTGGTTGCCCTGGGCCGCCCATTCCTGCGGCGTCTCTCAGACGCCATGGTGGGGTGCCGGCTGCCACATTTCCGAATCAGGGTGACCACAGCCATGAGGGAGGACATGAACTTGTGGTTAGGCTTCTTGGACTCCTTCAATGGGGTTTCCTTTTGGAGGGCATCGCAGCTCCTGGAAGTGGATTTTCACTCGGCTTTGGCCTGTACCTTCGGGGCAGGTGGTGCGCATAGCGGTGGCCACATGACTGGGCAGAGAAGGGGATCATGAGGGATCTCACTTTCCTCGAGCTTTTCCCCATCGTGGTCGCTGTGCACATTTGGGCGGACCAGTTTCACAATTCCACAGTGCGCTTCTCTTGCGATAACCTGGCGACGGTGCAGGTGGTTAACCGTCAGACCTCCAGGTCCCCCAGGGTCATGGGCCTGGTCCGGGCCTTAGTGCTAATCTGCCTGCACAACAACATAGTGTTTACTGCGCAACACGTGCCGGGAGCGCAAAACGACATTGCGGACGCTCTGTCTCGTTTTCAGATGCGGCGCTTCCGGCAACTGGCCCCAGACGCTTTCCCAAAGCCCGAAGAGATGCCAGTCAGTTTGTGGAGCCTTGGAGAGTAGAGGCGCTCAGGGCAATCGAGGCCTCTTTGGCACCTAAGACGCGGGGTGCCTATAGCAGGAAGGTTGCGGCCTTTCAGCGTTTCAGGCAGCAGGAAGGAGTCGGCAGGCCTGGCCGGCCCCACCTGAACACCTGATGCAGTACTTGGTGCACCTGCGGGGAGAAGGGCTCGCCGTCAGCACCATGGCTGGGCACATGGCAGCCCTGGCCTTCTACGCGAAGTCCTGGGGGTTACCCGACCACACAGGCGACTTCTGGGTCCAGCGCATGCTGGAAGTCTGGGCCAGGGAGGCGCCGCCGCAACCTGATCGGCGCTGGCCCATTACACCCAATGCTCTGCAACGGGCCGTGCAGTGCTTGGGGGCGATCTGCTCTTCCCCTTTTGACGAGGCCTTGTTCAGGGCAGCGGCACTGGTGGCTTTCTATGGGGCCTTTCAGGTCGGGGAGCTGTTTCCCAGGGGGACTCGGGGCCCTACCGTCAGGGCCATGCAGAAGAATGACCTGGCTATGAGACCGGCCGAGGCTTCGCTTAGGCTCCGCTTCTCAAAAAATGACCAGCGTGGCTGGGGTCAGCCGGTCACCTTGCACAGGGCGGACGAGCGCCTCATGTGCCCGGTGCAGGCTCTGGGAGCCTACATGGAGGCCAGGGGCGGGGCTGAAGGGTGCCTCTTCGTGCACGCTGACGGCAACCCCCTATCGCAGTACCAATTTTGGGCGGTGATGAGGAGGGCCTTTCACGTGGCTGGGGTGTCCACGGGCCACCTGTCATCGCACTCTTTCAGGATCGGGGCAGCCTCTGCAGCAGCAGACCTTGGTTATCCGGGTGCTGCAATCCAGCACCTTGGTTGCTGGAGGTCCGCTGCCTACCGCAGATACATTCGATAGAGCAGCGGGGGGCTCTGCCGCCCCCCGTGCCCCCTCCTCTCCTTTTCTTTGTTCAGCACTCGCTTCACGTTGTGTTCTCTCTTCTGCGCAGGGGCGAAGCCTCCAGTCAAGAAGGCCAAGGTCCTTGTCCTGGGCCACTCCTTTATATTCTGGGCCTTTAAGTGGGCCCAGGCACGGATCCGGGAACGCAGCTGGGCCTAGTGCGATGGGCCACCATCGAGTGGCTCGGGCGATGGGGCATGCGAAGAGCGCAGATGCTGCCTATGCTGCGGGAGTACCAGGAGCAGAACCCTGCACCGGACATCCTGCTTTTCCACTTTGGCAGAAATGATTTAGTTAGCCAGTCAGGTATCTCCCTGGCCCGGCAGATCGAACAGGACCTGTGTGTGGTGCTGTCCTGGTGCCCGCGGGCGGTCATTCTCTGGTCCAATATCACCC
This sequence comes from Hemicordylus capensis, assembly GCF_027244095.1. Lineage (NCBI taxonomy): Eukaryota > Metazoa > Chordata > Lepidosauria > Squamata > Cordylidae > Hemicordylus > Hemicordylus capensis. The sequence goes on along the minus strand of NC_069657.1, from coordinate 243,029,907 downwards.
AGCGCAGGGTCTGGCGGGCTGCCCTCAAGCAGAACAAGGTGGACAGGGCCAGGAGGGGGGTCAATGCGGCTAAGGCACGCTTCCTGGCGGTCAAGGGGGGTGGCTGTATTCCGCATGACGATATACTCTACTCGCAGCCCGCCCTTTACCGGGCGATGGAGTCCACTTATCCGCCTCTGGCATGAGGTTCTTTGTGGATGACATCAGGCTGGGATTGGCAACAACGATTTTGGGTCTGTGGGGTGTGGGGCGTTAAGCTGGGCTAATGCCCGCTGTGGCAGGTACAGTGCGGTGACGGGATGCTAATTAGGGGGTGTGGAACCTTAGGTAAAATGTAAATCAAGGAGGAGGAGCTAATCCCTTGAGGCTTGACAGATCAGGGATGACGCTTGACTCCTGTCCCTCAGCAAGCGGCACCCCGTACGTATGGCTGTGCAGCGTCATCGGGGAGGTCGCTGGGGGGTTCGATACCTGACCTTAGGTCAGCAAAGAAGGGCGCCTCCGCTGGAGAGCGGAGGGCCAGCCTGGAGCCAAGGTGCTATTGCCACGGTGTGTTAGGTGGGGGCGGCCACAGCGTGGCCGGCCTGGTAGGCACCACACTGCAGTGGGGGGGATGTCTATGCAATCCCAGCCAATCAGCCTGTACCATAAACCTCAATAAAAATGACCGTTCCCTCCATAGCAATGTCTCCGTGTCTCCTTGGGGGGTCCGGGCACAATGAGTTTTGTTCTGGGCAGCCGTATCAAGGCAGTGTGTGTGCACATGCATTCAGAGTGGGGCCTTCCTGATTTAACCTGAGTGGGACCTAAAATTGACTAAGCGGACATAAAAAAACACATTAGCAATCACACGTGTGAACACCTTTGAGGGAATACTGTTGTGAAGTACACTTCTGGAAAGGAACTGGGTTTAAAAGGTGAAAAGCCTTATGCAGTGTATTGTAGGTAAAATAATTAAGTGCTGTGAGAAGTTCAAATAATCAACTGTGTAACCAAGCAAAATTTTAGCCCTACTAACCAGTAGTGAAACAAACAGACCTCAGATAACATCTTTAAATAAATATTCTTCTTGTTTTAAAATATATCTTACTGAATGATTTCTGTAACAAACCCACCTCACATCTGCAAAGCCATGTTATCAGGGTAAAGAAACCAACAGAGTTACAGAGGCTTCATCGTATAATAGATGGCCGTGGAGATATAAGTACACTTATAAGCCAAAGTAACATCTAAGGTGAAAAACAACTGGAAAATTTTACACACATCCCTGACTCGGACCAAATGCCACAAAAGTACAAAATCTTCACAAGTTCATAAAACATGTAGCTACAATCCCAGTTATCTTGCAGTCACAATCTTCTCTCCTACTAAGGGTCATCCCTACAATTAAGATTACCACCTGTCCCCTCTCTCTGTATCCTTTCCCCTTCTCTGTCTCTTTCTCTCTTGCACACCCTCTTTTCTGTCTCTCTAATTTTCCTTTTCTTCCACTCAAAAGAAACAATGGCAACAACAAAAATGGTGTGCCATGCAGCACATGACACTTTGAGCTTCTTCTCATGAGCAGTGAGAAGGGCTCCAGAGCGAGCTGCAGGGAAGGTGGGTTAGACTTACCTTCCCCGCAAATGACCGCTCCTCCACTGCTGGCACGCTCCCCATGCGCCCAGACAATTCCCCGCACACCCAGGCAGCGGGGAGGGCCGGGGGCCGGGATGTGTCGTCCAGGCCCTTGGAAATACCATGATGCACCGCACAAGTGCACAGTGCATCATGGGGATCCCCCTCCCCTCCCTGGGCTCCCTGCAACCTGGTAGCCACCAGATTATCAGAAAAATGGGTCAGGAAAAAGCGCTTGTTCCCTTAACCTTGCTTTAATGGCTGGCTATTTAGGCGGGTTTGCCACCATGGTGCTGCCAGGATCGGTCCGAGCCCGGTGGTCAAATGAAATTCACTCTGGAGAAATGAAAATAATTAAAATTGGGATCTCATCTGTACAGTGTTGGAACTGTCTATTGGAAAGAAATAATGTGGACTTCCTATGGACAACTCATTGAAAACATCTGTTCTGTGCATCACAAAAGATAAATGCCCCCCACACCTGCAATTAGGATTGTCAGATCACAAGCAGGAGAAGGGACAGGAAGGCAGTTAACACTTGTTTGCTTGACACTTTTTAATCAAGAAATGAACTCAGATCTCTGTATTTCTATCAGCTAAATTATGCAAAGAACTCTATCAGTGCAGGGCTACTGAAGTGCCTCAAAGGAGACCAGTGGAAAGGGCCTACATCAGCAGATTAACCACTGATTTATCATGGCAATTGGAAAACATAATTTGTGAGAGTGTAGCTTGCAAGCAGAGCTGAATGGCTTGAACTAACAGTGACAACCCAAAGCTGCCAATGATTTGAGTATTTTTAGACAGTCCGCTATTATGCCCATGTGATAAGCAGATGGGGGAATGAAACCAGTTTGGCCACGTCAGCTACAGGACCACAGTGTTTTCATGTTTGTCCAAAGTAAAATTCCAAGTTTGTCAAAAACAAAAAGAGATCATTACTATATTTTAGGATTAATTTATTATGTAGATTCCATAGGCAGAGGATACATTAAAATTTTTCCTGGAAGAACTGCCTACACAATATATCCAGAGATAGCCTTGCCTGTGGAACTTTGAGCACCATCACTTTTTCAGAGCCTTGGTAACCCCTGGAACTGAGAAATTACAGATGACAGGATGCTTGTTTAGACAGACTGTTGTTCCAATTCATGGGCTATTTGACTTCCTATTTAAGCTTCCAGCTTGTTTTTAAGCAATTCACTCCTAAAGAATCTACTTCCCAAATGCGTCACTACACATGTTCCCAAGGGCTCCATTCATATTTGTAGAGCCACACAGATGTATTAAAATTTTACAAATCTTTTTACAATTCCTTGTATCCAATATGTTTTTATTATGTAGTTTTTAAAATATTATTTATCTGAAGTTGATTTCCTTTTTCTTATTTTTAAGGCATGTATTGGAAATGTAGTCAAGTATGTTGTCCATGTTACAAAGCAAATGGGGAATACATCTGGTACATTAGCAAGTGTGCCAAATATAACATTTCACAACAAAACTGAACAATCCATTTTAAAATGGTTTTACAGATGTGTTGGCTTCAAATAAATCTTATGATACAGTTTTGGGTGGTTTCAGTTGTAAAACTGATTTCAAACTTTAGCACTTAAAAGATGTTTGTCCACACCACATTGGTAATTTCTAAGCTGTTGAAAAGAATTGGGCTTTTAAAAACTGTTACTACAAATATATGCAGACTTTATAGTAGAATTATATTCTGAACGCAAGCCTTGTTTCTGATATTTACAAATGAGTTCAATTACTGAGGCAAGAATTGGATTCCTACAAAGGGAACTCTCTCGTTTTGATTAGATGTAGACATTAGATTGTTTTGATCTGGATAAGGTCACATTCATAGCTGGTGAATATTGGGATTATTCTGAATCACAGCAGCAGACTGTCGCAACAATTGAAGAGGGGCAGGACAAATGCCCCTGGGCCCCTGAGGGAGAGGCGGCAGAGTCTGGGTAAAGGCTTGCTCTTTGTTGTCCTTCTTGTGCCTCTCTGGAGAAGGTGGTGAGTGGCAGGGGCCCATCTTCACTTTTTGTCCCAGGGCCCACTGCAACCTTGCTACACTTCTGTACACCATCACAGGCAAAATATGAGGAGCAGAAGAGTCAGTTACTCTGATTGCCCCTCTCCAAGCACACTATGTAGCCAGTAGTGTAGGTACCTACCACCTGTCAAAATCCATGTACTTCTGTTTACAAACAGATGGACATGGCTGGGGAATAATGTCATGGAGCCCACGTGGGGTGCTGACATCATGGGAGCTGTCAAAATGTACTGACGTTACTGGAAATGGCCAAAGGAAGGGCCTACGTCACAGGAAATGGTCAGAGGAGGCCCCTACATGACCAGAAAGGGTCAGAACTAGGGGTATGCCCTCACCCCCAGAAGCATGCCCCCCTCCGCTCCTACTGCAGAATATGCCTGCGCATGCCCCAGAAGTGGGCATGTGACCTCTCTATGAACACACCTCGCCACCCTGGACCAATAGGAATAGGTTTCAGAGCCCAGAAAGGTCTGTGTGCACAGGCATGATAATGGCAGGGTGGCCATTTTGTGTAACCTTATTGGCTGAAACGGGGTCGAGTGACCCCTCTACAAACAGGCCCAGCCATCCTGGGCGTGTAGGAATAGACCTCAGCAATCTGAGCCATCTGGTTTTTGCAGAGACACCACTTGTGCGATCATGGGGTCCCCTGAGAGATCCTTGGAGTCAGCTGTACTACAACCAGTTGTAAAACGTAGCCCAAGAAAGCGCTATAGTAGCACAAGTTCTGATGATGAGAAGTTCCCACCAGCCAAGCATCTGGAAGAAGAAGACCAAGAAGTTTATGAAATCTGGCAGGAAAATCTGGCAGGCTATAGCGGCAGAGCCTTTTGGAGCACTGGTAAATAGGAGGAGGGGGGTGACTGGAGTGGGAAATGTTATGGGAGGAGAGAGAGGGAGAGAGAGTTCTTCATGGATGCAACTTAAAACTGTGTTCTTTATTATTTATGCCTTTTTTTTCTTTTGTAGGAAGAGGGAACCCTAGCCTTGACACACATCCTCTAGCTATGTGGAACTATGCAGAACCAGGAAACATGCATACAAGGATGCGTATGGAGATTTTTGGGGCAGGAATAGAAAGAAAGAAAGAAAGAAAGAAGGAAGGAAGGAAGGAAGGAAGGAAGGAAGGAAAGAAAGAAAGAAAGAAAGAAAGAAAGAAAGAAAGAAAGAAAGAAAGAAAGAAAGAAAGAAAGAAAGAAATTAAATAACAGGTTTTTCCCCTCCCACACAATCCCCCAGTTGTGAAAATGCATCAGGCCAGCCATGTTACTATGCAGAATTTCCTAGGACTACAAATGAATGATTTGGCTTACATGTCTGCAAGAAAAAGGAGGTCAGCTAGGAAGACCCTCGTGAGGGCTACTGTATATGGAGTTTTAAAATACTGCCTGAAGAATTACATGAATGATTCATGCTACGGGTGTATAGTTCAAGCAGGGGGGCAAAACTCACATGAATGTGTCATATGGACTAAAATAAACATTTCCAGATTTAATAGAATATTGTCTTCAAAGATGTGCATGTAATCAGTGCTACATATAATCACTATAATTGGTTATAGTCTGAAAGTGCTAATGCTGACTAGTGAAGCAGTGGATCAAACTCTAAATCCAATCACAGGTATTAAGGATTCCGAGGACCTGAAAGCTGTCTTAGAAGCTATCCTACATCAGAGAGATTCCAGAATGCTCTCTTTTGTGAACTGTGTCCTCGAAAAAAGAGAGTACAATTTTTTTTTTGCTCCAGTGCTAACTGTATAAATTTCCTCGCAAAAACATAAATGTAGTAGTATTGTACAATGCAACCATCTTGTGGTGTATATTTTTTGTCAGTGCATGCTAAAAATTGTTTCTTTGCAGAAGGATTCCTAGGGGTGAACCAAAATGTTTTTAAATATACAGAGAGAGGAGCACAGAAACACAGCTTCAGAATGCTTCTGTGTGTTCTATTAAATGTCAGTTTATTGTGCCTATCATTTCATAAAAATAAAAATGCCTTCACTAAAGTGACTCTATTTTATTTTTGAGGAAAAGTCTCTGTCTATTTACAGGAAGGGTGGGGTCCCTAGAAGTTAGAGGAGTTCAGCAGATAATCTCATCAAGTATCCCTATGCATTCCCATGCCAGAGCATAAATGTGATTGCGCTCTATGGCTCCAAGGGTAGTGATCCATACCTGATCCCCAAGGAAAAGTTTCTCACACACACACACACACACACACACACACACACACACAGAATTTCCTCTCTCTAATATCACATTCTAAAATCAATAAGCTCTGTTTAATACAGGTCCGATGTTGTTCACAGTGGACGTGACAAATACCTAGGGCCTATAAGAGGTTGCTTAGGGAGAAGGCGGCACAAACCATTAACAAAAAACTGGCTTAATTTAACTGAGGCTGCAAGGTCTAACAGTCAAGTTTAGGAGGTTTGTTTCGCCTGCTCTGTCGAAAACACCTACACTTCCAGCTTCTCCAGCTCAAGCTTGGGAACAACATTTCCTAAAGCTTTATAGTAAGATTGATCATATGATTTATAATGCTGAGCAGCTAAGTGGGGATACCCTTCGGTGGAACCCAGTCTCCTGTTCAGAGACTGAAAAACTTATTCAGAAATTTAGTCATGGCAAAGCCCCTGGTAGTGATAACATTTATATTGAGGCTATCAGAGCGAATCTTGATTGGTGGGTCCCCGTTTTAGCCTCTTTATTTCCCTGTATAGATACTACTGCTAACATACCCAGTGATTGGGGCCTTGCTATAATAATTCCTCGTTATAAAAAAGGTAGGCGTGAGGACCCAGCCAACTATCGTCCCATTAGCTTACTTAATGTTATTAGTAAAATTTTGAGGCAAATAACATTTTAGCTATCAAGCAGGCAGGCTTTCGGGAGGGCCATTCCACCACAGAACATGCTTTTACCCTTCAATTTCTGGCAGAGAAGTACTCTAGGTTCCCAGGTTCAGCACTTTATGTAGCATTCATTGATCTTAAAGCTGCATTCGATTCAGTTTCTAGAGAGAGACTTTGGTCTAAACTGGAAACTCTTGGTATAGATAAAAGATTACTCAAACTTATTGTTAGTCTGCATAAGCATACTTATTTGAAAGTTCGTTATGTCCCAACTGGACAGTTAACATTGGAAATCCCAACTTTTAGAGGAGTACATCAGGGCTGTATACTTGCTCCTATTTTGTTTAACATCTATGTTAATTCTGTGGTCACTTGTTTGTCCACCCTTTCTATTCATCCACCAAAGCTAGCTGATAGGCATGTCTCCATACTATTATATGCGGATGACGTGGCTTTTATGTCACAGACACCTGTAGGCCTTAAGTGTGCCTAAGACTGTTCTCATCATTTTGTAACGAAGAGTCTACTGAAATAAACTATAGTAAAACCAAAGTGTTCACCAAGCAAGCTAAGCGTTATAATTGGTCCATACAAGGATACAAGATTGAGCAGGTTAATTCCTTTAAATATCTAGGAATTACATTTCACTCTGTTGGCTCTAGAAATGCTCACTTTAACTCTATCAGGTAGTCTGCTCAATTGGTCATAAATAAAATTAAATCTTAGCATTTTTCACATGGTGCTGCTTTTATACCTGCTACATTGAGGCTTTATACAGCTAAAGTACTGCCTTTGCTTTTATATGGAGACCAACCGGGACCTGCAAGTAATTTTGCCCTACTTGAGGCTATTCAGACTATGTTTATTAGATGCATTTTGCAGGTACCGTGTTGTGCTCTTAATGCTCTCATCAGAAGAGAAGTTGGGCTTATTAGGCTGGAATACTGGTGCTGTATTTTTCAGTTTTGGTTAAAATTGAGTTTTGGACAGGCAGGTTTAGCTTCTTTGGCTATGAATGATAGTTTTAATTCGAGCTGGAAATGAGCTGTGTTGAGTAAATTTTCTCTTTTTGGCCTCTCCGTAGAGGATTTGCCTACTGTAGGAACTGAGCAAGCCAGGAAATTAATTAAGAAACGTGTTCTGGATACTGAAGTTCAACAAGAAGGTGCATCAACAAGCAGGGTTTATATTTAGGGAGTCAAGCTATTAATCTTAAACCAGCTAAGTACTTTGATGTGGTGCTGGTTCCAAAATTTAGACAAGCCCTCACTTTAGCGCGTTTAAATGTTCTCCCTACAGCAGTATGGGAAGGCAGGTTTAAGGGAGTTCTGCTACCTTTACGACTTTGCCCATGTGGCAAAGGGGTTATAGAATCCACCTCACATGTTATTCTTTATTGTGATTTTTATAGTGAACCCCGTTTAAGACTTATATCTCCTATGTTAGATAATTTGCCTGGCCAGTCTGATGAATTTTATTTAAATTATCTTTTAACTAATGTGGACACTGATATTATCTCTGTTATGGCCAGGTTCTGTTATATTATTTGTAAGATGCATACTGTTTTATTGTAAATGTTTGCTGGTCAATGACCGAATAAACTTATATCTATCTATCTACACCCAAGGCGGGGCACACAATCTGCCAGAGAGTACTCTAGAAGGTAAAACAGATTTTATTTTTAAAAGCTACCCTTTTAAATGAACACACCTTGAGGATCTCTGAGTAATTCTATTAATTTTTTCCTGCTACAGGACAATCTGAAGCAGCCCCTAAGCAAACAACAAGGGGGAAGAAAAAGGCAAAGAGGGAGGGTAGGAGAAATTGATTTTAACTCTTTTTTTATACACACGTGGACAAATGTGTTGGTACCCCTCCACGAAAAAAGAACCCACAATTGTGTCTGAAATAACTTGAAACTGACAAACGTAATTGGCACCCATCATTGTTTATTCAGCATTTAACAAAAATCAGACTTTGCTTTAGAGTTTTGATGCAACAGACTATTTCAAATACCACCACAAATGAAAATGGCATGGACAAAAATGATGGGAGCCTTAACCTAATATTTTGTTGCACAACATTTAGAGGCAATCACTGCAAACAAGCCATTCCTGGAGCTCTCAACGTGACTTCTGCACCTGTCAACAGGTAGTTTGGCCCACTCTTCCTGAGCAAACTGCTCCAGCTGTGTCAGGTTTGAAGGGTGTCTTCTTCAGACTACATCTTTCAGTTCTTTCTACAGATGTTTGATAGGATTCAAATCAGGGCTCATAGAAGGCCACTTTAGAATAGTCCAGTGTTTTGTCCTTAGCCATTCTTGGGTGCTTTTAGCTGTGTGTTTTGGGTTATTATCCTGGTGGAGGATCCATGACCTGCAACTGAGACAGAGTTTTCTGACACTGGGCAGTACGTTTCGCTCCAGAATGTCTTGATAGTCTTGGGATTTCATTGTTCCCTGCACAGACTCAAGGCACCCCATGCCAGAAATAGCAAAGCAGCCCCCAAACATCACCGAGCCTCCTCCATGTTTCACAGTAGGTATGGTGTTCTTTTCTTTGAAAGCTTCATTTTTTTCATCTGTGGACACAGAACTGATGTGACTTGCCAAAAAGCTCCAGTTTTGTCTCATCTGTCCAGAGGACATTCTCCCAGAAGCATTGCGGCTTGTCAGTATGCATTTTAGCAAATTCCAGTCTGGCTTTTTTTTATGACAGAACTGGAGCTCTCAACCTTATCTCAAAATAGCTTTAAAACTGGCGGCCACTTTCTTGCCAGTTTTGTCTTTTAGAAGTTAGATAGAATATCCACCACTGTCAAAATGTACTTGTAGCCTTTGTTGTATTTACAATACTGCTGCATGTCCACTAAATCTGCCTGCCATTGAGCATCCACCCCTGAAACAACAGTCTTGTTTCTTTCAAAATGAATCCTTATGGTTTTGTGTAGAGTGTCAGCATCCTCAACTTGCCTTTTACTCAGCACTTTATTGTGCTGCCTGGCCTCTTGAAATAGAGGATTTACACACCCGAAACGCCCCAGTCTCTCAGGGGTATAATGTATTTTCTTTAGGATTTCCTTGTGCCTTGCCATGGGTCTGCTTAACACAGGTATGAACACACGTATTTAAAACAAATTTCTTTTATTGGTTGCCATCCGTACAAAAAAAGGAAATACAGGATACATTGACATCCCCAATGTGCATGTTCTCAAAGGCACGGACCTGCACAAAAGAGGGCGACATTTTAATACTGCATGGGTAAAAACAGCCAGACAAAGCAGGTAAATTAAATCACATCCATCTTACCAGCTTGTCAATTTCCTCAGCCGGGTCTGGCTCTTCAGGTTTTGTAAGCACAATGCCATCCATGGCTTCCTCCTCTGCACTTTCAGATGATAAAGTAAAGCACAATGCCCTGCAGTAAGAGGATCTTGGGCTGCCAGACATTGGTGTCAGGTGTTCATAGAGGGGTCACATGCCCACCTTTGGGGCATGCCCAGGCATATTCTGAGGTAGGAGTGGAGAGCAGGGGGGGCAAACCTCCGGAGGTGAGGGTTTACCCCTAGTTCTGACCCTTTCCGGTCACATAGGGGCTTCCTTTGACCATTTCTGGTTACATAAGCACATTCTGACAACTCCCATGTCAGCACCCCACGTGGGAGCCATGGCATCATTCCTCAGCCATGTGCTTCTGTTTGTAAACAAAAGTACATGGATTTTGACAGGTGGTAGGTACCTACACCGCTGTAGCCCTAATAATAAAGAACCTTTATGCGAACTCTTCCCAATTGTATAGTAAGAGACAAAGTGGGATCTTTTATTTGGAAAAAAGATTATCATATAGGAGGCAGAGCACATAACACGACAATATCTTGATTAGGGAGATGTGGAAGTTATAGAGAAAAATCCTATGAAGGACTTTATGATGTACCATGGTGATGGGCTTTGTTCAATACCAAAGCCTAAGCATTCAGAGCCAACTCCAACTGCGTAGCTGTAGCTAAAAATTTTCAAGCTAAACTTCCTCAGCCTAGCAGTCCACTAAATATTTCCCTGTACAAAAAAGTATTTAGCTCCATTTTTGGGCAGTCAAAATCCACCAGAGAGTATGATCATCAGATTATATCATCTATCTCTCTCTCATATATTATAATCATCATTATTCTAGGACTTACAGCACTAAGAGGACTTACAGACTGCCCTTCTTAACATACCTTAATACATATTTATTAGACAGCCGTTCCATTTTAGTTCAGGATCAGCTATTGAGGGTTTGCCATGGGGTTCAGGTGCAGCCTATACAAGCCATAAAATCTGTGAATTAAAATTGAGATTGGTAGGGGCTCTCAGAGTGTCTGAAGAAAACCATATAGGTTCTCCCCCTCCTTTATTCAAAGGTTATGAACGTAAGAACAACCCTGCTGGATCAGGCTCTAGGCTCATCTAGTCTAGCATCCTGTTTCACAAAGCAGCCCAGCAGATGCCTCTGAGAAGCCCACAGGCAATCTAACAAGAGGAAAGAACTGGGCCAGGACTGGCATCTTGGCAATAGGCATATCTATTGCCAAGATGACAGTTCAAGCCCAGTTCTTCAAGCAATATTTCAGAGGACTGGCTACCTAACTCTATAATGGGCAGCCGATGTTCAAACATAAATTTGTTATCCTGGAATATTTTGAGGTGGAAGTATAATATGGCTAACTCTGATTTCATTGGGTATCTTTCATTTTTGATATAGTCTTTCTTCAAGAGACATGGTTGCTGGAAAAGAATGCCCTCCTCATAAAAAGGATATAAAATATGGGAAGAGCTTCCAAGTCTTCTAAACTAAGACATGGCAGTGGGGTAGTACAGGGTTGCAGTTTTAGATGTGTGTTAATGTTTGTTTTCTTCCAAGATCAGTGGTGGCCCATCTGTTCTGCATTTTCATCACTAGATTGCAGATCATTTTGAATATTTTAATAAAAACAATTGTTCATTAAGAAATGAATAATACAAATATATATTCAGTCCCTGTGCAGATCTGGAGGATCTGAAAGCTACACTGTTATAAGGAGAGTTTGGAATGTATGTGCATGGAAACACACACATCTGGTCTACTGTCATATACCCCTCAAGGCCCACTTTTATCATGGTCATAGACACAGTTTCTATTATCCAATAGTCTTTCTTTTCTTCACCAAAAGAATATCAAGCAAGACCCTATTAAAATGTAAAATATACTAATAAACCAATAATTGATAGGTCTTCCTTCTGATGTTGCATTACAATCTGCTGAGCATCTTTCCTGCCCCCACCCCCACCTTGGAAACACCAGTTATGTTCAACGTCCCTTGAATACAGACACAAAATTACACACCAATATTTACTCCCTTATCTCCATATTCAAGGGAAACATCACAATGCACTGCATGTTTCATTTTCCTCATTCTGCTTGAAAACAGCTGCGGGGATTGAGCTGGTATTCAAACTTGTATACAGAACATGTATCACATTTCATTGCAATATCTCAATTTTCAGCTGGATTATTGTACTACAAATAGAATGCCAAATTGTTAACTTCAGCCAAAGGTCTCCATTCACTTGCCCAATAAAATTAAAGTCACTAAACAGTGGTAGAAAGCTCAACACTGAACAGTATATATCTGAACATTCCGGTTTGGGTTAGTCACCTACATCTGGAGCTGTCACCCAAGTGACCTTGTCATCAGAACTTACACAGAGGGTACAGCCAAGAAAATGTTCTAAGTTCTCCTCAGGGACTGCAACAGGAGGTTTGCCAAAGTCAGAGTATTGACAAACATGCCAACAATCTGGCTTCATCCTTGAACAGACCATGCTATGTAGAGCTTCACCAGCACTTGCTAGCCAGAGTCTTTAACGGGACAGGAAAACCTTAAATCACTACTCAAATCTTCAAACCATTAAAAAGGTACCTATAATAGCCCTCCTGACGGGGGTAGGATGGCTAGCCCCAGAGCTACCCCTCTCTTTACACCAAAGTGCCACAAACAGCTAGGCCAGGGGGAGTTTTAGGATCAGCCACACTAGACACAGATCAGAGGTTATAAAATCAAAAGGTAGTTTATTTTAGCAAAAGAGTTAGGGACTGGGTCTGAAAAGGAGTTGGGAGGAGAGAAGTTACAACACCACACTTTATACCAACTATAATAAAGAAGCTAACTAGCCTGAACTAGAGTCATGGAAGATGACAGTAGTTCAGTGTCATGGAAGACTGCATGTTAAATCTCCAAGTTTCATCCGGCAGAGTGACTCCTCCTCCTCTTGAGTTCAACTTCCCTGGAACAGAGCAGGCACACCTGGGGCAAGGCCCAGAGACTGTGAAGCTGTTTCTGCTCTGCAAGGCATCCAAGGTTCTGCTTGCAACTTGTAGCTAAACACAAACTAGGGAAGTTGTAAACCAGAGGAATTAGAGCTTTACACTACATGAGTGCAAGGGCTTTGTTACAGTACTCTTCCTAGACAAGCCTGAACAAGGCACTTTTTCATCAGATTTGAAAGGAACACACCTGTCTAACGACTGGACAAAAAGGGGCCAAATGGGTCAGTTTTTAGCACTTTTAAACTTGCTGTACCTGTAGTAATTTGTATCTGATCATGTTGAAATTTGGTGCTTTTGTAGGCATTGTCTAGTAGATCACGCATGCCAAATGTCACATTGTTAGCTCAACAAATGTCATATTTATAAGCAATACAATTTTGAAGCTTATAATGGTAGAAGCTTTAGAGACTAGCTCTGTCTAGCACCAGACTCCCTACCCTTGGAGAAAATACTGGGGTTGGTCAAATGCTCCCCCAAACAGTAAAAGACTAGGATTCTGCTTGCATGCTGCCAGGAAAATTCCAGAAAGCAGCAGGCCAATGCGTGCTCTCAGCTGGCCAGGGTTAGGAGTTCTAGAGGCCGAAGGGCAACAAGTGGCCTTGGGGCCATTTATTTGATTCCCACCCTCTCAAAGGATCCTTTTGGCTCAGAAAGGGACTCCCCACCCCTGAAAGGGTCAGAGGGCATTTAGAGAATACACACCCTACAGTTTGCATCCTCCAAGCACACTTCTCTCCCTTCCCTACATTCTTGTCCTCTCCCTTGGCTGATTGTATATCCATCCCTTGCATGGATGATTCATGGCAATATATTCTGATTATTTTGGACAAAGAAAGAAATAATTCTTTTTGAAAAACTTTCATAAGATGCCTTGAGTACAGAATAGAGTGTGCTTGTGTGTGTCTGTGCTGCGGTGCATAATGCAGACACAGGAACCTGCCTGATACTGCGTCCGATCATTGGTCCATCTAGCTCAGGACTGTCTACAATGCCTGGCACCAGCTCTCCAGAGTTCTACACTTTCCCAATCATATTTGGAAATGCCAATAAGGGATGTGCTGAAACACGATCCGTCTTCCAAATCACAGCACAATCCCTTTAAAACTGAGGACTTGCCCGGCCCCTATAATACAGAGGAGAGCAGGTCCATCCCTGCTCCACCTCCACTTGCCACCACTTCCATCCTGGCGGTGTTCTTTGCAGCTAGTGGCACACACCAGTGGCGCTCTCCCCCAGCAGCCTGCGCATGACACCGGTATGCACATTTCCTCTGCACATGTGCAGCAGCCATGTGCATGCCAGAGTCACTCAGGCATGCACATGGCTGCCATCACTGTGCAGGAGGCGGGGAAAGGAGCTCCTAGTCAGTGATTCAATGAACCACTGACAGGGGAAGCTCTGTAGGGGCCAACTGGCCCCGTCCCTTGTTCTGGCCACAACCTCTGTGTCTGGTGTCAGATGCAGGCGGCATGGCCACTGCCTGGGAGAGGACCTGTTCGGACCCTCTCAAATCCTCCCCAATCTGGGGGCATGGTCACCAGCAGCCAAGATGCAGTCTGGGGATATGGTTGCCAGCAGCAAGACGGGCAAGATGTCCATATGCTTGCAGTTCCTCTCTCTGACGTGCGAACAAGCCCTCCTCCCCATGGCATCCAATGGCTCCTTCCAATTCCCAAGAGCTCCCAGTGGCTGCTCCTCCCAATGGCACACAAACAAGCCAGGGTACGGGCAAACAAGAGACTCTGGCAGCCCCCAAGGCTGTGGGGAAAGCAGGAGCAAGCCTCTGGCAGGCCACAGAAATGCTCAGGGCCATGGTGGCCAGGTGACGCTCAGCCTCCGCTGCTCAATGGTGGCCACACACCTGTTCCTCAGGCAGATTCAGGAAAGGAATGTGCTTTACTGAGTTAGATTTCAGACACAGGGCCAATGCAAAACTGCACAATGTCTGCCGCACTTACACTCAGCAGTCTGACTTTTTATCTGCCAACTTAAAAACACATCTAATTATTACAGATTAAATGGATATAATTGCTTCCTTTTAGTGTTATTTAACAACCATTTTGTGACCCTGCCCAGGTAAAGCCTAGGACAGGTAACCTTATTACTCTGCTCTAGCTACATTCAAAGCCAGTCCAAGAAAAGGGCCCGATTTCGTTTATCCCATGTTGAAAGTAGTGATTCTTGTATTTGCAAGGCCTTTTTTTAGATTCATACTTATGTAAAATATACTTCATCATAATGCTTCCTATCGTTATTCCTCCCTCTTACTTGATACTATATAGATACAAGTCTTATTTGGACATTTTAAAAAAGGGCCGTACTAGTTAAAAGTGCCAAAAGCAGGTTGACAGTCCCGCCCTGGCATATCACTCTCCCCCTCCACTAGGCTGCTTATGATTACAGCGGCATTCACCTGAAGAAGCAAATGCCAGAGCAGCGATGGCAGACACTTCCGAGATCGGCAGCCTGGGATAATCCAGGCTGCTGGCCATGTCAGTGCCTGCCATCACGTATTTTTAATTACGGACATAAGCAGGAAGCGGCAAGCAAGGCAGATCAGGTGGCTCCCGCCTCCTGCTCAGCTCCATCTGTCCACAGCAGTCCTTGAGTCCTGTTGCCCAGTCCTCCAGACATACAGGTGCTTCCTGTTAAGAAATGACAGCAGAGCGGGGGAAGGGAAACCAAGTCTCACTCAGCTTGCTGCATGATGGCTTCTTCCACTAAGAATATCTCCTTTTCCTTCTACCTTTTAAAACATACGTCCTGTGCAGTTCCATTCAGACACTTCACCGCCCAAGCAACGGCATTTCAGCTGGCTACACTCTGATCTCTTTTGCAGAACCTGCAATAAAGACTGCAAAGTTCCCTGTCTCTGGTGCTGTCCCTTGCCCAGGGATCACCACCCTAGATGAATGCCTGGTGACAGGAGAGAACACTGTTTACAGCTGCACCCTGCACACTGAGATGAGGAAAGAACTAGTAGCCTAGGGCAGGTTGCAGCAAGCAGCAGCTTCAGAGCAGCTAGACTAGGATGGGGCATCTGAGCACACAGGTCCTTGAGAAATCTCACCCCTTCCACAGAGAGAGCCTGTGGAAATGCACAGGACACCCATCTTAAGCGTGGGGGTGGGGAGAGGAAAGATGAGGGGTTACGAGACTTCCTGCAGCAGTAAGAACCACCAATGGATCAATGTAATCGATGCTCCAGAGAAATAACCCTTCTGATCCATGAAGCGGCTGAGGGAGAAAATGGATAGGATGCTTCTCTTATTTGCAGACGCCATCATGCAAGTGAAGTGTGACCTGGATTTCCCTCCACTTGGCTCTCCCTGTCATTCCTTAGCCAGAAGCCCCTGTGGAATGAGGGGAAAATGCCTTTTCTGAAAGCTGCTTTGTAATTACTTTGTTCTCATGGAATGGGAAAGTGTCTTTGCAAAAGTGTGAGACAGAACTCAGGTTTCCACTGGTCAAGAAATGGTTAATAGAGTCTGCAAGTTGCCTTGCCAAATTGCTAGCTGTAAAGCCATAAATTTGCTGACAAGCTAGAGGGGGAAGAGCCCCCCTTTCCTTGTATCTCTTGAAAAAGCAAAGGCCTGTAAAATAACACCTCAAGGCCATCTGGCTCGAAGAAGAAGGAAGACGGTTTCGCTTATCAATAGGCAGTAGGAAAAGGCTTCATTGTACCAAGAGGAATGTTTGTCTAATTAGCAATGATTATAATATTTGTAATATGACAGACAACGATGCACGGCTCCTCATTAACATGGCGTCGTGTGATAGGTTGAAGTGGGCTAACCTTAAGGTATGAGGAAGTGCCTTTGTTAGTTATCTCTAGCTTCCTTCTGTGAAATCGAAACTGCACGTAGCTTGGGGCAGAGGCCCAGCCTCAAAGCATGCATATGCAAGAATGTATACGATGTGTAATAATGTGATTGGTCCCCAGGGCTGAATGTTGACGCCCAGCTATGTAATTATGCCAAAGTATAAAAAACTGAAACAAAGGCAGCTGCGCTCTCTGACTCAAAGGCTCTCTGACTAGCTGTTAAGCTCAGAGAGGGGCCACCAGCGCTGGTTTTTCAACAAATGGTGATTTTGCTTCCTTCAATCATCCTTGTTTGGTTTGTGGTAACTGGGCCTCCCAGGTAACACCCCTGTATAATGCAGGGTTGGCCAACAGGACTTAGTGCCTGCAGAGGTGAGCAGAAGGAAGGAGCAAGCAAGGCAGGAGTGGGTTCCTCCCTCCTCTTCGCATGTGTCCATTGCCTGGTTTAGACAAGCAATGGATGGGCATGTGCAGGAGAAGGGCAAAAACTGGCCCTGCCTTGCTTGCAAGTTCCTACTCATGTCTATCCAGCAGACACCATGGTGAGCTGCTGCCTGGAACTGGTTGAGCCCTGTGGTAGACTTATTACAAAATCTCACTATTACAACTGTAGCTTGGATCCAATTATCTATCTCTCTATCTCTCTCTCTATCTCTCTATCTCTATATCTCCTCTCAAATTACATTAGTCTCTGCTTGCACTCTAGTACATGGAACCAGGCTGATTAAAACATCTTAACATGTTTCATCAAAGTTTCCAAGATAATTTCCCCATGAATATATAAGCTCAGTTTGATGGCTGGTGCACATTCTACCCAATTATTTAAAAAGGGAAGGTGCAGTTTTCTCAAAGTTAATCACTTAAAGATGTGCTCGGGGTCTAACTAGTCATCATATTTATGGTGGTATGTATACAGGCTGACACATTTAGTACAAATAATTAATTCACAAATGTGGATGTGGGATGAGCTCCATTCACTAATGGGTTGTCAATCTATTCATGCTAAATGTGGGAGACAGTGTGGCTTTCACAAGGGCTAAGTGGACTCAGCTGCATATTGGGTAAATCCTTAATGAAGACAGTGAGGCTATCTTTTACATGAGCGTGCAAAACCGGGCTAAGGAGCCCAGCCTGAACATGAGCTGCCACAGGTCTACTTAAACTCGCAACTTAAACAATGGGGCCCAGTCTACAGGGCCGGTGCCAGACTATTTTGCACCCTAGGCAAGACTAAGTAGTTGCACACCCCCCCCCCAAAATTCAACTTCGATTTTCAAAAACAGATGTTTTGTAGAAAAAATGAAAAGCAAAAACGTGAAACTGCTAGATTTATTTTAAATTGCAAGAATAGGTAATTCATCAATTTTTGATTGTCTTTCTCAAATACAAAAGAAAATATTTTGGCGCACAAATCATTTTGATTGATTTGATACACTCTGCGCCCCTCTGAGGTCTGTGCCCTAGGCGGCTGCCTAGTTGGCCAAATGGCAGCACCGGCCCTGGGCCCAGATAAGTGACCATCCCCCCCCCACCCAAAATGCAGTTGCCATTACTGGGTATGCACAAAACCTCTCTCTCTCTCTCTCTCTCTCTCTCTCTCAGAAAAGAGCCGGGTGGTTTATATTGCACTGCCAATAGCTATTATTTCAAGATTACTGCTGCAGTGGCTGAACTTGTTAAACTGTTACATTTTCAGTAGTTTCCTGAAAAACCAAAACAACTAGAGGCTTACACTTCCGTAAAAGAAATGTAGAAATTCTGCAAAAGGAGACAGGAGTTGCAGAGCACTCTAGCTGCATTATTGATTATACTTGTAACATTAAAAAGAGCAAGTTGTTTGGATTTAGAATCAAGGCAGTCATACTATAGACCAGGGTTTCTTAACCTTGGGCCCCCAGATGTTGTTGTACTACAACCCACATCATCCTCAGCCACAAAGGCCATGTCTGGGGATGATGGGAGTTGTAGTCCAACAACATCTGGGGGCCCAAGGTTAAGAAACCCTGGTCTATAGACTTCTATAGACAGAATGCAGCATGCTGCTCTTTCTCCCACCCCAGCAGCACCAGTTCTCCAAGCATGGTCTCCAGAGATGACATCATTTTCACAAGCAGAAAGAGAAGGGGGTTAAGGATCTACCAAGTAATGCAAGCATGTATTCTTTCAAACTAACAATTTTGCTGCAGTGAGGAACTGTTAAATATATTATTTCTCTAGAAAAACAAGACATATCTGGAGCATTATGTTAGTTCAGACTGCCTACGTTTTTTGCAGATTTGTATTCTCTATGCAATCATCAGGGAGAATGCAACTTACATCAGGGAGAATGCAACTTACATCAGGGAGAATGCAACTTACCTCTTGTGAATCTGGGAACAGCTTATGGATGCCCTAATTCTTCGCTAAAATGTTTGCCTAAAACATAGGCATGCTGCTGTATAGCAATTTCTCAAACAGGATTTAGGGATATGCCAAAATGCCCTCCAGCTGTCTGAATCGCTGGCACCTCCCTTTAAATTCAAGGGCTTACACAGCCTCTTTAGAGCAGAGGAGAACAGGTCCATCCCTGCTCCTCCTCCGATGGCCGCCATTGTCACCATCCTGGTGCTCTCCCCACCCGGCCAGAGGTGTTTCCACTGAATACAACTGTCTCAGTGGAAACACAGTGGCAGCGCATTCACTTGTTTTGACCATCCCTTCCTGCCTGATCCACCTCTTCCCTCCAATTCGCCACTTTCTCTGTCAGTCTGTTTCTCTCTGTTTCAAACCTGTTAGCTCTTTGGTTGAATGATTCCTAGTCAGACACGAGTGCCTTGCCTGTAACCGTTCAAAAATCCCAGTTCCTCCATCATCTTCTGTGTCTAGGACTGGGCTGAGCAGCTAATCACCCACAACCCCTGCTCACGGGGCAAAAAGTTAACTTTTAAAATTATGGCTCTAATATTTAGGAGGGGGAGAACAACCGTCTATTCAATTGAGCTCAGCTTCCCTTCAGCAGCTGTTGCTGGTGTTTCCCTTGTGTTTATTTTCAGACTGTGGGCCTTTTTGAAACAGGAAAAAAAAAAAGAATAAGATGGCTCCTTTTGTAAATCACTTGGAGAACCTTTGTTATTAAGAAGCAATATATAGTGATAATAATGCACTTTCCCCACTCCTGTATATGTCTATACAGAGGAGAGCTACTAGCTAGTCTTGTGGTAGCAAGCATGACGTCCCCTTAGCTAAGCAGGGCCCTGGTTGCATATGAATGGGAGACTAGAAGTGTGAGCACAGTAAGATATTCCCCTCAGGGGATAGAGCCACTCTGGGAAGAGCATCTAGGTTCCACGTTCCCTCCCTGGCTTCTCCAAGATAGGGCTGAGAAAGACTCCTGCCTGGAACCTTGGAGAAGCCGCTGCCAGTCTGTGAAGACAATACTGAGCTAGATGGACCAATGGTCTGACTCAGTATATGGCAGCTTCCTATGTCCTATACCCCAACTTTTCATTTCCCAGAAACCACTGGTGATCACTACAAAGACAGCCAGCTGCAGGAAGAAGAGGTTATTCCACTTCAAGACTTTTTGTCACTCTGCTCCAGTCCAATGTGTTTGGCCTAAACATGCGTAATTTCCCCTGTGCTAGGTAGCAGCCACAGTTGAGGCAGGGGCAGGCTCAGACCGGGACTGCAGTGAGGGAGGGGGCTTTAATCAGCTGCCCCATCCCAGTCCTCATCTCTCTCACACTCCAAGCAACTGCAAACAGGAGCTGGCTGCCTGGCTCAAAGAGTAGCAGCAGTGGGCCCCCATCTGAATCGGGACTGTGGTGGAGGCAAAGGGTAAAAGCTCACTTCCTCTCTTCTATGGTCCCAGTCTAGATCAGGGCTGCTATTTGGGACAGAAAAGCACTTCAGGACCAAGCACATTATTAATGCAACATGTAGTTTGGTCCTTTAGGTTGTGCTGGCTCAGTCCAACAGACCCAGACTTCACGTTCATGGCATTTAAACAACTGTACCAGTCATTAAATGATTCTGGATTGCACGCCAGTAAAATTTAAGACTTAATTAAGCATTTGGTAGGTGGATCAATAGTACTTCAAGGGCTTATTGTCCAACTATGCAAACATTCCAAATGGAATACTAGATAACTAGCTGACCTGGCACAGAACATCTGCACCCTTAGTTCTCCCTGTCTCCCCCCCTTCAGCCCCAGCTCGTTCCCCCCAGCTCGTTCTCCCTCAGCGGCCATCTGGCCTGGCCTCCGCTTCTCCTCTGCAGCCTCTACCTCCTCCTTCTGCCCGCCTGTCCCCAACGCCTCCTCCTTCAGCCCACCTGTTACTGTTTTCTCTGCCGGCTGGCCTTCGCCATTGTTCTTCCCCCCAGCCGGCTGGCGCCACCATTTTTTCCCCTCCCACCCATGGCTATCCAGCAGCTCTCCAAACTCTCGCGAGAGCTGCCACGCATGAGATTAGCCACAGGTATGTCATATATATATATATATATATATATATATATATATATATATATATATAATATATATATATAAATATAATGAAGAAGAAAATTTGGATATGATGTATATGCTCTTAAAGCTGCAGCCAAAAATTCTAGAAATGTGTATGTACACTATAGATGAGATGTGGGTCCAAAATCAATTTCTGCCACTAACTTTCCTAACTAATTAATCCACAATAAGCAAATTTTGTAAAAACTCCTTAACTTCAACTTCACTATTTGCCATATTTTGACATAAACTGCACATCCTCACTGCTTATTTCTGCTTTTGAGGCACACCACCATTGTGCCATAACAAGTATTAATCTTGGAACTCACCACTGTTTTAGAGGCCTAAATCCTACTGAAATTCAATGAGGTATATGTACTGCATATGCAAATATGCAAGGTTGCCATTTTAATCAATTTTTCAAGAACATATCTCTGAATTTGGTATATTGGTTATGATAACAACTTCTCAGTTGTATAGAATACAAACTAATCAAATTGCCCTGAAAGACAAATAGATATCTGAATAGATATCCGTACTTTTGTAGCAGAAAAATCTGAACCTCGTATTTGTCACCCTCAAATTTAAGATTGTACTATATGTAAATCTAGTGAGTGAAAAAAATTGTTGTGCATAAGATTTCATTCAAAGAAAATAAACTTCTGTACCAGATGGATTCTGAAAACACTTGGAAAAGTATTCCATCTTCATACAGAATCAAGCTTTGTATTAAACTGAACAAGAAAGTCTTTCTATTAACCTAGAAGACTATGTGGCCAGCCACAAAGAAGCAAAAGCAATTAACTTCATATAAGGGTCAAAAGTGAAATGTCTCTTGCATATCCCAGGGAACCTTAAAATAAAACACATTTCTAAACTAGAAATTATCTAGAATGTCATAAAAAGTCATTTAAGAATGCATCCAGCACTGAAATAGAAAAGGCTAAAAGAACTGTTGCTTCAAAATAAATGTATTTTATCTAGCAAGTCTGCATGATACAGAAATCCAGAAATTTTCCTGATCTTATGATGTTCTATGCTATACTACATGCAGCAATAGAAAGAGCACAGAACTCATTTTGGCTAAGCTCCACCAAACCAGGAAATTAGAACCTAAGGCTGATGCTTTAACAGACATCCTACATGACCAGTAACCACAAACTATGCTTGCTCACAACTTGCCTTCCATACACCCATGCTTCTCCTTTGTCTTAAGAGGCCCAAATCAAGATCGGGAGAATGGAGAACCTGGCACCAGAAAAGATGCCCCACCTTGTCCTGGTCCTGTACTGCCTTAAGAAGCATCTGACCGTTACTGGATTGCTACAGGACAGTCCATCATATTGCAGCCCCAGATTCAGAATAAGAAACTCCAACTCTTACATAGTTCAGCAGGGTCAATCCTAGGCCTGGGTGATGCAGTCAGCTCTCTGAAGCTCCAGGGTAAGCCTCTCTGCCTGGAGCATTGTGCAACCGCCTTCACATGCATGCACAGTGTCCTCCTTCTCATCCTCTTCCACTAGTAATGTGTATGCATTAAAAACAGAACTGGAAGGCATCAGGAAGGTATAAGAACTGGAAGGCACAGGCTCTAAAAACAGAACTGGGAGGGATCATATACTATAAAAGATCATCAGTGACTCCAGCATCTTTTACAGTCTATAGGACCAAGCATCTTCTGTATGTAACATCTTCTATATTCTGTATAAAGACTGTAGGAACAACTATAGTCTATGGGGCATTGATTATACAACACACTACAGTCTTTTTCATCGTCTACGTCTATAGTCCCTGACAGAAGAAAGGCATGCCTGATAGGGAGGCATCAGAAAACCTTTCACCCTTGGCTTGGGACAAGGTCAGGATGGTGCTGCCATCCAGGCTTTACTGGACCGCACCATAAAAGCTCCTTTCTATTGAGACAGGATAAGGATGATGAAGGGTGCTAGAAGAGAGCCTCTTCACAACTATTTAACCTGTCCTGCAAGCTAATTATTCAGTCATACAAAAACCTTTGGTTTATATTGAGATTTAAGATGGTTTTCCATTTTCACTCGTACTCTAAAAAGAATGAAAATTCCAAGTTTAGGTGCCCATCTTAACTGCCATATAAGCTGTAATGACTTTGCACAGTCTCATATATGATGCTGCTTTAGAAATGAGGCTCTGTGCACCCACACCTTTACATATAAGAACAGCCCTGCTGGATCAGGCCCAAGGCCCATCTAGTCCAGCATCCTGTTTTGCACTGTGGCCCACCATAAGTAGACCTCACTCCCACTCCCAATGTATCCTATGCCCTTACTTGTGAGCAGACCCACAGCCTTGCTTCTGAGAATACCTTGTATTATTGGTTATGAGTAAACCTATTACTTACTCATACACAGATCTTGTATTCTCATTAGTAGACCCCACGCATACAAGTAACATTGAGGACCTTCATTAGTAAGGCTAACTGTCTACTCATAGAAATACATCCTTACTCACTAGAAAAGCCCCACCTTCACTCATGAGTAAACAGCACCCTTACTTGTGAGTAGACCTGCAACCCTGGAAGTAAACCTTGTATCCTTTCTCAAGACCTATTCACAAGCAAGGGTGAAGTTTACTCATACGGTTAAGGGCTACTCAGAGCAATGATGTACTGTCTAGTCACAAGTAAGTTTGAAAGGAAAGTCATGAGGAGGGCGGATTGTCTACTCACACACATGATCTGATGTCTATTCACAATTTGTGTTTGTATATTATATATTTTAAATCAGATTTGTTTTTATATTTTTAGCTAAATACTTTTAACTGTCATTTTAATTATATGTGTTTTAACTTTTGTAAACCGCCTTGGGATTGTTTTTAATGAAAGGCGGTATATAAATTTAACAACAAATAAAATTTAAGAGTAAATAAATTCACAAGTAAGTTAAGATTTACTGGTAAGAATAGAAGGCCTACTCACAAGTAAGGCAATTTGTCAATTCACAAGTAAGGATGCAAGGTTCTCATAAGGTTCTCTACTCACATGTAAGGGTGGGTTCTACTCATGTGTAAAGGTTCGAAGCCTATTACATTGTATTTGGGTTAAAAACTGTGCCTTGTAGTGCTGCATCAAACAGAAAATCATCAGGTATACTGTATCTATAGGAAGTCATTGTGCCTGGACTGGGGACCTCTTGAATTTCTAACTGGACATTTACTGAACATATAGCATTTTGGGGAAGCACTGTGCTCTGTAAAGATGCATCAGGCAGAAAATAATCAAGGAAAGCTCTAGTAAGTAATTGGGGAAATGGCATGTGTTGGATTTCTGCCTGGATGCGCACACCGCCCCCCCCCCCTTAGTCCAATGTGCAGCAGAAAGAGTATGGGTGCACGGAGTCTCATTTCTAAAGCAGCATAATATACCAGGCTGCACAAAGTTTTTACAGTTTATTTGATGTGGAATTTACAAGATGGGCATGTTAACTTTGAATTTCCATGCTTTTTAGAACACGAGTGAAAATGGAAAGCCATTTTAACTCTCATCTTAAACCGAAGGTTTTTGGAAGACTGAAT
Organism: Hemicordylus capensis; assembly: GCF_027244095.1. Lineage (NCBI taxonomy): Eukaryota > Metazoa > Chordata > Lepidosauria > Squamata > Cordylidae > Hemicordylus > Hemicordylus capensis. The sequence goes on along the minus strand of NC_069657.1, from coordinate 243,005,178 downwards.
TTGCCGCCTTTTTGAAAAGCAAAATCTGATTGGGTACTGTGGGAAACAGAAGCTTAACAGTATCTTTTACCCGTGCTGGCTAAGTGGAGCCTCGATAGTCATAGGCAGCTTATCTCTGATGAAAAAAATTCATATTCAAAGGCAGTCTGCCACCATTTTGTGTGCCCTTGCAAGGGTCTCTGCCATCTTGCTGCAGTCTCTCTTCTAAGTCCATTTAACCACCCAGAGACAGAGGCGTAACTATAGGGGGGCAGCGGGGGGGGCACGTGCCCCGGGCGCCATCTTTGTGGGCCATGTGGGGGGTGCCGCCAGATCCCCAATTTTTTAAAAAAAATTAAAAAAAATTAATACAAATTTCTCCGGTGCCCCCTCCCCCACGAGCGGTCCCTTCCGCGCCCGCACCCCCCCATTGCTTTGCTGGCCTGGCTTTCCGGCGGGCGCAGCGGCGGGCGCCTAGTTCCATGCTCTTGCCTTGGCTCACGACGGAACTTATATCCAGTCAGAAAGAGGCCCTCTAGTGGCTTGCCAGCCAGGGTGAGGGAAGGTCTCTAGTCACGCACGCGCGACTCGGCCAGCGTGCCGAGTCGCGCTACGCATGCGTGCGTCCATCCTCCCAGCTCGGCTCGCCTGCACATGGCGCGGGCGCGGAGGAGAGCGTTGTTGCTGGGGCTGGGGCTGCAGGCGCAGGCAGGAGGACACGGACACCCAGCGGCACAGACAAGAAAGGATTTGGTGGGCGGGCAGATTCGGCGGGCGGGTGGTCACAACAAGGTGTGTGTTTTCTCTTCTGTCGTGTCGTGTAGTCTTCTTATTCTTATCAATCCCCGATTCCCCGCCCGTTCTGCCACTTCCTTCCTTCTGCATCTCAGCCTTACATGATCTACGAGCAGCAGCAGCCCAACCCCTTGTTGAAACTTGCGGCCGCCCCCCCCACTTCAATCTCGCTGCTTCCCCATCATCTACGAGCAGCCCAACCCCTTGTTGAAACTTGCGGCCGCCCCCCCCCCACTTCAATCTCGCTGCTTCCCCCTACATTTGAAACCTTTTCTGGTATAAATAGTGCGCGGTTTTGGAAAAGGGGAGTCTTTCTTTAACAGCGGGAGAATAAGGAGTCTTTAGCACTATCACCCTAGTCCCTCGAATTACTCTGGAGTCCTTGGTTTTCGTTTTGTTAAAATACATACAGTCACTCACAGGGTTGTTGTGAGGAAAAACCTAAGTGTAATGTAGGATGTATCATCATTCATTGCATCATAATTCTGATGTTTGAGATACAAGCCAACTTCACAGGGTTGTTGTGAGGAAAAAACACGTGTGTCAGTCAGATGTATGTTGGGGGGCGGCGGGGGGCGCGCGGCGGGGGGCGCGCGGCGGGAGGGCGCAATTTCAGTGCTTGCCCCGGGCACCGTTTTCCCTAGTTACGCCTCTGCCCAGAGATGAAAGTTTTGGGCAGTCTACAAATCTGATAAATAAAATAAAGTTTGCCACCTCTTCCCATCTTGTGTGCCCTGACAAGGCCCCTTGCTGCTGCCTAAATGGAGGGAGAAAATAAAAGCCCAGAACAGGAAAGGGAAGAGGAAGTGCCTGAGTGCTCCTAGACTCTCTTTATCAAGCGGCTACATTCAGAACCAGAAAGTCACTTACCAGAACTTGCCCCTCCCAACTCTGGCTTCAGAACCCTCAGTGGGGAAAAATCAATATTAAGTGTCCTCTGTCTGTCTGTCTATCTATCTATCTAATTTGTATACTGCCCCAAACTTTCATCTCTGGATGGTTTACAATAACATAAAACCAATTAAAAACATATACAAAAACTTAAAAACATTCAACAATTTAAAAATAACCAGAAATTAAACCCAAAAATATTAGGAAGCTGAGAAAGCTTGGGTGAAAAGATGGGTTTTCAGGTGTTTTTTGAAAATTGCCAGAGATGGGGAGTAATCTCGAGGCAGTGACCGAGAAGGCCCTTCTCTGTGTAACCACCAATTGAGTTGGTGGTAACTGGAGACGGACCTCCTCAGATGACCTCAATGGGTGGTGGGGCTTTGTTGAATTTACCCTGTTATTATGGAGACTTCAGAGGCTAATAATTCAGGAAATACTGAATCTATTTTTCAAAACAACACAGGATTATGCTGTAGCATGTACCTGAATTTAAAAAAAACATTTTAAAAGGGCATTAAAACAATTATAAGATACATTATCTGTTGGCAAAAAAAGTGTAGTAAACATGAGAGGCATTTCTTTTTAGGAGCGATATTTAAACTGCTGTATATCAGCCATTTTTCAACAGATCTGCACCAAATGTGGAGGGGTGGTGTCTCTTGTTACCTACTTGATGTCTGCCAAAGATCAGACAGATCTGACAGGTAGTTTTGATTTTATGACCAATAAAATGTACACGGCTTCCAATGGTAGAATGTTGAAACAATTCCTCACCTCACGTAGAATGTTGAAACAATTCCTCACCTTAATTATACTGGCATTACTGTTCCAGTAGAGGTGTGCATGAACCATTCAATTGCAAATTGAATTGGAGGTGGCCCAGTCCACAATTGAACCAAACCAAGCCTGGTCCATGCAAGACCAGTTTGGCGGTACGAGGGACTATACTTATAAAGGGGAATCCGGTGAGGATTCCCCTTTATAAGCAAAGGGGGTGAGGGGAATCCTTGAAAATTCTTCTAAAGGGTGGCCAAGGCGACAGCGAGAGGACACCTTTAAAAGTAGATTAAGGTTCTTACCAGCCTGGTGGCAGTGGCTCCTCAAAGCCCCGCTGGTGCAGCTCAAGTGTGTGGCACTCCCTCTAGCAACCTGCTCACTCAGAAGCAGTGTGGTTCTGGCCTTGGTGGATGTGTGGAGACCAGAACCACGCCACTGTGGGCAGTTGCTGGATGAAATGCCACACACTTGGGCTGCACCAGGGGGTCTTTGAGGAGTGGCGGCAGCTGCCAGGCCAGAAGAACCTTAATCTACTTTCAAAGGTGCCCTCTCGCTGCCCCCTGGCTGCCCTTTTCAAGGATCCTCCCACCCCTTTGCTCACAGGATTCCCCTTTACAAGCATAACCCCTTGAGCCACCGAAACAGTGAAACGGAATGGATCGCCCAGTTGGTTTGACCAAATCGGTTCATAGACCAGCCGGTACCAGGTATCTCTCTCGCCACCCCCCAGTACTGCTGATAAGAGCTTGGACTGATTAAATGTTAAAAGGTACCTATCTCACCACTACTGAGCACCACCTTCATTATGTAAACAAAAAAGAAGAAGAAGCCAGAACACTTGTAATGTTCTGAACGGAACTGACTTGTTCCATTTTGGGCTTGGAACAGACCCATCAAATGGGAAGTGTTCTTTTCCAAGCTTGAAATGGCCTGTTCCGAGTTAGGAACTTTCCAGCTCAGAACGTTCTGCACATCCCTAGCGGGGACACATAGGGTCACCTCAATGGCACAGTTTCTGATGATGTTATCCACACATAAACGTTTGAGATGCAAGTGGGCTAACTTGTGAAGATGGTAATTATCAATTAAGATTATAGTGAAAGGAAAGTAGACAGATTAGTTCTTTGCTTTGAAATTAGGCACATCTGTAGACCTCATAAAGTGTGATCACATATGCCACATTTCAAATTATTAGATCAACAGAAGTCACATTTATAAGCAATAAGAAGTTGAGGCTAATAATGGTGAAACCTTTTGGGGTGGGGTGGGGTGGGAGGGTTACACAACATAACTAAAGGGACACTCTTGTGCTTCTTTAATGTATTGGATAATATCCTGTGGGAGAGACTCTAATTTTCTTGAAAGAGTTTTTATTTGTTTACTTGCCTACTTCTATTGCTACCCTTTTGAGCAGTTCATGGCAGCATAAATAAGGTTATCCCATTATATCTTAACAAACCTGGGAAGTTAGGTTAGCCTGAGATATGCTAATTGAGCCAAAGTCTTTCAGTGGCTGACATCCAAACTAAGTGACTCAGTAGCACTACTCAGGAATTCCTCTAAAGGACTATTTGGTTTCAACAGGACTTCCTAAGTTTCAAGTAATTTTATCAGGATGTCAGCCAGTAAACTTAATGGCTCTAGTAAGGCTGTATCATACATCTCATTTAGCACTTTTAAGTGCCATGTTCATATTCACTACACCTTTGCACATTTGAAAAAGCATTGCTGCCCCCAATTTCCAAAAGGGAGGCAACAAAAATAATGGTATAGCAATTAAAACTAGAGGGGAAAATCCACATACAAATCCATTAGACCTAGAAGGAGCCGGGGAAGGGAACTGCAGTGAATCAGAGAGAGAGATCCAAACTGACTTATTAGCTCTGCACTACTGGGCACTTATCACTGACCCATCCTTCATCCCCTCCATCTGTAATATTTAGGACAGAGTCAAGGTCATTCCACAGCTTGCAGGAAGTTTTTAATATCCCACAGGATCAAATCTTTGTGATTTAGTAGATTTGTGTTTGCCAGATTGTCTACACAAACCTCATGAGACAGCAGCAAATGGAACTTTATACTTGACATGTCTAATTTACTAAAAGAGTACATCCTGTATCCCTATGCAGCACACAAAGAAAGAAGGCAGGAAGCTTCTAGGATGTTGACTCAGACTCTTTTTCCTTGTTTGTTTATGCGAATAGTTCTGTGTTAAGAGTTCATTGTAAAATACATACTCTTGGGAGGACAAAAAGGACAGGACCAGTGGCAATCCATTCTTCTGCTCCATACCCACAAATGAAAGTCAAAATGGCCCTGGAGGAAAGCATTACAGACTGCATATTTGCATGCAAGTATCTACATCTCAGAATCCAAATCCCACTTGTCAAAGTTTCATTGGGCTGAACATTCATTTTCTGAGAAGGATTTATGCTTTTGGGTGTAAACGAATGTGTGTGTCAAACTGAAGAAATCATACATGCGTTTCAGTCTAAACCAAACATTTTGGAAGAATGGATCTGGAATCTCAGATTTAAAGGGCAGAGGAGTGATCCTTTAGTTAAGGAATCAGCCAAAAAGAAAGAGAGAGAGAGAGAGAAAGCTTTCAGAATTATAAGCCTCAAAACTGTATTCCTTATAGTAGATTGTGCATGCCAAGTTTCAAGTTATTAACTCATTGTATTTATAACGTGTAATACCTGGCAAGTGTGGTCATGGCCAGTTAGTAGTTCAAAGTTAAAGGTTTTTCTATCCCATTAAAGTAATGGTCAGCATGTGCTGATGATACAGCATGGCCTCTTTGAGAATGAAGCCTCAAATGTGTGATTGCGGACACATTTGCCAGTACTCTAATGTGTGCAAGGGGAGCAACCTAATTGCTAGACTAATACCTATTCCATTAGTTATGGACTGTGAACATGAAGGAGAGGGCATGGATTGGACAGGTGGGGAAAGGTAGGTGGGCAAAGCACTGTGGGGAGAAGAAGCAGCGATTGCAGGGTATGGAATCAAATTGAAAAGGCATAAACACGGAAACACACAAACATTTACACATGCAAACATAAAAACAAATATTTATGCAGGGTGTGCGCATGTGCGCACACACACACTCTACATGAATGAATGAATCTTTATTTCAGACAACAACCAGAACAATTACATGTTACCACCAATTGATAACCCTTCCAAAAACTGAATCTAAACACAAGAGAAATTACTCAAGGTAACACAGAAACAAAAACCCAATGCCTACATAAAACTATCACACATAATGCTTGCTAGTCAAGTAAAGTGATCAACTTGTGATGCACTTTGCTTGCCATTTCACAAAACCTAGCAGCATTTAAAGATATTAAATCATTTTCATTTGATAAAAGAAAATTCATATAAAAACTGTGAATTTTTTTCCTGGGTAATCTTTCAAAAAAGGGAGGAGAAAATAATTGTGAATATCTCTAAAATTCAACAGAGCAATACATGAGCAGTTGCCCTGATGCTTCTGTGTTACACAGGCAAAGAAACTCAGCATATAGAACTGCCGTATGTAGTGCGTCAAGATGTGCTAGTGATAATGCTCTATGATATTTCAGCACAGTTATACCTAGCAGGTTGATTTGTGGTTTGATTTCCCAGGATAACAATTCTTAGTACCTGACTTAAATCTGTTTGCGGCTCCATATCATGGACTCAGGGCTCCTTGGAGGAAGAGCGGGATATAAATGTAATAAAATAATAATAATAATAATTATATACAGTATCATGCATTGGTTGTCCAGGGTTGTCCATTGGTTTTCTCAGGGGAAGGTCTTAGCCTCCCAAGGGGATGGTTTGGGGGTACTTGTTAGTTTTTGATAGGTCACTTCTAATTAGAAAATACCACCCATCTTAATCAGTTGACACGGCAGCATTTTATGTCCATATGTGTCTGACATGTGGGGGAAAGCTTCCATTGGTGCCAGCAGGAGCTTTTATCTCTCCCGCTGCCCCTGCCATAAGTACTTCTGGGGAAAATGCAATTGGGATTGGAATCATGGCAGGGGGTAGGGTTAAAAGGCCCACAATAGTCCTCATCCACAAGAGGACAATCCAGCTGATATTAGTTTAAAAGGAACCAGCACATCAGCATTAAACACATGCTTAACATACTGTGTACTTTTGGCTCCATATTTAACCAAAAAAAAGTTCTAAAAGAATCAAACAATACATGATGTAGGGAGGTCCATGATAACGATTGCCTGCATACTTTTTGATTCAAAAATTATTATGCCTTGGGGATGGTACACTTGGGTCACTCTCCCATGTGAGAGGTTCCAAGTTTCCCACATAGTTATATATGAAACCTCTTCCCTCTCAATTTCAGTAAAGTCGTTTAGAAGGAAAAAGTAAACGTATATTCACAGGCATAAAGAAGTATTACTATATAAAGCATTTTAATGTTATTTGCTATGTTTTATAATACATAAACTAGAGAGAGGATGCATGGTGAGACTCAGAATTTGAATTTCACAGCTTAATATCCTGATTTTGAACTCTGAAATATTTGGAATTCAAAAACAAGTAAAGTGATCTTTTAGCTCTAGAGGCTGCATAAAGCAAAGTGATGGAGCAAAGAGTTAATATTTTGCAACAATGAAACATACAGCCTTTCATTTCTTGCTCTATTTAAATTCAACACAAAATTTCCCAAATCTGGACATCTACTACTACGACGAAGATGAAGATGAAGATGGATATTTATATACTGCTCTTCAACCAAAGAAGTATATTTATAAATCGCTCTTCAACCAATCTGCAGGAATGGCCTTACCACCGAGTATATGTAAGTGACCTTCTAAAGGCAGAACTGGGTAGGGGCTAGGGGTGTGCATGGAACCGGCTGGTCCGGTTTGGTTTGAGTCCAGACCAGACCCAAACTGGACTGGACCAGACCAGTTCAGTCCAGCACCCCCTCAAACCTACCTGGTTTGGTCCAGACCAGGGGGGTGGGGTTTGCAAACATTAAAACATTTTTTTAAATTGTTTTACTTACCCTCTCCAGGGGAGTTGTTGGAGGTGGGGGGGGTCCATGGAGGTCCCCCTCGAGAGCCTCCATTGATGCCCATACCGGCCGGCTCTTCCACCTATTTGGGCCTTCCCCCTCTGGCACGGCGGCCATTTTAGTCACCGCCATGCCTGTGCATCAAGGGAGGCCGGCGGGGGGAAGGGGGAACCTCCACAGACCCGGCCAGCCACCTCCAACAACTCCCCTGGATGGGGTAAGTAAAAAAAAATATTTTAAAAAATCATGAACCCCCCGAACGGTCTGGGGTTAGACCGAACAGAGGATGGTTCAGTTCGACCCCAAACGGTCAACCCGAACTGGTTTGATGTTAAACCTGTTTGCATATCCCTAGTAGAGGCAAGAAAAACAGCCTTTAAGAAGAAGCTTGACTTCAAATAAGCAAACAGGCAAAATCTAAGGTTTAAACGGTTCCTTCAAATTTCTTCTGTTTGAGTTACACCATCTTCACTACAATCATCTTTCTACAAGAGAAGGGGAGGTTTTCCTGATCTTTGGTAGAAAAGAGGTTTCTGCTGAAGCAGTTATTCACTTGTATGTTCCTGTTGGAGGTCTGCACAACTGTATATACATAATTTCTAAAGCTTCCGAACTCTCTATAGAAGTTTTTCATGCAATGTTAAACCTACTACTAATTTACACCATACACTGCCCTGCATGATGCATATGGTATGCTATATTCAAAAAGGTAGCAGGGGAATCCTGCCATCACAATCAGCATGGAATTCCTGGGAGTATTGGGATAGGAAGTTATGATTTTATTTGTTCATCACACCCACATTTTTTCATGGTCTTTGAGGTCCAAATCAAGATGTGGAGGGATGGGATGTGCCACATAAATAAAGATGTCCCATTTGGTCCATGTGGATGTAATTTGTGACATTGCACAACATCATTACAGATCACATGACACGTCTGTTAAGACATCAGCCTTAGGTTCCAATTTCTTGGCTTTGTGGAGTTTGAGTCAAAATGAGATAGTGTAAACTCTAGCAGGGTTTTTTGACCATCAAATTTTGATGGTTTATGAAAAACAAATATATCATTACGCTGTTGGCAATTTACTACCCTCCCCAATGTTTACATTTAGTGCTGATTCTAAAGAAATGGCAAATTGCATTATATTTTATATATTTCTTAAATGGTTGGATTATATTCTACATGATAGCAGAGTCTTATAAACATAATTGTGGTATACCATAGTATGTACAACAGTACCTTGGAAGGTACACATGCAACGCTAGGACATGTAGTCCTTTCCGGCACTTTCCCCATAGAATTCTATGGGGAAAATGTTGGGAAGGACTATACTTCCCAGTGCTCTGTGTGCACTTTCCAAGATGGAGATGGAGCTTGATAGTGCTCTATTTCCCTTAAAGCCCCACCCACTCATGCTGGTAAAAACATAGCTCTTCGTGGAAATGGCTCTCATATTGAAGACTCTTTGACAAAGTGGCTCCCACTTGAAACATAGTGAAAATCACTGACCTAGGGAGCTTTCCTACCATAAAAACAATGTCTCTCCTCCCTCAAAAAGTCTACGAGATAGGAAAAAGGAATTAGCAAGCTGGAAACTATGGGATAAGTAGAGCTTTATGAATAGGCAGTAAATAGGATAAATTTGGCTGTGATTAGTGTGTGTGCATGTGTGTGTGTGCGTGTGCGCACGCACGTGTATGGATAGATAGAGTGGCCCACTCCATTGAAGTCTATAGGACCTTTGGTAGTGACCAGACTCCCCACCCTCTAAAGAGTTAACCGAAAGTGAACCCTTGTCTTGACTGACAGGCTGGTGACCTACAGAGATCGCTGAATCAGTCCACCAGTGGGGGGCGGGGGTGTACCTAGAGAGCTATTGCTGGGAATTCTGGGAACAAGAGAAGAAGCTAGGTTGGAGGTGCATAGGAAGACATGTGGCCATGGAGGTTGGCTGCAGGAGAATAACTCTGCAAATCCTTGAAGGACAGGAGGGCAGGAAGCTTGAATGCTCATCAGGAGTTTGGTGAGTTCAAGGCAGGGCTTTGGCTTTGGGAAGATTAATTTAAGGGAAAGTTTATTTCATCAGACTTTGTGTTAGAAACCCATATTTCTTTGTGTGTGTGTGCTTTGTATATCTCTGATACTGTTCTACTATTGTTTACCTGCAAAAGCCTCTGTAAACATTCAAGCGTGATTAAGACATCCTATTTTTGTAATCCTACTAAGTATTCTTAACGGTATCTAAAAGCTGAGAAAGCCTCAGATGGAAGCAGTCTCAAATAATTGAACAAAACTGGGGTGGTGTTTTTTTTTTAGTTCTTTTCTTTTTACAAGCCTCTCCAAGTTGGTTTTTAACTCAGGAAAAGGGCCCTCCGAAGGGGGATTTCTCTGGTGCAAACACATCCTCAAATGGTCAGCAACTATCAGTTTTCCCACCATGTGTAGGCTTGCATGTGGAAGATTTTTGTACTTGTCCAAGAGCCAAATTAAGAAAAGGTTTTCCCCCCTAGATTATCCCACCTCAAGCCCAGAGAGTTTCTGTAGTCAGAAGGAATGGTGGTGGCAGCATTTTGAATCTACTGATAATACAGAATAGTTTAAAGAGAAGCCTAGCTAGGCAGCTCAGCAGGGATGATTCAGCATTTCCCCCCCTCACATGAGCTGCTCTGAGACGAAGGCTGTAATCCGCTACACCTTCTTATTGTAGAAATCAAGTCCAGTTTTCCTGTCAGCATTCTGACAGTGGGGGAGGGGTAGCAGGACATTTTCAGCTGTTTGAGGTCATTTTGAGGACAGAGTGAGTCACTCTCTGACTGACAGACAAGAGAGGATTGGAGGAAGAGAGAGAAGGGATGCTGCACTCCTATGCTGCCTTACTCAGAAATAAACTCTAAATAAAATAAATGAATAAAAAATGAATAAAAAAGGACTTGAGTGAATATATTGTATATTTTCACTTGTACAGTACATATCTATACAGCTAACTGCTTGTGTGCGTGTGTGTGCACATGCATGCATGTGCTTTTGCACTGTGTGTGCATGTTCGTGTGTTTGTGTTTCTCTACATGTGCATATGGTTGTGTGTACATGTCTTTGTGTGCATATATACATAGCCTCTGGGTTTGGAAACTGCTCCCCATGGATATAAGGAGAGGTGCACCTAGGTAATTTTGGAACCTGGACCTAAAGGCCTTTGAAGCCTCACACCTACCCACTGCAAATTAAGCATCATTCCCCTACACAAATACACTGTGACACACGCAGTATTTTTAACACATGGGTTCTTGAGGGCACAAACAGTAACTGAACTCACAAGAATGAGTTCCACACTACCCAAGACAAACTAAAGAGGATTTCGGACAGCCCAGGTGTGTGGAGGCCCTGGACTTCGGCCCCAAAGTCCAGGGGTAAGAGCACCTCCGGATATAGAGGATTATTTTCCTTGGAGGCTTTCAAGAGAGCCTTAAAGACCCATCTTTTTAATCTGGTTTTTAATATCTTGTTTTAATTTTAAATTTAAATCTGGTTTAAAGATTTTATTTTTTTAAACTTGTTTATGATATGTTTTTGATTTTAATATAAACCACCCTGAGCCACTTTAGGAAGGGCAGTATATAAACTGACCAAATAAAAATAATAAAATAAATGTGTGTGCGCGCGCATGCGTGCATGCTAGTGTGTTGAGGTGCACACGTTTGTCACGTATGCATGTGTTTCCTTGTGTGTGTATATATGCATATGCGAACATGTAGATGTTCTTTTGCATTTGCATGTGTGTTCACATGTGCTTGTACCTACATGTGTTTTTGTGTTGTGTGCCCATTTGTGTGTTTTCACGTTTGTGTGCATATGCATATCTGTGTACTTGTTTGCACTGCACGAGCATTCATGTGTGTGCATTTGTTTTCCTGTTTGTGTGAGTTTGTTTGTGTTTGTATTTCTTTTTGTGTGCCAGTGTTTGTGTGTTTTTGTTCATGTATGAACATGTTTCTGTGTCCATGCATTTTCAAGTTCATTCCATACTCCTCTCAAACCTCTCCTACTCTCCCCTCACATTGCTACCAACTAGCCACTTGGCTTTCCCCACCTGTCAATTCCATGTCCTCCACTTGCCCAAGAATTCACATTCCATAACTAATGGAACAAGCATTGCACTTGCAATACAACATATTACATTGCTCCCCATGTCAATAACAAATGTGTCAGCAGTCACTGTTGAAATGACCACGCTCTGTGGTCATTCACCAGTACATAAGATATTGCCTTGTACTGAGTCAGACCTTGGTCCATCTAGCTCAGTATTGTCTACACTGACTGGTAGTGGCTCTCCAAGGTTTCAGGAAGGAGTCTTCCCAGCCCTACCTATGGAGATGCCAGGGATTGAACATGGGATCTTCTGCATGCAAAGCAGATGTTCTACCACTGAGCTATATGGCCCCATCCTCAGTACATGGTAGCCACAGCTTTTAATGGGGCAGGAAAATCTTAACTACTGAAATGCTGTTCAAAACTTCAATCTGATAAAGGATTACCTTCCTGGACAATCCTGTCAAATTACACTGGGCATTTTCTTCAAAATTTGAAAGAAATGTGATATTTCTGTCTAAAAATTGGGCAGAAATTGTATCAATTTTTTGCATCATTTAACTTGCTGTACCTCTGGCCATTTTTATTAGATTTCTTGGAAATCAAGCACATTTGTAGACCTTGTCTAATAGACCTTGTCTAATTTGTGCATGCCAAATTTCAAGTTGTTAGCTTAACAGAGTTCATATCTATAAGCAACACAACTTTGAGGCTTACAAAGGCAAAACCTTTCTTTTGCAACTCACTGTGATCCTTCAATGACTCCTGTGATCCTTTAATTTGGAAAGCATGGGTTAGTACCCAACGTTTATCAAACAAGGTGTAAGACACTACAGATCAAAATCAGCAGTTTTTAAAACAGAAAGGAAAATGTATTTTGCAATACAGAAGAGGAATCTTCTATAGTGCAGGAAACTTATATCAAAAGAACCTTTCCTAACTGTATTGTAGCACCAGTATATTTAAGGAGAAGTTGCTATTCTACCAGAATAAACCCTGAGTATTCTATTGGTCATAAATAGATACTGAGGTCATTCACATGACCAGGCGGATGGGGCAGTGGGTGGGCAGGCGGGGAAGGCTGGGTAAACTCAGCTTCCCCCACAGACGAGTTAGTTCTTGTTTTGGGAGCGCATAACACACACCCAGACAAGCAGTGCTGCATGGTGCAGCGCACAGCTCTGGATGATGCATTCCAATCTCCAGGAATCCCACAATGCACCACATGCTCTCTGCGTGTAGCTAGACTGGAAGCAGCCTGGCTTGCACATGAGCAGGAAACCTAGGTTAAGGGAGTGCTCGCTCCTTTAACCATGGCTAGCAGCTGGGCTAGGTAGCATTGGCCCACCGGGATTGGGCCTGATCCTGGCAGTTCTCATGCGCAGCCTAACCCAGGCTGGGTGTCCCTAGGCTGGGTTAGGCTGCACATGAGAACAGACTCACTGTCGGTCTAATTAGTTTGAAAGTTTTCATACACCAAATAGGTGATGGCATCCCTTCAGATCTGATAAAAAGTTGCTGAGACACAGCAGTTTAAAAACTGACCCTTAAACAGTAGAAAACAAGTGTGGGTTACTAAGGCTGTGCTTCGGATGCTCTAATCCTGCTGAATCGGCAGTAGGGACATGCACGAACCTGTTTGGAGGCCCTTTTACAGGCCTCCGAACAGGTTCAAACATGGCACCAGTTTGAAGTTCGACAGCAGGTGGGGGTGGCTTTAAAGGTGGGGTGGGTGCACTTACCCCCCCCAGCTGTGTTTCCCCTGCTGGCGCGCAAGTATGTAAGAGCCTGTCGGGGCAGTAGTGTACTTCCCTGCCGCTTCATGCTGCCATGCGGCTATCCCTGCCGCTTCATGTCACTGGAAGAAGCAACAGCGGCTGCACGCACCACTCACACGCATGCACATAGTGCGCATGCATGCAAGTGTCATGTGCAGCCGCCATTGCAACTTCTGGTGGCATCCGGTAAATGGCGGCACAGGGCGGGAGGGAGGTACGCTGCCACCCCGACGGGCTCTTACATACTCGTGTGCCGGTGGGGGAAACAAGGTGGGGTACGTGCACCCATCTCCGCCCTTAAAGCCACCACCCCCCACACTGGTTCCGTGCACATCCCTAATCTGCAGTACTCCCCTGGTGCTGCTTGTTGGCGGTCACTTCCACTGTAGTTATCTCTCCATAGTTTATCACATTCCCAGTGCTGGGAGGACCACTTCTGTGAGAACTAGAGCCCATGGGGCTAGCTGGAAAGATTCACAGGGAAGTCAGGAAAACATCTGGTGGGAACATCTGGGAAGTATATTTCCTTGCAGTTCTATGGCCATGGCTGCAGTGGGCTGGTGCATGAGCTTATGACAAAATACAAAGCAGTGATAAGGGGATGTGCAAGGAAACTCAAGGTGGGGCAAATGGACTTGAGGAAACGTGAGGTGGTGAATGGACTCACAAAGACACACAAAGTGGCACTTGTACTTATGAGGGAATGTGAGGCAGCAGTGAAATGACAGAAGTCTTGTGAGGGCATATAAGGTGATGGGGGACACATTTGAGCATGAACATATAATGCCTATGGATATGGAGGCTCCATTTAGCCAGTGTGGGTAAGCACCATGTTACACTTCTCTTTCCCACCACGCGCCCAGTTGGATTTTCCTTTTCAAATAGCTTGGAAATTCAGAATTCAAAGAACTTTGGTTTGGGATGTGAGGCACAGTGCTTCCCTAAAATGCCACCTATCCTGCTGTAGTTTGTAAGCAGAAAAGATTGCTTAGCCATTACCATGTATTTAGCAAACCGATCTGTAGAAAAGAATGACACAGTAACAACATATTTTGATTATGTTCAAAAACAAAGCAAATTGAGATGGCATATCTGACTAAAAATGGAAGGACAGAGGAAACACTGAGCCAGAAGGGCAGCAGCTAACCCACCCAGCTTGTGAGTGCTGAGACAACCCCCTTCAAGTGAAGGGGGAAAGGAAGGGATGCACCGGCACACACACACACACACACACACACACACACACACACACACTGCTCTTTACCCAACACTGGTTTCTCTGAGTGTTGAAGGGGAGAGAGAAGGGCTACTATCACTAACAGGTTATTAAGCAAGGGTGGGGAGTGAAAATGCTGCTGCCTTCTCAGGCTGGATAGGAAGAGTGGGGAGAAAGATCCCTGTCCCTTTCTCCTTCATAGTTGGGGGGAGAGAGCACCTGTTTTAATCACCCTTTCTTCCCTAGTCCCACCCACCCCCAGGTGTCTCCCAGTTTTCAGCCAGGCCTCACTGCTACAGCTGCCATTGACTTCTAGGACTGGGGAAGAGAGAGGGAACATAGGTAGTTGCCATATACTGTACTGAGTCAGACCATTGGTCTATCTAGCTCAGTATTGTCTACACAGACTGGCAGCGGCTTCTCCAAGGTTGCAGGCAGGAATCTCTCTCAGCCCTATCTTGGAGAAGCCAGGGAGGGAAACTGGAACCTCGATGCTCTTCCCAGAGTGGCTCCATGCCCTGAGGGGAATATCTTACAGTGCTCACATTTCTAGTCTCCCATTCATATGCAACCAGGGCAGACCCTGTTTAGCTAAGGGAACAAGTCATGCTTGCTACCACAAGACCAGCTCTCCTCTCCTTGTACAGTACTTGTACTTGAGAGTACTTGTTGCTTCTCCAAATTAAACAGATTATAGCATCACAAAGGCAAACCCAGCACTGTTTCTCAGCACACTAAGATGCACTCAGAGAGCTGCTTCATGCTAACGTACACAACATCCTTTAAAATGACACTGGGGCAGAGGAAGAACAGGCTATCAAGCATCTTTTGATAAAAGCTGTACTAAGTTACCTGCACAGCTAAGCAGCTCTACATGGCATTGCTGAATAAGAAACTGGGCAACATCCCACTGTGTTTGAAGGCAAGCAGAAATCATAAGGAGCCCTAGAGGGTGTTTTCACAGCTCACATCACCAGCCGCAAACCAGTCACAGAAGAGGACAAAACCAAGCAGGGTCAGAATCAGAAACACCTATGCACACACACTAGCCAAAATAATAAAACAGGCATCAATTTATTTTCGTAAGGGGGACATTTCCAGAAACTGGTGCATTTTGAAAAATAACGAAATCAGCTCCAGTGCCACCCAACTAACTGCACAAATCAACTCCTGGAAGTCACTCTAGAATCTGACAGATACACTTCAGCATTATTTTCCCTCACACCCCATCCTGGGGCCAATGAGTAACTGATCAGCCAGCGGACAATTTCTTTTTGTCCAATTCAGTTTGCCCACCATGCAGATCTGAGGGGGAGCAGCTGTTGCCTCTCCATCCCTCCTCCCCACCACTGTCCCCTTATACCTGCCACACTTGCCTGCTTCTCTCTCTTTCCCTCTGAATAGGAAAAAGTAGCTGAGCACTCTCACTTTCCTCCCAGGCCTCCCCCACTAAGCTCGGGCTGGCAGTCCAGAGGCGCAAACTGATGCTGGTGCAAGGCAGCTGCTGGCAGCATGCTAGCCAGGCAGGTCAGGTCAGGTGGAGTCAAGCAGTGGGCATGGGCATGGCTAAAGACTGGGCTAGGGTGCGCTGTGCACTCCCCTCTCCCCCAGGAGGTTCAAGGGTGTGTGTGGTTGCCGGTGAGGTCGCCAGCGACTAAGCCTATGGGGGCATGTGAATGGGGAGGCAGGGCACGTGCCAGCTGTGCCATCCCTTAACCCGGCTTTGCCAACTAGCAACTTGTGAAATCCCCACAAGTTTCGCTTTCCCAAACTGAGAAGCATTTGAGGACCCTAGACCAAGGACACTGGTGCTTCTTTCCCGCTTATCGCCATCACAAAGAGTTCAAGGGTCTCGTACGTTTTGAATACTAGTCAGGTTCTCTACATTTCGCATGCCGATCTACCATGAAAAAGGTTACCCAATAAATACATCACGGAAGACAGAGGTTTTACCCCCCCTCCGGAAACAACACGCACTTCTGTGGATGGACCCTGAAGATACCAACACGCACACCAATTGCTTCTTCTGTAAAACCAGCGAGAGATGAGAAGCGGGCCAGGCCCCCCCGTGCACCCCTGAGCTCGCTCACAAGCAGTGGAAGTTTACATCTGAGAGAGCTCCCCAACACAAACCTTCCCCAGGACTCCCTTCTGGACAGCAGGGAGAGACAACAAGCCCCTCAGGGAAAGAGAAGTGGCCGCCGGATGAGGGCTTCACGGGCTTCAAGTCTGGGGTGGCTCTCACCTCCGGCCATCCCAAGGGGGAGATCTCGTCCGGGAAGGAGGAAAGGGCCGCCGCCGTGGACACGACTAAACGGGATACGGCCCAAGCAGCGAGTACTCACCGCCGCCGCCGCCACCGTCAAGCGCTTTTCTGGGCTGAGCAGGAGCGCAGCCAGCAGGATCGCGGCGCCGCTCCACAGCCTGCTGCCGTACATCCTTGCGCCGCTTGCCGAAAGGCGGGCTATGGCTCCTCTGGTATTTGCGCGCACAGCCGTAACCGGCGGCCCCGATCCAAGTCTGCCGCTGCTCTCCTGTGTCCCTTCTTGGGAGCCTCTACAGGCAAAGAAGCAAGATCTCCTCTCAGCCCCCGCTTGTGGGCTGCTGCTGCTGCTGCTGTGGCCGCCCCGCCCTTCCTCGCCCCTCCCCACCCCCAAGAGGGCGCGAAGGCCAGACCCAGAAGCTGCGTAGGACGAGTCCGCTGCCGAAGCGCCTCCGCCGTTCTAGCTCTTTCTCAACTCCAGCCCCGCCACCGCCTCAGCCCCTCCGGCCACCCCGCGTGAGAATGAGGGCTTCTCGAGGCACTGCCTGAGAGCCGGAGTTGACTGGCTGGTGAGTACCAAGTGGTGGGTGAGGATGGGGTCGGTGCGGTGCCGCCACCTCGCTCTCCATGGGTCCAAGTGGCGCGCTCTTGCCTCCGCAGCCCCTTGCTTCAGTCACTCTCCTTCTCTCGAGGAGGCGTCATTCGCAGCCTAGGTCCTGGCTCCACGCCAGTGGTTTGTGCGCGCGTGCGCCCCGGGGGGAGAAAAGACCACCTGAAGGGTGCCTCACCTTCGCCCCCACGCTGGCATGTTACTTAGATAAACTTGAGGCGGAGAATCGGCATCCTCCTCCACCCAACTTCATATGCTGATCTTGGCTGCGTATGCTGCTGTTAATAGGGATGCAGACCCCCTCCCCGTCCCCAGCATCTGAGCAATTCCTTCGCTCATAATAATCCATCTCTCTCTCTAAAAGTTTCTTCCCTTTTGTTTCCACAAAAAACAAACTGATCCTCAAACTTTCCCTTTGTGTATACCCCTGGCTGTTAAGGTGTTATTCCGTTTAACACAAGTTGTATTGCTTCTGTGTTGGTCCTAGAAAATAAAACCTGCAAAGCAGTAAAGTAGCACCTCTCATTGGCCACTGCTAATTTCCCTTTGAAACATGTATGTGCCTTCTCTTTGGTTTCTAGCTCCTGGTTTCTGTTTTCCTGAACAAGAGAGCAAGAGAGAGAGAAGCATGAGAAACTTCCAGCATCTCCATCTACAACACCGGTAAGTAGTTGTTTTCCTTGCAGCTACCACAAATGCCACTTTAAGCGGTGTATCATCTTATTCCTCTAGTTACCAAGGGGGAAATCACAAACATTTTGAGATGTTCTGACAATGAAAATAGTGTGCCTTTTGGTACAATTTGCACTATAATTATACATATTTTGTTTTTTCTGTACAGGTTTATACAACTTTTGCTACTCCTGGGGGTAATTGTCTTCTTTAGTGGTAAAGTGCAAGCTGTAAGTAAACCTTCAACTTCTTCTTAAAACAACATCTTAACCCCATAAGTTTTGGTTTTTTTAGAATTATAGTTAGGCCATTGCCAAAACTGTGCCATCATCTTTGCTGTTTTTCAACAATTAGTTTATTAGTGGATTTAAAAAAACCCTATTCTCTATCTCTGAACTTCAGATACTTTGTTCAAATTACTATTTGAGGCTTGTACACTATGTACAGTGAGCTACAGTGTTTATTTCTTTAATTGTGAAGTAGTTTGGGTAGCATCTGTGTGTGTGTGTGTGTGTGTGTGTGTATTTAGAGTTTGTGCTGAGATTTCTATTTCTGTAATAAAGTGAATGAAGTGATCTTTCTATTTAGATGATTACTCTAAACTAGCAGAATTTCTGTTTGCCCTTAAGCACAGCCCAAGGCCACAGTCATACCTGTGGAGTTCCATTCAGTTCATTAGGACCAATTAATATGAATAATTCTGCCCACTCTGGCAATCTTGTGTGAGGAGAGGGTGTAACATTATTTCTGGTTTCAGTGTTCACTGAATGTGTGTAGGGGAGAGTGAAATTGCACCTGTTGGCCTCACCCCTCAACCTCTGTACGTTCTAGTGCGAAAGAGGTTCTTCATGCATATGGCTGTATAGACCTAGGCTCTGTATGTGTGATTGAGAACCCAGCACGATCAAGATTCCTAATCAGGAGGATGAGACTATGCGCATATAGCCTGAGTCTGTGTGATTGAGAATGCTGCCGCCCCCAAAACCTTTCACAGAAACAGAGCGCCAGTGGGGGGGAAGCAGTGGGAGGGGTAAGTGCAACCCCCCCCCCACACCCTTAAAGGGAGACACACACACACCCGCCACCGAACTGCCAGAGCGGCGCAATTTCAAACTGGTTCGGAGGCCTGTATAATGGTCTCCAGACCTTGGACCTGAAGTGACAAGAAGTAGTGTGTGTGTGCAAATGCTACTTCCTTTCACTTCCAGTCTGAGAAGCAGACAGGGGGGCATACACGCTACTTCCTGTCACCTTGTCCGTGGAGAGGACGGGGCAGCAGAGAGTTATGCTGCCGTCCTGCTGGACTGGTTTTGCAGTGAGCCCCGGCAGGGGAAACACGGTGGTAAGTGCATCCTCCCTTTCCCTTAAAGTTACCCCCACCCCCCTGGTTCCCTGCATATCCCTAGCTGGGAACACAATTCTACTCTCCCCTCCATGCATTCCGTGAACATGTAAGTTGAATGCTGCAACAGGCTCACTAAGTCTCATACTCACTTCATACAATATGGGCAATATTTTTCAATGTCACTCTGTCACCAGAATTTTGCCTTAAATTCCTGGTTTTCTGACTGCACTCAGATCCTGCACATGTTTTTTGTCCTTGCCTTTAAAATTCTCCATGGTCTTACCCCCTCTCTCATTTCTCCACTCTGGAATTCTGACCCACATTCTCTGACATCTACTTCACCATTGTCAGCTGAGTGAAGCTCCTCTGCCCCTTCAAATGACACCAGGCTTTCCCCCTTGATGCTGCTTATGCCTCTTAAAACACCTTTGTGATGCTTCCCTTCTTGATCCCTCCTCGACCCCCCACTTCTTCCAGTAAGTCTTTTATCTAACCCACTAGTCTGCTGTAAATAACGACTGCTGTAACTTATTCTTCCCCAATTTACCTGTGCCTCCATTTCCCTTCCCTTCTTGTGTGAGTCTCTAAATTGTTTGCCCTCTTATTATTTGTAAAGCACTATGTACGTCGATGTGTTATAAATGAATGAGTTAATAAAGGAGTGACATTGAGTGTGGTCTTACTCCTCTCCTCGCCAAGCACTCAGTGAATAGGGACGTTGAAGTGAGGATGGGTCTACTTCCTGTGTCTGGGGTTTCCCATAATTTAAGCAGTGCTGAGCCAGGGGTGGGGATGGAGGCAGGACAGGCAAGTTGAGGCCTGAGGCCACCAGGTTTTTGTTTTCCTCTTGCAGGTCTCCTGACACCTTTAATTCACCTGGTGAATCCATTTTCATCATTGTACCAATATGTTGTGAAAAGCTTCAGCTTCTTAGTTTTTCCTTGTTACACAGCTGTGAGGAACAAGAGCCTCCTAGAATAAAAGATGGCAAAGGAATGTTCACCGTGAAGGCTGTTAAGAGTGCATGTGTAACATGAATGCAGATCTCATATAAGTGGGTGGGGCCTTTCACATTATCAGGCAAGCAGGGGGAAGGCCGGGTTAAGCTTACCTTCCCCGTAGATGATCCGGACTGGCCCCAGCTGTGCCAGGCCACCGTGCATGCAATTGCCACCACGGCAACTGGTGTGGCATTCCAGAGGCCAGGGGAATCCCACAGTGCACCACGTGACAAGTGCATTGAGGGATTTTCCTGGGAGACCAGTGCTCTGGGGGCTCGTCTCCGTGTCAGTGCGGGTTACAAGCAGCCCGCACTGCGACATGATCCCAGAGCCTGGGTTAACGGTGTGCTTGCTTTGTTAACCTGGGCTAAGATCCGGGCTTCACCCCTGGGTTTGGCGTGTGGATCCATATGTATCCTCCTGGGAGTTCTCATGGGCAGCCAAGCCCAGGCTGCCAGTCCGGATTGGCTTCCTAAGCTTGGGCTTGGCTGCTCATGGGAGCAGCCCCAGTGTGTAGTTGTGCTTTGCTACAGGGGTGTATCTAGGGTAGGGCAGGCAGGGCACGTGCCCCGGGCACCACTTGAAGTGGGGTGCCATTCTCTAAAATAAAATAAAAAATTAAAAATGGTCACCGAAAACAAAATGGCCCCTGCACATGCTCAAATGGCCTCTGTTTTTAGCGGCCTTTTTTTTTTTTAAAAAAAATTAAATGATGGCCGCAACACGTGCTCATATAGTCCCTGCGAGGCCCTAGAGGCCAGCGCGGGGAGGGGGAACCTTTGCAGACCCCCCGCCCCCGACAGCCTTTAGGAAGCACCCCGAAGGGGCTACAGGTTAAAAAAATATGTAATATAAGTCTATATAATATAAGTCACTGCACACACATTTAGTTTGGAACTATGTACAGAGAATCAGGGCTTGTGAATACTGAGCTGAAGTTTATGAGCTAGGATTGTATTCATTTGCTCTTACTTTGCTTCTTGTGATAAGTGAGTTAAATGTGATGTCTTAATAATATGGCTATTAATGGTGAGTTTGTCTTTGAATCAGTGTGAAATCCCACTGGGAGTTTCTTGCTCTCTCTCTCTCTCTCTCTCATTTTAACTGTCTTTCTGAAATACTAGAATATATTCCAAGAAGTCACACAGTTTACTCTGCATATCCTTTAATTATTTTCAGAGTAGCTGGGAAAAGCCAAATTTTCCATTTATTTTTAAAACTTACATAATAGTGATGCTACAATGCATACGAGAGAATTAGACAGGTATTTCTGTTTAGTTTTCCAGGTACACCTCCACATAGTATTTGGGTATTTCATGAGCCCCAGCATACTGAAATTTGTAGTTTTCCAGCATTTTTTGGTCTGGCTAGGTCCATTGCTAAATAGTTTTTGAAATATGAAAACATTAACGAGCTTGACTTGCATTTTTCAGCTCATATTATGGTAAAGTTATCTGAAAGATGGGTGTCAGATGTTTGGACAGGGGGCGCAATTTCAATGCTTGCCCTAGGCGCTATTTTCCCTAGATACGCCTCTGCTTTGCTACATGTGGTTATGCAAATATTTTAAGATGAGCATGCTAAATTTCAATAGACATTAATTAATATTTTCAATTATATTCACAGAACTGATGGAAACTTTGTGTGATTTGATTATTCAAGTATGTTTGCTCAATCTAGAAACAGATATCATGTTAGTATTCCTGTGATCTCTTGGGTTGAATTATAATAAATGTTGCTAAGAAGTGCTGTATCCTATTGCACTGAGTTCCAAAGCTATTTCAAGAAGGATATGTGATTCCTTTTTTCTCGCTTTAAAATAATTACTTGTTACCCAAGGATTTTACTTTTCTAAAATGAGAAGTCCACATTCCAACTACCTGTGCACATAATATACATGTAATCAAGGGAGTCTACCTACCCCCTGTTCAGTCCTAGTGCCTGTGCCTAGGAATACCATTCCAGAAGTAAATAATGATCACTATTGCTGGCCATGTAATGTGTGGTCCTGAGATCACAGGCCTGGATGCTGAATGGGGTGCTGGATAGGGCATTCTAAACCTGGAAAACATGCAGAAATGACTTATCGTGCAAGTGATAAAACTCCCATGCATGCATGGCTCTTGCCATTGCTGGACCAATGTCTCGTTAGCTTCTTCTTTTGTAGAAGCTGTGCTGTACCTCATCTAATTGTTCTACTTGTCCTTTCCCTATATCTTCCTCCTGTTCTCCCCCCATTCCACTTTTTTTCAGTTTAAAGGTGGAACCTGGGATGATAAGGCTCTGTAGCTAAGGGCTGAGCCTATCCAGTGCATGGTCATTCTTCAATCTTCTATTCATTATGAAATGAAAACAATTTGTCCTGTTTGAGTGATTTGGCACAGATAATCTAGCCGAAAAAGGTACAATCTAACCAAACTTCAGAAAAATCTGCTGAATAATTACTGAGTTACGCAGTAGATCTATCAGCTGACTTTATTTTAGATACCTCACTCCATTTGTGACCTTCTCCCAAATCAAAGCATACTTTCATTTTCTCTTCTTAACTGTTTAGATAGTGTCAAAAATTCCAGCAAATTGTAGAACTCTGCTCTTCTGGTCTAGTGAAAATCAGTTGCTAATTTTTGAAATTATAGGTTTTCAAAATCTCCATTTTTAAATTGCTGTTCATATGAGGGCAGACTACTGCTGCGCAGCTACTCTTTGAACATTATATAGCAAAAATGAGTGGAGCAGAAATCAAGCAAATATTGATGGACAGCTGCATTTTCTAGGGTGGAACATTCTTCCAGCAGAAATATGGCCACTTTGACTCAAGAATATTTACAGAAGCCAGAGGCAGGGGGAAGAGCTGTGTTTCCTTTCTTGTGGTGGGAGAGAGGAAGACTGTTGTTATGTCAGAGAGGGAGGGATACTCAGGACAGAAAAAGGAGGGAAAAGAGACAGGACTGTTGTGGGGGGTGGCTAAATGGACAAAGAGGCAGCTTTTAAGTAGTGGTTCTTTTATATTCAGCCATTCATTCATGCATTCATTCGATTTCTATACCGCCCTTCCAAAAATGGCTCAGGGTCTATTTGCATAGAGAAATAACAAATAAATAAAATGGATCCATGTCCCCAAAGAGCTCACAATCCAAAAAGAAACATAAGATAGACACCAGCAACAGTCACAGGAGGTACTATGCTGGGGGTGGATAGGGTCAATTACTCTCCCCTGCTAAATAAAGAGAATCATCACGTTGAAAGGTGCCTCTTTGCTAACAAGTTAGAAAGGGTATATATATATTTACATTTTAACAGTGTTTTTTTTCCTGGTGGCTGCCTTTTATGTGTGTGTATTTTGCTTAGATTGTGAGCCCCTTTGAGACAGAGAACCATTATTTATTTTGCTGTGTATACTACTTTGAGAACCTTTTTTGTTGATAAGCAATATGTAAATGCTCTTAATAAGCAAAGTAAATGGTGTGTGTGTGTGTGTGTGTGTGTGTGAGAGAGAGAGAGAGAGAGAGAGAGAGAACATCCATCACGTCATCTTTACTTTTACTGATAAAAAGCATGCCTTTTTCTGATATGACTATATAATCTTATGATTTCATTCACTTTCTTAAGAGAGCTCCTTTGCATGTGTCTTCAGTTTTTTTGCAATGGATTCCCTTCATATTCTATTCTGTGGTAGTAACAAGACTGGATTTCAGAGATGTAAGCTTTAGCTCCTTCCCCTGCCTTTTCTTGGAGCAATATGGCCTGGAGTTTGTAGGAATAGACTACTCTGTATGCTTAAAACAGTAATAATTGCCATCAAATTGGTCTGGCTTGAGGGCTCACCTCTCAGGGCCGTTTCAGCCCCTTTCCCTGGTGGGGACAGCCATTTTGCAGGCCGCTGTGCATGCACCTTGGCCTGGATCATGGCCAGGCCAGGCGCGTGGCCTGGATAATGACTCAGGGGAATGGCTGTAATATAGACAAGGCCAAAAAGAAGACAACTACAGTTATTTCAGGGTGTTCCTGCTTCAGCTCTTACTCACTATTTTTCAGCTCATTCATTGAGAGCTTGCGTATTCACTCCATGTCTGCGCTGCTATTGTTTACAAAACAATTTGCCATGGAATCAAACAGAAAAGGTTTAAGACCCCCCTAGTTTCCTTCGAAATGCATTTCTGAATATGACGGCATGGTGTCAGGCTGCTGAGCCGTGGGTGGCAGTCACTTATGTGCAAGTCCAAAGCTGAGATTGGGAAATTTAGGAGCTCACCAGGGCGCTTTCCAGATTAGCCGCTCAACAGTGGCAAAAGGCTTCTGAGGCAAATCACATTCAAAACATAAATAGCAAAGCAGGGGGAGCAGTCCCGCGAAAACGAACAACCCCCCAAAACAGCAGCATTTTAATGCTGAATATACGTCATAGCACTATATCGCAGTGATTACATTCAAAACAAGGCAATGGAAATATGAATGACACCCTACTGTCAGCGTAGGGACTGCGATGTCATAGCACAGGAAGTGCGGAAGCACATTTCAGAGATATGTCATGACCCCGTTGCAGGGTCTAATCTGCAAAGCACCCAGGAGTGAAGCCAGTCAGGGAGTCAGGACAGTCAGACAGAAGCCAAGAACATGCCAAGGGTCAGAGCTGAGTAGTCACCAGGAGCTGGAGGATAGAGCAGAAGCCAGGAGTCAAGAGCAAGCTGTGGGGTCAAGCCAGGCAATGAGGCTGATAATCAAGAGTCCAAAAACAAGCCATGGGTCATACTGATTAGACAGGAGGCAACTGCACCAGATCAAGAGAACCTTGATAATGAGGCAAGGGTAGCTTCAGACAGGAAACCTTTTATAGTCTTCCTATCTGTGAGGCCTGTTATTGGCTCCCCTGCAGACAGGAAGAATGGAGTCAAAAGAGGGCTTGGAGAAGAAGATTGGAGCCAGAAGATAGGGATGTGCACAGAACTGGTGCCTGTTGATCTGAAGGCAGGGGGTAGATACCTTTAAGGGTGGGGGAAGGTCCTCTTACCCCTCCCGCCACATTTCCGCCTCTGGCACAGTGTATTCAAATGGTCTGACAGGGCGGCAGTGTACCTCCCTGCTGCCCGTTGCTTCCTCAGGCGGGAAGTGACCAGAAGTTCCCTTAATTCTTGAAGACAAAAATATTCCACAACTTACTAAGGATCATATAGAAATTATGAATGCACTGATATCAGTAATGGAATTAATGGAAGCAATAAATCAAAGTATAGTTAATAAAGCACCAGGACCCGATGGTCTGTCACCTTTTGTACTATAAAACTTTTAAAGATCAACTATTACAGCCTTTGCAATGGATGATGAATGATATTCTGCAAAAAGAGAATATGCCGGAGTCTTGGAAATATGCCAGCATTGCTGTAATTCCAAAACCTGATCAAGATTTAATGCAAGTTAAGAATTACAGGCCAATTTCACTGTTAAATAATGATTATAAACTTTTTGCTGCCATTTTGGCAAGAAGAATGAAGGTTGTATTAAGAGCCTTTATTCATGAAGACCAAGCAGGGTTTTTTTTTTGCCAAAAAGGCAACTAAGAGACAATGTGAGAACAGTCTTGAATGTATTGGAGTACTACGAAAAACATAGTGACAAACAGATAGCTATGATCTTTCTGGATGCAGAGAAAGCATTTGACAATGTTTCCTGGCAGTTTATGTGGAAGTTATTGGATACAATAGGAGTTGGTAATAATTTTATTAGGGCCATTAAGACAATGTATTCGGAGCAATATGCCAAAATTATTATAAATGGAGAAGTATCAAATAATTGTAAAATACAAAAAGGAACTAGACAAGGTTGTCTGCTTTCCCCATTACTTTTTATATTAGTTCTGGAAGTGCTTTGTAGAAACATTAGAGAAGATGACCAAATACAAGGCCCGAAAATAGGGAAACGAGTATAAACTCAGAGCATTTGCAGATGATGTGGTGTTTTTCCCCTAGAAAATCCATTAGGAAAGGTTTGAAGGCTCTTGGAAAGAATAGAACAATTTGGCCAATTGGCCTGGTTTTATATTAATACGACTAAAACGAAGGTCTTGACAAAAAATATGGACCAGAAATCAAATGATAGACTTTATGAGATAAGTGAATTGAAAGTGGAGAAGAAAATCAAATATTTGGGCATCTAGTTGACAAATAAAAACTCTTTGTTGTTTTCAAATAATTATATTAAAATATGGAATACCGTACAAATTGATTTGCAAAGATGGACTAGAATGAACTTATCCTTAATGGGAAGAATCTCAGTTGTGAAGATGAATGTTTTACTTAAAATGTTGTTTCTTTTTCAGATTATTCCTATAATTAATACACTAACCTGTTTCAAGCAATGGCAAAAGGACATAAGTAAGTTTATTTGGCAATGGAAAAGACCAAGAATTAAATTTAAAAATTTAACAGATGCAAAAGAAAGAGGTGGTCTTACCCTGCCTGATTTAAGGTTGTATTTTGATGCTGTTTGACATGGTTGAAGGAATGGATAACATTAAGAAATCCCAGAATACTTGATTTGGAAGGATTCGATAGAAGGTTTGGCTGGCTCTCATATTTGTGGTATGATAAAAGCAAAGTGCAGAAAGACTTTCTTAATCACTGTGTAAGAAGGAGTCTGATGGGAGTATGGGCAAAATATAAAAAATGATTGGAGTGTAAAACTCCACTATGGGTATCGCCGATTGAGACTCTGGCACGTAAAGAGACAAATATGTAATCTGAATGGGGTACTTATAGGGATTTGTTGTTTTCAAGAGAAGGGGTATAAATTAAAAAAATTAAATGAAGAATAAAACTTGGTTAGAATTGGTTTCAGTATCATCAGATAAATGAAATTTATAAAAAGGATCTTAAGGTTTGGTTTGTGGATCAGATGTCGAGATTTGAGAAGGAGCTGTGTAAAAATGATGAAAGATTAGTCTCTAAGATGTATAAGTTGTTGCTTTTGGAGGAGACAAGAGGTGAAGTGGTTAAAATGACTATGAGAAAATGGGCTCAAGATGTGAGTCATAATATAGATATGGCTGCTTGGGAAAAATTATGGAAAACTGATTTAAAGTTCACTGCATGTTGTACTTTAAAAGAAAATTATTATAAGATGATGTATAGGTGGTATCTGACACCGAAAAATTTAGCATTAATGTATAAAAATGTTTCAAACAAATGTTGGAAATGTGGACAATGTGAAGGAACTTTTTTCCATATGTGGTGGTCATGTGGGAAGGCAAAGGCTTTTTGGGATATGATATATAATGAGTTGAAGAAAATCTTTAAAGAGACATTTCCTAAGAGGCCAGAATCCCTCCTGCTGGGAATAACTCAAGGAGAGTTCTCCAGAAGATATTTAACATTTTTAATGTATGCAACCACGGTGGCCAGGATAGTATATGCGCAGAAATGGAAAGACACTAAAATGCCCTCAAAAGAAGACTGGTTGATAAAAATTTTGAAATATGCCAAGATGGCAAAGCTTACAGTACTTATAAGAGACAAAAATTTGGAATGTTTTAAAGAACATTGGGAACTATTTTTGCTTTACTTAAAGAATTATTTTTCCAATATGGACTTTTCAGTAGGGTTTGAAATATAGTAATAACAGCAGGTTGGGTTGGGTAAAATCGAGTAGCATTGTGAGTATGTATGTTTTGAATTATTATAGCAATGGTTTATATGTATAGTTATTGTGAACTGCACAGATAGGCAAGCGGGAAGTCAATAATTACTTATGCAGAATTAGATAAATGAATATAATTTGAAATGTAAAAGCTATTGCAAAAACCAATAACAATGTAAAATGGGGGAAAAAAGAGGAAGTGACCGGAAGTTCCTGACTTCCGGTCACTTCTGGTCCGAGGAAGCAACAGAGCAGCAGGGAGGTACGCTGCTGCCTCACCGGACTGTTTGAATACACAGCGCTGGAGGGGGAAACGTGGCAGGAGTGGTAAGAGCACCCCCCACCCTTAAAGGTATCCACCCCCACCTTCAAAACCAGCTCAAACACTGGTCCACGGAACTGGTTTGGCGCTCCTAGAATGGAATGCCAAATGGTTCCGTGCACATCCCTACCAGAAGAGGGCTTGAAATTCTAAAGCTGCTACAATGGAACAAGCCCCTACAAGGGGGCAGCATGGAACAGTGTCCTATCTGCAGGGAACTCTGATAGTACTCACCACTTCAGCGGGTTGAGGGTCCCCCATCCCTAGCTTGTCTATGTAGGTTTGGTAAAAGGCAAGGCATTGGATGGGGCATGGACTTGTTCAGCTGGTTCTTAAAACTGCTCCTCAGGGCCATATCCCTCCCAGTCAGTCAAAAAATGTAGCTTCCCCTGGAGCATCTTAGGGTGGACCAATACAGGTGGACCTTGGACCAATACAGGCAGAGGTGCGTGAGCTGCATGACCTTGGCAAAGTGTTGGCATGGTACAGTTTCAGCTGGGAGACATGGAATACTGGGTGTGCCTTCATGGCATCAGGGAGAGCCAGTTTATAGGTGACAGGATTTACTTGCTGGAGGATAGAAAGGGGACCCTGGTAGTGGTGGTTCAGCTTAGCAGAGAACTGATCCATTTGGGTGTATTCCACAGAGAACTAGTCCTCACAGAAAACTGAGGTCCCTACTGACAGAGCTGATCAGCTTGCCTCTTTTTTCTTTTTTGGTCCAAGGATCAGATCAGGTCAGTCTGGACCAAATGTAAATATGCCAGCTGGTCATTGTCTGCAGGGACTGAAAACAATGTGGGTGTGGTCAGATGAGTTTAGGGGTGATAAAACCTTATTTGAGATAGAAAGGGCTCAGTTGCATGGATGGTGTTGTAGGCATATTCAGCCCAACAGTAGCAGAGACACCCAGCCATCTTGGTGATAATTCAGGAAACCTTGGAGATACTGTTCAGTATCTCCAATTCAGGAAAACAGGAAATTCAGGAAACCTTGGAGATCTGTTTGACTCATTCTGTCTGCACATTCATTCGCGGGTGGTAGGCTGTGGAGAGGTGCGTCTGAATGCCTAGGAGACCCATGAATGCTTTCCAAACTTAGAAGTAAATTGAGATCCTCAGTCCGATTGTCTGACAAGCTATGGAGATGGAATATGTGGTCTAGAATGAGTTGGGTGTATCGGGGGAGGTGCTAGGCAGATTTTGGATAAGGATGGAATATATTATCTTGGTTCATGGGTCAACTATGACCAGTATCACTGTATGCCCCTTTGAAGGGGGCAGCTCAACAATTAAATCTATGGAGATGCTAGCCTAAGGTCTTTCGGGGGTTGGTAATGGCTGAAGTAGACCCTGGGGTCTCTCTGCTGGGTAACCTTGGTTGGGGCACAGGGCTCACATGTTCAGATGTAGTGGCCCACATCTTGATTAGCAGAAGGCCACCAGAAAGAGTGAGTCAAGAGCTTGTGGGTTTTTCCAAATAGCCTGTGTCCTTCCATGGGGTAATTGTGGCTGAAATGGAGAACCTGGAGTCTAAAGAGTCCCTCTGGGATGTAGTCTGTGATGATGAAATAGGCACTTTTGATGTATATGAAGTTCATATAGACCAGGTCCCCCTGCCTCCAGTAGTTTTTGGGAGGCATAGGGGTCCTCTGGCAGGGCTAGTTGGATTTGGGAGAGGAAATCCGTATCAGTAGTTGTATTAAGGAACTTGACTGGGGTTAAAATGTGCGCTGGCATAGTCTCCCCTGTGGGACATAATTTCCCCTTTCACAAGACAGCATGTGCCTTCCCATTCTTAGTTCCTGATAACTAAGTTACCATGAAGTTGAAACAGGAAAAGAATAGAGCCCACTGTGTCTTGCTGGGTTTCAAGCATTCCACAGTCCAGAAAGTTGCAGTGATCCATGGGTACTTTAACAGGATTTTGCATTCCCTGCAGAAGGTGTCTCCATTCCTCAAAGACTACCTTAATGGCAAGTAACTCCCAATCACAAATATCATAATTTTGTTACATAGGAACATGTGTATAGGGAAGAAGAGCTTAGATGGACATCTTCATGCCATTTATTCTCCCAGTCTTTCCTACAGCTGATAGAGAAAAAGCTTTAACTGACGTGCTTCTTATAATTCATCCTAGGTGCCATGCCAGCAACCCATTGGATATTAAACTGTTGCTGGTAAATGGCAGACTGATAAACCGGGAAACCATCACTGGGGGCTTAGTGAAAGAGGCTGTTAGTTCGAATCCCCGCCAGTGTGCTTCCCAGACTGTGCCTAGTCAATAAATATATATTCGTAGTCACCTATATCGGGCAGCAGCAATATAGGAAGGTGCTAAAAAAGGCATCATCTCATACTGTGCGGGAGGAGGCAATGGTAACCCACTTATGTATTCTATCAAGAAAATCACATGTATATGTGATCGCCAGGAGTCAACGTCGACTCGATGGCATGATCTTTCCTTTCCTTTGTCACCAAGCCAAAATGGTGGTTGCCCACTAAGCAAGTGTTCCCCCACCCCCGATGTCATTGAGGCATGTTTGTCCTGTACCTAAGCACCAGCTGAGTCAGGGGCCAAACTGATGCTCTCCCTGCATCTCTTCTGTTCCTGCTTCCTGCTCAGGAACAGAAGGTGCTCTAGGGAGGGGTAGGGATGTGCACAAACCTGTTCAGAGGCCCTTTTATGGGCTTCCAAACAGGTTCGAACAGCGGCGGTTTGACCAGTTCAAAGGCAGGGGAGCACCTTTAAGTGTACTCCCCCTCACACACACTTCTCACACCAACACTCTCTTAAAAACTGGTCCAATAGCGTACCACCCTGCCGCCCCATTCCCTCCTCGGTCCAGAGGTACCCCATGCATGTGTGCACGTCCGGCGTATGCATGATGTGTGCATGCACCAGCGTGTGTGACGTGTGTGGGGTACTTCCGGTTACTTCTGGACCGAGGAGAAAACGGGGTGGCAGGGAGATACGCTGCTGCCCTGCTGGACCGGTTTTTAAGAGAGTGCCGGTGGGGGAAATGCGGTGGGGGGGGGCAGAGTAAGTGCACCCTCTCCCACCCTTAAAGGTGGCCCCTGCTGGTTCCGTGCACATCCCTAGGGAGGGGTCCACTCCACAGGAGCCTGTACTCCTTCAGATGCCCAGTTAAAACCTGGCTTTTGGAGGCGTTTTGGAGGTGGGCTGAGCTGTTAAGGTGGGGCCTTGCTGTGTCTTCTGATTGCTGATGATTTCTAGCTTGTGTTGTGCTTTTTATGTTTTGCTGCTATTTCTGTTTGCTGGTTTTATTTAAGGAGCTTTAGTCTCATATAGTGAAAAAAAGTAGGATAAAAACCTTTTATCCTTTTAAGTCTCTGCTTTGGTTGTCCTGGGTGACTTTAGTGTCCCTACACATTTTCCCTATGAGGGCAAATAGCAGCTTGGGAGCACTTTAAGACAGGAAATTGACACAGAGCAAAATGCCCCCTCATATCACAGCCCCAATCTGGATTGAGCCTTTCTCCCCCACACCCCACTCCTGCTTTTTGAAGGGGGAAAACCCATTTGTGTCGGGTTCCAAATATTGAAGCTTATGAAATGCATTGTTTGGCCCTTATCTCATCCATTACTGATCCCAGACACTGATTTAACACCTCCACTTGCTCACCTGTATCAGATGAAAGGCAGCTCATTCCAAATATCTGAATGGACGTACTCTGTGGTTTAACAAGTTTATACTTCAACAGATCTATAAGTAGCAACTTTGTGGCTTGGGCAGAGCCCAACTCTAGCATTCAAGAAGTTTATTTTCTAATTGCATTTTCCTATGCCTCTAAAATGCCTTGTGTGAGAGGCCATGGGCTTGCTTTTTCATACAAAAACAGGTAACTCACCATAATAATCTAAAGGACTGCATCTGGATTACAACATTAGCAGCTGGATCAAGGACTTTAGCGCCATAAACCCACACACATGTAATGGAATTAGGAACTGCGTATGCACATTTATTGTCTTAATAAGTATCTTCTGCCATATTGCTTAGTATGAGTCATGAAACAGGAAGTGGGAAGAATGGAATGTCTAATTCTCCTTCAGAATTGGGACATGGGGGCTTCAGAGCATGGAAACCTGCAACTCTTCCTTGAGCCATCAGCCAGGACAGTCTGCTGGATGTGGTCCAAATGGTTCCTTATACTAAGTTTAGATGTTTTAATAGGCATGAATGCTTCAAAAGTAAAGTTGCAACATTGAATAATTTCCTTTGAAAAACCACACATTTAATAAAAGAATATATACTGCAGCTGCACAAGGGGAAAGCAAGAAGCTCTATACACAAATATAGTGTGTGGGCAGTTGTGATAAGACCATACTGCAGGCAGAGCTCCCTCCTTCCAAGATTATCCAGGGATGGTGTCTGCAGTGACCTCTCTCCACCCCCACCCACAACCCCAGCGTAGATCAGCAAAGTGCCCACAGAGCCCTGTGGTTTTCTTTGGTAGCCAGAGGGACACTCCGAACCATTCCCAATTCCTGCCTGGTGAGGGCTGTAAGGCTTTACCAGCCATATCCTTTCATATGACCCCCCGCCCTGCCCACCACATGCCTAACCCGCATGTATTCTAGGATGTGCAGCATCTGAACAAGGCAAACTTGTGCACTGCTTTCCTCCCCAGTTATATTGTTTTTCCTCTCCCCACCTTGTTAATTTAGCATTCAAGCCAGTCCTTTCCCCTTTAATTAGAACCACTGGTGCAAAAATTCTACTTGGGGTTTCATAAAGAAAATTATGAGTGACTGGTAGCATATCCTTTTTAAAGGGCCTTTTACAAAAATAAAATCCAAGACAACTACTATGGGCATGATTGGTTCTGCTTCGCATTTGACTGGTAAAGGTAAAGTGTGCCATCGAGTCAATTTCGACTCCTGGTGCTCACAGAGCCCTGTGGTTTTCTTTGGTAGAATACAGGAGGGTATTGTTGCCACCTCCCACTGTTGCCACCTCCCACGCAGTATGAGACAATGCCTTTCAGCATCTTCCTATATAGCTGCTGCCTGATATAGTACCAGAGGGGATTCAAACTGGCAACCTTCTGCTTGTTAGTCAAGCATCTCTCCACTACACCACTTAAGGTGACTATTTGACTGGTAGCTGCCCTCTTTTTATTTGGATATATCCAATGTGTGTATATATAGAAAGAAGTAAAATGTAAAAAGTGGAATTAAAAGACCATGAGACTCAAAGTACAATCTAAGTTTTGTATATGTCACAAGGTGTGCAGTTGTTCTGTTCATAATGTCATTAATTGGCAATACAAATAAACAGAGCAAAGCTAAGACAATTAACATCTGTAGTGGTAGATAAATTTCTGATCTCCTGAAATGAATTGAGCCAGACTTTTAAGTTGTAGTTCAGCAATCTCAAGTTGGAGTTGCCATTTGACAAAATACCTTATTGAGCTGTTGTGTGCAATTCTGAATAAAATTCTTGATTTGGGGGAGATGCACATCCCTGACACTTAGCCCTGCTTAAGCAGTCAAAATGTCAACAGCTCTTATTTAGCATGAGGCAGAAAGGCTCTATTCACATGCTGCTTCATGGGTATGTAAAAATAAAACCATTCCAGTCTAATTGCATCTTTTTCAACGATGTTGCTAGTTTAATAGACCATGGGAATGCTGTGGATATAGTGCAAAGCATTTGACAAAGCACCCCACGGTATCCTTCTTGACTAGGTGGTAGAATGTGACCTAGATAATACTACTCTTGGGTAAATTCACAGCTGGTTGAACAACTGTACCCAGCAAGTACAGTTCTTTTGATGAATGGTTCCACATAATCCTGGAGGAAGGTATTGAATGATGTGCAAGAGGGCTCTATCCTGGGCCAACATTTTATAAATGATTTGGAGAAGAAGTAGAGGGAATGCTTATCAAATTAGCAGATGACATTCAGCTGGGCAGAGATGGCTAACACCTTAGAAGGCGGAATTAATGTTCAATCCTGACTGGACAGGCTTGAATATTGGGCCAAACCCAACAAGGCGAAGTTCAACAGGACAAATGTGAGTTCTGCATCTGGGCAAGAAAAATCAAAATGCAAAAGTACAGGCTTGGGGAGACTTATCTTGGCAGCAGTGCATGTGAAAGAGACCTTAGTGGACCAGAACTTGAACATGAGCCATCAGTGTGATGCAGTTGCTTAAAAAGCTGGTGTAATCTTAGATTGCATTAAGAGAAGCATAGTGTCCAGTTCAAGAGAAGTAATTGTTCTCTTCTGTTCTGTGCTAATCAGACCTCACTTGGAACATTATGTTCAAATCTTAGACCCACAATTTGAGGACATTAATAAACTGGAACAGGTTCAGAGGAGGGCAGCAAAGGTGGTGAGGGGTTTGAAAAACCAAGTCTTATGAGGAATGGTTGAAGGAGCTGGGTATGTTTTGCCTGGGAGAGAGAAGATTAAGGGGGGATATGACAGCTATCTTCAAATATCTGAATGCTTGTTACATAAGGAGCAGACGAATTCTCAGTTTCTCCAGAGGCAGGACTAGAACTAATTTATTGAAAATATTTATACCCTGCCCCTCCAGCAGGGTGGATTTGATTTAAATCAAACTGATTTAATTCACGATTTAAATCACGATTTAAATCACTAGTCAGTAAGGCTTGATTTAAATCATAGTTTTCTACATAAAGACTAATTCTTGCTGGTATAACTTTAATATGCAAGTAGATGAAGATTTTTAGAATAACAACTTTTCATATTAGTTTTTTTATCCCCAGTTTAATAGGTTAATCATTCATATTTGGACAACTTTTCTGTTGTACTTAGGAAGGAGAAAAATAATCATTACCTTAATAATAACAATTTAAATAGATTTATTCAACTGAAACAATAACATTACAGCATATGTTATTTGCTTAAACAAACATCCATGTTTGTTAACTAATTTGGCTAAACAAAATATATATATTTTAAGGAACTTAGACTGTCAGCCCAGCCTACACATGAAAAACTTAAATACTGTCCTCTGTAGCTCACTCGTCATCTTCATCTTCTTCTTTGTTCATAATCTGGAAAAGAAAAACAAGCTTTCCTGCTTTATCGGGTCCCAAACGATTTCTCAATTTAGAATGAATGAGTCCAAAGGAAGAGAATATTCTTTCAATGCCTGCAGAAGAAGCTACTGCTGTTAAAAGTGAAATCATTACTTGAACAGTCTCTAAATCCAAGTGCTTAAGTGACTTCCACCAGTTCACTGGTGTGACTTTCTTTAAAATATCTTCAGCAAACATATATTTCTTGAATGGTTCCCCCTTAGCTTTGAAGTTTATTATAGTTCGCATTACAGATGGATGATTGCTGGATACCCATGTCATAGCTAACTGCTCTTCCTCAGCACTTAAGTTTGACCCTGGTACTGGATATTGACAATATTTGCCAAAAAATGAGCTGGAGACAGTACTTGTCCCATTCGTTTTTTTAATGCTTGTAATTTAATTCTGTCCATGTATAGTTCTGTTTTTAAGTGTTCACTCAGTTCCTTCCAAATTTCAACAGCATCCTCTCTAATAAAAGGCTTGGTGTCCGTCCGTGGACAACCAAGCGTGTGTTCGTGCCTCCCTCGGCCGTTCTACGCATGCGCGGAGCGCATGCGCAGAACGGCCGAGACAGAAACGGACAAAGGGAACAGGCGGCCATGTTTGTGACTCTGCCCGGCGAGCTTCCCTTCCGTTCCCCAGAGAGGACGCTGCTTTCCGCCCTGGAGGAACAAGGAAGCGGAGGGGACTCCACAGTCCCGAGGCCCACTCCAGGGCCGGGCAAGCTCCGCATTTCACAACGTGCATGCTCGGCGGAGGCGCCGATTTGGAAGGGCCGGGGATTAACCAGCGGGAGCGGGGGTGGTGGTGACGGGTGGCGGTGCTCAGCCCAGCTCGGCTGAGAGGTGGCTGCAGCGCCCTGGGGGTTGTGCGGGTCATGGGAGCCCGCTGCAGAGATGGCCAACAGCTGCGGAGGCCAGCGGCGGGCCACAGAACTCTGCGGACGACGACAGCGCCTCCATGGCGGTTGCCGTTGCCCTTCTTCGCCCACCGCCAGGAGAGGGAGAGGAGGAGGATGCGCTGCCAGACTGGCTGCGGCACCTTCGGCCGCGCTGCGCCCCCTCACAGCGCCGCCGCTGCCGCCGCCGCGCCCCAAGAAGAGCTGCTGCTTCTGGCCCGAGCCTGAGCCGGCGGCAGCAGCAGCAGCAACAACAGCGGCCCTGGAACATCCCGCCGCCTCACCATACCCGCCAGCCTCGCGTTCTTGCCCGTGCTGCCGCCAAGAAGCCAGGGAGTGGGCTTCGGCTCCGTGTCTCTGCCCCACATGACTAGCAAGGTGTTGCGTCTCCCTGCGCTGAGCTCTCAGGTTAGACGCTGCTGACGCTGCTGCCATATATTCCTCTCAGGTTAGACTATGAAGAGGCGCCGGTGAGGACAGTGTTCCCTACCCAGAAACTCTCCACTTTTAGATTCATTGACTGTCTTCGTATAAGGTATAAACAGTTTTATATCAACTCTCAGTGCAGCAGTGGGGCAGACTATGACTGTAAGCTGCATGCTTTAAATAGACTTTTATAGCTTTTAATATATCAAAGGAAAAAATTAGCACACTTTGTGGCAGCCAGTGATGGAATTTATTCATTTGGAAGGCATTGGTTTCCTGTCATTAAAACTACATCATGTCCTTTTCTATTAAACTTGAACTGGGGGCAGTAAGAAGTCACTAAAAGGAAATGAAGAGGTTTTTTGACAGTGCTCTCATGCAATGATTTAATGCTGCTAAAAGACAGCAACCCCATAATGTATGCCAACAAACATAGTTTATATTATCAAGCTTCCAATTAGCATGTTTTCTTCATCAAGGAGGAAGGCAAAGACACAGAGAGAGGGGGGGAAGGAGTGAGGGAGGGAAGGAGACAGGACAATAGAAAGATGGAAAGAAGGAAGGAGAGAGAAGGGAGGGAAAAGGACAAAAGAAAGGAGGAGGGAGGGATGGAAAGAAAGAAAGAGAGAAGGAAGGAGAAAGAAAAAGAAAGGAGTGAGGGAGAAGGACAAAAGAAAGACGGAAGGGAGACAGGAGCAGCCAGCCCCAAAGAGCGAGCCCGTTAAAGGAAGAAAAGAGGAAAAGGAAAAGAAAACAGAAAGAAGGGAGTTAGAAGAGGTGGAAGAAAGGAAGGAAAGGAGAGAGAGGGAGAGAGAAGGAAGGGAGAAAAGAGAAAGAGAGAAAGGGAAAAAAAGGAAAGGAGGCCGAGAGGGAGGGAGAAGGAAAGAATGGAGAGAGAAAGAGGGAAAGAGAAAGAAAAAAGAAGGGAAGGAGAAGAGGGGGAAGAAAGGAAGGAAAGGAAAGAGAGGGAGAGGGAGAGAAAAGGAAGGAATGAAAGAGAGAGAGAGAAAAAGAAAAAAAAGAAGGAAGGAAAGGAGGGCGAGAGAGAGGGAGAAGGAAGAAAGGGGGGGGGAAGGTACTAGCGCCCGTTATCTTAACGGGCTTAAGAATACTAGTCAGCAATAAAACAGCTATTTTTCTGTATTTTGTTTAAAGATTCAGAGATGGGTTTCAGGATGCTCAGCATATGTTCAACATTTCTCTTAAGCCCAATGTTGAGGATTTTGGCCGTGACAGTGCCATCTATTTTATCTCAATTTTGTTCACAAACTGTCATCAGAATAGGCCAGTTCTTGATATACTGCTCAAAACAGTCCACCACAGAGTTCCATCTAACATCTTGTGGGAGCGTTAGCTTGGTTCCACCCATCCTTTTCAGAGCTGCTGCAGCAAAGTGATTGTTACGGAAGTATTTAGCAATTTCAACAACATTAGTCTTTATTTCTGGAACACTTAAGTCTTTGGCTAAGAGGTGCAGCAAATGAGCACTGCAACCATATGTTATTAGCTTTGTATTCCCTTCCTGCTCTTCTAAATTTCTTCTCATCTTGGATACATTTGCAGCATTGTCTGTGACCAAACTGCGTACTAGACATTTGAATTTTTGTTCACATGTTATTATAGCTTTTACTGCCACTTCTTGTAAGTATTCTGCTGTGTGTGCATTTCCTGACGTATCAATTGTTTGTGCAAGGAAGACTTTCCCTTCTTCTGTTGTTATACAAGCACATACAATAGGATCATTGTGGACATTACTCCACCCATCAATACTTAGGTTAACAATTCTACCCTCCAGAGCTGTTGCACATTGCTCCATTTCTCTGTCATACACTTTATCCAGCAGTTTCCCTGCAACATCTGCTCTGCTGGGTGGACTGTATCCTGGTCTCAGTGACTGAACCATATTAATGAAATGTGGGTTCTCAGTCAGACGGAAAGAAGAGTTCGTTGCATAAACAAACTGGGCAATTTTTTCATCAATTAACTCTTTTTCTAATCTGCTAGTTTTTATCACAAACTTATCTATGGTGGTTCCAGGAGGGAAGGATTTTTTCTTTCTTTTAGGTGATAGTGATATGTGGCTGTGGGTCTCTGATGCTGCTGCTAATGAAGCACTATCCTGGATGGATAACTCTGAAACTGTAGAACAGGAGGATGGTGATCTTGAAGGTGGATAGTTTCCAGAATCCATGAATTCCCCTAAACAAAAAAGTCAATGCTGTTATTTTATTGTTTATACAATTTCTGCTTATTGTACACAGCACTGCCCCAAAAGGAATATTTGCTTTTCTTCATAACTGTACCAAATGACAGTAACATGCAGTAATAATAAGAAATATAATTTTGCTCAAACATGACAGTTCAAGGCAGTCTTTAGAAATATTATATGATTCAATAAAAATGTTTACTAACCTGAAGATCCTGCCTGGTTCAAATGTGTTTCTTTCGTCATCTTCATCACAGCACTTCTCATGATGTTGCCTCATTCGGGCCACCAGGCCTTGCATTTCTTTGTTGCAGTGTTTGCATTTTGCACGCATGCCTGCCTTACCGATAGGTAAAGGAACTTCATTAAAATATTGCCAAACTGGGTCTCTTTTATGGCCTGCTGCCATTATAGGTTTTTTCCTCCAAGGAAAGAATGTGATAAACCTCAGGTCATACACACAAAAAGATCCAAAGACTTGTCTGTCTGTGGCTATGCAGTATTGTGCTCAGAAAGTTTCACTTTCATTTTGTACTGCTTGTCTGCTTGCCCCTCCCTCCTCACACTTAGTTTCACTTTCTTCTTGTGCAGATCTATTCCACTCCAAACAATCAGAAAAATATTGTTTCTATTCTATTTCACTGAACTTCTTGAAACTTAGCACTGAAGGGGTTGATTCTGTATTCATAGGTCTGTAGAACAATAGGATTAAGGTCTTTTTCTTAACTCTGTTCATGTCATAACATTTTTGCTGTGAAGAAGAGGCATGTGATCTCTGCTGAGTCAGATTCAGTTTTGAGAACTGCAAAAGTAAACCAAGCATCTGTGATAATATCTTGTAGGCAGAGAAACTGCCCAATAATCTTACAAAAACCTCTGGAAGAGCATGACATTGTGAATGGATTAATGGAATTTATTTACCAAAAAATTTAAACATATACAGCCTTATTCTACATAATTAAAAAACTAATCTTTATTTCATGATAGAATAACCTTTGGATGGTAATATATTTTCCTCAAAAAGCATTTTATTTAAAAAAATCCGATTTAAATAAAAAAAAATCCATTTTTTTTATTTTTTTAAAAAAATCATTGATTTTTATCCACCCTGCCCTCCAGTATACCATTGCTTGGTGCTGCTTACAACATTAATAAAATAGATACAATATAAAATAAAATTAAGTTCTACAAGTTAAAAGACCAGGCTAAAACCACTTTTAAAATAGAAAATTAAAAGTTATTAAATAAGAAGCTAAACACTGAGAACTAAAAAACCTACCAGATACAAGCAGCAGATAAAACAATTTAAAAGCCTCTTTTAAAAGATGTATTTTTGTTTCTTAAGATCACTGAGGGACGGAGCATGATGAAGC
Organism: Hemicordylus capensis; assembly: GCF_027244095.1. Lineage (NCBI taxonomy): Eukaryota > Metazoa > Chordata > Lepidosauria > Squamata > Cordylidae > Hemicordylus > Hemicordylus capensis. The sequence continues at coordinate 242,964,793 of NC_069657.1, read as the reverse complement.
TCTTCAGGGAGGGCATTCCAAAGCTGAGGGGCACAACTGAAGAGGCCCTGTCTCTAGTCTCCGCCAACTGGATATTTGTTAGAGGCAGGTTGGTAGAATGGGTTGGAATTATGAAGAGACATTAGGAAGAATTTTGCAGCTGTAAGCACTGTTCAACGATGGAACAGTCTGCCTTGTGCAGTGGCAGGCTCTTCTTTGCTGAAGGTTTTCAGACAGAGGTTGAAGAGGCATCTGTGAGGAATGCTGTAGAAGTTTCCTGTACTGTGGAGGCAGTTAGACTGGAAGACCTCCAAGGTTCCTTCCAACTCAGAGTCTATGATCCGTGGGAGGAATACTGTCTTAAGGTGCTCAGGGAAACCTTGGAGGTAAATATATTATTCTATAATAGCCCCTCTACTGATTTATAGTTTATTCCCCAGTACATAATTCTTGTGATAGAACTAATGTTTTGCATTTCTTAGTGAGCTATAAACATACACATTAACAAGAGTGTCAGTGACGTACAAGAGGTCTGAAATACTTTTACTTCTGTGTAGTTCACTGCATACAATGTCACAGGATGTTCTTGACTTTCATATCAAGAGATCAGAGATCCTTTTACAGAGGAGGAGACTGGAGGCAGCCACTGAAAGAAGGATGCATGGCAATGGATATAATGGAGGGCCAAAACAGAGCCTTGTTCAACCATTACATTCTACACTTGTACATTTTGGGTGATACGCTCACAACCCAAGAGTGCATTTGTTAGGATATCTTTCATGAACACCTGATGCAATGTGTCCCTTATTTTTTATTATTGTATTTAGATATTTATACTCAGATGGCTCTAGGCAGTTCACAAATACAAAAACAGATAAAAACAAACACATAATTCATTAAAACCAATTTAAAATCATTTAAGTAATCGCTAAAGGCCAGGCTAAAAAGATATGTCTTTAAGACTCTTCTAAAAGCTGCTCAAACTTTTAAGCCTTTAATATCCGTAGGGAGTGCATTCCAGAGTCCAGGAGCCAGCTACAGAGAAGGCCCGATCCTGAGTCCCTGCCAGGTGAGTTGGCTGCAACCAGAGATGGGCCTCTCCTGATGACCTTAATGTGAGGTGGGGATCATATTAAAGATGGCGCTCTCCCAGGTAATCAAGTCCTAAGCCTCATTGCATGGGAGTGGCTGTTCATCGAAATGGCAGCTCTACATGTGCTCCAGACAGAAGTTTAAATTAGTATTTCACGTGTGTGTAGAGTGACTGTTAAGTTAAGCAGTCCCCTCCCCCATGTAATAATAGGATGTGCTAGGAGGGCATCCAACCACCTTAAGTGGCACAGCGGGGAAATGCTTGACTAACGATCAGAAGGTTGCTGGTTTGAATCCCTGCTGGTACTATATCGGGTAGCAGAGATATAGGAAGATGCTGAAAGGTATCATCTCATGCTGCGCAGAAGGAGGCAATGGTAAACTCCTCCTGTATTCTGCCAAAGAAAACCACAGGGCTCTGTGGGTGCCAGCAGTTGAAATCGACTTGACGGCACACTTTGCCTCTAGGAGGGCATCTGGACATCTGCAAAAGACATCGCAACAGAAGTACTCTTGGTGCACCCCACTTTTAATCACTTGAGCCAAGAAAATACTGTTTGAACCAGCCTGTGTACATGTTTTTGTGTAACTGATTCTACGTGTCTTCAGTTTAAAAGTGAACCTGGTTATAGGGGTGTGCACGGAACCACCAAACTGTGGTACGGCACTGGGGTGGGGGGTTGCTTTAAGAGCGGTGGGAGGGTTTACTTACCCCTCCCGCCGCTTTCCCACTCTGGCGCCGTAATTGTAGGAGTAATTGGGGCGGCAGGATACCTCCCTGCCGCCCCTTCCTCACTGTTGCTATAAAAAACTCCCAGGAGTCCTTTGCGCGCACACACATTGTGTGTGCGCTTCACGTTTTGTGTGTGCGCACATTGTGTGTGCGCTTCACTTAACAAAACACATAAGCGCTATTCACACAGGATGTTCAGAACACAAAGTAGTACACTTCCTCTCTGCACCCTGCATCTGACAAGACCTATAACCAGGTAGGGATGGGCCTGGACAAGTCCAGAGGCTATTGTAAAGGCCTCCGGACCGGTCCTGGGCGGTCCGGTTCAGGTGGGGAGGTTGCTTTAAGAGTGGTGAGAGGGTTTACTTACCCCTCCCGCCGCTTTCCCCGCTCTGGCACCGTAATTGTAGGAGTAATTGGGGCGGCAGGATACCTCTCTGCCACCCCTTCCCCGCTGTTGCTGTTAAAAAAAAACCTCCCAGGAGTCCTTTGCGCGCGCACACATTGTGTGTGCGCTTCACGTCTCTATGACGTGCGCTCACGCAAAGGACTCCTGGGAGGTTTTTTTTCCAGCAACAGCGGGGAAGGGGCGGCAGAGAGGTATCCTGCCGCCCCAATTACTCCTACAATTACGGCGCCAGAGCGGGGAAAGCGGCGGGAGGGGTAAGTAAACCCTCCCACCGCTCTTAAAGCAACCCCCCCACCTGAACCGGACCGCCCAGGACCGGTCCAGACCAGTCTGGAGGCCTTTACAATGGCCTCCGGACTTGTCTGGGCCCATCCCTACCTGGTTATAGCTCTTGTCAGATGCAGGGTGCAGAGAGGAAGTGTACTACTTTGTGTTCTGAACATCCTGTGTGAATAGGGCTTATGTGTTTTGTTAAACATGTATTTTGATCTTACAGCTTTGCTTTTTTATTTTTTACAAAATTGTTGCAGAGGCGGAGGCTGCTCAGGGTCAGGGCTGTAGCCTGTTGGGAGGAGATATTTAACCCTTTCCATCACACTGAAGTCCTGATGGAAAATCTCATCATAAAGCTTCTTTTTGATGCAACCAAATCTAAAGCTAATAGCAGCTTTGTTTTTGTCAGGGTTGTGGCACAGTTTAAAAGGATTGTACATCGTTTTGAGAATTGTGGCCCCAATCCTGATCATACCCTCATGACTGAAACTTTAACTAAAAAAAAAACACCAAAAACAAGGCCAAACTACACATTTAATGTAACATACCATTTGACCTTGTGAGAACTCTTTGTCTATTTGTGCTCCTTATAGCAGTTCTGTTTTATAGAATATGGCTTGCTCCTTTTGTTGTTCTTGCTTGCATCAGATAATATATTATTTAGCTCCAGTATACTGGTTACATCAACCTCACTTGACAGACCAGTATAGCATTTATTATTCTTATGCATCAAGATGCTATATATTAGCATACTAAACTTGTTTTGCTTTAAGTTTGACCTTTCAACACTCTTGTTCTGTATGTTCTAGACTTAATGTATGAATTAGAGATAGATGAATCTACTCTAATGCTAAATATGTATCAAACCTCCTTGTCTTGTTTATATTTCTCATTCTTAGTACTGCATTGATTAACAATAACTGTGATAAATATATTAAATCATCAAATTATACCAAAGTTATGATTGAAATGTTAGCATTATATAAGACAAGTTCTTGGTGACCTTCACTTTCACAGATGTATTACAATGAACTTTTATTGCCTTATTTTATATGTTGAGAAATCGTTGTTCTGGGATCCATAATTCAGATTCTCCACATCTGTCTCATTAGAATTTCATCTATTAGTTCCCATCAGCCTGATAAAATCAGAGCAGCTGTTTACAACCCACCTTCACCTTGAATGGCCTAGCAGACCAGATGGCAGCTGTAAGTTTTCATCTCTGATGGATTTACTTCACGATCCATGTTCTTTGGCCACATTAAATTAATCAATTCTGGAACAAGGAATATTGTAGAGCTTTTCTTCTACAGTGCTTGTTCAACACTTCCACAGTATGGAGCACGTAATTTGTGTATTACAAGAAGAATTATATAGTCCTGCACAAGAGAGTCAGAATCATTGTGATTAATTTAAATGACACTGGGGATCTGTAATTTTGAAAAGCAGGGTATCTAGTCAATTAATATACTAACAAGGGGTGAACTCATTATATAAAATTTGTAAACTGGTGAACTGTGTTGTATTGGGCCAGTTCAAACATATGCAGAGCCAAGACTGAACCCTGGCTTTGTGTGATGTCCCCTAGCCTTAGGTATTGCATGCTCCATCACCCATTCATGCATGAGGGTCAGAAGAACTTTGCTTCTGGTTATGGCGTAGAACAAGTCAAAATTTCTCATTACAGGTGAAACTCGGAAAATTAGAATATCGTGCAAAAGTCCATTAATTTCAGTAATGCAAATTAAAAGGTGAAACTGATATATGAGACAGACGCATTACATGCAAAGCGAGATAAGTCAAGCCTTAATTTGTTATAATTGTGATGATCATGGCGTACAGCTCATGAGAACCCCAAATCCACAATCCCAGAAAATTAGAATATTACATGGAACCAAGAAGACAAGGATTGTAGAATAGAACAGTATCAGACCTCTGAAAAGTATACAGTGTACTGTGCTTGATTGGCCAGCAAACTCTCCTGACCTGACCCCATAGAGAATCTATGGGGCATTGCCAAGAGAAGGATGAGAGACATGAGACCAAACAATGCAGAAGAGCTGAAGGCCGCTAATGAAGCATCCTGGTCTTCCATAATACCTCATCAGTGCCACAGGCTGATAGCATCCATGCCATGCTGCACTGAGGCAGTAATTGCTGCAAAAGGGGCCCAAACCAAGTACTGAATACATATGCATGCTTATACTTTTCAGAGGTCCGATATTGTTCTATTCTACAATCCTTGTCTTCTTGGTTCCATGTAATATTCTAATTTTCTGGGATTGTGGGTTTGGGGTTTTCATGAGCTGTACGCCATGATCATCACATTTATAACAAATTAAGGCTTGACTTATCTCGCTTTGCATGTAATGCGTCTGTCTCATATATCAGTTTCACCTTTTAATTTGCATTACTGAAATTAATGGACTTTTGCACGATATTCTAATTTTCCAAGTTTCACCTGTATGTCCAAGCCGGGCATTCTTGGCTTATTCTAGCCAGAACTTCAAAATTGGGTTCTTGCTGAGTCCTTGCAGCTCTTGTGCGTGAAATATAGAAGGGAGTGCATGTGTGCCCAAGGCTAGGAGACATCTTGCAAAACCAGGACTCAATCCTGGCAGTATATTACATCTGAACCAGTCCATTGTATCGGTGCCGTGAGGAGCTATGGGGCAGATGCATTTGCATTCCCATGCCAGCTTGCTGTAGGCACAAGGCACACTGCTGAAGGGCAAGAGCCAAAAGGCTCTTAGCCTCTTTCATTCTGCTGATCCTGGATTACTTCACTGATGTGGGACCATTGCTTTAAGCATATACATTTTGTTTGGGGAAGAAAGAACTTCAGGGAAGGCCCCAGAGGATCTGATTGCCAAACTGCCCTTTAGAAATCTTCCAAGAGACAGACAGACAGCAGGCAGAAGAGAAAGCAGTGTGTGACACCAGGCTGGATAGTTGTCATCTTTTGTGGCCATCCGTAAGTGAGAAGAAAATGGAAACCAGCTGAGACTTACTCTTACCGGTGCCTTGATGAGGAAACCCCATAGTTGGTACAGAAAGAGCTTTCCATTTGAGCTATAGACCACTTTTCTAGGACTTTTTGCAGCACAGACTGGCAGTATAGTGAGCAGCATGTAACTTTAACTGCAGGCGGTGTTGCATCCACCTGCAGCGGATTCCTTATAAGGTAGGGGACTCTTTTGTTGGCATCTTGTATGGGGTACTTGTGGGTTGAAGGCAAAGGCGGATATTATCTATGGGCAAAGTGGGTGGTGCTCACCTTAAATTTCTCAGTCAGCCATGTTGGATGGCCACCCAGTATACATGGATACTTTTACATGTATAGTCCGTGCTTCCTCCAAGAAGCCCAGAGTGGTGCACATGGTTACATTTATCCTCCCGACAGCCCTATGAGGAATGTTATGCTGAGAGATAACTGACTGTCCCAGAGTCACCCAGTGAGTTTCATGGCTGAATGGCGATTTGCACTTGAATTTCCACAGTCTAGTCCAGCACACTAACCACTGTACCACTCTGGCTCAGAGTTCTCTCTGGTTGTTCTTGTTGTTTGTTATTATTAGTATTCATTTTTGAAATAATCAGGCAGACAGAGCTACCCTTGTGACTTCAGAATGCATTTATTCTCCACAGAAGCGGCCTTTTGTGGCCGGTCTGTGCTTCAATTGTGGCTTGTACAGTTCTTTTCTTGTGCGTGTATGCTTGTGTTTTGATCCTGCTATGTTAGATACAAATCAACACACTACTGTAGTCCTGTTAAGCTCTATAAAGCAACAGATGAGCAACTGAGATTTGTTTGCTTGCGTGTGTATTTTGATCCCACTCATTAGCTACAAATCTTTTTGTTGTCAGTTAATGCTAATTCATCCAGCTAGTCCTGGCTATGCCTCCGCAGCTGCCCACAATTAGCTCCATCTCTCACTACCTGTGGCTGCACCCATCACCTGCCCTGCCTAGCACCCCCATCCCCCAGTCCCAGGAAACTCCAGCCACCACTGGTTGCAGGCTTACTATCTTCAAATTGGAAAGTGAATGAATGTCTGTTCTTATCCTCATCAAGGGGTATGGTACAGTATTATTATTATTATTTATTCGATTTCAGTAGGCCAAGAGTTCCCAAAAGTATGGCTTTTTTTTTGGTTGGGGGCGGGGGGATGTTCCATCCTACATCCCTGTTTGTCCCTGAAGGTGGGCCTTCGAGATAGGATAGGGATTCTGTTGGTGTACTGCTGCACCTCGATCTCCCTGCCTGTGGGGGTAGTCCTGGAAGTAGCATTGAGCTCCCCTAGGCTTTTGTCTTGGGGGAATTTAACATTCATGACAAGGTTTCCCTCGCAAGAGCGATCCAGTTTTCATGGCCACCTTGGCAACCATAGGCATAGGTCAGTTGGTATCAGGCCTACCCATGCAGCAGGATATATGCTGGATCCAGGTGGGGGAGTTTGATAGAATTCCTTTGTCATGGACAGATCATCATCTGATGAGGTTTGGTTGACTGCTTCAACCAGCCTCTTCCAGGATGGTTAGAGTGGTTTACCCCAGAGGCTTATGGATTTGCTCAGTTTCCAGACAGCTTGAGGAATTTCCAGTGCTGAGAACTTGAGACACTATAGAGGCCCAGGTGAATCTCTGTAGTATGGAGACCAATCAGGCTGTCAGCAGAGAGGAGGGGTTTTTGCAGGTAACTGCTAGAGATAGCGAAAGTTAGAGTTCAGGAGCCTTTTAACTGGCTTAGCATGGATGAAGAGTGCCTATTCATAAATATGGGTCCTTAACTGTGTTTCGAGCTATATGCCAATGTCTTTAATTGATAATGCTCCAATGATCCCTGATAAGTGTATCATGGCAATATGTCATATTTGCTTTCAGTCACATACATCGGAGTGACTGAAGAACTGTTTGGTCTAAACAGGGTTCTCAGACTCCACTCTTGTTAGTAAAAGAATAGAACAAGTTGCTGAGGGGAAAGAGGACTTTTGTGGAAGAGAGGCACAGAGGGTTGTTGCTAGGGCAGCTAGAAAAGACCTTATTTGACAACGGGGCAACCAGACTGCTTCTGCAGTTTCAGCTCTTTGGGGATCAGGGAGAGAACAAATACAGCAAAGAAGACAGACCAAGCATTCCAGAGATTGTGGTAAGCAAGCGGTTCTACCTGTCTCTTCTGCATAAAGTTCCTAGGCCAAAAGCATCAGAGACCTATGCAGCTAGTGTGGAGTTTGCAGGCAGTACGATGGCCAAGTGTGGAAGCAGCTCTGGGCCAATGGACAGAGATCTGTGCAGCCAAAGTTGTCTGGAAACAAGTCCATGGCAGGTTGATTTCATTTAAACCATGATTTAAATCGCTTCACAGGAGGACTCAGTTTTAATAATTTAAATCACAATTTAAATTACTACTCAGGAAGATTCTATATTTTCTATAAAAATATATCATTTTCTACAAAATTACATTTGTTGTCTAATATAACCTTAATACATATTTAGAGATGTAGGTTTCATTTTTAGAAGGTAGACAGGTACACACCTCTTATAATGCTGTTTCATTCGGGCAACCAGGCCTTGCATTCTGTTGTTGCACAGTTTGCCTTTGGCATGCATGCCTTTCTTACTCAAGTACAGGAACTTCATTAAAATATTCCCAAATCGGGTCTCTTTTACAGCTTGCTGCCATAATAGGGGTTTCCCTTCAACAATGGAGGATACATCTGGAAAATGTTTCCTTAGGACTGCATGAATATGTTCTGTTCACTTTTGATTTCACTTTCTATTACACTCCCCATCCCGTGCATTTATATCCAGACCCCTCCTCCTCGCTCAGATCTATTGCATCCCCTCAAATCCTCCATTCATTGGCCTTCTTTGTCTTAGCACTTTTCAAGGGGGGAACAAGGGACTCACTGTCTGTGTGTGCGGAGTATGTACACCACCTGCAGAATAAGACTGATGAGGTCTGTTAACTTTGGTCCCCATATACTTCTGTTAACATGTTCATAGAATATAATTAGGATTAATATTCATGATGATATCTTTGACCTAGCTTATTTGTGATTTTTAAAAAATTTAAAAAACTGATTAATTTTTTTAAAAAATTTAAATCGATTTTTATCAAACCTGGTCCACAGGTGTTCTCGCTCTCTCTGGACTAGCAATGGGGTGAATGGCTCTGCCCTGCTTGGGCAACTTGCTCAAACTGCTGCTCTTGGGGTGAGGCAGTTGCACCCCCAGATTGATTGAGCATAACAAAATAATTGTATAGATCTGGCCTGGTTCTTTTTAGGGTGGGTGGGTGGTGAGGGCTTTGGCAGGAAAGGTAAACAAAAGAATTTCCTCCCTTGGCTGCTCTGGGTTGATCTGAATAATTCCACTATTGGGTTTTCCTGTTGTTTTGGAGAGCCAGGAAGGAAACTTTCTTTTATAGCTGCTTCCCTCACAAACACAAAATAATCGTATATAGATTTAACTAAGAGTTTATTCAGAAATGCCTCAATTTTCTCCTTCTCCTTTCCCATCCTTTCCTTTCTGACTTGACCCCCTACACTCTCTACAGGATCCCCACTGAGGCAAACTTCTAAACAAAACATAAAAGATACTGGATCTAATAAACACCTCCTTCCCCTTCATAACAACCGGAACTGAATTGATTTAAAATTCAGTGACAGTCTTGAAGTCTTTTAGGTGATCTCCTGTCACGCACACTTCTTCTAATTCTTGGGTTCTTGGCAGGGTGGATTTGATTTAAATCACTAGCAGGGTGGATAAAAATAAAAAAAAATCCGATTTAAATAAAAAAAATCCAATTTAAATTTAAAAAATCCAATTTTTTGATTTAAATTGGATTTTTTTTATTTTTATCCACCCTGCTAGTGATTTAAATCATGATTTAAATCGTGATTTAAATCAGTTTAATTTAAATCAAATCCACCCTTGTTCTTGGGCACAGGAACTGTTAGTGATGATCTTTTTGGTAAAGAAGATTGTCCATCACTTTCATTGGCAAAACTGACATTTCTTTACAGAGACAGCAAGTTTGTGTTGTCTGTAGTTTCTTAAGGCTTCTGTCAGTTTAGCATTATGCTCCTCAATAGTTTTGCCATACACTAAAATGTCCTCCTGAAAGTAAGTGATTCCATCCATAGTCCCAAAAATTGCATGCATTGAGATACCAAAGCTGCAGAGGCTAACCCAAAGGGCAGCCTTTTTGTACCAAAAAAGACTCTCTGGGATAATGAAGGCTGTGTATTTGTGAGATCTTTTGAGCAGAGGAATTTGATGATAGGCCGAAGTCAAGTCCAAAGTTGTGAACACTGAGTCCTCTTTCTGAGTAAGCAGCATTTCATTGATATTGGGCAATGGATGACAATCCACTACCATGTTAGAGTTCACATCTCTTAAATCTATGCACATTCGAAGTGTACCATTTGATTTCTGTACAAGAACAATAGGAGAGACCCATTCTGATGAATCAACAGGTTCTTTGATGTTAGCATGCTGTAGTCTTAATGCGTTCCTCACTTTGTGTTGGAGCCTAGTTATTAAGCTGTAGTCTTAGTACTTCCTCATTTTGTGTTGTACAGGTATTGTATTTGCCTTCATCTGAATTTTATGTTTGAAATGTATGGCAGTGCCAGGAGTATCCACAACACAAAGTGGAGTGTATTCCTGATCCAAAAAAGAATGTAGATGCCAAAAAAGAAAAAGAAAGAAAAAAAGACCAGTGGGTCATTTCCAATGGGTCAGACGCATTTTGACATATGTCTTCCTCAATGACCCATACCTTCATGAAAACATCACTTTTATAGACTTCTGTAGACAAACAGCCAAATTATATGAAAGTTGTTATGATCCCCACACAATCCCTATCCTTATCACCAAGTGGAAAGAACAAAACAAGCTTACCAACTATCTTAACTCACACATTGGTACACTGTCCCTCCTGTGTATAAGGTTCCCCCCTTTTGCTCTTTAGAAAAGATTTTATAATAGAAAAGTTAAAAAGTGAATTTTCATCAACTTAAAATGTAACCTTCTCTTACCAAGGGCCATAGAATAAGTCACACCTATTCTTTTACATATACTTCCAAGCACTGTTCCCTCTAAGGTGTGCGCATGTCCATGCGCTCGCAGGTTTTTGGATATCCACTCAGTTCATTTTAGATCCCGCTCAGGTTGAATCAAGAAGGCCCCATTCCGAATGAATGTCCGCACACTCTGCCTTGATACTGCCGCCCACAACAAAACTCATTCCACACAGAGATGAAAAAAATTAAGAGGGATCACTGCTCCCAAGGGCTTTCAGCTGTTCCCTGTAAATCAAATCATTACCATTGCTCAAAAGGTTTTGGCTTTTTAAAAAGAACCATATTATGATTTTCATTAAAAGGGGAAAAGCCTATAAAAGTATGTATGTTGGCCTTGGGCTGAAGTAAACCAATACATACATAAAAGTATGAACTACATCATAAGAAACCAATATATATCTACCCAATAAATACAAAATTACAATATTAAAAATACACATGCTGAAAAGAAAATTAAAAAAGGATTAAATAATATCTATATACCTGCCCATCATCACCACATATACAATACACATCAATAGCATTAACAGCCTTGTTACCAGGGTGGATTTGATTTAAATCAAACTGATTTAAATCACGATTTAAATCACTAGCAGGGTGGATAAAAATCAATGATTTTTTTAAAAAAATCAAAAAAATCAGATTTTTTTAAATTTAAATCAGATTTTTTTATTTAAATCAGATTTTTTTGATTTTTTTTTTAAAAATCATTGATTTTTATCCACCCTGCTAGTGATTTAAATCGTGATTTAAATCGTGCTTTAAATCAGTTTGATTTAAATCAAATCCACCCTGCTTGTTACTAAAAAACAGACGTCTCTAAAATTACAGTGGCAAGGAAACTAAGATAGATATAATTCATGTAAAACCTACTACATAGCTGCCATCCTTCATTGAGACCATGGGGCATAACAGAACCAGAATCAGCCATCATCTGTACTTCATGGCCATTAAGTTTAACTTGACAGTGTAGAGAAGCAGGCTCTGATTCTGTCACACTTAAAATGCTGTCAGGAAGTGGTTCACCTGCCGCATCTTTATACAGTGAATCAGTAATGGAGTGGACGGCAGACTTAGCAAGGTGTCCCCTTTTCTTGCACCTGTTGCAAGTTATCTTCCGTGCAGGACAGTGAGCAAAATTAGCTTTGTGGGCAGAATCTCCACATTGGCAGCACAAGAAAGGAAGAGTTACCACTTTCTGGGGCAGTGCCATATGAGAAAATTGGGTTTGGAAGGATTTAGACTGCATAGCCTGGATTTCAGGAATTTGGTATTGGGGTACCAAAGACAACAATCCTGGCACAGTGAAAAACATTTTCCACCCTCTTAGCCATCTCTGTAACTTAGCCAAGATATGTTTCCACTCCAGTAGCAATTTTCCACACAGTTTGAAACAGTTTGTTTTCATAATAATCTAATCCCTGATCAGTTCATCAGTAAAGTTGGCAAACTCACTGGTTATGCTTTAGGTATGCAATGATGTGACATACAGTGGGTATAGGAAAGAATCACCCCCTTTGATAGACCTTAAATTCTGGTTCCCTTACATCCTGAAATGAAAACACAAAGAAAATTCCCTTCACCAGCTGTACTTATCCAATGCAACCTATAACATCCAACTGAAAAACATCACAATTACAGTCCAGAAAAAGTGTCAGAAACAAAAAACAAGAATTACTAAGATTGAAAAAAGATCACCCCCCCGCCCAATGTCAATATTTTGTTGAACCACCTTTTGCTTTAATAACAGCCTTGAGTCTGTTGGGATACTTCTCTATCAACCTTGCACATCTAGACGGAGCAATATTTGCCCACTCCTCCATACAGAACTGTTCAAGTTCGGTCACATTGGATGGAAAATGCATTTAGAACCTTGCTAAGAAATGCTTTATTTGTGGAAGCCCCAAACATTTGCAGAATAAGTGTCCAAAGAATAAAGAACTGGCAGACAAAAGGCAAGCAAAACAAAGCTGCAAAGAGAGTGAGCCATCTGGGAACACAGAGTACAGAACTTACAAGCAATCAGGAACTAAAGCTAATAAGCCAAGGATATACTTTGCAAGAACAGATAAAGTTTTGGAAGCGAAGTCTGAGAAATTGACTCAGGTGCTACAAGCAACCTGATTAAAGAAAGGGAAAGATGATGATGATGATGATGATGATTAATTTATTTTTTATTTATTTTTTACATTTATATCCTGCTCTTCCTCCAAGGAGCCTTGAGTTTCTCTTTCACAACAACCCTGTGAAGTAGGTTAGGCTGAGAGAGAAGTGACTGGCCCAGACTCACCCAGCAAGTTTCATGGCTGAATGGGGATTTGAACTCGGGTCTCCCCGGTCCTAGTCCAGCACTCTAGCCACTACATCACGATTGATTGATTGATTAAGTGCTGTCAAGTCGGTGTTGACTTTTAGCAACCACATAGATTCTCTCCAGGATGATCTGTCTTCAACTTGGCCTTTACGGTTTCTAAGTGGTGCATTCATTGCTATTGTCATTGAGTCCATCCACCTTGCTGCTGGTCTCTCTCTTCTTTTTCCTTCAACTTTCCCCAGCATTATGAACTTCTCAAGGGAGCTGCGTTTCCACATAATGTGTCCAAATTATGATAGTTTGAGCATGGTCATTTGTGCCTCGAGTGAAAATTCTGGATTGATTTGTTCTATGATCCATTTGTTTGTTTTCCTAGCTGTCCACGGTATCCTCAAAAGTCTTCTCCAGCACCAAAGTTCAAAAGCATCAATGCTTTTCCTATCTTGCTTCTTCAAAGTCCAGCCTTTGTATCCGTATAGTGTGACGGGGAAAATCTTTGTAGGTATAGACATGTAATGGCATCTAAATATCCTTTCCAAGGCCTTCATTGCAACCCTACCAAGTGCTAGTCTGCGGCGTATTTCTTGACTGCTGGGTCCTTTACTGTTGACAGTCCATCCTAAAAGGCAGAAGCTATCCACCACTTCAGTGTCCATTATCAATTCTGACCCTGGTTGCTGTATTCGTTGTCATTAGTTTAGTCTTCTTTACGTTTAGTCTTCTTTACATTTAGTCGTAGTCCCATTTTTTCACTGTGCTCCTTGACTTTCATTACTTGAGCTTACTGCATTCTCAGCTATCAGAGTAGTGTCATCAGCATAGCACATATTATTGATGTTTCTTTCTCCAACCTGAAAACCACACTCAGCTTCTTCCAGTCCAGTTTCTCTCAGTATATGTTCAGCATATAAGTTGAATAAATAAGGAGAAAGTATACAGCCTTGTCTTACTCATTTGCCGATCTGGAACCAGTCTGTTTCACCATGTTCCATCTGGACTGTGGCTTCCTGTCCTGTGTATAGGTTTCTCATGAGAACATTGAGATGTTCTAGGACACCCATTTTCCTAATGACATTCCAAAACTTGGCATGGTCGATGCAATTGAAGGCTTTTGTGTAGTGGTTAGAGTGCTGGACTAGGACTGGGGAGACCCGAGTTCAAATCCCCATTCAGCCATGAAACTAGCTGGGTGACTCTGGGCCAGTCACTTCTCTCTCAGCCTAACCTACTTCACAGCGTTGTTGTGAAAGAGAAACTCAAGTATGTAGTATACCACTCTGGGCTCCTTGGAGGAAGAGCAGGATATAAATGTAAAAATAATAATAACAACAACAACGTTGACTTCTTTTTGGTATTCTTTGGCTTTCTCAATTACCCAGCGTGCATCAGCAATGATGTCTCTTGTTCTTTGGCCTTTTCTGAAACCAGCTTGAACACCTGGCATTTCCCTTTCCATGTAGGGATCTAATCCCTGATCTAATTAGATCCTGAGCATTATGTTGCTAGCATGTGAAATTAAGGATATTGTGTGATTGTTTGCACAGTCTGTTAAGTCTCCTTCCTGTGGTATGGGTATGTAGACTGACCTCTTCCAATCTGTTGACCACTGTGGTGTTGTCCAAATTTGCTGGCATAGTTTGGTTAGAACCTTGACTGATTCTTCTTCTGTTGCCTGCCATATTTCTGTAGCTATTCCATCAATTCCTGTAGCCTTCAGACTTGGTAATGATTGGAGTGCTGATCTAATTTCATCTTCCCATACTAGAGGTTTTTGCAAGTAGGGAATATCTTCTCTAGAGTACCTTGGATGTTGATCTCTTTGCTGTACAGATTTTACTTCCATCTCTGTTTGATCTTCTCTGAATCAGTTATTATCTGTCCTTTAGCATCCCTTAACATACCAATTTGAGGTTGGAACCTCTTTCTGAGTTCAGAGATCTTTTGGAAGACTTTCCTTGTTTTTCCATGTCTATTTCCATCCTCAGAGTCTTTACAGATGTCGTCGTAGTACTTGCTCTTTGTCTCTTCTAACAACTTTCTGAAATTCTCTATTAAGTTCTTTCCTGAGGTCTTTATCTTTCTTGACTTTGGCTTCTCTCCTCTTCTTGGCAATTTCCACCGTCTTTTCTGACATCCATTTTTCTTTCTTCTGTTTCTTGGTCTTTGGCAGTCTCTTTTCACATTGTCCTCAACAGCTTCTTTGATGTCATTCTACAGTTCCTCTAGTTCCCTATCAATGAGGTTCTGAACTTCAAAGCGGATCCTGATGTTCTCCTTGAAAACGGTGGGTACATTCTCAAGATCATATTGTGGAAGCTGGATAGTTTTGTTTTTCCGCTTTAGCCTGACTTGAAACTTGCACGTGAGCTGATAGAAGGTTTGGCCGGAATTCATATCTGTGGTATGATAAGAGCAAAGTACATAAAGACTTTCTTAATCACTATGTAATAAGGAGTCTAATGGGAGTATGGGTAAAATATTAAAAAATGGCTGGAATGTAAAACTCCATTATGGGTATCCCCAAGCAATCGGTTACTGTCAAAGGTTCCTGATTTTATATATTTGATGACATTTTAGACTTTGTTTCCGTTATTGTTTTCTCTTTTTACTGTGTATATTCTGTGTATATTGATGTTTGATCTAAGATCGTAAATAAACAACAACATCATTCTGGTATCCCCGATTGAAGCTTTGGCACATAAAGAGACAAATATGCAAGCTGAATGAGGTACCTATAGAGATTTGTTATGTTTTCAAGAGGAGGGCTGTAAATTAAAAAAAATGAAACCAAGTACAAAATCTGGTTAGTAACTGGTTTCAGTATCATTAGTTAAATGAAATTTATAAGAAGGATCTTAAAGTTGGATTTGAGGATCAAATGTCGAGATTCAAGAAAGAGTTGTGTGAAAATGATGAAAAATTAGTCTTTAAGATGTATAAGTTGTTGCTTTTGGAGGAGACAAGAGATGAAGTGGTTAAAACGACTATGATAAAATGGGCTCAAGATGTGGGTCATAATATAGATATGGCTGCTTGGGGAAAATTATGGAAAACTGATTTAAAGTTCACTGCATGTTATATTTTAAAAGAAAAATATTATAAGATGATGTATAGGTGGTATTTGACACCAAAATAATTAGCATTAATGTATAAAAATGATTCAAACAAATGTTGGAAATGTGGACAATGTGAAGGAATTGTCTTTTTTCCATATGTGGTGATCATGCGGGAAGGCAAAGGCCTTTTGGGATATGATATATAATGAGTTGAAGAAAATCTTTAAAGAGACATTTCCTAAGAGGCCAGAATCCTTCCTGCTGGGAATAACTCAAGGAGAGTTCTCCAGAAGAAATTTAACACTTTTTATGTATGCAACCACAGTGGCTAGAATAGTATATGTGCAGAAATGGAAAGACAATAAAAAGCCCTCAAAAGAAGACTGGTTGATAAAAATTTTGGAATATGCTGAGATGGCAAAACTTACAGCATTTATAAGGGATGAAAATTTGGAATGTTTCAAAGAAGATTGGGAACCATTTTACTTTACTTAAAGAACTACCGTATTTTATGGACTATAAGACTCACTTTTTTCCTCAAAAAATATCCGCCAAAATTCAGGAGCGTCTTATATGTTTTAACAGTTTAATATGTTAAAACTCTGAAAAAGTGGATTAAAATTAAGGTGCGTCTTATAGTCCGTAGCGTCTTATAGTCCGTAAAATACGGTATTTTTCTAATATGGACCTTTCAGCAGGATTTGAAATATAGTAATAACAGCAGGTTGGGTTGGGTAAAATCGAGTAGCAATGTGGAGTATGTATGTTTTGAATTATTATAGCAATGGTTTATATGTATAGTTAACATGAACCACGCAGACAGGTAAGCAGGAAGTTAATATTTACTTAACCAAATAAATGAATGTAGTTGGATTGTGAAGCTAGTGTAAAAGCCAATAAAATTTTAAAATGTGGGAACCTGCACATGAGCAGTTCATGATCTGTTCCACAATTGGGCCCTGGCCACATTTCTGCTGTTATATCTGAGCTCTTCCACTCCTTGCACCAATAATGTAATCAATTTGATTTCTGTGTACTCCATCTGATGAGATCCATGTGTATAGGTGCCGCTTTCGTTGTTTGAAGAATGTGTTAGCAATGAAGAGTAGGGATGTGCAAATTGATTTGGGTACAAATCGATTTGTACCCAAATCTGGTTGATTTGAGTGATTTGGAGACAAAACAAATCACCCCTGTGGTCCGTTGGCTAGATTCGGGTCCAAATCGAATCACACATGATTCAATTTGATTGATTTGAGATTCGGATCACTCCTATTAATTCCCCCAGATTCCCAGCTTTCATTTAAAAAATAATAATAAAGCTAAGCTCTAGCCCTTGTAGAAGTGGAGTTATGGAACAAAATGTGTGGTCACTATTTTTCAAGTGTTTGGATTCTTTGGTGTATAACTTTCCCTCAGTGAATCCCAATAAGTATGCATTACGCACCAAAGTGTCTAAACACCTCAAAAATTACTAAAATATAAACTGAGTACCCAGTGGCTTGTGGGTTGCAGGGTAGTTGGAACATGGGATGCCACTAATTTCCCACCCCCTCTTGCAAAGCAGTGGGGTCAAAATGAACAAAAGAAATGAAGGTATGTAATGAAGACACCAACGAATCTAAACACTTAAAAAATACTTAAAAAATAAACTGAGTACCCCAGTGTGTGTGTGTGTGTGTGTGTGTGTAGGGGGGGAGTGTAGTAGACACATGGCGGTTAACAGTTGGCACTGTCCAGTGATAGTCAAAATGAACAGAAGAAACGAATCCTCATAGGGATTCATTATGAGGAAAAGTTATTAGACACCAAAGAATCCAAACACTACAATATTCCAAAAAAGTAAACTGAGTACCCCACTGCATTGCAGGTGTGTGTGCGGAGGTGTAGTTGGCACTGTCCAGTGACAGTCAAAATAAACATCAGAAATGAAGGTGTGCAATGTGGACTCCACTTCTACAAGAAGTGGACTCCACTTCTACAAGGGCTAGAGCTTAGCTCTTTTCTTTTTTTCTTTTTAAAGGAAAGTTGAGGATTCTTTTTAGGGTTAGGATATGGCAACTTCGAATCTCCATTGTTTCCTATGGCAGAAATGTTCAAAATCAGTAAAAACTAAAAAAAAATCATTAAAAATCAAGCAACCAAGTATCTCACTGCCTTGAAATTTGGGTGGTAGGTGGCACACATGGGGACCTACCCACCACCCAACTTGGTGCCCCTAGGACCTCGTTAGGTAGCCCAAATCCAAATCAAATAAAAGCAAATACAAATCGAATCTGGGGTGATTTGGAGGGGGTAGATTTGGATACAAAACAAATCAGGTGTGATTTGTTTTGGGCACAAATTGAATAAAAAAAATCAATTTGTGCACATCCCTAATGAAGAGATCATTGGCTTGGCAGAAACTAAGAAGTCATCCTCCTACTTCATTTCTGTTTCCTAGGCCATACAGTCCAACTGTGTTTTCCTCCTTACCATTTCCAACTTTGGCATTCCAGTCTCCAACCACCAGCAGCACATCTTGCTTGCATATTCTGTCAATTTCAGACTGAACTAGAGCATAAAACTCATCAACTTCCTTTTCTTCTTCATCAGTCGTTGAGGCATAGACTTGAAGAACTGTCATGTTAAAGGGTTGTCCACAAAATCTAATTGATATTAGTTGGTCACTGACTGCATTGTACCCAAGTACTGTCATTGCTATATCCTTCCTGACTATGAAAGCAACACTGTTCCTTCTTTGTTTTTCGTGTCCTGAGTAGTAAACAGTATGTTTTTCTGTCTGAAAGTGTCCCATTACAGTCCATTTTAATTCACTGATGCCCAAGATGCCAATCTGTAGTCGATTCATTTCATCTTTCACTGTGTCGAGCTTTCCCATATTCATGCTTCTTACGTTCCATGTTCCCATTGTAATTCTGTCTTTGCAGCTTTGGATTTTATTTTCCCGCATGGCAACATCAGCTGCTAGATGTCCAAAAGGCTTTACTCTAACCACATCATAAACACCATTAGTACTCTGAGAGATCCTCAGCTCTTTCTCAGTAGCATATTGGGTACCATCCGACCTGAGGGGCCCATCATCCAGCACTACATCAACAATCATTCTATTTTGTCTATCCATGTGGTTTTCTTGTTAAAACACACGAGTGGTTTACCATTGCCTTCTCCCATGAAGTATGAAATGATGCCTTTGTCATTGTCACTGAAGTGATCGTCTACCTCCAGCATCTTCCTGTATTGCTGTTGCCCAATATAGGTGCCTTCTTGCTTTAGCTGGGCAGCTGGGATGACCTTCGCGCTTTGGGCAACCCAGAGGCTTAACTAGGGAAAACGGCGCCCAGGGCAAGCACTGAAATTCCCCCCCCCCCCCAACATACATCTGACTAACACACGTTTCAGAAATCGTCCTTACTGCATGAAAACCGCAGCTCCGCAGCACTCGGACAGGTCCATAAATCCACACCTTCACACAAAATACATCCATTTGAACTCCAGAGTCACATAAAACAAAGCTCTCTCCTACACCATGCAGTTAACTCTCCCCAACTCTACACACAACTGCAGAATGGATATTGCAAATAGAACTAAACAAGACAGACAACTCTCTCTCTCTCTCTCTCTCTCTCTCTCTCTCTCTCTCTCACACACACACACACACACACACACACACACACACACACACACACACCCTGTCCAAGGAACAACCCCTGCATTGTTGCTTTGCAAAACTCTCTCTTCTGATTAATACAGCCCCATGTTGACCGTGCAACACTTGCCCTATATTTTTGGCAAGGATCTACTCCTCCCCACTATGAGGGAACCCAGACATCACGTGCATACGAGCATTCAGTACCTGTGAGATGCAGCAGGTAAGGCTAAGACTTTGGGACATGATCCAGCAGGAAGTTCTTAATCCCTCATTTCCATAGGGGTTGTGCAGGAGAACTTCCCCATGTATTATGTCCCTGGTTTCTCAGTGTCACTTGTCAGTGGATCCATATTGCACATTTTTTTAAAAGAGAAACAGAAACACTACAAACATTTTGGGAATTTACTGGCATTATGATTTATTAAACATGTTGCTTACAGCAAAGCTACTTGTCATGAACATAATCTCTCTGATCTGCTTATTACTCTTCATTAGCATTATGTTATGGATACAGCCTGGGAGTGAGAGAGTTCAGGTTAACAGAACATTTCTTAACTCGAGGCAGCCGTCAAACTCCAAAAGTACAAGCACCAGCCCCAATTTTCTATATGTATTTTTTAAAATTCAATGCAAAGAAGAGGGTTTTGGGATGCAGGCAAAATGTATCGCCTTGCATCAGGGCAACTTCTCTCCATCCCAACTCAATCTGTTGAATGTTGAGACTCCCCTTGGACATTCCGTTTTTCCACCAACACCACCCCATCCCCTCTCCTTCGTTTAAAAGGGGAACCAGCAATACCCCTTTGATATTTCACAGTTGGCTTGGCTTGACAGGCAGCAAGGAACACAAGCCACACCGGTGTTGGGGTTTTCCCCACTGGGGACGCTGAGAGAGTGCGGAGAAAGCGGGTGTGACCAGACCAAAGTTGCAAAATACCTTTTCTTTGGGGAAATGCAGTTTGTATAGAGAACTTGCTCATATCTCGGGCAAAGAAGGGGAGAGGGAGAGACTGGAGCGCTGGAAGTTTCTGTGCCTGGGAGGCAGGGAGTCCATGAGGCAGAGTTTGACGACACCGGGCACCTGAAGGAGAGGTGGGGAGGGGGGGAGCCATTTCTCGCCTGAATGTGACGTGTGGAAGCGAAACGAAACTAGCAGAGGACATGACCCCTGCGCCACGGAAGCCGCCGCTTCCCAGTTCCCACCCCCATTCAGAGGGGGATGGGTTGGAGGAGAATCTCATCGAGGGAGCAACATTTGGGGTTTTTACAGAAGCAGGAGTGTGTGTGTGTGTATATTTCTCTCTCTGTCTGAAGCCCTACACTTGCAAACCAGCCAACTGCATCCTAGAAACACTCCCGCCTTCCTCAAACATTGCTCTTTCTCCTTCACCCTCCCTTTAGGCACTGATGAACCTAAACATTTCCCTCTAAACTCAGAAACACTCCTAAGTCACGGAGGCCCGGTGCCTCCCCGCTGCTTCCGGTAGGAATTGCCAAAACTCAACAAGCCAGACCCCGAGCAGGTTCAGCATCCGAACTCCGGATCGCAGCGCGCCCTCATTTGAACTCTTCCGCTGCCTGCCTCGTTCGCCTCCAATCCCTGCCGGAGCCTCCCCCAGTCCCTTGATCGCGGCCTCGCAGGGAGCCGCCGAGCAGAGCGCGGTGGTAGCAGCAGCAAAGCGGAGGGCTGAGAAGAAGCGGCTTGCCAGAGAGCCCTTGCAGGGTGGCGGGGCCGCTTGACCCAGGCGGGCACGTGGCGTCCAGCCTGCCTGCCTCTCTGCCACGGGGGGTACTCCTATTCCCCAGGGCGGGAGGGAGGGTAAGAGGGTGCAGAGCGGTGGCAGCCGCTTGGATGGAGGTGAGGAGGGAGGGATTTGCTGGATCTCGCCAGGAGTTGTTGGTGTCGAGCAGGCGCGTAGTAGAGCCTCCCTACCTCTCCCTCCGTTTATCTTTTTGGCGGATCCACACGCAGGGACCTTCTCCCTTGAATACGCGGAGTCTGGCGCTCCAGCGCCAGACAGGACCTCTCGCCGTTGCCTCTTCTCTTCTCCATGAGTCCGTGCCAGGAAGATCCACCCGCTCTTTTTCCCCACCCTCGGTCCTCACTCTTGCTTCCTCCTCCTCGCCCCATGTAGGGAGGGCGGCCCGGGACTTCCGCCGCCGCCTCCTCCTCCTCCTCCTTTCCCCTCCGCTGGGCTGCCAGGAGGCTGGGTACTTTTCTGAGGTGTGAATTCTCATTCTATCATAGCAAATGAGATATTTTTCAATTAAACAACTCTCATGACCCCACTTTCACTTTTTCACACTTTCCTTTACTATGAATAATATGAGGAAGTAATCAATTTAGCACACTTCACCTTATGAAGACAAACCTCATACAAATAAATTCACCATAATTCACCCCTCTGCCCAATCACTCTTAAATTGGGGACGGGTGGTAGCCTCCACCCATTAGGCACTATCTACTAGCCCACCCCACTCCTTTGGGGCAGATCCACTTTCTGCCCCCAATCTGCCCCAAAGACACCCAAACTTCAAAAATTCTCAAAAAATCAGCCCTCTGCCCAATCCTCCTGAAATTGGGGTGGTAGCCTCCACCCATTAGGCACTACTACCCCACCCCACTATTTTGGGGCAGATCCACTTTCTGCCCCCAAACTGCCCCAAAGTCACTAAAACTTCAAAAATTCTCAAAAAATCAGCCCTTTGTCCAAACCCCCTGAAATTGGGGTGGTAGCCTCCACCCATTAGGCACTACCACCCCACCCCACTATTCTGCCCCAGCCCCCACTTTCTGCCCCAATATGCCCCAAAGACATGAAATTTTCAGAAATTTACCAAAAATCAGCCCTTTGCCCAATCCCCCTGAAATTGGGGTGGTAGCCTGCACCCATTAGGCACTACCTCCCCACCCCACTACTTTTGCCCAGCTCCCATGCTATGCCCCCGAACTGCCCCAAAGTCACTAAAACTTCAAAAATTCTCAAAAAATCAGCCCTTTGTCCAAACCCCCTGAAATTGGGGTGGTAGCCTCCACCCATTAGGCACTACCACCCCACCCCACTATTCTGCCCCAGCCCCCACTTTCTGCCCCAATATGCCCCAAAGACATGAAATTTTCAGAAATTTACCAAAAATCAGCCCTTTGCCCAATCCCCCTGAAATTGGGGTGGTAGCCTGCACCCATTAGGCACTACCTCCCCACCCCACTACTTTTGCCCAGCTCCCATGCTATGCCCCCGAACTGCCCCAAAGTCACTAAAACTTTAAAAAATTGCCAAAAATCAACCGTGAACCAAATCACCCGAATTTTTCATGCCCGAAATTCGGGTGATTCGGCTCGTGCCCGAAAAATATCGGGGGACATCGGGGGTGATTCGGTTCGGCCCCGAATCACCCGAAATTGTTCGTTTCGGGCACAGATAGTTCTGTGCCCGAAATTTTTTTGCACATCCCTACAAAAGATTCCTAATGGAGGAGGGCATTGAACACCAAGAGACTGTTCCTTATCCTCCAGAGCAAATGGAGTGGCAGAAAGAAAGAACCAGCCTCTTATGGAAATGACAAGATGCATATTTGTAGATGCTGGTTTGGCTACTAAATTTTGGGGAGAGGCAGTGATGACTGCTACTTACCTGCAAAACAGATTGCCAACAAAGGCCACAGGAACAATGTTATATGAGTTATAGCATGGCAACAAGCCCACTTTGAGTCATATAAGAGTGTTTGGATTTAAAGCATACTCCCATATACCAAAAGCCAAAAGGACCAAATTCAACTGTAGATATGAAGAAGGAATACTTGTTGGCTATTCCATAGGATGTAAAGGATATAAGATTTTAGATCTTGCCACAGAAACAATTAAAATATGCAATGTAGCATACTTCAGTGAAAATGAAAAACCAGCCATTATTGAGCTGCCAAACTTAGAGCCCAATTTTCAGTTGGAGAAAAAGTCAAGGCAATGTGACCAAGAGGAAGGATCCACTGTAAGTTTTACACCTGGCAGTGATTCAGCAAAAGAGGGTGTTGATGATGAACAAAGGGTGTGGCATTCAACACGACAAAATAAAGGAGTTCCGCCTAAGAAATATTCCTACATTGCAAAGGGAGAAAGGTTTCAAGAACTAAGCACATGGAAAAAAACTGATAGCAACTGAAGCACAAAACTAGAAGGAAGCTGCAAAAGAAGAGATAGAATCATTGCACAAAAATAACACATGGACACTCACAGAGCTACCTGAGGGAAGAAAGACTGTGGGGTGCAAGTGGATTTTTAAAATTAAGCAAAATGCAGAAGGTGTTACAAATCGAGACTGGGGGCAAAGGGATTCTTGCAAATATCCACCCCTAGCACAGTATCTCCAGTGACTGTTGCTGGTGTCTTATCTATCTGTTTCTTTTTAGATTGTGAGCCCTTTAGTCCATCTTATTTATTTATTTCTCTGTGTAAACTGCCCTGAGCCATTTTTGGAAGGGCAGTATAGAAATCAAATAAATAAATAAAAATATAGGGGGAAGATTATAATGAGACGTTTGCTCCTGTTGTAAAACACACCTGAGTAAGGACTGAGTAAGGAATGTAAACATATAGAAAGTGCTACCATATTTCAGAAGTGGCGGCTACTTAAAATTGTATAGTTTATCTTACAAACTGTACCAGGTTGTTGTGTACATGCTAATGGTGTCTTCTCTACATCTTTGGAATTTTTATGCCAAGTCGAGTATGTGGTAAAGAATTCTGCATTGTGAGAATCCTGAAGCGTTTCTCTAAAAACTAGTTTCTGGTTTTCAGTGGATAAAAGCTTGTATACACTTCTTCAGCAGTGTCTGGGAAATCTCAGAAGCCAAAAGGTCATTCCAGTGCTTATGGGATCAGTTGCTGTCTGTTCCCTATGACTTAAAAATCAATCGCTGTATAAAATACTGTAATCATCATTACAAATAAAGTACAGTTACAAACATCAGTACAATTTAGCTGGAGCAGCAGCAGAATAAAACAAAATGACATAAAGAGGATCAGTTCCACAGAACAAGAAACACAAAGCACATGAAGCAATACTGTTAGTTTTAAAGTAGTGTTTACCATATAGCTTGAATGCATTTTAAGACAAGCGGTCAAAGTTAACATCTGTTTAGAAACTCATCCAGAAATCCTTGTCCTAGATAGATCAACCACTAGAAGTTGTGATTCCCACCTCCACCCTGCCATTTCACATTTTATTAGAAACATCAAAATACTGATATATTGAATAGCCATCTTCTTTCACCACTTATAAAAACAGCTGGGGACCTAGTGTCACGGCAGTTATTTATTTTGCTCAGCAGAACTCAAGTTGTCCATTCAACCAACCCTAATTAGAAACATCTGGGAAACAGATACTATTGGGAAACGCCATGTCGGGTACACAAAGATGTTTAAAAATTATCTGTTCATATTCTTCACTTTATGATGGAACTCCAATGAAATGGGTGAGGAAAGATGGGCATGGTTTGTGAAACGAGGAAATCCTTGCTTTATATGTAATTAGCTTTAAGTACCAGGCGTTGCTCAGGCTTATGCTGCGAGCAACTGTGTTAATGCATCCATATCCATTCTGTGGATATACTGGTTGTATATCTATCTTATCTGTCTGTGTGCAGTGGTTGTCGGCATTCCCGGGTACCATGTGTTACGTGTAGGGTCCTAGAAAGTCACTGCGCCAAATTTGGTGCCAATAGTTCTAAGGGTTGTGGGAATGTATAGGGAACAGGCAGACAAACTGACATTGTGTGTGTGTGTGTGTGTGTGTGTGTGTGTGTTTGTGTGAATTGAGTACGATGGATTATTACCTCAAAGGAAAGGTTTATTTCAGATTAAAATACTGAATTTATCAATCAATTTCGTGGGATGGCCTTTGGCTCTAGTGTTATGAGAGAGGGGGGGAAATTTCTCTCTATCCACTGTCTCCACACCATGCATAATTTTATTAAGCTCTATCATGTCTCCCCTCAGTCATCTGTTTTTCTAAACTAAAAAAACGCAGGTGTTGTAGCCTGGTCTCATAAGCAAGGAGCTCTAGGCCCTGATGATCTTGGTTGCTCTCTTCTGCACTTCTCCAATTCTATGTCCTTTATGAGGTATAGTGACCAGAACTGTACAAAGTATCCAAATGTAGCTACAACATAGTTCTGTATAAGGGCATTATACTATTAGCAGTTTTATTTTGAATCCCCTTCCTAAAGTTTCGAAGCCACAGATTGTTGACACTTTCAATGAGCTGCCCACCATGACCCCAAGAGCCTTCTCCTGGTCAGTAACCAACTGCTCAGATTCCATCAGCGTATATGTGAAGTTGGGGTGTTTTGCCCCAATATGCATCACTTTACTTGCTAACATTGCACCACATTTGCCATTTTGATGCCCATTGCCCAGTTTGGAGAGATCCTTTGGGGGCTCCTCCCAATCTGTTTTGGATTTCACTACCCTAAATAGTTTAGTATCATCTGCAAATTTGGTCACCTCACTGCTTACCCCAGCTTTTTTATCACTTATGAATAAATTAAAAAGCACTGTTTCTAGTACAGATCTCTGGAGGACCCCACTTCTTACTTCCATCCATTCAGAGAACTGTCCATTTATTCCTACCCTCTGTTTCCTGTCCTTCAACCCGTTACCAATCCACACATGAACCTGTCCCCTTATCCCATGACTGCCAAGTTTTCTCAAGAGTCTTTGATAAGGAACTTTGTTGAACATTT
This sequence comes from Hemicordylus capensis, assembly GCF_027244095.1. Lineage (NCBI taxonomy): Eukaryota > Metazoa > Chordata > Lepidosauria > Squamata > Cordylidae > Hemicordylus > Hemicordylus capensis. The sequence goes on along the minus strand of NC_069657.1, from coordinate 242,938,454 downwards.
TTTGAAATTCCAAGTATAATATGTCCACCTTTGTCCACATGCCTGTTGACACTCTCAAAGAACTCCAAAAGGTTGGTGAGGCAAGATTTATTTTTGCAGAAGCCGTGCTGGTTCTCCTTCAGGAGGGCCTGTTCTTCTATGTGCTTAACAATTGTATCTTTTGTGAATGTTTTCCATCAATTTGACTGGAACAGACATTAAGCTAACCGGCCTGTAATATCCTGGACCCCCCTGGATCCCTTTTGAAAATAGGTGTTATATTACTACTTTCCAGTCCTCATAGTAAAATGAGGGATTCTCCTATGAGGAACCCTGAGTTTATTGGAGATTGGATTTAGTGGGTCAATTTATTTGTGGTAGATGCTCTATGTGCAAGCGTTGTGTACCATGTGATGCCTTAAGGTCACAACATACATCAGGGAATATATATTACAACAGTTTTTCACATGTCAGTCAAAGGGGGTAGTATATACCATTAAATGTCCATGGAAAATGCAGGCTCCTCTATTTAAACACTTAACGGAACAGAATCATACAGTGGAAGATATACAGTTCTGGTGTATAGGAAGTTATTGTTGAACTGGTTTGTATTTTTGTGCTCAAAACATGGACACCCTTTGATCTTAATGAAGAAACAAACTGGATGGCAGGACAATAGAGCATGGTGGTATTTGTCATTCAAACATGCTGTATAAAGTTGATATGCTGGGAGATTGTCTAGGATAATAATTGCTCCTTCTTCTCCATATATGATCTATAGAAGTTGGCTACTAACTTATTTGAAGGATTGGGGCCCTATTTGGGCTGGATAATTGACTCTAATCATGCAAATAATGAAAACATCTGGTACCAGTCTATTTGAACCAATATTAGTTGGAGGAAGAGAACAGACCTGAAAAGAGCAGGATGAATGACTATGAGTAAATGAAGAGATACATATTAAATGAGTAAATGAAGAGATACAGCATTAGATATCGGAAATGCATAATTTATACAGGGTGGGGGATACACCTAAGAAATTTCAACTTTGAGTTTGTTTTGAATTTTATTGGTAATCTGGGAATATATAGTGAGACTTTTAGATAAAGGAGGAGTAGTCATATGGGAAGGTAGTGATTATACAAGAGGTGTGGCATGATTGGTATTGCATAGTTGTGGATAAACAGACATATTTATATAAAGAAGGATATTTATGTTATACATATTTATATGTCTTTCTAAAGGTATGTAAATAAGGAGATCTGGCTATGTTTTCTAAACATATTGTTTTAACAAATTGATGTATCAAAGCATTTATGGTAATGGTTGTCATACAGAACCCAAATTACACAGCTTGATTGGATTTAACTATATGTAATCTGCAATGAATTATATTTTGGACCGTTGTTATTTGCCACTGATGAAGACGTACAGTTGAAATGCATCTGGCATTTCAGATATCCTCATGGAGATTCATAAATGATTTTATATGGTACTCCCCTGGAAAAGGATATTGACTTTGTCTGAAGAACAGAACTTTATGATAATTGGTGGAGTGATGACTTGGAGTGATATTGGACTTTTACACATACTCCCAGGAAGGCGCTTTGATTTTTTTTTTTACACACTCCAACTGAAAAAGATATTTATTTATTTTATCTGAGTACTATGTTTTATCATATTAAGTTGTGATTTGATACATCATGAAGAATTTCTCTTTTTAAAAACTTACTTGACGAGCTACATTGGTCACTTGGGAAGGACATATTTATATGGATCTCCACTCTATCTTTTTAGTCTTATAAGAAGTTTCAAAGTAAAGTTTTTTTAAAAAAATACTGTTGTAGTTTGTACATTGAGCTATGTGGGTATTTTGATACTTCTGGGGTTCATTGTTTTGTTTGGTGCCTACTTCCCTTAACATTATTGTGAAAACCCAAGAACTGGTCTGGGAAGGAGAGCTGCTCTCATGGTAGCAAGCATGGCTTGTCCCTTTTGCTAAGCAGGGGCTGCCAGTTTTCATTTAAATGAGCGACTACATGTGAGACTGTAACAAAAACAACAAACATTTATATACCGCTTTTCAACAAGTTTCCAAAGTGGTTTACATAGAGAAATAATAAGGATGGATCCCTGTCCCCAAAGGGCTCACAATCGAAAAGAAATGTAGGATAGACTCAGTAACAGTCACTGAAGGGGTAGTGTGCTGAGGATGGATAGGGCCAGTTACTCTCCGCCTGCTAAATAAAGAGAATCACCACGTTTAAAAGGTGCCTCTTTGCCCAGTTAGCAGGGGTAAGATATTCTCGTTAGGCAATGAGGCCATAGCTCAGTGGTAGAGCCAGAGGTATAGCTATAATTGAGCAAATGGGTTCAAAGAACCCGATCTCCCCCCCACCCAGCTCCACCCCTGCCTATTTTTTTTCATTATCTCTCTCACTCCAAGGGAGAGGGGCAAACATGGGCCCCCTCCCCGCTAGCTACGCCCCTGGGTACAGCATCTGCGTTGTATGCAGAAGGCCCCAAGTTCAATCCCTGGAAGCTTCTCCAGGTAGAGCTGAAAAGATTCCTGCCTGAAACCTGAGAAAGCTGCTGTCAATCAGTGTAGATCAGGGCTGCACAACTTTGGCTCTCCTGCTTATGTTGGATCACAACTCACACTATCCCTGATTATTTACCACTGTGGCTGAGGATTATTGTTGCAAGCCTCTTCCTATCTCGGCTTGCAACAAACCACTTGTATCTGTGCAAGTTTGGCAGTGTGAGAGCTGTGTATCCCCGAAAGCATTCCAACAAGCTATGATGCTGGGTATAAGTCTTGATAGGGGACTCAATGATGCTTACTGCAGGGAAAATTTGTAAAAGTAAATGTATAGGTTATTCTAACCCAATAACCTGACAAAAGCTCCATCATCCCTTGCCAGACGCCTGTCTGGTCTTTCTTAAGACCCCTCAGTAAAAGCAAGTTCTTAATTTCTCTTGGCAGCTTATTCCATGGTTAAACTATCCTTATTGTTAAAAAGGAGGCGATCCCTTAATGTTTACTTGAATTTACCTTGCTATAACTGCAACCCTTTGCATAAATGAACCACTGGGAATTTTCAGTCAGTGATGCGTTTCCAAGGAGCATTTCCAGACAGGGCTTTTAGCTCGGAATGGAGATCGGCCGGATTTACACCAAAGTCTGTGTGAGATACTGGGGAGCATTTCCCACATGATTTGGGGTTTTCATTGTGCGTTAGAGCCTAACCCAATGTAGGTCTGGGGTTTTTAAAAAAAAATTCACTTTTTGCATAGGTTTTTTTGGGCAAATTCAAACTCACAGTTAAGCCTGCTGTCTGGAAATGCTCCAGTCAAGCTTTTTAATGTGGGCATCTTTCTTGATGAGTATAACTAAGCTCTCATGAAATACTGTTTCTAAAAGAAACAGTTCCAATAAATATGACACAGTATTTCTGTTTGTGTGTGGGTTTGCAGTAGGGGCTGACTGGGAATTCAGTTAAACTTGTTAGCTGACCAGGTTTTGTTCTTCTGTTCCTCTATTTTCATGGCTATTGTTTATTTGGAAATAGTTGAGGATTTTTAGTTTCCACAAAAACCAGGAAAATGATGGCCAGATGTTTTTTGTTGACTTCATGTGATCTGCTAAAATAAAAATAATACCATTCATTTTATTTGCCCATGTGAATTTGCCAGGGTCCTTCCTTTCTCCTCACAGACTCTATTCTTGGCCTTGCCGCTGACACTCATCTGAATGGCTGCACTAGAGACAGCCTTTTCAGTAGCGGCCCCAATCTTTGGAATACCCACACAGAGGCGCTTCACCAATCTCCCCTTTAAAAAGAGGGGTTTTTGGTTTTTTTAAAGAGCTTGACAATCTTCATCTTCTGAGAAGCATTTTAAATCTGGTTTTAATAAGTTTCCAAGTTTAAACAATTTTATTCTTGGTGTTGTGACTTTTAATTGTGTTAAATGTTTTGTTGCTGTTAAAATTTGTCGTGTTGTGTTGCTTCTCTTGTAAGCAGTAGCATTCTTTGGGCTGATCCTCTGCTGGGGGTGGCCTAGATGTCTGCACCCCCCCGCCCCGTGGCAGTGGCACCAGCCTGTGTTGTGCCTCCGCAACCGGCAGCCGGCCATGTGCACAGTTCCCCAAGACCTGCCCGGGGGGGCCCCTCCAAATGTCCCCCATGGCGGTGGTGCCAGCTCATGCTGCACTGGAGCATCTAATGGGGCAGCCATGTGCCTGGGAGGCCATGTGCTCACCTGGCAAGACCCACTGTGGGCCCCCCGCCAGCCAGCCCTGATCTCTGTCCCACGCAGCGGGGGGCACAGCCGACTCGGTGTGGGCTGCTCTTGCCTCTGTGGCTGCTTCCCACATGCAGCCCAATCTCCCCTAGGCCTGGAGGAGCTGGCTGGGGCAGGTCAGAAGAGCAGCTCTCTGAGCTCCACTCACACATGGCACTGGGCCATTTCAAGCAGCCTGCCTGAGCCACTCAGCAAGAAGACAAACAGTGAGACAAGGCAGGCTGCCTGCAGCAGTCAGTCTGGAGGCAGAGTGGCCAGCACTGTGCACACCCCCTGGCCCCCTTTTTGTTATCCTCCCCTCTTGTATTTTTATGGAATGGCTTGTCACAGGGCTTTTATATCAGGCACAGAAGTAAGATGTAGGGCAGGGTGGGAAGGCTCTCTGTCTCTAATCTGAAGTGCACTGGTCAATCTGTTTTATAATTTTTTAATTTAAAAAACAATTTTTAAAAAGTCCTTTAATTGGCTAGTTTCATGGCAGAAAATTACAAAAAAACTTCTGGAACTGAAGGCCCCCCACGGACATAAATGGGAAGCTGTGTGAAAGCATGGGCCTAGTGGGGTGTGGCAAGGAAGGATGCTTATTTTGCGAGGGGGGGCCCCAGAAACCCATTAGGTCGAGGCTCCAAAATTACCTACGTGCATCTCTGATTGCCTCAAGCAGCAATGTCATGGAGAAGTGGAGGAGAAATGTTTTAAATAAATAAAACATTTCTAAGTTGTACTTCTTTGTTGTAAGAAGTACCTGAAGCAAAATACAAAACAGCCATAGAACAACAACAAAAAGATAACAAAGACCAGCCATATAATATTTTTATACAGAACATGTATAAACAACCAGCAACCATAGAGTGAGTTCTTAAGCACAAAGGCAGCTTGAAATATAATACAGGAAAACCCTGGTATCCACAGGGGTTCCGTTCTCTGCTACTACCACGAATAACAGAACCATGGATACCAAGTCATTAAGGCAATGGGACTCAGGAGGTTAGGTTCTTGGTGGCTCTGCAAAGTGTAAAAACGGTGACAAGCGGCCCTAAAAAACAAAAATTGCCCTACCATGCTCTGCAGGTCTCCAGGTGACTGCTGAGCAAGGCTCCCAACAGTCCAAAATTCTAGGTTTTTTTCTGTGAAAAATCAGAAGGTTAAAAGAAAAACAAAACCCAATGAGCCACAAACTGGTTCTTCTCTACAGAATGGCGGCCGGAAATGACCTTGAAGGTCATTTCTGGCCTCCCTGAGCCCATGGATATGTGGAATTAACCCCTTTTTGCCATTTTTTGTGTGTGTATACTGAGGTAGAGTGTCAATTACCCAATTGCGGATCTGCGAAAATGTGGATGCTGGATCCACGAATGGCAAGGTTTTCCTATAGTCTCAGCCTGTCCATATGAAGTTGTCTTGTACTGAGTATTGTCTGCATTAACTGGCAGAGACTCTTCAGGGTTTCAGAGAGGAGTCTTTCCGAGCCCTACCTGGAGTTGCCCTGAGAGTTAAACCTGAGGGATTCTGCATGGAAAGCAAGATGCTCTAGCACTCTTGAACGACTTAAAGCAATATTGTGATGCATGCCTGGAAATAACCTGGCAGTGATAGTGGCTCCTTAAATGGTGGCAGGATATGCTCTCTCTCTAGCCTCTGCTATTTTGCAACCTAGACAGTGTATTTTGAACCAGCTGACGTTTCCAAACAGTCTTCAAAAACAGCCTCACTCTAGTTATTAAACTGAATAACTGCAGTCAGGGCCCATTTCCCAGAGGAGAGCCGTTGCTGTCATACTAGCTCATCACATACGTCACCAGCTGTGGAAGATTTCTGGATATCTTTCTGTAAAATGGTTAGGACTGGACCTTGGGCAGCTGCTTCAAGAGAGTCAGAAGTTAGGACTGGGGGCAGGGGTAGAGCTAGGAGAGAGGGGCCCCGTGTCCCCCCCCATCCCTGGTGGAGGGAGGGAGATAATGAAGAAAAGAGGGAGGGAGGGCGCTGGGGGGCCTGGGTTCTTTGAACGCATCCGCTTAGTTACAGCCACACTGGGGGCAAGCTAGGAGGCAAGTCTGAAGCCAGAAGTTACAGTTAGGAACTCACCAGAGCCAAGGAGACCTTGTTGCTCAGGCAAGACCTAGCCAAACAAGACGTCCTCTGTTCAGAGGGATCCAAATGCCTGCTGAGGTGGGCAGGACCAGTCCAGAGCCAGAGAGCCCTTCAGTCCTCGAAGAATCCTGGTCTGCTGCAGTGCTGGCAGCTTACTATAGGGGGCAGTCACTCACAGCACTAAGGCTCGTGGCACCAGCCCAGGCAATTCCTGGTAGCAGTACACCAAAGCTATGGACCCGATCCTTCAGGGGGAGTGCAAACTGCATTCAGAACACCCAGTTTCCTAATCATCTGTATCTACAGCCAACAGTACCATGACTTCATCTTAAATGGTCTTCGTTTTTTATTGCTGCTCATCCAGCCCATTATTGAGTCCAGACGACCGTACAGGATATCCACACCAATGCTGGCCTGTACGTATAGGTGTCCTAAGTGGTCAACTATAGCACCAAGTTTTAAGTGCCGCCACACTGACACCCCATGATGGAGGCCGTGGAGGACTGTGAGCAAGAGATGAGCGAAGGCCATGCCTCATCCTCATCTGGTTGGGAGTGCCCTTACAGAAGAGTTGCTGCTCTGGCTTTGGTGAGCCACTGAGGAAAGGCCCCAGGCCCAAGGGGCAGTTGATGCGAAAGCCACCCCCCACCAGACTCCTTCACTATGGTGGCAGTGGAGGCGGCGGCAGAGGAGACCGGGGAGAAGGCAGTGGTGGCAGTGCCTGTAAGGCCTGAGCTGGACCAGGGTGAGCATGCACCCCGGTGAAGGCAGCAGCAGCAGCCCCGTGCACCCCAGGCATGTTGACCGTCACCTGCCAGCTGGCCGCTCTCTCCCCTCTGGTGCTCAGGCACGTGGGCAGCTTAGAGTTGAGGACTGCAGAGGAAGAGGGGAAGCTTGCCCCCTGTACATGGCTCCTGGGTATGTGCAGGGTTCCACTATGCTTAGCTGGGGGGCACCAAAGTCATACTTGGCCCGAGGGGCCAAAACCTTTTCATGACAAAAGAAGATGAAAAGGTGAAGCAAAGTTGCATTTCATCAGCATGTTGGTAACATTTCACTCCAAGCCGCAGACAGTCTCTCCCAGTGGTTTCATGTAGTGGGAGAAAGAAAAATGGGGTTCAGGGTGGTCTGCCTGTAATAGTCCCCCTGTTGAGGGATGTTTTGGGGTGAAGTCCCCAAAACTTGCCTCACACCTTTTGGGTAGCAGATGGCTATTATACTTCTGCTCCCAGCTGTTCCCAATGAGTATTGCTGAGCATGACCTCCATGAGTTTGCCAGTAGGCAGTTTGATCCAGTTAACACACCTGAGTCCTCTTTGGATACCCGAGCAGAGTGCAGGGTTGTTGTTTTTTGGTCTATTAAACTATATGATTGAAAGATGGTTCTCATTCTAAAAGCTTAAAAGCTGGTGATTTCCTACCTACTATGCAGGAAGAAAAAGTTTAGTGAGGAGGGATAAGGAAACCACTGAAGTTGGCAAGCACCAGTTGAACTTTTAAACAGTTAACTAAGCAAGCAAAAATTATACTTGAAACTGAAAGAATCTGTTGCTGTGTTTTCAGGATCAACATTCTTATACCCTCAGCAATCCTGGTGTACATTATCTGGGATCAAGGAATGCACTTGTGTAGAGGCACAGATATTTGGTTCATACATTTCCAGTTAGTTCTAGCTTTTTCTCAGTTCTTCTTTAAACTCTTAATTCACCCCATTTTGCTTCTTGCACCACTTATTTTAGATTACTTCACTCTGTATTTGCAAGACAGAAAAGTCATGCACACGACCAAACGCGCAAGCGGAGTGGAGAGCTGGCGGGGAGTCAGGCTCCTGCCTGCCTTCCCACACACGAGCAACTGCTGTTTAAAGGCTCTCCTGCTCACTGCAGCACACAATTGGAGCCACAGCAAGTGGTAGATCAGGGAGCCAGAGAAGGCAGGCCTCCGGCATCCCTCAGTATACCGTGCCAGGAATGTGGTGGATTGAGGGATCCTCCCTCAGCTGGGCACTCTTTCACCCCGGCATAGGTTGCCTGCACACATGATCCTGAACCTGGGGTTAAGGGCATGCTTGTGCCCTTCAACACAGGTTAAAGCCTGGGGGTAAATTCCTGGGTTTGAGGCTGAGGCTCAATTCCGGCACTTCACACAATCCAGGCGCTGCCAGTCCTGGGCTTGGCTGCTCGTGTGAGCAGCCTCATGGTGTGTATATGTTTGTGGGAAAGGGCATGAAGCCCAAACAGCCAAAGTAAGACCAAAGTGGATTTTAAAAAAATATGATGTTTCTTAAAATGCAGGTTATTTATGTGGGCTTGGAGTCTAATATTAGCAGCTTTGATTGTGTCATACAAGATGTCTGTAGAAGAATGGTGGAAAACATTAATCTTCTGACTCCTGGTTCTGTTAGAACAATTACATTTTTCCTTCCTCTTTCAAAATGAATCATATTAGGACAGTATACATCTTACGGGAAATGTAAATTCAGAAGATGTAGCTAAGGTTCTTTGGCTCAGAATGCTTACAGAAGTTACAAAACTGCCAAACATTATTCAATGAGAAAAGATCACAATATAGCAAACCATATAGTGACATCTGCATAGTATTTGCAAGAAAGGAACATTATTCTTATTTTGCTAGAATATAATTATTTCTCTTTGTTCCACAAACATATTTCCTGAATCTTGTTGAGCACTTAGCTAGGAGTATAATAAGAGAGGATGTGAACAACAGACCAGATGACATTGTTTAAATCAGCCGAAGGAAGTCCACTGTTTAAATGTTTATAATCTCAGTATGTTAGTTGTTTGTACTTTGATAAGAGCATTTTTGGTATGCAGAGCAATACCAAAAAGGTTTTGTATTCTAAAACAATCTGAGCCACTGCTTCACTGGGTGGCTCTTCCATTAGATCACCAGTTTCTGCATCATTCAAGAAAATTAACTCAGCTGTAAAGCTGAATGCAAAGGATGTTCTTTGTAGCAAATATATAGAAATGAATACATAGAAAAAATGCATACAATATTTTATTTAGCCATCTTTACAGGGGTTTTTTAATTAATCATGGAATCCTAGAATTGTATAATTGGAAAACCAATTAGTAACTGGGAATAAATCTTTGTTTACAAAGCAATGCCACAAGGGGTTTGTCCTATTCCTCCATCTCAATCAACAATTATGGAAGAAGATTCCATGAATTCATAGGGACACATCTTAAATTATGCTTATATGGTGAAACTGATTTTACTTTCTTTGTGAGAATAAATTTGGTGAGTGCTTTGAAAGCCTGTGAAAGTTCTCACAACATTCTAAAAATGTTTTAAATGTGGGAGGCATATCATCAACAAAATAAAAATTAAACATCATATAAAATAGCATTCAAATAGTTCTGTGAACTAAGCAGCAGTTTTAGAGGAATGCACAGATTGCATATGCTGAATTATGCTTGTTTGTTTAGCTATGAAATTGTATTTCATGCTCCCAGTATGGTTGCCATAACAAAAAATGAACAGCTTTTTACTAGGTGAAATTTTGTTAATCAATTAAGGAACAGATGAAAATGTTAAGTCTGACAGATGTCCATGGGAATGGTAACCATATGCTTGATTCTCCATTATTGAAATAAATGGGATTTAAAGTACTTCCCTTTGGCTAGAAAATGCCTTTAAACTTCCCTTTGGCTAGAAAATGCCTTGAAAACAAAACAGAGCAGCGAGAAGAGACTCGCTTTGCTAGTAAGCCAAGCTGATATTTGTGATCCTGGTATTGAGGACTATTGTAAGAATTACTAAGATATTGTAAGTGATGTGCTTTTGAAGACTCTGTATAAATGCTTATATTTATATACTATTGCATTCTGCACAGTCAGAAAAAAACATACCACATTATTTTGAATTTCATTAAAATTAAATTTGTCTGGATGTGTAGTGTACACTATGTGATTCACAAGTCTAATTTTATATTTTAAAAATTTTAATTTTAAAATTGCCATTTTTAGATATATGTATATGCTTATTTTAAGGATATTATGCTATTGTATGTCATTTACCATTGCATATCTCTCTTTTGGTTATTGACCGTAAATAAAGTAATCTGAATCTACCTCCAAAAATAATGGTAAGTGAAAAGGCTATAAATTAAAATCATTCTGCTCCATTATAAAAGATTTAAATAATTTGGTTGGATTAATACTTATCAAACTTTAATATATTTAGGGGGGGAATAATATGTTGATGTGGGAACAGATTTAAAATGGATTCTGAGGCTTCATTACACCAAAGCAACGAAAAATCTACAGCTGGTACCAAGACATCTTGTTTACGTAGATCATTAGCGCTTTTCAGACAACATCTATCTTCTATATATTTATTTCTCTTAGGTGTACCCATCACTAATCCCATGTGTGGCAGCTCTCGCAAGAGTTCACAAGCAGCTGCCGATTAGCAATGGGACAGGGGAGAAAATAGGGATGCGGCTGCTGGTGGGCTGGCCATCGGGAGCAGGTGGTAGGCCAGCCTGGCTACCAGGAGCGAGGAGGTGGCAACGGGCTGGATTTCTGGCCGGCCTGTCAGCCAGAAAAAGTGGGCGGGCAAAGAAGCGGGCTGCTCCTGCCAGCAGATGGCGGTGGCCCGGGCCGGCCGCTGGGAGCAGGCAGTGGCGGTGGGCCGGCCTGGCTGTTGGAAATTGGTGGGGGGGGAGGGCAGGAGGAGGTGGCAGGCTGGCTTGTCAGGCTGCCAGCCAGAAACCACGCGGGGCAGAGAGGGGGAGAAGCGGGCTGGCAGAAGCGCAGATGCTATGTGTCCAGCCAAGCTAGTTTCTACATAATCAATGTCTGGTGGTGGGGAGTAGGATTTTCCCTACTGCACCTTCTTACTACTACTACCTTGAGTCCATCTCACTCTCCACCCACCTGCTTTACTTCCTGATGCTTTGATATCTTCTACTACGACTACAACAAATATTTACATGCCACTTTTCAACAAAAGTTCCCAAAGCTGTTTATGTAAATACAAATAAATAAAGATGGATCACAATCTAAAAACAAAACAAAACCCAATACAAGACAACACTATAATAACAGCAACAGCCACTGTGTGTGGGGGGGGGGGGGGGCGGGGGGCAGAATGCTGTGCTGGGGTTGGATAGGGCAAGTTGCTCTCCCTTTGCTCAATTAAAAAAAAACCTCTTTAAAGAGGTGCCTCTTTGCTCAGAGGAGGAGGAGGAGGGAGAAAGGAAAGATGGTCCATCCATCTTCTGGCACCTGGTACACTGTGCAGTGCACCAGGAGCAAATAGACTTGGGGAATGTAATTTCCTCATCATAATGCTTTGAAAACTACATTTCCTTGGTGCCAAAAGAAGAAAAGGCCTCCCTTTCCCTCTTGCACATAATTTGGCAAGGTGGGGGCAGTTTGAGGTTTTTGTTGTATAGATGAGAGGAAGGATTATGAGAGGGTTGGTGGGGGCTCAGTGGCTGGGAGTTTCCAGTTACCTCCCCCCTCCTGATCTCTGCAGGGTGGACTTCTATCCTCAGTTTACCAACTGGGTCAAGGAACTGGTGGCTAGGGAAGCCAGGAGTGCCAAGTCTCATAGGAACCCTAGCTCCAAGCTAAAAAGCATACGGAGAAGCATAAGAGGAAGCATAGCCATAGGGGGTGGGAAGAATGCAGGTCCAAGAAACACAGATCCAGCAATTCCTATCTTCCCAGGCCTCTTCCTCATCTTTCTCCTCCTTCTCTCCCTGCTTTGTCCAAACACCACAAGTGCAAACACAAGATAGCGCCAAAGGGGAGAGTCCCCACCCCCATCACAGGGTTGGTCACTCTGGGCACCCAAGGGGGCAAGAGAGCTCACCTGAAATCAGACCGTTCTGAGGCATCTGTATCGCCAGTGGGAAGAGAAGAGGGCAAATTGTAAGAAGAAGGAACCTTTCCCTCTGATTACACACAGAGCAGGCTTTTCCAGTCAGAGTTGTTTCCTACCCTCTTGGCTAAGGCTTCTTGGGTTTTGAAACTACCCGGTTCAGCTGTGGGGCCCACTGATCCTGGCATGACCCTCTCTCCTCAGGGGGCTGCAGCAGTTTCCCCCCAGCCCCCCCGCCAAAGAACCTCTAGTTTCTTTCCCAGAATCCTTTGAAAGGGTCAGGAAGTCTGAATGGCACCTCCCGGCTAGGGCACAGCAGGTTCCCAAGACCCCAAACTAACTGTATACTCTGCCAGACACAGTCATGGACTCCCTCAAGGTTCCAATCATGGACCTGCCTGTTGTTGCCTTGTTATCTTCTGTGGTCCTCCCTTCTGAAGGTGAAGGAGGCTCCAAAGACCTGTGCAACAGGCGCATTGAGGGCTTCACGTAAATCCTTTGAGGCCTCAGCAGTGGTTTTCAGAGCATCTGTGACCAACGTTGTGTTCTCCAGGGCTATTTATCTGTGGGCGGAGGAATTGGCCTCCACAGACTTGATCCCTAAACCGGTCAAGGATGGTCTGAAGAAGTTAGCCTTATCAGCCACACTACTGGTGGACTCTTCTTTCGATACTGACAATTTTGCTCCAGGGCCATGGCTGCTAATGCCATGGCCAGGAGGAATGTGTGGTTATGCAATTGGGATGTTGACACTGGGTCCCAGGTGCTGGATCCTATTTTGGGGGGCTCTTCAGCAATCCATTAGACAAGATCCTAGGAGAGACTAGAGAAGAAAAGGGCTCTGCCTATGGCAAGGAGAGAGGACTACAAATTCAAGGTTCCACAGCCCTCCCGCTAAAGAACAGTGTCTTCCAAATCCCACTGATTTGAGGAGCATAAGCCTCAGTGGTATCACCAGAAGTCCCACTGCAGAGGGTTCATGCGCACACCCTCCAAGCCATCAACCTCTCCTTCCTTTTCTGTGAATTCAGTTATTCACATGGATAAAAGCACAAACGATACTGATCTAAAGATATTTCTCTTTGGAAATATAATTGAGGTGCAGTGCAGTCCTAAGCATGTTGTAGGTATTCAGTGGGGCTTACTATTAGGTAAGTGTGCATGCCTTAGATGTGTAGGGGTGCGTGTTTGTGTACACTCTTTAAAATTCTAGGTAGAATTAATCTATTCAGAAACTGAAAACTCTGAAGTGTAACCAAATTATGGCGGTGGGTAAACTAGAAAAGTCAAATCCAAACTTATTTATTAATAGACCTGTCTCAAAGCACTAATCTTCTAAATATGTGGAATAGTGCCCAGACATCCTACTTTCTTATTGTGTGAAACTAATCATGTCATTGTTCAAAAGACTTGCCTGACTTAAACAAATTAGGAAATCTTAGATATGCATGCAAAAAGCAATTAAATATAGACATTAGTGCTCAGTATGTTAGTATCTTGTACTACTGATGTGGCTGTGTGGGGGGAACCTGATCTACTAACACTGGGCACATCATTATTTATTTAGCAGTGTACAAAAAATAAATCTTGGTCAACATTAAACAAAAGGATGGTAATAACTATTTTTACCTTATTTTACTGTGGTTTGATTAAACGGTATTATATAACTGTCTTTATTATTTCATATTCTACCATTCTGTTCATGAAAAGAGTATGAAAAGTATTTGCCACTCCTATGGAATAATAGATTTGTATATCGATTGTAGCTGGTAGAAAGTTTAGAGAATTCTGTTAACTTTGACCTCCCATATCAAAGTAGGATTGACTGGTCAGTACAGCCAGTCTCCCAATGTAAACCCCTTAATATCTTTGCTATAGGAAGAATTCATGTTGAGTTGAAATCCTGTTCATGAAATACTGTGCCAATGCAGAATTTTGACACATGTAAGCCTTGACAAACAAGCTCAGTTCTGCTGGAATATACATTTTTATTGCATTCCATCAAAAAAAGTTCTCAAAGCAATAAAAGGAATGAGAATATAGCTCCCTGTCTCCAAAAGGCTCACAACCTAAAAAGGAGAGGAAGGAGAGGCAGTAACAGTTCCTGTGAAGGGGCACTGTGTTGGGTTGAACAGCAACAGTTGCTGTATCGCCTGCTAAAAACACCCCTGCTAACTGAGCAAAGAGGCATCTTTTAAAGTTGTGATTCTCTTGCATTTATCAGGGGAGGAGCAGCTGGCCCTCTCCAACCCCAGCACAGCATCCCACCAGTGGCTGTTGCTGGTGTCTACCTTATGTTTCTTTTTAGACTGTGAGCCCTTGGGGACAGGGGACCATCTTTTTTATGTATTGTTTTTCTATGTAAACCACTTTGATAATTTGTTGAAAAGCAGTATATAAATAGTCGTCATTGTCGTAGTAAATGTAATGGAGCCACCACTTTTAAAGATGCATCTTTGTCTGCATAAGGTCTCAGCCAGTTATTGGATTTCAAGGGCTGGATTGAATCTACCAAATTTCTTCTGTGATATGTTTTTGTCTGTTAGAAAGGTATTAAATAACACACTATTAGGAATTATATGGATGAGTTTTCAGCATGACAGTCTTACAGTTCAGAGTGGCTGTTCTTTCCCCCTCAACTATGTGTCATAACAAAGAGAGAAAAACCTAATGAGGCCATACACACAACTGGCGGAAGGTTGGTTAAACTCCCTTCCCCCCAGATGACTGCTGACAACTTGCTGGGAGCACAGACCACACTCCTAGACAGCATACAGTTCTGGATATCCCACAATGCACTGCACAACATGTGTGATGCACTGGGGGATTTCCCCAGGAAGTAGGTGCTCTAGGTGCCTCTCTCTTTGTCCGCTGGGCTAAACATAGCCCCAGTGAACACACAGTCCTAGAGCCCAGGTTAATGGCTCACTCGAGCCCTTAACCCTAGCTAAGAGCTGGGTTATTAAATGGGGCTAGGTGGCACTGCCCTGTTGGGATCAGGCCCAATCAGTGGTTCTCATGTACAGCCTAACTCAGGCTGGGTTTCCATATTTAAAACTGTTAAAATATTTAAAATATTTTAAAACTGTTATTTGGATATTTAAAACTGGTTTTTTTTTTTTTTAAAGCAAATGTTATAAAACATCAAGAATAAAATATAAATTATCCTGTGCACAGTCTGACCATGATAAAAATAATTCAATATGAATTATTCTTGTAGCCAAGACGTAAAGGATTTACAGTGGAGGCTATCCAGGTTCATCAATCAATCCTTCCTTTCAGCCCCACGGATATCATGGGCCTTTGAGTTCCTCCTGTGTTGATTTCAAAGCTGCGTGGAATCGACAACCCACAATTTCACTTCACTAGGTATCTAAATGTGCTAGTGGATTGATAGAAAACCATTAATCAGTGGACGCCTTTGATGATTCATGAACTGAGGAAAGGATAGTGCAGACTGTGGAAGATACTGTTCTTTCTCCCTTTGTTGGTTCCCCCCGACACCCAATTAGCAGCTCTCCATGGCAAATTTGTGTGCCTGCACATTTTTCTTGTTCAGATCCAGCGGGGGCCAGGCACTTCTCAGACTGAGCCGATCTGGTGCACATGCCGTGATGGGTCTATGTCTGTGCCATCTCCACAAAGATGCAGCAACACCCTGGGGGCTGATGCTTTCTCAGTCCTTGCCTGCCTGTTTTATAAAGCTAGCCAGGAGAAGCTCATACTTCCTCTACTTCTCAACTACCCCGGCTGCTCCAATCAAGTCTACACTAAAATGCTGCTCTCAGGCGAAAAACAAACCTTCATGTACAATGTTGCTAGGTTCTGCGCAGCAGCGTGCAAGATCCTTCAGACTCTGACTGCCAGCCTATAACCCATGGTTTTAACTACTGATCAATTTACCTTATAGTACATATAATATGCCTTTTAATATGCCTAATATGCCTTCGTAAATACTTGTAATTTATTAGATGTTTTTAACTCATATATAGTTATATGTATTTATATATTTAACCTTGTTTTACCTCCTTTTTACTAGTCATCCTATCCTATCCAAGTTGTATTTCCCTATAGATTAATTTTTATATATTGCTTATTCTTGTTAGTTGTCTTAGTTTTATTTGCTTTAACAGTTAGCTGTTTTCCCTTATTTTTAGATATCTCACTTGTATCCTCTGGTATATTTTTATAGCTTATTTTAAATACTTTATACTTCTTAGACATTTTTATATGTATTGATAGTTGTATGCATAGATGGATCTCTGCTGTAGCAACTTTCAACATGGCTCTATTATCTGTTTTACTGTCTTATTGCCTGTGCTGGTCTTTGACTGCAATAGAGTTCATTGATTGATTGCTGTCTCAGTCCAGTTTTCTCTGAATGACTGCTTGTCCTTTTAAGATGGCCACTGCTAGCACTGCTGCCACTAGCCCTTCTGTGTATCTGCTGCTGCTCCGCTAACCTGGGAAGTCCCATCAGTGGTTAGGGGGATGCTTACTTGGGTGACATAGTGCAGGGGCATAGCTAGGGGAGAGGGGGCCCATTCTCACCCCTCTCTCTGGCGGCCGCTTGAATTGAGGGAGATAATGAAGAAAATAGGGAGAGTTGGAGCTGGGGAGCCCTCAGGAGCTGGGGGGCCTGGGTTCTTTGAACCCATCTGCTCAATTATAGCTACATCCCTGCATAGTGAGAGGAGCCCAGAGTGCTATGTGGAGTCTGTGCTGACAGCTGCCCCCCCTTCCCTCCCTCCAATTCATTCATCTCTACACCTGTGTAAAAAAAAAAGCAGTTGCAGCATGCCTGCTGCGCAGTGCTTTGGGGTGCTGCTGCCCCCAAGATTCACCCCGGGTGGAGAGTGGCTTCCAGGTGCCCTTTCTATGAATGCCAGGGGTGGAGAGTGGCTTCCAGCACTCATAAGTATGAATGGTCTTTCAGTGGCCCCTGCATCATCACATGTAAAAACCATTTACAGATGGGGAAGACTCCTGAAAGGGATGATGACTAAACAAATTGCTTGGCTGAAAGATTCTGTCATGATCTCTTCCTCCCCCAACCCCAAGCATCAGCTTCAGGTAGTATCTGCAAAGCTGGGGCTACTGAAGGTAGCCCATCCATAGATGGAAAAGCTGGGAGAAGGCAGCAGTGAAGCATCAAGGCTTGACTATGGACCTTTTGATGCCCCTAAGCCATCCCCTGAGACCAACTAGAACTAGGATTTCCCAAGCCTAGTAGGCTTGACGATGCTGTGGCACATGATCATCTCATTTGCTATCTTCTCTAGAGGGATCTAATGGCTATTGCTTTTTTGGAAACACTGCCTCTATAGGGGTGTGTGTGTATGCAGTATTTGAGCTTTAGTGCTTATTCTGTCCCCTTCCAAGCAATCAAAATAGCAGCCATTTAATACTTTTTAAAAGGATGAAATTGTCTCACCAGCACACAATCTATATATTTCATTTTCTAAGGCATACCCATGGCTAATCCTGTTGTGGCAGTTCTCGTGAGAGTTCGGAGAGCTGCCGGATAGCCACGGGATGGGTGGGAGGGAGGAAAATGGCGGCTGTGGCCAGCGAAGAAAACACCAGCCGGCCAGAAAGAGGCGCAGATGCTCTGTGCCCAGCCCAGCTAGTAAATGCATATTTTACTCAGAAGTCCCACTAACACACCCCCAGGAAAGTGTGTACTGGATTTCAGCCAAGTAATTAGATGAGGAAAATGATTTTCAGCATGATTTTCAGGAAGTAATTTATTAAGACATCAGCAAAAAAGTCCAAAGAACAGAAGACACTTGGTTTCTTTTAAGCTCCATGAGAGTTTCAAGAGAAGTATGTGGCAGTGGAGAATGCTGCAGAAGTTCAGTAAGCCAGGAGCATGGTAAATCGGCAGTGTGCTAGGGCATAACAACAAAATTTAAACAGAAAGGTAAAATTTATTTCAGTAGGGACAAATACGACGAATATTTATACCGCTTTTCAAGAGAAGTTCCCAAAGCACGTTACATAGATATAAATAAATAAATTAGATTAAATAAGATGGCTCCCTGTCCCCAAAGGGCTCACAACCTAAAAAAGAAACATAAGATAGACCTCTTCAACAGCCACTGGAGGGATGCTGTGCTGGGGATGGTTTTGTTAAAACAATAACATAATCGGCTTGGTTTCTTTGGTTTCTTTCATTAAAATTTCCCCCCTCAGAGGAAGCATTTCTCTTTGGGCTGCAGTACCACTCAAAATAATGCAAAAGTCTTAGCTTGGTCTTTGCTGTGTGCTTCCACTGGACACCCATGTGCTGATGATACCTCTGGTTTTTAGAGTGATTGTAGTGGAAAATGAGCAGCTTTGGGGACTGTAGATTCTTATCTGATACCAATCTTGCAAAAATGAACTCCTTATTATCTAGTCTAGTTTTTCTATTTTCAGTTTCTAAATTCCACATGAGACACATTTCTTGCTTTGTTCTGTGTGTATGACAATATAGAACAGTTATCAAGATACGTATTCTCATTTATGATAGATTTATTATTTTAACATAACAAAAACCTAAGAATAAAAAGTTGGAAATAGAAACATCGTACCCATTTACTGTTATATTTCTGTTATGTTGATCAACTATAAATTTATACTTATCTTTTATTAATTGTATTCTTCCGGGATCCAGATAATACTTGTATGGAGTTCTGTTTCAAGCTTTGAAAATTGTGTCTCCTTCTTTATGATGATATAGGCTAGTGGTGTTATGGCATATTGTAACTTCTTAATATATACTTAATTTTTAAAATGGCTTCTGAAGGGAATTGGTACACACACACAAAAAAATATTTTTGATATGCAAAGAGGTTATTACCAGGAGATAAGAAATGATGACAATTCACTAGCGGGACAACCTCTTACTGGTCAGATGGTTCCTCATGCTACGTTAGTACATATGTGCTGTTGAGAAGAAGCTACACTAGCCTGCCACGTTGCATAAACACAATAAACCTGGGAGTAAGCCCCATTTAATTCAGTGGGACTTACTTCTGAGTAGACATGCCTAAGATTTCACTGTAATTTTGAGTAGTTCTTTCAGTGAGTCTACTTTGAAGGAATGCCCCACTTTGCATGCTTTGAAACATGCCCCACTTTGAAGCAATCATGTTACAATATTCCAGTCAGTGATGATGATTGGTGGGGGGAGCTTGTTTTAAGAGGGGATGTATGCCACCATGGAAGTCAGCAGGGAGAGAGAGAGAGAGAGGCTGCCTCTGTGACAGGGCTCTGCCTGTGGGGAGAGCCCAGTCGCTAAGGCAAGTGTCCACCGTGCAATCTGCTTTCTCCGTAGCAACTGAGAGCTTCCTCAACTGAGAGCTTCCTACAGGGAGAGCCCAGTCATGGAGGCAAGCAGAGTGCCTCTGACCTGCTTTCCTCCACAGCAGGTAGCAGTGAGGAGGGAAAGCAGTTTGGAGGCACTTGCCTTGGCACCTCTTCCCCTTAGGCAGAGTCCATTCTCCTCTCCCTTTGCTTTCCTCTCTCGTGGCTTGCATTCCTCCATTGCAGTTTGTATGCAAGCTGCAGAAGAAAGGGGGGGGGGCAGCCTCCATTAATGACTGGGTTCTCCTCCCCCCCACCCCTGGTGATAGTACAAGGACTGAAGCTGTGAGGTTAGGCAGGAGGCTGCATTCATACTTGTCTGACTTCATTTTGCACTCGCAACTGATTACGAGTCAACTGAGTGCATTTTTAAAATCCTTTTAAATGCCTATTTTTCTTTGCATATACTGTGGTCGGGTGGCAGATACACAAAACTGTGAATGTCGGGTCTGCAATTAACAAGATTCTCCTGTAAAGTGGTTTATTCAGTATTTTAAGATAACTTAAGAAAAAAAGTAAGCAAAGGAGCTTAGATATGTGCATGGGGGTGGGGAACCATTTCCAATACAATGATAAATTTCATACAGCTGTGTAATTAAATCAAACTCCTTTCCTCCTGCTGCTGAGACAACTTGAAGCTCTATTTGTCCCCAACAATAGAGAGTATTAAAGAAAATTCTTAGTCAAAATACAAATAATCAAAATACAAAGAAATATTTACCAATCTTCAAGCCGAAGAGTCTCTAGAAGTTAGAGGGCAAAACAAGGAAAGGTGGAGAGAGAGAGAGAGAGAGAGAGAGAGCCTCTCTCAAAGAAACTTCCCTTCATCCTGAAAAACCATGAGTCAAGCAAAAGCCAAAAGTCCCAAAGGCCGTAAAAGGAATTTCTCAACATACCAGGCCTCAACATACCAGCCTTTATACCTCAGCCATATTAGCCCAACCTTTCAGGCCTTCCATTGGTTGCATTCTCTTGGCAACTTAGCAATATTCATATTAATTACTAAAATCTGTTCTGAACTGAGTAATTATGACTCAGGGCATATTCAAATGCTGTTGTTTTTGTTCTCAGAATTTCTACTGTCTGTACACAAACAAGCTCAGATTGATACAAACAATATATCAAGAAAGTTTGTTATCTGGACCCTGTGATCCTCCCATGGTAGCTTGTGTTCAGGCAGCAGTGAGACAGTCAAGGTCAGTCAAGGTCTTTCCACTGACTTCCACTGAAACATCCGTACACCAGTGTTAACCCATCCAAAAAGCAGCATTGTTCTCACTCCACTGAACTTGGCTGACTTGGCTTAAAAGCAAATAATGGCTCAGAATGGTCAGTCTTGACTCAGGCTGTCTAAGGTGGATCCTTCCATGTTGTTGTCTTACGGAGACACCATGATGAAAATATCACCTTATCCTCAGAAGCCATCTGTTTGTTGGTTGGTTTTCTAAGCCATCTTATTTATTTCCGATGCAAACTGCTTTGAGAACTCTTGTTGAAAAGCTATATGTAGAGCTATATGTAGATATTCATAGTAGTAGTAGTAGTAGTAGTAGTAGTAGTAGTAGTAGTAATTTGCCAACACCTTCTATTTATGACCACAAATATAAGTACTGGTTTTCCAGACATTTAAAGGTTTCAGGCAAATGGTGAATTCTGGTCTACAAGTTTTGCTTGGGGAAAAACTAAATTGAAAACAAACTTACCATCTTTGGCAACCACTTTTGAGAATAGTATTTTGTGAGGGGCCTACTATACAGTGTATGAAATATAGTATCTTCGTTCACATAGTTGTCCAAATCTAGGTTTAATGTAGGTTACTGGCATTAGTGTGTCATACTAAGGTGATTTATGGCCCAAGATGAATCTGAAATTCCTGCTTTGGTATGGTTTCACACCATATGTTGATCATCCACATTAAACCTGCATTTGAATGATTGTGTGAACCAGGCCAGTTTGGGGCAAAAGGTGTATGAGAAACTGCAGTGGAGAGACATAAAGGCTGTTTACATGAGCAGGCTAGGGCAGCCCAACCTGGGTTAGGCTGCTTGTGTGAAGATCTGGGATCGAGGCCAATCCTGGCAAGGCTGATCCTGGTGCTGCCTCCCCTAGAAGCCCGGGTTTTAAACCTGGCCTTCAAACTGGATTAGAGGGCATGAGGGTGCCTTCTGACCCAAGTCCAGGATCCTGTGTATGCCTGGGCTTCATGCAGAGTGCCCAGCTTGAGGGGGGATCCTTTTATGCACTGGGCTGCTCACACAGTGTGTCTTGGCATTCCTGGAGGCATTTACGCGGCCTCTAGATCATGTGGGTGTCCAAGCTGCAGGCCACACAGAAGAAGTCCAGGCATCTAGGAGGGAAAGTAAGCTTGGTCGTGACTTCCCCCCACACCCTCCCCGCCTGCTGAAAATGGTTGTGTACATGACCTCATGGTGTCGTCGTCTATTTTAATGAAGTGCTCCCTATTTTTCACTCTCCCACACACGCAAAACTTTCACACTTCAGTTTCACATTCTTTTGTGTGTTTTGTACATAAATGGTAAGCTCTGTCCCTGTTTGCACAAAGATGGTTCTCATTGAGATTGCTCTGCTCATCTCTTCATTAATGAGAATCATCTGCTCTCAGGGAGCAGCAAATACAAGCCTGTGCAATATTGCTGAATGCAGGGCTGCTCAAGTTGTTCTCAGCTGTTTTTAAAGTGATTTATTTTGTTTCAGGATACTTAACCACTCTCCACATAGCATCCCAAAACATCGCATACTATTTATTCAATATGCTTTCCCTGTTTTGTTGGGGAGTGTCATGTTACACCCATCATGGATTTATTTTTTAAATTATTTTCAGGTCAAAGTAAACAAGAAATTTTGTTTGTGGCAGGCAGAAACTGTAGTTCATTTTAGGCTCAAGTAGTCCAATAACCTTTAATTTAAGATTCCTGAATGAGACCCAGATGACAAATATTCACTCAAGCACACTTCTGTGGCTTACAATATAGTTTGCCATACAATTTTGTTCCTTGTCATGTTGTTTAACATTATTTTGAATATGTGTTTTATTTTTCAGGGAGGAAAGTCCCATACTGGACCATGTGCAGGAAGAGACTGTACCGGGGGCTGTGAATGTTTCCCAGAAAAAGGAGCTCGTGTGAGTACCAGTGAATACTCTCTTCTCATGAGAGGAGAGCTGGTCTTGTGGTAGCAAGCAGGTATCCTTTGCTAAGCAGGTCTGCCTTGGTTTGCATCTGAATGGGAGACTCCATCTGTGAGCACTGGGGCTGCTCTGGGAAAAGCACCTGCGTGCTTGCATGCTGAAGGTTCAAAGTTCCCTCCCTGGCATCTCCAAGATAGGGCTGAGAGAGACTCCTGCCTGCAACCTTGGAGAAGCCGCTGCCAGTCTGTATAGATAATAATAAGCTAGATGAACCAATGGTCTGAAAATGAAATTATAAGGCAGCTTCCTATGTTCCTAAAGAATTACAAGGGAGATATTTTGATCTCATGATGGAGAATAAGAAAATAGGGGCTATTAACATTCAAATTATATGAATGTTATGAACATGGTATTTGCCACCACTTAAATTGCATCATATGTATACAAACATTCCTGCACAACATAAGGCCCAGGGGCCAGATTCAGCTCACAGGGACTATTTTACTGGCACCCAGGTATTCTGCAGCAACACAGGAGCTGGAAACTGCCTTATAGTGCCATCCTGTGCATTCTTTCTCAGAAATATGCTCTATGGTATGCCCAGTGAGCCCTGCAAGCATGCCTAGCATTGCAGCCTGAAAGCAACAATAATTTAGGGAGAGGAGAGGACTTGGCATTTGTTTGGGGCTGGCATGCACTCTAGGGGCCCCACTGATTGAGCAGGGACAGGACCTATTCTCTGGCCACTATCACTAGTTAAAACTTTGAGCCCATTGGCAGGGGGAATAGATCCCCAAGTAACTAATAATATTTTAAATTTGAACATAATGTACTAAAAATTTGACCTTGGCCCTTGCATGCCAAGTTGTGGATGGTTCTGGCCCACCAGAGTATTTGAATTGTGCAGCACAGCATCTCAAATTATGCCCAAAACAACAGTGGGGGGTGGGGGTGGAATAGAATCTTAGAACCACAATTGGTGGTTGTGTCCTAAAATTCAAAGACACTAGGCTTGCATCATTTAAAGACAATAAAAAAAGAGGCAGAACATTGTGCTCTTTGGGCACCAGGAACAATGGGTGCTGCCTTCTCCGTAGTGGCCTCCTGCCTGGGGCATGCCTTTCCTAGGGAAATCTGCCTGGCGCTTTGTCTGTAGGTGTCAGGTTACAGCCTTCCTGTTCTGACACCCAAAATAATCGCCCTGAGCCATTTTTGGAAGGGCGGTATAGAAATCAAATAAATAAAATAATTCATAATTTACTGTTTAAACTGCTGTTCTGGCTTTTTCTGTAAGAAAGCCTTACCAATTGTATTGTTTTAGAGTTGCTTGTTTTTGTGCTTGTTCTAGACCTGTTTTGAATTACTACTACTACTGCTACTACTATGTATTGTTCTATTTATTTTTGTAAACCACTCCAAGGATCTTAGTTCAGCAGTATACACACTTAATAAATGAATAATTTGATGAATGAATGAATGAATGAATGAATAAATAAATAAATAAATTGAGTGACTATAATCTCTTGATGAGAAAGGAAATTGTTCTGCATTGTGGGGCAGGGGAACAGCCCATCAATCAAAGTTTGGCATATTTTAATGATAGACAAGGTTTCCATGCAGTTGAATTTAATGGTTAACCCAAAATACTCCAGAAAATATTATGGAGAAATTGTTCCCCTTCTTAATGCACATGGATATGATGCACGTGGTTTCTTCACTTTGCAAGAAACCACTGAAATTCTGTTATGTTCTTCATTAAGAAAGTAACTTATTCTAAGATCGCACAATTGCTGCCCAGCTGTGTGTGTATATATTTGATATTGGATTCATGATACACTCTGTGGGATAAGAGAAAACTAATAGGATTGTGGTCCTCATCTTTTTCTTTGAATATAATTGCATGTTTATGTTATACATTGTTTTGCAGTCTGAAAGGCAAAAATTGAAAATGAAACACATTTACACAAAGAAGAGTGTATACTGACATTTTCCCTTTGCAGTTTCCATGTGATTCATATTGTAACAGTGCTTGAATTAACTGGCCATTCTCTAGTGATGAAAAGATGTCCTTTACCAATTGGTCAGTGTGCCACAGGGCCCTTCTGTGATGGGATCCTTCCCTCAGATTATTATTTTAAATAAATCTTAGTTAAACTGTGGTTTCATTTATTGTCCGAGACAGCCCAATCTGTACTAATTCAGCATAATGGCTGACATGATGCACAGCCCTCTGTCACTGGAAGGAAGGTTGCAGGTTTGCAAGAAGACTGGGAGTTATTTTTATGACTGTCCCCTCCCTCCAAAAGCCGTGTGTGTGTGTGTGTGTGTGTGCACGTGTGCGCGCGCGCACAGGAACAGAGTTTTACAAGTTGAAAGGGCTTTTAGAGGGAGGTGAGAGACATGAAAATAGCTCCTCTTCCTCTCTGTATCTGGTCCACTGCAGAAGGAAGCCTTCAGGGCAAGGACACTCAAAGCTTCTTGCCAGGGGCTTAACAAGGTTGGCTTGGGCCCAAAGACAAGATTTTAAAATGCCCCCCCCCCCCCCGTCACCACCTTCCTCTCTCTTAAGCTTCCAGCTTAATATAAAGCTTTATTATTTCTATTTTCACTGACTTTTGGTGGGATTTATTGGATTTATATACTGCCTGATATACCTAGGCAGTGTTTGGGTCTCCAATTTTTATTCAGTTTTGCCTTGGCAATAAGCCATAGGAATAACAATACAGATATACATGTTTTTAAGTTACATTAGTGAATTTACACATGGACATTAGTCGGGAAGACTGCAGAACACTTCCTACTTTGGAAGTAGCCATAGATGTACAGAATCAACATGTGAATGAACTGAAAAACCTCAAAACAAACCAATCATCTTCTGGGCTGCTTTTTATTTAGTTTCATCTCAGTGCTCTTTAGTATGAAGTCTAAACACATACGTGAATATACAGAAAATTGCTTCTGTCCACTCTCCTTTTGCATATGAACCACAGAGATAAGATGGGTATATTTTTAAAAAATTTGGATTGCATGTTTCTTTACCCCTCAGTATCACAGAAGTATGTATTTCAATAAAATATCTCCTAAAAGGATTGCAGCCACGCTACTCAACTCTACAGGCAGGATCCAGGCTTACTTAGTCATGACTAAGTCCTGCTGAAATCAATGGGGCTTCACTTAGTCATGACTAACTCGCCTCCTTTATTTTAATGGTGCTTAGTGATGACCAACTTAAACCTACACCGCTGCCCCTAAGCCTTTGTTCAGAAGTAGGCTTCAGTGACTTCAGCAGGGCTTACTCTCAAATAAGTGCACGTTTAAGATTACAGGCTGGGCAGGCAGTCCCAATCCTATGCCTGCTTCATCAGGAAGAAGCCCCACTGCAGTCTATGGGGCGTTCTCCCCAATAAAACGCGCACCCAGGATCTCAGCCGTTGCAGCCCCAATTCTTTGCATGGGGGGCTCAGAAAGGGAGCTGAATAGGATTTACTCCCAGGTAAAGCATGGCAATCGCCCCGATTCCACCAGCAGCACATATAACCGCAGCCCACCCGCAAGGGAAACCTCCAACCGCTTGTCTCCCTTTCTGCCTTGGAAAGTGCGTGGGGTGGGAGGAGCAACTGCTGCCGCCGCCGCCAACATCGGGGAGCTGTGTCTTAGACAGTACTGAGAAGAAGCGTCCTCACACTCTACACTTGCCCATTGCAAACACGCTGAATGGGAGCTGAATAGGATTTACTCCCAGGTAAAGCATGGCAATAGCTCCATTCCACCAGCGCGCCTTGGCCTCCCTTTCTGCCTTGGAAAGTATGTGTGGTGGGGGGGGCAACTGCTGCCGCCGCCAACATTGGGGAGCATGCCGTGGTGCTGAGGCATGGATGCCCCCCTCCCCCCCAAAACCCAAGGTCGCACAAACGTTGCCGCAGCAGCACTGTGAGCCAGCCACTCGCGCTTTTGTCTCGGTCTCATCCACACCTCCAAATGCAAAAATGTTGCACGGGGGTGGGGGGAAGAAACGGGGGGGGACCCCGCATTGGTGGTTTTTCTACGTCAGCCTAGAAGGTTACAGAACATCACGTACACAGACACAAATACACACATAAATCACCAGATAGTCAAACCTATACTGAAAGACCTTATGGGAAGGGGCAGGGGGAGAGAATGACCTCTGTGCAAAATGAGAATTGTATTTTTAAACGGGATGATTTGTATTTTCAGACTCAGAGCTTGAGGGAGAGGTTTACGTGTGGAGGAGCAGGGCAACAGAGAAAGAGGCGTGTTTGCAACGGGCAAGTGTAGAGTGTGTGAGGATGCTTCCTCTCAGTACTGTCTATGACACAGCTCCCCAATGTTGGTGGCAGCGGCGGCAGCAGTTGCCCCCCCCCCACGCACTTTCCAAGGCAGAAAGGGAGGCCAAGGCGCACAAGCGGTTGGAGGTTTCCCTTGCGGGTGGGCTGCGGTTATATGTGCCGCTGGTGGAATCAGGGCGATTGCCATGCTTTACCTAGGAGTAAATCCTATTCAGCTCCCTTTCCGAGCCCCCCATGCAGAGAATTGGGGCTGCAATGGCTGCGATCCTGGGTGCACGTTTTATTGGGGAGAACCCCATATGATGCGGGCGGGCGGCGGTTGTCGGGCGGGTAGAAGTGGGACATGCCCAAGCCAGTGGGCAGAGAAGCGGCTGGGCCACCATGGGGGCGGGGGGGGGCGGGGGGAACTTGGGACAATCAGACTAAGCAAACAGAACACAGTGTCAGTCGGCTAACTAACCTGAGGGTTCCTGAGCCTCTTGCCGCTCCTGGTTGTCGTGTAAGTGTTAAGTAAGTAACACAGTGAGTCTCCTAGCTTGCTTGCTTGCTAGAGATAGATTGGCGGGTAGGGCACGAACGACGAACGGCAGCGACCTCTTCCTTGCTTGCTTGGCGGCACCGGCACGTGTAAGGCAGCAGCAGCAGCAGAGCTGATCATGTGCCTTTCTGGGTCACGTGCTGCGCGAAGGAGGAGGAGCCCACGGCCACAACTAGGAAAAGGGTGGAGGGCGGACGGAGGCAGCAGGCAGGAAATACGGCGCTCCCGAGCCGGAACAAAGGCAGAATTTTTTTTAAAAAATGTAATATACATTCATTCAAGAAAGCTGGGGCCAGCGCTGGGTGGGGGAGGCACGTGACATGTCTCTCGGGTGCCCCCTAAGCTGGGAGGCCCCTAGACAACTGCCCCTCCTTCCCTGTCATAGTTACGCGCCTGCTTCTTGCGAACCCTTAGTTGTCCTTCTGGTGACAGAGGGCTGTTCATCATGTCTCACACTATAGACCAGGGCTGCTCAACTTTGGCCCTCCTGCAGAAGAATTTGATGGTGATTAATCTGATACCTGCCACTTCTGACTCTATGCCACTCTCCAACCCTACTATGTGTATGGAAATTACGCCATTTGCCACTTTTTGCATCTATGTGTGAAGCAGTTAATGTTCCTCCTCAGACTCAAAAACAAGAAATTAGTTTGTTTGGGGCTGAATTTTAGGAGTGTGTGAGACAATTTATTTTTTCTTCCCCAGAAGCCCTAGTAATCCTTGGTGGTGATTGTAATGCCCATATTGGCTACAACAATGAGGTTTTTACATGCCAAATATCCTTCATATATACAACAGGAGATGGAAGATATCCCTCTTAGTGTGCATTTTCTATCACAAACCTGTCCTTTCCCATAATCTCCAGTGCTAGAAGATAGTAGCAAGACCTGAATGGCTTGCATTGGAGTTCAGAAAGTATCCTTAGTTGCTTGCCCTTATGGTACCCAATTATAACTGAAGTTAGGACTGATTCCCTGCCACAGATTGCCTCTGGTTAGATGACCTTTTATAGCGCTGTATTTAGATTAGCTGTAAACTGTATCAGAAAATTGTGTGCAACAATTCTGTTCTGTAATCCAGAAAGTACATCACATCACGGGGTTTATGCTTTTGAGAGTTTTGTAATGACAATAATTAAAGCTAAGTACTTTACAGAAAAAGCTTCTATAAAAATACTAGTTTACTTTCTAGTACAGCATATATACGTCTTATAACACAGACAAAGCACAAGACATCACTGATTACACAGGACACTTCATGAAAAGATAGTTTCCAGAAGCATTGTAGTTAAAATCTGTAGAGTCTGTGAGGAAGCCCAAAGGCAATCTGATCTCCATCAAATGTCCACCTTTTTAATCCTAAAATTTTCCATGACCAAGGAGGAATTTCTAAGAAAAATAGTCAACATTCCAGTTTTCCTAACAAACAACTAATGGTCATGTAGACATCTTCCATTGTTCCTCTAATCTAAATTTAAAATTAATCCCTTTAATCTCTTTCTCTAATGCTTGTAAAGCAAGAGCAAACATAGACAGTTAATTATGGGTTAATTAATTTACAAAATCTGCAAACTTCTTGAAACACAAACCTGAAGTCTTTGCTATGGGATGTGGTGATGGCCACCAGCTTGGATGTCTTTAAAGGGGGCTTAAACAGATTCATGGTGGATCAATGGCTACTAGTCTAGTGGCAGTGGGCCTTCTCCAGTCTCAGAGGCACGATGCCTCTCAATACCCGTTGCAGGGAAGCAACAGCAGGAGAGAGGACATGGACATACCTCTTGCCTGTGGGCCCCCCAGAGGCATCTAGTGGGCCACTGTGTGAAACAGGATGCTGGACTAGATGGGCCTTGTGCCTGATCCAGCAGGGCTGTTCTTAATGTTCTTATGTTCTTAAGTTTCAGGTGAAGAGGTTGAAGGTAAATAGATAATCAATTTTCTAGGCCAGAGTTGAATCAATTAAAATAAGGAGTGGTTTTATTCCTGATAACCATTACACCTCCATTTATGGGATAAAAATATTTGAAGATAAGAAGAGAGGCTATATTCCTTTTGTGAGGGGGGCGGTGCACTGCTCCTCCACCTATGCTTATTGGGTCTATGGAGCCAGCTCTGGGGACAGTTGATGCAGTCCTTCTCTGCAAGCTGGGATACATAAGTGTATACATACAGCACCCAGCCCCTGCCAGTTTGGTGGGAGGAAGGCAATGCAGGATTGTCCTCCATAACCTGAAGGAGATCCCTCTGTCTGTAGGGCTCACTTCCCTTGTCTCCCTCCACCCTTTCCCCACCAGCACACCCATGTATGATTCATTCCCCCATTTGTACAATTTTCCAAATGGGGCAATGAGCTGAAAAATGTCAGCTAAACTGACACACTTCAATGTTGATTATCCAACATGCACTTGCATTGTATCATGCTGCCATCACCACCACTTGGTGCATTGGTACAATAAAATGCATGGCACACATTGACTAATCAAGACCTGTGTCACTGCATGCAAACAATTATAATATTTTGACTTTGTCAGCTCAGGATTATGGAAATCCGCATTAGGTATGCTTGGGATGATAACGTGAAATAGGAAAATTATTTTCATGGCAATCCTTTGCTATTTCTAGGAATTTTTATTTTGGGACTCCTGTTTTCAGACTAAGAATCTGTTCTTCCACTGAACTCCATTTTACAAAGAACCTAATACAAAAAGTGCCTTGTTCTTAAAAATCAAGAAGAGTTTCAAACCAGAACATAAAACAAGACTTCATTAGCATTAAAAGGAAATAATGTTATATATAAAAAGGAACATTTAAATGTCAGCTGTCATGTTAGAAAATATGAGTAATGGGAGGCTACAATGAATACAAAGATGAATCAGCCAGACAGCATTGATACTAATAAATAACAAACAAGGTCCTGTCATTCTCAGTACCTCTACATTTTAATGCTTACTAGTTTTACAAACATGAACTAGCCCTAAGAACATGATTTCAAAACTCATTAATCAATGCATCGCTCCAGGCAATCTTGGAGGAAACTGATTATCTAGACCCATTTCAAACTGGCTTCTGGACGGGCTATGGGGTGGAGACTGCCTTGGTCAGCCTGATGGATGATCTCCAATTGGGAATTGACAGAAGAAGTGTGACTCCGTTGGTCCTTTTGGACCTCTCGGTGGCTTTCGATACTATTGACCATAGTATCCTTCTGGAACGTCTGAGGGGGTTGGGGGTGGGAGGCACTGTTTTACAGAGGTTTCGTTCCTACCTCTCGAACAGATTCCAGATGGTGTCAATTGGAGAGTGTTGCTCTTCAAAATCTGAGCTTAAGTATGGTGTCCTTCAAGGCTCCGTACTCTCTCCAATGCTTTTCAACATCTACATGAAACCATTGGGAGAGATCATCAGGGGATTTGGAGTGGGATGTTATCAGTATGCTGATGACACCCAGATCTATTTCTCCATGACAACTTCTTCAGGAGATGGCATATCTTCCCTGAATGCTTGCCTGAAAGCAGTAATGGGCTGGATGAGGGAGAATAAACTGAAGCTGAATTCAGATGATGGAGGTACTTATTGTGCGGGGTCAGAACTCCAGAGACTATTTTGACCTACCTGTTCTAGATGGGGTCACATTTCCCCAAAAGGAACAGGTCTGCAGTCTGGGAGTACACACCTCTCCCTGGTTTCTCAGGTTGAGGCAGTGGCCAGGGGTGCTCTCTATCAGCTGATACATCAGCTGTGCCCGTTTCTCGAGATCAATGACCCCAAAACAGTGGTACATCTGTTGGTAACCTCCAGACTGGACTTCTGTAGTGCGCTCTATGTGGGGCTGCCTTTGTATGTTGTCCAGAAACTTCAGTTGGTTCAGAATGCAGCATCCAGGTTGGTCGGTCTCCGGGTCATCTCGGAGAGACCACATTGCTCCCTTGCTGAGGGAGCTACACTGGCTGCCAATTGGTTTCCAGGCAGAGTACAAAGTGGTAGTTACAACTTATAAAGCCCTAAATGGCTTAGGCCCTGGGTATTTAAGAGAACGCCTTCTTCGTTATGTGTCCCACTGCCCACTGAGGTCATTTGAGGAGGTCCGTCTCCAGTTACCGCCAGCTCATCTGGTGGCCACACGGAGACGGACCTTCTCTATTGCTGCCCCGATGTTGTGGAATGTGCTCCCTGCTGAGATGTGATCCTCCCCATCCCTGACTATTAAAAAAAAATAAAAATCTGAAGACCCATCTCTTCACCCAAGCTTTTTCAGCTTTTTAAATTTGTAGTTTTAATTTTATACTGTTTTAATTTTACTGTTTTAATTTTATACTGTTTTTAAATTGTTAAACTGTTTTAACCTTTTATATTTGTTTTAATTGTTTTTATGTTATTGTTAACCACCAAGAGACGAAAGTTTGGGCAGTATACAAGTTAAATAAATCAATAAATCACCTTTCAAAATATTTGAAAATTCCATAGCCAGCTGACAGCTTTAAAGTGTGTTTTGTGATATTTCTAAATCTCTTATCTATATCAGTTGGCGATGGCCACTTTTGCTAAAATGGCAGCAGAACAGCTAGATATATTACTTCTCACTAACTAGGAAAATAGAACATAATATTTTCTGTGGTGTTATCGCAGTAATGTGGGAAATTAATGAAGCAATCAAAGTATCTCCTTTGAAAGTACCTGAGAACTTATCCAACTATTTTGCAGCTCTTCAAAAAAGTGTATAGGAGGGAAATTGTTCATCTCCTGGTTGAGTGGTGTGCATGAAACACGTTTTGCATTCTGTTCTGAGCTCGAAGCAGAACGCAAAGTGCCGGGACATTCTGTCAGAATTGGCTGAGCTGGTGGTTCTGATGGAATAACCTTGTTCTAACCTGGAATGTTCTGCTATTCTGGGTGGCTTGTGAGTGGCCTGAGGGCAGTGCGAGGCAGGGGGAAGAGGTGCCTTTTTAAAAAGTTGATACCGCTGATACTTTCAAGTATCGGCGGTAACAACAACAACTGTTAAAGGTACCTCTTCCAACCACCACCACCACCCCCATACACACAATGCCCTCAGGCCCCTCACCAGCCACCTGAAACAGCGGAACATTCTGGAATGGTGTTCCATGCTGAGCTCGAAGTGGGCCCTTTATTTATAATTAGTGTTTGTTTCCAGGTCGTAATGTTCTGTACATCCCTAGCCTGATTGCTGCCCACAGCCTATTTACTTCTGTGTTTTTGTGTCAGAGGCTTAACAGGAGAATAGGGTTGCTTGCCTGATTCCAGTCACACATGAGTCCCATTCAGATGCTATTTAAGGGAGGCTGTACTCATGTATATTTACATCTGCACAATTTACTTGATCCCCAGATTTGCAGCCACACAAGAAAACCACAGTTAATGCCAAGAAAAGTGAGGGAATCAAGCCCTGACTACTGGTTAAATAATGTTGTCATCCTCCTGACCTTGGTGGTACTTTTCTTCCTTCTTGGTATACATTCCAACTGAGCTTCTATTTTTGTGTTTTTAAATAAGTTCCATGCTTTCTGGAGTGATTTGACCCTCCTGACTTCCCCTTTCAGCTTCCTTTTTACAGTCACCTCATTTTTGAGAAGTTTCCTCTTCTGAAGTCCAAGGCATCCATGTTGGACTTCCTTGGCAATGCTCCACTCACATATAAGCTGAATTGGATCACACTATGTTCACTTTTCCCCAGTGATTCTACAACTCTGACATCTCGCACCAAGTCCTGGGCACCACACAGGATTAAGTCCAAGGTTGCCTTCTCTCTGTTTAGTTCCACGACCAACTGTACTAAGGCACAGTCATTTAGCATGTCTAGAAATTTGGCCTCTCTGTCAATACCTGTACATGAATTTGCCCAGTCTATGTAAGGGCAATTGAAGTCACCCATTATTGCAGCTCTGTCTCTCTTTCACATCTCTCTGATTTGCTTCTCCAACTCTAAGACACTCTCAGAGTTTTGATCCGGAGAGTGATAGCATGTCCCTAGTACACATTTCCTTTTAGTCCTCTTATTGTCACCAGTGTTCCTTCTAACAGGGATTCCCAGAAGTTGACTACAACTCCCAGAATCCCCAAGCAAAAGCCATTGCAGCTGGGGATTTGGGAGTTGTAGTCAACAACATCTGGGAATCCCTGTTAGAAGGAATAGTGATTGTCACCCATAATGATTCTGTGGAGGTCTCCAGTCCTCCTAGGTTTTCTAGCTTGTTGGATTCTATCCCTTCTTTAGTATACAGTGCTACTCCACCCCCAGTCTACCCCTCCCTGTCCTTTCTGTAGAGTTTGTATCCAGGAATAACAGTGTCCCACTGGTTCTCACCATTCCACCAGGCTTCTATTATGCCCACTCTAGCTGTGTTTTCATTAGCAACCAAGCACTCCAGCTCACCCATCTTGGCTCAGAGGCTTCTTGCAATGATATAGAAATATCTATATGTCAAGTCTCTTACCTGGCATTGGCATTTGCCATCTCCCTTACTGTCATTTTACCTTTTTGACCAGCTGTCATGTGTTTGTCTGCTCTAATCCTGGTTCTATTCTGTCCCCTTCTGGTTTATCTGAAAGGTTTGCACCCTCGCACCTTAGAGGATTTTGCTTGCCAAACCAGATACCCCCGGTTCCTTTTGAAATTTTAAAAGCTGCTCTGCGATCTTTTTGATTTTAAGCACCAGCAGTCTGGTTCCATCTTGGTTAAAGTGGAGCCAGTCCCTTTCGTACAGGCTTTACTTGCCCCAAAATATATCCCAGTGCCTAACAAATCTAAACTACTACTCCCAGCACCACCGTCTCATCCACACATTGAAACCCCTTAGCACCATGTGCAGGGCCAGCAAGACAGGTAGAACAGGTTGCACTTCAGAGAATGCTACCCTGGAGGGTCCTAGACTTTAATATGCTACCTAGCAACCTAAATTTGGCTTTCAGGACCTCCTGACTACATTTTCCAACTTTGTTGGTGCTGGCGTGCACCACAACAGCTGTCTCCTCCCCAGCCCTGCCTAACAGCCTATTTAGAAACTGCATGATGTCCGCAACCTTCGCACAAGGCAGGCAAGTCACTGTGAGGTCTGCACACGGGTAACAAAGCCATCTCTCCATGCCCCTAATGATTGAGGCGCCCACTACTATGAGGCCCCCAAAGGAGTATCCTCTATGCAAGAGGATACGGGTGCATCACCCAAAGAAGGGGTCCCTCCTAAGGGAGCATTCCTCCCTTCCTCAGACTGATGTCCTCCTTCCCTGAGACCTTCATTTTCCATGACAGTAGAGGAGCTGTCAAGCCTGGGAGTGGGATGCCTCTATCACATACCTGAGGGTCAAGTCAAGTCAAGTTTTATTTATGGTCAAACAATCCATGCATGCAAATAGCAGAACAATTTATAGGAAACTCTATAGGTTCTCATTATACATCTTAAAAGCAATATAACAAAATTTAGCTACGGAGTTAAAATTTAAAACATTTTCATCAGAGAGTAAGAATTTAACAAGTTGTTCAGCAGATTGATCTGTCTCATCCACATACCTCTTTGCCTTCCTGCCTTCTCCTGGTCAGCCACCTTGGCCTCAAGGGAATGAACTTGTTCCTTGAGAGCAAGAAACGCCTTGCACCAAGTGTACACCCACAACTTCTGCCCCTCAGGCAGAAAGTTATTTGAAGGCAGGTATTTGAAGGTTAATTAGTTATTTGAAGGCAGCTGTCATATCCCAGCTTAGTCTAGTCTTCTCCATATACAACTCCTTGAAGCATTCATCATAGGATTTGGTTTCCTAGACACCTAATTATCTCTGTTGCCCTCCTCCAACCACGTACCAGTTGTGGAGCAATAGCTGCTTATCTCACGGCTTTGCCACCATGTGTGGAACATCTGCTCTGCTGCTAATATGTAACACGGATCTCCCTGACAATTACCCATTTAACCGCTGCCACCAAGTAGACTTTTGTGCTCTAGGCTGAGTCTACCACAACAGCCTTTCAACCTTGTGTTGCAAAAATAAACCTTGGTAAAGTCTATAGCCGTGGGGTCATACTATGGTGGGGCTTACCCTTGGGAAAGTATGCATAGATTATAGTTAGATCATTAAAGGGGTAGGTTCTCTGGGAGAAAATTATTCAGGGAGTGGTTAGTCAAGAAGCAACAACAGTGTCCAGAAAAACAGATACATTTAAAACCATAGTTATTGTTTGTGTTAGCTTCTTTCTTTTAGTTAGTTTGTTCCTCAGGATTAAAAAGAAGAGCCAGTACCAAGTGCGGGAGGAAATTCTGTGGAAATGTGATAACCTTGGAGAGTGCAACAACATAATTTAAAAATAAAAAGGTCAGTCTTGATGGGGACAGTGATAGGGACAGGCAATGAACTGGCAGCATTCCATCCCCTAATAAATCGCAGGTTCTTGGTTCTCACGAGAGCGGCTTTGCAAATGGGTACCTCAGCTGTTCTCTTTCTTCTCCTTCCAAGACTGTTTGTTTGTTCAAGTAAAATCAACAAAGCTCTGCAACTAATTCAGTCCCTTGGTGAAAATGCAAGCTTTGCTCGCACCCTTTCCTGATCAAATGCTGATAGTCCTTGTTGGATTTAGAAGCTGCCAAATAATCCAAACCAACAGACTAATAATAATTAAAAAAAATAGCAATACATTGTAAATTCCACAGGAATTCACAAAAACCATTAAAATATACAATAATTGGTAAAAAAACACACAACTAAATTTGGTTCAAAAGTTGCTTTAAAATTCATAGTCCAATCCATGGGAATAAGTGTCTCAAATAACAAAATGGAGAGGATGAAGCAAGCTCCAAAAGTGCTATGGAAGTTCTTGGAGATCCAAATCAAACAAATGTCAGTTTCCAAGAAGGAGACGACCAAGGAACCCAATGAAGCAAGACATGTTTATCTCCTTGTAATAGTGTTGAAGAGGAGGAAGGTCTATACACGTCTGTCTAGCTTTGTTAGTGAGTTATTTATTTATATATTACACAAACTATGGTTGTGTATGCAGCTGCTCCAGGCGGTTCAATTCAAGTCCAAACCAGACCTGAACTGAACCACCCATTCCATGAACCAGTTCGGTTCATGCCCTAGAACTGGGTCAAGCCATCCCAGTTTGGGATGCTTGCAATGGAGAATCCAATATAGATTCACCTTTATAAGCATCAGGGGAGCCCTAAGAGTTTGGAAAGGTGCGGGTGGGGGTGGGCAGGAGGTCACCTTACCCGCCTTGGCTGTGGTGCAGCTCCTCAGCAGCAGGCTGGCAGCGGTCCCCTAGGCCCCACCAACATTCCCCCACCATCAGTACAGGCCAGAGGGTGCCCAGGTCAGGCCTCCACATGCACAGAGGTCACTCTAATGGCCTTCGCGCTTGCATGGAAGCCCAAACCAGGACCCAGCCTGCACGCACTGATGGGAAGCACTGGCGGGGCCTAGGGGCACCACTGCCACTGAGGAGCCATGCTGTGGCAGTGGGTAAGATGACTTCCCTCCCGCCCTTTTTCAGAACCAGTCGAATTGGGCCAAACCCGTTCGATTCAATCCAGTCCGGTTTGGCACAGACTGGCCCCCCTTTCTGGAGGGCTGGTCCAGTTCATGCTCGAACCGTTTGAACCCGGTTTGAGTGAAGTCGGTTCGCACACCCCTAATTAAAATATAATTTTATTTTTACATGTATATCCCACTCTTCCTCCAAGGAGCCCAGAGACATGCTTATATTTATCCTCACAACAACTCAATGAGGTAGGTTAGGCAGGGAGATAAGTGACTGGCCTAAAGGTCACCTGGTGAGTTTCATGGCTGAATGGGGATTTGAACGCAGATCTCCCTGGTCCTAGTCCAGTACTCTAACCACTAAACCTCACTGATGGGGACAATCAGGAAGCACTTATTAGGGCATCTGCAATGAAGTCCACAGAAGGAGGGGACACTTGATTTCTCTCAGTCGAAAGGAACTTTGACAGAAGTTCAGTAAACCAGAAGTACAGTAAACAAGAAATGTGCTGCTGTGCAACAGCCAAAATGTAAAGACAAAAGTAAAGTTTGTTGCTTTCTGCACATTGGTACATTAAGCATTTTAGGGGGTGAAGGGGACAGAGCAGGACTGTGACATGCAATGTTCTCCTTGGTGTGGACAGAAAATAGCAGAATGATCTAGTGCAGGGATTCTCAACGTTGGGTCCCCAGATGTTCTTGGATTACAACTCCCATAATCCCCAACCAAAGGCCACTGGGGCTGGGGATTATGGGAGTTGAAGTCCAAAACCATCTGGGGACCCAACATTGCAATCCCTGATGTAATGCATGAACTGCTAGCTGTGGGTGCCCAGTAATAGCTCCTGCAAGCAGTTATTGTACAAGCCCCCTGAAACTCTGTAAAAATGCCCTCAGTCTTGAACGGCCCTCTGCAAGTGAAACAACACTGGTGATATAAATATTTCATTAGTCACAACTAAGGATCTTCTATAATGCCCCACACTTCTGTGGGTCTGTCCTCCATCTCCTATCTGTACCAACAAGGATTGCAACAGAAGTATTATCTGATATCTCAGAGGGAGGGAAAGACAATAGGTTTAGGGAACAATACAACCTTTCCCCAGGAGAGAGTTCTCAGATGCCTCTTTCTCTTAGGAACGGCATAGGCAAAGATCAACATTTCCTCATCACCCGAGGCAGACATTGTACCTTGTTGCTAGGAGCAGCCATTATTCCAGTCCCAACCCTAATCTCAGACCTGTTTGCATGCCTAGCAACTAACACATCAACTGGATGTGAGCATACAGAGATAAGCAAGAAATCAGTGCAACTAGTATCTGGAGATACAACTCAATTATATTTCTTCAGGGAGAAATGGCCAAAGGTTCCCAGAGACAGAGAGGAGGAAGAGGAAGCAAAGGCCAAGAGAATGTACAGAAAAACCTGCTAGGAAGAGGAATAAGGGCTGGAAGTTTGCCCATTCACTTAGCTGCCACGTTTCTGCTTCTTGAGCATTTCACTACTTAAATGTATTGCAGCAGTTTATGCACAGGATGACTGAGCAGCTTTTGGTTCATAGAGAATGTGTAAGTGCCCTAGATGCAGTATCAGCAGATGGAAGATTGTTGGAGCTACTCTTTGTCGTGTCTTACAGCACAGAATACAACCATGTATTATTGCTTCTGGAATCACAGGGAGCTGTTTTGTGAGAGGTCGGTAAAACTTCCTAGCATATTGAACATTTTGTGTGGTGAAAGTGTTGACAAAGAAGTTTAATTCACCAAAGGAAGCTGGTTTTATATTACAAGCTAATTTGAGATAATTGTCAAATATCCAGCAATATCACCTATTATATTTCATATCAATGTTTTAATTGTATTTGGCCATTTTTTTAAAAAATGACTGTTTTCATGATAACAGAATTTCATTTTTATTATAGTTCTATATTTTCTGTAGATTATCACTTTAATTATTTGAGCCACATTCATGTTTCCCATGATAGTATAAACAGTATTGTTTGTGTACATATACTGGACATTTTACAAACAGTATTTCCCTACTTCATGTAAGAGTCACAAAAGATTTCATGTCAAACTTTGACCTCATTCTGCACTGCAGGCTTCCTCTTCTGAGCTGATTCTTTGGGGATGAGGCAATAAAGTCTCTCATGCTCTTTGACTTCATTGATTTAACAGTGAACGATGCATTCTTGGAATGCTTTCAGCAGAAGCTTCTCTGTAATGTGGATGTGGGATATGCTTGTGAAGCAGAAAAAATGAAGCTGTTCACATGAGCAGCCCTACCCAGGCTTGCACAGCCCTACTGGGATAAGGCTGCTCGTGTGAGGTGCCGGAGTCATGGCCTAGCCTGGTGCTGCCCCACTGGGTAGCCCAGGAATTTTCCCTGGGCTACTACCCAGGTAGAAGGGGTAAAGTAGAAGCGCGTGCCCTTCTACTAGGGGTCCTGGTTGTGTGTCTGCTTGAGCTGCCTAAAGCACCCAGCTTGAGGGGGAATCCCCCCTGTGCACCACGCTCCTCGGAATAGCTCAATATTGTTCCTTGCAATAGCACAATAATTCCTCGCACAGTGCATTGTGGGATTTCTGGAGGCCCGGCAGTGTTTCCCTGGCCTCCAAAATGCTGCGCCACTCACCACAGCAGTGATCATGTGCATGGCAGCTCAGTGACGTGATCAAGACATTCATGTGGGGGAAGGTAGGTATATTCCTGCCTTCCCCTCCAGCCCTCCCTAGCCACCAGGGATTTCAGTTATGTGAACTACCTTAATTTCAAATAATATTCCTTGTTGCTGCCATAGTACAGTTTCCTTAAATCCAGTTCCCATGTTATGCTAAAGTTGGTTAGATTCCCATCTATGAGAAATTAAACTCCATTTTAGAATAAAATGCTTTCCAAGAAAAAAATGTTGGCTGCAACACAACCAATTCCACATCTGTTGACACTAATTTAACATCTGTTCTCATGTCAACTGTGCTGATACACAACCAAAGTAACCACTGTATTCTGCTGAGTTATTTGAGAGTTGTAATCTGACATTGAAGCCAAATCTCCATTGAGCAAGGAAAGCCTACAGTGAAAACTGAAGTTCCTACTTAGTGGGTCAGGAAGGTGTCTGTGCTCCTTCAATTACTGACAAAATCCAGAAGACCATTTAGTAAGTGATCATGTAAAACAGTACCCATCCAATCACATGGTAAGCCAGTCATCTTTAGTGTTCTGTGAGACATGAAAAAAATTCAACCACAAATTTGAATTCCCCAGAACATCCAGCCCATAGCCAGGGGTGCTAGGGTGGGCCTGAGCTCCCTAATTTTTCACTTCCCCCTTCCCCCATTCATGAAATTTTTTGTCACTTGACAAAGTGAGTTTGTGGGAAACGCCTTGGAAATATTTTTTAACTGGTGGCAAGAAAAGCAACAATTGTTGAAGTTGCTTAGTGAAACCATTTCAATGTATGTAAATTCTTTATTTTTTATATAAAGAATAAAAACAGTTTACAATTTTAACTAAACTGA
Organism: Hemicordylus capensis; assembly: GCF_027244095.1. NCBI lineage: Eukaryota > Metazoa > Chordata > Lepidosauria > Squamata > Cordylidae > Hemicordylus > Hemicordylus capensis. The sequence goes on along the minus strand of NC_069657.1, from coordinate 242,897,881 downwards.
ATTTGTATGGTTTTTATTTATGGTTATAAAATTATGCATGGAGTAGAGAGAGTGGACAGAGAGAGAGAAATTCAGTTACCTGATGGCCTTTGTTGCCTGGGATCCTGCTAACTGAGCAAAGAGGCGCCTTTTAAAAGTGGTAATTCTCTTATATTTCGCAGGGGGAGAGCAACTGGCCCTATCCAGCCCCAGCACATCACCCTCCCAGTGGCTGTTGCTGGTATATGTCTTGTGTTTCTTTTTAGCTTGTGAGCTCTTCGGGGACAGGTGACCATCTTATTTATGTAGTATTTATTTTTCTATGTAAACTGCTTTGAGAACTTTGGTTGAAGAGTTGTATATAAATGTCCTGGAGAGAATCTATCTATGTGGTAGCTAAGAGCTGGCCGTGACTTGATGACACTTAATCAATCAATCAATCAATCAAATATATAAAAGTAGTGGTGGTGGTTGTAGTGGTAGTATACAGGTGGACCTTGTTATCCGCAGTTGGGAAAAAAGACACCTGGCCTTGGATGGAAAAAAGTGGGGGGGACATGCTGATCTCATGTATCTGCAGGTTGGAGGTGGCCAGAAATGACCGCAGAGGTCATTTCCGGCTGCCATTTTCTTTGAAGGAGCCACAAAATGGCTCCCGTCTTTGTTGAAAAATAGGGGGGGGGGGACACACCAATTTTTGGCCGATTTGGGGGCACAGCACAACTCATGGGGAGCAGCAAAGCACGGTAAGAAACTCACCACCACCACCACTAAAATCAGCCAATTTTTGGCCGACCGCGAACCTTACCCCCACGATCCCAGAGCCCCAATGACTTGATATTTGTGGTTTCTGTATCCATGGCTGCAGCCCAGAAGGGAACCCCTGCTAATATTGAGGTTCTCCTGTATATCAATTGGTTGAAGGCAGACTGAGGAGCTACTTATTGTGTTTTTCTTGCAGTTGCAAATTATCGTTTGCAGATTGAAATGGGGGAGGCTAGAAAATATTTTGTGGTAGTAAAACATGCATGATCTGGGTGGCCACTTGGAAACTCTTATTTCAAGTTTTTAAATTTTAATTCAAACTACTTTTGTTGATTCATACAGAATAAATAGAAAAGTCAAATCTATTTTTTATTTTAAAGAAGTCATTCTAAGCACATTCTAAGTGGCGATTGTTTAAACCTAAACAAATAACGAATGAGTTCAAGGTTAATGTAATTTCATTTAGAATAACTTGTGGAACTGGTAGTGGTTTGGGAAGATGGAGCCAATGAGAATGTTTATGGCAGAATTTTTCCCACTCCAGTCTGAAGGTGCTATATTAAAAAGAGAGGAAGGGAAAAATAACTAGCAAATAATTCCCTTTAGAACATGAGGGTGGGGAACTGCCTAAAATATGCAAGCTGATTAAGCTGAGGTATTATTCTTGGGCATGATATCAGCTAAAATAGCATCAGCATTCTTTTTAGAATTTAGGGAGATCAAGAGCTGACAGTTGTACTTTCTTTCTTCTTAACTGCCTCATCATTTGTCCCTCTCTCTCTTGCTTCAAGAAAACCATGCTCTCGCACACCTCAAAATTTAGTACCATATTTCTTGAAATGGTTTGTAAAATTATTGGTGTACCTTCCTTGAAAAATAGTTTAAATGTTTTTTAAAAATATTTTTACTTAGCATGTACAGCATGCCATTTGCTAATTTTTGAACACACTGGTGCATGTATATATGCAGCCTTCAGATGCCAAATATCCCTTGAGCAAGAGAGCCTGCAGTGAAAACTAGAAACTGCTTCTCATTGGGACAGGCAAGTGCCTGTATTTCCATAGTTTACTGCCTCTGATTCTTTCCTTACCATCCATGGTCATAGCATTTCTCAGAGTACAGCTGCCAAAAGCACTTTGTATTCGTGTAAATATTACATGAGAGCCTGAATTTCTTTAGAGAAGTTCCTTCACAGACTGTTTACATACCCACATTTCTCTCTGTCTGGGGATGTTTTACAGGTTTGTTGACTTACAAATGAGTCAGAAGACAATGCTGCTTATTAGCAATTTGCCTCTTCCAGCACATTTTTCTCACCCCCTCCCCCAATTATTCCTTTTTGTTTTAGTTCTCATCTTGGTTTTCACCAACCTAGGGAAATGATTTAAGACACTGTAATTCAGTTATCAGCGTTAGCCCAACACTTCTGTCTCATTCACCAAAACAAAGTTTTTACTCTGCTGCTCCATATGCAAGTTGGAGGGGAGGCATGTTGTGCTCATCAAACTCCTCTAGGAAGCTCATGGAAAATAATCCTGCACAGTGAAGGAAGTTTATGGAGTTACAGGAAAATGCATGCTGGATCCCTCCTATTAAGCATTGCTTTTTTCAAGATGTTAAAAGATAGTATGCTGGTATTTAATGTTCTTCCTGTTGGTAAATACAATGAGAGTAATTACTTGGGTGGGGGCATGAATGATGGAACACCCATTTCTGGGATTTGGGGGGCAGTGGCAGCACCCGAAAACAAGTTCTGGTAAGAACTAATCTGCCTACTTTCCTTTCATTATAATGTTAACATCCTCACAAGTTAGCCGACATCAGCTCTAAACATTCAGTGCCCGCCATCTTGAATTAGGATGGATGACAAAATCAAAAACTAAACCACTGAACCATCCCTACACCTGTAGCAAATTTGGTTCAGATCAGTTAGGCGGTTAACAAGTTAGCCCACTTGCATCTCCAATGTTTGGGTAACATGACAAATTATGCCATTTGGTTCAAATTGGTTAGGCGGTTCACAAGTTAGCCCACTTGCGCCTCAAACATTTAACATGTCCACCATCTCAAATAACATCTCTGCATAGATATGATTTATACTGACATCATCACAAACTCTACCATTGAGGTGTCCCAATATGTCCCTACAAATGTACCTAATGGTTCAAATTCATAACAGGCATTGTGAAATTGATGGGGGAACACACACGGACACACACACTACCACTGCTGCTACTGATATTTATATATCACTTTTCAACAAAGTTTGCAAAGCGATTTACATAGAAAAATAAATAATAATAAATGAGTCCCTGTCCCAAAAGGCTCACAATCTTAAAAAAAACCCGCAAGGTAGACACCAATAGCAGCCACTGGTCAGATGCTGTGCTGGGGTAGGTGTTGGAAGTTGGTGTTGGAAGATCACACACAAGCTTTTGATCTCAAAAGCTTACTTTCCTTAAGTAAAGTGGGCTGAAAAATTGAGAAGAAGCACAGAAAGGGTGAAGTGCATTTCTGGGTGGATGGAGAACTGTGTCTCACATATTAGATTTCTGAAGCAGAAATGGGAAGGCTTGGTAGGCAAGCTACTTTTCTGAGGGGACACTCCCCCCCCCCCGCCCTGAGCCACCATTGCTTGTGGGAAAGGTGCAATTAGTTTACTAGGTAGACAGTGTGAATACTAAGCCAAAACAGACCTCCTTCCTTGTATTTTCAGCCCTGCAATGAAATGGTGGGCTCATTTTTGGTGATGGAAGTTGCAAGCAAGGGTTAATTTGGTAACAATAGCAGCTCATTTCTCCTTCCTTCCCAACTAGTGAGGATGGTGACTGCTGACTGAGAGAGGAGCAGCTGCTGCAATAAGCAGCCACACTCCCCTTTCTCTTCCATCCAACTCAGGGAAGCACAGCCCATTTCCTTCCTACTCCCATCTAGAGTGAGAACAATGTGATATAAGAAGCCTTGGCTGTTTGACCTCAGTGATGCTGTCACCATGCCAGATTTGGTTGGTTGATTGGCATTATGATCACTCACTGGCTGAGGTCATAGAGTTTTAAAGTGGGAAGGGACCTTGGAGGACTTCTAGTCCAGACCCCTGCTCAGTGCAAGAAACTGCTAAGCAGCCCTGGTAGAAAACAAAATATAGTACTGAATAAGCAGCTACCTGGGGGAACTGCAAATAGGTGATGAAAAGATGAACCTTTTGACTTGTAGAGAACATCTGAGGAACCCCCAAAGAAGGCTGAGTGTTTTAAGGTGATCATGCTGAAAGTGGTCACTAGGGGTGTGCATGGAATCAGCTGGTCTGGAACTGGACCCGAAATTGATCAGGCCAGTTTGATCCGGCACCCTCTTGGACCCCCCCCCCCGGTTCAGTCTGGTCTGGGGGGTGCATGATTTTTTGGGGTTTTTTTTACACTTATCCCTCTGGAGAAGTTATCCAAGGTGGGGGGGGTCCACAGAGGTCCCCCCTCCCCCGCCAATCTCCCTTATTTAAGAAATTGGCTGCTCTTTGGCCTTTCCCCCTCGGCATGGTGGCCATTTTGGAGGCTGCCGCACCTGCACAATGGGCCTCTGCGTGGCTTGGGTCTTAATTTCTTAAACAAGGGAAGCTGGCAGGGGGAGGGGGAACCTCCAGAGACACACACCCCTGCTGCCTCAGACAACTCCCCCAGAGGGAGTAAGTGTAAAAAAAATTTAATTTTAAAAAAACAACCCTTGAGAACCCCCAGGGGGTTTGGTCTGGAGTCGGACCGAACAGGGGGTGGTTGGGTTTGACCCCTAACAGTTGAACTGAACTGGTTGATGTTCAACACGTTCAACGTTGAACCTGTTTGAACATCCCTAGTGGTCCCCTGAGAACATTAGCACAGCCTTGATGGGAACATGTTATTATGAGGGTTGAGTGAGGTAAGGCTGTTGTTGTTAACAGTTTATTGAAAGGTTTTTGGTTTTATAAACATTTCCAGTTCCCTTTTCCCTCCCACTCCCTTGTTCCTTTAGCTTCCCCCATACCACTTATCTGACATAAGCTTATAAACATATTATACAAATAGTCAAAATTTTAAGGGAAGAACCAAAACAAAAGCAAGTAAATATACACATAAGGAAACATACATCATATAGTACACTCCCGATTTATAACTAGAAGTTGCACAGTTAACTTAGTCCCCTGGTATGATCCAAGACAGAAGTTGCTTATGATAGGGAAATACTCTGGGCTAGCAGATGAAATTTTATATGGCAGGAAGAAGAAGAACAAAGCCAGCAGAAAACTGATGGGAGAAAGTGAGTACAACCAGGACGTCTCGGAGTCTGTTGAGATTTTGATACTTCAGGGCAATGAGGGAAACCTTTGCTACTGAGAATAAAGGTGAGGTGAGCAAGTGGAGTGATAGTTTGTGTGATAATGAATACAAATACGACAAATATCTATATACCGTTTTTCAACAGAAGTTTCCAAAGGAACTTCCTGTCCCCCAAGGGCTCTTGATCTAAATAAGAAACATAAGATAGACACCAGCAGCAGCCACTGAAGGGATGCTGTGCTGGGGATGGATAGGGCCAGTTGCTCTCCCCCTGCTAAAGAAAGAGAATAGGGATGTGTGAATCTATTTGGGTACAAATAGATTTGTACCCTAATCTAGCTGATTCGGGTGCTTTGGAGACAGAACAAATCTCCGCTGTGGTTCATTGGCTAGATTCAGGTCCAAATCAAATCACGCCAGATTAGATTCGAATCTATTCAAGATTCAGATTCCTCCTATTAAATCCCCCAGATTCCCAACTTTCATTTTAAAGTTACAAAGCAAAATGTGTAACTTTTCAAGTGTTTGGATTCTTTGTTGTATAATAACTTTTCCTCAATGAATCCCAAGAGGATTCGTTACACACCTTCATTTCATCTATTCGTTTTGACTGTCTTTGGACAGTGTCAACTGCCATGTGCCAACCACACACCGCTCCCACCTGCAAGGCAGTGGGGTACTACTCAGTTTATGTTCTAGGATTTTTTTCAAGTGTTTAGACTCTTTGGTGTCTAATAACCTTTCCTCATAATGGATCCCTATGAGGATTCATTACACACCAAAGATTCTAAACATCTCAAAAATTCCTAAAATATAAATTGAGTACCCAGTGGCTTGCAGGTTTGGGGGTAGTTGGCACATGGGCTGCCACCAATTCTCCACTCCACCCACAAAGCAGCAGAAAATGAGCAGAAGAAATGAAGGTGCGTAATGAAGACATCAAAAAATCTACAAAAATTCCTAAAATATAAACTGAGTACCCCAGTGTGTGTGTGTGTGTAGGGGGTGGGTATTTTCACACATGGCAGTTGATAGTTGGCACTGTCCAATGACAGTCAAAATGAATCAATGGTGGAGAGAAGCTGGCAGCGGCCCGTGTTTGCCCCCCCCGCCCGCGTCTGACATCAAACACAGAGGCCCAGCTAACCCCACCCCCCATTGTCAGACATCAGATGCAGGGGCATGGTCTCCCTCCCAAAGGGGGCCATGCAGCCCCGTTTGGGAGGGAGCTATGCCTGCACTGCATTAGGCAGTGCGAGCCGGAGCAACTCTTCCTGCCTTTAAAGGCAGGGAGAGCTGTTCCAGCCACGCTGCCAGTGCAACGCCGGCTGATTTCCCTCCCAAGCGCAGCCCCATTTGGGAGGGAGATGGGCCACTTGGCCCCATTTGGGAGGGAGAGCAGCCCTTCTGCATTGGCAGCGAGGCCAGGAGCGGCTCTCCCTGCCTATAAAAGGCAGGGAGAGTCACTCTGGCCATGCTGCCAACACAGCGCGGGCCAGTTTCATGGCCCCATTTGGGAGCGAAATAACGCTCCCCTCGTCTGATGTCATGTCTGGGGCCACAATGAGCAGCCTCTGGGGGCAGCAGCCCGGATTCTTTGAAACCGTTTGCCCAACGGTGGCTCCGCCCCTGAAATGAACAGAAGAAATGAAGGCATATAATGAATCCTCATAGGGATTCATTATGAGGAAAAGTTATTAGACCCCAAAGAATCTAAACACTTCAAAAATTCCTAAAAAATAAACTGAGTACCCAAGTGGGTGGGTGGGGAATGTAGTTGGCACATGGCAGTTTACAGTTGGCACTGTCCAATGACAGTCAAAAAGAACAGAAAAACAGAAGGTGTGCAATGAATCCTCATAGGGATTCATTATGTGGAAAAATTATTATACACCAAAGAATCCAAACACTTGAAAAATAGTGACCGCACATTTTGCTCCGTAACTCCACTTGTACAAGGACTAAAGCTTAGCTTTAAAAAAAAATGAAAGCTGTGGATCCATGTTAGGATTAGGATAGGGCAACTTTGAATCCCTATTGTTTCCTAGGTTGGAAATATACAAAATCAGTAAAAACTAAAGAAAATCATTAAAAATCAACCAAGTGCCCCCCGCCTTGAAATTTGGGTGGTAGGTGGAACCAATAGGAACCTACCCACCACCCAAATTTGGTGTCACTAGGACCTTTATAAGTAGTCCAAATCAATCTGAATATTAATCAAATTGAATCCAAATCGAATCTGAGGTGATTTGTGGGGACAGATTTGGACACAAAATAAATCAAGGGTGATATTGCTATTGCTATTTGATTTGGGCACAAATCGAATTGACTAAATCGATTTTTGCACATCCTTAAAAGAGAACCATTACTTTAAAGAGGTGCCTCTTTGCTCAGTTAGCATAGTGAAGAGCAGAGGTACAGTAGACCACAGAAAATTTGAGAGACATAAGATGACTGGGGGCCAGGTTGGGGCCCTAGAAAAATATTAGAAGGGAGAGGTCATTTTAATTCTTGCAGTTAAACCTACACATTTCTTCTGATACTGCTTGTAATAAAGTTGTCTATGTAAGGATTGCTGGATCCAGGCATTCAAAGTGTTATCTTTGAGGCATGTCTTCCCCAAACCAGAATATACAGTTAGCTTTGTTATAGCTATACTTGGAGTTCTGGTAATGTAGCTAATTCTATACATGTTGTGGGGTGAGGGGGAGTGAGAGACCCAGAAGCTTTGTTTTGCTACAGCTGTATTTGTAAGTAATTTCACAGGAGGCAGAATGGGGCATGTGAACCATGACAGAAAAAAATCTGGAATAATTCTATCAGATGGTTGTGAATGAATAGCCTTTTTGTGAGAACTTTGAAGGAGGAGTAGATTGGAATGATGTAGGAGAACTTATACAATTGACTCTGTATTTTGAGTTTTATAACTTTTGTAATGTAAATGTGCATATGTCTCATTGGTTTGATAAAGACATTTTATGTACTTTATTAAGAAATTTTATTCAGATTCCACCTGTATCGCTATACTATGTAGAAGTTCTAAATGCAAATACTCTGAAACCAGTAATGTATACTACATTACTAGATCTGTTAAAATGTTTCAGAGATTAATTTCAAGCAAATGATGTGAAAGGAAATTCTACTGAAACTAATTTACTTCCACGCTTATATTTAGGATTAGGGTTAGTCTCTAATCACCTTCTCAGATAGACTATTTGATTAATTGATGTTTTGTTTTGTTTTTTAAAAGGAGAGCCAACATGGCATAGTGGTTAGAGTGCTGGGCTAGGACTGGGGAGACCTGAGTTCCAATCTTCAATCAGCCATGAAACTCACTTGGTGACTCTGGGTCTACCTCACAGGATTGTTGTGAGGATCAACATAACCATGTACACTACTCTGGGCTCCTTGGAAGAAGAGTCTTATAATGCAAAATTAATATTAGAGCATATATCCCTAGAAGAAGTCAAATCATATTAAGCAGTAAGGTTATTCACATGACCAACCCTGTAGGACTGGTCATGTGGAGTGCTTGGATCACTCCCAATCCTGGCACCCTTCAACCAGATAGTCCCAGTTTTTTACCTGGATGTGATGCTCAGTGATGGGGCAAAGAGGGTCCAGCCGTTTGGGACTATTAGCTCAAGTGCAGCCTCAGAGTTTCAACCCAGGGTATTGGCTGCTCTTGCCGTCTGTTACCTCATACCACGGTCAGGGGTCTTTACCTAGTGCTGACCTGGCTCCATCTGGCCCTCAACATGGGCCTGTCTGCCTTTATATAGCAGGGAAGTCTCACACATGTTCTCACAAGAGTTCCCCGTCTCACCAGAACTCTCACAAGACTTCCAAGTCCTGCAAGATTTTCTGACACGATCTTCTTGCGAGGCAAAAGTCTCACCAATGATGAAAGACTTCATCATTTTCATCGTTGGATGGCAAAAGGCCGTCTGGCCAAGGAGGCCAGATAAATTCCATGTGTTCACAGTCATCTGAAAAAGGAGGCAGGAGTGCCCCCAAACAAAGGGGTGGCTCTGTGGGGGCAGCAGAGCCAGGTGTTCCATGGCGGTCTCCCACGGGTCCCCGATACCAGTCTAAAAGTGAGGTAGGAGTGCACACATACCCTTCTCCCTCACACCTCAATTCATGTGGATGCTTGGGCTACCTCCAGCCCAGGCATCCGTAGAGCTGAAAGTCCCCATTGTGGGAGGCTGCAGCCAGAGGCTGTTTAAACAGCAGCCCTCAGACACTAACAGCAGCAATAGTTGGGCCAGGTCTGGGGGGAAACAGATGCTGAAGCTAAAGAAAACAGATACTGAAGCTAAACAAGCACAGTTATCTCAAGGTGAAATGTCTGGGAGCCCTATCTAGCTGCAGGGTAATACATATTGAGTTCTTAATCATAAGAATGAATTCTAAAGCATAAGACATGAGTTCTAAAACATAAGAAAATACTGTCTTTTAAAAGTTATCATCTCAATTATCTCTCTATCTCTGCTTTTTACTGTTGAATTTCTCCAGCACAATAGCAACAAAATGATACAGAAAAAAAGTTATCAATAAAGTCATGTAATTATGACGTCAAACTAAACTATTGCTAGACTGACTCATCTTAAAGGGCTCCTGAACTACTGTGGGAGAGGGAGGGACTGTGCAGTATACAAGTTCTGATTCTCTTTTCATTCCACTTCATTATTTTGCTTATACAGCCTTGGCTTGGTGCAGCAACATCACCAAGTCTCAGTTAAGAGAGTTCCTCTCTCTCTCCCCCATTACTCTTTCATGATTCAAAGCCTAATTTAATTCCAGCTTTCTACCCCGTTTACCTTGGAGTCTTTTGAGACCAATATTTACTTTTCTCTCTCTGGAACAATGGAGTGAGTAGACTTGGAATGACACAAATTTTAGCCTGAATTAAGCACAGCATCCAAAGCTAGGGATGTGCACAAAACTGGTTTGCCCGGTTCGGTTTGAATTCAAACCAGGAGGGGGTGGTTCGATTTTGGTTTTGCTTGAACCTCCCCCTGGTTCGGTTCAAATTTGAACCGGTTTGGACCAGCTCATTATTTGCTATGAGGAATTCAATAATACTTTAAAAGTTCACCAATAATCGGAGGAGTGTCCTATTGCCTTGGGGTTTGGGGGGTGGTAGGCACCCCTCAGTGCCTACCACCCACCCCACTTTTGGGCCCCTAGGTGCTCCACAATAGGGGATAATGGGCTGGTTTGGGTCCCATTATACCCTATGAAAAAAAAAATTAAAAATATTTCAAATATTCATAAAAAATCGTAGGAGTGTCTGATTGCTTTGGGGTTTGGGTGGTTGTTGGTGCCCATGGGTTCTCCACAGTAGGGAATAATGGGCTGGTTCTAGTCCCATTATACCCTATAAAAATAAAAATAAATTTCAAAAATTCATTAAAAATCGTATGAATGTCTGATTGCTTTAGGGTACCCATGGGTGCCAGCTACCACCCCACCCACTTTTGGTGGTTAGAACTAGTTCAAACCAGTTCGAATCAAACCACCCCCTGTTTGGTTCGAATTCGAACCTGCAGCTTGAACCTGATGGCTGGTCTGGTTCTAATTCGAACCTTCGAACCACCCTGGTTCGAATTCGAACCAGTTCGCACATCCCTATCCAGAGCCAAATGTATCATACAAGTGTCAATCCATCTCTGGATGCCGGCTCCCTCTCTCGCTCTGTCTCAGCTCGGGTACACAACACAGGCACTGTGTTTATCTCGGCCCACACCCACTGTGTGTAGTTGCCATAGGTGTCCATGCCTGCTGTTTCTTCCCCAATAATGGCGTCTTGCTGGCATGTATGCAAGCTGCACCGCCGCTGGCTCCTTCACTTTCGCCGGCTCCCTAACTCCTTCACCACTAGTCACAGTAAATGGCAATGCATTACGAGGGGAGGATGGCGAGGGGAGGATGGCGAGGGGAGGACTCTTGAGAGGACTCTTGTGGTGAGTGGGGAGCTTCTCGCTGTCACTGTTAGTACAGTAAACAGCAATGCATTGCAAGCCGTGGCACGGCGCCGCAGCTTGCAATTCATTGCCGCCATTTACTGTACTAACAGCGGCGGCAAGAAGCTCCCCCCTTGCCAGGGGTGAAGGGGGAGCTTCTCATCACAGCTGTTAGTACAGTAAATGGGGGCAATGCATTGCCCCCATTTACTGTACTAACTAATAGCGAGGGAGTGAGGGAGCCGGTGGCGGCGTGGCTTGCATACAGTGCAAGCAAGCCGCCATTATTGGGGAGGAAACAGCAGGCACGGACGCCAATGGGAGATACACACAGCAGGCGTGGGCCGAGGCGCCGGCGGCTCCTCCTCGCTCTCGGGTACACACAGGACTCGAGGCGAGGGGCCAGTTAGGGGAGGAGTTCAACACCACAACATCCTCTGTTTTACAATTGAATCTCGCACTCACACCCGCCGCCAGCCACCGCCCTGCCACCCCCGAGACACCCCCCCTGAGAAGAACCCCTTAGAAGAACCAACAAAGCCAACTGAACTCATGCAGCCCAACCAAGCTCCCAAACGTTATCTGACCTCAACCCTCCCCACTGTAAATTTAATTAAATAAAACAAAACAAAAAATAACTCACACACAAAACTTGGTCTGGAGCAGCAGCAACAGAAGCAGCCAGAAACAACAAGCGAGCCAGCGTGGCGATCGATGATCCTCCTCAGTCAGCACCGCATGAGATAAGAGCCAGACTGAGCACAGCAGAGTATGTGGATGATGACGCACCAGGGGCGGAGTCTCAGAGATCTCATCTTGTGGCACTATGCAACTGTGAGGGGGGGGGGAGTGCCAAGACACGGTGCCACAGCAGTGCTTGGCGCCCATCCAAAGGCAAAATTTTGTGTGGGTGGGAAGGGGCGCTGGGAGGGCATCAGTTGCATTATGCGTCCCCCTCAAGTGGCGCCCAGGGCACGTGCCCTGCCTGCCCTACCCTAATTACGCCTCTGGCTGCAGCCTACTTTCCCCCTACACCCTTGCTGCTTGTGGATTGCCAGCTCGCCAGTCGTGTGGGCACATAGCATGAATGATCCCAGAGTGGTGAGGATCGTGTGCAGGAAGGTAGGTTGATTCCTCCTTCCCCTGCCCTACCCAAAATCGTTGTGTGAACACATTATCACACATTATCTTGTAGTTTGCTACATTATCATCAGTGGCATTGAACAGTATTTCAAGTATGAAACATCAGTATCATCAACAGAATCATATAGCAGCCACTTTATCCATTTTGTAACATGCAGTGATATAACTTAAGCCAAAATAGTAAAAGGAAAATCAAACTACTGCATGGTCATTAGCACAGCCACTTACCTGCTCACACTTTTTCTAAATGCAAGAATTGTGGGAATATCTCCTACTCATCCTTCTCCTACAAAAAGGTAGCAGAACAAATCCACACCCTGAACAAATCTTGAGCCCAGAGCATCTTTTATTTAGTAAAAGGATAAAATCTCAATGTCCTATATTTCCTGTATTCCAAGTGCAGTTGTACCTCATTCTGGTATTACTAAGACCTTACTCATTAACCATTATGTCCATATCTAAACACAATTTGCCTGTGTTACTGCCTCTTTAACAGCCAAGCCTAGAAGGCATCAGAATGAGAAAGACCAGGTGAAATAACTGGGAAAATAGCAAGAAATCTGTGTGAGTGGTGGGACCTGTATGATATACCCCTGCTAACTTGGCGAAGAGGCACCTTTTAACATGATGATTCTCTTTATTTAGCAGGCAGAGCGTAACTGGCCCTATCCACCCCCATCACAGTACCCCTCCAGTGACTGTTACTGGTGTCTATCTTACATTTCTTTTAGATTGTGAGCTCTTTGGGGACAGGAATTCATCTTTATTGTTTCTCTATGTAAACCACTTTGGAAACTATTGTTGAAAAGCAGTATAGAAATTGAATAAATAATAATAATAAAAATAGTATGAAAACACCAAACAGTATCTGATCCAAAAATACCACCTAGATTCAAGGAGAATTAGAGAAGTCCTGGAAATAATAAAGCAGCAAATAACAGCAGTGTCAAAGAAGATTAGCAGGTATAAAGCCAGAATTACACAACACAGGCAGAATCTCCAATTCCAGTTGAATCAGAGACGTTTCTACCAAAGCATAGAAGGAGAAACTGCAAGAAACCTAGAAACACCAAATAAAGAAGAAACAGTGCAATTCTGGGGGAAATTATGGGACAATCCAATAGATTATAATAAAAAAGCAGGCTGGATGAAAGAGGTCAAAAAATGTAACCAACAAATGCAAGATCTAATAATAACACCAGAATTAATAAGTGAAAGAGCAAAGAAAATTAAAAATTGGACTGCTCCAGGCGACGATGAACTGCATGGCTTTTGGCTTAAACACCTAACAAGCCTTCATAAACAACTATCAAAACAGTTCAATCACATTTTGCAAGGAGGTGACAACAATTGGCAAAACTCATCTCATCATGAAAGAGCCAGCAAAAGGTGCAGTTCCAAGTAATTATAGACTGATAACCTTCCTGCCAACCATGTTCAAATTATTAAGTGGAATAATAGCAGATGAAGTGATGCAACACTTATTAACTAACAAACAGCTCCCAGTTGAACAGAAAGGAAATTGCCCGAACACCAGAGGCACAAAAGACCAGCTGCTGGTTGACAAAATGATTTTAGAAAACTGCAAGAGAAGAAAAACCAATCTAAGTGTTGCATGGATTGACTACAAGAAAGCCTTCGATTCATTGCCTCACACATGGATACTAAAATGTTTAGAAACAACTGGTGTCAGCAAAAACACTCAGATATTTATTTAAAAAGCAATGAGCATGTGGAGTACACAGTTAACAATCAGTGGCGAGACACTTGGACAGGTTAGCATTAGAAGAGGCATTTTCCAAGGGGACTCACTATCCCCTCTGTTGTTTGTAATCGCCATGACCCCACTTTCACAAATACTAAACAAAACAGGCCTCGGATACCAAACATCTAAAACATCAAGTCAAATCAACCATCTGCTGTACATGGACGATCTGAAGTTGTATGGAAAGTCCCAGTCAGAAATCGAATCACTACTAAGCACTGTCCGTATATTCAGTAGCGATATAGCAATGGAGTTTGGACTAGATAAGTGTGCTGCATTAATAATGAAGAGAGGAAAAATAAGAAAAACAGAAGGAATAGAACTGCCCAATGGAAGCAAGATCAAGAACCTGGAAGAGAAAGAACATTACAAATACTTGGGCATTCTCCAGGCTGATAACATTGCACACACTGAAGTTAAAAGAAAAATGGGAAGTGAATACATCAGGAGAGTTAGAAAATCCTCAAGTCCAAACTCAATGGCGGGAACACCATACAAGCCATAAACACCTGGGCTATACCTGTTATCAGATACACTGCAGGAATAATAGACTGGACCCAGGCAGAGCTAGAGACGCTGGATCGTAAGACCAGGAAAATCATGACCATCAATCATGCTCTGCACCCCTGCAGTGATGTCAATAGGCTATACCTCCCTCGCAGCTCAGGTGGAAGAGGAATGCTGCAAGTCCATCAAACAGTAGAGAAGGAGAAAAGAGGCCTTACAGAATATATCAAGGACAGTGAAGAAGATGCACTTCAAATGGTCAATAACGCAAAACAATCCACCAATGAAAGAAAGCAGGCCTACAAGAAAGAACAAGTCAAGAACCGAGCAGAAAAATGGAAAAATAAGCCCCTGCATGGTCAATATTTGCACAATATAAGTGGAAAATCAGACATCACCAAGACCTGGCAATGGCTTAAGAATGGCAACTTGAAGAAAGAAACTGAGGGTTTAATACTGGCTGCACAAGAACAGGCACTGAGAACAAATGCAATAAGAGCAAAAGTCAAAAAATCAACAACAAACAGCAAGTGCCGCCTTTGTAAAGAAGCAGATGAAACCGTGGACCACCTAATTAGCTGTTGTAAAAAGATCGCACAGACTGACTACAAACAAAGGCATGACAAGGTAGCAGGGATGATACACTGGAACATCTGCAAAAAATACAAGCTACTTGTAGCCAAAAATTGGTGGGACCATCAAATTGAAAAAGTTGAAGAAAATGAAGATGTAAAAATATTATGGGACTTCCGACTACAAACAGACAAACATCTGCCACACAATACACCAGATATAACTGTAGTCGAGAAGAAAGAAAAACAAGTTAAAATAATCGACATAGCAATACCAGGGGATAGCAGAACAGAAGAAAAAGAAATAGAAAAAAATCACCAAATACAAAGATCTACAAATTCAAATTGAAAGGCTGTGGCAGAAAAAGACCAAAATAATCCCAGTGGTAATTGGCGCCCTGGGTGCAGTTCCAAAAGACCTTGAAGAGCACCTCAACACCATAGGGGCCACAGAAATCACCAACAGCCAGTTACAAAAAGCAGCTTTACTGGGAACAGCCTATATTCTGCGACGATATCTATAACAATTGACAATAAAATTCTGGCATCCCAGGTCCATGGGAAGGACTCGATGTCTGGATAAAACAAACCAGTCAATAACACCTGTCTGACTGTGTAAACAAGAAATAATAATTAGGCCTTCAACTCATTGCCTCATACATGGATACTAAAATGTTTAGAAATGACTGGTGTCAGCAAAAACGTTCAGATATTTATTTATTTTTTTAAGCAATGAGCGTGTGGAGTACACAGTTAACAATCAATGGCGAGACACTTGAACAAGTTAGCATTAGAAGAGGTATTTTCAAAGGAGACTCACTATCCCCTCTGTTGTTTGTAATTGCCATGACTCCAGTTTCACAAATACTAAACAAAACGGGCATCGGATACCAAACATCTAAAACATCCAGTAAAATCAACCATCTGCTGTACATGGACGATTTGAAGTTGTATGGAAAGCCCCAATCAGAAACTGAATCACTGCTAAACACTGCCCATGTATTCAGTAGCGATATAGCAATGGAGTTTGGACTTGACAAGTGTGCTGGAGGGTGCACTTCTCCTCCACCTATGCTTATTGGATCTATGGAGCCAGCTCTGGGGACAGTTGATGTCCCCTCTCTGCAAGCTATATGTCTCTGCTTCCCACTATGATACTGGCTAGGTACCTACTAGAGAGTTAAGGTCCTTGCTTATTAGAGCGTAAGATATTGTTCTTCACTTGAGCAGTAGGTTCATCTTATAGGTGGGTATTTGAGTTCCTTTTTAATAGCTCAGACTGGTCACAGATAACAGATGGGGTGGTTTTCCTGATTGACCCAAAACTACATCATTTCTTTTCTCCCTTCCCAGTTCAAAGTTTCAGGATGTGCCAAGATATGTCTTTACTTGATTGTGCACAGTTCTTCTGCTGCATGTTCTATCTAGTCCAACCAAATCTTCTTGTTCCTTATCTCCCCTTAAATATGGCCCCTCCGAACAGCTTATATAAGCTATTAATATGAACTGCATCACAAGCTCAATCTAGCATACCAAATATTATAACTTATTTTTAAAAAAGAATATATATTGCAAAATAATGTGACACCAATATAAAATGTTTAAAACACTAGCTTCAGCAGGTTTCATTCTCAAAGGAAAAGTCCTTGTCATATTATTATTATTTTGTACTTGTGATGGGTTTTCTACAGGAGCTTCCAGTCCTTTTGGTCAGTGGAGTAAGACCCTAGGCCTGTGCAAAGTCAGGCTGGTAAAATCAGACATGGTCCAATTTTATCTAAATTGGAGAGGTTTAGAGAGAGTCTGAACATGAACCTTGCCAGCCCAGTTTGGGTTGGTCTTCAACCTCTTTCAGGAAAAAAAAATTGGAGCTCTCCAGGACTCCAAATGGCAGCAAAAAAATTCAAAAAAAAATTTTTTTTTGCAATCGTGGCTCGGGGGATGGGGGCATCTTCTGCCCATTTGCCCATGCATATTTTTTTAAAAAGATTTTTATCCCATTTTCCACTCACAAAGCAGCCAACACCAGCTGATTTCTGGGTTTCTCATGCGATTCTCTCGTGTTCATCACTTCCCCTTTGATTCTTTGTTGTTACATCAGTTCCCCTGCAACTCTCAGGTGTTGTGTTACTTTTATTCTGGGTTCACATCAAGTATCCAGAGTTACTTTGAAAAGAATCCCAATTGTCCTAACTCTGATCCAGATCCCAACCCCAACTTCAACTCTGACCCTGACTTTCAGAGAAGTCCAGAGGACTGACATTTGCAGAGTCGGATCAGATTGGGTCGGACCTGACTTTGCCTTTTAGGTCTGTGCACAATCCAATAAGACCATAATTGCTGGTCATTACCCTACAGAAAGTCTTGGAGTAACAGCAACCTTAGCCAAATCTCTCAGATCTGATTGTTATGTGCCAAAGGAGGAAATTTGCTGTTTGTTTTCCCAGCTTTAAAAACAAACTGGTTTTTTGCATTCCATCACAGCAAATCATGGTTTGTTCTAATCACAGTCTGTGAACAAGCCAGGATATTAAACCAAGATATATTATATGATATAGCCTGGTCTGATATCTTGCCTAATTTACAAACTGTGGTTAAAACAAAGTGTAATTTGACAGGTTGGTAAGCAGTGACAACTTGTACTGTGTATTTAAACCAGGAATAGAAGCTGCATCAACAATTTTTTCCCATAGAACACAAAAGGTAGCGGAGAGTAGGCTAGCCTGAGGCTTGTGCTAGTAATGCTAAACTATGGTTTAGGTAATGGATTAGTCTTGCATCTGAACCTACCAGTCCACCCACTGTAAACTATAAAGAACTTTAGCTCATTAAAGTCATTATTTAGTCAATATTTATCCTTTTTTGTGACCTCAACTATAATCTCCAATAAAGCCCTGTTTTGTTACCAAAACACTGTTACCAAAGAAAACTCAAAGTTATATTGGTACAGAATTATATTTGCAGCAGGCCTCTCAGGTCGATAAGTCACATAATAAATGCTATTATCACATTATAAACGAGATATGTGAATGTCATCACCAGCCATTATATTCCATGAGACTTGCTATATCATTCCCACTTTTTAGGGCCAGCTTGACTTTTATAGGTTTGTTGTTTGTTACTGCAGGTGGCCTTTTCAGGTTATCAATGAAAGTGTTCCTGAAAGGCTTTCAAGGGAGAAAATAATAAAATTTAGGGAGGAGAGCTGGTCTTGTGGTAGCAAGCATGAATTCTCCCCTTTCCTAAGCAAGGTCCACCCTGATTTGCATTTGAATGGGAGACTACACGTGTCAGCACTATAAGATCTTCCTTAGGGATGGGACTGCTCTGGGAAGAGCATCTGCATGCCAAACGACAACAACAACAACAAATATTTATATACCACTTTTCAACAAAAGTTTTAAAGCAGTTTCCAAAGAGAAATAATAAATAAGATGCCAAAGGTTCCAAGTTCTCTCCCCGGCATCTCCAAGACAGGGCTGAGAGAGATTCCTGCCTGCAACCTTGGAGAAGCCACTGCCAGTCTGTGTAGACAACACTGAGCTAGATGGACCAATGGTCTGACTCAGTATATGGCAGCTTCCTATGTTCCTGTTCTGGATAGGAGTCATATACAAGTATGCTAGGCTGATTTTTTATATATCCGTGCCCAATCTGTGAGAGTATTCTCATGTGAGAAAGCATTTCCATAAGAAGTGTCATAAACATGATTAATTGCCTTGCATCTTATCGCAATCATCCTTTATCTTTCTTCACCTGGACATTTTTATTTACTTTTTGTTTAATCAGAAGTGGTTGCTTCTGCCCCACTACTACTATTATACTACTGCTATTTCTATACTGCTTTTAAATCCAAAAGGTTTTAACACAGTTTAAATAGAACAAGAATAAGAAGATGGTTCCTTGGCCTCAAAGGGCCCACAATCTTAGAAGAAACATGGAAGTAAACACAAGCAACAGCCACTGGAGGGACACTGTGTGGGGGACCAAGCCCCAGCAATTCTGCTTAGGACATTCCTGATTTTGAGTCCAGCTGATTTCATTTCGAGACTCAAGACTTCCCGTTTGTACATGATCCCAGTTGCCAGTTGTTGCTTCATTCAGGAGAGCTGGATGAAGCTGTGCACGGCTAGAGAGGCCTCTTGGGTGCCAGGTGCTGAAGCCTCCACTTCCAGCATCACAGCTGCTTCTAGCTGCAGTATTTGAATAAGCGTCATTGTTTCTAGCCAATGGCCATTAAAATGCGCATCACCCATGATTAAGCCATAAACTAAAAAATTAAATTTTTAAAAAAGCCACCAAGCAAATAATACAAATTATCAATTTAAATTAAAAAATCCCCTTGGCAGTCTACCCAGTTTTGAGCAAGAAAGATAATTTGTAGCTTCCTTGCTGCCAGGGCATACAATGCTACTCTATAAGTGACAAACTTAGCGACATTGACCAATAGCCATCTAATTTTAAAGTCATCGGATTTCCCTTCTAAGAACCTTTAGGAAAAGGAAAAGGCCTTAGCCCTAGTTGAGGGACGATATGAAATATAATGAGGTTGTTCATATGACCAGGTCTACCCAGGCTTTCACAGCCCTACCCAGGTAGACCTGGTTGTGAGAACTGCTGGGATTGGGACTGATCCTGGCTCTGAGTAGCCTGGGTTTTCTACCCAGGCTAAAAGTGAGGTATGAAAGTGTGTGGCAGTAATTGCTGCCATAGAAGCTGGGATGGGTGCTGGAAGAGTGACCCACACTCTGGAATTTCTACAATGAATGGTGGGATTCCTGGCAGCCGGGCATCCTTCCCCTTCCTCCCCCCCCCCACCCTGCTGCTTGCTACTTTGGTGATCATGTGGGAGTGTGGCACAGCAGCGGTGGTCATGTGGGGGGACGTAGGACCAATCCTGCCTTCCCCCCAGCCATCCCCGGCCCCAGAAAAAATAGTCGTGTAAACAACCTTAATGTATAACATCCTCAACCTGACCTGATCCATAAACATAACTTTGGTCATTTAGTGGCCCATTGGAAAACCTGCCAGCCAAATATTTTGTAGGTATACTGTGAAATCTAATCTGTGTAAATGAATATCTGACAGGGAGGAAAGTTAATTCCCACAAATAAGGCATTTCTTTATGATCAGATTTAAATTTATCATACCAAACTGAGATCTTCAGGTAATCACATCCATTTTGGCATCTTCTGTAAAGCTGCATCTTGAATTTTACAGTCGGAGTTCCCCTGGGCTATTTGTAACAGGAAATATTGAACAGCTCATCTTCAAATATTTTTAAGATTGTATCCAGCCCACTCTGTTCTCTGAATCAAAAAACATGGTATAACCCAGTTTCTTTAGAACCCATAATGAGTGAACAACTTAAGATCTAATTGCCTCCAAGTGGGTGCACTGTAAGGTATTTTCACTGCAATGCAGCCCAAAATATTTAAATAAATGGCATTGTTCAGTAATTCATCCATCAAGGACCCATTTGTGCAATTTATATTTTTTGGAAAATACCATCACTTTGGTCTTACTAGCTCACAAATTGCACAGCCATTCCCTGCTGTCAGGGAGCCGTGATCCTGTACAGCCAAGCATCTCCAACCTCAGCTGATGCCTTGTTGTACAGTGGAGCACACATTGGGGGCGGATTATTTTTGTTCATTCCCACTGCCTCTTAGTGCTCTTTGCTGCCCAGAAATATGTCTTTCAAACCACTTCGACCCCAGGGATCCCAGGTTAAGAACCTCTGCTATAGAGGCTTGGTGCCTGAGGCCAGGTGCAAAATACTGTATATTTGTTTTGCTGATCAACAAATCATTAAATTCCTGAATTGAAGAGTTATGGTTTATGCTTTGCAGATACTTCTATGCATAACAGGTAAATTAAATAAAGACTTGTGACAAACCACCTGTTTCTTTAGAAGAGGGGAAAATAGATACTGAGAGGAAACCGTGTTTTGAGAGTGGAAACCCTGGCATTTATTTTCCAAAGTCGGATAGTGACACAACTGCCTTTATATAATGCTTCATTAAAATTCTTCCTGACTTGAGTAATCCCTATGGGACTGTGAGAATCCTAAAACTTTGGAATTCATTGCATGTTTACAATGCATCTAATTTGACTGTGGGTAGAAACTGAAGTAAGAAGCAGCCAGAAACTCAGTGTTTGTGTGCAGGGGGTGGGAGTGGGAAGAGATACAGCCATCTGGATTTTTAATATTTTTCCTGGGGGTTTTAAGAATTGGTGTGCAACATCATATTGCTAAACAGTTCTAACAACTGGCAGTGTGAGAAACTAGCCTTTACTTACTCATAAACAGAAGATGTATTTTCCAAATACGATTATAGTTATTGGACCAAATTATTCTTCTTTGAAAAATCTTGCAATTAAAGCACAAATTAAATTGGCCCTCTGTCTCTAATTAGGATGCTTAATCCCTTCCCTCTTGACAATATTCAAACTCCTGTTAGGTTTGCTTACCTAGTTCATCTGAGTAATCAAGTACATGATATTTCATACTTTAACGCAACAACATCATAATGTATGTTCATACTTAAGCATTTTCAAATTGGCTCAAAAAAGGAGTGGTCACACAACTGCACCTGATACTGATTACATAAGAATATAAGAAGAGCCTTGCTGGATCAGGCCCAAACCTATCTAGTCCAGCATCCTGTTTCCCACAGTGGTCCTCCTAATGCCTCGGGAGGTCTCAAGCAGGAGATGAAGGCATTCCCCTTCTCCTGCTCTTTTCCCCCTGCAACTGGTATTCAGAGGCATCCTAAAACCATCAAAGATACCTAGTGATTAACCAATCCTCCATAAATTTGTCTAAGTCCCTTTTAAAGTTATTCAAGCTGGAGGCCACCACCACATCCCATGGCAGAGAATTCCATAGATTGATTATGCACTTTGTGAAGAAGTACTTTATTTTGACAGTCCTGGATTTCCTGGCAATCAGTTCAGTTCCAGGAGAGGACAGTCCCTGCTTCTAATGTTATGTGTGAGAGAAGTACTTATCTCTGTCCATTCTCTCCATACCATGCATAATTTTATATATCTTGGCCATGTCTCTCCTTAGGCACCTTTTTTTCTAAACTAAAAACCCCAAAGTTTGTAATTTTTTGTTGTAATTTTACCTCATAAAGAAGGTGCTCTAGCTCTCTGATCATTTTAATTGCCCTCTTCTGCACCTTCTCCAGTTTCATAATATCCTTTTTGAGATGATGTGACTATATACAGTACTCTAAATGTGGCTACACCATAATATTAGCATCTTTATTTTCAGCCCTCTTCCTAATGATCCATAGTAAGGAGTTTGCCTTTTTATCCGCTGCTGCTGCACACTGAATTTTAATGAGCCATGACCCCAAGATCTTTCTTCTAATCAGTCACTGATAGCTCAGACTCCATCACTAGATGGGCCTGACAAAATGTCGGAGAAATTTCAGGTGCAATCTTGAAATTTTTTGAAAATGTCAGGTCCAACAGTTTTGGAGGGGCCATATCGGCCCTCACAACTTTTTTTCTGTCTGGATGAGTCAGATTGGATTAGATCCAAGTTTTGTGGGCCCTAATACTTTGGAGACTCAAACTGTGAGGTAGCCAGTAATTATGCAAATAAACTGTAATATAGTAATAAAAATAGCAGCAACTCTTTAACCCCATGCCCAAGCATAATTTCTCTGGGCCCGGTACAAAATTGTAAAATAAGCTCCCCTCCTTCCCCCTTATTTGTCTTATTTGAA
Organism: Hemicordylus capensis; assembly: GCF_027244095.1. NCBI lineage: Eukaryota > Metazoa > Chordata > Lepidosauria > Squamata > Cordylidae > Hemicordylus > Hemicordylus capensis. Next base: position 242,875,132 of record NC_069657.1, on the reverse strand, counting down.
AGATCATCAAGAAAAGTCTTGCTTCAGCAAATCTCACATTTTACAATATTTGGATACCCTATATTGATATAAGGAAATAAGTTTTCATAAACATCATTAAGTGTGATTTACCTTTTTAACTTTTCCTCATAATAATAGGTTTCCAAGCTAGACTGAACCCTCCTTGACCTCAGAATAGTGTATCAGTTTTCCCTTCCCCATGCTTGGACCTTGCTTCACCAAACTAATTTCCTATTTGAACATATCCTTGTTTTAAGAACCATCCCTTCCCTCTTCCATTTCTGTAGAATGCAGCTTGTTTCTGCCATACAAAAGTGTGGAAGGTCAGCTGTCCTGTTAAGGGAGCGCCATGCAGCTTTCCTGTACCTTATATAGACTGTTCGAATAGTGCTTATTGCATTCTTGTAGATAGTTTTTGAAATTGTTCCCAGAAACTCAACATATATTGCTTAAATGGAAGAGAAGTAAAATGTCTTTCTTGTAACAACTATAATGTGCATGTCAATTTGAGCTCAGTTTAAGACAGAGTTTGGCCAGAAACATACTTTGGGTATGTTAGTGATATGTGGGTTGGGAAGAAAATCATGTTCTCAAAAAGTATTTAAACATCATAATAACAAAACCAGATGTAGTTATTGGTGCCTTTTAACGCCTACTGAAAGAAAACATCTGTGCTAACTTTCTGAATGTTCTTGGTCTTGAGAAGACTCCCACACAGATTTTTTTTTTTTTAATCATGTGTTGTATTTGCTCTCTTTTGACTTTTTATTACTGACTGTGTTCATACAGACAGGTGCTGGTTATAACATTATCCTAAAGTGCTTAATGACCCAAGCAAAATGTTCACATTTAAAATGACAGGCTGTAGCTGAAATCCCTGATAGCTTCATGGTATTTTATATTATTGTAACTTAATGCAGGAATCAAAACAATTTGATCTTACATGAGAAAATGTAATCAAGCTCAAAAACTGGTTTTCTTGTCTGATCACAGATTTGCCTGTACAGTGTCTAGCCTTTTGGAAACTTCAAAACCTGCATTCAATCAATGAGATTTAAAATTGTTTAGAACCATGGTGTGTTGTGCTCAAACCAGAGTCTGATATTTTGATTTGCAGGTGAACCCATGAAGGCCTTTTGAAGATACATTGTGTTGTAAGATGCATCTTTGATTCTTCTAATAAAGAATGAGGATTATGTACATGCTTTTGAAAAACTAAGGCTGCAATCCCTAGAATAGTGCTAGGAAGTTGGTCCTACTGCAATCAGTTCAAATGGCTTCTGTAAAAATGTTTAGAATCCACCTTCAAGCATCTTAAGGATCTGCAACAATAATTTGGCACATTGTAGTTTATAATATTTTAGAAATTCAATTGATGTTACATGCCAGTTGGTTTATTATTATTTAACAAAATCACGAAACTGATTATTACAGAAAAGAATTCAGCTGTTGAGCCTTACCAGAATAATATGATTCCACTTAACTACTAGGATTTCAGTTGAAAGTTCAGCATATGAACTTAGGCCAAAAATCCATCTAAAATTAGTTGTGACTAACTTTAGATGGTGCATCCAAACAACCTAACTCTAGCAAAATGCAGTTCTGTGCTGTCCCAACAATCAAAGCATAACAGCATTTTAAATGTCAGATAACATAGCAACACTGAGAGGCATTTCCACGGTGTCCATGGTAATACTCCTGACTTACACCAGTCATAGTGTGGCATGCTGATTATGCCCACACAGCAGCAGAATGTCTTCATTATGTCACCCCACCAATAAAGCTCGAGGATACGATAGCACCTTTCACAATGGCACAGCCAGCATGAACTCTTAATTGACAGGGATATAGCAAGGTTGGAGTGGGCTCTGGGACAAAAAGTGAAGATGAGCCCTTCCCTCCCATCCCCGCGCCTTTTCCAAGAGAAGTAGGAGAGTGAAGAGCAAGATGTCACTCTGCTAGTGGGAGAGGTCCTCTCCCTCAGAGGCCCAGGGACATTTGTCTTCCCCCATCCCACTGCTCAATTATAGCTGCGCCCCTGGTAACTGACACACTACACACTGACACACTACACAGTTCCCTGAAGATGCAGGTTTGAATCACCTTATATCTCAAACACAGTTTGGGGGGAAACCAACCTTCTGAGAGGCAAATACATAGGGAAGACAGTCCACTGTAGCACTCAAGAATTCCAGAGCTCAGTTGGAAAGAAGCATCCCCAGATAACGCAGGAAATTGGTTCAAGTCCCACCGAGGGGAGAATTCCTCTCTGAGAGTAATGAGCAGTTTGCCAGGCAGGGAAAAGAGATCCATTATGAGAAACAACAATAAAAGTCCCAGTTGTACATTTGGAACATAGGAAGCTGCCTTCTACTGAGTCAGACCATTGGTCCATCTAGCTCAGTACTGTCTACACCAGAGATTCTCAATGTTGGGTCCCCATATGTTATTGGACTTCAACTCCCATAATCCCCAGCCCCAGTGGCCTTTGGTTGGGGATTATGGAGTTGAAGTCCAATAACATCTAGGGACCCAACATTGAGAATCCCTGGTCTACACAGACTAGCAGCAGCTTCTCCAAGGTTTCAGGCAGGAATCTCTCTAGCCCTACCTTGGAGATGCCAGGGAGGGAACTTGGGACCTTCTGCATGCAGATGCTCTTCCCAGAGCTGCCCCATCCCCTGAGGGGAATATCTTGCAGTGCTCACACATCTCCCATTCAAATTCAAACCAAGGCAGATCCTGCTTAGCAAAGGGGACAATTCATGCATGTTACCATTCAGCCACCTAATGGCTCAGCGGGGAAGTAACTTGCCTAGTGAGCAAGAGGTTGCTGGTTCTAATCCCTGCTGGTATCAGGCAGCAGCAATATAGGAAGATGCCACATGGGAGATGGCAATGGTAAACCCTTCTTATATTCTGCCAACAAAAAGCTCATGGCTCTGTGCTCACTAGGAATCAACACCCACTTGACGACACAACTTTACCTTTTTACCATTCACAGGAGACAACTTCCCTGGTAGCTCAGCAGGAGAGAGCATGGAAAATGGGACATGAGGGTTTGAATCCTTTAATAAGGAAATGTTAAACTGGCCAGTCAAAAACCAAATTATCTTCTATTTTTTATTATTTATTTTATGTACGTATTATTTATTTGATGTATATGTCACCTGTCCTAAAGTGACTCGGCAGTTTACATTCAAATAAAAAACACATAATAAAACAATAAGAATAAACATTTAAACCAGATTAAAATTAGAACTAGATATCATTAAAAGCTAGGCTAAAAAAAGATAGGTCTTTCAGGCTCTCTTGAAGGCCTCCAAGGAAGATAGCGGATGCCTAATCTGGATGTCTAATTTGCAACAAACATGACAGAAGCAAAAACAAGGAGAAGGGAGTACTAGAACGCAGTTTCCCAATGCTACAGACCAGCTCCCTAATCCCACCGCTGCAGAGACTGGCACATCATCTTTGTGACACCTCTGCAGACCAGCTCACAGACTCAGCCATTTATACTAGGATTAAGGGGACATTAGACAGGGCTGTAGGTTTGGTATACATGAGGTTACAGGTCAAAATCCTAGATATGGTCACCCATTAAAAAGACCTGGGAGAAGCCCACATGCACAGGAACACCTTAGGGAGTCTAGCTTTTCATCAAGGCCCACCCCAGCATGGGGGGAAAGGGTTACCCTTCTCCCCCCATGCCACATTCCTGATCCCGATCAGGGACTTCTTCACCTGCTATTTTTCAAAAACGGTGGGAATATAACATGTTTCACATCGTGCCTAGTTTAAAGGTACATTTCTTTAAACATGCCTAGTTTAAAGATACATGCCTAATCATGCCTAGTTTAAAGAGACAGAATGGTTCTAATCCACAGTGCTGAGATGCATGAGGGGGTTCCCTCTTGCCAGATGTGGAAAAGGGAAGAGCCCCAAACATTCACCATACACTTTGCCATAGATGGAAATGGGAGGTCTATGGTCACAGGGGACTCTGGATTGGAGCCCTTTGGTTGACATCAGAGTAGTCTTTTGATAGTGGAAAAGGAAGAGGAGCCTGTGAGTGAGAGCTTCACTATTACCTCTCTGGCTGCACAGCCTTGGGTGTGGACCAGAGAGGGGGTTTGGCAAGTTACTATGGCTCCAGAAGTGCCCCTGTATCACCTGAAAATGTGGCTTTCACAGAACACTTCTCAGCAAGCACTTCTATGCTGCTTTAATGTTAATTATGCCCTTATTTGTCATGTTAAAAAGAACAGGAAGAACCAAACAGCTGAATCATATGTCTGGAATTTATTTCATTTCCTGGGAGTAAATGTCATATGTCTGGACAGCAAAGTTTAAGTGGACAGTAAATTACAGGGCAATTAGGCTAAACTATGAGGTTTTTCCCCTTCCATGAAAAAATGCAATTGAGATTCCTTTGATTTTATTTACAAATGCATTATTTGCAGCAGAGTCTAAGAGATGTGTTCCAACACATTTCTCTAAACCAGCACTGGAGATAAATCACGTACTTCTTCCCTACTCTCACTGAATTTTGGTGTCATGATGCTGCCCCTTTCAAGGCAAATGCAAAATTTCTACATTTTTATTAGTAACTACTAGAGATAGATTATTTCTTTGGAGCTTAGAATATAAGCGAAGCTAGTTTTTTTTTTTTTTTTTTAAGAGAGAAATAGCTTGTCTTATTTTCTGAGCCAGTCTCACTTCAGAAGTTGCCCATCACCAACCCCTCCCATCCAGCCCCCCAAATCTCCATCCATCCCTTCCCATTAAATGGAATTGACATGGCAAGATTGGCAACAGAAGGAGCAGTGGTGCTCCAACCTGGAGATTTCCTGGACAGCAGGCTTTAGTGCAGGTTTTCTGCGAGGCTTTACTGTATGTTCGAAGTTACCCCTAAAACCTGACACAAAACATGGATTCCTTTTACTCCGGATATAAATCGAGCTACCCTCTAACGCAGGATGAAAAACCTAAATTTTGTGTGAAGTGCTCTCTGATAGCTTGCAGGGACTTCGGGGTAAATTTGGCCAATATGTGAACGCACATCTCCATTCTGAGTGTGTGTTCCATACCTTTAAAAGCCAGGTGTGAAAAACTTTCAAGTCAGGAAGGGAGCCCCCCCGTCCCCCAGTATCTGGTGTACTGATAGAGTAGCTGGGTGGGCAGGGGGAAACCTGGCTCTTATCGTTTTCTTAAAGGCTACTGTGATGTCGGTAGCCTTTAGGAAAACTACACTTCCTAAGGGACTCCAGAACTGTTCATCCTAGTGCCAGAGAATGAGACACCTCTCCCTCTTTTTTTTCTCCCGGTAGGAAACTAAGCACAATTGTTGCGCCCACCCCTATGCCTGGCTACGTTGAGTTTAAAGGAAAGAGCATGTTTCAAGCATCTGGGAATGAAAGGGTAGGAAGAAGAGATTTGAGGAACTGAAGGAGTAGTCTGGAAATGCACCAGTTCAGATTTTAATCTGAATTTGGTAGCTCTTATTGCTTGCCTCTTCTTTGAGGTAAACATTAATAGGCCCTGCCACTCTTATCTAGGCATGAGATTGGTGAGCTTTGGCCACATCTCTGTTATAAGTTAGTCAAAGACAGCCGTCCTTCCTATGCTCTACCATGTGCAATAAACCAACCAGCAAGAATGAGAGCTAACCTTGATTTTAAAAAACCCAAATCAGATCAAGGATCAATGCTATTTAACATCTATCTATTGATTTATCCTAGGCGTACCCGTCACTAATCTCATGCGTGGCAGCTCTCGTGAGAGAGCTGCGGATTAGCGATGGGGATGGGAGGAGAGGCGGGCACAGAGGAGAAGCAACGGCCGGCAGGAGGCAGCGCAGGAAAAGCGGCCGTCACCAGCCGGCAGATGGCCAGCTGAGGAGAAGCGGCGGCCAGCCGCTGAGGAAAAGCAGCCTGGCCACCGAGAGAGAACAGGCTGGGGCGGGGACGAAATGGGGCTGGAGGGGGGGAAGAATTGAAGATGGGGGAGGAGAGACAGGGAGAACTAGGGGCGCAGATGCTCTACACCAGGTCAGCTAGTATAATATATTTAATATAATGTGGAACAATAAACCAGTATTACAATTTAAAAATCATACATCCTATGAAGCATAACAGATATGTATCTTTGTGTATCATATATTTACAATTTTCATTATAGTCTCATTCTAAATATACAGTTGATCTAAAATATCTTCTCCAAATCCCCATAGCCATTGGATATATCCAACTGCTAGTTTGTCCCTCTTGTGAAAAGAAATAGCCAAACTTGTTTCAGTTTTCACTGTCTTTAGGGGTGTGCACGGAACCAGTTTGGCCAGTTTGGTTCAAATCTGAAGTGGATTCGACCTGGTCCGGATCTGGCTGAACTGGATCTGGTCTGGTAATTAAACCAGGCTGAACTGGTTCACAAGCCGGTTCAGGGGATATACTTGTAAAGGGGGATCCGGTGAAGATTCCTCTTTACAAGTACAGGGGGTGGGAGGCCCTTCAGGAGGTAAGGGGCGGCCGGGTGGAGGTGACGAGAGATGTAAAGAGCTGCTTACATTGTCTGCATGGCTGCTGGTGCTGCTGCTAGCCACTCCAAGCACTCTCCCTCCTCCTTTTACCAAGCCACCAGCTCAGTGGCTGCTTGGTTCTGGCTTCCATGCATGCACGGAGGCCACTTGCTTGGCATCTGTGCATGCATGGAGGCCATTTGCATGGCCATGTAAATGGCCTCCACACATGTGGAGGCCAGAACCAAGCTGCTGCCAAGCCAACGGCTTTGTAAAAGGAGGGAGGAACACGCTTGGGGTGGCCAGCGGTGGCACCGGCAGCCACGCCAGCAGGGTAAGCAGCTCCTTATATCTTTCGCCGCCCCCACCCAGCCACCCCGTACCATGCAAAACCAGTTCACCTGAACCCGGCCTGGTCCGGTCCGTGACCAAACCTTCTAACCAGCCCCAGTTCGAGGCAAACCGGTTCTGTACAAACTGTTTGTGCACACCCCTAATGGTCTTCCTCAATGACCTTTCAGTTTAACACTCATATTATGGACAGTCCATGAAATTCATATTCCGTCCTGGGATCAAGCTAATGTTTTTGTTCTCTGGGAGCCGATGGTAGTAGTTAAACTTGTTAGTTCCTCCTGGGATCAAGCTAATGTTTCTGTTCCCTGGGAGCTGATGATAGTAGTTAAACTTGTTGTCAGTCCTATGATTTATTCTAAATCTCCAAGGTCAGTGTCTTCAGCCTTCAATGTGAGAGCCATTTCTCACTGTGCTGGCGTCTGCACGGTACTGCAGCTTTCTCAGTGTGCTGGGAGGGCCCTTTAAGAGAGATGGAGCCCTTTCTTAAAAGCTCTGTGGGGAAAGCACTGAGAAGGACCACATTTCCTAGCACTCCATGCACACCTTCCAAGATGGTGCAGAGGCTCAAGAGGGCTCAGTTTCCCTTAAAGAAGCTCCATCAGCACTGGGGAAAGTGTTGTACTGCAAGGTGAGAATGGTTGGAAGAAAGAAAGGAAGAATTGCTTTATAACTATCTTTGATCAGATACTACACAAAATACACAATGACAATAGTACTGTACTGACATAGGAATTCTATCCCACAACCAACGCACTACTGTTCAACAACTGATTAATAAATATATCTAAGTAGAGCCAAATGTTAACTGTTGGCAAATCTTTATGGCTGCCACACAGAATTTGGCGATGTTGTGCATCATAGAAGATTTCCTATCTAATAAAGGAGTGTGGCAAAAAAATCATCATTTCAACCAAGGAGCTGCAACAAGAAGGGAGTAATAAAACTACATTGACTGTCATTATAAAAAGGACAATATAACAGCACATGATGGACAGATTTGTTCTCACTTGAGCCACAGGGACAGGTTCGTCTGGCCATAGAAACTTTAGTAAATTTCCCGTATAGAACTGCTGTTGGCAAGACATTACATCTTGCTCTAAAAACATTCTTTGGTGATTGGGCAGAGAGAGTGATAATAGATAGCTGGCAGGTTCCTATTTAGAGTAATCAAGTCACTCTCTTATAGCCACTGGAATAAGGCTTATGCCATTTTGGTGTTCTATATTTCTGTATCTGCAGTCTTCAGTTCTATATCTACAGTCCTCTGTTTGAGAGTCTTCTTGGCTTGGTCGTATCCTAGTATCGAACAATATTCTACAGAAATCATTCTACAGAAATATTCTACAGAGAATGGTTGTCTCCGCAGAGTGCCAGGGGGACACTGCAGATTATTCAGCTTTGGCCAAAGCTTCACACAGGCCCAGTAAACATTAATCAGGAGGACGCATTTAGGGTTGTTATACAGTGAAGAACACTGCACTAAGGCATGGGCATTTGTCCACAGGAATGGGTGCACATCTGATAATCACATTATTGCCACAGTTGACAGTGTGACAGGCATTCAGGTTTTACTGGTTTCCAAGGGGGAGGACTGCTTGGTGAAAGAGCCTTTCCTTTGTGTTTCCTGTTCAGAGTTGTAATAAAAATAAGTATAATGAGCCTGCTATTTGTAAATTTCGACAGCAGCACTACAGGCCACTAGATGGCTGCCAAAGCTCACCTGTTCCATATATACGGCTATGAAAATATCTTATGCTGCTGCTGTATATTTGTTACAAAATGCCTATGAATGGACATGTCTGCTTTTAAAAACTCTTAACTTATTCCACCATTTGATAGTTTGCAACCATTTGATGATTCAGTATGACTGAAACACCACACCTAAGCCAGTGGATTAATTTTTCTAGTTTTATAGAACTGGTAAGAAAAACTAACCAACTGGCTAGATATGTATATATTTTGCAGAGTTTTCCCTGAGATTAAAATATATTAATCTTAAAAATCGTCTGTTCTGTTCCCATCTCTATCAAATTGCTTTCACTGATTTTTCAGTAAGCAGGCAATTCTATTTTCACTGCAGAGTGTCTCACTTATTAGTGAAAGAAGGTGTGCAAGGCACATCTGCTTCCCTTCAGATACAGCAACAAAGACTGTTGGCCATTTTTGGTGGAGACCTTCTTGTCTAGAGTATTAGCAGTCTAGAATAATGCCTATCCCTGTCTGATCTAGTTACCTGCAGTTGTTGTCCCAGTCTTCAAACTGCAATAGACCAACTGAAAGTATTCCTTAAAAGTGCATATGCATTTCAGTCTGCCCATATTACTAGGAATGTAGACAGTGGGTGCCATCTACTGACCATTTTCAAGCATTAAAAACTACCAAAATCAAACATGAAGGTTTTTCTCTTTTTAAAAACTTATTTTATATTTCCCTGTGTCAATAATAAACATATTCCAATGTTCCAGAATAATGTAAGCCAATTAATGACTAAACATGCATACAAAAATGAGATTATTATCTTTGAAGATCATTCTTTGAGAATGAGATGGCAAAATTAATTATAAATGTAAAATGTATAACATTTATTTATTTCCTCCAAGTGGTCTTGGAGGAAACTTACTATCTAGACCCATTTGCAACCGGCTTAGGGCAGGCTTTGGGGTTGATAAGGCCTTGGTCGGCCTAAAAGATGACCTTTGCCAGTGAATTGACAGAGGGAGTGTGACTCTGCTGATTCTTTAGGATCTCTCAGCATTTTTTTATACCATCGAACATGGTATCTTTCTGGATTGCCTGAGGGATTTGGGGATAGGAGGCACTGCGGTTCTCCTCCTTTGTCTCGGGTAGATTTCAGATGGTGGCACTTGGTGACAGTTGCTCTTCAAAACAGGAGCTATTATATGGAGTCCCTAAGGGTTCTATTCTGTCACCAATGCTTTTTAACATATACATGAAACCACTGGGCAAGGTCATCGAGGATTTGTTGATGACACCCAAATCAATTTCTCCCTGTCATCAATATCAGGAAATGGCATTAGCCCCTTATATGCTTGCCTACAGGCAGTAATGGGCTGGATGAGGGATAATAAACTGAAGCTGAATCCAAGCAAGATGGAGGTGCTCATTGTTGGGGGTCATGCTGGATGAGGTTGCACTCCCCCAGAAAGAACAGGTTTGTAGCTTGCGAGTGCTCTTGGACCCGGGTCTCACCTTGGTGTCTCAGGTTGAGGTTGTGGCCAGGAGCTCTTTTTATGAGTTATGATTGATTCAATAACTCTTCCCATTCCTTGAGGAGAATGAACTGAAAACAGTGGTACCCCAGCTGGCAACCTCCAGGTTGGACTACTGCAATGCACTCTAGGTAGGGCTGCCTTTGTACGTAGTTTGGAAAATTCAGTTAGTTCAAAATGTGGAAGCCAGATTGGTCTCTGGGGTATCCCAGAGAGACCACAATATGCCTGTTCTTAACAATGTTTTGTACTTTGCTCTGTACTTTTAAAGCCCTGAATAGCTTAGATCTTGGTTACCTGAGAGCACACCTTTCTCTTTCCCACTTCTCTATAAGATCATCAGGAGGGGTTCATCTTCAGGTGCCACTGGTTCACTTGGTGATGATCTGAAACATAGGAACATAGGAATCTGCCTTATACTGAGTCAGACCATTGGTCCATCTAGCTCAGCATTGTCTACACAGACTGGCAGCAGCTTCTCCAAGGTTTCAGACAGGAATCTCTCTCAGCCCTATCTTGGAGATCTGGGATAGGGCCTTCTCAGTTGTCACCCCTAGTTTGTGGAACATGCTCCCTGTGGATATGAGAGGATTATCTTCCTCAGAGGCCTTCAGGAAAGCCTTAAAGACTTATCTTTTTAGCCTGACTTTTAATGATATCTAGTTTGAATTTGAATTTTAATGAGTTTTAATCTGGTTTAAATGTTTTCTGATTTTAATTGTTTTATTACGTGCTTTTGATTTTAATGTAAAGCCACTTTAGGAGCCCTGTAAAGCCCTGAGCCACTTTAGGAAAGGCAGTATATAAATTGAATAAATGTAAATAATATTCCAGTAGATCCAATCAAACCTCTGTATTTTTTTAAAAAAAATCATGACCGTGTCTATTAACACAATAGAATATTAAAAATACAAACACTTCAGTTGGAACATTCTGGTTCCATTGAGTATTTTAATATGTTACAAAGCAATTCCAACTCTCCACACATTTCCTAACCTTAGCTGTTCCCCTTCTCCCTTCCCAAAAGCTTATCGAATGTGTTTGACCATATGTAATGCCCTTCAAGATATTTTGTCATGGTAATGTACAATGATTAGCAGCTGCAACAGATGGTCTCTGGGCCTGGATCCATTGTAGGTGTGTTTGTGAGCATGGAACAGAGCAAGAGTGATGCCACCTGAATGCTTTTCTAGTGCTATTGCCTTAGCTTCCCTCCTCTATCAGAGAAAAAGAATGTAATGAACAAGAAAGTACTTACCCAACACCGATAAGGAGCTGTACTGGTCTGCTATGTATGCAGCAACTGTTACACTCCATGTACTAATTTGTTTATTTTAAACATTTATATGCCACCAAAAACTTGTTTCTCTAGGTGGCTTACAAAATTAAAAATACAGACAGAAACATTCAAACAATTGACATATTTAAAAGCAATGCAAACATTTTAAAACAATTTAAAACCTACTAAACTAATCCAAAGCCTGGCTAAACAGGTATCTCTCGAGATTCTTTCTAAAGGCTGCCAGGGATGCTGAAGCTCTAATTCCAGACAGGAGTGCATTCCTGAGTCTTGGGGTGGCTATCAAGAAGGCCCGGCACAGGCTCCTCACCAGATAAGCTGGTGGCAATTGTAAGTGGACTTCCCCATCATAGTAAGTTGTGAGGCCCATTGAAGAAGGTTGAGGTTGTCTTAAATATCCGGGACCTAAGCCATAAGGGCTTTATAAGTAACTAGGACATGAGGTCCATTGTTGACTGGGCAAAGTCATTTTGTGTAGATTACACATGTAGGAAAAATAAAGAAATTAAATAAATGTCATAGAATTTTTTATTAAGTGCGCTTGCAAAAGAGAAGTAGAACAGTTTTAAATTTGTAGGATTACAACATCAAACATTATTTATTTTATTGAATAATTACCATACATCGTAAATTTGCATATAAGAAAGATTTGCTTCTCTTGGGCATGATGTCATTTTTGAATTAGCGACCTGATTATTGAGTATAAAAATCTGTAGAGAACAATAACAATTAAAATATTATCATTATATTTGGAATTTATTTAAGGCGGAAAGAAAGTGTGTGTGTGTGTGTGTGTGTGTGTTTTCTTTGTATTTCTTTGTGCACTTTGTATTTGTCCTGTGTATTTGTGTGTATTTGTTCTTTGTGCACTTTGTATTTCTCCTGTGTATTTCACCGTGTGTTTGTGCACTCTGTATTTCTCCTGGAAATTGGCAGCCAATATAATTCTTTTAAGATGCGAGTAATATGGTCTCTTTGGATTGCCCCAGAGATTAGCCTGGTCGCCACATTTTGCACCAACTGCAGTTTCCAGACTACATACAAAGGCAGCCCAGTATAAAGTGCACTACAGTACTCAAACCTGAAGTTTATGCCTCACTGTTATAAAGTAGCTTTCTTCCAGAAATTGGCACAGCTGGCATATCAGCCAAAGCTGATAAAAGGCACTCCTGGCCACTGCCTCAATCTGTGGTATGAGAGAGAGGCTTGGACTTGGGAGTATTTACAATTTACGTTTTAGTTTCTGTTCAGGACAGGCAGAGCTAGCCCATCTCTTGAAATACAGCCGTCCCCCCCCCCCGCAATGTGTACCTCTTTCTTGTTTGGATTCAGTTTCAGTTTGTTATCTCTCATCTAGCCAATTATCCAGGGCCATCCCTGGGGGTGGAGGCTGGGAGCAAGTGTGCGGGGCCTTCTTAATATTTCATATGATTACAGAATCATACTGACTGATGACATACTGTGTAAATAGTGTGAGTGAGTTTGATTGGACATGTCAAACAAGCTTGGACATATAGTGCGTTTGTAAGGGGAAAAAACACATGCCCCCTGCATCACAGTTCTTACTCAGACCTTCTGGATTGCAAATCAAATTTAGCATAGGGCACTTACCAAAAAATAATAATTGTTCACAGTTAGCTCCACTTTCGCAGAGTGAAGTACCTTATGGATAGAGAGAAGTCTTTCTGGGAGCTTTACTGCAGTAGCAAAAAAAAAAAATTGATAAAAATATCAATGGATTGACCAATCTGCTTCATATTAAATACACAGAGCTCGCCCACCCTGCCCTACATCTGTGCTCAATATCAAAGCCCTATGCCAAGCCATTCCAGGAGATCTAAAGATTGGGGCACAAAGGGTGTGCTTTATCCTTTTTTTTTTTAATGAAGGCAAAGGTAAGATTCCTCCACATGGGGGTGGAATGATGGTCCAAGGGGAGGTTTCAGTTCCAGAAGTTTTTGTAATTTTCTACCATGAAACAAGCCATTTGTCGGATTTTTTTGATGAGTTTATAAAACAAATTCAAAAATTTATTTAAAATCAAGAAATTGACCAATCTACTTCAAATCAAATATACAGAGCCCTCCCACTCTGCCCTACATCTGTGCCCAATATCAAAGCCCTATAGCAAGCTGTTTCATAAATATGTGAGGGGTGTGTATGTGCAATAACCACAAAAGGAAAATCCCATACCATCTATTGCTGGCTCTGAGGAGGAGGAAGGCACAGGCTTAGCTATAGGGTAGGATAGAGGGCATGCACAGTGCTCTGATGGGCAGCCAGTGCTGGCCACTCTGTCTCCTTTCTTCTCTGCTGCCTGCAGGCATCCTGCCATCCACATTGGAGAGCTTCAGGGAGGCCAGCAGAGAGGCCTCTGTGAGCCCAGCCGGACAGCTGATAGTCCAGTGGGGGGAGCTGTAGCTGCCTGCCCTGGGGAGTCTTTCAGTAGCAGTCAAACCTCCCAATTCTGGCCACACCCATGCTCCTGGCACATGGTGGGGTGCAGAGGAGGCATCTCAGAGCCCATGCCAGTTGCAGGGCAGGTGTAGGGCCTTCAGGAATGTGGGGCTGGGGGTGATCTCTCTGGTCAGCCCGCCCTAAGGACAGCCCTGCCATTTGCACCCGCAGGCAAGCATTTAGGAAGATAATAGCATATACTGATGAAGCTGTGATGGAGTAATAGATTTGCTTATCATCAGCATACTGATAGAACCTTTACCAAATCTCCTGATGGTCTTCCCCAGAGGTTTCATGTAGATGTTTAAAAGCATTGTAGACAGAATGGAACCCTGTAGGACTCCATATAGAAGCTTCCATTTTAAAGAAGAACAGCCTCCAAGCAACGCCATCTGGGATCTGCCGGAGAGAGGTTGTCATAGAACCACTGCAAAGCAGAGCCTCATGCTTCCAGCCCTCCCAGATGAACCCAAAGGTTGATAGTTTCAAAAGCTGCCAAGAGATCTTGGCAAAAGGGACTGGGAGCATTTAGCCACAGGAGTGACTGTCATCCACCAGCAGAGAGCATGTGGGAGTTCATGCCCACTTGCACTTCAATCTTGGGTCCTCTGTGTAAGAAAGACTGCTTCTGACTTTTGAGGGAGGGAGGGTTGTTTAACTAATATAGTTTTACCAAGACACATGTATCAAAACTGAATCGGGAGAGATGAGAAGCATTTGCAGCAGTCCTACTCTGAGGCAAGCAGTCTTTGCTTACCTGTGTGGGTGCTGTGTCCTAGCAGCTCCAGTTGTAGAAGGGAATTGATGCCTATTTTTGTGGCTCAGTTCTGAGTTCTGAGAGGACAAGCGTTAGTAATGTCTAATCTTCCTATATATGTTCTGATATATATATAATCTTCCTATGTATATATTGATCTGTGAATTGGAAATTACATACATCCCTAACTACATCGGTTATCCTTAACTTTTCCTGTTCCTGATGAGACTTTTGGAAAATGACCCCTTGTACTATTTTCCCCCTGAAAAATTGTTTTTGCTGTGATTCTTAGGGCCTACCAGGACAACTTGGACAACAGGGACCCCCTGGGCCACCTGGAGTGGAAGGTATCCCAGGACTGCCAGGACACAAAGGTGACAAAGGTGAAAGAGGTCGACCTGGAGTAACTGGACCAAAAGGAGAAGTGGTAATTACAAAACTTTTAATAGGTTAACTTGACTGTTAATCATTCCTTTAGTTCATTCTCATTCTTACCGTGTTTCTTTTTTCATCCTAGGGACAAAGAGGGGTTACTGGGTTTTCTGGTGCAGATGGTGTTCCTGTAAGTAACCACACGTTTCATACATTGATATCAGGAAGTCTTTAGTTTATGTAATCTCCTTTTTGTTCATGGTTCAGAATAGTTTCATATATATATATATATATATATATATATATATATATATATATATATATATAAAATTTCAAATACAGATTCACATATTAGGCAGTATATAAATATGATGAATTAATAATACGAGTATGACAAATATTTATATACCGCTTTTCAACCAAAGTTCCCAAAGCGGTTTACATAGAGAAATAAATTAATTAATTAATTAATTAAATGGCTCCCTGTCCCCAAATGGCTCACAATCTAAAAAAGAAACAAGAAAGACACCAGCAACAGCCACTGGAGGGAAGTTGTGCTGGGGTTGGATAGGGCCAGTTGCTCTCCCCCTGCTAAATAAAGAGAATCACCACTTTTACAATGTACCTCTTTGCTCAGTTATTACAGAATAACTGAGCAAAGAGGCACATTATTACAGAATAATCATTCTGTAATATCTCTTTTAAGTAATAATGGTTATAGTTTATAGCTGCTTGTATGTAAAGCATTCTGGGAAATGAGAATTACATATTTTGTATGTTAAAGGCAGTGAATGTTTAGAGACTTAGGGGTTTTTTTAAATGGCAAAGGATTCTGAGCAAATGATGAAAGGTTGTGAATTCATCCTTCATTAAGCACTCAAAATAAGAGCCATGAGAAATCATTATTGTTGCAATACAACTCATTTTTTCTAACATTCTAATGAATGCCTTATGGTATAAAATAATAAGCAAAGAACCAGACTTTCACAGAAATCCTCAGGCAGATTTCCCATAACTGGCTTTCTCTGCAGTGCCCTTTGACACTAGAACTTTTCCTGCCACCCACATACATAAATCCACCAGTGTTTCAAATATCTATTTTTAGATCACTGCCTCATTCGTCTGTCCTCTCTGTGTGTCACTTTTCAAAGCCAAAACCAGAAAAACCCTTTCCCTCTCAAGTTAAAACTTATCTGTCTTTCTACCAGAGGCCCCCACACAGTCTCCAACCAAGCCTTGTGTTAATCTAACCCCGCTTTTACATGAGTGTCTGACTGACCCACCCACCCAACATCCTACCCAGCCCTGCATTCTTCTGCCATCCAGCTAGTCCCACCACAGGCAGGAGCGGGCCTAAACTCCAGCTCCTGCCTGCCATGAGAAAATGCTCCCCAAACCTACTTTGAGGTTGCTCACTTAAAGTCAATTCCTTCCACTAGGGAAAGATAGGAAAAAACAAACCCTCCACCAGCCAAGGATCTTAGCAGTTTCCTTGCTGGCTGCCTTGTGAGCCTTCTTGATCTCTGAGGGGGGTCACATGCCCCCATCCAATGAATCCTGGGAACATCTCTGTGAAATGGACCACAGCCTGGGGAAATTTTTAAATCTCCACCAGGTCCTGGACTGAATTCCAATCCCACAATTTCCCCCATGGCATTCCCCCCCAAGTGAATAGCCAGCACATCTGCAGAGTTGCCTCCCTTGGCCAATTCAGAAAGGAGAGGCATGTGTTCTTCCCACAACATGTCTCTCCTGCAGACCTGATGGATCTCTGCCTTTGGCGCCAGCCCCAGATTCAAGTCTTTATCATTCTTGAAGGCCCTGAAGGGGATGCTGTGGACTGCCAGCCAGATCAAGGCCACCCACGCCTCATTTCGCAAATCTAGGGGAAATAACACAAGGACAAAGGTCACCATCCGCCTTCAATTTCTATTTGGGAAAAAGGCCAGTATGCACATATGCCCTATAGGCTCATGAACACCAGGGCCCGATGTTCTTCAGCATAGCCTCATCAGTGTCTTCAGCTGCTACTGCTAATGCAGCCCAGTGCAGAAGGAATACGAGCCCAAGCCCTCAGATGGCAAACCAGCCACAGCTAGTGAGCAGCAAGAAACACCCAAGAACTGAAATTGTGTAAGAGAAAGCCCATTATCATGCACAAACCTGAGATGGGAAGGTTCTGATTTCATTTGGGAGCATTCCAGAGCCCCGGGGCAACCCTAGAGAAGGCCTGGTGCATATGCACTGCAGTGAGTAATGAGGAGCATCGGCACATACCTTGAGCTTGACTTGTGGCACAATTGCCAACAAGGTTGTCCACAGCTTGTCTCAGTAGCACTTTGACAAGTGTTGTTCACACATCTTTGGATTATATTCATTGCATCTCTGTGGACATCTGTCAGTTGTACCACATTCCACACATGTTAAGTACACCATGCAGCACCTGCTTGGGTTTCAGATCCCTGGTGTACTCACAGTATATGCCCAGGCAAGATAACCCCATTTAAAGGAGACACTGGGTACAGGCAGTGCCATGTGGCTAAGCTATTCTTGCTTACTTGGTGGTGCATTTAAATTGGGTTGTAGCAGGGTTATTTCTTTGAAGAAAAGAAAGAAAAATGATAACATTGCCCCTTCTCTTCCATTCTTCTCAGCACATTGATTGTGGGTGTGTCTAGATTTCCCTTGCTACTGAAGTTTTTTCATATACTCTGGAACATCTGGTTCAAATGACAGTGATATTTTTGAGAATTGCTCGTTCCCCCTGAATTTTCCCATGGAGTCATTGCTTGGATTAATGGTGAAAACATTTAAGAGCTG
This sequence comes from Hemicordylus capensis, assembly GCF_027244095.1. Classification (NCBI taxonomy): domain Eukaryota; kingdom Metazoa; phylum Chordata; class Lepidosauria; order Squamata; family Cordylidae; genus Hemicordylus; species Hemicordylus capensis. The sequence goes on along the minus strand of NC_069657.1, from coordinate 242,857,325 downwards.
TGTAGAGATTAAAAAGCAGATACCGGAAACAGATGGCAGATGCATACTTATATTTATTCTCATTCCACAGGGTCATTCAGGTCAAGGAGGGTCAAGGGGGAAACCAGGCCACGATGGCTGCAATGGGACCAAGGGAGATCCTGGTCAACAGGGAAGTCAGGGAACTGGAGGCTCACCTGGTTTCTCTGTAAGTAGCTAGTGCTGAAAAGATAAATGTAATATAACCGTATTGTTGTTGTAAAATGGTCTTTATTCATTTTCAGTGAATCTCCCTTGTGGTCTCAATGATCCGAAGAGAAGTGATAGATTTTATCACTCAACAGGAAACTTGGTGGAACATCCTTTTGGATTTGTCATATTAGAGTTATGCATTCAATTTTTCAAAAACTGTAAATCTCCCAATGCTGTGTGATAGTTCACAAGAACCATCTGCTTTATATACGCTCCAGACTAACACTGCTTAGAAGACTACAAACAGCAAACTGCTGCTCACCTTGTACAGCAAGTTGTCACCTGGTGCTCTCTCATCTTATGTAGTCACAGACCATTGTGTCTTTGGAGCAGTAGGAACTTTGGAACCTTCTCCTTATGGCTAGCATGGCACTAGCCTTTATCCTGCATCAGTAGCTTGATAAATATACAAACATCATGGAGGAAGCAAGGTGCTTTATTGAGGGAGCGAAAGCATCTTTGCTCTGTTTTTCTAGTTAGTCCAAAGTAAGTCAAAGCCGTTGTGAAATTGACCAGAACCATTCACAAGCAGCTTCTGGGTTATCAGTTCTTAATAAGAAGAAGCTGGTGTTGATGAATTGCTGAAAGGGAAAGGAAATCATGTGCTTTCTAGGAATGTGCAATTCAATCAGTTCGCAAATCAGTTCACAACAAAATTGGGGGCAATTCATAAATTTGAGTATGAATCAAATCACCCTTTAGTTGAAGGGGCTGTTTTGAGATTGAATCAGCCCTGATTTGGCACAAATCAATTCATGGGAATCATGCAACCATTTTGGCAGGCCCTTCCCCCTTGCTGATTGGTTTTCTGGCACTGGCTTCCAATTGGCTTGAGATTACCTTGCTTGAGATTACCTTGGTTGGCTTGTTGGCATTCAAATCAAGTGTTGGCATGGGCAACTGTGCCCCCATTGCCTCAGGGGAGGGAGCAGGGAGGGGAAACACCTTTGGAGGGAATTTCAAAATGTAAATGAAATGCCCAAGAACCTTTTTGTATGGGGCAATATAGAAATGTACTAAATAAATATTCAAAGGGACTGGGAGTCAGAGAGACAGAGCCCTTATGAAGAAGAGGATACATCAGGATAGGAGGAAGGATTGTGTGGTTTTCTTTTCTCAGCACTGAGTATATTGCTGCTATTGCTGGATCTCAGATTGACAAAGACAGAACTTGGGTGCCTGCCTGCCTTGAGTTGTGGTTTGGTCAGTTTGTGATATAGTGTTGTGCCAAGAAACTGGCAGTGGCAGCTCAGTGCGCGCTCTCTCTCTCTTTCTGTAATATTGTCTTGGTGATTCCTGTTGGATGAGCTCCATAGGCCTTGAGACAAACTTGTACTTAAAGTTCATTCACTGCTTTGGTTTGCTCTGCAGTCTGCAATTGCAAAATGTATTCACTCAGTCAAAATGTGTCTGAAGACATTGCTGTAGTTGATCTTATGGCTATGCTTGAGGGCTGCTAGGACTGCTGCTGTGGCAGCTGTTGCAAGTGGGATGGAGTCATAGTTGTGTGTGAGAGAGCTACATGTGCCAATGATGCTGCTGCAGCACAGGCACTGTGGCTGGGAGTAGATTCTGGGTCAGTGATTCTTTTTTGACCATCTTTGGACTGTGTGTTTGGCAAAATGTGATGTTCTGTGTTGGGAGACACTGTGTGTGCTTCTGTTCTGCTGTGTTGTTTTTCAAGACAGGGTTGCAAAATGTGCTCTGCTTGTTTTGCCCATAGGGAACAATGGGGAACTCAAATCACCCTATTGTTCCCCATGAGTAGGCCTAGGAATACCAACGTGGGTTGGGAGGTGCAGTGTGATGGGTGCTACCTACCCTGGGTTACTGGATGGCATATGTATAGATTCATGTGAATTTATTGAAAGGGCTCCATAAAACTCTTGTGCCACTGAAGTCAAGTGCTCATGGATGCAAAAGTTAAATGCCTTTGTCTTCAATCAATTTAGGGAATCCAAGGACCCAAAGGTCAGAAGGGGGAACCATTTGTGCTGACTCCAGAATTAGCCATAAAATTTGTGGTAAGTTTGTGCAGCACTTATGAATTGATGGGCTTTTATGCACATCCATTGTTTTTTTCTGATGACTAGATGGTGTGTTTCCACATCGTCATGCAAAGCTTTGGAGAGCCTCAAATATTCCTGAATATGTGAGGAGATGGTGCCTTCCAATTATGTTCTGAAGTCTGATTTTCCAAGGGAAAACTTGTCTGGCTTCTTCATCACGTTGCCAATTGCAGACTAGATATATATTGAAAATATCCCAAATCTCCCCCAACCTCCTCTCCTTCCCCTGCTCTTCATGTCTTTGCTGCAGAAGAACTCTAAGGATATGGTGAAAAGAACAAAACAGAAGTATTAATAAAAATAACTTTAATAACTGCACCTATCCCAACTATGATATCACGCTACCCATGCTTTATGGTGATAACCTCTGCACTTTGGGGGTACAAAAAGGAAAAGAATTGGAGGAGCAGAAGTAAAGAGCTTATAAGGAGCATTGAGGAATTGCTGCCATATACACCATACACAGAAGCCCTATTTGAACATTATATCATACAAGTGTCAGTATTATCTCTTGTTTACACAGTCAGACAGGTGTTATTGACTGGTTTGTTTTATCCAGACATCGAGTCCTTCCCAAGGACCTGGGATGCCAGAATTTTATTGTCAATGTTGTTGCTGTTATAGATATCGTCGCAGAATATAGGCTGTTCCCAGTAAAGCTGCTTTTTGTAATTGGCTGATGTCAATTGGCTGATGATGATGGTGATGATTATTATTATTACATTTATATCCCACTCTTCCTCCAAGGAGCCCAGAGCGGTGTACTACATACTTTTAAGTTTCTCTTTCACAACAACCCTGTGAAGTAGGTTAGGCTGAGAGAGAAGTGACTGGCCCAGAGTCACCCAGCTAGTTTCATGGCTGAATGGGGATTTGAACTCGGGTCTCCCCAGTCCTAGTCCAGCACTCTAACCACTACACCACACATGCTTCTCTGTGAATGACTGCACATGTACTCATTTTACTGTACATCCTAAATGAGAACTTGAGTACAGATCTTCTCAAATAGCCTCTCGAATAGGAAGAATGACTGTACATGTGTAAAGTGTGAATAACTACCTGCATACAAATTCATATGTGCTTACACTGCCGGCAGATTCTACATGCACTAAATATAATGAGGGAAATGGGGCTTTTATGTACAGCTGTACAGACTGTATGCAAATTATGCCTTCCTTTAATATAACATGTAAACAAAACTAGAAAGGCAACTCTAGAAGAGCCCTCTGAGATAAAGTATCAGGATATTATTGCTTAAAAATAACCGTCTGAACACATAGAAGTGAGTCTTGCAGAGCATTCTTTGCTTTGTTTCTTCTCAATCAGGACCAGATCTATCTTGGAGCAGTAAACTACAGAGAATAGGCAGTTATCTTTGAAACCCATAAAAATAAAAATCTCTATTTAGGATGACAAAGTGGTTTACCTAGAAAAATAAATAAATAAGATGGTTCACAAAAGTGCTCACAATTGAAAAAGAAACCCCAGGAAGAAACCAGCATGAACCACTGGTGGGATGCTGTGCTGGGGGTTGGTTGGCCCAATTGTAACAGCATTTCCCGAGTGTGGGGAAAGCCCCCAAATAGCCATGCTCTTGCACACAAATGCCTGTGCTTCATAAAGGCAGGGCTTAGCCAGGGCTGGCCCAAGGATTTTTGGTGCCATAGGTGAAGTATGACTTTGGTGCTCTCTCTGCTCCACACACACCTTTGATACAGAGAAAAATGAGAAGTCTCATTTACCTGGCATTCAAAATGAACAGTATACACATAAAAATACATATTTTATTTATTGTTTTTTAAAATCTCATTAATCAGTTGTTTTTCAAGTTGCAACTGTCTTCCAAAGGAACCGGTTTTTGGGAAGCTATTCATATCTTTATCCCTTGATGCTGAAATAAGTCTGGTTTTGAGTTCTATAGCTCGTGACCCTTTTTCCCTGGGCCACTGATTTGCGTAAACATTTAGAAGTTTGCATTTCCTGCTTGGGATTGCCTGGAAAAGAAGAATGAGAAGTGTTTCCAGAATTTTGAAAGGAAATAAACAAGTTTCTGGGAAAGGGAACAACGTGGAAAATCTCAGCCATCACTTTGCAAGTTATAAAGCAGCAGGGATTTGCTAGCACAGAGCACAAGAACGTTGTAACTTAAAACCAAATTATTTTATTCCTTTTGCTTTTTCTCACTAGCCCTATTTTCCTGATTATCTTTCTTGATCTTAGCATGCAAAGACAGAGGTGCCATTAGGTACTTTTGAACCCTGGACCTAATGAACGTATGCCCAACGCCTTTCCGAATTAAGCATTCTCTACACACACACACACACACACACACACACACACACACACACACATTTTCCCACAAACCCACAGGTCTCGGCCAGAGTGCATTAGAGAGGGGAATCATCACCACCACCACCATCATCAAACAATAAATAAAACTTTATTTGTTAGCCACCCCATAACAAATTGTTATCTGGGCGGCTCACAACACAGCATTAAAACATCCAATAAAAACACATAACACATGAAATCACAACACACTAGAAGAAAAGTGGGGTTGGGGGGGCAAAATACAATACAAAACAATTTTAAAACTTTTTTAAAAATCAGTTTTAAAAATTAAATTTAAAATTCAAAATTTAAATGGCCTGAGTGTACAAAATGATCTTTACCTAGCATCTAAAAGAACAAAGTGATAAAGCTAGGTGAACCTCACCAGGATTTCTATTCCATAGATGGGGTGCAACCACCAAAAAGGCCCCCTCCCGAGTAGCCACCTGCCTTGCCTTATTTGGCAGGACATTTGGAGCAGGGCCTCCAAAGAAAATCTTAAGGTCCAATTTGGGACATATGGGGCAAGGCACTCTCTCAGATAACCTGGTACCAAGCTAAATGAAAACCAGCACTTTGAATTGGGCCCGGAAACGGACTGGGAGCCAGTAGGGATGGGCCCGGACCGGTCCAGAGGCCATTCTAAAGGCCTCCGGAACGGTCTGGAACGGTCTGGACCTGGGCGGTCTGGTTTGGGTGGGTGGGGGGCTTTAAGAGCGGGTGGAGGGTTTACTTATCCCTCCTGCCTCTTTCCCGTTCTGGCGCCGTAAGTTTAGTAGTAATTGGGGCGGCAGGATACCTCCCTGCCGCCCCTTCCCCGCTGTTGCTCTGCAAAACTCCCAGAAGTTCTTTGCGCGCGCGCACGTCACAGAGATGTGAAGCGTGCGCACAATGTGTGTGTGCACAAAGGACTTCTGGGAGTTTTGCAGAGCAGCAGCGGGGAAGGGGCGGCAGGGAGGTATCCTGCTGCCCCTATTACTCCTACAATTACGGCGCCAGAACAGGAAAGAGGCGGGAGGGGTAAGTAAACCCTCCACCCGCTCTTAAAGCCCCCCACCCACCCCAGTGCCGGACCGCAGTTTGGCAGTTCCGTGCACACTCCTAGGAGCCAGTGCAGCTGATGAAGTACTGGGCTAATATGATCAGAACATCCAGTCCCAGTTAATAGTCTTGCAGCTCTGTTTTATACCTGTTGCAGTTTCTGGGCCCTTTTAAAAGGTAGCCCCACAAACAACACATTGCAGTAATCTAAGCGAGAAGTTACCACAGCATGAGTAACTCTGGCCAAGCTATCTCTATCCAGGTAAGATCTTTGTTGACGTATCAGCCGAAGCTGATTAAAAGGCAACCATATAGCCATGTGGTTTTCTTGGTAGAATACAGGAGGGGTTTACCATTGCCATCTCCCACACAGTATGAGATGATGCCTTTAAGCACCTTCCTATATCACTGCTGCCTGATAGAAGTGTTTCCCATATTCTGGGAAACGCACCAGTGGAGATTCAAACTAACAGCTTCCTGCTCTCTAAGCAGGTTACATTCCCTATTTACTTCCATCTAATTAAGTGTGGCCGTGCCCCTTAAAGCTTAGTGCTATAGGTAGGAGTGTGCACAGAACTGCTCCATGTGGTTCGGTTTCAGTACAAACCAGACTCAACCTGATCTACCTGGTCTTCCAAACCGACTGGCAGTTCGGGTTGTGCCTAGAACCAGGGTAAGGTAACCTTCCACCTGCCCACCCTTTAAAAACCCTGTAGGGTTCCCCCAGTTCCTTACCAGATTCCACTTTACATTCCTTCCTTCATTCATTCATTCAATTTCTATATCGCCCTTCCAAAAATGGCTCAGGGCGGTTTACACAGAGAAATAATAAATAAATGTAATGGCTCCCTGTCCCCCAAGGGCTCACAATCTAAAAGAAACATAAGATAGACACCAGCAACAGTCACTGGAGGTACTGTGCTGGGGGTGGATAGGGCCAGTTACTCTCCCCCTGCTCAATAAAGAGAATCACCACATTAAAAGGTGCCACTAGAACCGGTTGAACCGGGCCCAGTTTGGCTTGGACCCCCCCCCCCCAACCTTTTGGAGGGCTAGTCCAATTTGAGCTCAAACTAGCCACACTGGTTTGTATACCCCTAGCTCTAGTCAACTGCCTAGTTCATCTGTTTGGATGGGCTGTCCCTAAGATTAGCGCTGTATGTGCACTGTTGTTTGAAACACATGTGCAGCATTAGCCAAGGGTGTCAGCCAAGATCTATATCACATCCATTGCAACTGAAAAAGCTACCTATGCCAATTTTGTAGTGTTAATTTACTCTATACAGCAGTATGATTCTTTGTGATCAAGGAAAAGAACTTTTGAAGGGGCTCTTTCCATGCATCCATGCATCCATCGTGTGTGTATATTTGTTTTCTATTCCCTTTTAATTGTTACATTCTGCAAATTATCATAGAGCATTAAATACTTTATTAGATCTTCTAAAGGAGTGTTTTGTCTTAAATTCATTTAGTAGAAACTATTTGTGTTAGAACTGTATAGCTTATTTACCATTTTAATTTTATCTTTCTCTAGGGAGATCCTGGCGACCCAGGTTTTATGGGCTTCCAAGTAAGTAGTATAGCCACAAATAACAATGATGTAACAATAATAGACATATTTAAAATAATTTAGGGACAATTGGGCCTTTAAAAACATGTTTCTTGACTTATAGGGTCCTCAAGGTGCCCCTGGTTTGGTGGGTGCATTTGGTCCATCTGGAAACCCTGGTCTACCTGTAAGTATTACCAAATGCAGAGATTATAATATTAGCCTGGAAGTAGTACATCCATCCTTTAGCTGTTCTGGGTAATGATTATAGCAGCAAAAACGACCAATGCAGTTAGTGGCAACACAATGAAATGTAGGTATGTACTGTGGTCACAAACTTGAGAACTCCCTAGTTAGAAAGTGCTGTTTTGTAATAAACATAAACACTAAACTGATGAATGAAATAATAGGAAAACTAGCTGAACGCACACAGAGCATCTGTGCGCTAGTGCACTCAGCCTTTGGCCTCCCCTCCGGAGATTTCGCTCACCCGTTCTCAGTCTGTGTAGACAATAACTGAGCTGGATGGACCACGGGTCTGGTTCAGTGAAAGGAAGCTTACTAAATTTCTGTGACCCAACATTGATCCCTGAGTGAGCAGAAAGTCACAGACACAGGATCAGGCAGGGCCAACCATAGCGCCTCTTTTCTCCTCACACCCCACGAAGGAGACTGCAGGAAGGAGTCGGATCTGCTGAATGCATTTGTGGGAGACACAGATCTGTGCACTTGGATGAGTACCTGTATGCTTGCATGCTAGAGGTTCCCAGTTCCCTCCTTGCTCAGTGTAAGGCATTTTCCTATATTCCTTTGACCCAACATCCCTCCTGCACGTGTGCACACACACAAGCTTAAGTAGGGGCACCCTAAGTCTGACTGTCTGTCTGTCTCTCTCTGCTCAGATCCGCCCCCCGCCCACCACCAAATTTCTTTGCCCAGTCAGATCCACCATCAAGATGCAGAAACATGCTTACAGGGAGCAACAAAATACGCCAAAGTCAGTTGCTTGGGAGAATGGAGGAAAGAGAACTCCAGATTTTGAAAGGTGCCCCTTTCTCTCAAACCAACTGGAAATGACAGCTGGTTTCCAGGCTTTCCTTGGCGTGAAGACAGTAGTGCCTATGGAGGGGGTGGGTTTTGCTGTGTTCCATTTGCATGCGCTCCCTTCACACAGTACTCCCCCACATCCTCATGCAGTTCCCTACGCAGTCGGCGGTAAGAGAATTAAATGTATAGATGCTAATAAAGAATATTAAAATATCTTCAGAATGACATGTTCTAGGTGTGAAGTAACTTCTCCCATATATTTATACAAATGGAACACCTAAGAGGTAATGTATCTTCCAAATTTTTATTTTTTAGGGGCCTCCAGGGCCACCAGGACCACCAGGGCCACCAGTAAGTATTTTTCTGATTTGTTGTGCTCATCTTGGTTGTAAAACTGCCCTTTTTATCCAGGCTTTTGATCAATGAGCTGTCCTTTGCCCTTTTAAAACATTTAGCTCTACTTGTACTGTTTTTATGTTTTTAATGAATTGTTATCTTGTTGTTAACTGCCCTGGGGTCTTAGATCAAAGGGTAGGAGTGTGCCCAGACCGGTCTGGGGCCATACAAAAGGCCTCCGGACCGGTCCGGTATTCGGCCGGTTTGGCCGGGGGGGAGTGTGTCTTTAAGGGGGGGATAGCAGTTACCCCTCCCCCACTGCACTTCCCCCTCCGGCGCTGGACTTTCTTAAAATGTTCTTGGGGCGGCAGAGTTCCTCCCTGCTGCCCCTGCCCCCATTGTTGTCTTTACAGTTAGCAAGCCGAAAAAGCTGGAGCCACACATGCACCCTTTGCAGGGCGCGCACGCTTGTTGTTGCCGCTGGCGTGCATGCGCCACATACATCATTGTGACGTATGCGACGCATGCGCTGGCGGCCATGCATGGCTTCAGCTTTTTCGGCTTGCTAACTTTAAAGACAACGACGGGGGCAGGGGTGGCAGGGAGGAACTCTGCCACCCCAAGAACGTTTTAAGAAAGTCCAGCACCAGAGGGGGAAGAGCGGCGGGAGTGGTGGTAAGTGCTATCCTCCCCCTTAAAGACACACTCCCCCCAGTGCCGGACCACGCCTCCGTGGTTCCGTGCACATCCCTATCAAAGGGCGGTATACATACGTACATACAAGTAAATAAATGGAGCATGATCAAAAGGTCTGTTTCAAATAACTGCTGTGTTGCCGATCACCCATGTATGTGTGTGTGTATGTATGTATGTAACACAGGTCAAGAATCCTTTATCCGGACTACTTGGGACCGGATTTTGGATTTTTCCGGATTTCGGAATATTTTCATAAATGAGATATCTTGGGCATGGAAGGTTACTGGTTGTTGTTTTTTTAATGTTTTATTTAATATACTATACTATACCCCTCTTTCCCCTCTCTCAGACCGGCTTGAGAAGCATGTGAGTGGCAGTGTGATCCCATTCACAAAACCGGCTTGGCTCTGCTCCAAAGGAGGGCTCTTCTCGGTTGCTGAAGCCAGCGTTTCTCTCTTTCTCTTCTCATCTATTCCTGTTTGTTCATGTTTATTCTGCTAGATCTTTACTCATCTGTGTGCCCCTGTTATCTCCTAAACTCATATATATATATATATATATATATATATATATATATATATATATATATAAACTTTTTTAAAAAAACAAACCTTCTTTCCTTTCCTTCCCTCCTGCTGGGAGCGAAGCCGTATTGCTCCTGCAAACTGGAGGAGGAGAAGCATTTTCTCTCTCTCTCTCTCGGCGTGGTGTCTGGATTTTGGAGCTTTCCAGATTTCAGAAGTCCGTATAAAGGATTCCCGACCTGTATATTTTTATTCCACCCTTAAAACACAAGTGCTCTGAAGCTAGATACAAGGTTTAAAAATCAAAATATAAAATAATAAAAAGCAACAATAAAATACAGTAGATGAAAACAGCACATGAAACAGTAAATAGCAGATTAAAAGACCTGAGAAAATTAAAAGATATTTGCCTGGCTTCACTTTATTTATTATTATTTATTACACTTTTATACCACCCTACACATGTGTCTCTGGGCGGTTCACAACTTTGACATGTGAGTAGGTGCCAGGCATGCCTGCCTTGGAAGCGTGTTCATAGATGGGGTGCCACAGCAAAGAAAACATGCCGTCACCACCACCATGCTGTTTCATCTCTGGTCAAAGTGGGGACACCATCTACTGCAGTCATCACCCCGTTCTTAACCATTGGGACATATCAGAATAAGCATTTTTATAAAATAATTTAAATATAGAAAACCTATGAACATTCAATGCTGATTTTAAAAATAAACATGTAATGTTTCATTGCCCTTTTCGCTCAAGACATAGTTCCTTGCTACTGCCTGGATAAATGGATAGAAAGGCTAACAAAGAGTCCTTATAACCCATCCTTTCTTTCCAATCATCTTGCTGGAGGGGCTATTGTGCCAGTGCTTGTGCTTTCATGAACAAGGGCCCAATTGCAAGATAAGACTCTGTAATCATGAGAAATTCGTCCTTAAGCTACAATTCTGAGAGGGACTAAGACTAGAGGAATGGAGAGGGGGAAAGTCCATGAAAGAGAGGGAGAAACTGAAGAACAGAAAAGAGGTCAGCCTCTGTTCCTGTCAGACCTGTTGTCATGACCATCTGAAAAACATTGTTATTTGTTTGGACCCACAGCAATCAGAGAGAGTTGAAAGTGCAGCTGGAAATGAAGTGATGGTTCTCTTGGTTTCCGGCCTAGAGAACCTGTTCTTATTTATCAAAATTATTTGCTATTCATTCAAGAAAGAGGAAAATCTCCTTCACTGTCTTAGTGCCACTAGCAACTGCCCTTTGCTGCCTTTTTCAATGGAGTACAGTCTGTAGAAACATGCCAACAGCCTAAAATGAACCAATTCACTATCAGAGAAAGTGTTCTTACTCATACAAGAGTTTACAGGTTTGAGAAAGAATTGCAAGCAGAAGGCAGCAGAATGTTTATCTTGGAGATTTTAAGCTTTCTTTACAAGTGTGATGACTGAATATTGAAGAAATTAATAATAGGTAATAATTACAAGATACTAGTAGGTGATGCCTGTCGTTGAATTCATTCAATTCAATAAAATGAATCATGTTTGAAGTTGAAATCCTACAAATTTCGAACTGTTCTTTCTCCTTTGCAAGCACATTAATACAAAATTATATTACATATATTTAATTTCTTGAACTTTGCTGTAAGTGTAATCTATGGGAAAGGACTTTTCCCAGTCAAGTCCTCCAAGGAACTTGGAGGATTCTTGGAACTTGAGACAAGAAGAAGACATCAAGCAGGTAGAAAACTCCCAGACGGTTAAAATAAGTAAGGAGGGTATAAAACCCAGATCAACTGTCAAGGTCTGTCTTCTGAATGCTGATCACACCCACAGACTTGCAAAATATATCCAGATCTGAAAGCCCTCAAGCTTTTGGGTATTTTGGAATTAGCTGTTGTCAGGAACCCTAGCTGAACCAGGATTTTGTATGTCTGTTTATCCATGTATGCAAACTTATTGCTTGGCAATTTATTTCATACAGTTTTTGCATCTCTGATTGAAGTCAGCTCATTGAGTAATCTTTGCTTCTGTTAAGAAACAAGATCTGTGGGATGAGGAGTGGTGTTGGCCTCTTCTTGTCCTAGATGGAAAAAAATAAATCACACTATGCTCTACTTCTCCACGGTCTATGAATAGATATGTCAGAAGCATTATAGGAAATACCTAACCTCATTTATCTCATATAAGTGATATTTTAGTTATAGCCTGAATGTCATTAGAAAATAATTTAACTGGCAGTATATATTTACACTAGTATTTTTCAGCCCGTTAAAATAACGGGCGCTAGTGGCACTGGGTGGGGGGTACCTTTAAGAGTGGTGGGAGGGTTTACTTACCCCTCCTGCCGCTCTCTCGCTTGCTGCCGTAATTATCTGATTAATTGGGGTGGCAGGACACCAGCCGCCCCCACCGCCCCCCACCCACCTGATTAGGGGCCAAATCGGCCCAAACTACTGCCGCCGCGGCCGCCGGCCGGCCAGCCGCCCGCCCTCCCTCCCAGCTGCCCGAGTCCTAACCTTCTACGCCGATCAGGGACCCATGATTGGAGAAGGAGAGAGGAGCTCGCAAACAGAGCTCCTCTCTCTGCAAAGCCTCGGCCCGAACTGGCACTTTGGGCGCAAAGGACGCCTGGGAGCAGGATTAAGTGGCATTACAAAGGAGGAATCAGTTCCCAGACTGTTGTTTGGTTAAGCATTCTGAAAATACTAGACAAGACATGCAGTACTCAGGCTTAATGTTCATTACCTATCATTTCAGGGCAAAAGAGAGCTTGGCTTTTACGAAGAAAAAGGCGAAAAGGTAACAAGAATCTTTATATTTGTTATAGAATGATTAATATTAATTATTGCATTAAAACCCCTGTCTAATTTAAATTAAATTACTGTCTAATTCATTCATTGATGCCAATGCACAATAACTACATTATAAATTCTGCAGCCAGAAAATTTTTATACAGCTTAGAATGCTCATTTTAAAAAACTTATGCCAGTATAAATTGAATAGCACAAGTACATACAAATGGAGAATCTGGCATACTTATTCCATTGGCTATTCAAATGCCCATGAAAATTAACAAAGGCAGCATGAAAGTGATGGCTCTTACCTGATGTTTATCTTCAGCACCTGGTATTCAGATGTATGCTGCCTCTGAATGCAGAGTTGCCATTTAGCGTATAATAACTGGTAGCCTATGATAAATCGGTCCTCTAAGCCATTGGAGTGGCTGGTCATCTTATAGTTAATGCTATAAGTTAGTTATAGACTGTTTGAAGAAGTACTTCCTCTTGGCCCGCCTAAATCTACTGCCAGTCAAGGACAAAGGGTGAGCAGCATGAATTGCAGTATAAAATTATTCATAACCTCTATCAGTGCCCCTGCCCCATATAATCTTTTTTAAAATAAAGCCCAAACACTCTACCCCAACCACATAGGAAAGTGCTCAACCCTTTATCATTTTAGTTGACCCCTTTCTGCACTGTTGTTGTTGTTGTTGTGTTCCAACTTTTTAGATGAGGTGTCCAGAAATCATACAGTCTTCTAGTCAATTCATTGTCCTCAGCCTGTTAGTATATTTATAGCATCAGGTTCTTCAGCTTCCAGGGTTTCAAAATTAATACAACTTATGCTTCATCCTAAAGTTCACTCTGGTATACTTCAAGATGGTGTATCTGTTCTTCAAAACACCTTTATTGTTCTTATTATTCCTGTGGTTTTCCTGCAGGGTGAACCTGGTGACCCTGGTCCTCCAGGGCTTCGATCATCAACCCCAGAGCTGGTCACTACAACTGATGTAATTTCAAGTGAATATAAGGTAATTTGTTATTTTATTGGAAGTTGCATAGGATATTTTGCAGACTATAGAAATAATGCAAAAGATTATTCCCAGGTGCTTCCCCCCACTACTTAATACTGAATATTGTTCTATGCCTTTAGAACAAGACATAGAAAATGAAACAATACAATAATCTGGCTAGGGTGCTTTCCAGATTAAACCCTACAACAGGGTCACTACGGATCTACTAAATGTGCTTCCGTACTTCCTGCATTGTGACACTGCAGTCCCTGTGTTGACAGCAAGGTGCCATTCACATTTCCGATGCCTCCTTTCAGATTTTATCTTTGCGGTATAGTAATACAACATCGCATGTGCATCACAAAAAAGTAGCTGTATTTTCCCGTTGTAGGAGTTTGAGATTCTGGGGACTGTTTTCAATACGATCCAGCCAAGCTGAAGTATTTTATCCTTGTGGTAGCATGTAATCTGGAAAGCACCTAGGTTTCTTTCAGAGAGCTAGCACAGACTTTTAACTACCATAATTTTGGGTAGAAATGCTGCATCGGTGTAAATGCTGCAGTAAGGAAAAAAGGCTGGAAAATTGCAGAAAGACAGCAGAAACACCGCATTGGCAGAAACGCCGCATTTAGAGGGGGACATCATGCATTATTTTTTCAGTTGTGTTGAATGCTTAAAATTTTACTACAGCTAAGCATTGCAATGTAAATAACTGGTAACCCATATCCGTGTCAGTCTTAATACAATGAAAAGAAATGAATGCAATGAAAGGAAATTAAGACATACTGTAAAATGTTGTAAAAATTTAACATCACATTACAGAAGTAATTTCCCATTAAAGTTAAAGTGTGCTGTCAAGTCGATTTTGACTCCTGGTGCCCACAGAGCCCTGTGGTTTTCTTTGGTAGAATACAGGAGGGGTTTACCCTTGCCTCCTCCCACGCAGTATGAGATGATGCCTTTCAGCATCTTCCTATATCGCTACTGCCTAATATCGTACTGGCTAATTTGAACCGGCACCATTACACTTCTCTTTTATTTATTTTTAAGCACAACACATTTTAAACTTCAAATTACACTTCAAAGGAAACATTGGTTGCTTTTTTTGCACATCACATTCCAAAAATTAAAAACTTAAAATTACACTTCAAAGGAAACCTTCAAAATCCAAATTATTTCTCCCCAAAATAAAAAGGTTTATAAAGGTCTCATCTAATCTTACAGGATAGTCTGCATTCTCGTCATTTTCGTCCTCTTGTGAAATGTTAGTTGAACGATGTTAGAGGTGTGTGTGTGTGTGCATGTAAACACACACACACACACACACACACATAACATTCAACACTTAATACAGCCAGATTTCCAATTTTGGTAGAAGGCTCTGTCTAAAAAACAAAACAAAACCTTGTCAATAAAGTGCATGCTTTCATCAATAGATTATAGGAACATAGGAAACTGCCATATACTGAGTCAGACCATTGGTCTATCTAGCTCAGTATTATCTTCACAGACTGGCAGCGGCTTCTCCAAGGTTGCAAGCAGGAATCTCTCTCAGCCCTATCTTGGAGAAGCCAGGGAGGGAACTTGGAAGCTTCTGTTCTTCCCAGAGCAGTTCCATCCCCTAAGGGGGAATATCTTACAGTGCTCACACTTCTAGTCTTATTGACAAAGGATATGCATTTTGATCTTACAGCATTTTTTAAATAATCCAACAGTATAACCATAGAATTTACTGAAGACTTCTATTCAAGAAAGAAAAAAACCCAACTCCTCCTCAAGTATTTCTCTTTGACAGTACAGGCATAGAACAGGAGCAAAAATGATGGGGCCAGTAATCATGATTTTTCTTTATACATTTAAAGACATCTGAGTAAGAGGCATTGATCAGTTTCCCAATCAATGCAATTGGAGTTCCAAATGACCCAATACTATCAGAGTATAAACTTCCACTTACCCCAAATTACAGGTGTTATAGGAACTTGAAATCAAAGATTAAAAATTGAATGTTTTTTTCCAGTTTTTTTGCTTCAATTTGACTAGAGTACCTGGGTGAGGGTTAAGTATGCCTTGGACAACAGTCTTGTGCTAAGCAGAAACTAATCTAATTAAATCTGCATGCATAAAACCACTTGCACTCTATCTCAAGACTGTTCCACCTTTTCCGCAACACGTAACTTTTTCTCTCTCTCCTTTTTGTTTTTCTTAATATTCAGCCTAGAGAAAAATTCTATAAAGCTTGATCACTACTTTGTGACACATTGGTCCTAATAGGCATTACCCTACTTTTGTCTTTTAGATATTTTCTAATGGACAAACACAGCTACTTAAGATTTTTGTGCCAAATCAATATGCCTACATTTCTCTTTTAATTGCTTTGATTCTTGATTAATGTAAATGTCTTATTAAAGCATTACATGTTATGGTTTTATATATTATTAGGGTGTGAAAGGTGTGAAAGGAATAAGGGGAGAACCTGGAATTCCGGTAAGTCCGTAGAAAGAAATGAAGTACAATTATTATTCCTGTGATTAACATTATCTGTAATATTTTAATGGGAAGGAGCTGAGACACCATATGCCATATTCAGTCAATCACAACTTTATTGTATTTAGTCGTAGGCCTTCACAATATTAAAATGACAATAAAAACAACCATACACACAAACCAACCAAGTTGTTGTAAATCATAATAAAACATAGCCAGTGCAGATCTTAATTATTAAACATAATACCATGATTAAGATATTTTAATATAACAAGCCCGTATCCTCTAAGCTCTTATCTGGATATTGCAGGAGAAAAGGCGGCAGAAATCTCTTCCTGGGACTGACATATAAAGGGTCCCTTCCCTCCAGATTGATTCTGACCCCCCAAATTGAATCAATTTGGGTCCCTTCAAATTGATTCTGACATTAGGATACTGCTGAATAGTGCTAGTTTGCAAGAACTATATGCCATATTTTGATTCACTAACTTTGTTTTTAATTATTGCAGTCCCTAGTTTGGCAACACTATGATGTAATATTGTAGAGGAAACCTTAATAAAATCAGTCATTGAACATATTTAACATTTGTCTCAGAGTTTAGAATATGTTTTCAGTTTTTAAACTAAGGGCTAAACTATCCATTAAGTTAAACTTACTATTTGGGCCTGAGTACTTGTGTTTTCTGGCTAAAACAACACATACACGGGGGAGATCAGAATGGTGGTATAGTGGATGGGGATTTAACCCTGTCTCTCTCAATCCAGATTGGACACCCCTCCATTGCTGCTACGTCCCCTGGTAGATGCTCAGGGGAACTAGCAGGTGCAGGGGACACAGCCTCATAGAAATTTGCAGCAAAGAGCAAGTTAAAGTCTCCCTCCCCCCATGTTATTCCTCAGATGCCTCCTCTGCAAGAAAAGAAAGAAAAGAAATTAGCAGAGGTGAATTACACATTTCAAAATATAATGTATTTTGGCCCTGATTGTCATGTAGCACACTAATACATGCTGATTCCTTTTCTAATTGCTCTGCATCTTAAGAATAGGAAAGAATTACAGTCCCTTAACTGTATCAATTTGCTGTTTGTCACCAGATTTGTCAGTGATATTGTCAGTTTACAGAATATGGCTGTGAAAGGGATGGAGCTTCCTTGTGGAAGATACTCTATCCACCCAATTTCTGAGCATTTTAATTTTAATTTTAATTTTGTATATTCCAAATCTGTGTATAAATGCCAAAAATCCAGTGGTACTCAGGGGATCATAAAAGCAGGGGGAAGTGTGGGGGTGGGAGAGAAACATAACATAATTTGATGTGAGAAAAAATGTTTTATGATTACCATATCAGCCAGATAATAAATCAATACAGATATATACAAGTGAAATTAAGATCAGCAGATACACACACACACACACACACACACACACACACACACACACACAGTCTCTATGAGTTACCTGAGCTAAAGATTTGCAACGGAAGGGATAAACCTGTTTTTTAAAAGTTGGGATCAAACTGCCTCGTATTTAGATCTGAAACTTAGATTGGGCAAGGATATTTTCCCATTAAAATTGTGGGCATTATCTCTGCCAACCAAATCCAAATATTCCGGACTCTTTCCTGACAACCTCTTTTAACTACAAATATAGAGGATATGCCTTCCTTTTTGAGTAATTGAAGGTAAGGAAGCACCCAGGCGAGTGAGCTCTTGTCCTCAGCTCCTGAAAAGACCAACAGCCCGAGACAACATTTTATTAATCTTATGTAATTTCCTTGTTTTCATATTGTAAACAATTTTGGGTGCCTTTGTCAAGGCATAAAGGTGGTATAAAAATGCAAGAAATAAATAAATAAATTCAGAATAAAACAATTAAGGTCTTTCAGCCCTACTTCTGAAATATAACGGAACTCACAAAAGAATTTGCAAGGTAGTTTGTTTATGAAACACTCAGTTTGGATTTCATTGGGTCAAGATAACAACTTTATATACACTTTATGTACATTTACTAGTTCAGCATAAATAGAACCAGAATCACCTAGGAAGATAGGGGCGTAGCCACTATTGGACAAGGGGGGACATTTGTACCTGGGTCCCCAGGGTTGGGAGGGACCAAGGAGCTCCTTTGTCCCTCCCCCAGGGCACCTTGTCCTCCTCTTGCATCCAGTCAGCAAGTGCTTGCTTACCAAATGGGAGTACAAAGCACGTCCCCTCTACTTCCCAGCCTGCACTTTGTTCAAGCATTGGCTGGGTGCTTTATTCTCTGCTTCACTCCAAGCAACTAAGTGCTGACTAGGAAAGAGCAGTGGAGGGCTGTGCTGATCCTCCTTCCAATAGTGGCCACAACCCCTGTGTCTGCATTCTGATGCTGATGCAAGGAGCATGGCCACTATTTGCGAGAGGTCCTTGCTGCCCTTCTCCCACTTCCAGCCGACACTTCGTTCAAGCTTTCTTTTTCTGCCTCAGTCCGTGGCAAAAAGTGAGCTCCTGCCTTCCCCGCAGCCCTTGGAAGCGGCGGCCTAATGTCGTGTGTCTGACCTCAGTATCTAAATTTAGTGTTGTAAATGTCCACTCTGTAGTTTATGATAAATTACATCTGAGATTTGCTTTGATTTTTTTTGTAGGGTTCACATGCATATCCCGGCGAAAAGGGAGAAGAAGGAATAACAGGCTTTCCAGGAAGCAGAGTAAGTACATAATCCAAAATCAAGAAGAAATTAATCTCCCCCTGCACCTCAGTATGATTCATCTTCTGCCATTCCTCTGGAACATGAGAGATCATCACAATTAGATACAGCATTTATGTGGCATGGATTTTGATGGTGCTTCCAATTAAACTTTTTTTGGATGGCTAATAGATGGAGGGTCTGATTGGTCACCCCATATATGATATTGGGAGGGATTTTTCACCCCAGTTCAAATTGAGGCTCTGGTATGTTTTTTCCTTTCCTTTTCCAGTAGCAAGCCATCACATCTGAGTCATGTGCAGCTATTTTCTCTCTGTGCTCCTTTTTCACATACTTATCCTCTTTGCCTGTGACATATTATGACATATAATAGGGATGTGCATTAACAGGCTCGGAGGCCCTTTTATGGGCCTTCGAACTGGTTCAAACGTTGCCCAGCTCGAGGGGTCAACGGGGGGTGGCTTTAAGGGTGGGGGAGGATGCACTTACACACACACCCTGCCACCACGTTTCCCCCACTGATGCATGTTGTACCTCCCTGCTGCCCCGCTCCAACATTAACCGGAAGTAGCAACTGTGACTGTGCGAGTCGTGCACGCCGCATTTGCACGCGCGCACGTTGGGTGCAGCTGCTACTTCTGGTTACTTCTGGATAATGTCGGAGTCGGGCAGCAGGGAGGTATGCTGCCACCCCAATGGACTTTTAGCAAGATGTGCGCTGGTTGGGGAAACACGCCGGGGCAGGGGGAGTAAGTTCATCCTCCCCCACCCTTAAAGCCACCACCACCCTGCCATTGAATGGGCCCCTGCCGGTTCCCTGCACATCCCTAACATATAATAGTGTGCATTATGTGGGTATACTGTGAGTGGGTGCGTGGTCCTGCCATTGAGCAAGATGTATGTAAGGATTGTTTAAGGTGTCTGCAGGATGGAAGTGGGCAGCCTGTACTGTACAGATGCTTCCCTAAGTGCAGATGTAACTCAAAGCAGGCTGCAGAAACTTAGTGGTAAAGTGAGGAGCTGTCATTCAAAGATAGAGAAGACACTGGGTCAACATTTGTGCATGAAAAGTTGATATGAGATTTTAATCTTCTTTATCCATTCTCCCAGTCCACACTTCCCAGTTTAAAATATAAAACTAATGGTTTTCCACAGAACAAGCCATGTTAGTCTGTTTTGACAAAAGCAGTAAAGATTCTTGTGGCAGGTTAAAAAATAACAAATATATTCCAGCATAAACCTTTGTGGAGTAGAGCCCACTTCATCAGATGCATGAAGTGTTATCTTTAGTTGACAGGTGTGTGTGTGTGTGTACATACAGTACATCGGAATAGAGAAATAAGATTAAAAATAGGAAACAATGAATTATGAATATAAGGGGTACAATCTGGGATCATTTCAATGTATGGCTTAAATGTAAGATATAAGGTTGAGGTGAAACTGAAACTAACTACAGCATACAATACTACATCACACTCCTATTGCCTAAATAGCACTGATACCTATTGTAGCCCTACTCAGATGTTTTTAAAAACATCACTGAATTGCACCAGCCTCACAATAACAGAAGCACCCACCATCGATGCTTCCCTGTTCAGACAAATGTTGCTCTGTGCATGAGTGACAGGTCAGGAGTGGGACTTCTGACCTGTTTATGCCACTGTAGCAGTGCTTTTGAAAATATCTGACCCTTATGGATAGCTTTAACTCCCCTTGGAAATCGTCAGTTTTTTGCAAGCTAAGCCTTTATGGCTTTAGCTTAGATGTCCTGCTGAAGATGGGATTCATCCATGCGAGATTGGCACTAAAACAATGGATATATGAGATGGAGGCACAAATTGATTGGTCTTTAATCCCCAAGAACATTTTTGGGGGACTACAGCCCTATAACAACAAACCTGAGAGTTATTTAGATAAACTTACAATTGCTAAATATCACAGGATGTTCACGTTGGCCTGATTTAATGTATTACCTTCAGCTGATTTGGAGGGTGGTTTCAGAATGATTCCTATAGATTTTTCACATTTTACTTTACTGTTCCCTTTACAGGGACTTTTGTCAACATTTTATTCCCTCGCTATTGGTCGATTATCCAGGGCATACAGACATATTTTATGTTAATTATTTGCTTTCTGATTTTTAAAAAAGGAGATAACGACTAATGTCGCAAAGTTCTGTGTGGTGGCTAGGAAAGTTAGGTATCAAATAGTAGACCAGCTCATGTAACTTGGGTTTTAGTTGTTATGCTGAGACATTATACCAAACTACTGTAAGCTGTTGATTCTTATTTGTGCATATGTTTTGATTTCTGGTCTTTGACTGTAAATAAACTTGATGACTATCTGAACAGGGCTTGTATCTCTCATTTTCCATAGCCAATTGGTCCTTCATCAGCCTTACACCTGCTGAGGCTCTAATAGAACTATTTTGTTTATTTAAAATTGTTATATCTAGCACAATGCTGCTTGGGGCAGCTCACAACAATAACAAACCACAATAAAACAACATATAGTTAAAAAAAAATACAGGTAATATAGCAGAATGAAAACCAGTGCTAAAACCCTGAATTCCAAAGAAAACCAAGTTTAAAAGTCAAGCTGGTACAGATAGCTAGTTAAAATACTTAGAAAACTCTCTAAAGAGGAGGGTGTTTAAATCTTTTTTTAAAATCCTTAGTGAGGGAGCCTGGTGAATCTCTCCTAAGAAGGCATTCCAAAGCCAAAGAGCCACAACCAAAAAGGCCCTGTCCCTAGCCTCTGTCAACCAAATATGAGTCAGTAGCAGAATTGAGAGCCAAGCCAACAATGCAGATTGGAAGGTCCTGGAAGATTCATATGGACAAATGTGGCCCAAGAGATACCCCAGCCCCAAGTTACTTCTAAGGTAAAATATAGCAGTTTCCCAGATTGCTTCCAGGCTAGATTGTCAGTGAAGCTGCCATGGGATGGGTATAATAATTACAGCTGTAGGTGGACATCCAAAGATAGTTTAATCCGGCACATCTAATTGACAGGGTGAGAAGGAGCCATCTCTATTCCCCATCATGTCTAAGGAGAAGGTTGGGGGAAGTATCCCCAAACTGGGCCTTTCCAATCATATGCCCTATTTTTGAGATCTCAGATTTGCCAAGACTTATGTTAAGATGTAGCAGATGTTGAAAGTTCTATTGTTCGACATTGTCAATAATACCATATTTTTAATAGGGTTTGCCAGGAGTCAATGGTCTAAAAGGTGCTAAAGGGAACATAGTAAGTATGCAGCCTTAAAATCAAATGTATATTTCTAGCATGATGCAAATTGGCATGTGCACTCCTTGCTCTTGTGGAGCCCCTACCCTTTCAAGAAAAAAAGGAAACTTATCATAAAGAGTATTTTCTATTCAAGAGGCTCACTATCTATTCTTCACAAAATATGAAATTCATGTAGATGGAACTAAAAAGGCCAGAATTATATGGAGAAAGTGGGAGTTGGATTTAGATAAAGTTTTGGGAACTGATTGTTGGAGAAAAATATAGAATAAAACTTGCCATAAATCACTATCTTTGCATATTAGGGACCTGAATGAGAAGGTGGTTACTAGATGGTACAGAATTACCACTCCAATTGTCACATATGTTTAATAATTATTCATCTTGATGCTGGATCATGTGTGGTGTGGGTTTCACTAGCATGTGGTGAATTCCTGCACAAAATGTTGAATCTTCTTGTTCTCAAGTACCAGTGAGCACAATAGTGGAATATCTCAAGTACATGTCAAAAGAAAGAAGCAGAACAGCAGCTGATTCATGGGGGAAAGGATTCAGGAAGCAAATAGAGATGTGGGAGGAAGTCCGGAACCAGGGAGTTGACGCTTTCAAATTGTGCAGTTCAGGTTCATCAGTATTTTTTTGAAGGGGGATTTGAACTTGGGTCTCCCTAGTCCTAGTCCAACATTCTAACCACTACACCACACTGATTTAGATACATTTCATGCAGAATAATATCAAATTATTTTGCTTGTAGTGCAACTCTTTAAAATGAATACAGTGATAGCTATTTAAGAAATTTCCAAACTGTATTTTTCAATTGTTAAAAGTTTTTATGAACTAAATAAATACGGTTTAAAATACCCTGTTTAGGATGAATGGCAATACAGCATCAAAGAGTAAATGTACAGTAGTGCCAAGAAAACACAAGAAGCTTGAACCTGGGGCAGTTCAAGAATCCTCCACACTGAGGCCTTGTTGTTTCTGGGTGACTGCCGGTGAGTTGAGCAAGCTTCTCACTGAGCACTCAGAGGACTTCAGTCCTAGGCCCTGCCCATCACTCTCTCTTGCTCCTCCAGCTCTCTTTTTCAGATGATTTCCTGGGGAATAGGTTGCTCAATAGGAGTCCTCACCACCTCTCAAAATAATCTCCTGAATGCTTTATTTTGGAACTTATGCAGTTCTAGTTCTAGGCAGCCAAGAAATTGTCGGCTTTTGTTGAGTTCCAGTTCCCTTTTAAAAATCGTGCTGAACGGGTTTTTGTGTTCGGTTATGGATGGAGCATCTTGTATGGATAGAGGAAGAGTTGCTGACAGTAAGAATAACAAAGTAATCGATTTCATATGTATGTTTCAGGGTATCCCAGGATGGGATGGCACCCCTGGGCCCGCTGGTCAAAAAGGAATGCAGGTACTTCATTAATTTAGTTCGTTGCTTTCATCATAAATGAGCATCATTAACTACAGAGATAGAGTCAGTTGTGTGGAATGACCTATTCAGTGGCGGAGTGGGACCGCTGCCGGCCTGTGTGCCACCGCCGCCACGGCCCCGCTAACCCCGCTCCCGCGTCTGACGTCAGACGCTGGGGCTAGTCACGCCCCTGCATCTGACATCAGACGCGGGGGAGTGGTCTGGCTGAATGGAGCCTTGAGGCTCCGTTCAACCCAGAGAGAGTTTACCTGCTGAAGGGGCCGCTCCTGGGCTGTGCTGCAAAGGCAGCGCCAGTCTTTTAACTCCTGAAGGGGCCGCGCAGCCCCTTCAGGAGCTACTTAGGCTGGCGCTGCGAACACAGCGCCAACCTTTGTTTAGCTCCCGAAGGAGCTGCGCGGCCCCCGCTCGGGAGCTAAACTAGCCTCCCCATGTCTGACGTCAGATGCGAGGGGCGTGTCGGGGCCACTCTCGCAGCCCCTGATTGGTCGGCAGCCCGGGTTCTTTGAACCCGTTGGCCCAATGGTGGCTCAGCCCCTGGGCCTCTTTCATGTTCACTGTTCAAAGCATATATCCTGGTGAAGTTGAGAATGCCTAAAGTACATTTAATCTAGCAATAATTGTGGGGACATTCTTGCTCATATGGGAAGAGCAGAGGATGAAGAGAAATGACAGTTCATAGGAACAGGAGGACAATCTGAGATAAATTATTGGACTTGTGGCATGAGGGAGAAGCACTGTGGTTCTCTTGATCATTCAGAATAATGAAAATAGTTAACTTTCAACCACAGACTAAGATTGGTGAAACATGTTTATGTGACATTAATATGTATTTACACAGGGAGAACCTGGAGATGTGGGTATTCAAGGACCACCAGCTTATGCACAGCAGCCCATCCTTGTAAAAGGTATTGCTTTCTGTGAAAGAGAATTTCTTTGATGTACCTATCTTGCCTATTCTTATTTTCATTAAGCATGAGGAGAGAAAGAGAGTAAAAACTCTTTAGTAAACCTAGTTCAATAAATGGGTAGCACCTCTCAGGGATAGTAGCTGACACCCTGACCAAACTGCTCGGTAGAAATCCTGTTGAAATTAAGTGGTTCTGTAGAGTGACTCCTGAGTAGTACAGTGGCCACACTAGTTGCTGGGACCAGAAATCCAATCTGCCGCCAACTTGTCCATCATCTTCTTCACCCTCAAGATGCAACCTAGAAGTAAAGAAACACCGACACCCTGGTAAAGGCTGCAGCACCCACGCTTGTAGATTTCGTTCCTCAAGGATAGCTGGTCTGTGGCTGAATAAACTGGTACTATATATCGGGCAACATCGATATAGGAAGATGCTGAAAGGCATCAGCTCATACCGCGTGGGAGGAGGCAATGGTAAACCCCTCCTGTATTCTTCCAAAGTCAACCACAGGGCTCTGTGGGTACCAGGAGTCGAAATTGACTTGATGGCACACTGTACCTTTACTCTGAGCATGTGTGGTCTGCATGCAAAAGTGGGTGGTGACTTGAATGGTTGGATACCTGGCTGGGATGAGTGGGAGGTTTTACCTTGCCATTCCTCAGGCTATTACAGCTATGAACATTATGGGGAAGATCTCTGCACATACATTGCTGTTGGGTATTGATGTGCCCACTGATAGTAGCACATACCAATCCCTCAAGTGACTGTGCATTTTTACTTCCACGCAGCACCAGTAGATGAAGGATCACCACCATACCCTTTTAGAAGAGGGCAGCTTGAAAATCCTAGCTCCAAAAGCAATGGAGATAACAGTAGTTAACGACTATTCTCTCTCTTATAGCCTTTGCTTTGCAAAAGGCCATGAAACTTAAGTCTTCATTCAAGATATTTGAGTACATTTAACATAAAATTCATTTGTGAAATGGCTTGGTTTTGCCTTATCATTGACATAACAAGGTCATTCTCATGACCATTTTTGGCGGCCGGCGGGGTGTGGGGTGCGGAAGGAAGGCAAGACCGAGCTTAGACAGGCAGACAATCTTGATGCATATTTAGGACGCACGGCTTGCGTGCCCACATGATCCGTGCTATTCTGGGCAGCACAGAGTTCTGGAGGCTGGGGAAATGAAGTCCAGCCTCCAGATATCCCTAAATGTACCATGCGAGGAGTGTGGTGCATTGAGGCGTTTCTCCACAGTACCTGGCTTTGTGTCTGCTCAGGCTGCTTGCAACCTAAACACACACACAATCCCAGATCTGGGTAAAAGAGCGCATTCACACCCTTTTACCCAGGTAAAAGGCCAGGAGCTTTTTCACACTGTACTTTTACCCCGAATCTCCCCTGGAAGGGAGGGAGTGCTTTCACACATGGGCCAGATTTCCACCAAAGTCAATGCAAGATCTTGGGAGCACTTCACACACAATTTGAGGTTTCCCTTCCGAATCCAAGTTTATCCCAATTTCTGACCAGGTTAAAAAAAATTCTGTCATTTAGTGAGTGTTTTCTGGATAAAGCAGGAGCAGCTGCCAGTGACTGTATTAACATAATAAAGCGCCCTCTAGTGGATCACATTGCACCACCACCCCAGCTCGGTGAGATCCCAGCAGATCTGACCATGCTGCTTTGGTGGCACATAGACTCTTTGCAGCCCTGACCGTGCCGCTCAGAGTGGAGAGCCAGGGTGGAGAGTTTGTAGCTGATGAGCTGCCTCAGTTGCTACTTCTTTGCTTGCTTCAGTTCAACTAAAAAGAGGGAGCACAATGCCGCGATTCTCATTCAAAGTGGCTTCACTCACCGGATGCTCCGAGAGCTGAAAGCCACGTGTGAAGAATCTCCAGATAAAAACCCCAGGATACTCGTGGAGGCAGCACTGAGATCGGCCTTGATCCTGGTGCTTCACATGAGTGGCCCTACCCAGGTAGGGTTGCCCAAGCCTGGGTGGGGCTGCTCATGTGAACAGTCTCAACATTTGGTCAAGATGCTGTTCTGTAATTCATCTTATTTTAAAGGGGGATTATATTCTCAGCCCGACTGTTCTTTCTGCAAAAGTACAGGTAATTGATAATGGGTCAAATGCTATGCCAAGTGCCGTAGCTTTTAGGAAATCAGCACTTAGAATTTGTAATAAAATGATGCAGCGGTTTACTGTAGGTTGTCAGTCAAAAGTGAATTTATTTGCCTGGTCATTCTTGAGACTGGTGTGTATCTCTGGAATGCTGAATGTATATAATGCTCAATTCCAAGGTCTAACTTGTGCTCTTGGGGTTGTTTTCAGGAGCAAGAGGTGACTGGGGAGCCCTGGGTACGCCTGGGCCTGGAGGAGACAGAGGCGAGCAAGGCAGTCCTGGCCTTCCTGGCTTGTGGGGACCATCCGGTGGTAATTGCTTGTCACTTTGTTCAGATATTGACCCATGAAGAATAAATTCAATCTTCTGTAGTTTAGCATTATACCTCCCCCTCGCCCCAGTCTTTGGACCTCCAAAAAGTATACAGTGTACTGTGCTTGATTGGCCAGCAAACTCGCCTGACCTGACCCCATAGAGAATCTATGGGGCATTGCCAAGAGAAGGATGAGAGACATGAGACCAAACAATGCAGAAGAGCTGAAGGCCGCTAATGAAGCATCCTGGTCTTCCATAACACCTCATCAGTGCCACAGGCTGATAGCATCCATGCCATGCCGCATTGAGGCAGTAATTGCTGCAAAAGGGGCCCAAACCAAGTACTGAATACATATGCATGCTTATACTTTTCAGAGGTCCGATATTGTTCTATTCTACAATCCTTGTCTTCTTGGTTCCATGTAATATTCTAATTTTCTGGGATTGTGGATTTGGGGTTTTCATGAGCTGTACGCCATGATCATCACAATTCTAACAAATTAAGGCTTGACTTATCTCGCTTTGCATGTAATGCGTCTGTCTCATATATCAGTTTCACCTTTTAATTTGCATTACTGAAATTAATGGACTTTTGCACGATATTCTAATTTTCCGAGTTTCACCTGTATAACAATATTTGGCCACAATATGAATAACATCCGAATTAAGATTAGTGAGCAAATAGTTTAAATAAAAATCATCTCCATGACCCGGTAAATTGATCAGGAGTGGGGCAATTAGTTGGCGTCTTATGTCTCTGTAATAATCACAATACAGAAGAACATGAGCAGTTGTTTCAACATTACCAGATCCACAAGGGCATAATCTTTATTCATATGGTATACCCTGGTATCTCCCTTGGAGTACGGCTGTTGGAAGAGCATTTACACATGCAAGTGTTAGAGCTCATCTAAACTTTTGGATTTTGTTACTACTTAAGTATGTAGCAGGCTTAGGTTCGATGCTCTGACTTCCTGTGTAAATGGCACTCGATAACTTTGCATGTTCCATCTGCAACTCCACGTCCTGGATACGTTGCTGTGTGGCTAAGAAAGCATTCTCTACTAAAGTCATCTAGTTAATACTACCAGTGCACCATTGAGGAAGGCTTTCACAACTTTTTGTTTTCAAAAGGTTTTGCAAACTCCCAGTGGAACAGCGTCTTTGTCCTTGTGGCACTCATCAAGTGTAATGATGAGTGTTGTAAACCGCCCAGAGATGTAAGTTTTGGGCGGTATAGAAATGTTTTAATAAATAAAAATAATAAATAAATAAATAAATAAAATAAAGTGGAGGAAATCGTCCTCTATGTTCTTTATTGCCCTATTTATGAGGTGAGGGGGGGGAGGATATTGTTGACGGATAAACTTAAGGGGTCAGATCTAGAACGTTTGACCCTATCTTTTTGCAGCTGCAAAAGGGGGGGGGGTTTGCTAGCAAGCCTCGTCATTGTTGCCCTAGTGCTCCCTTTAAAGCCTTAAAGGGGATCCCCAGCAGTGGGCTGGTTTTTGCTTCTGTAGCTGTGTTTCATTACCTGCACCCATCTTTAAGATCCCCAGAGGAATACACAAAGGCAGCAGTTCTCCATATGTGGCTTAAAGGAGGGGTGCAGGTGGCAAAATGGGGCTGGGGGGGCGATGAACCATCCAACCCCTGAGAAGCCTTAGGGCAAGGGCTTCCCTAGCAGTGGACTGGTTTCTGTGCTACAGATCTGTTTTTTTAACCAGTTCCATCTTGGTTCAAGTGTACAGCCACCTAATAGCACAGTGGGGAAATGCTTGACTAACAAGCAGAAGGTTGCCGGTTCAAATCCCTGCTGGTATGTTTCCCAGACTATGGGAAACTCCTATATTGGGCAGCAGCGATATAGGAAGATGCTGAAAGGCATCATCTCATACTGCATGGGAGGAGGCAATGGTAAACCCCTCCTGTATCCCACCAAGAACCACCACACAGGGCTCTGTGGGCGCCAACTCGATGGCACAACTTTAACTTTACCCAAGTTCACTTTCAAAATGAATGCAGGTAAAGTCACTCAAACAAAAACGTGTAAGAGTATACAGATATCTGTACACATATATAACAATGTCTGAATGGGGCTATTGTCTGGTTCCAGATGGAAGTGAGGCCGCGCGCCCATGCGCGCGTCCGAGGGCGGCCGGGGAAAGAGAATCCTGCGGGGCGGCCACTCCCCCTGGGGGAGAAGAGAAGCCCCGCCCCCAAGCCAGTCCCCGGCCGGCACCGACCTCCACGTCGCGGCCCTTATTTTGGAGAGGAGAGCTGGTCTTGTGGTAGCAAGCATGACTTGTCCCCATAGCTAAGCAGGGTCTGCCCTGGTTGCATCTGAATGGGAGACTTGATGTGTGAGCACTGCAAGATATTCCCCTCAGGGGATGGAGCCGCTCTGGGAAGAGCAGAAGGTTCCAAGTTCCCTCCCTGGCTTCTCCAAGACAGGGCTGAGAGAGATTCCTGTCTGCAACCTTGGAGAAGCCGCTTCCAGTCTGTGAAGACAATACTGAGCTAGATAGACCAATGGTCTGACTCAGTATATGGCAGTTTCCTATGTTCCTAAGTGGAGCATGCTTCGCTTGCCTCAAAATGTATCCCAGTGTCTAACAAATCTAAACTTTTCCTCCCAGCACCACTGTCTCATCCACGAATTGAGACCCCTCAGCATCACCTGTCTCACTGGCCTGCACATGGAATAGGTAGCGCTTCAGAGAATGCTACCCTGGAGGTCCTGGACTTCAATATGCTACCTAGCAGCCCAAATTTGGCTTCCAGGACCTCCCAACTGCATTTCCCAACATTATTGGTGCTGACGTGCACCATGACAGTGGACTCCTCCCCAACACGTATCTAACAGCCTATCCAGACTCTGTGTGACGTCCACAACCTTTGCAGGCAAGAGACTGCATGGTCTACATGCAGGTCACAAACCCATCTCTCTATGCCCCTAATGATTGAATCACCCACCACTAGAAGGCTCCCAGCCTTTGGAGGAGTGTGCAAGAGCATATGGGCGCACCAGCTATGGAAGGGGTCTCTTCTAAAGGAGCATTCCCCTCTTCTTCAGACTGATATCTTCCTTCCATGAGACTTTCATTCATGCATAGGAGCTGTCAGCCTGGGAGTGGGATGCCTCTATCACATCCTGAGGGTCTCATCCGCATACCTCTCTGCCTCCCTGAGCTTCTCCAGGTCAGCCACCTTAGCTTCGAAGGACCAGACTTGTTCACTGACAGCCAGGACTTCTTTGCATCATGAACACACCCACAACTTCTGCCCCTCAGGCAGAGAGTCACACATGCAACACTCCATTCAATACACTGGGAACCCTCCCCTGCTGATATTCTACCTTTATTACTGATTTTATTGGCTATTTAGAATAGCTTGTTTACTTGAAAACTAGATCTTCACTTTAGTTGTCACCTAATTTTAAGCTCTGTCCTCCAAGAAAATTACAAAAGTGGGGTAGCACTCACCTTCTCCTCATGCTTTGTGATAAAGGGGGACCGCTTGTGTGCCTTCCCACACACTTCCGCTCTAAACTCCATACAAAACTCCTTTGATAACTGTTAGCAAACTCCTGTTCACAGAGTTCTGGTTAGCAACATTCCCCTAGTCTGAGCCTTGTCTTCTTAAGAGCTACTTCCAAACTGATCCACCTCAGGAAAAGTGGCCCCCTCCCATAAACTGTGTGACTCAAATGTCTAACCCTAACAAACTTGCCTTGCCCTTTCCCTCTTGTTTTCTTCATGGTTGGTTGATTGATTTGCTTGCTTGCTTGTTTCTTTAGGAAAGAAAACAAATGTTTGCTGCCTCTCCTTGCCTTCTAAAGAGCTGCTTCCATTGTGAACATTAAAAAAATGTTCAATTTTTGAACATAAAAGATAGAACATAAAATGTGAATATTATAATGCCATTGTACAAATCTATGGTGTGGCCACATTTGGAGTACTGCGTACACTTCTGATCACCATATCTTAAGAAGGAAGTGTGCAGATGACAAATGTTATCACTATTATTCTGATCAGCAACCTAATGCCTTTGGTGGTGGTGGTGGTGGTGGTGGTGGTGGTGGTAGTGGTGGTTTTAAAATCATATTCAAAGAACTTGAGTACACCTATGAAGGCTGACATGTGATCAATGTCTTTTCATCTAGAGCATTTAAAAAAGGATTAAGGTTTTTCTCATTTCAGATACCTCTAGAGGAAGAGGTTTGCCTGGAGAAATAGGGCCCAAAGGTTATGTTGGTGATCCAGGTTTACAAGCTAATTATTCAGGTCCTCCAGGTTTGGATGGTGAGCTTGGAGCACCTGGTTTTCCTGGCCCACCTGGCCCTCCGGGCTGTCCAGGTAAGAGGCTGAATATCTGCAAACATAGAATAGCTTGGGCTATTTATTTATTTTTAATAAATAATAAACCACGTTCATCGTGCGATGCATTGTGGGATCCTGGAGGTCAGGGCGCATTTTCCTAACATCCAGAATGCTGTGTGGCTCGCGACAATGCCAATCGTGGCCATGTGAGCTGCGTAGCTACTATTGTCCATGGATCATCTGGGAAGAAGGTAGGTGCTCTCCTGCCTTTACCCCCTCTACCCTCCCCAGCCCGGCAGAAAGTCATGTGAATGACCTGATTGTTTCATTCTGACCTCCTCCTGCTAAAATTGTCTTAAACTGCAGAGCATAATCCTATTCATGTTTTGCAAGGTAATATTGGTGAAGTGGCTTAAACATCCTAAAGTGTTGTAAAATTATAGAGGCCAAATGTCAATACACACACAGAATGCTGACATAACTAATTTCCTTTGCAAAAACCCCCATGATGTGTAAATACAGAAAACCTTTGGTTTAAGAGGAAAGTTTAAAGTGCTTACAGTTTTCATTCATACTCTAAAATGCATGGAAATTGCAAGTTAAGGTGATCACCTCAACCTATATACCACATAAGCAGTAAAGACTTCATACAATCCATGTGCAATCACTTCATATAGGTACACCTGAAGTATTTCCTTCATCCGAGTTAGGGCCCCTCAGTAAGCCCTCCTGCCCTCCATCTCTGGTCATCTTTAGGAAAATGGTAAAGACCATCAAGCCATTCTGTTCAGCTGAGCATTGCTCTGAAAACTTGGTGAACAATTATTTGCTCTACTGTATTTTTTGTTTTCCAACACTCTTTCTGGGTGTTTTATAGATTTTGTGATATTGTTTTATTGTATTTTGTTTACCACCTTGAGTGCTATTATTTTGGAATGTAAATGTAAAGGTGTAAAAATAAAGTACCTGGATGAAATAGATACGAGCAGCCCCACCCAGGTTAGGGCAGCCCTACCTGAGGAGGGCTGTTTGTGTGTAGCGCCAGGCTCAAAGCCAGCCCTGTCGCTGCCTCCCCTGGCAGTCCAAGTTTTTGACCTAAGCTTTTGCCTGGGTTAAAGGCCACAAACACACCCTTTATCCCAGATCCTTGGTTGTGTGAATACTCGGGGTGCATGCAGCCCAAGCCGACATAGAGTCAGGCACCTAGAACGCCCAACTCACGGGGGATTCCCCCAATACACCACACACATAGTGCAGTGCATTGTGGGATACCGTGTCTGGGACTCGTTTTCCCGACCTCCTGCCATCCACGCTGCCGGGAGCAGTGTGGGTTGTGTGGGCGCGCGATGGCAAGCTGAAGAGGACAATGAAGATCATCTGGGGGTGAAGGTAAGTTCTCCCCTGCCTTGTGAACAATCTTAATGTGTATTTGAACCAGTCATGGTTTCTGAATTTAATGCCCAGCATAGTATTGATGTTAAGACATCAGTACTGACCAATTGAACATCTTTCACCCTTATAGATATGAACCTACGCACACACATATAATGCAGGAAGTCAAAATACTAAATTGAAACTCTGTCGGTTCTGAAATGGAAATTGAGACGGTAATGAGAATAGCAGCCATTTTACTTTTTACTTTAAAAAAGTTTGGCAGTGAGTGGTTGTCAAGAAAGAAGGCATTCAGGGCTTTTGATTGCAAATACCTTCACCTGACTTCTACAGGCACACTTTGTAATGGACAGGAATAATGCGGGAGCAAGAGAATGATATCCTGCCACCTTCATCAGGAATACTGAGTGAAAGCATACCAAATTGCATGCATAATTGAAACTCATTTTGTGAATTCTCCAAAGAACAGACGTGGAAAGTTTCCCTCTAATATTCTGGTTTTTCACCTTACAGCATTGTCTGTTGGGCAGAAGGGATTACCAGGAAAGCCTGGTACTATGGGTAGTCGAGGTTACCCAGGACTTCGAGGAGGAAAGGGAGGAAAGGGTAAGACTTCATCCAGACTTTACCATCTGTTACTGTTTGTCATAGAAACAAGAGGCTTAATCCCACATTCTGGGACCTGTCACCCTCCTGATTCCTGCTACTCTTCCAGGTGTTCTTGCTAAAAGCTTATACCTCAATATTTTCTTCAGCTGACCTGGACAAATATCCTATGCTTTTTCTCTTCCCAGCTGTTATCCTAAGCACCTTCAGTTCTTTTTTTAAACTTTCTTCTTCAGGGGGTTGTGTGGGATTTGTACCTTTTTTCATTCACCTGAACGCTGTATTGATTTTGCTACATACTTTTAAAACAAATCTGAAGTGTTGACCCATTATAATCAGGCGTTCAGCTTGATTTGGAACTGAGATTGCCATGACTGATGATCCATTCTGGCAACTAGAGAGGCAACTAGTGTGTTCCAATTGGTTCTGCTGGATTTCTCAGAGGGTTAGCTTGATGTATTGGGATTGGAGGGCACCATTTTGTGCTGATTCTGAGCATACTTGCAGGGCAGCTTCTGGATAATGGTGCTGGGGTACTTCTTGGCCTTTGATCTGTGGAATTCCTTAGGATCCCGAATAAGAGATGTTCTCTTGAACATCTGCCTGAAACTGCTGGAAGAATTTGGAGTGTGTGTCACCACACAGAGTGTTGGGTCATCCAACACTCATTTCCATCAGATTTCAGGGAGGCATATCACAACCCCAGATACTGAGCCAGTGTCTGGGGTTGTGATGGGCTGGTTATAGGCTTATCATCATCATCAGATCTTTATTTTGTTTGACGACCAGCACAAAGTTAAAACAAATATCGAAGTCAAGCTTCTACTTCAACCAATAAAAACCAAATAAGCTAAGAAAATCCTTCTAAATATAGATCAGCTAAAAGTATGTAGCTTAAACTAACAATGAGACAGCAGCATTTCATGCTTATAAAATTATTACATACATATCAAAACTTAAACAATTGCCTTCTTAACTCCTGCGGGGGTTAAACATTTAAAGGGCTCGGGAAGATTTAGTTATTAATTTTACTGCTAGCATGCATATGGTCCCAGAACCTGCGTGCCCACATACAATTATCCACTCTGTGCTAACAAAGACTTCAACCAGATAAGACAAAGGTGCTTTGGGTCAGTACAAGAGCTCATCCAGAATTGATAATACAGCCTGTTTTGAATGGAGTAACACTCCTTCTGAAGGATTTGGCTTGCAACTTGGCGAAGCTCCTAGACCCACCTGAACAGTCAGGTAGTGGCTGTGTCCTTACACAACTTTGTCTGAGGTAGATCTGGCCACTGTTACATATGCTTTGGTCACATCCTGAATGGTCTACTGCAATCCTCACTATGTGGGGCTGCTTTTGATGAGAATTTCAAAGCTGCAGCTGGTACAGAAGGCTGCTACCAAGGGCTTGTTATTTAGAACATGCAGTCCTACTTTTCCATCTATACAGGCTCCTGAGTTGCTTCCAAGCCCAATTCAAATTAACATTTTTAAAGCCCTAATGGCTTGGTTCTCAGGCATTTGATGAACCAGGGTATTTGATCCTGCTCACCTCTTCAGATCAGCCAGTGCAATAATACTTTGGATTTCTTCTCTGCAGGGTACTTGAGACCAAAACTTCATTATGTTCAGGCTTTAAAACTCCCCTGGCATTTCAGAGACGGATCTCACCAGTCTCTCATCGGAGACTGACCACTTTGTTCAGACAGCTCTTCAGTGTGGATTAATCATAGTACTTTGGCTACTGATATATTTGTTGTTATTGTGCTGTTTTATTGTTGTTATGCTATGCTCTTTCTCTTATATTATGTTGTTTTATTACAGTTTTATGCTACCTTGGGGGTCTAGACTTAAAAGTGACTTACAAATAAGTGACTTGTAAAGATAAAATAATATAAAATACCTCATAACTGTAGACTCACCACAATCCAATCTCCTCACGAGATTCCCCTTTAAAAGCAGACCCCATCGAACCAGGTCAAACCAGTCCATATCAGACCAGGACCGGCCTGGTTCAAACACAGACCAGCCATATGGTTCGAGTTTGAGTTGAACCTGGTTCAAATCAAACCGGTTCCGTATACCCCTAGCATAAGTCAGGTGGTATAGAAATATAATAAATGAATGAATAATATGTTGATGAAATTGCTGTGTGCATACGCCCAGATAATGCTGTTCTGGACAAAGGCTAAGCATTCAAATAGCAGATTAAATGCTGCCACTTTTACAAAAGAAAATTTTCTGATGTGCAGGTGGGGCTTTTCATTGTATTCAGTAGTCTCAGACTGCTGTGTTCCTTAGGGCATCACATTTCAGTTCATGCATATTTGAGAGAAAAGGAAGATTAATTTTTTAATATAATTTCCCCCCAAAATGATCGGCTTGTTTGTATCTCTGTTTGTATGTATATTTTGCAGGTGAGGCAGGAGATTGCATAGGTGATGAAGGAAAAAGGGGTCCTGCTGGGCTACCTGGGCCACCAGGTTTTCCAGGTCCATCAGGACTGCCTGGGAGAAAAGGAGAACATGGAGATCAAGGCCAGCATGGGCTTCCTGGCTTTCCTGGTACAAAGGTATGGTATTTATGTGATGATCTCACATATTTCATATTATTCAAATATGTTACCCACATTAGTTCACATACACATTAACACTAGCAGAAGACAAGAGTTAGTGCAAGCAACTCTTAAGGCAGTGACAAACCCCTGAGCCTGCTGGAAAAGTGTTGCTGAGGTCTGAAATATCCCTGGCGTGGTGCGGGTGGGCATGTTTTACAGGTGGCTGCAGAAGGAGGGGAGAGAGCCTGGAAACCAGACAAACTCTGCAAGTGGAAGATGTCCTCCATCTTGTAGGCTCAGCTTTTAAAAGGAAATTGATATTAGGCACAGAATCTTATGAGCATGTAGCTCCATATTTTGCCCTTAAAGCCTGAAAAAAAGAAGCTTGCAAGAGTGTAGCCATGCAGTGGCAGAGGGAGGTTGGCGGCGGCCCGTGTTTGGCTGCCACCGCAGCCCCCTGGACCCGCCACCGCGTCTGATGTCAGATGCAGGGGCCCGGCTAACCATGCCCCCCGCATCTAACATCAGACGTGGGGATGTGGTTTCCCTCCCAAATGGGGCAGGGAGAGCCATTCCAACTGCACTGCCAATGCAGCGCGGGCCAATCTCGCTCCCAAATGGGGTCGCGCGGCCCTGTTTCGGTGGGAGATTGGCCACGCTGCGTCGGCAGCAAGGCCAGGAGCTGCCTTTAAAAGGCAGGAAGAGTCACTCTGGCTGCACTGCCAATGCAGCACAGGCCAATCTTGATCCCAAACGGGGCCGCGCTGCCTCGTTTGGGAGCAAAATAACACACACACCCGCCTCTGACATCCTACAGGAAGCCCCCCGAAGGGGATGAAGGTAAACCAAAAAAATTGTTTTGGGGGGAAAATTCGCTGACTTGCGCGGGGGTTCGGTTGCGGTCCCGACAGAACCGGGGGGTGTCAGCCCAACCGCAAACCACCGAACCGAACCCCTGGACCGGTCCCGCACATCCATGGTTCTTTGATCCTGTTTGCCCAATGGTGGCTCTGCCCATATGGCCTTGGCTGTGGAGATGGAGGAAAAGACCTGAGTGAGAGTTTGAATAGCAGAGGGTAGGGCTTCAGTGCCCTGGACAGCAACTTGCCCTACTCTTTGACTTGTAGAACAGAATAAATTGTTGTTTTTAAAATGCAGGGATGTGTACATTTGCTGATTTGTATAATCTAAACAGATTACAGAATTTTCTTACTGAAGCATTTGTAAGTTTGGTGCAGAACTTGTATTTGTTTTAGCAGAGAATGCACACAGTTCTACTTATGGAGTGACATTTTTGAAGTAATTCTAATTTTGAATTAGCTTTTCCACATTAATGGGATCACTTCAAAAATGTTCAGCCCATGAACACCAAATATCAGAGGATGTTTTTGAATTTTGTCCTACAGGATGTTTTTCGATTTGTCATGACACAATTTAATTATTAGAGTACTTTCCAGGAAGAATTCTCGAGTAATAGAGATTTTTCTCAAATTTATCCAAATTTTTAAAATATAATTTATGCAGAGTTTTATGCAATTAAATTGATGACCATCTCTCACATTCCAGTTAAGCCAATATCTATATTATAGATAGCTTTATCCGAGAGCATCACTGATTAATAAAGAATATAGCTAAATTTCTGAACGCATATTGGCGTTCCTCAATATCTCCTTTCATTAGAGAAAGTTTACATAAAATTTGAAAAACTTTTTTGACAACATCAAAATTAGTTGATGTTACTGCCTCATCCCTTTCTCACTCTAAGCCTTCTTTTCTATTCATTTACTTATTCTGTCCTCTTGATGATGATGATGATGATGATATTTGTTTGGACCTGGGATGCCAGAATTTTGTTATCAATATTGTTGTTATAGGTATCACCACAAAATGTAGGCTGTTCCCAGTAACATTGTTTTTTGTAGTTGGCTGATGGTGATTTCTGTGGCCCCTATGGTGTTGAGGTGCTCTTCAAGTTGTTTTGGAATTGCACCTAGGGCGCCAATGACCACTGGGATTATTTTGGTCTTTTTCTGCCACAGCCTTTCAATTTCAATTTGTAGATCTTTGTATTTTGTTGTTTTTTCTGTTTCTTTTTCTACTATTCTGCTGTCACCTGGTATTGCTATGTCGATTATTTTGAATTGTTTTTCTTTCTTCTCAACTACAGTTATATCTGGTGTATTGTGTGGCAGATGTTTGTCTGTTTGTAGTCGGAAGTCCCATAATATTTTTGCATCTTCATTTTCTACAACCTTTTCAATTTTATGGTCCCACCAATTCTTGGCTACAGGTAGCTCATATTTTTTAGATGCTCCAGTGTATCATCCCTGCTACCTTGTCATGCCTTTGTTTGTAGTCAGTCTGTGCAATCTTTTTACAACAGCTGATTAGGTGGTCCACTGTTTCATCTGCTTCTTTACAAAGGCGACACTTGCTGTTTGTTGTTGATTTTTCTACTTTTGCCCTTATTGCATTTGTTCTTAGTGCCATTATTATTATTATTATTATTATTATTATTATTATTATTATTATTATTAATTTGTTAGCTACCCCATAACAAATTGTTCTGTGGGCAGCTCATAACACAGCAGTAAAACATCAAGTAAGAACACACAACACACTAAATTATAACAGACCAAAAGGGGAAAAAGAAAATACAAAATACAATACAAAGCAATGTACAAAGTCTTTAAAAATCAGCTAAAAATCAAAATGTAAAAGGCCTGAATGAACAAAAAGGTCTTTTCCTGGCATCTAAAAGAACAAAGTGATGAAGCCAGGAGAACCTCAGTGCAGAGGCTATTCCATAAATGGGGCACAACCACCAAAAAGGCCCCGCCCTAGCAGCCACCTGCCTCACCTCATTTGTCAGGGGCATCTGGAGGAGGGCCTCTAAAGAAGATCTTAAGGACCAAGTTGGGACATATGGGACAATGCATTATCTCAGGTAACCTGGTCCCAAGACATTTAGGCCTTTAAAGCCTAAACCTTTTTGTATAGGAGGTATATTAATATACTAAATAAATAAATAAACAAAACAGTAGAACAAGCACCTTGAACTGGGCCCAGAAATGGACTGGGGGCCAGTGCAACTGATGAAGCATCAGCATAATATGTTCAAAACGTCCAGTCCCAGTTAATAATCTTGCAGCCTTATTTTGTACCAGCTGCAGTTTCCGGACCATTTACAAAGACAGCTCCACATACAATGCATTTCAGTAATATAAGCGAGATGTTACCAGCGCGTGAGTAACTGTGGCCAAGCTATCGCTATCCAGGTAAGGTCACAGTTGGCATATCAGCCGAAGCTGACAGAGGCCACTTGAGCCTCTAGTGACAGTGCTGGATCCATGAGCACACCCAAACTATGAACCTGGTCCTTTAGAAAGTACCAAAAAGGAAACAGGAAGGAACTTTTCATTTATATATTAGTAAGATTACTGTGATTAATTTGATTCTGTTCATGCCAACAGGGATCCCATGGTGTATCTGGACCACCTGGGCGAAAAGGGGTAAAAGGGGATCCCCGATATGTTTCAACAAAAGGTACAGTCAGCAATTTCCTTTTTTTACATTTTGGAAATGTAGTACATATATAGTATATTTATTGCAAGGTGCGTATCTCGCCCAAACCATTTTTTCCAGGTGCCAAAGGAGACCAAGGAAGTTCTGGAAATCCTGGAGCTAAAGGAGAAGATGGCTTACCAGGCAGAGATGGCAGAGATGGTTTCTCAGGACTTCCTGGGCTTCCAGTAAGTAACCACTTTATCTTCTTTACATCAGCATACTAAACTAGGTGGCCAGATTTGGCTTTAAAAAAGCCAAATTCTGGCTTACGGCCCATTTGACCCACGCGTATACCCCTTAGGTTCTGGCAACTCTGATTTACTAAAGGAAATAATTCTCTTAACTCATTGCATAGCCACCTTGAACAAACTTTTTGAGAGGTGGAATAATAAATTTTAACATGTCATCTATTAACCTGCAATGCCAGAGGAACTTATTGTCAGTCAGTCAGATTTTATTGCCATGTCATAGGCTGTTGCAAGTACAGTTGGCCCTCATTATCTGTGGTTTTGGCACTTGCGGTTTCATGTATCAGGCAACATATTCCCAACCTTGTTATCTGTGGCATGCAGTTTCACGTATCTGCGGTTTTCAGCAGTGCAGTTCTGCCCTTACATGGCCATGCTCTTGCTGCACGTGTTCATGGGTTGTAAGATGAGCTTGGAGGAGGACAGTGGAATGCTTTGGTCTTCATGTTTAGAGTGTTTTGTGATTCTAAAAGCCATTTTGAGCAGCATTCATTATGGAAACAAATAAACATATAGCTTTATATATCCTTATAGTGTTTCCCCCTGCTGCTTTTGAGCTCAGGAGTACAGAATAATAACCAAGCACAATAAACATGTTTTTTGTGCTTGCCTGCTAGGACAGTACAATTTGAGGGAAAGGTGCATCAAGCACCTTGCAAGTTATAATACTTAACTAGTAATTTATGAGTCACAAATTGTATGGGCCTACTTTTACTATGTCTTTTTTATTTTAAGAAAGTGATGATTTTAGCATCTCCTTCTTCAGAGAAGAGAGACATATATTCCATCATTATTGCCTCACTCTGTATCTTTTCCATTTTTGTTACGTCCTGTAATCTGAGATAACTATTACTGTGCTCAAGGTATAGTTTTACTGAGATAACTATTACAGTGATAACTGTAAATATTACTGAGATAACGATTACAGTGCTCAAGGGATAATGTCTAGTCATAGGCTTGGAGAGAACTTTGTAAGCCGTCTTCTCCAGCACCCTGCTTGAAGCAGGAAATCCAGAGCTAGAGCATTCCTGAGAGATGGCTATGCTGCCTCTGCTTGAAGGCCTTTAGTGATGGAGAGCCCACGCCTTCCTAGGTAACTGGTTCCATTGTCACACTCACTTGCTATTAAGAAGTTTCTCCTAATGCTCAGTTGGAATCTACAGTCCTGTAACTTAAGCCCATTAGATCTAGTCCTTGCCCTCTTCTTTGAGGCTGTCTGTTGTATTCTATCTAGTAAACTTTTGTTGTTGGGAACTTCTATATTTTGTTGTTTGTCCCAGTGGGGGTCCTGTAGAGAGTGGGTGGTGGTTGGAGAGAGAAAGGAAAAGGGGAGGGGAAGG
The DNA here is from genome assembly GCF_027244095.1 of Hemicordylus capensis. NCBI lineage: Eukaryota > Metazoa > Chordata > Lepidosauria > Squamata > Cordylidae > Hemicordylus > Hemicordylus capensis. The sequence continues at coordinate 242,816,480 of NC_069657.1, read as the reverse complement.
AGAAAGCGGAGTTGTTTCTGAATAAACTCTTAATTAAATCTACATATTATTTTGTTTTTATGAGGGAAGCAGCTATCCTTCAGATATTTGAAAAGTGTAGTCATGTCTCCTGAATGGCAGTTCAGTCCCCAAACAGCAAAGCAAAAGCAGTCTGGTGAGAAAGCAGCAAAGCAAGAGATCTTGAGACAGTTCTTTAGTATTGAAGAACTACAAGCATTTATTTAAAGAAAAGGTTACAAACAAATGTGAAAAATCCTGCAGCTAAATTTCAGCTCTCTTCTCATGGCTGAAGAGAGAGACTAAAGCAAACAGCCATCTCTGGAGAGACAAAATGGAAGAACAAAGAGCGGTGCCACACTAACTTTACTCAGTAGTTAGCTAACTAACTCTACTCAATTAGAAGCTGCCCCTGCTAAATGAGTAAAAAGGCACCCTTTAAAGTGGTGAATGTCTTTTATTTATCATGAGGAGAGCAACTGGCCCTCTCCAACCCCAGCACAGCATTCCTTCAACGGCTGATGCTGGTGTTCCTTGGGTTTCTTTTTAGATTGTGACCCTGTTGGAGACAGGGGAGCATTTTATTTTATTTGAAAACCACTGTGAATCCTTCTGTTGACAAGTCATATATAAATGTTGATAGTTGTAGAGAACAGCAAGTGGAGACCGTGCCTGCACCACTGCGCCAGCAGGCAAAGAGGCCGGCTCGGCTGCCCTGCCTGGAGCCAAGAGGTGAAGTTTCTGGGCTGGCTGGGGAGAGCAGGCTGGGTGACCCGAGAGGGAAGAGGACAGAGGACAGTGTGTCTGAGTGGTAAACCTAACCAGGAGATGGATTGACAGTTCAGAAGCAGGGGCCTTAAGAACTCTGCACCTAGACATCAGACTGAGCAGACATATGGCTCATCTGGTCATTGGCTTCACAGTGGTGAGCTGTATTTATTCTCAAATTATCTATTTTTTATCAAAATATGCATATATATAATACCAATAAACATATGCAAATGTTATGCAACGTGGAGACATTTTGGAGACTTGTTTGGTGAAAAGTGTCCCCTATTTCCACTTCTAGAGGCAAAGTGTGCCGTCAAATCGATGTCAGCTCCTGGTGCCCACAGAGCCCTGTGGTTTTTCTTTGGTTTTTTCACAGGAGGGGTTGACCATTGCCACTTCCCGAGCAGTATGAGATGATGCCTTTCAGCATCCTCCTATATCACTGCTGCCTGATATAGGTACCAGCGGGGACTCGAACCAGCACCCTCTGGCTTGCTATTCAGGTCATTTCCCTGATGTGTCATTAGGTGGCTGGTGTTGGATATTAACTTGTTTCACCATCTGGACCACGCTGCACACTTCCAAAGCCTTATAAGAGATTTTCACAAGAGATCCAGGTGTAGCATTTGGCAAGGTGATGCTGATATTGGATGAGGCTTCTCAGCATAGTCACCATGGAGAAGGGACCAGCATAACTATTTCTTCTTACTTGCCACATGGTGACAGGCTTGCTGGCTGCTGGATCAGTAAGGGTGGTGGCTAGCAGAGCCATCTTGGGATCGTGAATCCCCACTCACAGTTAAATATTTTGCTGGAGACCAGTTCTTTAAAGGAGGCAACAGACACCATAAACTAACAAGTATTGTTTGTCATAGGAGTCGTAGCTTCCTTTTATGGGAGACTAAGCAGCAATACAACAAATCTTCAGTGACATCATCCTTTATTTAAACCAGTCTGAGAACCCCAAATGGCAGTGTGATCATCAGCAGCGTTCTATATGACACCAGCATAATCTGAGTAGGAAGACCAACAGAGGCGTAACTAGGGAAAATGGTGCCCGGGGCAAGCACTGAAATGCCACCCCCCGCGCCACCCCGCCACCCCCCCCCAACATACTACATTATACTTAGGTTTTTCCTCACAAGCACCCGCCGCTGCCAAGCCAGGCCACTGACTGGCCACCAGGCGCCAGCAAAGCAATGGGGAGGGGCGCAGGCGGCGCGGAAAGGACCGCTCGTGGGGAAGGGGGCACCGACGCGCTCCCTTGACTGCTGCAGCGCTGCTGCACTGAGCAGGAAACATTTGTATTAACAATTTTTTTTTTTCAAAATTAAAAAAATTTGGTCATGGCAGCGCCCCCCAAGTGACCAGAAAAGATGGTGCCCGGGGCACGTGCCCCCCCTGCCCCCCCTATAGTTACGCCTCTGAAGACCAAGTAGCACATAGCCTTTCACTGGAGCTGTTAAGCAGATCGCTGGAGATATCACAGCCAACTATGCTGACTGTAGCTGATTGCTAGGCACAGGAAGCTAGATGTAGCAGTGTTAACAGAATGGTAACATTATGTATGGTAACATTACATTACTGAGACTGCTAAGGAAGTGAGAAAGGGGCTTTAAAGGCTAAAAAGGTAGACCACCCAGAGACATGCGTTTAGGGCAGCATACAAATATAATAAACAAATAAACAAATGAAAATAGATTTAAAAGTGGTCTATTAACTCTCTTTCCAGGGGGATGGTGTGAAAGGTGCCATAGGGGATGCTGGTGAACCAGGACCACCAGGCCCTAAGGGGTTTCCCGGTGAAGCTGGTCTCCCTGGTGTTGGCTTACCAGGTCCAAAAGGAGATCGTGGCCCTCTGGGTGATCATGGGACATATGGGAATCCTGGTTTTCGAGGCCCTCCAGGCCCTAAAGGTGTTCCTGCTGAAATAGGTATGTATGAATAACTAAGTCAGTTGTTGAATCACATCTAACATGTTCATACTATCAAAGGAAGTTGCCCTTCAGAATAGTTGCTGCCGAATATGACCTGCAATACTGCCACAGTAGTAGGTTGTTGGGAACACATCACATGAAGACTGCAAAGTCTACATAGGCTCCCTGTTGACTTTCAGGAACAGCTGCCAGTTTTCATCTACAAAACTATACACAACTTATTGCTTAGATGCTACTTCCTTTCCTGTGCCCTTCCACCATGTTGGGTCAGCCAAGAGTACCACCATATAGAAGGCCCTCTAAAAATTGATTAAGAATTGTGAGGACATCATATAGAGAAGGTACAGGTGAAACTCGGAAAATTAGAATATCGTGCAAAAGTCCATTAATTTCAGTAATGCAAATTAAAAGGTGAAACTGATATATGAGACAGGTGCATTACATGCAAAGTGAGATAAGTCAAGCCTTAATTTGTTAGAATTGTGATGATCATGGCGTACAGCTCATGAAAACCCCAAATCCACAATCCCAGAAAATTAGAATATTACATGGAACCAAGAAGACAAGGATTGTAGAATAGAACAATATCGGACCTCTGAAAAGTATAAGCATGCATATGTATTCAGTACTTGGTTTGGGCCCCTTTTGCAGCAATTACTGCCTCAATGCGGCATGGCATGGATGCTATCAGCCTGTGGCACTGATGAGGTATTATGGAAGACCAGGATGCTTCATTAGCGGCCTTCAGCAATTCTGCATTGTTTGGTCTCATGTCTCTCATCCTTCTCTTGGCAATGCCCCATAGATTCTCTATGGGGTCAGGTCAGGCGAGTTTGCTGGCCAATCAAGCACAGTACACTGTATACTTTTCAGAGGTCCGATATTGTTCTATTCTTCAATCCTTGTCTTCTTGGTTCCATGTAATATTCTAATTTTCTGGGATTGTGGATTTGGGGTTTTCATGAGCTGTACGCCATGATCATCACAATTATAACAAATTAAGGCTTGACTTATCTCGCTTTGCATGTAATGCGTCTGTCTCATATATCAGTTTCACCTTTTAATTTGCATTACTGAAATTAATGGACTTTTGCACGATATTCTAATTTTCCGAGTTTCACCTGTATACAACCCTGCCTGACCCCCCCCCCCCAGCACTAATTGGTCTTGTTAAATGGCCCTGTGGGTTGCAACATACTCTTAAGTGGGAGTCTAAGTGAAGATTTTTAATTAACAAAAGCAACTTTTGGTCAATTGAAGAATTTGATAGTTTCATCCATAAAAGGCTGCTTTAAAGTCAACAACGGTGGCATAGAGCACACCCCCTCAGCTTGTTCTTGTACTTATTAATTAAATGCCTCTGGACCAAGCCCTGGTCGAGAGTAGATCGTCCAGCTCTAAAGCCTGCCTGCTCATCTGCCAACATACTTTCTCGGTCAAACCAGTCAAGGAGCTTCCTATCCAGCATCTGGTGTAAAATTTACCAATTATGGAGAGAAGGATCATTGGTCTATATTTAGCTGGGTCAGTTTTGTTTCTTTAAAAAAAAAAAATGGGATAATTATAGACAAGTCCCAATCATGAGATATGCCCTTTACAAGTAAAGGACTTTTGCAATAGTAAATGAGGGCGGGAGGGGAGGTAGTCTTTACCTCTAAAAACAAGCTGCTGGCAGTGGAGGGGATAGCGGCTGAGGTGGCTCCTTCCACCCACCCACCCCTATTCCAGGCAGCCAAATGACAGGCCCGGCAGGCTGTGGCCCATTTCGGGCCTCTGCACATGTGCGGCCGCCATTAGAGCGACCTCCATGTGTGCACAGAGGCCATTTGCATCACCACAAATTAAAAAACAAAAAAATAATGGCAATTTCCTGCATGCCATCAAGGCTTTGCTCTGACAGCAAAAGTAGCCCTGTCTCATGATGATGGGATATTCTATTATAGCATTAACCATCTGCCTCCAGAAGCCACTGCCAATTTGGACAATTCTCCAGCTCTGAAATTTTCTTTCTATAAATGCCTGACAAAGTCTGAGGGAGTTGTTAATAGAATGCAAACAAAATACAACGGCAACAATGAGGTAAATTAAATAATGCAAAAAAAGAACTTTAGTTAGCCCCTTGCTAACTGAGTAGAGAGGCACCTTCTAAAGGGGTGACTCTCTTATATTTAGCAGCCACTGTCCCTATTCAGCCCCAGCACAGCATCTCTCTCAGGTTCCTTGTAAATTTACAAGGAATCTGAGGCAGTTTATGGAAGCACTGTAAATGTTTTAAGTTAAGTAAGCTTTTAGTGCCTAGGACAGGGGCAGAGCTGTAATTGTGCACACGGGTTCGAAGAACCCATGCGCAGCTGCAGCCAGGGCCACTGTGCTTGCCATGACAGGCACCTAGCAGCAATCTCCCCCCGCCCCCCGGTGCCTCTTCTCTCCCCATGAGCAATGTGCCCCTTTCTTCTGACTTCATGTATGGAGCCCCCCAGGATAGGCTGCCCTGCCCCGCCACTCAGCTGGCCACCATGCATGTGCGTGTGGTAGGCACAACATTCGGCCAATGTTTCAACCACTCAAATGGCTGCAGGGAAGCTGCTACTGTTGCCGGAACTGCCATGTGCAGCGGGGAGAGAATGGATGCCGCCCCCATCCCCCATGTGCAGCAGGGAGAGAAGGGGCACCACGGGGGGGCCCTGCCACAGGGTTGCGGGGGGCAGGCAGCTTGAACATGAGCCACCTATGCCCTCCCTACGCCACTGGGCTAGGAGTCAATATGGGGATAATGTTTGATTAAGCAGACAATTAGCTCAGTTCGGTAGCACAGCTAAATTCAGATAACATTATATGGAGCAGCCTTTTTTTATTTTAAGAGATCACTACAGATAATAATAGATGGTATGAATTCTGCAGCCACAAAATCTGGCTTGAGAAATGCAGATTTTCTTTTCTTTTTCTTCTTTTTTTCCTCCTTGTAGATTGTGGACAAACAATAGAAGGCGTTATCAGAGGTAACAGAACTGAACCAATACAGCCAGGTAAAGCAAATTGAATATGACCATTTAAAAATGATGTGCAGGATTTCAACGAATGTATGAAGCTACTTTAATTGGTCCATCTAGCTCAGTATTGCTGACACTGAGTGGTAAAGACTCTCCACGGTTTCAGACAAGGGCCTTTCTCCTGAGGTTCCCAGGGTGAATTCCAACCATTGGGTTAGGCCCTTCCCCTGGAACAGCAGGCAGGGTCAAACTGAAGAGGCTCCTCCAGGAGGAGGGGCTGCCCCACCTTCCCAGAGCAGTCCGGCCTAGCGAGCAGTTCAGTAGGGTCTCGCAGAGCTCTTCACAGTTCCCTCATCATTGGTTAGGAATTTAATTTTAAAATTTTTTGTCTGGGCTTCTCTCTTGCTTTCTCCTGCCCCTTCCAATCACTCTGAGTCAGGGCCGTGGCTCTACACGGGAACAAGGGAGTATTTGGGGGGTGCTGCTTTGACAGCTTGAATTTTGGCACAGCCTTCCTGAGGCTGCTCAGCCAATGGAGCCCTGTCGTGTGGCTTGATGTGGCCTCTCCAAGCCCACTATCTCTCACAGCTCAGAACCAATCACCAGCCCTTTCCTGGGCCATCCTGCCAGTAAGACTGCTGCAGCGCATTCTCACGGGCCAGCTGCGATGCCCATTGCTGGCGATGGCGCATTCCTGCTTGCACACTGCTTCTGAGTCTCCCCCAGACGCCCAGGAATTGTGGGATTATCACTGAAAACACCAGCTGCTCCACAGTCCAGACTCCCTCCCCTTCTGCAGGACAAGTTGTGGACTCAGCATGGAGTGTTCCCAGGGGACAGGAGACTCTTCCGATGGCAGTATCTCCCATGCCTCCTCTGGCGTTTTGGCACTAAATCAGCTGAGCCACTAATGACAGATGAGGTGAGTGAGTCACCAGTTATCCCTCCTTCTCTTCCCTTTCCTGACTTTAGTGGCACAGATGCCTATCTCCAAATCACCATATGCGTCAAGGAGTTGGTGGCTAGGGAATCCAGGGGTGCTATTCTGGCTGGTAATCTGGGCACCAAGAGCCCCTCTCGCTCTCACTCTCCTGCTACAAAACATAGAAAGAAAAAGTGTAAGCGGAGACATGGACAAAGAGGTAGGGACAAGCGCAGATCCAGAAAGTGCAAGCCCAGCAGTTCCTCCTCTTCCTCCCAGGATTCTCCCCCCTCTTCATCTTCATCATCCCATTTGACCCCATCCCCCAAGCACTGTGAACAATGGCGGATTAAAGGATAGGCGGCGGCAAAATTCCCCCAGCGGCAGATTTGGGAAATGTTTAGTTAAATGTTCATTTTTGTTTAAAACTTTAAAATTGCTACTGTGCGCAGCAGCAGCAGCGCAGCGACAAGAGCTCCTGTGTGAACCCACCTGCCTCCTTAGGATGGTGTAGGCCGCAGCAGGATGGCAATGAGTGCAGCTGTGCAGCTGCATTGGCGGGAGTCTGGCTGAGACGGCAGGCGGCGAGCGATCCCGTCATCCTAACGGAAGCCCGCCTACCTCCCAAAGGAAAGAGATGGTCTGATTTGGGGCCTTTCTGTGCACACCTGTGCACACGCACAGGAAGGCCAGAATCGGGCGATCTCTTTCACTTGGGAGGTAGGCGGGCTTCAGTTTAGGAGGGCGGTATTGCTTGCTGCCTGCCCTCTTCCCTGGACAACCTCCAGTGCCGCTGTGCAGCTGCACCCATTGCAATCCAGCCACTACACACACCATCCTAAGGAGGCAGGTGAGTATACACCAGAACTCTTGTTGCTGCACTGCTGCTGTGCACAGTGGTAATTTTAAAGGTAGAAAAATAGATTTAACTAAGCTCCCTCCCCCCTTCTAACTTGAAAAGGGAAGGGTAACCCTTGCCGCTCTGGGGCGGCAAATCTTTGGCTGCCTACTGGTGGCAAAGACCTTAATCCACCCCTGACTGTGAACATAAGTGCAAGAGTAAGGAATTGGTTGCAGGGAAAGTTCCCAAACCATCCGCTAAGTCAGTGGTCATAAGAACATAAGAACAGCCCGGCTGGATCAGGCCCAAGGCCCATCTAGTCCAGCATCCTGTTTCACACAGTGGCCCACCAGATGTTGCTGGAAGCCACAGGCAGGAGTTGAGGGCATGCCCTCTCTCCTGCTGTTACTCCCCTGCAACTGGAACTCAGAGGCATCCTGCCTTTGAGGCTGGTCTTGGGGTTAGAGGGGGGCCAAGGGGTACCTGATGAATTTGACAATTCTGTGGCTTCTGTTTCACCTGCAGGCAGAGAGGAGGGTGAATTGCCAGAAGAAGAGACCTTGACTTCTGATTGTACACAGGGTAGACTATTCCAAACAGAGTTATTTCCCACACTCTTGGCTAAAGTTTCCTGTGTCTTAAAACTTTCTGAAACAACTACAAGGAACCCCGATCCTGCCATGGCTCCCATGCTACTAGGGGCCGTGTCTGTTTTTTCTCTAGGACCTCCCAAACTCCTTGTTGTTCCATTCCCAGAATCATTTGAAAAGTTCCAGAGATCTGAATGAAATGCTCCAGCTAAGGTATGGCAGCTTCACAATTTCTAACAAACTTTTCTCTCTGCCAAATACAGATCCGGTTATGGAGTCAGTCAAGGTTCCCACTGTAGATCCTCTGGTTAGTGCCTTAACATCTTCAGCAGTCCTTCCAACTGAAGGGGAAGGCAGTCCCAAGAACCTGAGTGACAAGCAGGTTAGAAGCAGCTTTATGTAAGACTTTTGAAGCATTGGCTGTGGCCTTTAGAGCACCCATTATCAATTCCATTTTCTCCAGGCTGTTTATCTGTGGGCCAAGGAATTGGCATCCACAGATTCAGTTCCAAAAATGGTTAAGGATGTGTTAAAGAAGATAGCCTTGTCAGCGACACTGTTGTCAAATTCTTCATTGGATGCACTTCAGTTCTGCTCTAGGCTATGCCTGCCAATGCAGTGACCAGATGGGACATATGGCTATGCAGTTGGGATGTGGACACCAGAAAGTGGAAGCTGTTCAGAGACCAAAGATAAGAAGAAGGCTCTACCTACTGCTAAGAGAGAGGAACACAAATTCAAAGCCCAACAGTACTTGCGCCAGTCCAATATATCTTCTAGGACTTGCTGATTTGGGGGACGTAAGCCACAGTGGTCATGTCAAAAACCCTATAATAGAGCTTTTGCACACCCTTCCTCCAAGCCTTCCACTCCGCCTGCCAAGGCTACAAAAAGCAGTCTTCCTGACCAGATATATCCTCTGGCCAAGAGCCAGTGGGGAGGGCAGTTTCTGAACTTTGCCAATCATTGGATCATGTCAACATCGGACCATTGGGTATTGGAAACTGTGACCCAAGGCTACTCCTTGGAATATGCCAAGCTCCCACCAAATACATACCTTCTCATATGCCATGCAATCCAGAGAAACACCAGGCCTTACTGCACGCAATTCAGCACCTGTTCAAAATCCAGTATGGATCCAGTATCGAAACATCACACCCATTCCGGGGTCTACTCTATTTTTTTTCCTTAGTGCCAAAGAAGAATGGGGACACCAAGGGAACACTGGATCTAAAACGATTGAACAGGTTCCTCGAGAAGAAACACTTCAGGACGGAGACTCTCAAGTCCATCCTGGAATCCATTCATTAGGAGGATTTTCTGGCTTCAGTCGGCCTTTCCAAAGCCTATCTGCATTTCCCAATCAGGAAACACCACCAGAAGTTTCTTCAGTTCTGTTATGGCACAAAACACTTTCAATAATACTGGACTCTCCCTTTCAGGTTGGTGTCAGCTCCTCGGGTCTTCACCAAGGTTCTGATGGCAGTGATTTTTCATTCATTCATGCATGCATTCATTCATTCATTCGATTTCTATACCACCCTTCCAAAAATGGCTCAGGACAGTTTACACAGAGAAATAAGAAATAAATAAGATGGATCCCTGTCCCCAAAGGGCTCACAACCTAAACAGAAACATAAGATAGATACCAGCAACAGTCACTGGAGGTACTGTGCTGGGGGTGGATAGGGCCAGTTACTCTCCCCCTGCTAAATAAAGAGAATCACCACGTTTAGAGGTGCCTCTTTGTCAGGTTGGCAGGGGTTGATGGCGCATCTGTGCAAGCAGGGCATCCATCTTTTCCTGTTTCTGGACAACATACTGGTGAGATCTGCATCCAAGGAGCAAGCCATGAAGGACATCTGAACCACTCTGGAATGCCTAAGGAAACAGAGTTTTGTGATCAACCTGGAAAAGAGTTCTCTCTTCCCAGCACATATCATCTGGAGATGACGATAAACACCAGACTCTTTCAGGTTTTCCTGACATAGGACAGACAGCTCAGAATTCTAAGGGCAGTTCGTTCAGTCAGAGCCAAGGCTACAGTGGATCTTATGGAATTGGCCAGCTTAATGGGCATGATGGTTTCATGCCAGGATCTGGTGCCTTGGTCATGTCTCCAGTCCTGACCACTCCAACATCTACTTCTTCCGTAACAGGAACAGATCACCCTAAAGTCCCCCTTCCTGATTCCAGTGTCGAAGAAGGTTAAATTGTCCCTGGACTGGTAGCTGTAGAATGAAAGGCTCTCAGAAGGTACAAGCCTTCAGTCTCTGGCCCAGCTGGTATGCTCATGGGGGACAGAACTACATGGATTTTGGTCAGTGGTGGAAGCCAAGAGGAGCATCAGCTGGTTAGAGCTGAGATCTGTGGTATTATATCCGCTGGAATTCGAATCATTGGTTCAGGGACAACATATACTAATCAGAACTGACAACATGTCTACAAACGCATACATAAACAAGCAAAGAGGCGCAAAGTCCAGGGCCCTGTACAGGGAGGCTTATGTGATGTTCCTCTGGGAGGAACATCTGATGTCAATCAGAGCAGAACATCTAGCAGGAATCTCCAGTGTGCTGGAAAATTGGATATTGAGTGTGAAAGTCTCACTGTGATGGGATATTCCAGTGGCTTCACACACTGTTGTCATCTAGGAGAGCATATACCATTAGGGTTTACGGGGGAACCTGACGTGCTTTTCTGTCTTGGCACTGCTCCCACAGTAGGTCTGACCACAATGTGCAAGTCCACAACATTCTTGGGTTTCTGCAGTCTGGACTTGATAAGGGCTTGAGCACTAATACCCTCAGGTGCCAGGTTGCTGCTCTTAATAGCATTTAAGACATTCAGGGGCAACATACTGGCTCCTCTCATCTAGGTTTCCTACCTAGAATTTAAACTGGGTTCTCTCTGCTCTTATGCCTCTATCTTTTGAGCCTATGGCAAAGTGCGATCTTTGCATTTTGACCTTTAAATATGTGGTTTTGGTTGCTATTACATCAGCTCATAGGGTATCCAAGTTGAGTGCTTTATTGGCCGACCCTGAATTCTATATTTTTAATAAGGATAAGGCAGTGTTGTGCCCTGATCCTTCTTTCAATCCAAAGGTTAACTTTTCCACAGCTCTCAGAAACTGTCCTTGCCAACCTTCTGTCCAAACACAGTGCACCCTCAGGATCACAGATGGCATTCCTTGGATGTCAGGAAGATGCTTCAGTTCTATTTGGACCATACTGCCAAGATACTTTTCTGGATGGTCCTCTGGGAAAGAAGGTGTCATCTGCAGCTATATCCAGGTGGCTTAGGGAATGTATGTCAATGGCATACAAGAGTTTGGGGAAGGTTCCTCCTACAGGCATCACAGCTCATTCCTTGTGTTCAGTTCAATTTTATTACAGTCATTGACCAGAAAAGAGAACATTAAAAAAATATCAATATAACAAATATAAAACAAAACAAAATAAAAGAAAGGAATAAGATTATAATTAACATTGGTAAAATAACCAGCTAAGGAGTATTTATAACCTCCAGACGTATCCTACCCACAATGTAACAAAATTTGGCAACCTTCCACAGTCTGTCTACGTTCTGTTCAGCTAAAAGACAAGATAAACATGTTATCATCCGAATCTGGGTATAAGGCAAGTTCAGGGCAAATAAGCTCAGATCTAGCGTCATTATAAAACTGGCTGTGTAAAATAACATGGGCTGTACTTTCAATCTCTCCTGAACCACATGGGCACACCCGATCTACCTGGGGGATATCATAAACCCTCCCTTCCAGCACCGCTGTGTGCAAAGCATTACAGCGGGCTAAAGGCAGGGCCCAATGAAATTTAGAGATAGATAAGTGAAATAGGTATGCTGCAGGTGAATAATTCAAATCTGGCTACCCAGAAACACTCTTGCCGTAATGACTCCTCGATCAATCTGGCGTTCCATGTAAAAATTCTCTCTCGCAACCTGGTCCTTGCAGTATCATACTTTAGGAATAGTATAGTGGCCAGAGCTCATTCCTTGCGGGGGTAGCTATTTCTGCTGCAGCAAAGGGTAGTTTTCCTCATGGCTGTGATTTGTAGGGCAGCTACCTGGGCCTCCATTCATTCCTTTTTAAACATTGTAAAATAGATGTCTTTTGCTCATCTGATGCTGCCTTTGGCAGATGGGTATTACAGCAGGTGCTTACTCAGTAATATGCGGTACCTTCCCCACCCTGGGATGGCACTGCTTTTTCACATCCCAATGTTTGGATGCCCTCCAGGAGCCTCAGGAGAAAGGGTAATTTCTTCCCCCTAATTCCTGTTTTCTGAGACTCCCAGAGGGCATTCAGCCCACCCTCTGAAAAGTACCATTTTTCTGTTTGTGTTGTTGTTGTTGAGGCTTTTGCCTTCATCCCACATGTGAGGAGGTAGACAGGGCCTCCGGGTCATGTTCCTTCTGTCTCCCCTTTATTTTTTGTCCTGTTTTCTCTTAATGTTTCAGGCAACGTTATTTTTTCTGCTTGTTCCGGTTACTGGTTTTTGGTATAGCCCTGTTTTTTCCACAGTATGGGGTATGGAGTGCCTCTACTTTCCCAGTCCTGTTTGGGAAGGTGGAACAGCCCCTACCCCTGCAGGAGCCTCTTCAGTTTGACCCTGCCTGCTGTTTGAGGGGAGGGGCCTCCCCCAATGGTTGGAATGCCCTCCAGGAATCACAGAGGGCATGGTAAGAAATTACCTTTCATTCATGGGAAGAAATTACCCTCCCTCAGCCCTGTTTGGAGATGTCAAGTACTTAACCTGTTGGTGCCTTCTGCTTGTAAAGCATGTGCTCTCCCACTAAGTTAGTGCTTCTAAGTGAAAGATGAGGGGAGTCAGGAATAGTTTTTGGAAGCGTAGGTTGCAAACTTGCAGTGGTTTTAAATTGAAGAACCAAGATTTGGTTTATTATAGTGCAATACTATGCAACGGTTGAAAATTTCAGTGAAGAGAATTCAGCTTCTTCCAGCTTATTTGTGAGGTTCAGCAGGCATGCTCATTGTAGTATTGTCCCCTGCCTAATTTTAGATAACTTGATAGAATCAAATAATCCAGATCCTCATCGCTTCCAGCCCTCCCACATAGGTTCTTCCATATGCTCGATCCCTCAAGAACAATCATCTGTCAACCTCCTCTCGCATACAGGAATAACTGGTTCATGCCCTTAATTTCAGACAAATGTGTTAGTAAACGATGATGGGGTAAACATGAAACATGAATAGCTCAACCACAATGAAGTGGGTTCTGACCATGAAAGCTTATGTCACAATAATGTGCTAGTATTTAAGTTGCCACAGGACTCTGTGTTGTTTCAATCTGTAACATTTATCTCCAGGGACTGGTTGCATTAAAGCCCCAAAAGGAGCTCCAGGAAATCCAGGTTTGCCAGGACCAAGAGGTAAAGTTCTCATTGTGTTTTGGGTTTCTGTTCAGCTTTAAAATTAATCAATGACAATACAGACCCTGATGTTAATTATTATCTCATCATTGGTACACTTTACACTGGAAAGTATTATATGTAGAATGGAAAATAAAGAGTATTGTTTTCTCTGGATTACACCAAAATGGGATGTAAAACCGAGAAAATTAATCAGTAAGGTTTGAGCCCATGGTGAAGCCATAGATTTCAGACTTGCAATTCAAAAGTTACTGATGCAATTGCAACCCAGGTAGCAAACCACACCTTGTATTAAATACATTCACAGCTAAGAACACTAGTGGAATCAACCCCACTACTACCTTTTTTGACGGACAAGGCTCTGAGGTCTCTGGGGTTTTCACTTATAACTTCCAAACAAGGTTAAAACGTATTAGCTCTGGCAAACTAGAACTGACAGTCAGACAATTTTATGTTTTAATTCTGTACACCGCCTTGAGATTTTAATACTAGGCGGTATATAAATTCATTAAATTAAAATAAATAAATAAATAAACAAACAAACAAGGCTACCTATGTACAGAAAGAAAACCAAGATGTCTAACTCTGTGCATAGTTTTTGCAGACAAAACTGTGTAAGCAAATAAGACGCAGGAAGAGGGAGTGCAGCACAGCTACCAGCATTGGTAGTGCACAGTAACAAAAAAATTGAGATAGCCATGCACTACTGTAGCTATACCCATGTTTTGCACCCAGATCAATAAAGACACGAGGCATATTTTGAAGTAAAGGGCCAGAACTTTATTAATGAACAAGCCAATAGACAGCAACAAGGGACTGGTGTTCTATCCTATACCGTGCAGGAACTAGAGACTCACAATTCGTGTTGTGAATCACCTAAAACACATCAGGCGACTTACCTTGGCTCCAGGCAGCCCCATTGCCCAAAGGCTGATAGCTGCCCATCTTAGCTGACGTGAGGCATCACCCCCACAAGGCATCAAGCCTTTAAGGTGCATGATGCCCCTCCCAGCAGGCTAGAGAAAGCCTCAACCACCACTCCCTGAGCTGTGAACTGATCTGGAACTCCTAAGCACACCAAATGCATTCCTTATGGAGCTCACCAAACCCTAAAGTAATATTTCCCATTCTGCATTGTACCTGCTGTTGTGACCAGGAGACCTTACTAGCTAAGGAACATAGTGTGAGGTAGGCACAAAAGATTAAGGGCAAACAATTCTTACCCAGCTCCCAACAGGGTGACCAGCCAAAGCCTGCACTAAGCTCAAAGATGAGTGAAAGGGGCTGCTTCCAAGCTGCCAACTGCTGGGGAAGGAGAGTGGGGGACATAACAGCTCACTAGCTCCTCCCCTCTAGACCCAGCAGGCAATAGGAACCCCCCAATTGCCTCATGCTCCATGAAACTGGCCATGCCCCAGACAAGCTGGATGGGGGATGGGAGTTGTACTTTAACAACAGCTGGATAGCCAAGGTTGCTTACCCCAGTACATAACTTGCATAAGGCCAGCTAGAAATTGAATGTAATCAATACATAGGCTTCCACTTTACTAGCATACGTGTATCAGTTTTGTATCTTGATATGCCTTTTTTCTCTTTGTATACCTATAAATTTGTATCATATCTTACAAAATGTAGGTGCAAAAGGTGCAAAAGGAATTCTAGGGGAACCAGGTCTGCATGGATCATTGGGGCTGAAAGGTCCTCAAGGGGACCCGGGTAATGAAGGTTTAGCAGGTCCACCAGGTATGTAAAAACCCAACACAGTTTCAAGTGTAGACAATTAAAATGTTCAGTTTGCTTTTATTTCTATATAGTATTTATGATTTGCCTCTCCACTGACAACACACTATACAGATACATGCAAACATCTACTGATGGCATATTGTACAAATACATGCAAACATTAGAATACATACAATATAGAACAATCTAATTGATTGGACAACTGAACATAGTTTTAATTGCCATTTCGACTTCTGGCCAGAAACCCTGATATGCAGAGCTTTACAGGAACATGCGCTTTCCTTCAGTGACCAGGGAAATACTCCATGGCCCCAATAAAAAGACCCTTCAGAATGATAATGATAATGTAATAATAAATAATAATAATAATAACCAGCTGCGTTGTGAATCCACTGTACACACAAGCACCCTCACAAAGCAGATGGGTGGTGCTCTCAGCCTTCCTTGGACACAGGAATGACTTGAATTTGTCTTCCCACACTCAAGCATCCACCACCAAACGAGCAAATCTTTTAACTCATCTAGATCTCTTCACATATATGTTAGTACCCCTTTGAACTGGTACTAAGCTGATAAAACTTTGAGTGATGCCTCTTATACTGGTTCTTTATAAAACCTTTGGGGTGATGCATCTTATACTGGTTATACTACAAACATCAAAAGCTCATGCATCTTGACCATTGTCATCTTCCATTATAAGAGTTCTCCCTCTCCCTTTATCTGAACTTTTAAATTTTAATGTGTTTTAATCTATTTTATATTTTTATGGATTTTAATATTTTATATTATATTTTATGTTTTAATTCTGTACACCGCCTTGAGATTTTTATACTAGGCCGTATATAAATTCAATAAATTAAAATAAATAAATAAACAAACAAGGCTACCTATGTAAAAATCTCCAGTGTCTTTAGTTTTCGAGATTTGGGTGTGTTTTTTGGTTATACGTCAGTTGGGTGTGTGTGTTCATTTTTCTAACATTGCAAAACCTTTATGCTGCTTATCCCACAAAGAGGTTTCAGGGTCCATCCTCCCTAGATCTCTTTGTTTATAGTTAGTGGCTCACACACCACGAAACACAACATGCATGTTGTGACATTGCAAGCATGCAGTTGCACAACGGCACTCTTGCACAACTAAAAGAATTGTGGAAAATGCATTTACACAATTGTAATCCCATCATGTCCAGTGTGATTATCTTTGTGTAAATGTATTTTGCACCATTCTTTTGGTTGCATAACTGCATGCTCCCGAAATGGGCATTGTGTTGCTCTGTATGTAGACGTGTGTGTGTGTGTGTGTGTGTGTGTGTACACACACACAAATATATATCTAGAGAGAGAGAGAGAGAGAGAGAGGGAGGGAGGGAGGGTGGGTGGGTGGGTGGGGTGGGGGAGAGAAAGAAGGCTGTCCTTAGAGAACCCTGGCGGGGTTTGGGGCCCAGGGCAAATCAACCAGTGCAGGGCCCCCTTCGAGTTAATTCTAATGGGGGTTAACAGAGCAGTGTGGTCGCCCTGCTTGCCATTCCCTAAGGACATCTCGGGGTGGGGGGAGAGAGAGATGGAAAACAGCACAGAGATGCTGAGGGGGCAAGCCTTTGTAAAGAACAAGGTATGTTGCTGCTGAAATACCTTTTGTAAGGCTGTTGTGTCGAAGGGCCATCTGTAGATAGAGCATTAGATCATTTTCTAAATTATACTCAAATTGTTTTCTTACAACAGAATGTGATAAAATCGAAAGTAAGCACTTTTATGTTCCACTGATTTCAATGGGAGATATTTAAGCACTCACTTTATTTTAAGCTAAAACTAATTTTTTTTTTAATTTAAAACCACAGAAATTTAAAAGTGCTTATTTAGCTAGATGATTCACATAGCTCTGGTTGCCTTACAGTGCAATCCTATGCATTATTCAAAAATAAGTCTCACTAAGTTCAGTGGGGCTTACTCATGAGTAAATGTTTAGGAGATTTCAGCCTTAACCTTGTTTTTCATAAAAATCAATGTATGCAAGATTATTTCATTAAATATCTCATTCTCATTGGGATGGTTGTTCTATTGCATTTAGGATTTCCTGGACCCAGAGGACGCATAGGTGCTCCAGGATTCCCCGGGAAACAGGGCTTTCTAGGCAGTGATGGTTTGCCAGGTTTGCCAGGGCCTCCAGGAGTAAAAGGAATTACAGGCGATATATTAGGAGCCCCAGCAGGCTTCCAAGGAGATGTTGGACCATCTGGATTCCCAGGACTAAAAGGAATCCAAGGAGATCAAGGTGTACCAGGACTTAGAGGTAACTCTTTTGTTAGCCAATGGGATGTTTTGATAAATGGAATGGCATGAACACAGCCAGAAAGGTCAGAATAGTGCTGACCATGTTAGCCCAACTTCCTGAAAACTAGCATTTGTTTTATCTCTTCCACCAGCTTTTCTCCAGAAACAACAATAATACCTTTCACTTGCACTTTGTGCTTCTAAAAGATCTGTGAAATATTGAGCCTTTACAATAAAGACTCTCCCAAACATAGGATAGAAATTTTGAGAGAGAGAGAGACAGGGACCATGCTGTCAGCAGTTGTGATGCAGAGTGTTGTGTAGTGACAAAGAGTTCTGAGACATTGCTTCAAAGATCCTATGCACCACTTGACATACTGCTTTTGAAACTCAGGTGCGTTTCAGAAGAGGTTTGTGATAAGAACATAGGAAGCTGCCATATACTGAATCAGATCCTTGGTCCATCTAGCTCAGTATTGTCTACACAGACTGGCAGCAGCTTCTCTAAGGTTGCAGTCAGGAATCTCTCTCAGCCCTATCTTGGAGATGCTACCAGGGAGGGAACTTCGAGCCTAGATGCTCTTCCCAGAGCGGCTTCATTCCCTGAGGGGAATATCTTACAGTGCTCACACTTCTAGTCTCCCATTCAAATGCAACTAGGGTGGATCCTGCTTAGCTAAGGGGACAAGTCATGCTTGATACCACAAGACCAACTCTCCTCTATGCTGGTGATGCAGCATAGAAAGCTGTTGTTATTTTGGTGAAAGCTTATTGCTTTCAACCTTGGATGCAGTCCATCACCATCAGCATTCTAAGATTTTTCACCAAAGATATTTTATACAGGTTGAGTACCCCTTATCAGGACATCAAAAATCCGGAATGCTTGGACACCACGCCATAAAACAAAACAAACAAACAAAACCCGCCTCAGCTTACTTTGAAAATGCAGTCAAGCCACCTTCCTCAGGGCTAGGGCCGTCCCACCGCCACCGGTGCCTCCCGCCTCCTCCGCTAGCCACCTCTGCTCACCCACTTCCTCGCCACTAGCACCTGCCTCCTCCGCTGGCCTTCTCTGCTCGCCCACCTCCTCGCCACTGCCTCCAATGCTCCTTTATAGCATTGAGGGGGGAAATCATTATCAGCAGCTGAGAGAGCAGAAGTGGCTTTATAGAGAGAGTTTTCCATCACAGGAAGGAATGCTGCTTTTCTCCACTTACGGTCACTACTAAAGATGTGTGTTTATAGGTAAATAACTTCCATCACCTTAGGCTTCAGAGTCATTATACTGGAATTATTTGTTCCTAATTTTCCCAGTAGCCAGATTTTAGCTATGGACAGGGGCGGAGCTATAATTGGGTGAACGGGTTCAAAGAACCCGGGCCATGCCCAATCAGGAGCCACCATTCGCAGCCCTGACACACACCCCATGTCTGACGTCAGACGCGGGGGTGGTAGTTTAGCTCCCGAGCAGGGGCCATGTGGCCCCTTCGGGAGCTAAACAAAGGCTGGCGCTGCGTTCGCAGCACCAGCCTAACTAGCTCCTGAAGGGGCCGCGTGGCCACTTCAGGAGCTAAGACTGGTGCTGCGTTCGCAACGGAGCCCAGAAACGGCTCTTCCCTGCAGGGAAGAGCTGCTCCTAGGCTGTGCTGCGAACACAGCACCAGCCTTCGTCTAACTGCCGAAGGGGCCGCGCGGCCCCTTCAGCAGTTAAGCTGCTTCTCCCGAATGGAGCCTCGGGAGGGGGGCGGGGGCTATCGGGGTGCCCGCCGCGGCCGCACACGGGCCGCCGGAAGGCTAGCTACTCCCCTGGCTATGGAACATAGGAACATAGGAAACTGCCATATACTGAGTCTGACCATTGGTCTATCTAGCTCAGTATTGTCTTCACAGACTGGCAGCGGCTTCTCCAAGGTTGCAGGCAGGAATCTCTCTCAGCCCTATTTTGGAGAAGTCAGGGAGGGAACTTGGAACCTTCTGCTCTTCCCAGAGCGGCTCCATGCCCTGAGGGGAATATCTTACAGTGCTCACACATCAGGTCTCCCATTCATATGCAACCAGGGCAGACCCTGCTTAGCTATGGGGACAAGTCATGCTTGCTTCCACAAGACCAGCTGTCCTCCGGATTTATTGGGTCCTGACCAGCTGCTTGCTCACTGTCCAGAAAGTGAAACACAAACACACCAGAAATCAAATTAACATTTTATTTGAGTTACATTAGAAATAGGTTAAAGGAGAAAATATTAAGAGGTTTAAACATACTAAGGAATTCAATAGGTATCTCACCACTCCTGCTGAATCAGTGTGCAAATCAGTCTCAACAAATCAGTCTCAGCAATACAAAAGATAAATTGGAGATTCAATGAAAAAGAATTAGAACAATAATCAAAAACTAAAGCCAGGGGTCTGGCTAGAGAAAATTAAGAGAGAAAAAATCAACAGAAGTATAGCCAGAGCTATAAAAAAGCAAAAGAAGGATCAAAAAGCTAAGTGTGGAGGAAAAATTCTAAAAAGCTAATCCGTGATCCAAACTTCTACAATTCTAAAAGGATGGCTTGGAGTTTTGATAGGCCACGTCTGATTACAAGATACCACCCATTTTGATTAGAAAGACATCATTTTAGAATGATTAGGTGTTGATCAATATTTCCTTTTGTGCAAGAATTATAAATTGCTAACTTTCATAGTTGTATATTTGGATTAAATTACTTTATCAGTCAGTTGACTATTACCTAATGGCCAGCACTCAGCAGAAAAAGCCATGTTCCATGTTCTTGTGGCTTTTCTCGTTAGAAAACAAGCAATTTACTGGTATCTGGTTTGCATAAATGACATATACCCATCTAAATTCATCTAACTGACCCATAGCTAAGCTAACTTCCCTGCTCTCTACAAAGAGCCTGCAAAGCAAATCTGCACATTTTCAGCTTAGAAACAAATCTGGATTCTTTATGCCATAAGCATAGAAGCCCCTTATATGATAAAGGATTGAAAGTAAGTGTGTGCGTGCGTGCGTGTGTGTGTGTGTGTGTGTGTGTGTGTGTGTGTGTAAATGCAAGCCCCCTACTCTTGCAACTATGTACAGTTGCTTTCAGGGCTTTGTATATGTGCTACATATCCAAACCAATATTATTAATGATTTATTTTATATTTGCTGTTAGGCAGTGATGGCATTCCAGGTCCACCTGGAGCCAAAGGGCATCATGGGTCTATCGGTCTGCCTGGCTTGACTGGTATTCCAGGACTACCAGGATCATCCGGATTCCCTGGACTGCCAGGCCAACAAGGTTCCATGGGCAGAACAGGGTCACAAGGGTCTGTTGGTAAGGAATTCTTCCCACATTCTGCCTTATTGTGCAGGGTCAGAACTCCAGAGACGATTTTGATCTACCTGTTCTAGATGGGGTCACACTTGCCCAAAAGGGACAGGTACACAGTCTGGGAGTACTTCTAGATCCACACCTTTCCCTGGTATCTCAGGTTGAGGCGGTGGCTTCTTATCAGCTTTGGCTGATACGCCAGCTGCATCCATTTCTTGAGATGAACATCCTCAAAACAGTGGTGCATATGTTGGTAACCTCCAGACTTGAGTTCTTCAATGTGCTCTATGT
Source organism: Hemicordylus capensis (assembly GCF_027244095.1). Taxonomy (NCBI): domain Eukaryota; kingdom Metazoa; phylum Chordata; class Lepidosauria; order Squamata; family Cordylidae; genus Hemicordylus; species Hemicordylus capensis. Next base: position 242,795,396 of record NC_069657.1, on the reverse strand, counting down.
GGGGCTGCCTTTGTACGTAGTCCAGAAACTCCAGTTGGTCCAGAATGCGGCAGCCAGGTTGGTCTTTGGGTCATCTCGGAGAGACCACATTACTCCTTTGCTGATAGAGCTACACTAGCTGTCAATAGGTTTCTGGGCAAAATACAAAGTGCTGGTTATAACCTATAAAGCCCTAAATGGCTTGGGCCCTGGGTATTCATTATGAGCCCCACTGCCCATTGAGGTCATCTGGAGAGGTCCATCTCCACTTGCCTCCAGCTCAGCTGGTGGCCTCACAGGGGCGGGCCTTCTCGGTTGCTGTCCCGAGATTGTGGAATGCGCTGCCTACTGAAATACAATCCTCCCCATCTCTGATAATTTTTAAAAAGCATTTGAAAACTCACCTCTCCCCCCAAGCTTTTTCACCTTTTTCCATTTTTAGGTTTTAATCTGTGTTTGATTTTAAATTATCTAAATTGTTTTAAGTTTTTATGTATGCTTTTAACTTGTTTTAATTTTATTGTTAACTGCCCAGAGACTAAAGTCTGGGGTGGTATACAAATCTGATACATAAATAAACAAACAAACATAAATTTTCTCATGCTTTGCCCATGCAGCTTAAGCACTTTCCTAAGAAAGAGATCCGTTGTGGTAAATAATTAGAGTGTGTTCATGGAAACCACAGCTCTTTTCCATTAAAGTATAGTTGAAGCTTAATCGTTTAAGCATTCATGTGGAATAGTGCTTCCCCATGTAATACTGCCAACATTTGACTCAGTCCTGATCTCTTTAAAACTAATGGAAGTTTTCTTGTTGATCTTAGTGTGATAGGGATTACACCAGGTGTTGGCTGCAGGTGGGGCACCAGGTGAGGTGGAGAGGTGCCTTGGCATCCCTGCAGCCCCTTCACCCAGGGACATTTGTCCCCTCCCCCACTTGTTCCCTTATAGCTATGCCACTGGGGGTCAATATAGATCCAAACTATCTTTCTTTCCTATGTTACTCTTTATAGGCTCACCTGGTTCCATAGGAGATTCAGGAGCCCAAGGAGCACCTGGTCCTGTAGGGATGAAAGGTCTGAGAGGGGACAAAGGTGAAACAGGTTTCCTTGGAGTTAAAGGCAGAGCTGGTGAGACTGGTCTCCCTGGAATAGATGGAATGCATGGCCTCCCAGGTCTGAAAGGTAAAATACTGAATGCAGCATTCCTCTTTTAGTTGAGTAATAGCAAGATACATTCTTGAGCAGTCTACCATGCAGAAGCAATAGCATTATATATTGTCTTCACACATAATAGTTTCTTGTTTGACAGAACAGTCAAGGGTATTAGACAATAAAAGGGCTTTACAGTATTTTTCTTTTTCATGTGTTTATACTTCTTCAGGGGTGTATCTAGGGTGAGGCAGGCAGGGCACATACCCCAGGTGCCACTTGAAGGGGGCGCCATTTCTTAAAATTATTTTTTTTTAAAAGCCTGCCAAAAACAAAATGGCCACCGTGCATGCTCAAATGGCCTCTGTGAGGCCCTAGGCCATACCAGGCCTCACAGAGGCCACTTGAGCATGCATGGTGGCCATTTTGTTTTCAGCTGCCATTTAAAAAAAAAATTAAAAGATGGCCACTGCACATGCTCAAATGGTCCCTGTGAGGCCCTAGAGGCCAGCAGGGGGGAGGGGGGACCTTTGCAGACCCCCAGCCATGGCCTTTAGGAAGCCTCCCGAAGGGGCTACAGGTAATTTTTTAAAAAAATATATATATATAATATAAGTCACTGTACACATATTCAGATATGTGACTTGTATGTGACCTTCAGACTTGTATTTTTCAGCTGATATTATGGTAAAGTTATCTGAAAGATAGGTGTCAGACGTTTGGACAGGGGGTGCAATCTCAATGCTTGCCCTAGGCGCTATTTTCCCTAGTTACGCCTCTGTACTTCTTAAAAGGATACGCTTAGCAGGTGAAAGCGGAAACTCAGCCACATTATTGTTTTTGAGCTTGTATGAAGCTATACTGAATTATCCCTTGAGAATTCTTTGAGTTGCATTTGTATAGCACTATGCAAGCATTTGTGTCTTTTTTTAGGGTCGATCTATTTTATTGTACACATTTCCCTTTCTGGAGTGTTTATTTAAAAATAGCATTTAATTTGTTATGATTTATACTTTAATATTCTATTATTCATTCTATTGTATATCCTGTTGTTCAGTTTATATATTTTGGCTTGTGATATTTTCTTTCATAAGGTTTAGTCAAGCAGTGCTTCCTCAGATTTCCCCATTCAGGACAATGGGGAGATCTATGAAAGCACTGCTTGCACAACCATCCCTTTTGCATCACCCCAATGCTGCCTTTGAAGGGTGCAGGAGCCCTTCAGCATTGTGAAGATGTAACGCTGCACTAGTTACTGGCCAGTAAATTGTAATTGCATCTTACAGGGAAATGGAAGCCAGCACAAGGATAGAAAGAAGAAGAGAAACGTGTAAAATAAGAAGCAAGAAAAATAAGCTGCACAATTTATAATACAGTAAAGTTGTTGAAGATAAGAAATAGGAAGGCCAGATAAAAGAGCACTGTAATAATTAACTCTGGACTAAGGGTATGCATGGATTGGTTCGTGGCCAAACTGCTCTGCTGCGAACCGGGTGGTTCAAGCAGTTCGATCGCAAACCACTCTGAACTGCTCCAAACTGATTTGTCGGTTTGACCACCCCAAAAATTTGGTCTGACTGAACTGGTTCGCAGAGCGGTGATTTGGTCCAATACGGGCTGAACTGCTATACACGGTCTGTGCACACCCCTACTTTGGATACTGACAGTAGAAGAGCTTTTGGATTTTTGACTAAAATCATAAATTATATTGGACATATTGTTGTGGGAGAACACAACAATAGATCCAATACGATTTTTGTGCTTGGTTTTTTTACATTATTACATCTCTAATATGGTTCAGGAAAGCATAGGAGTTTGTAGTAGCTGAGACTACACCTGCTTAGAATTGAAGGTAGAAAACAAAAAGAACCTGGAATCCTTTCATAAAGTTTACTAAAAGACCACATGCAGGTGCTACATGGTGCTTAACCTATAAAATATAAAACAATTTTTGTGCATGCGTTTTTCAGCAACCCAAATTCTTGCTTCTGAGTTATTCACTTTACTTTTTGTCCTTGCATAATGGTCCACTAACACTGTTTTAGTTCTTATTCTGGGTTTTTTTCCTGTCCACATTTTATGCCCTCATTTTTAGTTGCTTTTGCATTGCTTTTGAGTTTAAATGTGGGGAAATGTAAAAAACCAGAATAAATAAAAACATTTTCTTTAAAATTCAGCTTTTTAGCCTAAAGAACCAAGCACAGGTAACAAATGAATCCCTGTCTAGATGGGCATAACATTTCTTTTTCACATTTTTCATCAAAAGGTGCTAAAGGCTCACCTGGTGTTGGAGGTTTCAAAGGCACTATAGGCATCAAAGGCTGGCCAGGAAGGAAGGGAGCCCAGGGAGAGAGTGGTCTTCCAGGTGCACAAGGTCCTCAAGGCCCGCCTGGCGAATCAGGATTTAAAGGTACTTTCCTTCACTTTGTCATATGTTGCTCCAGTATGCATGCAATAGATGCAGACACAACTGCAAACACTTTTTTTTTAAACATAGTGCATGTATTTAATGTACTGCTGCTTCTTAAATTACTGCCTATCATTATTTCCAGCTTCTTGCTGCCTTGTTTGTGAGGCAAGTGAAGACCAGCTGTCCAGTCCACACGGATATGCTCTGTCCTCCTTTAGGGAGAGTCAACTGAGAAGCGTTATTGATACCTTAGTCCCGAAAGGAAAGAGCCAGTCTCATCCACCAGCTTTCGTTCTAGCTGGCCAACAGAAGGGCCTACAGCTTCTTTTCTATATCAAAATGTCACTGCTATGATTCAAAGGGAGAAATGACTGAGCTACACTCCACCAGACAAAGGATCAGGTGTGGCTTGTGAACTCTTCTCTGGGGGGGCAGCGGGCGGCTTCTTTAAGGTAAACGGAGCCGGTGCTCCGTGCCGCCCAGCAGCCCCCGCGGCAGGGAATCGCCTCCGCCACTCACCTGGCCGCTGGCGGGGGCTCACCTCCGCGGAAGCCAGGTGAGCGGTGGAGGCGATTCCTCGCCGTGGGGGCTGCTGGGCGGCATGGAGCACTGGCTCCGTTTATCTTAAAGAAGCTGCCCGCCGCCCCGCCCCCCACCCGCAGCCGCATTCACAAGCTGCGCCTGCAAAGGATTTGGAAAATTATATTCCAACATAGTGTTTTTAGTTGAGTACCAGATATCAGACCTGCAGACCACAGCAGGCTTGCACAACATAAGGTCCAGGGGCCCGAACCAGCCAGCGGGGACTTTTTTGCTGGCCACCAGGTAGGAATATCCTGCAGCAGGAGCCATGAAGTGGCATGTCCCACTGTCCCATGTCTCTTGGCATGTCCCACTGATGAGCAGCAGTGGCTCAAACGTGATTGGTCACTTGAGACCGGATGAGATGTGTGTGGCAATGATGGACCAATGAGTGAGTGAGCCAGTTGTTGAGTAGCAGTGATGATGGATGGAGTGGATTGGAACAGTGGTGGTGGTGGAGGCAGCAGGCAGGCACAGGCAGAGTGCATCCCAGAAAAGCAGAGGGTCACTCTTTCAGTCTGTTCCCTCTTCTCCAAGGGGGCCCATTCTCCATCCTCTCTGGAAACTGCCTTAGAATGCCATCCTATGCCTGTTTACTCAGAAATACATTGCACGGTGTACCCAGCAAGGCTTGCTTCCAAGTAAGCCTGACTAGATTTGCAGCCTGAAAACAACAGCAACTTGGGGAGAGGAGAAGACTTGGCATTTGTTTGGGACTGGCATGCATTCCAGGTGCCCCATTGACTGAGCAGGGACAGGAGCTATTTTCTAGTCATTATCCTTGGTTAAAATTGTGGGTCCCTTGACAGTGGGGAAATATCCTCTAGTAGCTAATTTGTTAATGTTGTCAGCTAATTTCAGTGTAATAATTAATGTGCTGAAAATTGACCTCAGCCCTCACGAACCAAGTCATAGTTGGTTCCAGCCCACTGGGACATTTGAGTTGTGCACCCCTGCTTTACACTGTGAGGTGTGTTTAAACACAACACATCCTTTTCTGGATTCATACTAGCTATGCAGAATAAACAGAAACAAGACAGGAAGCAGAATATAGAGATTTGGGCTTATTAATATGGGCCTTGGTTGATTCTTATTGATTCTTAATAGGTGACCTTATTGATTCTTAAGAATCTTATTGATTCTTAATAGGTGACCGTGGAGAACGTGGACTACCAGGAGCACCTCCCAAATTCATTCCAGGCATACTGTTCCATGTGAAAGGTGAAAAGGGAGATGAAGGAGAAAAAGGTGCCAAGGGAAACACTGGTTTAAGAGGTAAGGAAAGACAACAAATCAGAAATGACTGTGAAGAGTGTAAATAATTTTATTTATTTATATATTTATCATATTTTTATACCACCATCCATTTGGATATTTGTCACATATAACCATTTAATTCATATTTTAACTAGAGTTCCCACTAAATTGCATTGTGAATTACAGTTTTAATTGTTTTGTTTTGATTTTTTAAAATTATGTGTTAAGTGTTGATTTTAGATTTTCTAAACCAGCTAGAGACATATTGAGTAGGCTGTATTATTTATTTATTTTATTTTATTATTACATATATATCCCACTCATTCTCCAAGGAGCTCAGAGTGGTATACATTCTTATTTTTATCCTCACAACAACCCTGTGAGGTAGGTAAGGCTAAGAGATACATGACTGGCCCAGAATCACCCGGTGAATTTCATGGTTGAATGGGAATTCAAACTCAGGTCTTCCCGGTCCTAGTCCAACACGCTAACCGCTATGCTATGCTGGCATAATGTAATACATTAATTAAAAATATTACACTCTAAAACATTAATTCAGATTGTAAAAAAATGGAAAAAGCAATAAAGAGTGCACCCACTCACAAGTCAGCACATCAGTTCATGGTGGCACATTACAAAAGGACAGCAAAGGACTTCTTTTCCAAACTACTGAAGGTGGTGAAAAGTCACCAGCAAGATGAAGAATAAAACTGTCAGGAAGATCTGGGCAGCTCCCTGTCTGAAATCAAAACGAGCTTCATAGAAGTTCGGCAGCTTACTGGCCATATCCAAATTAACTTTTCCCACTGTCTGTCCTGTAGGCGATAAAGGAATGGTAGGCTTCCCTGGCCAGATAGGAAGCCCAGGTTCACCTGGATTGCCAGGTTATGTTGGCGGTCAGAAAGGAGACATTGGGGTTAAAGGAGTCAAAGGCGCTCCAGGATATGCTGGTGTCCAAGGACCTCGTGGTTTTTCTGGCTTCCCTGGAACCGCAGGACAAAGGGTGAGCAAATCTTGTTTGTTCATTTGAATTAAAAATGCTTATTTGTCATCTCCTGGATGTTTTGTTTAGGAGAAAACTGGCACAATGTTTTAAGAGCTTAAGATGTGAATCTTCATTTCCTAGCTATAATCCTGCCACTCACTTAGGTGGCCTTAGGCAAGCCACTCCCTCCCAGCTTCAGCTCCCCAACTGCAATCTGGGAATAATAAAAGATACTTAGCTTATAGAGTTGTTGTGAGGATTACATCAAGATACCATGTATGACACTCTTTGAACATTCAAAGTGCTATATGAATGCTAAGTCTTCTTCTTATTGAGTTTGAACCCCCAGGCTCTCAAAAGCCAAATTCTGCAAATTCACCAAAAGCAGAATAAAGTATGCACAGTTGAGAGTCTCAGACCTGGCTAACTCACCTACTCACAGGGCTGGTTGAGGGTGATAAGCCAGGCAGTGGAGGAGGATGGCAGGAACTTGAGGCAAAGGGCAGATCCCCAGACCTTGCAAAGCCATTTTTGGCATCGAATCCTGGCACTTTTCCAGCACTTTTTCAACACTAACCCTGCAGTGCCCATTATGTTCCTCCACTATATCACTGGGGCCAGTGCCCACTCCCAATTGTGCAGTGGGTGAAAAGCCCTATTGCTAGTGAAGTCAAGAGTGCTATTCTTGTTGGGGGCGAGCAAGCTCATGGTTGCTCCCACTCACATTCCTCTCATAAGAGGCACAAGGGCAGAAAAGGGAAACATAAGGATATGTCCAGAAGCAGAAACAAGCTTAAAAAGTGGAGGTCTAGCAGTTAGGGATGTGCACGGACCAGTCCAGAGGCCATTACAGAGGCCTCCGAACCGATTCAAACTTGAGCCAGTCCAGTGGCAGCGGGAGGGTCTCCCTTTAAGGGCAGGTGGGTTTACACTTATCTCTCCTGCCGCTTTCCCCCCGCTGGCACTCCGTTTTTGTGAAACTTTTGGGGGGCGGCAGCGTTCCTCCCTGCCACCCCTGCCCCCATTATTGTCCAGAAAGACCGGAAGTAACTATTGCACGTGCACCCTCTGCGCAAGTCGCAGACTGCGTGTACACACTGCGTACATGACGTGCGCATGAGACGTCCACAGCGGGCGCACGTGCGGCGGCAAGCACACAGGTGCAGCAGTGGGCACACACACAATCGTTACTTCTGGTATTTCCAGACAATAATGGGGGCAGGGGCGGCAGGGAGGAACGCTGCCACCCCAAAAACTTTTCACAAAAACGGCACACCGGCGGGGGAGAAGTGGCAGGAGGAGTAAGTGCAACCCCCCCCCCCGCCCTTAAAGGGAGACCCCTGCCAGTGCCGTACCACGCCTTCGTGGTTCCGTGCTCATCCCTACTAGCAGTTCTTCTTTCTCAGATGCAGACGCTTATTCCTCCTCATCCTCCCATTCTCCTTCCCACCCTACCTCCCTAAAGGTGGTGGTGGGGAGATGGCTCAACCTCCTTCAGGACCCAGTTCCAAGGTAGAGCTTCAGGCAGTCTTGCGTTTCACCTCTCCAGACAGAATGGACATATGAGTTCCCTCAGACAGCAGAGAAGAGGGGGAATTATCTGAGGAAGACTTGTAAGCTTCAGACTCCACACAAGACATGCTATTTCAAGTGGATTTTCTGTTTTCTGTAACTTGGAAGTGGCATGAAACGTGACGTGGGTTCTGAATTTGAGCTGCTTGCCATATGTGACCTGATAGTGTGTCAGAGCATCAGGTCCTGATTCTGGTGGTTATCGCCTCAGCTAGGCAGATGTCAGAACTGGGGCTGGTCTTACCTGATCCATGGCTCTGATGACAAGGTTGTATTGCAGGGTGCCTGTCCTTTATTCCTGTGAAATCTGTGTTTCACTGTGCCAAGGATAATGCTTTGCCTTCTTGTTCCTGCCTGTTTCACCTCCACAGTCAGATGTGGCATATGTTGAACATCTGGAGGGCTCTCCATTTTTGCTGGGACAGGTCTGTAGCTTATTGGACATTGGAAGCCTTATTTGTCTCATTTCAGGATAGTTCAATGGGTCAGAAACCTTCCATGACTATGATCTCCATGTGGCTTAAGTATTGGTTTGGTCTACATGCCTGCAGCTTCCGGCGGTGGGGGGGGATGTTTACAGCCCACACCTTGTGGGGGATGGTCATGTTGGAAGCCTTCTGGTATGAGGGTTATCTCTGGAAGTTATTTTGCTGGTCTTCCACATGAACTCCAGTGCATACTTTCACTAGCCTCTGTTGGATCAACTCCTTTTCATCTGCAGACACGGCCTTGGAAAGGTGGGTTCTGCAGAATGTACTTTCTAAATGATGGCTTGGTATGAGGTGACACCCACCAAGGGGTGATGGGTGCTATTTTATATGTTCTTTTACATCCTTCGCTTTTAGAATGCCCCCTGGGAATCTAGAGAAAAGGGAAATTTTCTTACCATGAATTCCTACTCTTGTAAACTTCTGGAGGGCATTCCAACCCATTTTTTCTGTGTTCAGACCTTGTTTGTTGTTTGGAATTCCCCCTCCCCCACCCACCAGGCTTCTGCCTTGTGCTATACCTGTGGGGAGTAACTATGGCCTCCTAGGAAGTTCCTTCTTTCCTATCCTCTTGGTGTTCCTTTTTATTTTCTGTTTTTTTTTCCTAGGGAGTAGAGTCATGTTTTCACTACCAATTTTATGTGTTTGTGTTTGTACCAATTGTGTGGTGGTGAGGGGGTGCCCTGGCCCTTCCAGTCTGGTCTGGGATGGCAGGGTGGCCCGTCCTCTTGAGATGCAAAACTGAAAGTGGACCTTGCCTGCTGTTCCAGGGGTGGAGCCAGACAAAAGTCTTGGAATGCCCTCTGGAAACTTATGAGAATAGGAATTCCTGATGAGAAATTTCCTTTTTCCTGTCCAGTTTTCAGCTTCATCCCATGAGTTCAACAACACTCTCCTCTCCTCTCCTCTCATTTCATCTCATCTTATACAAGATCCTTGGCATTACTTAGAATTAAACCCAGGGTCACCTCCCATCTCGTTTTCCCATGACTACCTATTCTAAGGCACAATCATTTGGAGTATTTACCCAAAGTTGCATTTATCCCAGTTAATGTGAGGGTAATTGAAATAACCGATTATTATAAATAATAAATAAATAAATAAAACACCTTCTCCTTTAGATGCCTGATTTCTTTCTTCATCTCAAGATCACCCTCAGCATGTTGGTTGGGGTATGATAGTATGAACCTAGTACTATGTTGCTTTGTGAGCCTGGTATTACCACCAACAGCAATTTTGTGGAGAAGTCTGCTTCTCTTAAGTTTTCTAGTTTTGAAAGTTTTCTAGTATTGAACTTTTTGACATACAGGACTACACCACCCCAATAAGCCCTTCCCTATCCTTTCTGTAGAGTTTCTATTTAGGAATAATCATATCTCACAAATTATCTCCATGTAACCAAGTTTCTGTTATTCCCACTGTAGTATGGTCTTGTTTAGCACCAACCACTCAAGTTCTCCATCTTGTCTCAGACACTTCTCATTTTAGCAGAGAGATACTAGTACATTGTGTCTCTCTCCAAATGTCTTGGCATATGTATTTTCCCTTTAGTGTATCTGAACAGCTATCAAGTCTTACCATATGCTCATGTCTAAATTCTACTCAACCCTCAATGGATGATTTGGAACATTTGTACCCTCATTCTTCAGGGATAAACCAGATGTTCTCCAGCTCCTGCCAGCTTTCTCCAGGGGTCTGTTTAAAAGAGGATCTGTACCTTTTTTTTATTTTAAGTGAGAGCAATCTGGTTCCACTGTGTTTCTAGTAGAGCCCATCATTTTTGTATAGGCTCAGCTTGTCCCTGGAAGTCCTAGATTTTTAGCTAGCAACCTATTTTTTTCTTTCAGAACTGCACAAATCCATTTTCCAACTCAAAAGATGAGTTCAGGAGTGGAATCATAGAATTGGATCAGTCTTGTAGGCCATGTAGTCAGAGACGTATCTAGGGAAAATAGCGCCTAGGGCAAGCACTGAAATTGCGCTCCCTGTCCAAACATCCAACACCCATCTTTCAGATAACTTTACCATAATATCAGCTCAAAAATATAAGTCAAGCTCATTAATCTTTTAATTTTTCAAAAACTATTTAGCAGTGGATGTAGCCACCCCCCAAAATGCTGGAAAACTACAAATTTCAGTATGCTGGGGCTCATGAAATACCCAAATACTATGTGGAGGTGTACTTGGAAAACTAAACAGAAGTGCCTGTCTAAATTCTCTACTATGCATTGTAGCATCACTATTACATAAGTTTTGAGAATTTGACTTTCCTTGATACTCTGAAATTAATGAAAGGATATGCAGAGTAAACTGTGTCACTGCTTGGAATATATTCTAGTCTTTCAGAAAGACAGTTAAAATGAGAGAAAGAGAGCAAGAAACTCCCAGTGGCCTTAATACTAAGGATTTCAGACTGATTCAAAGACAAACTCACCATGAATAGCCATATTATTAAGACATCACATTTAACTCACTTACCACAAGAAGCAAAGTAAGAGCAAATGAATACAATCCTAGCTCTTAAGCATCAGCTCAGTATTCACAAGCCCTGATTAGTGCCAAACTGATAATGCCAAACTGATAATGTGTAGAGTGACTTATATTATATTAATTTTTTAATTTATTTTTTACCTGTAGCCCCTTTGCAGGGCTCCCTAAAGGCTGTGGGGGGGATCTGCAAAGGTCCCCCCTCTGGCCTCTTAATTCACCACCACAGCCCATCCTGGGCTGATTTCCGGGCCTGCTTGGGCCTGCAAAGATCAGCGTGGTGGCCATTTTGGAGGCTGCCAGACATGCTCAAATGGCCTCTATGAGGCCTGGCAAGGCCAGGGCCTCGCAGAGACCATTTGAGCATGTGTGGTGGCCATTTTTAAAAATAGGGTTTTTGTTTTTTAAAGGCCTCTAAAAACAAAAACAAAATGGCTGCTGCACATGCTCAAATGGCCTCTGCGAGGCCTGGCATGGCCTAGGGCCTTGCAGAGGCCATTTGCGCATGTGTGGTGGCTATTTTGTTTTCGGTCGCCTTTTTAAAAAAAAAAATCATTTTTTTAAATGGCACCTCCTTCAAGTGGCATGTGTCCTGCCTGCCCCACCATAGATACGCCCCTGCATGTAGTCCAATCCCCTGCACAACACAAGAAATTCAGAGCTAGAATATCTCCAAAAGAAAAGTGCATGATTGGCATGTATATATTTTTCCCCATGCTAAATAGGAGCGGCAGGGGCCCCTGAACTGGGATCCTGGTATGCACAGAGGGGTGCTTTCACCCTTTGCCCCAACTTAGATAATGCCCCTATGCTGCTATTCTCTCCCAGTAGTGGAGGGACAGCCACTGGCATGCTTGTCGTAATGCAAAGTCTGACCCGCAGTCAAGCAGCAAACTAGCGTTTCTGGCTTTTATTATTTTGTAAACTCAAGTTCTTGAACTATTGAGAAATGGGATATTATTTCATAAGAAGATGTATAGAAATAAAGCAAAAAACTTTGAACAGTCCTTCCTGTAAACATTAATTCTTGGTTTTCTTGCCAACTGTGAAAAGATATATTTTAGCCTAAATGGAATACAGAGGGATTTTCCTTTTTCAGCACCTTGCTTATTTCTTAAAGGGGCACCATTTGGTTTCCTGAAACTTTCTAGGAAATAAGCACTCTTTAACACAACCAGATTTTTTCTGTTTCCCATGGTTATTCTGATATAAAAAATATTATCTGCAGCTTTCACCTATTTTGATAGCAGAAATAATATATTTTGAGCAATCTCATGTTGTAATAACGCAATAGCATACTTGACAAAGAGTTCCAATTGTCGTTGTGTTACTGTTGATTTATAACATTTAGCAAAATGCAAGCTGATTTTTCACACCAATGATTATAAGGAGAGTGTGTCCTGTTAAGGTGTTCACTGGGGGCCAGCTTTGAAATAGGTGAGAGAGGGGGTTGAGCCACACTGGCAGCTGTTAGTAGGCATGCTATACAAGGTTGTTTGTGTAATTCATTGTCCTCAAAAAGGAGGAGAAAACTCACTGAACAGGCCTCTGCCATCTGCACGGAGACCTCCAGCTCACATTGGAGTTTATCTGCACAGTAGACATAACTGGAATCCTGTAAATCTATGGATATGGTTTCGTATATGGAACTAGTCAATACTTGTTTTCAAGATTGCTTTAGATCTGGTGAAAGCATGAAAATGGACTTCTTATCCTTGACTAGTTTGGAAAAACTTTATTTGGATAATGAATGATGTTAAAATTTACAAAAAGCAATTTAACTAACATTGATTATTTAAAAAACCTAAAGAGGGAATGTGAATAGGAAAAAAAGATTAAATGGAACATTTAAATCATTTTAATATGACCATACTATGCTGACCAGGTGATATTAATTCTGATTAATGTCCATTTTATAACTTGTGACAGGGAGAAAAGGGAATTCCAGGAACTGTGGGTTTATTTGGTGAAAGGGGCCAGTCTGGGGAAGTTGGTGAGTCCATTTATGTATTGTCCATAAGATTAAAAGATAAAACAGAAAAAATATTTTATGATGTATATATAATTGTGTACAAAATGAAAATTTGTTGTTAATTACATTATACAGAAAAAATTGAATTCACTAGAAATGTCTCGAGAACCCTCATTATATATCTTGACTTCCTATATCTTTTTGTTCTTAGTATACTTCCTTTCTGACTTAATCTTTCATCTTTTTATATTGTAAGGAAAATAATATGGTTATAGTGCGTGTGTGTGTGTGCGCGCACACACACACACATACATACAAATTGTTTAATTCTGCTTCTAACAGGCAACAGAGGAGATACAATAGGCTTGCCAGGACAAGTAGGTCCTAAAGGGGATGCTGGCATAACTGGATCCACAGGTATTTTTTTGTGTGTGTGTGCATGTGTGTTGCAAAATAGTTCACTACTGGACAGAAACAAAACTCAGAGAATGAATGAATGGCACATATCAACAGCACACAGTTATGAAGTGGCCATAATGTCTTTTGCCTATGCAAATTTTTGTTTCAGGGGAAAGTTTGATAATCCTATACCATAAAACCCTTCGTTGTGCGGCCGTACTGCCTGTGCTGCCCGTGTCTTTTTGGGCCGTTCTGGGCATGTGCGGAGCGCATGCCCAGATCGGCCCAAAAAGACACAGCAGCCCAGGCACGGGCGGCCATGTTGGCCATGCAAGTGCTGCCGCGGCTGCCGCAGCCGACCAATTCCTCCTTCCCCGCTCCCCCCCCCACATGATTAAGGGCCTAAATGGCCCCCAAAAATTGCGGAAAAGATACGGCTGCCCAGACACGGGTGGCCATGTTGGCCCGAACGGCCCATGCACGTGCTGCCATGGCCGCCCTATTCCTCCTTCTCCGCTCCCCCCCCCACATGATTAAGGGCCTAAATGGCCAAAAAAATTGCCGCCGCGGCCGCCGCCACCAACCAACCTCCCAGCTGGCCGATTCCTCCTTCCCCGCTCCCCCCCCAACAAGATTAAGGGCCTAAATGGCCAAAAAAATGCCCCCGCGGCCGCCGACCGACCGCCCACCCTCCCAGCTGGCCGATTCCTCCTTCCCCGCTCCCCCCCCTACATGATTAAGGGCCTAAATGGCCCAAAAAAATGCCCCTGCGGCGGCCGCCGCCGACCAACCACCCTCCCAGCTGCCCGACTACTCCTTACCCGGTAAGGAGTCCCTATTCTCAATAGGAGAGAGGAGCTCGCATACAGAGCTCCTCTCTGTGCAAAGCCTCAGCTCGAACTGCCGCTATGGAAGCAAGGACGCAATAGGCGTCCTTTGCAACCAAAACACCAGTTCGAAGAGAGGCTTTGCACAGAGAGGAGTTCTGTATGGCAGACAGACAGACAGACAGACAGAAAAGAAGGAGTGCAGGAGGGAGACAGGACAATAGAGAGAAGAAAAGAAAAAAAGAAGGAATAAGAGAGAAGAGAGAGAAGGGAGAGAAAAGAACAAAATAAACAAGGAGGGAGAAAGGGAAAATAGGAAAGAAAGAAGTAAAGAACGAAGGAAAAAAATAGAAGAAGTGAGGGAGAAAGACAAAACAAAAACAAAAAAACCGCCAGCCCCAAAGAGCGCGCCCATTATAGAAAGAAAAGAGGAAAAGAGAAAGAAAAAGAAAAAGAAAAAAATGAGAAAAAGTAGAAGAAAGGAAGGAAAAGAGGGAGAGGGAGAGAGAGGAAAGGAAAGAGAGGAAGAGGGAGAGAAAGAAAAAAAGGGGCAAGAGAAAGGGAGAAGGAATAAAGGACAACAACAACAAAAAGGTACTAGCGCTCGTTATTTTAACGGGCTTAAAAATACTAGTGTATATATATATATATATATTTCTCCTGGATGTGCCTTTAGAATGTGTGTCCTGGCAGCCCAGCTGATTGGCTGGGCTGCAGAGGCGCCTGATTGGCTAAGGTGCACCCAGGAGAATTGGATGGCCCGGCAGCGGAGAGGTCTGGCCTCAGAGGCAAGATGGCAGCGTGCCCAGCCGCGGCACTGGGCCCGGCAGCCTGGGCCCGCGCCTGCCTGGAGACAGGGACATGGGGTGGAGAGAGAGGGGGCCAGCTACCTCTCTGGCAAGTGGCACCAGTGGGTGGAGCCCAGGTCCAGAAGATGAGGCGGCCGGCGAGCGGGCGAAGCCCTACTGGCCTGAAGAGGTGGCCGGCGGGCAGGTGAAGCCCCATCATCGTGAGGAGGCGGCCATTGTGAGGAGGAGGCAGGCGGGCAAAGCCCTGCTGGCCTGAAGAGGTGGCTGGCGGGTGAGCAAAGCCCTGCCGGCCTGAGGAGGCGGCGGCCGTTGCGAGGAAGTGGCAGTTGTGAGGAGGTGGCGGCGGGCGGGTGAAGCTCCGTCGTCGTGAGGAGGCGGTCGGTCGTGAGGAGGCAGTGGATGGGTGGGCGAAGCCCCATTGTCATGAGGAGGTGGCTGGCCTGAGGGGGAGTGGCTGTCTGTCTCATACCAGTTGACATAAGCGATATGTACGGGCACTCCCAGAGTGACAAAACCTGACTTAGAAACATCTGTACATACAAACAGAGCTCCATAGCATATGACATTAAGGAAGTACCCAACTTAAAAACATCAACTTGAACATATAAACAAGTCATGAAGATCTAACTTACAAACTTTTGGAACAATGGGGCAGAAGGTGGGGGCGAAGGCAGGCGAGACACTGGGGCAGAAGGCGGGGAGATGGCAGGCGAGACACTGGGGAAATAGGTGGGGAGATGGCAGGTGAGACACTGGGGCAGAAGGCGGGGGGATGGCAGGCGAGACACTGGGGCAGAAGGCGGGGGGATGGCAGGCGAGACACTGGGGCAGAAGGCGGGGAAATGGCAGGCGAGACACTGGGGAAATAGGTGGGGAGATGGCAGGCGAGACACTGGGGCAGAAGGCGGGGGGATGGCAGGCGAGACACTGGGGCACAAGGCGGGGGAATGGCAGGTGAGACACTGGGGCAAAAGGTGGGGGGATGGCAGGCGAGACACTGGGGCAGAAGGCGGGGGGATGGCAGGCGAGACTAGAGGTGTGCATGGAACCGCCACATTGTGGTCCGGCACTGGGGTGGGGGGTCGCTTTAAGAGTGGCGGGAGGGTTTACTTACCCCTCCCGCCGCTTTCCCGATCTGGCGGCGTAATTAGTAGTGTAATTGGGGCGGCAGGATACCTCCCTGCCGCCCCTTCCCCCTGCGGCTCGCTCGGCAAAGCTCCCAGTAATGCTTTGCGCGCGCGCACAAAGCATTGCTGGGAGCTTTGCCAAGTGAGCCGAAGGGGGAAGGGGTGGCGGGGAGGTATCCTGCCGCCCCAATTACACTACTAATTACGGCGCCAGATCGGGAAAGCGGTGGGAGGGGTAAGTAAACCCTCCTGCCGCTCTTAAAGCGACCCCCCACCCCCAATCCAGACCCACAAGGTCCGGGCCCATCCCTAGGTGAGACACTGGGGCAGAAGGCGGGGGGGATGGCAGGCGAGACACTGGGGCAGAAGGCGGGGGGATGGCAGTCGAGACACTGGGGCAGAAGGCGGGGGGATGGCAGGCGAGACACTGGGGCAGAAGGCGGGGGGATGGCAGGCGAGACACTGGGGCAGAAGGCGGGGGGATGGCAGGCGAGACACAGGCAGAAGGGATGGCAGGCGAGACACTGGGGCAGAAGGCGGGGGATGGCAGGCGAGACACTGGGGCAGAAGGCTGGGGATGGCAGGCGAGACACTGGGGCAGAAGGCGGGGGGTGGCAGGCGAGACACTGGGGCAGAAGGCGGGGGTGGCAGGCGAGACAGGGGCAGAAGGCGGGGGGATGGCAGGCGAGACACTTGGGCAGAAGGTGGGGGGATGGAAGGCGAGACACTGGGGCAGAAGGCGGGGGATGGCAGGCGAGACACTGGGGCAGAAGGCGGGGGTGGCAGGCGAGACAGGGGCAGAAGGCGGGGGGATGGCAGGCGAGACACTTGGGCAGAAGGTGGGGGGATGGAAGGCGAGACACTGGGGCAGAAGGCGGGGGGATGGAAGGCGAGACATGGGCAGACGGTGGGGGGGATGGAAGGGGAGACAATTGGGCAGAAGGCGGGGGAATAGAAGGGAAGACAATGGGGCAGAAGTTGGTTGGATGGAAGGCGAGACACTGGGGCAGAAGGCGGGGGGATGGAAGGCGAGACATGGGCAGACGGCGGGGGGATGGAAGGCGAGACAATTGGGCAGAAGTTGGTTGGATGGAGGGCGAGACACTGGGGCAGAAGGTGGGTGGATGGAAGGCGAGACCAAAAAAAGACAAACGGGGGGCGGGCTTTTAAGGACAACACTGGGGCAAGAGGCGAGGTGGATGGAAACCAAAACACTGGACTGTGAGGGACAAGGGTAGCCAGTCTTACCACCACCACCACCACCACCACCACCACCACCACCACCAAAATTAAAAAATAATTTAAAAAATGAAAATTAGAGGGTCTACAGTAGCCACACTCCCCACAAAACCAAATAATATCTAGCTACTACCTGACCCTACTAAGAGGGGAGGAAAAAAACAGCAGGGACAAGAAAAAAAACCTAACAGAAAACAGCAGGGACAAGAAAAAAACCCTAACCAAATACTTGAAACACCAACCTCCCCCAAAGAGTGCACTGATGCTCAGAAAGAACTGCAAAAAGACAACGAAGACACATGGGGGAGGGGGAAAGAAACAACTGAACAACCAGCCAAATTCTCACAACGCAACTCCAAAAAGTAAGTCAACTACCGCACAGAAGCTCTGTGCGGGTTCAGCTAGTTATACATAATTCTCTTGAGGCCAATGGATATTTGATATGCTTTGTTTGCACAGGTAGAGGGATTCTTGCTGATCTCGCTTCCCCCAGAAGCACTCCATGACACCTAGAAATAGGTCCCTGAGGCTCATGCAACCCTTGCAGACCTACTTCCAGGTCATATGGAGCGCTTCCAGGGGACAGGGATCAGATAAGCGCCATGAAAGAGAATGTCAGCCAGGGAGGGACTTCTTGAGAATAGAATAGCTCTGCTGGATCAGGTCCAAGGCCTATCTAGTCCAGCAACCTGTTCCACCAGATTTTTTCTGAGAAGCCCACAAGCAAGAGGTGAGGGCATGCCTTCTCTCTTGCTGTTGCTCCCCTGCACCTGGTATTTAGAGGCATCTTGCCTCTGAGGCTGATGATGGCCTATGACCACCAGGCTAGTAGCCATTGACAGACCTGTCCTCCATAAATTTGTCTAAGCCTCTTTTAAAGCCATCCAAGCTTTGTCATGGGATGTGGTGATGGCCACCAGCTTGGATGGCTGCCTCCAGCCTCAGAGGCACAATGCCTCTCAATACCAGTTGCAGGGGAACAACAGCAGGAGAGAGGGCATGTCCTCACCTCTTGCCTGTGGGCTCCCCAGAGGCATCTGGTGGGCCACTGTGTGAAACAGGATGCTGGAATAGATAGTCCTTGGGCCTGATCTAGCAGGGCTCTTATGTAGTGGCCATCACCACATCATGTGGCAGAGAATTCCATAGATTAATTATGTGCTGTGTGCAAAAGTACTTACTTTTGTTGGTCCCGGATTTCCTGGCCTTCAGTTTCGTGGGATGACCCCTGGTTCTAGCATTGTGTGTGAGAGAGAAATTCCTCTCTGTCCACTCTCTCTACTCCAGGCATAATTGTATATACATCTATTATGTCTCCCCATAGTCATCTCTTTTCCAAACTAAAAAGCCCCAGGTGCTGTAGCCTTGCCCAATAAGGAAGGTGCTCCAGGCCCCTGATCATTTCGGTTGCCCTCCTCTGCACCTTTTCCAGTTCTACAATATCCTTCTTAAGATACAGTGACCAGAACTGTATGCAGTACTCCAAATGTGGCTGTACCATAGATTTGTATAAGGGCATTATAATATTAGCATTTTTATTTTCAATCCCCTTCCTAATGATCCCTAGCATAGAATTTGCCTTTTTCACTGGAGGGGGGCACTTCTGCCATGATGAAAACTGTCCATTTATTCCTACCCTCTGTTTTTTGTCCTTCAACCAGTTATCGATCCACCCATGAACCTGTCCCCTTATCCCATGACAAGTTTACTCAAGAGCCTTTGGTGGTGAATTTTGTCAAAAGCCTTTTGGATGTCCAAGTATACTATGTTGACTGGATCACCTTTATCCACATGCCTCTTGACACTGTCAAAGAACTCCAAAAGGTTACTGAGGCAAGAGTTGCCCTTGCAGAAGCCATGCTGGTTCTCCTTCAGCAAGGCCTGAATCCATAGGGATCTGTGCCACTGGCACTTCCAATGTTAGACATTGCTATTCAGGCTCGTTGTGGCATCTCTAGGTATCAAAGTCTTAGTGGCACATGTTAGGATACAAGGGGTGGTCCAATACCTATTTTTGGATGACATTCTGATTCACTCAACAACTCCAAGACCAGAACCTCCAGAACATTCAGGACACAATGGCCTGTCTAGCACAGCAAGGTTTTGTAGGGAACTGGGTAAAGACCTCCTTGGAGCCCTGCATGTCTTGGAACTCCTAGGAATACAGCTAAATACTTGATGGTTTCATATGGTCCTCTCAGAAAAGCAGAATTCCCAGAGTTCTTTGGATGCTTGTTCCGCTTTCGTATTTGCCAGTATTAATTTTTCCTCCTAAAGAGGCCATTCAATATTCTATAAGGATATATCTTATCAGAATCCTCAAAGGCAAGTTCCCCAATAGATTGGGACACCCAAAGTGACATGATCCTCTTTGGAACCGTCTACCAAAGCATCTCTAGAGACAAACACATCAGTTTTGCAGTGCTTATTAAATGAGTACACTGAAGCCCACATTGCTATCCTGCAAATCTCCTCCAAAGGAGAATTGCCACAGAAAACTGCAAATGATGTGGCCTTTCTCTGTGAATTCACTGTGATACTTGGTGGAGGCAACTTGGTGGCCTCCACCAAGGCACTACTGTGGGCAACATCTAAACATCTTCTTCACCATGAGCCCCACCACCTGGTAAGATCATCTGGAGAGGTTCATCTGCAGTTGCAGCCAATTTGTTTGGCGGCTACTCGGGAACGGGCCTTCTTCGTTGCTTCTCCTGTACTTTGGAATGTGCTCCCTCTTGGAATAAGAGCCTCCCCATCTCTGGCAACTTTTTAAAAGGCACCAAAGACACATTTATTCGCCCAGGCTTTTAATTGGATTTATGGTTTTACATTTTTAATACTGGGTTTTACATGATTTTAATGTTAATGATTTTAATGTTTAAATGATTTTAATTGTTTCATTGATTTAGTTTTGATTTTAATTGTTTTGTTTTTATTTTGATGTAAACTGCCCTGAGCCATTTTTGGAAGGGTGATATATAAATAAAATTAAGTAAATAATAAATAAATAAATGGCAGCATGATCTGGAGGTGCCATTGGCCAAGCTCCAAGACAGGCCAGAGTTTGCAGTACTGTTCTGGTACAGATCAAAAAGGAACAGAGACAGATTATGTGGTCAAGATGGATTGGGTTAGGTCCTGGAGCAGGCAGACAAATTTCAGCGCATGGTCACAACCGGATCAGGTAGGCAAAGCACAGGAGTCTGTGTGGCTACTTTGTATGATGGGTTGCTCAGATTGGTGAGCCAAGCACAGAAGATTCTTGTATAAAGGGCACCATGGCTTCTATTGTAAATGTAAGTGCTATTGGCTCTCCAGGTCCCGATTTCTTTCAGGCTGACTGCTGTTTCACTTTTTGCCACTATCAGATGGGTGCTGTGAACCAGCAAGTCTCGGTCTATCCTGCCCCTTCCCCTCCAAGCTGTCCAGTAGCACGAGGAGGAAGATGCCTGAGACTGGATGCTGGAGCCCCTGGTTTAAGACATCACCATCTTGCTGCCTCACAAAAGATAAATCAGTCACAATAAATTTTGAATAATCCTTTGGTAAAAACTTTGTTACTGGGAAACAATCACACATAAATTGAGTTCTGACATCTATAATTAATTATAGCAGGAGAGCGGGCATGCTCTTGCCTGTGGGCTTCTCAGAAACTTCTAGTGGACCACTTTGTGAAAAAGGATGCTGGACCAGAGAGGCCTTTGGCCTGATCCAGAAAGGCTGTTCTTATGTTCTTATCATGAAACATTCAAGATAAGAGCATTTAATTGGAAACTGCCAAAGGTGAGAAATAGTAGATCTTAGATCTATTTTCAGAAGTGCTGGCAATGTTATGATCCGTATGGACACATATCCAGAGCACCTGCAAGTGAGAGGAAGGTACCAACAGACTGACTTGGAGTAACCTGCCGCTACGTTGGTTTCACAAACATCTGGTGTGGGGGAAAGGCCTATGTAACTGGTATCTTATTCCAGTTTTGTTGTTTTTTTAAAAAGCAATTGAAATAGCAGAATAGATTGGCAATTAACAAATAATAGTAAACTTGTGGTGAAGATTCAAGCCTATTGGAACATAAGAGGTAGTAGATGCTATTAGGAGCATAATCTCACATTCCTTTCCAGCGAGGTCTGTTCTGGGATACATAAATGATCTGGAGCATAAAGATCACCAAGAAATTGTGAATAATTTAATAACCAGGAGATCAACATGAAATGGCAAGGAAGTTTTGGTCCCTGGATGCATATTTGTTTTATCTGATAAAGCAATCCAGTCGAGCTTTTTTTGAGTAACTTTTGACATATTATTGTTTCAAGAAACAATCTGGTGTGTTTTTTTCATGGTTAATGTTTATATTTCACTACATCATTATAAATTTAAAGTTAAAGCACTTTGGAATAAATATGAGAAATGTGTGTGTACATCGGAGGTATTGGATCCAACACTTAAAGAAATCTTGGGATTTTATACATTAAATTTATAATGACGTGGTGAAATATAAACATTAACCATGAAAAAAGCTTTCCTGCTTTCTCAGTCACATTCTGAAAAGGCATGGAAAAAGAATATCAGAATTTATTGGGAAAGGGGAAAGAACGCCTCTAAATCAATGTCTGAATAGGGCTTAAGAACATAAGAACAGCCTTGCTGGATCAGGCCCAAAGCCCATCTAGTCCAGCATCCTGTTTCACACAGTGGCCCGCCAGATGCCATTGGGAGCCTACAGTCAGGAGTTGAGGGCATGCCCTCCCTCCTGCTGTTACTCCCCCGCAACTAGTACCCAGAGGCACCCCGCTCCCCCAAGGCTGGAGGTGGCTTACAGCCCTCTGACTAGTAGCCGTTGATAGACCTCTCCTCCATGAAGTTATCCAATCCCCTCTTCAAACTATCCAGGTTGTTGGCTGTCACCACCTTGAACAGGCATGGGGCAAGGCTGGGGGCAGCCCATGTTTGGCCGCTGCCGTGGCCCCCTGCCATGACTCCCACATCTGATGTTAGGCGCAGGGTGCTGCAACCACATCTGACATCAGACATGGGGGCATTGTCTCCCTCTCAAACAGGGCCGCATAGCCCCGTTTGGAAGGGAGATCAGCCCATGCTGCGTTGGGCAGTGCAGGCCAGAGCGGCTCTCCCTGCCTTTAAAGGCAGGGAGAGTTGCTCCAGCCTGCGCTACCAATGCAGCACGGGCTGATTTTGTTTCCAAACAGGGCCACGCAGCCCCATTTCCAAGCAAAATAACGCCCCCGTGTCTGACATCAGACACGGGGACATGTCGGGGGCCCTGATTGGCGGTGGCCCAGGTTCTTTGAACCCATTCGCCCAATGGTGGCTCCACCCCTGACCTTGAAAGTGCTATCAATTTTCTTTGAGGCCTTTAGAATTCTAGGTTCCACTTTAGATAACATAATAAGGAGTATCCCACAACTATTTTATGGTTTCTTGTGCAGCCAGTACTGACTATTCTGTGTGGAATATGGTGCTGGGCTTGTGTTCTTGGAACCCTGCTCCTGCTGTGATCCATTTTGGCAGGGATGATGCCTGAATTGTATCCTTTTCAGAATGCCTGAAAATGCCTGAATGGTATCCTCTTCTCTTCTCTTCTCTTCTCTTCCCTTCTCTCTCTCTCTCTCTCTCTTTTGTGGGGGCAGGTGTGAAAGGAGCCAAAGGAGCAAAAGGTGAAGGCGGTGATCAAGGTTTTTCTGGCATTGAAGGCATGAAGGGCCCCCAAGGTACCCCTGGCTTAAGAGGATATGAAGGTATATTTTCACTGCATTCATTTTATCCTTTAAGATTAGGGTCAGATTTAATTTCCCCCTCGATGTTGCTGGATTTCAGCATGGAGCATTGATTTGGAATAACTGGAATGGGTGACATGAAGCAACAAGTTCACGCAACACTTTTGAGTTGGAGGGATAGTTTCCCTCCTTGCAGACTTACCCTCATACTGTCTAGTTTTTTGTGTTATACTTTTGAAAATGATATTAACCACCCTGGGTAGGCAGAATAAGCAATAAGACAGGAACGTCCTGCTTTACTGCTTTCCCTTAGCACACAAACAATTAGAACTAAAGTAGTACACACATACAGGTTACTTTGCGGTTTGTTCACCTCAGTTTGTGGGAGCCTTCCTTCAGATGGGCAGGAATGAGGAAGTGGGAAGAAAGCATATTAGTGATTAGCCCTGGAGCCCATACAGTGCATGAATTGCTGCAGTGATCATTTTCCAAAATGAACTGGGATTCTGCTTATGCTCATTGTAGAATCCAGAGAGGAAAGGGTTGTAGCACACAAGGATGAGGCAGTGGAGTATAATTAAGAATATTAATAATTTGAGTACAGCAAGGCAAAATACAGACTGCTTTTCTATTCTCTACCCAGCCCCAGGCTAGGACTGGACTGAGATGTAAGTAATAAACAGCCTGGCCTGGAACTAGGAATGGATTCATTAGAAACACCACACTCACGACCAGGGAAAGAGGTCAGATGCAGTGCAGAAAAGAACTTTCTGAGAAATAGCTCAACTTGACTTCCACAGATAAGCTACATGCTACAGGGGGTGAGTGGAAGGCAAAAGAAGCCAAAGTGTTCGAGCTAATAAGACATTGGAACAATTCTCCCAAAAAGAAAATGGACCCAAAGAGATGAAAGATTCTCCACAGCGGAATGCCGGTTGTGCACGTATAAAAGACAAGATGGCACTCCTCCCCAGGGTCAGGTTGTGGGAGCCCTGGTGCAAAGCACTGCAGTTGTTCTCCCATGGCACTCTCACCCTCACCATCCTGAGTGGAACACTTTTTCAAGTAGTGGTTTTAAAATAATATTGTTACAGACCATCGCAATGAGGCAAAATCTCTAAATCCAAAATTCAAAGGTAGTGGTGTTACTGAGAATAGCATTGCTACTGTAATTTTGTGGATTACCAAACATAATTGTCCAATGGCATATATAATCAGCAGCTCAGAATTAGCCTTGCCAGCATGTGAAACGGCAAGCTGTGATGCCATAGTGTTCATGTGCCTGCATGTGTACCAGAGAAGAGATGCCATCTTTCCCCACTTAGAGACTGAGCTGCTATTCACACAGATAAAATATTTACAAAGTTTTTGACAAAAGGCGAAAATAGGACAATGATTTACTAGGGGCGGTCCCTGTCCCTAGTCAATCATTGTCCCTAATTGCAGGGTAGAGGTTGCTTACTACGCTGGGACATTGAGTTACCAAGAAAAGGTCTTACAAAGAAAACACAGACACACATTTCGCAGCATTGTTTCTTGTGCAGCACAGTACTTTATGGGTATATTGGTCTTTTCAGCCTTTGATAGCTTAGTAAGCTTAGCTCCCCCACACTCCTCTAGTTGCTAGATATGGAATGGAAAGGTACTAAATATGGGGTAATCTTAATTAAATATGGGCCAAATAAACTGTTTTCATATCAATCCACCAAACGACTTTGAAGTAAATTCTTGCAAATAAATTCTTGCAAATAAGTCCCATCTCACTTCTACCATTGCTTGGGTAATATAATAACAGTTTAATTTTATCATACCTAATCATAATTAAATGTTTGTATTGCAGGCTTGCCTGGGCAGGTTGGCGACCGAGGCTTGCCTGGAGATCCAGGCGTTCCTGGATTATCAGGTGAAAAAGGAAGTTCTGGTTGGCCTGGAGTTCTAGGAGCTAAAGGTAAATTAAAGTATGTTATAAAGTATTTGCCCTGCTAACTAGGCAAAGAGAGGCACCTTTTTAATGTGGTGATTCTCTTTATTTAGCAGGAGGAGAGTAACTGGCCCTATCCACCCCCAGCACAAGACTTCCAGTGACTGTTGCTGGTGTCTGTCTTATGTTTCTTTTTAGATTGTGAGCCCTTTGGGGACAGGGAGCCATCTTATTTATTTATTATTTCTCTATTTAAACCACTTTGCAAACTTTTGTTGAAAATCGGTATATAAATATTTGTTCTTGTTGGTTATTCAGATATGCATAATTCAGTAGTGCCAGTATAGTTAAGATGAGTTGTTCCAACATTATAAGCCCTAAACATTCTACTGGTCATAAAATCAAAACTGCCGGTCAGATCTATTTGACCACAAGCAGGCATCAACTAGGTGACAAAAGGCACCACCCCTCCAAATTTGGTGCAGATTCATTGAAAAATGGCTGATACAGCTATTAAATATCAGTCCTAAGAAGAGACGCCTCCTGAGACTTTTTTGCCAACAGATTTTTAAAAAATTAAAAGATTATAAAATGTATTACATTTTTAAAAAAAAATTAAATTCAGGTATAATGTTGCAGCATAATCCTGTGTTGTTTTGAAAAAGATAGGTATTTCCTGAGTTATTAGTCTCTGAAATCCACATCGCAGGTTCAAATAAAAAAGGGTGCTTAATGTTGATTTTGCCCACTGAGACAGTTCGGAAGTCGGGGTTGGGAGAGGCCAAGTCCTGGCAAATGACTTCCTGGTTCTGAATGTAGCTGCTTGAGAAGGAGAGTCAAGGTACACTTCCAGAGCCAAACAGATACTCCCTTCCTCCCCTTCCTGTTCTGGGCTTTTATTTTCTCGCTCCACTTAGGCAGCAGCAAGGGGCCTTGTCAGGGCACACAAGGTGGGGTGTGGTCACAATGGACTTTGGAGGGAGGTAGCGGCAGCAGCAGCAGCAGGGGCCCTTGCAAAGGCACACAAAAGTAGTGGTAGACTGCCTTTGAATATGGAGACTCCACTTAGCCAATGTGGAACATAGGAAGGAACATAGGAAGCTGCCATATACTGAGTCAGACCATTGGTCTTTCTAGCTCAGTATTGTCTTCACAGACTGGCAGCAGCTTCTCCAAGGTTGCAGGCAGGAATCTCTCTCAGCCCTACCTTGGAGAAGTCAGGGAGGGAACTTGAAACCTTCTGCAATTCCCAGAGTGACTTCATCCCCTGAGGGGAATAGCTTGCAGTGCTCACACATCAAGTCTTCCATTCATATGCAACCAGGGCAGACCCTGCTTAGCTATGGGGACAAGTCATGCTTGCTACCACAAGACCAGCTCTCCTATCCAAGGAAAGGAGACCCACAGCTACTGTTAAACTTCCCTTTCCCACAGTCCCAATCAGAGTTTCCTTTTCAAAAAGCCTGCAAATTCAGTCACCCAAAACCCTTTGGTTTAATTTGAGAGTTAAGATGCTTTCTATTTTCACCCATGCTCTAAAAAGTGTGGAAGTTGCAAGTTAAGGTGCCCATCTTAACTTCTACACCATACAAGCTGTAAATACTTTGACTCTACTTTGTACAGTCTCATATTACATATTTGGAAATGAGGCTCACACTTTGCCTGAGTCTTTCAGCTGGACATTGGGCTGGAGGGGATGCATTCAGGCAAAAATTCAAGTGCAGTTTCCCCAATTACTTGCTAGATATTCTCCTAATGAATTTCTGCCTGATGTATCTTTACAGGGCACAGTGCTTTCTCAAAATGCCATCTGTATGGTAAATGTCCAGCCAGAAATTTAAGAGGTCCCCAATCCGGCCACAATAACTTCCAATTTGAATTACCTGGTGGTTTTCTGTTTGATGCATCTCCAGAAGGGACAGTTCTTTGCCCAAATGCTGTGTAGCAGGCATGAACCTGAAGTGTTTCCACGCCTCTTTGGAGAGGCACCAAAACACTTTGGCTCCCTGGTGCAAAAACGTTTTGGCATGGAGCGAGGGGTCCCCTTAAGAGGGGGCAGACAGGTTCTAGCTGCCCATCCTCTAAGTCCCCGCCGGCCTGCCATGGCTTTGTCTCAATGGAAATACTTCCGTGCAAGCGGCAGCTTGTGCTGCTTGCCCCTCTAAAATGTCACACCGCAGCGATGGGATGTGTCCCCGGCATCCTTCGTGCGGCGTTGGCATGTAAATGGCATTGGCACCAACACCATTTATGTGCTGACGCCACACGAGGGATGCCGGGGCCACAGTGTGGCATTTTAGAGGGGCAAGCAGCACAAGCTGCCACTTGAACAGAAGCATTTCTGTTGAGGCAGCGGGCCGGCGGGGGCTTGGAGGACGGGTAGGAAGGACCTGCCCGCCTCCTCTTGACTTAAGGGAACCCCTCGATGCCTGTCTATGTGTACTGAAGTCATTCAGTGCACATCCCTACTATGTAGTATAGCAGATCTTAGAACTTTTACACATGAGTAGAACTCGTGAGTAGCCTCCATGCCCTGAGGATGAGAATCTTGCATCCTTGCATCCATGAAAGGGAGTATCTCTTTCATTCTTACTTGCCAATAACCTGAACTTATTTATGGGTAGACATCACCTCCTTACTCATGCGTACACATCACATCTTACATATGAGGAGACAATTCGTTTTCCTCATGAGTTGACTCTCAAACTTACTTATGAGTAGGCAGTGAATCACTGCTTGTAAGTAGCCCCTCAATCTTATGAATAGATCTCACTCTCACTTGTGAGTAGGTCTTCTCAAGAGTAGCATAAAGTTGAGAAAGGATGCAAAATTTACTTCTGAAAAAAGTTGCAGGTCTATTCACAAGTAAGGGTGCAGTCTACTAATGAGTGAAGGTGTGGTTTTCTAGTGAATTAGGGTGTATCCCTACTCAAGGTAGACAACGTTACTCAGGGGCGTAGCTAGGGGAAAGGGGGTCGTGTTCATCCCTCTCTCTGGCGGCCCCCCAGAGTAAGGGAGGTAATGAAGAAAATAGGGAGGGGTGGAGCTGGAGGGCCCTCAGGAGCTGGGGGCCCATGTTCTTTGAACCCTTTCGCTCAATTATAGCTACGCCCCTGACGTTACTCATGAATAGTTCCTCAACGTTACCTGTAAGTGTGGGGTCTACTCAAAAGAAAGCAAGATCTACTCATGAGTAAGAGTGGATGGTCTACTCATGAGTAAGAGACAAACCAAGAATGCAAGGTTTTCTTAGAAGCAAAGTTGTGTGTCTGCTCAAAATGTGGATGCACAAAGCCTCGTTTCTAAAGCAGCATAATATACGAGACTGTACAAAGTCTTTATAGTTTATATGATGTGGAAGTTAAGACAGGCATCTTAACTAGCAAGTTCCACAATTTTTAGAGCATGAGTGAAAATTGAAAGCCTCTTAACTCTCTCTTTAAACCAAAGGTTTTGGGATGACTGAATATGTATTCTGCACTTAAAAGGAAGTGTTCTGCACTCTGGTCTATCTGCCAGTACATTTTAAAAATATTTTCTGTGGTATTCCAACAGTCAGATGTACCAAAATGGAATGAGGGAAGTTCATCCTACGTGCTGCTTTCCATTCTGATCTTCCACAGATATTCCACTATGAGTTAAGAAATTCAGAATGTCATGGTTTTTATCCAGTACAATATGGGCAATCTTCTTCAAGATACTCCTGCCATCAAAAAAATAATAAAGAGTCTTATGACTCCTTAAATACTAAGAAATTCACTGTAGCATAAACTTTCATGAACTGTTGTCCATCAGATGCACAGCAGAGTCAAATTTAAGAGAAAATGTGAAAGGCCTTGTTTGATGTCAGGCTTAAAAGTATAGAGGATAAATGTGGTGTCAGTTCTCAAGAGGTGATAGCAAACTCCTAGCAATGCTAATTTAATTAACTCCATGAAGCCTGCAGTGATGGTTTCAAGCCATCTATTTTCTTTGATTCTTGCTGTGATCATTGATTTTTTTCTGTTGAATTGTTACCTTGAGGTTTACAATAGAATGCCTTGGAAGATTTAAATTGTTTCCTGCTGCTTTCAGTATACAGATGATGGTCAGAAGATATATGGCTCCCATAAAACTTCATAACATTAATTCTAGTCTGGATGAAAAATGTTGGAAATGTGTATTTAGTAGGGGAAATTTTTTCTTGTGTGTTGGGAATATTGTGTGTCGAGAAAATAGTGTTTAGAAATTAGACAGGAAATAACAGAAGAAATAATATCAATTGTTTCTGTTAAATGTCAAAAATGTTCCCGCAGAATTGAAAGAATTAATATTCCATATGATAACAGCACAAATGTGTTATGGTAAACAGTGGAGGCTGAAAATGATACCACAAAGAAAAGACTGGGGAAAGAAGGTTTTTGAATATGCAGTAAATTATGTGCAGATTAGAGATGGAAATACATTCCTATACAAACTGATAGATTTGTATGCCTTTACTCCACTTCAGATAGAAGGTAGCTTTCTAATATGTTGGGATAGTTTTATCTTGTATAACTTTAACTATCTGATAAATTGCATACATATACAGCAAAATTATGTAAATACAGGTAATAGTAATTACAGACAATTTAGATAGGACAGATAGATAGACAGATAGATAGATGGATAGATAGGATATATATTTTAGTAATATTGTAAATAAAATTTGTTTTACCAAAAAAATGAAAATAACTAAAGTTTAAAATTTTGAGGTCCAATTTTAGATTTTAAATATGGAGGTCAAATATTTTTATTGATCCAAAATTTGAGTACAAATTTAGATATCAATTAAGTGTTTAAAACCCTCCAGATATTTTACTTCTAGCACCAGAGAACTATACCATGGCAGCAGTGTGGTTCATAAGCTCATGAATATTATCAGATATGTAACAATGGTGTGCAAATATAGTATGCAGAATATCGGCAATTTCTTTCTGATATGGCCACCAATTCTAAGCAAATTGCTCTCCACTTACAAATGTTCATTGCTGCTTCCTTTTCGTACATGGTTTCAAATCAAACGAGCTGGGCCGGACGCAGAGCATCTGCACCTCTAGTTGTCCCCCTCCCTCTTGGTTTTCCCTCTGTTCTCAGCCCCACTGCCATCACCATTGTTTTCATTCCCCGTCTGTTGCCACCATTTTCTTTTTCCCCCACAATCGCCCACCCGCCGCCATTTTCTTCCCCCACCCTCCTTTTTCTTCTCCCCCACTGCCATTTTCTTTTTCCCCTCACCCGCAAGCTTGTCCACTGGTGCTGCCGCTTTCCTCTCCCCCTGCCGGCAGCTTGCTCGTGAACTCTCGCGAGAGCTGCCACACATGGGATTAGCAACGGGTATGCCTTAGAGAAATGTAGGTAGGTAGGTAGGTAGGTAGGTAGGTAGGTACTTAATTCCTCTTAAGAAATCTGCAGGACTTGCTCATTACATCTTTGAATAATACAGCATGTCTGGTATTTTTGGCAGGTGCCACTGGCACTGGAGGAATCCCTGGATTAGATGGTTTGCCGGGTACCAAGGGCTTGCAAGGATCGCCAGGTATGTTCAGATTATGTTGACTATTACTGAGATAGACTGCCTTATAAGAGCTGGCAGCCTTCCTCACTGTATGTGGGATAATTAAAGTTACCAAGACATACCATTTAAGATCTAGAAAAATGATGTTCTAAGATATCCCAGTCCATCTCATATTTTGCATAACAGGTGCAGATGTCTCTGGTTCACCCGGTTTCCCAGGTATCTGGGGTGACAAAGGTACAGCAGGAGAGCCAAGCCCTATTGAAGGCAATATAGGCGCTCCTGGTCAGAAAGGAGAAAGAGGAGATCCAGGTCAGTATGCTGCTCAGTAACTTTATACATAGCACCATGCATTATCTTCTCCCAATTAAATGTTTGTTGCCACTGCAACCATATTTTGTGCATCATCTGGAAAGCTTCAATGGTGACAGGTATACTTGGCCAGAAGCCACTTACCAAATGATAGTGTTCTTGTATGGAAGCACTCCCATAATAAGGGCTGTAGTGTAAAAGAGGTATGCATGTCTGCTCTTGTGAACAGAAGTCTGAATGAGTCAAGTAGCCCAGAACAATGTATATGGACAACCCTAGATCAACCCCTGCTTCACAGTAGGATAGCCTTTCACTCACCTCCAAAGTCACGTCATCCAAATCACAGCAGCTGACATACTGCGGGAAATTAGTAGTCCCATTGAAATTATAAGGACAAGTTAGGCATTGTCCTTATAACATAGATTTGCCACCACTACCACCCCAACAAACACACAATCCTCAACCTGGCTTCAGGCAGCCCTCGGGGACCTGGCAAGGGTGGGGGACTCTGCCTTGACTGACGATGGTTCTCCAAGATTTCAGGCAGGAGTCCCTCCCAGCCCTATCTGGAGATGCCAGGGACTGAACCCGTGGAATTCTGAATGGAAGCCTACAGATGCTCTACCACTGAGCTATGGCACCATCCTCTAAGGGGAATGAATATCTTACAGCGTTCACATGTAGTCACCCATCCAAATGCAAACTAAGGAAGACCTTGGTTAATCAAGGGGAAATTCATGCTGGCTAACACAAGACCAGCTGCCCTCCCTTGTTAGCACATCTGTTTCAGGGCTTGGGATCAGCTGACTTCATGACTCTGGCACAGTTGGTGGTCCTAATGGTCTTGTGCCTGAGCTTCGTTAACAGGGTGAGACTTCACCCCCATGCTTTGCAGTGTCTCTTCTGTTGCCTTTCCTCAACAGGATTGTGCCCCAAACTCCTCTGCAAGTGTTAGTGTTGCCAGACCTCTGCCTCCCCCTGGACTGGAAGATTGAATCCATTCTGGCTTCCAAATTGTGGTGCAATCTAGCCTCTCCAGATCAGGCAACCATCTCCATGGATGCCAACTTCTTTGGGCGGGCCTCACCTGCTGGATTGGACAGTTCGGAGGACATGGTCTGGAACTGAGGCACAGAAGGGTGTCAGCTGGCTGGAGCTTCAGGCCCGAAGTTGGCCCACTGAGCTTTCCAAATGCAGTATATGAATTGCAAATAACTTTTATAATTAGTTATAATATTTTTAAGAGTTTCCTGTTAACATATTTTTTAAGATCTGTACTACTGTCTAACTTGCTGCAGTTATAGCAAGTAGCAGAGAAACTATATGCTTTGAGTTAGCTTAGCTCCAAAAACTGTGTCATTAAAGCAAACATTAGATACTTAGCTTTTCTGAAAATATTTAACATCCATCTTCCTGTGCCTCCTTTCCCTAAAGTAATTCCTTTCTTTCTGACTGGCAGGACTGCGAGGCCCAGCTGGGGATAATGGGCCTGATGGGATGCCAGGCCTTCCTGGAGTGTCCAACATATCTGGAACACCTGGTGACAGGGGGTTGCGAGGTTTGGATGGAGTGCCAGGTAATACAATCCTAGCTACATCAGTAGGTGCTGAAATCTTCCAGTGACGATTAACCATTATTGCTGCTATGAACAAAACTAGTTGGTGGTAGTATCTGGGAAAGGAGATGGAATTAATTGTCTAATTTTTACTTTGAGATTTATCAAATTGTTTATTTTAACACACATGGCATCACTGAGATTGAGTGGGATAAAAATCTAATAAAATAGAATGTATGAGGCAAGCCTATAGGATAATGCCACTTGTTCATTGTCAGAACAGAACACCGTCTTCACCAGATGAAGAAATTAAATGATTAGTGGTATATATATCTTTGAAGGGTGTGAGAGAGAGATAGATCAGATAGATAGATTAGATAGATAGATAAAGATAAACATAAATAAAATTATATATACACACACACACACACACCGAAGCTCTTCTCACGATCCGAAAGAAGAGCTTCTGTCAGGTCTGCGAGGAGAGCGGGCTTAGCCTGCTCTCCCGGCAGATGATCAAAGGGCAGCCCTGGGGCAGCTGGATTGGCTGCCCACATGACTGCTGGCTCCATGCTCCATCACGGAGGAATTGGGGGCCACGTGGCCCCCGGAAGTCCCAGGATGCCGAGTGCGTGGGGCATCCTGGAGAGACCCTCGAGGCCGGGAGGCTGCTTGCAGCCTCCTGGTGGGGGTCTCCTCGTGTGTTGCCACGGCGCGGAGCCGTGGCACGGCAGCACATGATCAACCAAACGATCAACCAAGCGCTAGCTCTGCTAACCTCATATAAGGGGAAGGGGACTTTAGGTGGTTTGCTGCTGGAAGCCACACGGCTCCTGTGGCAGCAGACGACCAGGAGAAATGGTGCTAGGCTCCCTCAACCCGATTTCTCCTTGTCGTGAGAAGCGCTTCAATATCTCTCTCTCTGAGAGGCATATAAAGGAAGTGGTGGGTTCTTGTATTACAAAGGCTAACTTGCCTAAGTTTGCAGAAGAGAATTTAGCATTAATTGGAGCTTTAGAAATCATTGGAAGAATAAAAACAGACTGGCTCACATTCTGTGCAGTGTTAGCAGGACAGACCAGAGAGTGTGCCTAAAAAAATACTGTCTCGGAGCTCAGCCAGAATGCTGCTAAAAAGTATTGTTGGTGGGAGGAGAGAGCAGACAAAATCACACCTCCTTCCTATGCACTTGGCTGCTCAACAACAAAATGCTGGGCCCATTCACACGATCATTTGGGAAAGCTGGTAGGGAGGAATAACCTTACCTTCCTCACAGACGATTACCAAGAC
The DNA here is from genome assembly GCF_027244095.1 of Hemicordylus capensis. Classification (NCBI taxonomy): domain Eukaryota; kingdom Metazoa; phylum Chordata; class Lepidosauria; order Squamata; family Cordylidae; genus Hemicordylus; species Hemicordylus capensis. The sequence goes on along the minus strand of NC_069657.1, from coordinate 242,761,766 downwards.
ATTGCTGGGCGTGCAGGTGTTGGGGTACAGGAAATCCCACAATGCATGGTGCGGGTGTGTGGTGCATTGTGGGGATCCCCCGGCAATGGCCACTTGGCCAGGAGCCCACTCCTGTGCCAATGCCAGCTGGAAGCAGCCAGCACTCACACACAAGCAGTTAGCCTGAGTTAAGTGTGCACGCACGCCCTTACCTGGCCCCGTAGGCAGGTTTGCCACTGGGGTGCACATGTATCCTGGAGGAGCTCACGGGCAGTTTGTGAGAACAGCCTCGTGGCTCAGCTCTCAGACTGCATTTCTACAGAAACATTACTCTGTCCTACCTCGCTAACACTTGTGCAGTATAACAAATTTTGCTCATTTACAACTTGCCCTCCATGCATTCACGCTTTTCTTTGGTCTTTGAGGCCCAAATCAAGATGGGGAGGATGGAGTGCCTGGCAACAGCAAAGATGCCCCATGTTGTCCTGCCCCTGTCATGCCTTATGACGCATCTGTATCGCTAGAGGAATTCTCTTATGAGTTAACCCATGACTTTGTTTACATTGTTAGCATTCAGGACAGGCACAATAATTGGGAGGAGGCCCTCTTCTGGCCCTCTTCATCATCTTGATTTGGGCCTCAAAGACCAAGGAAAAATGTGAGTGCACGGAGGGCAAGTTGTAAGAAAACACAATTTGTGACGTTTCACAACCATCATTACTGATCATTGGCACATCTGTTAAGGCATCAGTCTTCGGTTCCAATTTCCCAACTTTGTGAAGCTTGAGAGTTTGAGATAGCCTTAATTCTGGTCTGGGGAGGTTTAAAGATAGCCTTAATTCTTAAAACTGGGAGGTTTTGTGGCCTTTGAATAGGATATATGGTCGCTCTAGTGGATGACCTATGCCGGGAACTAGACAGGGGGAGTGCGTCCCTGTTGGTTCTGCTGGACCTCTCGGCGGCCTTCGATACCATCGACCATGGTATCCTTCTGGGCCGCCTCTCGAGTATGGGGATCGGAGGCACTGCGTTGCAGTGGTTCCAGTCCTTTCTTGAGGGGAGGGTCCAGAAGGTGGTGCTGGGGGACTACTGCTCGGCCCCGTGGCCGTTGGCCTGTGGGGTCCCGCAGGGTTCGGTCTTGTCCCCCATGCTGTTTAACATCTACATGAAGCCGCTGGGAGAGGTCATCCGGGGTTTTGGACTGAGTTGTCAGCAATATGCGGATGACACTCAGCTCTGTCTCTCCTTGTCATCTGATCCTAGGGAGGCGGTGGATGTCCTGAATCGGGGGCTGGAGGCCGTGATGGGTTGGATGTGGGCTAATAAACTGAAATTGAATCCGGATAAGACGGAGGTACTGTTGGTCAGTAGGAGAGCCAATCGGGATGAGGAGATTTTACCGGTTCTGGATGGGGTTGCACTCCCCTTGAAGGAGCAAGTACGCAGCTTGGGGGTACTACTGGACCCGGCTCTGCTTTTGGAAGCTCAGGTGGAGGCGGTGGCCAGGGGTACCTTTGCACGGCTTCGGCTGGTGCGCCAGCTGCGTCCCTTTCTCGAGAAGGCAGATCTGGCCACGGTTACCCATGCCTTAGTCACGTCGCGGCTGGATTACTGTAACGCGCTCTACGTGGGGCTGCCCTTGAAGAATATCCGGAAACTGCAGCTAGTGCAAAACACGGCAGCGAGGGTTTTGTCCGGAGCTGCCCATTGGGAACATATCACCCCCATTTTGAAAGAGCTGCACTGGCTGCCGGTTTGTTTCCGGGTCCAATTCAAGGTGCTGGTTTTGACCTTTAAAGCCCTAAATGGTTTGGGCCCGGGGTATTTGAGGGACCACCTGCTCCCAAGGGTTGCTGCCTGCTTGACTAGGACATCTGAGGGGGCCCTGCTCCGGGTGCCGACAATGAGGGAGGCCCGGCTGTCATGCACTCGGGACAGGGCCTTCTCTGTTGCTGCTCCTAGACTCTGGAATGCTCTCCCGGTGGCCATTCGTTCCTCGGACTCCATCACAGCTTTTAGAAAGCTTTTAAAGACTTGGCTTTTTACCCAGGCTTTTACATAATCGTTTTTTACTGCTGTTCTTGTGTGTTTTTTATCTGCTGTCTTGTTTTTATGTATGTTTTTTAGCTTGATGTTTTTACTGCTTTTATTGTATGTTTTAATTTTTGTAAACTGCCTTGGGGTTTTCTTTTGATGAAAGGCGGTATAAAAATGTAAAAATAAATAAAATAAAATAAATAAATATACATCAAGAGTAATCACTTATAATTTTGGTTCATGTCCTTGTTGAGACCTGCAGTTGGAACTAGGAGATTAGTGTTTAAAATATACAGATGTTAAATTAAACAATATGTTTGTCAACCTTTGATTTGTTTTAAACCCTTTATTTATTACACTGCCACCACCAAATTAAATCCTGATTTGGGTTTCTAACACTAACTTCGGTACTGCGCCCAAGTGGAAACGTGGGGAGAAGTAAATAGACACAATAGCTTCAGTGGTTTCGTATTCACTACTTTAACCATTACTTAATGGTTTCTGAGACAAAGTAACAACCTCAAAACTGGCAAGCCTGTACATCATCTCTTCTATTTCAAACTTGTATTTAAATTCAGGTACTTATATAAGATTTTGTCAGTACATCAACAAAGGCTTTGCTTTAACAAGCTTCTTTAGATTTTCAGCACCTTAGGAACATAGGAAGCTGCCATATACTGAGTCAGACCATTGGTCAATCTAGCTCAGTGTTGTCTACAAAGACTGGCAGCGGCTTCTCCAAGGTTGCAGGCAAGAATCTCTCTCAGCCCTATCTTGGAGATGCTGCCATGGAGGGAACTTGGAACCTTCTGCTCTTCCCAGAGTGGCTCCATCCCCCAAGGGGAATAACTTTACAGTGCTCACACTTCTAGTCTCCCATTCATATACAGCCAGGGTGGACCCTGCTTAGCTAAGGGGACAAGTCATGCTTGCTACCTCAAGACCAGCTCTCCTCAACTGCAGTGAAGCTGCAGTTCATAGAATTCTGCAGTTCATAGAATTCACCTTTACTGGGATGCAACCCCCCTGGCTATATATCCTGTGTAATCAACCATATGCACACCCAGCATTTACATTTGATAGTAAGCTTGCTCAACAGAGGTCATATCTGGTATGTAAAACCAAACCCTTCATCTTTGGCAAGCTATGCAGCTAATATAGTTGTACAGAGAGGAAGGGACCGACACACCCTTGGAAATTGACCTTGTAAAATAACCCCTATACTTCCTTTGTGTGTGTGTGTGTGTGTGTGTGTGTGTGTGTGTGTGTATGCACACACGCTCACATAGATGCTGTAATTTTGAACTTAATCTGTGAGATTTACAAGGTAATATAAATATTTATTGTAAGTACCATATGTCCCTGCCCAAACCTTAAGAACATCTTCAGAAGACACCCCCCCCCGGGTGCCCCTGCCAGACAAGGTGAAGAGGATGGCTACAAGGGAGAGGGCCTTTTCAGTGGTTGCACCATATTTATGGAATAGCCTCCCCAGTGAGGCTCACCTGGCTTCATCACTTTGTTCTTTTAGGCGTCAGGTAAAGACCTTTTTGTTCACCCTGGCCTTTTAAATCCAGGTTTTCAGATTTGATCTGATTTTCAACTATTTTTAAAATGAGTTTTTAAGCTGCTTTGTTTTGTACTTTGTATTTTATTTTCACTTTTTTTTGTCTGTTATAGTTTAATGTGTCATGTGTTTTTTAATACTCTGCTGTGAGCTGCCCAGAGAACAATTTGCTATGGGGCAGCTAACAAATAAAGTTTATTATTATGTATTATTATTACTTACAATAATGGTCCTAAACTTCCACTTTCTTGTCACACACACACACACACACACACACACTTGGATTACATGCAAACTGTCTCTACATCTTGAGTTCACACACACTCTTCTCCATTGGATGTTCTAATTGATTCTTGATTTGTACCAAACTGAAACTTTCCAGTTCAGATTTGCACTGGCTTGGAGAGCAAGCACAAACCATAGTTTGAAGATCAAACTTCCTGCAAATCCGGAAGTTAGTAAGCTAATCAGAACTTTCCGACCTACTAGTTTCATGGAATCTGCCATTTACATACTGAAGTGGTACAGTCCTACCTAGAAGGACTGTACTATATGGTGTTTCTGAATCTGACATTTAGCTGTAAGTCCAGGGTTAACATAGGAATGAATCTCTTTCTTATCATGGTTGATTTTAACATGCTTCTCTTGAGAGCACTACAATTTAAAACAGTACATTCTAGGATCCCAGATATTTTGCATGCATTTGTATGAGGTGCAGCCTTGATTCTTAAAGACTTTCCAAGGGCAAATGCTGCTAGTTGTACCAATGTTATAATATTAATAACTATTTACTTATTATATTTGTCCATACTGTTGTTCCCTTTTAAAATGTTGTATAGGTTGTAATATAGTTGTAAGATCCATTGTTTAAAATAATATTTTTAGTGTTAGCAGTGTATATTGGGATGAAGCTCCTCCTACTTCTAAAGCAGAGCTGGGGCTTTTTTCTTGTAACTGACCTAAGCCTGAAAATTAAAAATTTCCAACTGTTGACTTAAAAAATACAGTGGATCAATCTCCAAAGAGAGAATAATTGGAAGAAGTTAGAAAATAGAACAATGCGGGGGGTGGGGTTGTTACATGTTGAAAGCATTTACTCTCCAGAACAGTGGGAGTAAATTACTCACCCAAAAGAAAACTTAATGGCAAGTCCAACCTTTCATTCTCTGTTGATGAGAGAGACAAGATACATGGGAATGTTCAAAAGTGGTTCTATCCCAGGTGGAAGATTTATGTAGGTCCAGGATGTACTGAAGCTAGCATCAGCAGAGGGACAATGCCAGTTTTTTAATGACAAATGCAGGGGAGTAGCTAGGGGAGAGGGGGATCGTGTTCACCCCTCTCTCTGGTGGCCCCTCAGAGTGAGGGAGATAATGAAGAAAATAGATAGGGGTGGAGCTGGGGGGCCCTCAGGAGCTGGGGCCCCCGGTTCTTTGAACCCATCCACTCAGTTATAGCTACACCCCTGGGTGGACAGAGGACCAAATGACACTTTGCAAATAACTTCTATTAGAGCATGACCCTGAAAACAAGCAGCTGCTTAAAAAGTGAATGCAATCTTAGGCTGCAGCAATGGAAGCATAGTGTGAAGTAATCATTCCACTCTATTCTGCACTCATCAGACCTCACTTGGAATACGGTGTCCACTTCTGGGTCCCGCATTTTAAGCAGGATGATTGTTGTGGGTTGTTAATTATAACCCCAGTAGGTAAACAGCAGAGCACTAAGGAAGAGAGCACACACTCCAGTTACAGAGCGGGTAGCAGAGGATGGTTTAGTTATTGCAGCTATTTAGAGAAAACACATGGTGATTCTTGTAGAACTAAATACTAAGTATTTATTGGTTAAGTACACTTGGATAGGAAAGACCTAATCCTAATCTAAAGGACTACATAATGAATAGGTAAGGAGAGAGAGAGATGTTTCCATCTTCTCTCTTGGAGGAAAGGAAGGATTGTGACTCAGCACAGGAAGTGCGGAAGAGTCAGTTCAGGGGTCATAGAGTAGGGACAGGTAGAACAGTTAAGGAGACCCTTACTCACCGTCTCTACTCCCAGTGCCCCTAGTGGTCATTAGGATAGTTGGTGCAAAAGTTTGATGCACTGGAACTCCATCTCCAACAACGCTGATGAACTGGGATGGGTTTAGAGGAGGGCAGCAAAGATAGTGAGAGTTCTGGAAACCAAGTTGTATGAGGGACAGTTTAAGGAGCTAGGTATTTTCAGCCTGGAGAAGACTAGGGGGAGATACAATAGTCTCCATTGAGAGCCAGCGTGGTGTAGTGGTTAGAGTGCTGGACTAGGACCGGGGAGCCCCGAGTTCAAATCCCCATTCAGCCATGAAACTAGCTGGGTGACTCTGGGCCAGTCACTTCTCTCTCAGCCTAACCTACTTCACAGGGTTGTTGTGAAAGAGAAACTCAAGTATGTAGTATGGGTTCCTTGGAGGAAGAGCGGGATATAAATGTAAAAAAAATAAAAATAAAAATAAAATAGTTGTCTTCAAATATCTAAAGAGCTGTCACATAGGCTGGGTTTGCATGACACGGAAAATGCCAAACCAGCAGTTCCCAAAGCAAGCCTGACTGGGATGGCTAAGTTGAAATTGCCAGGGCATCCAAACCTGCCAACCTTGGCATATACTGTCCAATTTGCAGTTCCAAACCAAAGATCTTTCGCCAGATTTGAAGTCAGTTACAGATGTTGGGTTCAAACAGAAAATCTGGCAAAATATGCTGACTTTGGCAGATTTGGATGACATGCCCAATGCCAGTATAGCTGTCCCAGCACCAGAAGTCAGGCTTGCTGGTGCAATCCAGGAACTGCCAATTCGTCATTTTCTGTGTCATGCAAACCTGGCCATAAAAGGATAGTGGGCCTGATTTTTGTTGCTCCTGCGGGCAGGATTAGAAGCAATGGGTTATAGTGGGAAGGAAGCTGATCGGGGCTAGACATTAGGAAGAGTCTCCTAGCTGTAAAAGCTGTTTGACAGTGGAACAGTCTGCCTCATGCAGTGGTGGACTCTCCTTCCCTGGAGATTTTCAAGACTGGGCAGAGGCTGGACAGCCATCTGTCACAAATGCTTTAGTAGATGTCTGCACTGAGCAGAGCGTTCTCCAACTGGAAGATCTCCAACTTACAAAATAAGACAGTGTCTTATATTAATTTTAGCCCCCCAAAATGCACTAGGGCAATTAGCGGTACATCAGAAATTACTGCTAGGTCTTATTTTCAGGGTAGGTCTCACTTTCAGGGAAACACGGTATATGAGTTCTACAGTTGGTGTGGACATGTAGAGCTATCTGTACATCTAGGCATGTCACTGTTGTTGCATAAGATGGACAGAGTAAAGATAAGCATTAATTGTTTCAAAAAAAATTAAATATCTTTATGTCTCTCATGCTCTATGGCACTTTGGGGCCACCAGCAAAAACTGGTTTATAACTGCAGAAAATAAATAAAACAGACCTGACACCTGTGAAAGGAACTGCTGGTCTTAGGTGGAAATATTGGATCAGTCTAGAAGATCACCTTATCATGATGGAAAATTAAAGGATCTTTGCTAACTGGTTTCTAAAAGGCCATTTCAGAGACTCTTTATACAGAAGATACTGCCACATGGAAAACTATATTGAGGGAATGTGATTGGAATAGTGATGTGTACTTCTCTTTCCTTTACGACAAGAATGAAATTTCACAATAACGCTTCTTTTTACTTACAAACACAAAAGCTGTAGGTATGATGCATCTTTAATTCAGTTCTGCCCTCATCTGCAATAAACGGCTTGTGAGAAGACAAGCCCACAAAAATACTGTGCGCTTTATTTTTAGCCTACTTTCCTTCAGGAAAATAAACTTATGAGATCATCCAGGGGTGTGTGTGTGTCCCTATCAACTTTGCAATGCCTGGACGAATTTGAACCAAATTTGGTACTATTGTAGGGACAGCTCACAAATAGGTACACCTCAATGAGGTGTCCCACACAACTGCATAGTTTGTGATGATGCCATCCACCCCAATTCAAGATGGCAGATGTGTGAACGTTTCAGGCACAAGTGGGCTGACTTGTGAACCATCTAAATGATTTGAACCAAAAAAATTTCAGCTATAGGGACACCTCAGTGGTGATGATGTAATCTATCCTGCTTCAAGATGGCAGACACATGAATATTTGAGGCACAAGTGGGAACCAATCTGGACCAAATTTAGTGCAGTTGTAGGGACACAGAGAAATCTCAATGGCATACTGCAGTTTGTGATAATGTCATCCACTCATATTCAAGGTGGTGGAAGTGTGAATGTTGAAAACGTTGAAAATTATCAATCAAGTTTATAGTGAAAGGAAAGTAGACAGATTAGCTCTTACCAGGACTTCTTGTTTAATATGAGATCTAAGCTTATGTGTAAATCTTATAGGCTACCAAGGACCTCCAGGGAGACCAGGTATAAATGCTCCACCTGGAACCAAAGGAGAAGTGGGAAATGTAGGTGTAATTGGAGAAGATGGCCTAAAGGGAATTAGAGGAGATCCTGGCCCAGATGGAAGCCCTGGAATACCCGGGTTGCCTGGTACAAAAGGTATGGCAACACCTACTACGGAGAACTACTGATTTAGGCTGTCTATGCAGGCATGCAATACCATACACGTGCCATTGTTTTGTCTTGAAGGATACAAAGGTGAACAAGGACTCATGGGATTTGTTGGCTTAGTGGGAGTTCCTGGTGACTTTGGTCCTGTTGGACCCAAAGGAGACAGAGGGCTTACTGGTGAGTACATACATGCTTATGCTATCCTGGTTGATTCAACATTTATAAAATAGCCATCTATCGCTTCAAAAACTGTGGCATATAGTTCATAACTGACCTCTAACTGACCCTTCAAATCTATTTGAAATTTGGAGCTGGAGTCTCACTCCTATTTCAATCTATCATTGATTTTCTTTTCATTTTGGAACACTCAGATTGATCCAATTTATTTTCAAGGGTAGTCCATTTGCATTACTAAAAATAATTTCCAACTAACAGACTGCCCAGTACACATGAAATCCTATTTCTGCAAAATTTGTTTTGTTTTACTAATGGATGTTTAACTTTTAGGAATTACGGGACCTCCAGGTTCCCCTGGACTGCCTCCCCTCCCACCTAAACTAGTTGCTATGCAAGGGACACCAGGTGCGCATGGGAGCAGAGGGCCTCAAGGCAGTTGGGGTGAAACGGGTCCCCCAGGTGCCCCAGGAGATCCAGGTAGGAAATGATTCTGTGAAGATGGCTGTTGTAGGTTCAATGGCTATTTATTTATTTATTTTTCACCACCTAGGCTGTTCTCACACCACATTTTCTTTGCATGCACATTGAAATGGTGCAACTGAATTTGTCATCTTTGCAGCCCCTCTCACCACCACCACCACCCTTTTTTTTAAGGGCTGGTAGAGATGTAACAGATGGACTTTTGGATCCAAATTAAAAATTCTACATGAATTGTCAACTTTACAATAATACGTTTTGCACAAACGAAATTGTATGTAAAATTATAATGCAAGACCACATTCATTTCCTGACATGACCACATTCATTTCTTCTCTCTTCAGAAGAGACCTTCTTTCCTAGCCCTGTCAAAACACACACACACACACACACACACACCCCAAGCAAAGTTATACCTGAGCATTCCTATTGCCTTCCGATCCTGTTCAGCTACAACTACAAAGCCGCATGAATGTCCTAATATAAATGATGTCTGCTGTAATCGCATTTTAATTCAGAATTTGCTGTTCTTGAATCTGTCGTGACTGATACTCTGACATTTGGCTACACTGCTTCCTTCTGTTGGTGACAGAATGGCCTGAATATGATGCAGTTCATTCTCCCCTAAAAGCAATAAAAGATAGGCCTGGTACATGTTATGTTAACATAAGAACAGCCCTGCTGGGTCAGGCCCAAGGAAGCCCATCTCGTCCAGCATCCTGTTTCGCACAGTAGCCCACCAGATGCCGCTGGGAGCCACAGGCAGGAGTTGAGGGCATGCCCTCTCTCCTGCTGTTACTCCCCTGCAACTGGAACTCAGAGGCATCCTGCCTTTGAGGCAGTCACATGCAAAGCAGTCCTGGGATTTTGCTTGCAGCTTTGTCATTAAACACATCATGCATTATTATCCATGATGTATATGAGCACTTCTTGTATACGAAGAGAATGATGGACTTTATTTCACCCATTTGCATGATAACTTTGCTGTGACATGGCATGGATTATTATTCTGTTTAACTCTATTTTTTTTAAGGTTTTAGAGGCCCAGCAGGTAAACAAGGACTGCAAGGAAGAGGGGGAATATCAGCCTCTTCGGGTTTTCGAGGTGATCAGGGGAGAGCAGGACTGCAGGGCCCAGGCGGCTTTGAAGGTAAGTCACGCTCCTGACATTCTTTCCCTTTTCCTACTAAAGGCCAGAACTCAAGAATTGTGTTTTTCCCAGTGTGAGTGAACTTCCAGGAAGTAGTGTGACAAGTGCTGGGAAAGTAGAATAGCCTCCCTTTCAATCCAGCTTTTGTATGTGGCTTTATTGACCTTGGAGTCAGATTACAGGATTTCCTTCTGTTGCCTAAGGCATTTCTTACCTGCCACAAGTGACCAGGTGAGTGGCTATGTCAAAACCTGCCCTAACATTTGTGGCTTGGTTCACTGTTAGAACTGCATAGTTTATTTTATTAAAATAATCCTTTGAACTAGATAAATACCTTTGGTGTGGGGTGCATAGTTTGTTTCTGCTAAAATATGTAAGTGGATATGTAGCATAACTTGTTTTTATCCTCTTCTGAGTCCATTGGTAGGATATTTTTAAACAAACAATATATACTAGCCAACCCTCACAGAGCATCTGTGTGCTTTTTGGGGGCCTGCTGTTCCCCCACTCCTGCCCCACTCTCTTGCCCCCTCCCCCACCCTCCTGCCCCTCTCTCTAGCCCCCTCCCCCACCCTCTTTTGCCCCTCTCTCTAGCCCCCTCCCCCACCCTCTTTTGCCCCCTCCTCCTCCCTCCTGTCCCACTCTCTTGCCCCCTCCCCCTCCCTCCTGTCCCACTCTCTTGCCCCCTCCCCCTCCCTCCTGCCCCACTCTCTCTTGCTCCCCTCCCCCTCCCTCCTGCCCCACTCTCTCTTGCCCCCTCCCCCTCCCTTCGGCCCCTCTCTCTTGCCCCTTCCCCCTCCCTCCGGCCCCACTCTCTCTTGCCCCCCTCCCCCTCCTGCCACAGCCAGGCCCTTCTTACCGGGGCGGCAGTGGCAGGCTGAAAAGTTTCGCTCCCATCCCGGCTTCCGATGCCTCCTGCCTCCGGCGGCCAGGCCTCTTTCATATCTTGGACAGCCAGGCCGTCCCACAACCTCTGCCTCCCGATTGGTTGGCCACCACCGCCTCTCATACCTGGGCCAAACTTTATGTCAGATTGTGGACAAATCTTGCATATTAGAAGAGATCAATATTAGATATTAGATAGAAGAGATCAATATTAGAAGAGATCAAGTGCCTGAGCATAATTCTAATTTAGTACCCCTATATGGTACTTGCATTTCAGCTCTTTGAACTAACCCATTTTAATGTTAATTAGAGTCACCTTAAGTGGCTTAAGTGGGGAAATGCTTGTCTAACAAGCAGAAGGTTGCCGGTTCAAATCCCCGGTGCTACTATATCGGGCAGCAGCAATATAGGAAGATGCCGAAAGGCATCATCTCATACCATGCAGGAGGCGGCAATGGTAAACCCCTCCTGTATTCTACCAAAGAAAACCACAGGGCTCTGTGGGCACCAGGAGTTGAAATCGACTTGACGGCACACTTTACCTTACCTTTAATCTCAAGTAGTAGTCAGTGCTCCCATGGGCCTGCCCTTGTTGATGACAAATGGTTAACCTAAAGGGAAGTAAAGTCTTAGGACCCTGTTATCATGCTGCTTTATGTGGTGCATCCGATGCCAAGAGCTGTACTAGGGTGAAGGGATTGTTCATATAATGGCATATCATTGCAGGGCCTCTATATTAACTGCCACAGCGCTTCTTTCTCCACCATGGAATACTGTTGTTCAGCATGCTGCAATTCATATATATATATATGAATGGCACAGGGCAACAAAATAAAAGCAGTTAAAATATTAATAACTCATTAAAAATACCTGTTAAATGTATGGCTGATGTAGATGATGCATCATTCCTGTCCTTGGGGGCAGGACAGCAAAACATTCGCAACAGCAACTTTGATCAAGGCCCAAGACTGCTCCGTCCCACTACTACAGTCAATATCAGAATTCTTATCCCACCTAAGTATCAGAATGCTGGAGCATCTCCTAAACCTGTAGCAGATGCATCCATGAATAGGATGAACTGACATTCAAAGTTGGGGCTTCCTAGGCTGGGACCAGTCTTGAGGATACTCTTGGTAGCTGAGAAGGCCTGGTCACAGGAAGGGCCCATTGCAGCTCATCCAGCTGGTTCTGTGCAGGGAGAGAGTCACCATGGTGAACTCAGGGATGAACGTCACATAATTATGTGCCAAACCAAGGAAGTGGCTCTTAGTGTGATGTTGGGACAAAAAGAGTCCACAACGGTGACTATTTTATTTATTTAGCACATTTTTATAACACCCCATATGCAAGTACCTGGGCAGTTCACAATCTAAACATGCAACAATCAAAACATTAACACAATTAATAGTTTAAAATACAGATAACTCGAAAACCTAAACGTTAAAACTATAAACTGAAAGCCTGACTAAACAGGTATGTTTTCAGGCCCTTCTTAAAAGCATCCAGAGAATAGGAGGCTCTAATTTCATTCGGAAGCGCATTCCAAAGTCCTGGAGCAGCCCCAGAAAAGGCCCGGTTTCAAGTCGCCACCAACCAAGCCAGTGGCAACTGCATATCCCCAGATGAACTTAATAGGCGGAGGGGTTCATCAAGAAGGTGTTCTCTTAAATGCCTTGGACCCAAGCCATTCAAGGCTTTATAGGTAATAACCAGCACTTTTTATTTTGCCTGAAAACCTCTTGGCAGCCAGTGCAGTTCTTTTTAAATGGGTGTGAGATCATCTCTGAAGGCAACCCCGGAGACCAACCTGCCAGCTGCAGTTTCTGGACTATGTAGAAAGGCAGTCCAACGTAGAGTGCATTACAGTAGTCAAGCCTGGATGTTATATGCACCACTGTTTTAAAGTCATTTATCACCAGAAATGGATGCAGCTGGCGTATCAGCCGAACCTGATAGAAAGCCCTGCCTCAAACTGAAAAATCAGGGAGAGGTTTGGATCCAGAAGTACTCCCAGACTACATTCCTGCCTTTTCCAAGGGAGTGTAACCCCATCCAGAACAGGCAGACCTAAGCCACTTCCTAAGTTCCAACTTCCCATAATGAGTCTTGCTTGGATTCAACCCCAGTTTGTTTTCTCTCATCCAGCCTATTACCGCCTCCAGGCAGGCATTTAGGCCATTTCCTGATGAAGTTGACATGGAGAAATAGACTTGGGTGTCAGTATATTGATAACACCCTGCACCAAATCCCCTGATGATCTCTCCCAGAGGTTTCATATCGATCTTAAAAAGCATTGGAGATAGAATGGAGCCCTGCAGGATCCCATACAATAGCTCTTGTTTTGAAGAGCAACAATCTGGAACCTAACCAAGAGGTAGGAGCAGAACCACTGCAAAGCAGTGCCTTCCAGTCCCAGTCCCTTCAGGTGCTAGGGGAGGATACCATGGTTGATGGTATCGAAAGCCACCAAGGAATCCAAAAGGATCAACAACAATGATTTCCATATTTGCTTTCTGCAGTGTTCAGACCCACCCCCCTTCTCTCTCCCCAGGTGCAGCAGGTGATCCAGGTACTCCTGGACTGCCAGGCATGCCAGGCCGCAGTGTTAACATAGGATACCTCCTGGTGAAACACAGCCAATCTGAACAAGAGCCAATGTGTCCAGTGGGTATGAACAAACTGTGGAGTGGCTACAGCTTGCTGTATTTTGAAGGACAGGAGAAAGCACATAACCAGGATCTCGGTATGTATTTGCCAATACTTTCCACACAGTTTCATTTTCAAAACCTGCATTTGAACAGTATTTTTTAGGGGTGTGCAATTCAGATTTTTGGTGTTTTGATTCGGATCTGAATCGAAATACCACTGATTTGTTTTTGGATCCGAATCTGACCCATCTGAATCACCCCAGATTCGATTCGGATCTGAATTGATATGAATCGATTCAGATCAAAAAATGGGTCCCAGGGCCAAAAGAGTGGGGTGGTAGTGCCTAATGGGTGGAGGCTACCACCCAAATTGCAGAGGAATTGGGCAAAGGGCTGATTTTTGGTGAATTTTTGAGGTTTTAGTGTCTTTGGGGCAGATTTGGGGCATAAAGTGGGATCTGGGGCAGAAGAGTGGGGTGGGGTGGTAGTTCCTAATGGTTGGAGGCTACCACCCAAATTGCAGAGGGATTGGGCAAAGGGCTGATTTTTGGTGAATTTTTGAAGTTTACACGTCCTTAAGGTTTTCCCCCATAAGGTATAATGGAGGTGTATCACTTCACGTTGGGGGGAAGGGGTGGCTTAGAGCGGTGTGAGTTTGGTGGTAGTGTCCAAGGGGGGCAAGGAAGCTACCAGAATTTTTTCAAAGGATTTGGGCAGAGGGCTGATTTTTGGTGATTTGTTGAAGTTTACGCATCTTTAAGGTTTTTCTCCATAGGGAATCATGTAGGTTTCAGCAGCCCCATAACTGCACTTGGGGGGTGCTGGGGTGGCCCAGAGTGAGTGGCGGCGTAGTGAACAGAGGGTGCCAGCTACCCCCATGGGTTTCTAACCCATGGGGTACAGGGTTCTGTTGTTTCTGAGGTGTTCCGAGTGTGGATTCATGGTTTGTATTGAAAATCTCGTTGTATTAAAATCAGCCCTTTGCCCAGTTCCTCTGCAATTTGGGTGGCAGCCTCTACCCATTAGGCACTTAACTTAAACTGAGTAGTACCCCACTGCCTTGCGGGTGGGAGTGGTGTGTAGTTGGCACATGGCAGTTGATAGTTGGCACTGTTGAAAAGACAGTCAAAATGAATAGAAGAAATTAAGGTGTGTAATGAATCCTCATAAGGATTCATTGAGTGAAAGTTATTATACACCAAAGATTCCAAACACTTGAAAAATAGTGACCACACATTTTGCTCCATAACTCCACTTTTATAAGGACTAGAGCTTAGCTTTTTTTTTTTAAAAAAAAATGAAAGCTGGGAACCTGGGGGAATTAATAGGAGGGATCCGAAACTCAAATCAATTTGAATTGAATCAGACACGATTCGATCTGTACCCAAATCTAGTCAATGGACCACAGGGGTGATTTGTTTTGTCTCCAAATCACCCGAATCAGCTAGATTTGGGTACAAATCAATTTGTACCCAAATCAGTTTGCATATCCCTAGTATTTTTAGATGAGCCCTTTTGGAACAGGGAACCATATTATTTCTTTTTCTATATAAACTACTTTGAATTCTTGTTGAAAGGCGGTACATAAATATTCATCTTCATCATCGTCCTCCAAAACACACAGACACAAAAATCCACTGACCAGTTACTTTCACGTTACATAGTAACACGATTTCTAATATTTTTAATTTCTTCAATAAATATGCCTACCAGAGTGAACTCCCGCAAAGCAGGTCCTCCCTGCCACTCTTCTGCCCCGTGGTAGATTAACGGAGAGGCAGAGTAGGCATTTGCCTACTGTAGAATTTGAGGAGAGGCAAATACTGCCGCTCCTCGAATTTTGCCACCCCTCTCTTGGGGCAGCAGGGGCTGCAGCGAGGGTGGGCAGGGCAAGGAGAAAGTCCTTCCTTTAAAAAAAAAAAAAAGCGCCACTGCGCAGCAGCAGCAGCAGCAGCAGTGACTGCGTGGGGCAGGGGGTGCGAGAGGAAGGTTCCCCCCTTTGCCCTGTAAAGAATGCTGCTGCCGGCAGTGGGATGGGGCACAGCAGCTGCAGGGAGGGAGGGGGTGGGGCAAGGAGGGGAGAGTCCCCCCTTTTCTCTTTGAAAATGCTGCTGCAGGGCAGGAAGGGGCGGGGGGGTTATTGAGCTCCTTCCAGCTCCCCTCCTCCCAAGTCACTGCATGGGCCTCTCTGCTGTGCAGCCTGTTCTTGACCTTCCTCCACATCATGCTTTAGGAATCTTTGTGAGTTATTCCTCATGTTACATAGGAAACATAGGAAGCTGCCATATACTGAGTCAGACCATTGGTCTATCTAGCTCAGTATTGTCTTCACAGACTGGCAGCGGCTTCTCCAAGGTTGCAGGCAGAAATCTCTCTCAGCCCTATCCAGGGAGATGCCAGGGAGGGAACTTCTGCTCTTCCCAGAGCGGCTTCATCTCCTGAGGGGAATATCTTGCAGTGCTCACACATCAAGTCTCCCATTCAGATGCAACCAGGGCAGACCCTGCTTAGCTATGGGGACAAGTCATGCTTGCTACCACAAGACCAGCTCTCCTCTCCTGTTCTGCGATTTGTTTTATAAGGTTAGAATTATGGCTTGTTTTTTATATCTTCTAATCCATTCAGTATGACTATTCACTTTTGATTTTATATCTGTTTCTTACTGTTCTATTTATATCTATATAACTAGATATAATAGTTGGCCCTCTCCAACCCTAGCACAGCATCCTTCCAGTGGCCGTTGCTGGTGTCTGCCTTATGTTTCTTTTTAGATTGTGAGCCCTTTGGGGACAAGGAGCCATCTTATTTATATATTATTTATTTTTCTATGTAAACCGCTTTGAGAACTTTGGTTGAAGAGCGGTATATCAATATCCGAAGTAGTAGTAGTAGTAGCAGCTCTAATTGGTGTATTTTATGATCTGTAGTCCCCTGAAGAAGAGCTCCACTTGAAATGTGTCTGGACCTACCTTTTAATAGACTGCCAGTGCACCGTTCCCGTTCTCTTCCTTTGTTCCTGTTGGCATGGAGCTTTCCCTGTCATGTGCTTCCTCTATTCATTTTGAAAAAGTTATGCTCCCCAAGTACAATATCTCACCTGATTCCAGGTGTTCTTCATGTGTTCTTCACCCTATCCAGTCTCAGCACAGCATCCCTCCAGTGGCTGTTGCTGGTATCTGCCATATGTATCTGCCTTATTTAGACTGAGAGCCCTTTGGGGAAAGGGGACCATCTTATTTATGTATTTTTTCCTTTTCTGTGTAAATCGCTTTGAAAACTTTGGTTGAAGAGCAGTATATAAATATTTGAATTAGTAGTAGGTAAGCATCAAAACCCTTCTCAATGACACCAGCTGTTTACTTGCAGGATCCTGCATTCTCTTTATGCATTCCCGACTTTCCACAGGAAGGATTTGTGCTCCCAACTTCTTCATTTTTTTTAACTCAGTGCCTCATAGTCCTCATAGATCCATTTCAGGTTTCTTTTGGCAGTATCACCCCATACCTGCCAACATGTCCCTATTTTCCCATTCAGGTGAATGGCAGGCATGTCATCCATTCCCAAATCGACCAGCAGGAAGGGGTAGTGATTGGTGGGTTTGATGAGTCTTGGCAACCTCTTCATCACATTCCAGATGTGCACACTATGAAAACCACACAACTCCCTCAATGATCTCTCAAGTCTGCACACATGTGGCTCCATCCCAGGGGCGTAACTATAATAGGGCAAGTGGAGACAGTTGTCTGGGGGCCCACTGCCTTGGGGGCCCCCAGAGGAAAGTCACATGACTGACTCCCCCAGCTACAAACCTGCCCGGGCTTCTGGGTGACTCTGGGCCAGTCACTTTTCTCTCAGCCCAACCTACTTCACAGGGTTGTTGTGAGGAGAAACTCAAGTATGTAGTACACCGCTGGGCTTCTTGGAGGAAGAGCGGGATATAAATGTAAAAATAAAATAATCATCATCATCCTCCAAAATTGATGAGTGTTAAGGCCTGGAGTTACCAGAACTAGTACCATTAAATGACTTGCATCGTCCACAATTTACAAAACCTTTTAAAAATAATTTAGGATGAAGTTCTTTCTATTGTGGCACATAGGAGATAGATATATAGGTATATGCTTTTTGTTACTACTATTCAGCCTCATTTAAGATTTCTTTACTTCATGAGCTGAGCTTCAGTGCAGGGGAGCTTTTAAAATCTTGTCTCTGGGGCCACTCCAACCTTGCTATGCCCCTGCTCCATCCTTCTCAGTAGTGAGTCACCCAATATCATTACATGCCCTCTATTCGTTAGGGCAGTAGTTGGACTCCTTCCAGTCATGGAGGCTTGGGTGTTTTCCCTCTGTGCAGCATGGGATAGCAATCTTTGTCCAGGTGGCAGTGGGTTATCCTTCATAAGCAGAGCTTTGTACTGTTTGCTTGGGGCCAATGGTACCTGAATATTTCTGATTCTTCTGCTCGTGGGTGTCACATGCTTCCATCTGCTCCCTTCTTTTGATGGAATTACTTCATTTGCTATGGAAGACTCCTCTTGTGGTCATCCCCAGAGAGCTTATTTTGTCCTGTCCAGGAACTCCTCATCTTCCTTGATACTTTTTGGGGAGATAGGTGCCTCAGACCACTCCCACCCCCCACCCCCATCTTCTCTTCCAGCAGGACTTGCGCTTGAAACAGGTTTAGTTCACATTCTCTTCAGTGGGGGGGGGGGGGCGGGATGGCAGGTCACTTGCCTCCTTCCCCTGCTAAACTCCTAAGCAAAACTGCCTTATTTCTATTTCCATTCTCCTGTTTGCGAGCTTTCAGACTTCTGTGCCTCCTAAAGCAATAGTAGATGGTAATGTCTTTCTACAGAGCTAAAACCATTACATGGGATTCCCAGTCTTTTTTGCCAAGTATACCCTCTGTCACAAACCTTCAGTTCAAGTATCTTGTAGTGTGTGTGTATGCGTACACATGCGCAAACACACAAATACCCGCAATTGTGAGTCAGGCTAATTAATTATGCCTGCAATTATGAGTCAGGCTAATGGAGTCACTGACTTACATTCAGCTAAGGTTCTCATGAGTACTCTGATTGTAATTAATGGGACAAATTTACATGTCCTATTCAGTGGCAGCCAGTGGTGATGAGCTGCACGGTTGGTGGGGTGGAAAACAAGACCACTGTGACTTGATATTCCTTGCCACCCCATCCCACCTGCCTTTCCCCGCCCCAAGCCACACAGGCATGTCATTCACCCGGTTGAATGGTAATTTGCTCATTCAACTGAGTGTTGATTGAAATCCCCAAATGGGTGAATGACCAGCTTGCACAGCTTGGGACAGGAATAGAGAGAGAGGCAGGCGATCAAAGGATGTGGCTGTGGTTTTGTTTAAACTGCCCCTGCAGTTTCATTACCACTGGCTGCCACCAGTACTATTAATTCCAATGGGAGCACTCAGTGCCGATTTTCTGAAGGCTGTCAGTCTCTGCAGAAGAAAGCCCACCACAAGCAGGAGCTCTTGTTGTACCAGCAAAGTTGCTGTCAAGATAGGGTTTAACTACTACTGTACTAGCATAACATCACCATTTGAGGCACAGTATACCAACAACTGCCAAAGCATTTGAATGTCACAACTTTGTGGGTTTCTTGCTACTGCATTGGTAAAAGCCACCAACAGAAATCTGTTACATAAACACAGAAGAGGGCAAAGATGAGGAAGAACTAGGAACAGCTTATTGGCATGCCTTCCTCTTTGGATAATTAGACAGCCAACTAATTCAATATCTACACCTGGCATCCATTCCTAACATAATGGAATTGTGACTACCACCCAACAGGATTGTCTTATATTTGAGTCACAATTTTAATTTATTTTTTTTACTCTAGGATACGGATGCTGGAAAATTATTTCTTAACTTTTAAACATTAAGAATCTATAGAATTTATTATATAGAATCTAGTACAGTGAAAATGAAAGGTAGTCTCGTTAGAGCTCCATTCAGTCATAGAGATTTTTCAACTGGCAATCCAAAATACTCTATTGGAGGCCAAGTTGAAGTTTAATTTGTTTAATTTTTAATTGGACATTCAAGGTTTTTTCCCCATCACCCTCTTAAAGGCCTCTGCTCCAAGTCTGAATGTGATAACAAACTTGATTGGATGTTGAGTTTTCCAGTCAAGCATGCTTCTGTGCATGCCCAGGAGTTACAGAAATAAAAATCAAAAAGATAAAGCACACACTAATGAAGACTTGTGTTTTGCTTTTCCAGGCCTAGCTGGATCATGTTTGGTGCGATTCAGCACCATGCCTTTTCTTTACTGCAATCCTGGGGATATCTGCTATTATGCAAGCCGCAATGACAAATCGTATTGGCTCACAACTACAGCTCCCCTTCCAATGATGCCTGTGGAAGAAGAAGGAATCCAACCTTATATCAGTCGTTGTTCAGTCTGTGAGGCTCCAGCTGTTGCTATAGCTATCCACAGCCAAGATGTTTCTATTCCACACTGCCCTGAAGGATGGCGAAGTTTATGGATTGGTTATTCCTTCCTTATGGTATGTCCTCCGTTTACTGATTATGGTACAAGGATCATTTTAACAAAATCATACTTCAGATTCCCATAAGTCTCCTGGTTAAGAAACTGATCAGGTCCATTCAGCATCCGCTGCTCTCAGGTTATTCAGTGGGCCTTATGGTACAAATAGATTTAGGTACTGGCCAAGTTGCTTGGTTGATGGATGGGCTTGCTACTAATTGGAGAAAGGCAGGAAAATTCTCCCTCTCCCTGGAGATCAAAGTATAAAACAAGAAGTTCTAGTATGAACTAATCTGCCTACTTTCCTTTCACTATAATCTTAATTGATAATTACCTTCAAAGTGGAAGTGGGCTAACTTAAAAAGTTAGCCCACTTCCAGCTCAAATGTTCATGCATCCACCATCTTTAATTGGGGGGATGACATCATCACAAACTGTCATTAAGCTGTTCCTACAACTATACCAAATTTGGCCCAAATCAGTTCAGGCATTGCGAAGTTGATAGGGGGACACGCACGCACGCGCGCGCACACACACACACGGAGCTGAGTGATCTCATAAGCTTACTACTCTCTTTTAAAGAGAGTAGGCTAAAAATAAAAAATGTGTTATATCAAAAAAAATCATTATGTTTTAAGCTTCAAGTGTAGAAAAGGAAACATATACCTGGATTAAAAACTGGATTCTTCAAACAAAACAAAGCAAGGCTATGTGTATTCCACAATTCTGCAGAAACATAAAATTTGAATATAAAATCTTAGTGCTTTTTTAAAAAAAATTTAAAAGCATGTTTCTTTCCCTTATTGCTATGAAGACAGTCTTGTTGAGTGAAATGTGTGAAGCCAGGAAGTTTCCTACCTTACATAGCTCCTTACCCCTCTCGATGACTTTCAGAAGCAGAGTGAAGGATATAAAATATATCTGCCAGTTTAATTCTTTGCACAGAATTTGGAGACTTCGTGTGTGACGCGTAAAGCTCCTCTTTAAATGAGTAAAAATGCAAGGCAAAGAAGGATATTGGAGCTGCATATCAACAAGAACTCTCACCACAGAGACAGTAAGGCTCAGGAATAGGTGTTGTATTTTCAGTAAATGACCCAGTATCACCACATAACCAAGTTAACAAAAATTAGATGCGCAGATGAGTCCTTTTTTTAATTGCTGAGGGTTATTTCTGTATGGATAGGTCTCTGCTCCAGTCCAAGGCCCACCACATAGTAAAAGTGAGAATTAGAAGGCAGAAGAAAAAAATACTGCTAGAAACAAGATAGCAGCAGTAGTATAACATAATAAATATTTAACATTTGTATAGCACTTTTAAGTGCTCAAAGTATTTAACATGTAATATCTTGATATCCATGCAATAGTCCTGTAAGGTGAGGATTTGCAGATGGAGGGTTGAGACCAAGGAGACTGACTTGCCTTAGGCCACCTAGTTTAGATAGAAAAGATCTTGATTACGGTCCCAGACCAGCATGAATACAAGTGTATAACAATATACATACAACTATTTTAATTGTCTAAAAATCTAATCCAGTGCATCTACTGTGACTCACTAACTTTAGCCAAGCTTTGTTGTTGTTTGTATGGCAGCTACACAATACCTGACTACATTATATGTCGCCTCAGAACATTTGTCCTATAATAGGAATAATATCTATATATATATTTCTCCTGGGTGTGCCCAGGAGAAATGCGTCCCGGCAGCCCAGCTGATTGGCTGGGCTGCGGGGCGCCTGATTGGTCCTGGCGCACCCAGGAGAACGGCGGCGGCCATGGCTGGGGAGCCAGCCGGGCCCGGCCGCGGAGGCGAGGCGGCGGGCCTGGCCGGGCCCGGCGGCGGCGGCACCCTTGGGCCCGGCGGTGGTGGCGGGCCCGGCGGCGGGGGCACTCTCGGGCCCGGCCGCTGCGGCGGCACTCTCGGGCCCGGAGGCGGCACTCTCGGGCCTGGCCGTGGAGGTAAGGCGGCGGGCCCGGCCGCAGCGCAGGCGGCGGTGGGCCCGGCCGCACTAGAGGCACAGATGCTCTGTGCCCGGGCCCACTAGTGTGAACTATTAGGCAACTGGCATAATATTTATGAGGGGCAAAATCAATGATGCTTGTGGGTCTCAGTAAAAATGTCAGTGTGATGAAACATGACTTGTGTTCTCTCTAGCACTGGTTCCACATGGACAAAAAACATTCCTGGTAGGGAAGGTTTCCTGCCTGGGACCTCCCCCAGGTTTCTTAAAATTATTCAGAGAAAAATAACTTTAAAATCATCCATGTTCTATCTAGAACAGAGTGAACTCAAAATGTAGCAAAATGCCTTCAAATTTCTTTAAAAGCATGTAAGCCAGAGCAGGCACTTAGGGAAGCAGAACGGAGCAAGTTTCCAGCCCAGGTTAAGGTTAAAACAATCAAAATCTAGTTTATTTAAGTAAATATAAAAAGCGGGTTGGTTTAGCAGCAAACAAGGAAAAGTGGTTAAAATGCACAAATGAGGTACTTTCTTCCTGTCTGGTGTTAAGACTGGAGGCTCAATGGCTCTTAGGTCTTAAGTTGCAGTTAACAAACAAAAAACAAAAAACGGTATCATGGTGAACTCTGTATGCTCCTGGGAGCCCTGCAGCATGGACTTGGCTAACAAAACTAACACAAAAGGTGCCATTCTGGAATCGGCAACCCCAAGCAGCCCTCTCCCCTCCTGACACACAAAAACTGGCTGTTTCCTTTATAGGGAAGAAGCTTGCAAATCTAGCAACTAGCACAGAAAGAGATACAGCCAGGTACTAATTCCAATCTTCTACTTTGAGCAATCAGTTCCTAGGATGTTTGCCCACTCCAACACTTATTTCAAAAGCTTAATGTCACTCCCTGATAGTAGCACATCCTCAGACAACTGGAGCATGCATTTGCATGAGGTTTGGGTACTTAAAGACACTGAGAGTCTTTCCTGGCATATTGAAGCACATGCAGATCCGCTGATTCACAACAGGCTGGTGTGAGACCAGAAACACACAGAGAAAAAGTCAAGCTAGCTCAAAATGGCTTTTAAAATTGAGGGAAGTTCTGATATGAAACTTAAATGAATCTTTTGGGCTGGACAAAGGCCCAATGCGTGACACAGAGGATCTCCTTAAAGCGTATTTACTTGAATCTACAATTAGCAAAACCCCACCCCACCCCACCCCAGTTCTTTGATTTTAGAAATTGGGGGATTGTCTGACATTCACACTCCTCTGCCTAGCTCACACCCACTCTCTCCATTGCAAAGGAACCAAGCAGTAGGGCGTAGCAAGGTTGGAGGGGGCCCAGAGACAAGATTTTAAAATGGGCCCCTCGCTGATATACACACACAAACACACTTCACAATATATAGTGCACTCACACTCACATCCCCATTATGAATACGGTGAAAATCTAGTTCACATTGAATCTAGTTTTTTTACTCTCTGCTCCTGCCGATCTCCAAGAGACTCAACATAATTCATAGGGGGTGCAACATGGGCGGGTGGGGAGTCATGTGATGTGCCTCGGGGGGGGGCCTCAAGGCAGTGGGGCCCCAAGACGACTGCCTCCCCTTGCCTTACGTTAGTTATGCCCCTGGCTCTGGAAAAAGCAAGAAGAAGGGAGGGAGGGTTGTGCATATTATTTCCCCTTCTCTCAAGCTCCTGGCGTGGCTGCTCCCAACAGGCTCTCACACACTCTCTCTTGCCTCTCCCCCTTCCCTGCCTGCCTCTCTCTTCCTTCCCAGCCTGTCTTTGCATGACGTGGCACCTTTTCCACATTGTTTCCTTTTCCTTTCTGCTTTTGGGGCAAGTACAACTTGAAATGCACTCAGACTCAAATCTTGGCTGCCTGAGAATGGAGGCTGTGCTTTTAAAGAGACAGCAGTGCTTCTGGCCTGAGTTCTCATGTTCGTGTTCTCTCTCTCTCTCTCTCTGTTGCTCACAGTCGTGTGTGCTTGTCTATTGGTTGTCTTGCGAGGCGAAGGGGTAAGAGCCAGTCAGTCAGATATTTATTACGGTCAATGAACAGCAACAGAACAGAAAAGAAAAAGATACAGTTACACAAGGTATTCATACATTTCTGACTGATATTGTCTAAGTAGAAGTTACAAGAATACAACAAGCCCTAGAAGCTAAAAAGCAAAATTTAGCTACTTTATAAGTCACAGATGGGTCTCTATCATCTAAAAGAAAATTAACATAAAAGTCGACTAAGTGACCTGGAAATTTCACTAACATTGGTAAAGTCAAGTCCAGCCTCAGATCACGATAAAAGCAACATCAGAGAAGGACATGTGGTGTTGATTACTTAATCTCACCAGAGCCAGGAGGACATTGGTTTTGCAACAGAGGTATACACTGGTACCTACCTTCTAATAATGCTGAGGGAAGGGCATTAAATCGGGCCCTAGAAAAAAAAACCAGCAATGTTTAGGCTAGGTAAGAGTTGATAGACAGTACAGGTCTAGAAAGTTCCAGAAAGATGCTGGTACAGGTCTAGAAAGTTCAAGTCTAGGCAACAAGTGCAAATCACTCTGCAGTTCAGGATCCAATATACGCTATTGAATGCTATCTTTAGACTTCTCATGGCCCATAGATTTAGAGAATCAAGTGGGAAGAGCTACCCATCTCAGGAAACTCTACTGAGGCAGAAGAAATTATTGCCTGAGAGCCAGTGCTTACAGGATGGTGTTTCTATACAAGCATGTGCACTTGTGAATCAAGATAATGCTATCCTGCCCTGTAGCTGATAATGCTTGCTCCCTCCATGTATCTGCACAGACGCATATATTACACGGTAGCAAACCTAGCTTTCTCAGTTCACTGTTTAATTTCGTGCTGCTTATGCTATCTTACTAACAATAATGAGGCATATTATTATTATTATTACATTTTATATCCCGCTCTTCCTCCAAGGAGCCCAGAGCGGTGTACTACATATTTGAGTTTCTTTTCACAACAACCCTGTGAAGTAGGTTAGGCTGAGAGAGAAGTGACTGGCCCAGAGTCACCCAGCTAGTATTGTGGCTGAACTCGGGTCTCCCCAGTCCTAGTCCAGCACTCTAACCACTACACCATGCTTGCTCTCATAATATGCACACAGAGCCTGGTTTTTATCTATGCAAAATGAAACATTTCAAACAAAGTGCCCTTGAATGAAATAGATGTTTTGTGATTTAAGTTTGAAGTAGTAACATATCACTTTTCCTCACGTGACACACTAGTAATAGCACGATATCACGAGTACAAATAAAAACTGAACAAAGCTTTACTACACTGTAATAAGTATGTAAAATACCAGGTTGCTGTGAAGGATACAAAGTATAGAAGCAACCAGGTGACACACAGCAATTTGTTCTCAGGAGGCTATGCTTTTTTGGTTTTCCTCATAACGCAGTAGTTTTCATATCAATGTAGGAAAGCCAACATAGGAAGTGTTTTTTTCTCCCTGACTGGCACTGTTAATGAATATTTGGAAACTATTTTATTCTTTGTTTCTGACTCTGCTCTCATTTAGGTCAGTGATAGCACTGCTTCTTCCTGCACAGTTTTATATCTTGTATTTAAACCTGTCTGTGGTCTCTCTTAGCACACAGCAGCCGGTGCTGAAGGAGGGGGCCAGTCGCTTGTTTCTCCAGGGAGCTGTTTAGAAGATTTCAGAGCAACGCCATTCATCGAATGCAATGGAGCTCAAGGAACCTGCCACTATTTCGCAAATAAATACAGTTTCTGGCTTACCACTATTGACAATCAATTTCAACATTCACCCTCAGCAGATACACTGAAGGCAGGGCTCATCCGAACACACATAAGCAGATGCCAAGTTTGTATGAAAAATTTGTAAAACAAAGGAGTTATTCCAGTATGTCTTGGAACAAGTTTACAAGAAAATTTGTTAAACAAAAGTTTTATTCCAGTATGGCATGGAATATCTTGGTGCTTATTTAAACTTGTTACCTCAAAACCTGAATATAAGATTGATGTATTATCTGGAAGAATGAACCACTGTAAATGCTACCACTACTAAGTTGCAGTTTCTGCTACTACATCATTTGCAAGACTAACTTTTGTACTGTTGCAAATAGAGTCTAGTTCACTTGTCTGGCTGAAACAATAGAGATGATTTAATTACCTAACCTACTTGTTGCCAATGTATGCATTTGTTTTGTATAATTATTGAAAACAATGGTCATTGAGTAGTAAAGGCAAAGTGTGCCGTCAAGTCGGTGTTGACTCCGGGCGCCCACATAGCCCTGTGGTTTTCTTTGGTAGAATACAGGTGGGGTTTACCATTGCCTCCTCCCGTGCAGTATGAGATGATGCCTCAGCATTTTCCTATATCACTGCTGCCCGATATAGTACCAGTGGGGATTTGTACCGGCAACATTCTGCTTGTTAGTCAAGCATTTCCCCACTTAAGCCACTTAAGGTGACTATAATTAACATTAAAATGAGTTAGTTCAAAGAGCTGAAATGCAAGTACCATAAAGGGGTACTAAATTAGAATTATGCTCAGGCACTTGTTCAAAGAAACTATCTCTTCTAATTTGTAAGATTTGTCCACAATCTGGCATAAAGTTTGGCCCACTAATTTCAATGTGACTTCAAACATACACCAGACTGTGGTTTTTTGTGTGTTGTACCTCTATTTCAGGAGCACTCTTCTCACAGTTTTGTTTTGTTTTAATTACATAGTATGTTGCTTCATATGCCCATTTGTTTCTGTAGCCTGAAGCATTGCCTTGAGTTGTGTTTTATGAAAGGCGTTACAGAAATTGAACTATACGATAAATGAGCTTTGTGTGCCTCCCCAACTTTGACTGATAACTTGTTTAGAGTGCCAGCCACTGCATCCTGAACAAAAAATGATTATTGGCCCTTCTCCCTGGCCCCCACAATCCAGCAGAAAGAAGCAGGACACTAAGATCAGAGTTCATTTCTCCCTTTATACTTCTGAAGAGACGAGTATGGTTTCCTTGTGCTATTCCCAGATCCCATTCGCAATCAGGCTCTGTCATCCTGTGCCAACAGTCTCTTTGCTGCCAGGGAGCAGCAGCCAAGGGAAGGTGCTTTCAAAACTGAGTTACAACTGAACCACTTGTGGGGCACCATCTTCTACCCACTGTCCCCTGGTACAAGAATAATCAGGAAGGACAAAAGGTGTATTTGCATTTAATAAAATAATTATTTATCTTGCCTACTGCTGGAGTAATTTAATTAAGAGGGGCTAAATATTTGCACATCACCATGAGGTGGCAGGGCCAACGAGGGTGGAGGGAGCCGGTACAAATCATCGGGGCCCAGTGGTCTGGTACAAATCATTGGGGCCCAGCGGTCTGGACGGGGCCCCGGCTGGGATGTATGCATGGGCAACAATAACACTCCTTCAGGGACCCTCGCTGCTACCTCTCGGTTTTCAAGCAAGAAACACAGAGTGCAGCCTTCAGGGAGAGGGAGGGAGAAAGAGTGGCAGGGATTGAGGGCTCCTGGCTGGGCTTAAGGCTAGAGCCGCTGGCGGCATTTCAGCTTCTCCCCGTGGAATCCTTAGAAAGATGAAGGGAGAGGAGAGAATCCACCCCCAAACACACACACAGAGCTTGCTGATGAGCCGGATTCACTCCCCTGCCTGCCTGCGCCTGTGCCCTAAGGCAAGATGTGAAGGAGCAGCAGAGCTGCCAAGAAGGAGGGAAGAAGGAGCAGAAGTAGAGAGGCACACTAGAGTCTTCACCTTTTGTTCAGCTGTGAAGGGGTGAGAGATCAAGAGTTGTCTGAGTGCATACATACATGTGTGAATAGGCCACCTGTACACTCCCAGGGAGAAACCCAGGACACACAGACACGCGCCCACTCCCCTGCTTACTCATTACTCCTCCTCCCCTTCCCCACAGTCTGCTCGACAGCCATGCACCACCTCCTCCCCATGCATCTCTCTGCTGAAGATGAGCAGGGCAGGTTTGTAGTTGCTAGAGAACAGAGGCCCACGTACACACCAGGAGAGACTGAGCAAGGAGGAAAGGCCCTCCCTACCCACTTTCTTAACATATTTTTATACTGTCCAAAACTTACGTCTCTGGGTGGTTTACAACATAGCAAAATAAATGACAATAAGAGATTTTAAAACAGTTAAAATAAATGACAGCAAAAACGTCAAAACATTACAACTATTTAAAATTTCAAAACAAGGTTTTAAAACAATGTTAAAACTATTAAAACAGTA
Source organism: Hemicordylus capensis (assembly GCF_027244095.1). Taxonomy (NCBI): domain Eukaryota; kingdom Metazoa; phylum Chordata; class Lepidosauria; order Squamata; family Cordylidae; genus Hemicordylus; species Hemicordylus capensis. The sequence goes on along the minus strand of NC_069657.1, from coordinate 242,733,524 downwards.
TTTAATTAAAAGCCTGGGTGAACAGATGCGTCTTCAAAGATTTTTTTAAAAATTGTCAGAGATGGGGAGGCTTTTATTTCAGCATGGAGTGCATTCCAAAGCTTTGGGGTAGCAGCAGAGAAGGCCTGTCCCCGAGTAGCCACCAGATGAGCTGGTGGCAACTGCAGAGGGACCTCTCCTGATGATCTCAATGGTGGGTTCACTTCTGTGGGGGTCTTCCTCCCTCCCCTCATACTTCGGGGGCTTTGCACCCCACTGCAAAAATGGCTGAGGTGAGCCCCCCCTCCTGTATTCACTTCTTTTTCCTGTAGTAGCCTCCCCCATCACTGCAGTATTTCTCCTTCGATTCTGCCAGCCCCACCAAACCTGTTTTTTTTCCTCCCCCTCCCCTTCTCAGGGAATAAGTGGACACCCATCCAAATATTTCCAGTTTCCCCTTCAGGTGCCTGCCCTACCCCGGACAAAGCCAGACTAGCTTCCATTTGTCAACAAAAGAAAGTTAACATCACAGCCTGAATTCAGCCTGTACTTTCCATGACCTAAGCTTGCAAATGCTTTAATTTAAGCTAATGACATCATTCTTTCTCTTTTATATTCTATTAATGTGTGTGACAGAATCCTTGTCTCTGTTACAGATTCATTCTCCAAAATTCATTTTTAGGGTGCATACTGAGCACTTACTACTGAACAACATTCTTGTGATATGTAGAACGGAATGGTTAAAGAATGGCCAAAAAAAAAAGGTGGCATTAGGATTATAGTCTATTAGTACCTTTGAGTACAGCATCAAGAAGTTCTAGTTTAAATGATCCAGAATAATACATATGCGGTTTTATGACTGAAATGTAAACATTAGTGCCTTGCCTTCTACAACCATTCTTCCAACTTGTGTTTCTTCTTTCCCCATTCTTCTGCTCAGTGCATTATGGTGTCCTAGAACTATCCTCCATATTTTCTTTTCTTATTCCATGCTTCATTTGTGGTGGCAATAGTGTGACACCACAACCTACTACTTGAATGAAGGGGTAAAACTGGACACAAATAAAAAGAAATCATCATAAATGGTCATGTGAGGCCACAGGCTGCAACGCGCAGCAAAAAGTATAATGGGTGTGCTTATTTGTGGGGAGAGATTGGCAGAAGTTCCAATTATATATTGATCTTTTTAGAAGTTGATTAAAGGCAGAACAATACATAGTGGGGTATAGAAATTGAATTATTATTATTATTTATTATTACCACAAAATACATTTTTAAAAACCTCTTACACTTTCACTTCCTAGAGATCAGTTCTGTTATTATCAATCATGTTACCAATCCAAAACATTTAACCCAAACAAATCTGAGCACTTTATGAATATTCCATGCTTCCAATGTTTTTGTTAACACCATTCTGGCCGCTCTCAACATTTAAATCACCAGCACTTTAGATTTTATTTTCTGATTGTCTTCAGTGAGTATTCCCAACAATGTTAGCTGAGAATCTTTAATTTCCTTATTAATATTTTACCCCCTTCTACAAATACCAAGCCCCCAAAAGTTCTAATCCTTGGACACATCCACCATAGATGAAAATATGTGCCCTTCTCATTACACTTGTTCCAACAGAGCATTGACTTATTTTTAGTAATACAGTTGCCAGTTTCACCAGAGTCATATATCATCTATAAATTATTTTAAGATAATTTTCTTTAATTTGGGCAGGGAATTAAAATGTAGATTTAGAAGACCCAATCCTATTCCAGTCCCCTTCATCAATTACTGTTTGTAAATCCTTTCCCCAGACTGATTTCATCCAATGTTGAGAACTTATACGCCAACAAAATAGCATAAAGTTTTGATATTAGTCCTTTGGTTAATTTTTCAAATGTAATAAGTTGTCTTTTGGCTACTTGGATATTTTGTGGGGAAGAGAAAAAGGAATACAATAGTAGCAAATGCAGCCAAGTAAGATTGAAATCTTTTTTTTTTCCTTTAACTATTCCAAGTAAACTAAAATACCATTCTGGTACATCTCTCTCATTCTGACCCAATTATCCTTTACTGAACCCTCCACATATTCCTACACAGAAAGGATGGTCTACAACTACAACTAATATAAATGATGAAATGGAGGGGCATAGGCAAGAGTGCCATTTTCTCCAAATCTCCACAGTTGACCTTAAAAATGATTAGTAGTAGAATTAATAATCGTTTTAATAAAGGTCAGCATGAAATGGTACACTTTAAATTTGTTTTTTAAATTCACCATGAAGTTCCAAGGAGAACCATAACTTAGGTTCTATATTGGCTACTATTCCCATTCCCTATATTCCCATCCCCTATATTGGATACTATTCTCAGCTGTGAAGCTTCGTAATGCATCTTAAGACTGGGTATACTCAATCCACCATCATCTGACTTGGTATGCACCACATTACGAAAGAGCCTTGGCTTTTTATTTGCATGTATCAAGGACAGAAATAGCTTTTGCCATCTTTGGATTGTAGAGGAAGATAAATTAGTTGGAAGAACCTGAAATAGACACAACATGGGTAATAAAAACATCTTAATAAGCAGCTATTCAACCCAAAAAGAGAGTTTGACACAACTTTTAATTTTTTAAATATACTTATTTATTGAATTTCTATACTGCCTAATATAGAAATCTCTACGCAGTGTACAGATTAAAAATATATATAAAATATAAAACATTTAAAATTAATAAAACAGATAAAAATCACAATAGATAAAAATACATTAAAATTTTAAAAATTTGATTTCATTTAAAAGCATGGGAAAATAGGTACATCTTCAGGGTCTTCCTAAAAACAAACAGAGAAGGAGATCTTCTTATTTCAGCAAGGAGCGTGTTCCAAAGCCCTGGGCAGCCACAGAGAAGGCCTTGTCCCGAGTTGCCACCAAACGAGTTGCCACCGGTCCCGAGCTGTCGCCCCGCCCAACTGTTCAGGGGTTTGGAAGTTTGTTTTTTAACTCAAAAAATAAATACATTTTAAGGCACTTACCCCCTCTGAAGGGGTTGTTGGAGGTGGTGGGGGGTCCACGGAGGTTCCCCTGCCCCCACCAGCCTCAATGCAGCCCAAACTGGCCCGTTTGGCCAGCTCTTTGGCCTGTTCAGACCTTCCCCCTTGGCGCGGTGGCCATTTTGGAGGCTGCTGCACCTACGCAATTGGCCTCTGAGAGGCTTCTCTGGCATCTGGAATCTTCCAGAGAGGTAGGAACAGAACCACAGAAAGACAGTGCCACCCAATCCCACCTCCTTCAAGCGACCCAGCAGCATACCATGGTCAATGGTATCAAAAGCCACCGAGAGATCCAAAAGGATCAGCAGAGTCACACTGACTTTGAAAAAAGTCAGCAGCACTGACAGTACATCTGGCATGATGTTGGTGAATAGCAAAGCCATGTTTGTTTCAGTTGCAGACTACTTCTGCCTCCTGTGGAATAAAAAGATGTGCTAGGCTTTCTCTTGGTCTTGGAGTCCTGTGGAAATGGACCTTTGGTTGGCTGGCAAGTTCCATATGAAGCAATGAACTGCTTCTCACACACACTAAGAGGAAGTGTGCTTTGTCAGTTGGAAAATCTTTGGTCATGAAAACATGAACCTCAAACACCTTGCTGTGACCTTCTCCTCCCTCTTCACTCACTTCACTTTGGCCACTGTTGCTCACCATTGACATTTCTGTGTGTTTGTTTATTCTTTTCACTTCCATTCCAAGCTGTGGAGCCTGCCCAAAGTCCATGCCCACTGATCTTTCTACAGTCTAAGCCAACCCCACATGCCCAGTGGCTTCTTTACTGCACTTCTTGAGAAATGAAGTTATCTTTGGCTATTCCCCCCACCTCTAGTTTCAATCTCTTCTTCAAAGCACCACTGTGATCTTTTGGCCTCTTGCCACCACTACCACTGCCACTTGCTGTTGCCATTATGCCAGTGGCTTCTGCTTTCTTTTTTTCAAACAGCTTCCAAAAACTGCCTATGATTCCACTACAAGACAATTGCTAATCTGAACCCTGTGTAAAACAGAACACACACCCCACAGTTCTATCATTCTACTCTTTCTCCTGGAAAGAGTCACACAAAAGTGCCATAGCTCAGTGGAAACCAGTGTCTCTCTGATCCAATATATGGCAGCTTCTTATGTGAACTATGGTGGAAGTTCAAATGGAACAGATCCAGCCACACAATAATATGAAGGGGAGGTAGACGGGGAAGGAGTGTTAAAGAGCACATCAACAAAACCCCACCAAAGAGAACCAATATTAATACAGTGTTCAGTGCAAAAATATCTTCACTGCAGTTCTAGACAGTTCTATAGGGAGGAAAGCTGGTCTTGTGGTAGCAAGCATGACTTGTCCCCTTAGCTAAGCAGGGTCTGCCCTGGTTGCATATGAATGGGAGACTTGGTGTGTGAGCACGTAAGATATTACCCTTAGGGGATGGAGCTGCTCTGGGAACAGCACCTGCATGCTTGCATGCAGAAGATTCCAAGTTCCCTCCCTGGCATCTCCAAGATAGGACTGAGGGGGAATCCTGCCTGCAGCCTTGGAGAAGCCACTGCCAGTCTGTGTAGACAACACTGAGCTAGATGGTCTGACTCAGTATATGGCAGCTTTCTATGTTCCTAGGCAGTCAGGCTGAACCAGTAGCAACAGCAAAGAGCAACAAAGAAAGAATTATGGGAAACATTCTGACAAAAACCTCCACCAACTAATACTCATGCAGCATTTAGTGCAAAGATATCCCCATACCAATTCAAGGTGGTCAGGTGGTCCACATGACTGCAAATAAAAAGCAAACTATTTTTCCTTGAGGGAACTGAGCAGCTGAGATTCTGAGGTCAGACTGTTTGTCTGTCTAGTACACTGCAGTGCAGTCGCAGTCTATTCCTGCCTCTCCCAACCTGTTGCCCTCCAGGTGTTGACTAAAACTCCACGGCCATCATCCTCCTCCCTCTGAAATTGAATAAGTACCTTATCCCTTTCCTCTCCCATGCTAATAGGTCCACATCACTGATGTGGTCCACATATTGACCATGATCAAACTTAAGCAAGGAATACATAAATAATGTTAAACATGCAGAGCAAGAAGTTCCAAATGGCTCATGCAAGTAAGCCAAGTCACTTTCTAGGGGCAAGTTCAGTATGCAGTTGTAAGTAATCTTTAATCCACACACCACACAGTTAGGATTTGGTCTGTTAAGAACTACCATCACCACAAATCAGGTTGTGGTGATTCTACTGACCTAAAGTAGGTGGTGTATGGTGAGCTTGGCTGGCTGTGGTCAGAGCGCAGGGCAGGATTGTGGACTATTTGGGGGAGAAACAGAACTCAGATGCAAACATCATAATGTTGATATTGCTATATTTTACCATTAATATTGTTGATGAATGTGTAGTATTTTTATAACCATTTTAACACGTACAATTTTGACATTTTAAAGTTTTAACATTGTATGTAGTGTACAGTTTCAGTCACCAGTTATGTGGAACGCAGGTACAGGAATGCACTTCCTATCTGTACATCAATCTGCATTTGAGGGACCTGTTAACTTTTAAAATGAATGCAGGTATGTGAATATATAAACAAGCACTTGCTCTAAGATACACACTCTAAGCGTGGTGTAGTGGTTCGAGTGCTGGACTAGGACTGGAGAGACCCGAGTTCAAATCCCCATTCAGCAATGCTTCTTGCTGGGTGGCTCTGGGCCAGTCACTTCTCTCTCAGCCTAACCTACTTCACAGGGTTGTTGTGAAAGAGAAACTTAAGTATGTAGTACACCAGTCTGGGCTCCTTGGAGAAAGAGCGGGATATGAACTGTAATAAATAAATAAATTCCATTCCAAATTTTCTTGAATTGCAATCTACCTTGAATTGAATTGCAATTGGCCTCACAATCTCGACCTTGAATCGAATAGCAAAATCTTGAATCAAATTATCTTCGATTCATGAGTCATTGCATTGATTTGATTTTTCCCACATAGAGCTGGTCTACCCATTAAACCCAATTTGTAGACCAGCTCTCCCCAGGAAAACAGTGCAATTTGAGGAGTGTTTTTCTTGGGACAGTTGGCCCACCAATTGGGTTTAATGGGTAGACCAGTCCTCCCAGAAAACCTATTGGTAGATCAGGTCTCTGGGAGGACTGGTCTACTCAGTCCAATATAACAGAAGTAGAAAACCTGCCAGGGAGGCTGCTGGCCCTTTAGATAACAAGGGTGTGAAAGGGATTATTAAGGAGGTTAAGGAGATTACAGAGAAGCAGAATGAGTTCTTTGTATCTGTCCTCACAGCAGAGGATACTGACCATATACTCTCTCCAGAATTGAGCTTTTCAGGTTTAGTGGCTGAAGAACTGGATCAATTTGAGGTGACAAGGGAAGATGTTCTAAATTGTCTTGAAAAACTAAAAATGAACAAATCACCAAAGCCAGATGGCATCCACCCAAGAGTTCTGAAAGAACTCAAATGTGAAATTACTGATCTCCTAGCAAAAATATGTAACTTGTCCCTACAATCAGGCTCTGTATCAGAGGAATGGAAAGCAGCCAATGTGACTCCAATTTCTAAAATGGGATCCAGGGGGGGAACCAGGAAATAACAGGCCGGTCAGCTTAACTTCAGTACTGGGTAAATTGATGGAAAGCATACTTAAGGACAACATTGTTAAACATATAGAAGAAAAGGCCTTGCTGAATGAGAACCAGCATGGCTTCTGCAAGGGCAAGTCTTGCCTCAGTAACCTTTTGGAGTTCTTTGAGAGTGTCAACAGGCATGTGAATAAAGGTGATCTAGTTGACATATTATACCTGGACTTCCAAAAAGCTTTTGACAAAGATTCCCACCAAAGAATCTTGAGTAAACTTAGCAGTCATGGAATAAGGGGCCAGGTTCATGTGTGGATCGGTAACTGGTTGAAGGACAGGAAACAGAGGGTAGAACTGGAACTGATCCAGTTTAACCACACAAGAGGAGTTGCTGGATACCTCTGCATCTGATACTGCACTAACTGTGGAGTCGAAGTCTAATTCGGCCTGAATACGAGAGATTTTATCCATGAAAAACTCATTAAAAGCTTCACAGCGGGCAACTGATGGATCCAAATTTTGGTTCAAGGGAGCAGGGGGTCCTACTAGCCCCCTCACAACCCTAAAAAGCTATGCTGGACGTGAGTTTGCGGAAGAAATACGGGCAGAAAAGAAGCGCTTCTTTGCTGCACGTATAGCCAGAGCATAGGTCTTTAAGTGCATTCTGTGTTGCAATCTGTCGGATTCGAGTCGAGACTTCCTCCACCTGCGTTCCAGTCGTCTACCTTGCCACTTCAGCTCCCGCAGATCTTCCGTATACCAAGGAGCCATATTTGAAGCAGGTCAGAGAGGACGCTTAGGAGTGATCCCGTCTACTGCCCTGGTAAGCTGACTATTCCAATTTTCCACCAGGGCATCAATCGGATCGTCGGCCAAGCCAACATTAAATCCAACCAAGTCTTCTTGGAATCCTATTGGATCCAATAACCTTCTTGGATGGGCCATTGTAATAGGCCTCTCACCCCTGCAGAGGTGGAACGCAACTGTAAGTCCAACCTTAACCAGATGGTGGTCCATCCATGACAATGGGGAAATCATAGGAGTCTCCACCCACGGAACACCACCGTGATCAGAGTAAAAGACCAGATCAAGCGTGTGACCAGCAGTATGTGTTGGCCCGGAGACCACTTGGGATAGGCCCATAGTTGTCATGGCCGCTATGAACTCCTGAGCTGCTCCAGACAACCCAGTCCCAAAGTGGACATTGAAGTCCCCCAGAACCACAAGCCTGGGACACTCCAACATCAAATCCGAGACCAGGTCCACAAGCTCAGTTAGGGACTCTGTTGGGCAGCGGGGTGATCGGTACACCAACAGAAGTCCCAATCTATCTCTGGTCCCCAAGCGCAAGTACACACACTCGATATGATCAGACGTTCTGACAGGGATTCTGGTAAGGGAGATATTATCCTTAAAGACCACAGCCACTCCACCTCACCACCCACATTCCCTCACCTGCTCCTCAACAGAGTATCCTGGAGGGAGAAGCTGGGCCCAAACTGGGCCACCAGCCTCCCCCAACCAAGTCTCTGTAATACACACCAGGTCAGCCCCTTCATCCATGATCAAATCATGGATTACTTCAGATTTATTTTGGACTGACATGGCATTAAGGAGGAGCAAGGCAAGGTTCTGCGGGTAGTTGGCACTGCTCCCCAAGGTCAAAGAGCTGACAGGAGAAATAGATTTGGGTGTCATCAGCATATTGATAGCACCCAGCATCAAATCCCCGGATGATCTCTCATGTCATATAAGCCACAGCTAAAGCAGAGACCAGCTACCAAAGTGGAGAAGAAGTGGAAATCAAATGCATTCTGAAGTTACAAGGGCAGCTCTGCCTGCCTATTTCAAATAATAGAAAAATCACAGGGTTTTTGATGATGCTTCCTGCAGCTATGAACCATCTCCTGTAACTTAGAGGACACCATGGGAAGCAAAGATGCATGGGGACACCCTCTCCCTACTCCATGCCTGCTGAACAGCTGAGTGCCAATCTCTGCCCATCTTGGGTGCCCACCACTTAGCCTGGGTGTCTATCCTAGCAAGCAACAAAATGTCAGTCCAATAGAGATCACTTCTTTGATCCTTGCCCAATGCACCATAACCACCAGTGGGCATATGCTATAGATACTAGCCACAATCCAGAGAAAAGCTCTCTAAATAGCAAATGGTTAGCTTTCTGCATAGCAAATGGATTTTTAAAATCATTTTCCTTCCAACAGGATCCATTCCTTCTCTACTTACACCACACCTACATAGAAAGCCACTCCTACAAATTATTTGAAAAGCTGTTTGGACTCGGAAATCAATTCACGTACCCTAAAAGAATTTTCTGGCTTCTTATGCCAGTTTCTAATCTAATTAGTCCAGTCTTACAGTTTGCTTTTCCTTCCAATGTTTTATGGCATGTCATTTTGGGAATGCACCATAGTGCTTTGCATACAGATCAGATCAGAGAGCGAGGGAGAGAAAGCAGAGGTTGCATTCCTCCCCTGCAAACAAACACAAAAAAGCCAGCAAAAGAACAGACTTACCAACCAGCCAGCCAACCTACCTGCCTTCTAACCAAAATGGTAATTGGATTCTTCTGAGTAGTGTTTTATAGCTGCTTCCCTCATACACACAAGGAAATATTAAGTAGATTTAACTCAAGGTTTGTTCATCAACAACTCCATCTCCTTTCCTTTCCTTCTTGACTTCTCCCCCATACTCTCTACAGGATCCCCCTTGGGACAAATGTCAAAACAAACTGCAAAAGATTCTTAATAAAATACAAGTAGCTAAAAGAAAAAGATTTTCCTATGCTCATTATTATTCCTCAGTCAACCTTTCCCATCAGCTCCCTCTCTCAACTGTCCCTCCTCACCTGTTAATCACTCAACTCTCCCAACATTCCATCTCCAGAGTGCTTTCCAGATTGCACACTACCAGTGTCGTGACTTGTCCCTTACGTATGCTTCCAAACTACCTGTGTTTCGACATTGCAATCCCTGTACTGTCAGCAAGGTGCCATTCACATTTCCGATGCCTTCTTTCGGATTTTATTGCTGCATTACAGCCCTGTAACATCACATGTGCATCGCAAAAAACAAAAAGCTGTATTTTCCAATTGTAGGAGGCTTACCCCGTCATTTGTACATTCCAATGTGGTGGTGTGTAGACGGTTCAAATCGCAGTGACAATTTATTGATTTCTAAAACCCCTTTCAATTCATGCAATATTTATTTATTTATTTATTTATTTATGCATGCTCGGGCTTTTGCACAACAGTGTAAGCTGATTTTGATTTGCTTTCTGCTTTTGTTTTTGATCACATTTATTTTTCAGAGGGCTGCCCCGCTGTTTCCCCATTCTAGTGCAGTGTGGTGTGGAGGGCTCATGCTGCAGTTTGAGGTGGTGTTGATATGTAAAGCTGCTTTCCTTTGCTTTTGATCAGATCACATTTAACTCTGGGGTTCTTATGCAATATCCTTTTAATTTGCTACTTTGGCCAAAGACCTTGACTAGTACAGCTGAGCATATTTCTGAATCCAGCCTTCACCCTTTCTCTTGCACTTTTACTGAAGAGGAAGCCCATCGAACTAAATCATTTACTTCTGTGCAATCCCCTGCTAACTGGGCAAAGAGGCACCTTTTTAATGTGGTGATTCTCTTTATTTAGCCGTGGGAGAGTAACTGGTCCTATCTACCCCCATCACAGTACCCCTCCAGTGATTGTTGCTGTTGTCTATCTTATGTTTCTTTTTAGATTGTCAGCTCTTTGGGGACAATAAGGGCACCATCTTATTTATCTATGATTTCTTTATGTAAACCACTTTGGAAACCTATGTTGAGAAGTGGTATATAAATTGTTGTTGTTGTACAATCCCATTTGTTTACTACAAGACAACGGAGCAAACCAGGGCAGGGAGAGCATGGTCACTTACTTAATAGGAAGCTCCTTGAACTGAATCATTTACTTCTGTGCAATCCCATTTGTTTACTGCAAGGCAATGGACTTTCCTCCCTGCCCCCTTGTTTACTGCAAGGAAGCCCAGTGAACTAAATAATTTACCAGCAAGCCAACAAACTCTTCTCAATGCAATGTGGTGTGGAGGGCTCATTCCGCAGTTCAAGGATTTGTTGATCTCCTTTCCATATTTGATTTGTTTCTTAAATTTTTCACTCAGCTTCTTGTGCAATGGCACAATCTCCTTTCTATTTCCTTAATATAGGGAGGCAATCAAGAAACTGTAGTTTGCAGTTTGTAGCTCTTGCCCCCTAGGAGTGGAATGAATGCCAGTATGGCCCAAACTTCCAGCCAATTTATGCTGTGACAGTGCTTCAATGTGTTCCAATGTCTCTGTGCATTGGAATTGAGGCAATGAGCCCTCCACCCTGACAGACTTGCATCTGTGCTGAGCAGGACTCTCTCGGGATCCAATAATGACTTCCCCTTTGACAAGTTGGCTGGGATGGTCCACCAGAGCAATGACTTGTGTAGTGACCTCTTGATCCCTATGAGTTTGTCCTGTTTGTACACAATACTCATCTGATGAGGAAGAAGAGACCACTGCAGTTGTTGAAGATGAAACCTGTCCCAGGGCACCAAATCCATGGCCGCTACATTGAGACCCAGCAGCCTGACCAGTGAGAACACTCACTGAGCACTGGTTCGCCACCTCCCCCAACAAGAAAAGAAGAACCTTTGTCCTGTCCAGCCGGAGATAGAAGCTATTGTCCAAGGTGTCCACGATCACCCCCAGGTGTTGCAGTCACTGGGATGGAATAAGATGACTCTTTCCTTTGATCACCAGGAACCCATGCTGTTGAAGACAAGACACACAGGAGTTCACTGCCAAACGCACCACCAGAATGCACTGTTCTGGCTCGAATGTGATTGTGGCAGGTAACAGTATAAATGTATCCCCTGAAGCCTCAGGTGTGACACCTTAGGTTCCAGAACCTTGGTAAATACTCGGGGTACTGGCAACTGGCCAAATGGCAGAGCCCTGTATTGGTAGTGACTCCCCTGGTAGAAAAACCTCAGCAACTTCTTGCTGTACAAACGTATTGGGACATGGAGGTAAACTTCCTGCAGATCTATTGATACCAGATAGTCTCCGGCCTGCAGCACATCCGCAATAGAGTGGAGCATTTCCATGCAAAACTTCTTCTTGACCATGTATTTGTTTACTGTCCTGAGATTCAGGACCACTCATAAGGAGCTGTCCTTCTTTGGAACTGTGAGGAGGATGGATGCCTATGTCCTCCTGTCCCCTTCGCACTGGTTCTATGGCTTCAATCTCTACTAAATGTTGAATGGCTTGTAGTAGCCCAAGATGTTTTGTTGGTTTTTTTAATCTCAGGGTAGACCCTGCTTAGCTAAGGGGACAAGTCATGCTTGCTATTGGATAAATGAACTACTTAATAACTCTCCGGCTGATCAGGGTAAGATGAGGCATAAAATGGGCAGCAGCATACACTTCTGATGCCATGCTGCACAGCGAGATATTTTCAGCACATTCTATTAGTGCTAGTATCTTGGCCAGCTGTAATGTATGGCTAAAACATTGGAAGGTCGCTAACATGTCCATTGTCCCTTGGTTGATGAAGTTCTATCACGTACCTGTGATCTATGACTGAGTGAACCCAGAGATCTGATGTGGATTCACTCCAATCGGACCAATAGTCCGAGAAGTGGCCCTCATCTTTGTACAGTGATCATCAGACCTGCTGCCTGGAGCCCTTAGCCTGGTTGGAAAGGGGAGCCCTGCCCTGAGAAGGAGCTTTACAATTAGGTCTACTAGGTCTTGGGGAGTCCCTTGGACGAAAGGTAGGATGGAAGGCTCTGAATGTTTGTGGAAACCTGTGTTGGAACCCATTGTCCTTCTGTCTGTGAGCCCATAGCAAAGCCTTGGACTTCTACTTAGTCTCCACAAGACATCCTTAAGTGCTTCATCACCAAATAGCTCCCCTTGCACGGATTTGGACATGTTAGCAACCTTCCAATGTTTTAGCCATACATTACGGCTGGCCAAGATACTAGCACTGATAGAATGTGCTGAAAATCTCACGCTGTGCAGCATGGCACCAGAAGTGTACGCTGCTGCCCATTTTATGCCTCATCTTAGCCTGATCAGCTGGAGGGTTATTAAGTAGTTCATTTATCCAGTAGCAAGCATGACTTGCCACCTCAGCTAAGCAGCATATGCCCTGCTTGCATATGAATGGGAGACCAGAAGTGTGAGTACTGTAGGATATTCCCCTCAGGGGATGGAGCTGCTCTGGGAAGAGCAGAAGGTTCCACGTTCCCTCCCTGGCAGCATCTCCAAGATAGGGCGGAGAAGGATTCCTGCCTGCAACCTTGGAGAAGCCTCTGCCAGTCTGTGAACACAATACTGAGCTAGATGGACCAGTGGTCTGACTCTGTATATGGCAGCTTCCTATGTTCCTAATGGCCATAGAGGTGGCCTCATGGGCCCTACAGATTGTGTCCTCAGCCTTTTTATCAGATGGGTCCTTAAGGGTGGAGTCCCCATCTTGGAGGACCACCACACCACTGAGTAGAGCCACTATTGGTGCATCAGTGAGGGGGATTCTGAGCAGATCTAGGATGCCCTCCTCAAAGTTAGAGCTTATTCGCCAGTGCATTAGCACATTTAGACATGGAGGGAGCTCTCCATTTCTTCCTGATGGTGTTGGTAAACCCTTCAGGCATAAGTGCTCTGGTTTGTGCAACCTTAGGCTTAGGTAAAACTACCGAACCCTTGTATCTTGATCTGAAGCATTAGCTTCCAAGGCAGAGATTGCTTGGTTAATTAGCAATTGAAAAGCCTCGGTCAAAAACAGGCATTGATTTTAGAGATATGGAGTGAAGTATCCTCTGAGATCAATCCCTCTTCAGAAGAGGAGGAGCCCGAATTAGAATCAGGTAACGTGGGATGCTCACTGTGACCAACAGGGTGAAATATATCAGACAATTCCCCATCCAAGACCTCAGGGGATCTTTTAGATCTATCCTGTTATTTATGCTTTTTACTCATTGATCTTTTGGGTTTCTTAATAGATGCTAATAGGTGCAGATTGAGATGAAGATGAAGAGGAGCTGCTCCTCCATGCCCTCATGGCCTTGTGTGATTTTAAAGTGGTATCAACAGTCTGCTAAATTGCCTCCTGCACCCATAGTTTCCATTCAGGAGGGTGAGTAGGGCCCCCTGAATTGCCTGGCTGAGTGTCTCCCTCAGCTTGCTGGGACTCAAGGTGGGGGCGGCGGGTGAAGATATGGGTAACCTCAATTCTCACCCCCCACATACACACACACCCATAGTAAAGATAGAGCTCACCAAATTAGTTGGTTCTCCCTCTGTGGCCTCCACATCTGAGCTCTCCTGTGTTTCCCCTGCTCCAGCGGCGCTAGCCTCCCGCTGGGCTGCAGGCTGGGAGCAGTCCTCATCGTATCGAGCCCCGTCAGGGTGAGAGTCAGCTATGCAACCAACCCCCGCTGACTCCCCAACAGTGGCGTGTCACGAGACGCAGGGATCAATTGGAGACTATTAGGAGAAGCAAACGCCTCTTGCAGAGGGCTGATAAGCCTTAAATCCCTGCCAGCTGGGAGCTCTCGGCTTGCACTATAAATCATGTCACCAGTCTTCTACTCACTGCTGAAAAGCAACATTCATCGAACTCTATGTCGACAGCGTGCAGCCAAGTCCGGTCAAGACCTTCCTAGCCGTATCCAGTTTCAGCAGCTCCGCTTTGTCTCGTGATCTTCCCTGGCAGTTGGCCAGACCTTGACAGCTGGGGAGCTCCGGTGGCTGGAGTCACACCCGGAGTCCTCTCCTTTTCCATTTTTTGTGGCAGGTTTCGATGGGGTAAGCTGCTGTGGCCCACTGGCACCAGTGGAGCTCCCTCCTGCTTTTTCTGAGGGCTTTCACCATTCCTGCAACTCCCGTGGTTTAGGCAGGAATAGCAGGTGTTGGGTGTGCTTGATCTGGAATGCTAGCACATCGGGGGGTTTTCCTATCCCCCATTTGGTCAGAGAAAAAGAGAAGAGGGAGAAGAACCCCTAAGGCAGTGGGGAGACAGAGAGGGCAGATCCTGAAAACATAGTGAAAAGGACAGCACAGGAGGAATTGTTTATAAAAAGGGTAGAAAACACGGGAAGGCAGGAAAGAGGCAAGGAGCAGCAGAAAAAATGGTTAAAAGGAACAAACAAACCTGGTAGAAAAGGCAGAAGTAAGCCAAACAACGGAGCTGTGTGCGTTGTGACTCTCTGGAGCTGGGACAGAGAACAAGAACCGAGAGGGACCACCCACAGGGGGCCTATTTAAGGCTTCTTCAGTCAGTATTATTCCTGCCTCTCTGGAGCGTGTGGGGGTGATCTTCTACACCAGCAGAGAATGTAGGGTTGGGAAGAACTGGGCAGAATGGTTTTCTCTGTTTTTACCATCTTTTGTTGTTAAGAGATTTTTGTTTTTAGGGCATTCTAGGTTTTTGTGTTTGGTATTTTCTCCCCCTTTTTTCTTTATATAGCTTATATCTTTCATAATAATTAATACCAACTCTCAGTGGTGTTCTTTGTTCTCTCCCTCTCTACAAACTACCAGTGTTATTGGCTGTGTCCTGCTGATTGGCAGGAGATGAACCCTCATTTAAGCATTCTGTGGCCACAAAGCATGTGTGTTGTCTGCTTTTTCAGGGATGCTTTTTGGTTCTAGCGGAGGTCCTAAAACTAGTATTTTTTAGCATGCCTCGTGGCCCCTCACAACATCTTCAAATGCCCCCCTTAATGTGAGCTTGTGGAGGCTCTGTGCCTATCCATACACTTAGATAAATAGTACAAGCCCACGCAGCACACTCCCCTATCTTTCCCTTTGGGCTTCCGAGCCTTGTCCCTCAGTTAATTCTCCAGTAATGTCTTAGACTTCAGGTTCCAATCCTTGGTTCATGCCATTATCTTGATCCCTGACCAGGAGCCATGGAACCTCCTTTCAGTATCAGTGCTCAGCCCTAAAGAAGCATAGAAGTAGTAGATGGGTGATGTCCTCTGCAGATAGCCCAAAGCACTGAGACAGTTCCTTACTACCATCTGAAATTCAAAGCCCACCCAGGAGTATCCCAGGCATGCGATAGCCCAAACAGCATTCATTTAAAAAACTATTATGTACAAAGTGTGTTGATCACTTCCCCACTAAACACGATTAAGATTATGTACAATTAAAATTGCGTGTTGCAACACACTGCAACAACAACAGACAGAAGGCAGCAGCACAAAGTAAAACCATTTTTAAAAGCAGAGGAAAATAGAAATTGTTTTACTCTGAATGCTAACAGTGAGGTGGGTTAATGGAATTCCATTAGACCACCTCACTATTAGGAGGTGGGAAGCAGATTCCACAGTTGTTTTATACCAATGGAAAAATTTCCTCCACCAGCAACCTATGCAAGATTTTACTTCATGTAAAGCAGAAATCTGGAGCAAATTCTCTCTGGAAGCTCTTAATGAAACTAAGCACAGTCTATGGCAAAGTAAAATCATTTTTTGGTAGGATGAGTGTTAGCTCTTTATTTAGATGTATAACTTGCCCCAACCGGTTGCAGGGCAGGCCACAGTGTATTGCACAATATCAAACTCTGCTGTCTCAGTGGCGCACAATCTCAGTTCCTATAAGCCACCCAACTCCCTTTGCTATCCAGCAAAGAGTTCGCCCTTAGCTTGTATTACAGCCACCCCCCACCACCATAAACATACACTCATTTTATAAAAATCAAACCTGTCATTTTCATTTCAGCTCACGTTTCTCCCCACCAAGTCATGATCTCCTACTCCACTCTTACAAGGTAGTTTCTGTCCCATTTAGCTCATATTTCCTACCACAACCACTCTGCTTTTGGTTATGCTGCTTTCATCCATGAAAGGGACAGGAGTCTGCCCCATGTGCTACCAGTCAGGCTGGTCTGTATGCTAATATACATGTTATATTACAGTATAACATTTATACTATAAGTCTGCAGTATGAATTACAGTGCATCCGAATGACTCTATCAGATTTCCATCCCTAGTAACCTAAGAACATTTTACAGACTTCTCTTATGATTCAAGGATATAATGACTGTTCTCATGACCTAACTCAAAGATCCTGTGCTCTCTCTCTCTGGGGCCCCATAAGTCTGAAATAAGATGCATGGTGACAACACAAGTTATCCATCAATCCTTCCAAGTACCATTGAATGCAGAGGAAGAGTGAAGACATCAAAATTCCAAACAGACTTTGTAAATTCTCTCCTTTCTTATACTTCCTGCTGGTCAAGAAGTTTGAATCTCAGACAGCAATGTTATAATTCATTCAACTAAGAACAAATATCTAGTCTACTCCATCCCAGCTTGATCTCAAGTGTCACAAGACTGCAATTCTATTTAGTGCCTTCATTATAAGAGACCCCTTGCTTTCCCTGCCAATGATGGCTTCTACCTTATGAATGAGAGAACTAGTTTGAAGCCAGCGGTGCTACAAGTTTGAGTAACCGCTTCTCTTTTTGCTGTGCAGACACCCCATGTGTTCAAACCTCACCTGCATCTTTCCTGAAAAGTACTTAAGCACAAGTTAGCAGCTCTTCCTTACTATGCAACTATAAGCAAAATAGTACTACTAAAACAGAAAGCAAAGATGCATCTAAAAAAGCAGTGATAGATCAGCAAGATACATTTATGTGAAAAGACAGCAATGAACTCAGTTTAAAAGTTTTAAAAGAACCACCTCATATGGAAGCCTTACTTTTAAAAAAGCTATTGTCCTGAGCTCTCCTCCACTTAAAACCTCTGCATCTGTGACATAGTTCTTTTATTCAAATCAAGTTCTACAAAAGATTTAGTCTGCAACAAAATATGGCTCATCACATAGATCTTGAGAGTTATTTCGTACGGTGGGCTTCACCACTTAAATATCCTTCAAATTAGTGTGGAAAAACTCACATTAATGGCTTATCTGCAGCAGCTAGATGGTGTGTTTTTGGATGTCTTGTAATTACTTAAGTCTACCGTTTGTGGTGACCCTTCAGCTTTCTGTTGTAACATAACTGGTACCACCATCTCAAATACAGTTTCAAAGAGATGGTCTACCTTATATCCAGTTTTTGCACTGGTTTCAAAACACATTTTTTCTGCTGCTGGAGCATGCTTCTCATCCAACATTTTATATTTCAGGATCTTCTTATAAAGTGCAATGGCATCGTCCCCATGGACTTGCTTTTTCATCTTGGCAGAAATGCAGCTATTTATAGGCTTCTCAGATTGACATTCATCTTCTGTTTCTGGCAGAAGATGAGGATCTGTGAGGTCCACTTTGTTCCCAACAATGGCAAAGATGCAGTCTGTGCTGGCAGTGTCTGTCAATGCCAGAAACCGATCCTCAAGTTCCACAATGCTCTGTAAATTGGTTACATCATATGTAAGGATAACAGCTGCTGCTCCTCGACAGTACATAGACCCAAGGCCATGAAATTGCTCACGACCTAGAAGAGAGAAAATAAAAAGTACAGCCCACTGACGTCATAATTTCCAAAAAGTTAAAGGGCAGAAGGACACAGCTTCAGTACAGAAACCTATGTATAAGCTGTAACATTCAGGCAGTTGTTATGACTAACAAATAGATTCAGCAAGAACGTCACAGGAGGAGGTTGTGACAGGAAGGATTTTTGTAGCCTTCATAAATCATATAGGGAAGTGAATTCTCTGTTAGCCTGGGAAGTACAGCTATGCATGGGGTTGCCCAGTCTCTCGGGGTGGGCCCAAGAAAGCAGATAAATATTCCTTTTTCTTTGCTGTCAATCTGTTCCCACCAGCTCACACAATTTCTGGGCTTTAGTTCAACAAGCCCACAACAGTCCTCCTTATCCATTTCATTCTCCTCACTTGCTATAGTCACAGATGAAGAAA
The DNA here is from genome assembly GCF_027244095.1 of Hemicordylus capensis. Classification (NCBI taxonomy): domain Eukaryota; kingdom Metazoa; phylum Chordata; class Lepidosauria; order Squamata; family Cordylidae; genus Hemicordylus; species Hemicordylus capensis. The sequence goes on along the minus strand of NC_069657.1, from coordinate 242,715,019 downwards.
CCACTTGCTCAGAAAGGGTATTTGGTAGATTTTAAATTCAGCTGAGTTTGCTTCCTTGCTTTGAAAGGGTGCCAAGAGTGGGCAGAAAACAAGAACATAAATTACCTGACAAACTTAGTGCATGTAGTCTCCTAGATAAGTCTTCCTTAAGTTCCTCCTCCAAAAGTCAAGGTGGTGGCTGGAAAGGCTACAGAAATTAAAAGGCTGCCCATATAGTTTCTGCATTTATACCTCACAATGCCCATCTTGCACCCCTAAATAGCATAGACAGAGCTGGGCCAGGCAAGGGTAGGTTTTCTCGAACAGAGTGTTACAATGGTCGACATCCCAACTGTGTGACCATGTCCCGGAAAGGTGTGTCCCTGCTGCAGAGACCTTCACAGAGGTCTCTATCATGCAAGGTTGCCTATCATGCAAGGGAGGCTTTTTGCTAATCTCTTCTTCACTCAGAAGTGCCCTACAACACCCAAAAATACCTCCCAAAGGGCTGTGACCTCCTCAGAGACTTATTTTTGGGTGCTTTGAGGGAAGGAGAGATTGGTGAAAATCCCCTGTCCCCCACATAATCAATACTGTGAAGTTCAGGAAGGTCTCTGAAGCAGGGATGCTTCTTCCCACACGCTTAGAATGTTGCTGGCTATTGCTACCAGCATTTCATGTTTACATGCTGCTTGATTATCATACCCGTTGCCAATTCCTGTCTTCTATTTATCTGAGATTACCACAGAATAGCGTGGTATTCTGAGATTACCACAGAATAGCGTGGGGGAATAGCGTGGGGAGGGAGGCTAGAGGAGGTAACAGATATTATCAACATGATAAGAAAAGCTGCTGTTGGGTAGGCTGGTAGCAAGATAGCTTCTGAAGTGACAGAAGGCTCTTCGAATGCATACTTTTTACCTTAATCAAGGAACTCAGAAAAGCGCACTAGAAAGCTCCACACTAGCCCGACAACACTTCAGAGCTCACTCAATGGAGTTAATCTAGGAGTGTTACTCTAGGGTGACTGGCCCTCACAACTCATTCTTCAGGTGATGTCACGCACCAAGGGGGCATGGCCTGGGCTGCCGAGAGAGCTCTCAGCTTGTTATTTCAGGCAGCGCTGGCTGCCTGATAGGATGTTTCTCCCTTTATCTCTCTCTCTCTCTCAGGGAAAATGTCCTATTGGGCAGCCGGCGCAGCCTGAAATAACCAACAGAGAGTTCGCCTGGGCTCTCGGCAGCCCAAGCGTGGAGGGGGAAGTTTGTTCTGGGCTCCTCTGGAGCCCGGGCCATGCCCCCATGTCTGTGACATCACACACAGGAATATCTGGAGGGGGCTGCTAAGCGGAGCCAGACCCAGGCCGCTGTTTGGCTGGCTTCGCAGCTGAGTGTGGCTGCCGTGAGGAAGGAAGGAACGAATGAAGGAAGAGGCAAGTGGGGGAGTTTGGGGGTGACAATGACTACCCATAAGTTTATTAAGTTTATTGGATGAGAGGATTTCATTGTGAAGGAGACTTGCTTGTTTGTGCTAGTTGCGTTGTTCCTGTCTATCTAATGCCAAAACTGAAAGAATGTGTGAAGTTCAATGAACTTGTTACATTACACAAACAGGAATTAACTGCAGTTATTAGGATACAACACAACTAGACGGGGCTGCATTAGTTACAGAGTTAAACTGGATGTTGGAAGTTTATTGCCAGAATTAAGTTTGTATATTTATGATTTAAAAGGGAGCTGGATTATATGTATAGATTTTATATGCATAGAAGAAGTTGATGCTAGAAAATAGCAAAGCACATTTACTTACTTTTGAAAGTTTGCTTTGGTAGTAGAATATATGGTCTCACATCAAGTTAATACACTTTTTGCAAGTGGAATAAAATAAATAAATAAATAAATATATGCAAAGGGAGCAAAATCTCAGCAAGGTCATACATTATTTTTAGCTGCAGGGCATAACATTATAATATTTATTTAGATCTTTCAAAAAAAGAATCTCTGGATATTTGTGCTTTCCTTTTTGAAATTTGCCTCATTTGCTGTTTTAAATGTGGCTATGATGTTGAGACACTTCGGAAGCGACGTAGTTAAATTACCCTAAAATGGTAAAGCACAGACATGATTACAATTTAGTTTGCCGGGTTCTTTCAGCTTTCCTGCTTCTGTTTGTCTTTTTATGGTTGTTTTTTGGTGTTTCATAGTTTTACTGATTGACTGGCTTTAAGGTTTTAAATGTGATTTTTATGGAGTTTTATTGTATTTTAACTTTTGTAAACCACTTTGGGATGTTTTATGAAAGGCAGTATAAAAATTGAACAATAAATAATAAATTTAATAAATAAATTTTGTGCACTGCGCTTTGCATGGTGCATAAATTCCTAAAATGGCAAATACAATTGCTTTTAAAAAAGAAGACAGCTAAATAGAAAAGTGCACTTATTTTCTTCCATATTTGGGGTGTAGGTGTGTGTGATGTATCTATAGTGGCACATAATAATGCACATGTGCGCGCACTGCCTTAATACTGCTGAACAGAACAAAACTCATTCCACTCACTGGCAAAAATAATTAGAAGGAACACTGTTCATGGGGTGCAGTAGACAATTGGCTCCAATCCCTGGACCACTATTTTGAGTCTTGCAAATCCTGCTCTACCCCCATGCCACTTTTTTGATTCTTGTTCTAACTGGCAGATCTCAGGGTTCTAATTAAAAAACCCAAAGCAGATCATACAAGCCTGAAGTCTTTCTAGGCCCAATGTAAAAGTCTGCAAGCTGGTGAGAGAGAACAGCAGGTTTTGGCTCTTGCATTCCAATGAAAGCCCATAGAAGCACGACCAACACTACGACTGCTATTATTTTACACATATGTAGCACATGGTGTGCTAGATGCTGAACAGAACACTGGGTTCTCAATCACTTTCTAAAGAGTAGGGAAATGGGGAACTCCTTGCACAGCCTCTTGTGTAACCCACAGCACATCTTGTGCAATCACTTGTGCAAGACTGTATATGTGCAAATGGAGAACTCCTCGGGTAACATGCATTCACGTAGTTCCTCTTCCTCTAGCAGTAGAGCAAACCTGTGGAGCATTTCCACAGATCCTTCTCTGGGTGCCACTGTGCATGCACCCCTGTTTTTTGTTTATACACACATGCTCACCAGTGCTCTCTCTAATTTTTTCCATCTGTGCGCAGAATCAATTTTGTTCTGGGCAGCCGTATCAAGGCAGTGTGTACACACACACACATTCAGAATGGGACTTTCCTGATTCAACCTGAGTGGGATCTAAAATTGACCGAGCAGACATTTAAAAACTTGTGTGTGCATGCACATGTGCACACCTTAGAGGGAACTGGTGCTCACTCTCTCCTCTGGGCAGAGCAGCAGGAAAAACTGGGCCCAGTGCTCACTACCATGGTGCTAAGAGGATGAGTGCAGGCGTGCAAATGGAGAGAGTGGTTGCTTGTACAACGAGCAACCACCCTATCTGTTTACTTGCTCATGTGTGCTCTCCCTTTAGATGACATGGTGGTGCGGCTGGGCCCATTGAGCCCAGTCCTCCCTACTGCATTGCCCAGAGAGGGAGGGGCAAGCATGCAAAGTAGTGGCTACTCCTGTGAGGAGCCATAGCTTCCTCTTGTTCAGTTGTTGCTCCTACTGCAAGTGAACAGATGGAGCCTTTGAGAGAGATGGACAGGTGAGCGATCAGAGGCATCAGTGGCTGCCCCTTGCAACCATCACTCACTCAGTCATCTCTGTTGTGCTGCTGAGGAATGGGGCAGCACAATCCACACGGAGCAGCCACCTTCTCCTCTTCCTTGCTGGTGTTCTCCCTTGGGTGGCAAAATCCACACTTCTGCACCACTCAGAGGAGAACACAAGTCAGAAGAGAGCACAAGAGAAGGCTGCTGCATACTCTGGAGAGCACAGTAGAAAGGGCTAGGCTCACCTGGCCCAGTCTCCAGGCTGGGCTCACTTGGGCCATACTCCATGGATGGGCAAACTAGGAAAAGCACAGATGAGTGAGAGAAAGGATGAAGCAGCTGCACAAGCCTAAGTCCACTTCCAGTGGACTTCATCTGAGTTAATTCTTTAAACCCTACAAGTTGGTTTGTCTCTTCGAACTAAAATCTTATTATTTTTACTGGAAAGCCTTCTATTCTTCTTTAATCTGAAACTGGATGCTGGAGCCTCATCCCTGGAGAACCAACAACGCTTGCCTCATTTGCATGATGCTGCCTCAGAGCAAGTGGGAGGGACGATAATGCATCATGAGGATCTCTTCCATTTCCTGTGGAAAATGAACCTTAGCAGTAAGATCAATGTTTCCATCTAGTTGCAGTACTCAGACTCCCCCCCACCAAAGACTCGTGTAAAAAGCAGCAGAATGTGGCCATTGATAGGCTGGCTGATGCCTCTTGCCTGGAGTTCTCTGACAAGAGAATTCATTCAGACAGCCCTGCAAACTGCCCGTATTGTTGTGAAGTGTTTCTTAATGTTCAATGGAAACGATCCTCCTGTAATCTGTCTATGAGAACTAGTCCTGCCCTCTGTGGCAGCAGGGAACAAGTCTTTGCCCTCTTTCACTTAACAGTCCTTCAGGTATTTGAAAAGCATCCTCTTGGAACACCTCACTCTTCTTTCTCCAGGCTAAACATACCCAGTTCCTTCAATGTTTCTTCACAGGGCTTGTTTTCTACCTCCCTGAATATCTTTGTTGCCCTTCTCTGAGCCCATTACAGTTTGTTTACATCCTTTTTAAAGTCTGGTAAACAAATGAGGTCTGTTAGTGCAGAATGAAATGAAACTACGTATTCTCGTGACTTCGAAACTATGGTCCTCTTAATGAAGGCTAAAAAAAAATTTCACCTTTTTCCCAGCTGCATCACACTGCTGACTCAAGCTCAACTTGTGATTGAAAATTACACAGACACAGACACAGACACAGACACACACCACTTCTGAAGTGTGAAGTGTTAGCTATTCCTCACAGTTTTTTTCGTCTGGAGATCTGTTGAGGTTTTCCTCCATTTAAATCACTGACCCAAATGTCAGAGTACTGGGCCCAAGAGCTCTGTGGCACCCCACTTGAAACTACCCTCCAACTTAAAAAGGAGATATTCATGGACACTCTTTAAATACTATTTTCCAACCAGCTGTGAAGCCACCTGACAGTATCATAATCTAGCCCATCTTGGGGAACTTTATAAAAATGTTTGCTGAAATCATCATAGACTACATCCACAGCATCCCCTCAATCCACAAAGCTAGTAACACAATTTTAAAAAGGAGATGTGTTTAATCTCTGCATTGCTATCAAGATGCTTACAGAAAGACTGTTTTATAATTTGTTCTAGTCACTTCTGTAGTACTGATGACAGACTGACCATTCTGCAGTTTCCCAGATTCCCTTTCCTCCTCTTTTTTGAAGACTGGGACAACATTAGCCCATCTCCAGTCTTGTGGCACATGACCCTTCTTTGGGATTTCTCAGAGATTATAGACAGAAATTCTGAGAGTATATCAGCAAGTTCTCTTCACCTGGCCCTAAAGATCTGAACTCATTTAAGGTAGATAGGGCTTCTTGATCAACTCCTTATCAATCTTGAACTTTAACCACTCACCATTCATACTGCTTTTGTGAGAAGACAGGGGCAAGTTAGGAGTTGAGCCGTTCCACCTTATCTTGGGGGCCCCTTTCACCTTCTTGCATTAAGTAGGGGGTTGGACTACAAGACTTCAAAGGGTTCCTTCCAACTCTAGCATTCTATGTTCCTGCCAAGCAACAGGTCTACCATTTCCTTCATCTGAAAAAGCCCTTTTTGTTTCTCTTAGCATCCCTTGCTAGTAGCTTTCCAAGCACTGTTCCTACAAGTCTGTGCTACTCATCCATTTTTGTCCTTGGTAACCTGTCCCTTTCATTTCATATATATACTTATTTATTTTCAGCTCATCACTAAGTTTTTCATCTTCCTCCAACCCCGCCCCTCCCCTCATTGGAATGGTTTATGATTATGCCTTTAGCAACTCTTTCTCTAGGAACTCCCACTCATCTTGGGCTTCTTTCCCCATTAGCTTATCTAGACACGGAATCCTCACTAGTACTTCTCTGAGCTTATTAAAATAACCTTTCCTGAAATCCATTATACATATTTGACTAGACCCATTTAGCTTTCCATAAGATCAAGAATTCCAGCATTACATGGTCACTTTCCTCAAAGGTTTGCACTACTTTAAGCTTATTGACCAACTCTACTCTATTGGTTAGATTCAGTCAAATCAAAGACAATCCCTTCGATCCATCTGAAAGATGAAGCTGTCACAAAGGCATACCATAAATTTGTTAGAGATTCATTGCTCAGCAAAGTTTACCTCCCAACAGATATGTTTTCTTTATTTTCATTTTACTTTTCATTTTTAACCCTCATCTGGAAATAAATGCTACTTATTATGCTTTTTTGCATAAAAAAGCAAACCACTGCACTTTCAGCTGTGCTCTTGTTGTCAAACTCTTATCTGGACTCTGGTACACTATATACCCACAAGTATGGCCCCTCACCTGAGTGTATACCTGTACCTGAATTGAACTTCTCAGGGACAGAGGCTCAAGAACTGAGTCAAATAGGGATGACGAGAGATTATGTCCTAAACTGTCTGAAAAATAAAAAAAATTAATCAATTGCCAGGGCCAGATGGCTTCCACCCGAGAGTCCTTAAAAACGCAAATGTGAAATTGACAGTCTCCTTGCAAAAATATATAACTTGTCCTTACAATCAGGCTCTGTACCGGGGGATGGAAAGTAGCCAATGTAACACTGATATTCAAAAAGGGATCCAAGGAGGATCTGGGAAATTACAGGCCAGTTAGCCAGTATTTTCCAGACAAACCGATGTTCCAGACAAATTGATGGAAAGCATTTTCAAGGATAAAATTGTTAAGCATATAGAAAAACAGGCCCTGCTGAAGGAGAATCAGCATGGTGTCTGCAAAGGTAAACTTTGCCTCACCAACCTTTTGGAGTTCTTTGAGAGTGTCAACATGTGTGTAGATAAAGGTATTCAAGGGAAGAATGGTGACCAGTTCTGGTCACCATACCTCAGAAAGGACATTATAGAACTGGAGAAGGTGAAGAAGAGGGCAACCAAGATGGTCAGGGGCCTAGAGCACCTTCCTTAAGAGGCAAGGCTACAACACCTGGAGCTTTTTAGTTTAGGAAAAAAAGACAACTGAGGGGAGACATGATAGAAGTCTATAAAATCTATCATGGTGTGGAGAAATATTTTCCCTAGAACCAAGGATGGTTTACAACCAGTCTATCACTCGCTCACTACACAGTGGTGAGGTGAGGTCTGGGTCCTCCAGTGAGAGGCCAGACCAAGAGAAGTTTAGTCCAGGAGGAGGAAGCAATGCATGAAGCAACTCCCTCCCCCGTAATCTGAGACTGAGAGAGAGGGGTGGGGGCCATCATGAACCCTGAGGGAGGAATCTGGATACTGCCTGAACTCCTCAAGAACCACTGCTAGTCAGAGTAGATGATGCTGCTTTAGATGGACCAAAGATCTGACTCATTAGAAAGGTGTTCTGATGGAAACACCTTGACTTAACACAACTGAAAGTGTATCTTGGCCTGCTAGTCCTGGCTGATGTGTCTCATGCCAATCATGAAGTGCTGCAGGGACTGTGGGCAGTACGTTTGTGACCTTCCTATTTCTGTTCCACGATGCAGCTGAGATGATTTGATCACAAGTAATTTAAGGTTTGATGACAAAGCCTCACAACAAGAGAGAAGAGTGATTACCAAGCTGGCAACCATTACAGGTATCTGGACCTTGTTTGTGCAGGAGCTGCAGGAGAACTACATTCCTGGGTCTGACGCGCAGTTGATGAGCAGCTGTTAGGTTTCCAAGACGCTGTCCCTTCTGGCAACACATGCCAAGCAAGCCAAAGAAGAACAGTCTGAAAACATGATAGTGCTGTGAGGCAAAAGCATCCTACCTAATGATAGGGATTGTTTACCTTGGGAAGCAAGCTGGAGGACTGCAACAAAGACAAGGAGGCCTGCAAGTTGTGCAGCAATGTGTACAGCCATAGACAGAACACCACTTGGGGCCACTTGTTGAAGCACGGGTAGAGGGGTGACTCAGATTAGTATCCCTCTCACACAATTGAAGGATGTGCCAAGAGTGCATCGGCACATCCACTAGTGACATCAGGGCAGGTGTGTTCTTGCCACAGACCTGATGTTTCTCACATATGCAGGGCAATGTTCATCTGAACCTGCCCTCAGAGAATTGAGGTGGGGGATAACCTTTCCCCTCAGTGTATAGCTGGCAGAGGCTCTCCTGAGCAAGGGGTTGATGTGTGATGCACTATGAGACATGAGTCACCATACATACTCACCTCCCCCCTCCGCCACCCCCCAAGATGAAACCAGTTCACAAAGGAAAGCACTGTCATCTGTGTTTGGTATGGCTGGACAGAAGACAAGTATTGTGTGTATTCAGGAAGTCTGTGCCAAGGTGTTTTGAGAGAGGGAGTGGTTCAGGCTTCAGGCCCGGCTTTTCAACAGAGACTACTATGGTTGCCCAGAGGAACTACCTGTGCATAGAGAGAGAGAGACAGGGGGAGGGCAACCCTGTTAATTCTCTTAGATCTCTTAGCAGCTTTTGATACCATTGACCATGGTATCCTTTTGAATAGGCTGGCCGAGTTGGGTATGGGAGGCACTGCTTGGAGGTGGCTCTGCTCCTACCTGTTGCCAAAAGGTGGTGTTGGGGGGTTACTGCTCAATTTCCATGGCAATTATGCTTTGGGTTTCCACATGGTTCCATTCTTTCCCCCTTGCCATTTAATATCTCCATGAAACTGCTCAGAGAGGCCATCTGGAGATTTGGCCTGAGGTGTCATCCATACATGGATGATGCTCACTTGCATCTCTTTCTTTCATCAGACTCAGGTGAGGCGGTGACTGTCCTGAATTGGTGCTTGGATGCAGTAAGGGACTGGATGAGGGTGAATAAGCTGAGATTCAGTCCAGACAAGACAGAAGTACTGTTGGTTGGTGGTTCCTCTGCCTGGGTGAATGATGTTCAGCCTGTTCTAGATGGGGGGGGGGGGTTGCACTCCCTCTGAAGGACCAAGTTCGCAGTCTGAGAGTGCTCCTTGATCCTGCACTGTCACTAGAGGCTCAAGTGGCCTGTGTGGCTCGGAGCCCCTTTTATCAGCTTCAACTGACACACCAACTGTGACCTTACCTGGACAGAGATCACTTGGCCAGTTACTCATACTCTGGTATCCTCTCGCTTAGATTACTGCAATGCATTGTACGTGGGGCTGCCTTTGAAAATGGTCTGGAAACTGCAGCTGGTACAAAAAGGGGCTGCAAGATTATTAACTGGGACAGGATATTTTGAGCATATTACGCAGTCAGCTGCACTGGCTCTCAGTCCAGCTGGGCCCAATTCAAAGTGCTGGTTTTCAAATTCAAAGTGCTGATTTTAACATTTAAAATCCTATATGGCTTGTTTACCTGAGAGAGCACCTTGCCCCAAATGTCCCAAGCCGGACCTTAAGATCTTTGGAGTCCCTCCTCTGAGTGCCTCTGCCAAACGTGATGAGGTAGTTGGCTTCCACCCCACTTATGGAATAGCCTCCTCAGTGAGGTTCCCCTGGCTTCATCACTTTGTTCTTTTAGATGCCAGGCAAAGATCTTTTTGTTCACTCAGGCCTTTTAAATTTTGATTTTAAAAATTGGTTTCTATTGAATAATAAAGAATTTTTATATTACTTTGTATTTTCGTTTTCCCCCTTTTGGTCTGTTATAATTTAATGTGTTGTGTGTTTTAAATTGGAGGTTTTAAAGTTGCGTTGTGAGGCATCCAGAGAACAATTTGTTATGAGGTGGCTAACAAAGTTGTTTATTATTATTAATTAATAATAATAATAATAATAATAATAATATACCTCTGCTAAGTGGGCAAAGAGTCACCTTTTGAACATGGCGATTCTCTTTATTTAGCAGGGGGAGAGTAACTAGCCATATCCACCCACAGCACAGTACTTCAAGTGACTGTTACTGGTGTGTATCTTATGTTTCTTTTTAGATTGTGAGGCCTTCGGGGACAGGGATCCATCTATCTTTATTCATTCATTCACTCTCTATGTAAACCGCTTTGGAAAACCGCTTTTTTTTTGTTGAAAAGCAGTAAAGACATATTTGTTGTTTGTATTATTGGTATTGTGTTTACTCAGGAAGTCTATGCTCAGGACAACTGACAAGAAACCAAGCAAAAAATGTGTTGGTTGTGGGTGACTGTCCAGTAGAATGCATTTAACCTGCTCCCAGATTGCCTTCAGGTCAGTCACAGCATGTCCTTTCAGGTGAAATTCTGAGAAGTGAGCTGTTGAAGTATGGATTCTTATTAGTGTGGGGTTTGAAGCCTTCATTTTTCTTAGCTGAGAACTCACATTCTCAGTGAGCTGGGCATGGCAAAGGGCACCATACTTAGGATGTGGGGGTTACCGCTGCACTCCCCTGGAGTGAAATATAAAATTATTGTGGGTTCTGTGGCCTGCAAAAGTTGGCGGGCATCCAATGTAACTAATAGGACTAATTGGGATTAGGAAGTCCTACTCGTGTGTTAAAAATCATTGACTCCAGATACAGGTTAAAATCACAGTGGCTACTACAGATTGAACCAGGAAATCTATATATATATATAATATTTGGATATTTACCTCTAGGATCTTTCTTATCTCCATGATAGCCACTGAGAGAATACAGTAGTAAGATCAAGTGATAAAGGGATACCCTTCAGTAGACAAAAAGAGACTATTACCTGGAAACCTATCTAACAAAACATGTACACACATGAGCATATAGATCAATCTGTATAGAAGTTGTATAGGTATAGAAGTTGTAGCTGTGCTGAATGTAACATGAATAACTTCACACATACACAGCCCACTGTTCTCTCTAACAGGGATTCCCAGATGTTGTTCACTACAACTCCCAACATCCCTAGCTGCAATGGCCTTTAGCTAGGTATTATGGGAGTTAAATAATCCACAATATCTAGGAATCCCTGTTAGAGGGAACACTGACACAGACTGTACACGAATTCAGTTTAACATGTGAAGGGACTTCACCTTTAAAAACCAAATTACATAGAAATATAAAACAATCAGAGAATAGAATATAATTGTCTGGCTTGGCAATTTTTAAACATCCCCAAGGGAAGAACTGAGCAATTCACCTACATTAATAGTGAAACTCAGAATTGTAATATACCTGTGCCTGGATAAGCAGTATGTTCTCATCCCTATAACAAAAAGGTACCAGCAAAGGAAAGCGTACCTGCTCGAGCGTTGGTTTCATTTCATGTAGTGGGGAAAGATGAGTGTGAATGTTTAAAAAATAACTCTACCAATGCAAAGTCCAGTACAAGTACAATCCATTATAATCACATTTCTAAACCACCTTTTGTCCTGGTATCCCAGGGCAATGTACAGCAGTCTAGAAGTATCACAATTTAAATATATTAAAACATAAAATTCACCAAAAAGTTAAAAACAAAAACAAGAGCAATTTTTAAAAAGCAAAAGACTTTTCTGTCTTACAGGCTGGGCGGGGGCGAAGGATGAGAGCGAGTAGTTTTTGACAGCTCCACAGTGTCCGCAATATTGCAGGAGAGGGCGTAGCCAGAGATGCTGAGAAGCCTTGGGGTAGCAGCGGCAGGCAGGAGGCCAGGCACGCGCTCCCCTGCCCGCCTTGGCCAGGAGGGCTCCCTAGACTAGACGGTCCCGTCTTTGCTGCTCCTCCCTTTCGTTTCAGCGTGGCGGGGTGAGAGAGGGGAAGAGACAACACGCAGCAGCTCAACCACAGCTATGTTAAAAGCATCGTGGCTTTACCCACTAGCCTCTATGGGCAGCTCTCCCTGCCGCTCTGCGAGAGGGAAACTTGCAAAAGCAGACCCATGATAACCCGGAACTCAGCGGTGTTAGTCTAGCACTTCGGAGAGGGGTTCCTGCTGTGTCAGCAGTGTCGGGCGTCTTGCTGCTGCCCACACACGGTCACAGGACGGCTCGGTTGGCCAGGGGAGCGCCGAGCCGAGCCAACTAGGTTCCCGAGCGTGAACAGAAAGCCAGCTTGGCGTGTCCTCGGCAAAGGGGCGCTTAACCAGCCCCAACCCAACGAGCGGACCAGCCCAGCCCCGACGAGAGTGAAGTGCGAGCCGCGCCAGCAGGCGCCACCACCTCGCCCCGCTGCTCACCTGCCGTGTCCCAGATGGAGATGTTGTGGGGCCCCCACTGTTTGAGGTAGAAAGCGCCGCCGACGGTGCTGACAGTGTCCTGGAAGCGCCGCTCCATGTAGCGGTGCAGCAGCGAGGTCTTGCCCACGTTCATGTCCCCCAGCAGCACCACCTTTCCGTCGGGCTTCATGCTGTGTCCTCGCTAGCCGCGCGGGACGGCGGAGACGTTCTAAAAACCACCCTGGGAACTTTGGAATGAGGAAGGCGGGGCTCTTGCTGACTTTCTAGTTTTCTCCCTCCTCCTCCTTCTCCGGGACAGGAGAAGAGGGCGGAAAGGGAAGGGCCCGCGGAAACGTCGTGGCCTCCGAGGGGCGGGCCGGGCCCTCCAGAGACAGACGCCTGGTCCCAGCGGCACAGCTGAGCAGGCTCCTCCGCGGTGTGTCGCCCTCCTGGACTTTCTGCCGGGAGGCAGCGAGCTGCGCGCAGAGCTAGTTCGGAGTTAGAGTGCTGGCGAGGAGGTCGGCCCAGTTCAGGTGTGTTTGGATGGAAGTCCTCGTGCAGCAGCACGGCTCAGTCGCTTAGAGGGAGTTTCCTGGTCAACCTTTCTGAAGACGGCAAGCCTCCGAATAAAGTGTCTCCTCGCCGAAAATAAGGCTCCAGCCTCAAACAGTTGGACGACCGGCCCGCTATTGTGCCAACGGGCCCAGGGCTTTAAAACAAAAACTGAGAAGTCCAACCAAGCACAAAATGTGCACTTCTTAAAAAGAAGAAGAAGAAGAAAACACGTGTAGTTCCAAAAGGACATTTGTGCAATTTGAAAAATCAAGCAGTAAAAAATGTTAGCTGAGAGGGAAAGTGTCTGTTGATGGGGAAAGTAAAGTGAGTAGCCTAGACTTTGCTAGAGCTCCAGGCTCAATGCAAGCAAGCAAGCTCATTTTAAAAATTGCTTATTTTTACATTTGTGTGCTGCTCTTCCTCCAAGGAGCCCAGAGTGGTGTACATAGTTACATTAATCCTCACAACAGCCCTATGAGGGTAGGTTAGGCTAAAGTCAAGTGACTGGCCCAGAGTCACCCAGTGTGTTCCATGGCTGAGACACTGTGGTCTTGCCGGTCCTAATCCAACACTCTGACCACTACACTACACTGGCCCATCATTACCATGATGAGGGGATACCTGAAGCTAAATAGTATATTATGCTTACACATGCTCATGCAAACTTGTTTTCCTTAACTGTATCTCTGTGTCCAGAACTTGAGATTCACTGCAAGAAAGAGTCTCTGAACATCAGCAGATGATCGAATAACAAGAATGTACATCTGTATTGTGGTGATGCATGCTATGCGCATGAATTACAATTACATACCATTGTGCAGTTCCAATTTTTACTTTAGAAACCTAATCTATTTTTTTGCCCAAGTATCTGGGTTTGGAGCACCATATCAAACCCAGAATCAAGTTGCTGAACCCAGAGGAAGTATTTTGTATATTACTACTAAGAATATTTATTTACCTCTTTTCAACACAAGTTCTCAAAGCGGTTTACATAGAAAAAATAATAAACCAGATGGTTCCCTGTCTCCAAAGGGCTCACAATCTAATATACATTACTTGTAGGCGAATTTATTTATTTATTTATTTATTTACCTTTTCTGGACTGCCGGACTGGTTCAGAGGTCCAGCAGTTTGGCAGTGGGTGGGTTACATTCAAAGAGCAGGGAGGGTATTCTTAACCCCCCTCCACGTTTCCCCCCCGCTGGCGCTGTGCCCAAAATCACTGGTACGGGGCAGCAGTGTACTCTTTTGCTGCCCGGATCTGACGCTGACCAGGACAGCAAGAGGGTGCACTGCCGCCCCACATCAGCTATTTTGGGCACAGCGCCAGTGGGGGAAACGCATAGGGTGGGGAGAGAGCACCCTCCCTGCTCCTTAAAAGTAAACACACACACACCCCGCCAAACCAGCTGTCTGCCGGTTCGTGCACATCCCTACTCATCATCATCCAGGCCAGCTTTAAATAACAACAGTCCTGGCAAATTTCATGAGAGTGTCAACAGACTATTTAAACTCTTGGCACCATCACCACTGTTGGACACTCTTCCCTGCTGGGGCCATTTTAGCCTACAATTGTCTCCACTAAGCCCGTCACTGGCCACAAAAGTGGGGCAGTAGGCAAGGCACACGACAGGCTGAGGTCTCCTTGGGGTAAGTTTCCCTGCTTTTTCCTGACCCGCAACTGCCATTCCCTGATATGTTACAATTGATTATTTGAATTAAATTCATTTATATTGATATTAATAAAATATAAGAAAATGGTTGATTAAAATATAAAGAGAAAATTTGATTTAAAAATGATATATTTTAATCAAACTTGCATTCTAGCAATGTGGGTTTTCCACTTGCATTACAGTTGAAGAAATGGGGAAAGGACTTTTCAAACTGTGTGACAAATGCTCTCAGAATGGGATTTTATGGTGTTTAGTAAGCAGGGGAGGTTCTGGTCGCCCCCTGCATGCTTTCAACTCCATTACTTTCTTTTCTTCTTGTTAAATTCTAGAAGGTCGCCATATTAAAGCATGAAGGAGAAGACAAAGAAGTTTCCAACTTATTAAACACTACCAACCATAAAATCCCAGTGTGTCTGTCTGAAACTACAGTTTACAAGAAGACAATAAGTGGTCACATCATGCTTGTGTGGGGCTGCCCCTGACTGCTCAGAAACGTCAGCGAGTTCAGTATGCAGCTTCTTGGGTCTTGTGGGGGGGCATGGCCCTCCAAACATTATACTGGGACAGCTGTGCTAGAATAGTTAACATAAGGAGTGTTTTCAACATTCTGCCATTATAATCCCTAAACATTCTATTGCGTATGAAATCAAAAGTATCCACCCAGTCCCTCTGAAATCCTGCACGCATCACCTAGGTGACAAGAGATACCACCCCTCGAAATGTGGTGCAAATCTGTTGCAAAATGGCTGAGATGCAGCAGTTTAAGTTTTTAACTTCTAAAAAGCGGGGTCGAACTATTGGTGACCTTTTTTCACCACAGATTATGTATATTATTAAATTTTTAATTTCTTTTTAGTGTTTCCCAAAAATTCAGATCCATACCAACTGGTGTCTTTTGCTGGTTTGAAAAAACCTCAATCTAGTGATTTTTGAGTAATTATTGTCCAAAATCTCCATTATAACAAGGAAAATAACTAAGGGAATGTTAGCTATGAATTCTGAAGCCAAAGTTGGGAGGGGCAGGTCCTGGCAATTTCTAGCGAGCGACTTCCCTGGTTCTGAACATAGGTGCCTGATAGGGACCATCTATGAGCACACTGGCACTTGTATAGTTAAACAACCATTCCTTCCCCTTTCCTTTCATGGGCTTTTGTTTGCTGTACTTCTTTGGGGCTTTGTGGAAGCATCTGGCTGTATGATGAGAAGATTTGAGAAAAAGGATACTGGGCTGGACTACACATGTTTTTTTCCAGCAGTATTTTGATAACTGAGCCTGCAGTTCCACATACACACCTACAAGGAAGTAAACTCCATTAAACACAGTGGGACTTGTTTCCAAATAATGAGGGGAAAGTTAGACTGTCTCTCAATAATGGTGTTGAGGGAGGGAATAATGGGAACATCCTTTTAAATATGTGGGTGAGAAACAAACCATTCCCACACAGAGGGAATTCCCTCCAAATGACTATTCTGGTGTGGACTGTTCTTGAACATGAAAGTTCTACATCAGAGACAAATTGCCTGTGAATACGGAAGCTTCATTTGATCATACTGAACAAATGAAGCCTCCATGTTCACAGGCAGCTTTGCTCTTATGTAGAACCTCAAAGGGCAGTCTAGGGATGTGCACAGAACTGGTGGGGGGCCAGTTTGACGGCAGAGGGGTGGCTTTAAGGGCAGGGAAGGATTCACTTACCACTATCACCGATAGGTGCATGTCTCCCCGCCGCATGTCTCCCCGCCGCATTTCCCCCGCTGGTGCATGTCTCGCTAAAAGCCCGTCGGGGTGGCAGTGTACCTTCCTGCTGCCCCACTCAGACGTTATCCAGAAGTAACCGGAAGAAGCAGCTGCGACTGCATGCGTAGTGTGCGCACATGTCGCGTGCACACACTCAATGTGTGTAAATGTGACATGTGCATGCAAGCGATGCACGCAGTTGCAGCAGCTACTTCTGGTTACTTATGGATAATATCCGAGCGTGGTGGTAGGGAGGTACTCTGCTGTCCCGACGGGCTTTTAGCGAGACATGCACTGACAGGGGAAACGCAGTGGGGGGTAGGTGCACCCTCCCCTGCCCTTAAAGCCACCACCACCACCGCTGTCAAGTCGTCAAGCCAGGCAACGTTCGAACTGGTTTGGAGGCATGTAAAAGGGCCTCCAAACCCGTTCATGCAGATCCCTCGGGCAGTCTGTACCAGAATAGTTGGTTGTTGGCATTGGATGGGAATGGACACAATTCTTTACACATTCTTAGAAGGGAGTAATTTCTTACATCAAAATAAAAGAGGAATAGCTAAGTAATCCCTGAAAAATAATGTTGGGAGGGGAAAAATGGAAATAATGGAGAAGAAAATAATAGAAACTAGCAGATCCAGCGCAGAGCATCTGCGCCCCTAGTTCTCCCTGTCTCTCCCCCCATCTTCATTTCGTCTTCAGCCCCAGTCCGTTCTCCCTCACCCAGTCCACTTTTCCTCACTGCCTGCCCAACAGCGCTTTCCCTCACTACCCACTGGCCAGCCGGCCTGACCGCTGCTTTCCCTCACCAGCCAACCAGCCTGGCCACAGCTTTCCCTCCCTGCCTGCTGGCCGGCCTGGTTGCCATCCACCTCTCCCCGCCACTATCCAGTAGCTGCTTGCGAACTCTCATGAGAGCTGCCACACATGGAATTAGCGACAGGTATGCCTAAGAGAAATATAGATATAGATATCTTTTTTAAAATGGGGGTGGGAAACATAAACAATGGGAGGAAAAATAATAAGAATATCTTGTTTTAAATGTGGGTGGGAAACATAAAAGTTCTGTAATATAAATCCACAATTGTTACCATCACCCACCCAAGTGCATTGTCTGTTCTCACAGAATGTGATATCCACAGCATGCCATAGGAGACAGGCTCTGTTTGTTAGTATATTTAAGAAGAGAATGTCAATAACACCTCTTTTCTCTCTATGTACAGAATACAGGTGGACCTGGATATTTGTGGCTCCATTCCAGGCTGCAGCCACAGATATGGAAACCACAAATATCAAGTAATTGATCTTATAGAGTCATGGGGGTTCGGTTGCAGGTTGGCCAAAGGCGGGGATTGCTTACCTTGCTCTGATGCTCCCTCTGAGTCACGCTGTGGCCCCACATTGGCCAGAAATTGGCAGTTCCCCCCTAATTTTTTACAAAGACGGGAGCCATTTTGTGGCTCCATTGAAGAAAATGGCAGCCAGAAATGACCTTTGTGGTAATTTCCAGCCACCACCGACCTGTGGATATGCTAGGTCGACATGGTTTTTCCCCTCTCTTTCCCCCGCATATGCTGAGGTCGGGTATCTTTTTCCTGACCGCGGATACGTGAATCCGTGGATATGGAACCAGTGAATAACGAGGTTCACCTGTACAGCAAGAAAGATATAGTGGCTGACATGATGAGGAAGATTACTCAAAAATAATCATATTGAAATTAAAATATTCAATTAAAATTAAATTGAAATTAAAATTAATATTGAAATTAAAAGCTAGGTAATATCTAACTGCCACCCCCTTTACATTCCACGCCCCCCAGGATGCTTCCCTCCAAAATTAAACTTAATTAAACTTTAAAATTTTTAATTAAATTTAGAACAAAATTAAACTTAAAGGGATACCATCACTATCACCAAATCTCCCTTTAAAAAAAAATGTGGTTTTTAAAAAAGAGAATTAAAATGAAGTACAACTTTGAAGTGAATGGAAATTATCTGCTTCTTGTGGTAGGGATGTGCACAGAACTAGTTCCAAATAAACCCAGTGGGGCGGCAGGGAGACCCTTTATGGGCCTCCGAACCAGTTCAAAAGGCGGCTGGTTCCGCCGGTTCGATGGCGGGGGAGTGCTGCTTGAAGAGCTGGAGAAGGTGCACTTACCCCTCCCTCCACTCTTCCCCTGCTGGCACTCCTTTTTTCTAAAGTCCATCGGGCAGCAGCAGACATCCCTGCCACCCCTGTTTACCGGATGCAACCAGAAGTATCTGACGCATCTGCAATCTCACCTCAATGTGAGGTGAGATCACGCTGCCACTGTTACTGAATTTTGAATAAAACCATTCTTTTTAGTTGAAGGAATTATAGAAATTTTGGTGCTCAACACAGAGAAGTGCACCTCATGCTTTAAGGACTTGCATGATTATCATATTATTTGATAGGCAAGTTTTAGAGTAACCTTAATTAGAATTAAACTTTGAAAACTTTGCAGTTTTGATCCTGATTGCTTTCTTGGGTTGCCAACTGGGCCTACTACATAATTAAAATATTCTGTAAAAACTATGGGTTGTTAAAACTATGAAAAATTTAAAAGCTTAAGTTTAGTGGTATTCTGTGAGTTTGAAGATATATTCTGTGTCCAGTTATTGAGGCCTATTAATTTATTAATCTGAATGAAGAAGCATGGGTAGTAACTTCTATCAAATGAGGCTTAAGATACTACAGTACCTACTTGATCAAAATCAGCAGGTTTTTTTTCAGTAGAAAGGAAAAAATATCCTGCCACTGCAGAGGGAGCTTCCACAGTGAAACAAAACTACCAAAGAAACTTTCCTTATGGCAGAGTAGTGCCAATACAATTAAGATAAGGAGCTGTTTTAGTATTGCCACATTGTAAACCCTGGACATTCTATTGGTGATAAAATCAGGCCCCAGTCTGCCTGAAAGTTTAGCAATATTAACTAGGTGACATCACCTCTTCAGATATGGTGCAGATCCGAAGTAGAGAGACTGAGATGCAGCAGCAAACTCCTCCCCCGCAAATCCACCAAACTAGAAAAAAAGTGTTGGCTACTAAGGCTGCTTATTGGGAGCTCCAGTCCCAATGAATCTGCAGCATCCTGTTGATGCTTAATGAGACGGCCACTCCCATCATGGATATCTCTGTCCAGTTCATCTCATTCCTGGTGCTGGGGTGGGCGGGTCTTCTGTGGCCCCAGAGCCAATAGGGCTGAATGGGAAGGCAGACAGGGCTGTTAGGAAAGACACCTGGGAAGTGTACTTTCTCCCAGCACTATACCCATGCTAGTGGCAGAGTGGTACATCTTTTAAAAGTGTCTGACAATGACCAGTGGATATGCCTGGGCTAGCAGCAGCTTTGGTGGCATGATTTTTGTTGGGACTTCAGCATGGCAACAAAGCAGGGGCGTAACAAGGTTGGAGTGGGCCCAGAGACAAGATTTTAAAATGCAACACACACACACCCCGCCGGTCACTGCCTTCCTCTCCTTCTGGCCCGATGTAGACTGCTAACTATCTCAACTAGTTAAAAGGTGTAAATAATAGCACAGCAGAACCAACTAATACAACAGAAGAACTTTAATCATTACACATATCCCAACTACAGTTACAAGGTGTGCATAACAACAGACCCAACTAAAAACAGTATCAATGAAGAACAGTAATAATTGCACACATCCCAACAAAAGTTACAAGGTGTAAATAACAGAACCAACTATTACAACAGTATCAATGAAGAACTTCAGCCATTGCACATATCCCAACTATGACATCTCACCACCACCCATACACTATGATATCTCAGACCACCATCCAGAACTTAAAGCAATGGCCTCTTTCATGCTTTCAGTTCAGCAAAGTTGTCTATGATCTTTTGTATATCCAGTTTCTTTGCTCATTCATTTTCAATGGATAGCAGAGCAAGGCCACTGAGTCTTTCCTGAGACCTGGAACTCCTCAGATAGTTTTTGATAAGCTTCAGTTTTGAGAATGATCGCTCAGAAGATGCCACTGTTACAGGTAGGGTCAGGAAAAGCATATATGCAGTGCAAACATCAGGGTAACTGATGCAAAGGCCTAGTTATCAATCATCAGCAGTTCAGCAACTTCCTTGGTAGTGGGTTTTTTAAAAAGAAATTTCTTCTTTCAATAAATTTCTGAACTGTATCAAGGGTCTTGGAAGACAGGTAGTCCGTGTCATATTTTCTGACCAAAAGTTTTCCTGCTTCAAGTAAGTCCTCATCAGTTGCTGATGTCAGTGTTGATGGTTGAAGAGCACTGAAGGTAGTAACGACTTCATGTAGGCCCTCAAAGCGTTGTTTCAACTGTGTATCCAGTACACAGAGGAACACATTTACTCTAAAACGGTCCTCTGCATTCGTTCCTTGCATAACTCATCATGAAACCTCTTCACCTTTTGCACACGTTGCTCCTCAAACACCTGGGATACTCCCCACTTTTCTGACATTTTTGCTGCAGTTTTGCGGAGGGATACTAATTTTTGTTCTCTTGCAAATTCACGTGAAGTTGCCTCCAGAAGTTTGCCTCTTTCCTAATTGCAGCTTCTGATGATACTGTTTTTTTCAGCCGCCAGTGATCCAGAACAGTGCTACACTCCTGATAGCCAACAGCACTTTCATGGACTTCTATCTCCTTTCACCCATCCTCCCTCTCTGTCCTGAGAAAAAAGCCAGCATGGTTGACAGTAGGTTTGGTCTGAAGTTGGCGAGTAGCCAGAGGCGTAACTAGGGAAAATGGCGCCCGGGGCAAGCACTGAAATGGCGGCCCCCGTGCCCCCCCCCCCAACATACTACATTATACTTAGGTTTTTCCTCACAAGCGCCCGCCGCCGCCGCTATGCCAGGCCACTGACTGGCCGCCAGGCGCCAGCAAAGCAATGGGGGGGGCCCCGGGCAGTGCGGAAGGGACCGCTCGTGGGGGAGGGGGCGCTGACATGCTCCCTTGACTGCTGCAGCGCTGCTGCACTGAGCAGGAAACATTTGTATTAACAAAAAAATTTTTAAAAAAATTGTCATGGCGGCGCCCCCCCACGTGACCAGAAAAGATAGCGCCCGGGGCACGTGCCCCCCCTGCCCCCCCTATAGTTATGCCTCTGCGAGTAGCACAACCATTTGCGCTGCAGAAACGTCTGTTTTGAGAAACGTCTGTTTGACTGGCTGAGCTGTGGAAATGGTCCTGGTGGTTGGCATGGCCCATTTGAAATAATGAAGCTCTTTTCATCTGTACAGTATTAAGGGGTTCACTGAAGAGTTCTTTGTCAGTAGGAAATTTTTTTGAGATCAAATCCACACTGAATGTCTTGCCAACACGTTCTCTTGTCTCTCCTTCACATCCTCTCATTTGAATGTCTTCACCTTGTTCAGTAGGTATTGACTGCTGTGCTGTCATATCTGTTGCATGTTCACTTTGTTTCTTTTCTACAGGGCTTGAGCCATGGCAGATTGCACTCACTGTTGCAATTTCTGCAGTCGGAGTCACCTTATCTTCCTCCAATGAAGTGCCTTGGCTGGTCTTCATGAAAAATGACGTGCTCTTTGGTAGCTTGGCCTCCTTCTCTAACCTTGCTTTCTTCAACCCACGCTTTTGAGCACCATTCTTCTCTTTTCATTTAAGACTGGAATGACTGGCACTTGGAGTTTCCATTTCTAGTTTAAGTGAAAGAGAGGAAGAATCACAAGTCCACTCCATTTCTAGTGCAAGTGAAATAGGAAGAGGGTAGAGGCTTTCTTTCCCCTGGACTTCTGGCCAAAGTCCAGGGCCTCCGCACGCCCCAGGCCCCCAAGGATTTACTGTAAGTCTGCTATTTCAAATAAGTATGCTGTCTGGAAATACATTTCACCGAATACACACACACACACTTCACAATATATAGTGGTGTACACTGAATACTATATATTGTATTATATATTATATTATACCGTATAGACAAAAAGCACATAAATATGGTAAAATGCTAGAAATAGGAACACAGCAAAATGGGAAAGTTTTCTGCTTTTAACTCTGTTCAACCCAACAAATAGGGTTTCAAGACCTTTGCAATAAGCAGTTCTGGAAAAACACTGTATAAATGAACCCTCATCCCACAATCTCCACCCCTCCTTTTTATCCCCTCAACAATAACTCTCCACTTCTAGAAATAGGAACACAGCAAAATAGGAAAGTTTTCTGCTTTTAACTAAAATAAATCCCCATGCAATCCATAAGGGGAGAGCTGTTTCATACAAGGCACTCCCTCCTTTAAAAAAAATTGCTGGGCGGATGTTAGATCTGGCGTTTTCCACCCAGTCAAGATGAAGAGAGCAGAGGGGAGATGTGGAAGCAGCCAACTCAGCCCTTTCTCACCCGTGCTGGAAACCCCCCCAACACCTTTCCCTTTCTCCTCAGGGACGGGGAGCACGTGCTGTGGATTCCCTTCCCCTGGTTCCGCTGGTGAGCTGGGAGGATGGTAGGGGGCGGTGAATGAAAGCCATGGCAGGCAAGGCAACAAGCGAAGGCGAAGAAGAAGCGCTCTCTCTCTGGTCGGGGGCAAAACCTGGTGGAGAGGGCAGTAGCAGCAGGTGAGGCAGGAGGATAGGATCTCTCCCTCCGAGTCCATTCAGAATCTGTGGCAGGGCTGGGAGCGGGAGGAAAGGGGGGCAGGGCCAGGAAAACCGGCCACTGAGCACCACCACAGCAGCAGCAGAAGTAAGCGTTAGGGATGGTTCCAGTTCACCCCGCCCCACCATTAAGGCTACCACCCAGCCCATACTGTACCCCTACTCAGTGGCGGTGCAGCGGGAATCAGCTGAGAGCTAACCTGAGGAGGAGGGCTGCTGAGGCTGAGGCTCCATATCTTCTTGTCTCATCGTCACAGTCTCACTCTCGACTCTCAGTTGACTGTCCCCAATTTACTGAAGGAGGCAGCCACTCTGTTCCCTTTGCTTGCTACTAGTCTAGTAGGCTGCTGCGATGGTCTCTCTCTCACACACTTGTTCCCGAGTCCTGCCGCCGTGTTCAACTGGAGCAGCTGAGAGAATCGTGCCTCTCTTCCATGTGCAGCGCTCGGCCAATGGGAGCCTCTGGACAGGAGAGAAGGAGGAGTCTACTACACAGACAAGGCAAAAGGGTGTGGGGAAAGGAGGAGGAGGGGAGGGGAGGGGAGAGAATGATACGGTGTGTGTGGTCCCCGATCTCCCCAAAAGGATCTTTTTTTCCTGAAATAAGAAAGGAAGAAGTCATGTGACTTATCTCTGGGGGGGGCCCTCGAGGCAGCGGGCCCCAAGACAACTGTCTCCCCTTGCCTAATTATAGTTACGCCCCTGCAACAAAGGATTAAGTATCCACTCCCTGCACACTAGCCACCTAATGGTGCAGTAGGGAAAGTAACCTGCCTAGAGAGCAGAAGGCTGTTGGTTCAAATCCTCGCTGGTGAGTTTCCCAGAATATGGAAAACACCTATATCGAGCAGCAGTGATATAGGAAGGTGCTAAAAGGCATCAGCTCATACTGCATGGGAGATGGCAACGGTAAACCCCTCCTGTATTCTACAAAGAAAACCACATGGCTCTGTGGTCACCAGGAGTCGACACCAACGACGACACAACCTTTTCTTTCCTTTTCCTACACACTATGATCCTGGCCTTAATCTGTACGCCCCTGCCCATATTCTATTACACTTAAACACATAAGGTCAAACGACATGCTTAATGTAATAAGCAGGGGATGATCTACAGCTGAGCAAATGTGTGCTATGAACACAAGCCATCACTAGGGGAGCTGTGTCCAAATTTTCTACTTAAATCATAATTTCCCCATAGGGATCAATTGGAAACTCAAAAATCTTAAAACTCACAAATGGCTGGGCAGAAAGCTATGAAACATTCCATGATATTCCTACATGATTATAGCATTAAATGTGTGGACGTTCAAGGTCAGTCCATTGTTGATTTTTAATGAATTTTTAAATAATCAATCAATGGGTGGGCTAAACTGTTTGAATGTTCACACATTTAATGCTACCATCATGTGCTACCACCATATGAATTTTGAGACCTTTCTGCCCAACCATTCTGAAGTTCAAACATAGGGTGCAAAAATGTGGTACTACTCCTTTTATATGAAGGCAAGGGTCAGACCTTCCAAATGAGGCTTGTATGATGGACAAAGTGGGGATTCAATTCCAGAACTTTTTGTAACTTTCTGCCATGAAACAAAGCAGTTACAACACTTTTAGAAACTTTTTTAAAAAAATTATTAAGAATCAATGAGTGAACTAATATCCTTCAACGTCCCCATCCTTAACACTCTAATCCTATGACAGCATTAAGTGTTAAATTAAGTATAATGTGAAATTTCAGAGCTTTATGCCTAGCCATTTGGGAGTTATTAAACTTTGTGAGTTTCCCATTGATCCCTATGGGGAAATTATCTGATGGAGCCCATGTTCAGTTCTTGCACACAGGCCCTGTCAGAGCTTGTTATATACCACTGGTATAAGGGCGCACACTTTCAGGGAGGCTCAAAACCACTTTGGGACTTTCCTGGGAGCATTGCCTCCCAACTCCCACTTCTAGGTATCATCAGCAATTTCACAGGCTGGCAGTTTAATCAGTCCCTTCTTGTTTTCATAGTGACTCAACAAGTCTCTAGGAGGTACACTGCTGTCTTTTTTAAGACAAGAAGGGGAAGAGACTCTTCTGGTGGCAATCCTTTTCTATGAATGGAGAGAGGAGGAGGAGTCTGGGGAAGGGAAGAAAGATTGGCAGAACCAATAAATGCATTGTTGAGGAATCCAATCCATCCTGGAAGATCTGGCCTGACTTCAGGAGAAGGAAGATGAGAAGTTGAGAAGGAAGATGAGAGATGGTTCATTCAGAGTGACTCTTAATTCATTTTGTTTTTATTTTGTTATCTTATTCCATTTTATATTTTATGTAATAGTTCTTAATTGTGTGTTTTATGTGTATGTTTTTATATTTGCATGCACTGTTATCAGTGTTCACTTCTGAGGACTCTTGTATCTGGATTTGATCTGTGTGCGATCTTTGATCGTAATAAACTGAATTGATGTGACTTTAGGTTTTTTGTTTAATTCAGGTATTTGCAGAGGCATAATCCTGTGTTATTTTGAAAAGAAAAGAAACATCCAGTATTTTCTGAGTTATTAACCTCTGAAGTCCCCAAAACAGCAGGGTAAAATCAACTAAGAATACAGATCAGTGAGGGGCAAGTCCTGACAAGTGATTTCGTGGGTCTGAATGTAGCCGTTGGATGAGGAGAGTCTAGGACAGGAATGCTCAACTCTGGCCCTCCTGCAGATGTACTCCCATAATCCCTCACTATTGGCCACTGGGCTGGAGATTATTAGCTCTGGCCTGTGAGGACTGTTGGGGCAGCCCCTCCCCAGGAGTATGGAAAGACCAGGGTGCCCTGAGAGGAAGGCAAGAAAGGAGGTGCCCAGGCCAGGGAGCTCTTGTCCTCGGCTCCTGAAAAGACCAACAGCCTGAGACAATGTTTTATGGACATTCGGTAATTTACTTCTTTTAATATTGTAAACCGCTTTGAGTGCTTTTGTCAAGGCCAAAAGGTGGTATAAAAATGTAGCAAATAAACAATAAATAATTATGGGAGCTGTAGTCCAAAAACAGCTGGAGAGCCAAATTTGAGCAGTCCTGGTTTAGGGGCACTCAGGCACTTCCACAGTTAATTCCATTTCCTCTCCTATTCTTTTTATGAACTTTTGTCTTCTCCTTCCTTTTAGGTCAGGTAAGCAGTGCAGTGGCCAAATTTGCAGATGATTCCAAACTATTTAGGATAGTGAAAGCCAAAGGAGCTCCAAAAGGATCTCTCCAAACTGGGTGAGTGGGCGACAAAATGGCAAATGTGGTTCAATGTTGGCAAGTGTAAAATGATGCACATTGGGACAAAAAACCCTAACCAAGTATACGCTGATGGGATCTGAGCTGTCGGTGACTGACCAGGAGAGGGATCTTGAGGCCGTGGTGGACAGCTCGTTGAAAGTGTAGACTCAATATGTGGCAGCTGTGAAAAAGGCCAATTCCATGCTAGGGATCATTAGGAAGGGGGTTGAAAATGAATCTGCTAATATTATAGTGCTCTTATACAAACCTATGGTGTGGCCACACCTGGAATACTGCGTACAATTCTGGACACCACATCTAAAAAAGGACATTGTAGAACTGGGAAAGGTGCAGAAGAGGGCAACCAAGATGATCAGGGGCATAGAGCACCTTCCTTATGAGGCAAGGCTACAACACCTGGGGCTTTTTAGTTTCGAAAAAAGACGAGTGCAGAGAGACATGATAGAGGTATATAAAATCATGCATGGTGTGGAGAAAGTGGATAGAGAGAAATTTCTCTCTCACACACATAACACTAGAACCAGGGGTCATCCCATGAAATTGATTGCCAAGAAATGTCCAACAAACAGAAGTACTTTTTCACACAACACATAATCAATTTGTGGAATTCTCTGCCACAAGATATAGTGAGAGAGTGGCTTCTAGTTTGGATGGCTTTAAGAGGGGTTTGGATATCTCATGGAGGAGAGGTCTATCAACGGCTACTAGTCGGAGGGCTATAGGCCACCTCCAGCCTCAAAGCCAGGATGCCTCTGAGTACCAGTTGCAGGGAAGTAACAGCAGGAAAGAAGGCATGCCCTCAGTTCCTGCCTGTAGGCTTCCAGCGGCATCTGGTGGGCCACTGTGTGAAACAGGATACTGGACTAGATGGGTCTTGGGCCTGATCCAGCAAGGCTGTTCTTTTGTAGGAGTGCACAACTCAAATGTCCCAGTGGGCTGGAACCAACTATGACTTGGTGTGTGAGGGCCGAGGTCAGTTTTCAGCACATTAATTATTACACTGAAATTAATTAACAACATTAACAAATTGGTTACTGGAGGATATTTCCCCACTGTCAAGGGACCCACAATTTTAACCAAGGATAATGACTAGAAAATAGCTCCTGTCCCTGCTCAGTCAATGGGGCACCTGGAATGCATGCCAGTCCCAAACAAATGCCAAGTCTTCTCCTCTCCCCAAGTTGCTGTTGTTTTCAGGCCGCAAATCTAGTCATGCTTACTTGGAAGCAAGCCTTGCTGGGTACACCGTGCAATGTATTTCTGAGTAAACAGGCATAGGATGGCATTTTAAGGCAGTTTCCAGAGAGGATGGAGAATGGGCCCCCTTGGAGAAGAGGGAACAGACTGAAAGAGTGACCCTCTGCTTTTCTGGGATGCACTCTGCTTGTGCCTGCCTGCTGCCTCCACCACCACTGTTCCAACCCACTCCATCCATCATCACTGCTACTCAACAACTGGCTCACTCACTCATTGGTCCATCATTGCCACACACATCTCATCCGGTCTCAAGTGACCAATCACGTTTGAGCCACTGCTGCTCATCAGTGGGACACGCCAAGAGCACTTCAAGGCTCCTGCTGCAGGATATTCCTACTTGTGGGTCAGCAAAAAAAAGTCCCCATTGGCTGGTTCCAGCCCCTGGACCTTATGTTGTGCAAGCCAGCCTTAGGTGGTGGCAAAGTGATGGCGAGGCGGGCCATAACAAGGACACACAAAGCGCTGAGACACCTTGTGAGGGAACATTATTATTATTATTATTACATTTTATATCCCGCTCTTCCTCCAAGGAGCCCAGAGCGGTGTACTACATAATTAAGTTTCTCCTCACAACAACCCTGTGAAGTAGGTTAGGCTGAGAGAGACGTGACTGGCCCAGAGTCACCCAGCAAGTATCATGGCTGAATGGGGATTTGAACTCGGGTCTCCCCAGTCCTAGTCCAGCACTCTAACCACTACACCTCTCAACATGAGGTGGCAGCAAGGCAGACAACTGAATAAGTTCACAGAGGGAACGCGAGGCAGCAGCAAAGCAAGGTTGCTGATCGCGGAAGTGCCTGCCATTATGGTTACAGAGCTTCCTTCTTCACACAAATGCTGCCATTTCCATGAGCTGCAACAGGAGGGAGTTCTGATCCACTTTCAGCACTTGTAATTGTGTGTGGCATTCCTTCTTTGAATGTTTGAACAAGTCTTATTGAAAAAAGTAGGCTCATAATCTAATCTTTTAAGAATTACTATAGCACCAACATTCTGCATTTAAAATTAGGAGCTAGACTGATCCATTCTGCCATGATTTCAGCAGTGGTGCTTATAGTTGGGAGAGAGCTAGCAGATCAGGTCTCCCGCACCCTTGGCTTAATAGGTAATCTTTTACAGCTAGGCTTTGATATTTCTAATATGGTTCAGGTTAGTCACTAATGCTACAATAAACATCCTTGTAGCCAATATACCCAAGCAGGATTGCAAAATGACACCAGAGGGCTAAAGTTCAAATGAGAAGGTTCTGATTGCTCATGGATTCTATCATAAGAGCTTCCAATAGCATAAATTTATAGTAGTGTTACTTCATGAAGCTGCAAGGTAGCACTGTAGAGCAATAGTTCTTATGCAGAAAAGAAACATAACTGCTTTATAAGAATGCTGATGGATTAAGCCATAGGGACTTGCGAATACGACGAATATTTATATACCGCTTTTCAACAAAAAGTTCCCAAAGCAGATTACATAGATATGAATAAATAAAATGGCTTGTCCCCAAAGGGTTCACAATCTAAAAAAGAACCAGCAACAGCCACTGGAGGGATGCTGTGCTGGGGATGGATAAAGCCAGTTGATCTCCCCCTGCTAAATAAAGAGAATCACCACTTTAAAAAGGTGCCTCTTTGCTCAGTTGGCAAGGGACTTCAATGAACACACACTTGTGGCTTATGTTACTTCATAAAATCACAGGGTAGATAGCATAAGGATAAACTTTGTATGCAAGAAATAAAAAATAAAAAATAAAGTGTTCACCAAATAGAAGTTCTTGGTATATTATGGTTTTTTGGAAGTATGGTATCTTGTTATTGGTATCTTAGAAGTTATGATTCTTGATCACAAACCCCATAAGGGTTTGTGTCCCAAAGCACAAAATGGCAATATTAAGGCTCAAATTCATAACCATAAAAAGAAGGTTGCTGTTGGGTTATTCCACAAGGACTGCAGTAAACCTGTCTTTGTGGCAGTGATTACTGCACAGAGCCACAAGATGGGAGTCTCCGTCTGAGATTCTTATGTAGGAAAAGGGAGAGTCTGGTTTACAAAAACCTTTCAGGTGGGTTGGGTGAGCCCTAAAGGCTTCTATAGACATATTTTTGTGGCAAGTGCTATTGCACAGGGCCACAAGGTGGCTGCATAAAACCAAATTATGCAAAGAACAATATTTCTTAGTCAAAACATTACAAATGAATTACCGTAGTTATCCTGAAGTCCCTGTCTTTGGCAGCAATATGGCAGCCAGAGCTGAAGGCTATTTTCCTTCCTCTTTGGCACCTGAAGTACTTAGGATTCTAGTCAACACCGAGTACCCAAGACATGTACATTCAAATCTTTCTGGATCCCCTATCTTTTTGGTCATATTCAATATGGATTTCTTCTTCTTCTTCTTCTTAAAAAACTTCATTCAGTTATTACTGGAAAGTGGTAACAAATCACCTCATATTATTTTTTTTGTTGAAATCTGTGTTTACACAGCTGAAATCAAGTCTTGAAGTTCCAGTTTGGCCACACAAACTCAAAACAGACAGCAGCCATGCTGTCTGTGTGGCAACATCACAAGTGCCTGTCTTGTGGCCTGGTTAGTGAGCACAGAGAGTGAAGTTTCCTGTCATAATCTGACAAAAAAAAAAACATTATTTTGAAAAATCCACATGATACAAATGGTATATAGCACTACTGTACAATGTATATACTAATATATAGTATATATTAGTATATAGTACTGATGTGAATTTGGTTCGTCCCTGGGCCCGCCTTAAACCAATCAAACAGACTCAGTGGGAATCAATTAGAGGTATTTAATTGCTACTGCAGATAACAAGGTAATTCAATGGGCTATCGCTCTACATTGAATACAAATTGGTTATAGGTGCATCTTACATTTATACAAACAATCTGAATGATGCTGACACCCCAGACGTAGCATACGTGGCAACAAAATGGTGGACTAAGTATCTAGTATGCATGCGAATGATTCATTGCTCATCTGGTGATCACTCCTTATTTGGTTACATCCTGTTTTCTAATCTGTCCTGTGAGAACCAAGTTTCTTTAGATACATTTTAGTGGGGAGAGATAATGACGTTGATCATGAGAGGACTTGATGGCTCTGGGCCAAGCTGGGCTGGGCTGAGGTTACTTTAAGTTAGAATTAGGTTTTCTAAGTAAAATGGAGTTGCTTTGGTTTTCTAAAACACATCAGTTCCCCCCGAAATACTGTA
The DNA here is from genome assembly GCF_027244095.1 of Hemicordylus capensis. Lineage (NCBI taxonomy): Eukaryota > Metazoa > Chordata > Lepidosauria > Squamata > Cordylidae > Hemicordylus > Hemicordylus capensis. The sequence continues at coordinate 242,684,449 of NC_069657.1, read as the reverse complement.
TCATCCTGAATCTTCAGGATATATGGGTTTGTAAGGGTACAGCTATATATATGGGTCTTACATTATGGCAAGGTTTAAAGGTTCTCATAAACACTTGGATTAAAGCTGGAATACATTATAAGCAGCAACATGTGATTAACAATAAAAGGAAATACATGCTATAACTAGAATCACCTTCCTTGCCCATAAATCAATAGGCTTTCCATTTTAGTTAAATGAAAGTTCTAACTGTTGGAAATATTAATAATAGTTCTTTTCTAACACATAAACTTCTAATCTTGGAAATATAAAAGGAAATATAGTTCTGTGTTTTGTGTAGCTAAAGGATTTGGGACATATGTGGTTTTGGGATGCCTTAAACATTACAGAAATAGTAGGTGCTGAATGGGCTGTACATATGGCAATAAAACTAGATACATTGCATACAACATCCTAGAGCTACAAACATAATTATTATAATTCTGTACATCACCCACACATATCCTTAACCACCCATATCTGGCATGATTTGATATAGAAAAAAGTTTTATACATAACAGTAAGGTGTACATATAAAGATCATACAACTTATAGCAAGCAACATTGTTTTAACCCATCTTTATCCCAAATAAGTATCAATAACAGTCTAGCAATGTGGAACCAGGTGCTTCTGGCAATTAAGGGGTTATCAGCTTGTGGAAAGCGATAGCAATGACAAGTCATGTACAATCACATTGATTAAATACAAGTGTCTATAAAATTAGCAGGTAAAGCTTGGGATGGCTTAATGTCTTAGAGCACAAAAGGGACCAGTAACTTGGAGATAGGTGCAGACTTTCAGGTAAATGCTTTGGTTGAAAACAATTAGATGATTGGCACAATATGTAAGTGAAACGTGAGGTCTATGTCATTACAGCACAAGAGATAGCAGGATTTTCAACATAATGATAGCACATAGTCATTACAAGAAAGTAATATAAGAAAGTGGTGTAAATCATCAACTCCCACCCCCCTTAGTGTCCTCTAAAGTCTGTCATGGCCAAAAAGAAAGCCATGGAGAGCTTTAAAATTCAAAATCTAAAAGTCCTTGGTAAGAAAAACATTTTAGTCCTTCAGTTGAGAACCAAATGCTGTTGTACAACGTTGCAGGATTTTGGCTATCCTGGATGTTCTCTGATCCGTGTTGTTTTGGCTTGTTTGGCTAGTGTCCACAGACAAGCTCGAATGTTCATGTGTTTGGGACCCTTGACTCCCTCCCCTTGTGGGTAATCTGAAATAGTGTCCTTGGCAAGGTATCTTACCCAGGTAGGATGGTTCCAGGGCTTCACAGCTTAGGGAAATGCTGTTGCATGTATGACTCCAGAGAAAAGTGAACAAATTGGCTTGCTTGTTTGTTGTCTATTCCTCTCCTACAGCACTTAGGAGCAGGAAGATGAACTGTGCATTAGGCCCTCTTCTTTGAACACAGGACAGGGTAGCAGATGAACGTTCTGTCACCATTGGGTTGGACTGGAAATGCAGATAGGGACTGCCCTCTGGTAGCTGCTGCTGCTGATGGTTAGTTTCCCTGGGTCACTGTTGATGGAGACTCCCTTGAAATCACATTCTGGCGATGGATCCAGGTATTCCTTCGATCTGGGGAGGACCAATCCTTCTTGGAAAGACAATTCAAGGCACTGTTGGTTGCAAACCTGTTTACTTGAGAGAAAGACAGGCAAGTGAGTTGCCAATTCCCTTCACACACACACACACCCATGTAGGGACAGCATCCTGAGACTAAGTCTCTGGGTGCTAACCATCAGCACAAAAGGAAAATCAAGTTTTCAAGGCAAATAATACAAAGGATGGATAAAACCTGAGGCTATTTTCAATTTGGTCTTTTGGCATTTTTTTCCCTTTTTTTCCAATTTATATTTTTGTTTCCCTGCTTGCCCTGGGCCCCTCTTCCCCGAAGACCAGAACAGGGGATGATGTCTTCATTTAAGGCTTGGTGGCTTGTGTTGTAGGCTGGTTTCTGATCACGAGAACAAAACAGCAATCCTGGGCAAAAGCAAAGCAATAAAGTCAAAAGGAAAAAGGCATTCACATTTTTCACCCCCCCCCCCCCGTGAGTTTGGGGTTTTGAGGAGGCATTAAAGCCTTTCAGGTCAAGCATAGTCATTGCTAACAAAGTCCAGTTTCCATGTGGCATCTCACATTCTCTTCTGTATCCTGTTCTTCCTCCTTACAACAACCCTGTGAGGCAGGCCATATCATTTGAGTGGAAGGCTCTGTGTCACCTAGCAAGTATCATGGCTGAATGAGGATTTGGACTCGGGTTTTCCCGGTCCTAGTCCAGCACTCTAACCACTGCACTACGTTGGCTGACAATCATACTTACAGGTCTTTGTCAGGGCAATCAATCTCCATCCAGTATAACTGACTTCATCATCAGTAACGTGTAGATAGTTGTGGTGTCCCAGTTCTCCATCTTTCGCCTCATAATTAACAAGTCACTGATGGATACAAGTTTGGGTTTGACATTTCTGTAAAGCGAAAACAACCTCTCGAGACAAGGAAAAAGATAGCCCACAGTCAATCCCTGCCCTCTGTTTACCCACAGCTTGGGCATTACCTGACTTGGTATGTCCAGTGAGATACTACTATACCTTGGTAAAGTAGGATTGTTTACTACACAAATTACACAGGCTGTTGCCACATGTTCTGCAAAAGGGTACATCCAAGAGGCACAAAAGTGTCTTTGTATTGACTAGGAAAAACCAAAGGATTGGTTCTGCAAGAATTCCACATCCATCTGCTGTTCTTTACCAGCCATCCTCTTCTAAATGCGCCCCCTGCTGTGGTGCAAAGTCAATGTCCTTTTTCTGAATATGTTGGGGGGGGGGGCGGGTTGTGCCAAGATAGTTAGCACAGGAATCAAAGATGCTTGGAAACAGGAATAGAAGGAGCAGCGGTTTTAACTGCAGCATCTGCCATCCAATTACCCTTTGTCACTGGGTCATTTCCCTCTGGTGACCTCTGCTATGGATGACTGCAACCTCTTCTAGTAGTGTAACAGCAGTCTAGAGTTCTGATATCTGTGTCCCATATTTTACTTCCTTGTTTCCCACTGTTAAAATCTTCTTTCTTTCCATGTGGCCCCATGTGTTGTGTAAAAATTACCTTGAAGGTGATGAGCTCTGCAAGCTGTGCTGAGATTCCTGGAGAAAGAGATTTTACCACCAGAACTTCATAGTCAGTCACTACTCCATAGCCAGCTTACGTTGTTCATCTTACATGAAGCTGCCTCCATCTGTGTACAGATCAATGTCTGCATTTTGGAGAGGTTCATCTTTAAGATCAGGATGGCTTGGCATAGATGCAGTCCACAGCTTGCAAGCAGTCATGTTCTTGGTCTTCTGTAGGCTCAAAAGGAAGTAAGTAGCTGGATTAAGAACAAAAGTAGTAGCCGTGGAAACCCCAGGATTCCCCACCAAAGTCAAATGATATTTGGTCATGTGTGAGGGAGTCAGCCATCTATTGCCCCAGACTAATCCCCTTTAGCTGGGAAGTTTATAAGGTGAATTGCAACCCGGTACTTTGGAACTCCTTGCCACTTGCAGGAGTGATAACCAAAATTTCTCATTTCTTCAAATCTTCCGTCCAGCCATAAGCAGCACTTTTGCAGAGGTGGGAAGATTCAGCCCTCCAGTTGGCCAGCTGGAACTGCTGGAAGTTGCCCTTTGTTGCTCAGGCCATGACCAATTTTATGTTCAATTAATATAACAACTGTGAATTTTGGAATTCAATGTCAGAGCAAGTTTGGTCTGGAACAGTTTACAGAAAAACAACAAAAAACAACATGTCACTAGAATAAATACATTCTCAAATACAAGAGAATAAACAGAATAATTACAACTGAAACCTCATCTTCACAGAGATGAGCTATAAGATTGATGCAGGATTAAATTCCTACACAGAACCAGAGCTTTGGGCTCCCACTCAGAAACATGCACGCACACACACACACACACACACACACACACACACACACAGGCTTGTCTGTGTATTTCGCAGAACAAGGGACTAAACAAAAGAATTTTTACAAAGAATTTTATAACATTTCCAATATGTTAGCCATAAACTCAGTTAAGAAAGTAGCTTAAATAGAACAAACTTATCACAGTCATCTTAAGAAACAATCCACATTACTTCCACATTACCTCTCCACAACTTATATTTTCCAACTTACTGGTTCCTTTCAATCAATTTTCTTTTTGTTTAACAACCTTCCAACCCAAATCCTTTCATGTTTCCTGGTTTTTCCCCCCCTTTTCTTTCTTGTTTTTTTTCCCCCTGCAATACCTTGCACAAACTTCAATATACACATTCTTTCAGCCTTTTGTTCAGAGAAACTTTTAGCAGCAAGAACAGTGTTATCTTTTGGCTTCCTGCCAACATGACGGTAGCAGCTAGAATTTAGACTGTTTGTAACTTCAAGGGCAAAGCTTGGAAACAGCTTGGAAACAGAACACAGAGACATGATTTTTGCAAAAGACAATCATTACTTTCTTCTTTAATACTTTCTTCAGACCCCTTGTCTTAGAGCACAGAGGCGTTTTTAAACTTTCATTCTGAGGGCATCTCCCCTTCTCGTGAGAATCACCCAATTTTTCAACACGCATCCTAAAGGTACTTGCTATTTCTACTCCCCATAGTCCCCCCCTCATTTGCTCGTGCTTGGGCCATTTAATTTTGACTCAAAGTCGCCCCTCCCTTGGGCTTTTGGCTTAAGTTGCCCCTTCTCTTGGGCAGTAAGCTTAAGATTGCCCCTCTTGGGCAGCCCTTCTTCGGCTGTTGGGTAGCCCTTCTTCGGCTGTAAGATTTCCCCCCTTGCTTGGGCTGAAGATTATAGAGATAATGAAAACCAAAGCAACTCAGCAATGAGAGATAATGAAAACCAAAGCAACTCCACTTTACTTAGAAAACCTAATTCTAACTTAAAGTAACCCCAGCCCAGCCCAGCTCGGCTCAGAGCCATCAAGGCCTCTCATGATCAACGTCATTATCTCTCTCCACTAAAATGTATCTAAAGAAACTTGGTTCTCACAGGACAGTTTAGAAAACAGGATGTAACCAAATAAGGAGTGATCACCAGATGAACAATGAATCATTCGCATGCGTACTAGATACTTAGTCCACCATTTTGTTGCCACGTATGCTATGTCTGGGGTGTCAGCATCATTCAGATTGTTTGTATAAATGTAAGATGCACCTATAACCAATTTGTATTCAATGTAGAGTGATAGCCCATTGAATTACCTTGCTATCTGCAGTAGCAATTAAATACCTCTAATTGATTCCCACTGAGTCTGTTTGATTGGCTAAAAGGCGGACCCAGGGACGAACTGAATTCACATCAGTACTACTGCACAATGAAAAGTACCGAAGGAAAAGAAGTGACTGACGGAAAGCATGGGTAAGTGCTCCAAGAAGAGAAAAGGTATTCAGAGAGGAATCCATGTTTGTGTGTCAGGACCATTTAAAGGTTAGTGCTACTAACTTATAAAGTGTTTGTTATCTCTCAGTATAGTTGTTTTTATACATGTTTTTATTTGATTTTTCTCACATTAAAAAAGGGAGCAACTCTGTGAAGAAAGGAGGGGGAGTAAATTGGCTGATCAGTGCCCCCTATTCTTTTTGTCCTTAATCTTAACAGCTGAGAAGGCCTTCTGTCAGGGCTGGTGAAATCTGGCTCATTCCCACCCCTGCTTTACCAGGTAAGAAATGTCTTGAAAATAAAAGTATAAAGGATGTGTCTGACAGTGGCCTTCTCCTTCATTTTATTTCATTTTACCTCAAAACTGTGCTAGGCCTCAGTGCTGCTATTTGGGTTTTAATTGATTGATTAAGTGCCATCAAGTCAGTGTCGACTCTTAGCGACCACACAGATAGATTCTCTCCAGGATGATCTGCCTTCAACTTGGCCTTTAAGGTCTCTCAGTGGTGCATTCATTGCTGTTGTAATTGAGTCCATCTACCTTGCTGCTGGTCGTCCTCTTCTTCTCTTGCCTTCAACTTTCCCCAGCATTATGGACTTCTCAAGGGAACTGGGTCTTCACATAATGTGTCCAAAGGATGATAGTTTGAGCCTGGTCATTTGTGCCTCAAGTGAAAATTCTGGATTGATTTGTTCTATGATCCATTTGTTTGTTTTCCTGGCTGTCCATGGTCTCCTCAAAAGTCTTCTCCAGCACCAAAGTTCAAAAGCGTCAATACTTTTTCTATCTTGCTTCTTCAAAGTCCAGCTTTCACATCCATAGAGTGTCACAGGAAACACCATTGTCCAAATGATTCTAATCTTTGTAGGTATAGACATGTCACGGCATCTAACTATCCTTTCCAAGGCCTTCATTGCAACCCTACCAAGTGCTAGTCTGTGGCGTATTTCTTGACTGCTGGATCCTGGTCTGTTGATGGTCGATCCTAAAAGGCAGAAGGTATCCACCACTTCAATGTCTTCGTTATCAATTCTAAGGCTGGTTGCTGAACCTGCTATCATTAATTTAGTCTTCTTTACATTTAGTCATTTTACCACTCTCCAATAAGGAGAGTCAGCTGCTGAGTTCCTTCTAAGGGCCATAGGGTCCAGGACTTACAGACAGACATTCAATAGATGCAGCTTTCATATATAAGAATGGAAACAGCACCTGTTATTCTGCCTGTACTTCAGAACTTCAGCAGGTGCAGTTCCAGTCTCCAAATGTTGGGGAAATTTTTCCTATTGAATTTCTGTCTTTCATTCAGCTGTTAGACCAGGGCTGCTCAACTTCGGTCCTCCTGCAGATGTTGGCCTACAACTCCCATAATCCCTGGCTATTGGCCACTGTGCATGGGGATTATGGGAACTGTAGTCCAAAAACAGCTGGGGGGGCAAAGCTGAGCAGCTCCAGGCTGATAGTGTGCTATACCAGTTTTTTCATTGAGCATAGCTCCAGGCTGATAGTGTGCTATACCAGTTTTTTTCATAAAAATCCACTCAGCAACACAGAATGCTGACGTGGCTTATCTTTGTAAAGATATTTAACAGTACAGATAAACTAACAGAGAGGTTCAAACAGGATATGACAGTGGCAAGATCTGTATGGTTAAACCTGGATTTGCAACAATCACACAGAAGATGTGGTATGCAATACTAACAGAACTCCAACCTGTGCTTATGCATTGATATTTTTAAACTCTTGTCATTAGAAACTGATAATTGCACACTTCTGCATATTCATCCTTTAAGCACTTTTGTTTGTTCTGTCCAGAGATATCACCAGTGTTCTCTTCTGAGTTGTAATTTTTATAGCTGAAACCTGACTTGCTTCTACCATGCCTGGCAACCTGTGTCTAGCACCTGAATTATAGGGTTAGGCAGTGGTTACCAAAGAAGCTGAAATTTAGAGAAGAGGACAGTTGAAGACAGGAAGAGGGACGGAGTAAGGAAAATGGGGAAAGAGGGAAATTTATTTTAGGTGAGAGGAGCTGAGGTGTTGTGAAATTCTCAGAGGTAAGGCAGATTCTCTCTCCTAGGGTCAAATCATAAGCCATTGTTGTAGTTCTTGACAATGAGCCATTGTTGTCGGACTGGGAATCCAGTTATGGATATTTATGGATATTCAAGACACCTTGTAGTTCCTGTTACCAGACCCACTTGCTTTACCATTTTGGAGTGCTTCAGTGTACCTCCTAAACCCAAGCCTCAGCCATTTTCTCTATATATATTTGGCTTGGAAGAGAAATGCTGGCTGCATTCCTGGCAAAAGGTCATTCTGGCAAGGCGCTTTCCTAAAAGGCACTTCTCAGGTGCATTTGCAAAGACCTGTAGCAAGCCAGAGGAGATGCCCCTCGCTGATTGCATTAGAGCACCAGCAGGAGAACTGCAGAAGTGCCCTATCTTAGAGTTGCAAAAGCAACAAAAGAGAAAGGAATGCTAGTCTGATGAGTCTTCAAGGCTGAGTTGAACTTTTGACAGGTCTGCACCATTTGATGCTAATTTCCCCTGTTTGAGCCAAAACATAGTCATGTAGCTGACATGCCTCCTGCAGACCTTGTAATATTCCTCCAGGCAGGCCTCCAATAAGGTGCTGAGTGCATGCATCTCAAGAGACAGTAGAAACACTTAATAGTGTCCTGAGATTCCAAGGCAAAGGATGTATTGCAGGCCTGCTCAACTTAGGCCCCCCAGCTGTTTTTGGACTACAACTCCCATAATTCTCAGCCACAGCAGCCAATAGCCAGGGATTATGGGAATTGTAGGCCAACATCTGCAGGAGGGCCGAAGTTGAGCAGGCCTGATCTATTGCTAGATATTCTATAGCAATAGAATATATTGCTATATTCTAGATAGGAATATAGGAAGCTGTCTTATATTGAGTTGGTTCTTGAGGGGAATTCGAGTATGCATAAGTTTCCTACTTAGAACCTGAACTGGGTCCTTAGCGGGGTCATAGGGGCTCCTTTTGAGCCATGCCTTTTATTATTTATTTCATTACATTCATTCATTCATTCAATTTCTATACTGCCCTTCCAAAAATGGCTCAGGGTGGTTTACACAGAGAAATAATCCTATATAATAAAAGGCTAAGTGAGTGGCCGTGGCTTTGGAACGTTGGGGATCTGCGTCCCTGCCTCCCTGGGCTGTTCTGGGCCTGCGCGAAGCGCAGGCCCAGAAGAGCCCAAGGGACACAGAACCTCAGACACCAGTGTCCCACAGCCACGGGCGGCCATTAGCCGGTGTGTGGCGGCGGGGGAAAGTGGCCGAGGCAGCGGCAGAGCCGCCGCCTCGGCCATGAGCTGCGGCACGGCGAGAGGAGGCCGAGACAACCAGAAGCGGCCGCCCTGAAAAAGGCGAGGGCAATGGCGGCGGGGGAAGACCGAGACGGGGGACAGGGAAGCTGGGCGAGGTGGCGGCGAAGCCGCCAACGAGGCCCCCGCCCGCTCACAGCCGTCGCCGCCGCCTGCTCACCCGCCCTCCCAGCTGCCCAAAATGAAGCTGGGCGAGGTGGCGGCGAAGCCGCCAACGAGGCCCCTGCCCGCTCACAGCCGCTGCCACCGCCTGCTCACCCGCCCTCCCAGCTGCCCAAAATCACCTTCCCCGCTCCCCCCCAAAAAAGATTAAGGGCCAAAATGGCCCATGAGAAGGTCGCCGCCCCCGCCTATCGCCCTCCCATCTGTCGAAGACCACCTTACCCGCTCCAGCCCGAGGGAAAAGAGAGGAGCTCACGAGCAGAGCTCCTCTCTGTGCTAAGTCACTGCTCAAACTGCCGCTATGGACGCAAAGGACGCCTATTGCGTCCATTGCGACAGTATAGGCAGCAGCTTAACACAGAGAATAGCTCTGTTTCCGAGTTCCTCTCTTCTCCTTCGGGCTGGAGCGGGTAAGGTGGGCTCCGGCAGCTGGGTGCGCGGGAGGGCGATAGGCGGGGGCGGCCACCTTCTCATGGGCCATTTTGGCCGTTATTCATCCACACACACCCCAAAAAAGTAAAAGCAAAATAAGGAAGAACAAAAACAGAGACAACAACAAAACAAAAAACAAAAAGAGAGAGGGGACAAGGGGGGGGGAAGAGACAGAAAGAGAGAGAGAGAGAGACAGAAAAGACGGGATAGAAAGCTAGCGCCCATTATCATAACGGGCTTAAAAATACTAGTAAATAAATAAGATGCCTCCCTGTCCCCAAAGGGCTCACAATCTAAAAAGAAACATAAGACAGACACCAGCAACAGACACTGGAAGTCTTAGGGCCAGTTACTCTCCCCCTGCTAAATAAAGAGAATCACCACGTCAAAATCACCACGCCTCTTTGCCAAGGTAGCAGGGGTACCGATTTTTTTGGCAGCTATCACCTTTCCTACAGAGTATCAACTAGAGGCTCTGCCTTCTGATCCACCGTATTTTACTTACCCATACAGGAATGAGGTGATGCTCAGGACTTTCATTATTAAGATAATCACAGTTTATGACAGATATCGGTCTGTTTGATTAGTGAATCCACTAATTTGGGGACCAACTAATTAGGCTCTTTAGCCCAACTTTACACCTGGATTCAGATTTTCTTCCAGGCAGAAAGGAGGCACAGTTGGGCTGATTGCTCTCTCCTTGCTAAATATGAGTGCCACCATTTTAAAAGGTGTTTTCTGCCCAGAGATTACATTGTTTTCGGGTCATATTTATCACAAAACTCACTTTCTAAGCACTTTTCCATGTTTGCCTCAAGGCCTTAATATATCCTAATGTTGCCTAGGGAACTATAGCCAAAGGAAGCTGCTCAAGTCCATCTCATTCACTACCATTTGTTGATGAAACAGCTTAGAATGTATCATACTTCTAACTTCCACTGTGTGAAAAATTAGTATAAAGAAGTCGCATTACAAAAACATATAATCAAGTTATAAGTCATCTTCCAATCTATTATACCAATAGCTTCCTGAAAATTGGTAAATAATTAGGCTTGTTAACCTTATTTTACAGCAGGAAATAGATCTCCTTTCAGAAAGAAAGGAAACACAACTAATTTTAACACACTGTAATTTTATTATAGGCCTAAATTAAATAAAATTTGCCTGCATTCTGGTAGGTTCCAGGGTTATAAATCACCTAGAACAGTTGTTAAATATTTTAGTATCATTTGTCACACTTTCAGTAGAAGCTGCTCTTGAGGCCCAAGACACTGATCACAGCTTAAGAACACACAAGCAACTGGACCAATCACTAGTCTTCCTGCCAAAACATTGCAATAGGCTGGTTCAGATGTTTAGATGCCATGATTAAATCTCTTGGTTCTGCACAACATTCCTGCCCTCGGGAACAGATGCTCCCCTCTTCCTTACCCACATCCTCCAGCCTCAGAGGTGAGATGCCGCTAAACACCAGTTGCAGGGGAACAACTGCAGGAGAGGTGCAAGTCCCCTGCCTGTGAGCTTCTTTAAGGTATCTGGTAGGCCACTATGTTAAACAGGATGTTGGACTAGATGGGCCTTGCGCTGATCCAGCGGGGCTGTTCTTATGTTCTCATCAGTCTCAGAATAATTTTACTTTTGTTTGGACAAGTTAAAAACAAAACAAAACTGATTGTGACAGCCAAAACTAACCAACCAACCTTGGTAAATTCTGACCAATTTCCCTAAAATAAACCTAGAACTGAAACCCACTTCAAACCTTGGATCTAAGTTTATTTTAGGGAAGTTGTTCAGAATAAACCAAGATTGGTCAATTCAGACATCACAAGCAAGCTTGACTTGTTTTTAACTTCAGTCAGAAAAAGTATTCAGCTGAGGTTGGCATGCCTGCAGCTCTCACTCAGACCTCTCTCTTGAAGCTGATCTTAGACCTTTAGTTTAGATCTGTTGCCTGAACCTGATCCTGCACTTATCTCCTGAAGCTGTTAAATGGACCTGTTGCCCAGACTTGACCCTGGACCTGTTGCCTGATCTTAATCCCAGAGCAGTTAACAGGATCTGACAGCTGATCTGTCACCCAGACCTATCACTTATGCTTTTCCCAGGATCTGTTGCCATGACCTAACTCTGAACCTCTCACTACAAACTCTCACCTTCACCTGAGCCTCAACCTATTGCCAATAATGAACCTTGGACCTAGCCTCAGACCTGTCACCTGTTCTGACCCCAGAATGTTATACTGGATCTGATTTTGGACTTGTTATCCATACCTGGACCTAATCCTGTCAGTCTGACCTTACTCTGGACTTGTTGCACTCAACTGTCATCTGCAGCTTCAGACCTGACCCTGAACTGATATCTGAAATAGGGCTGTTCTTCCATGAGGTTAAGTGTCCACCTAGAGCAGTAGATTTTCAGAGTGCCACCAGGGCAGAAAAATGCCACCCACTGCCTCACCAGCTTCCCTCTGCTGCCTATGGGTACAGCTCTGCTCTTCTCTAAGTTGTGCTTCGCTGCTCAGCAAAGGGCCACTTTGAAACAGTCCTCCTTCACCACCATGCTTTGCAAAAAAACAGAGGCAGCAGAAGGAAGTGGACTGAAGTCAGCAGAATGGAGTTGCTCTAGGCCAGCACTCTACTCCTCCAGCTCAAAACATTTCATCTTTCCATGCCTGCCTTCTCACAACCCAGAGTGCAAGTGGAGGAGAGTGAGAATGGCTCTGACTCATGCACTTCTGGAAGAGGTAATGGGGTGGGAACATAAAAGGAGAGCAAGTGAAAGAGAATGAAGGACACAATAGGCTGGACAAGGAAGGGTGAAAGGAGAGAAAGAACGGAAAAGAAGGAAGCATGTGACAAGGGTGAGCAGGGAGGTGGAAAGAGAGAGAAGGAAGGACCCTGGACCTGTTGCCCGCAGCTATCACTTGGATCTGTTGTCTGCAGCTGATCCCCAATACGTTGCCTGCACCTGACCCCAGAGCTGTCACCAGACTAGTCTCCTGAACCTGGTCTTGAACTAGGGATATGCTCAAAGTGTTTTGGCACCTCTATTTCGAGGCTCGGAGATGCTTTGAGCTGCCCCAGCCGAAGTTTTGGCGGGGTGTGTGTGTGAGCGATCACTTTAAAAAGAGGAAGGCAGGTCTTACCTCCCCCTCCCTTGCTCCTCCACCACCCCAGAGTGGCGCTGTTTGTATCCAGCAGCCAGGCTCTCTGTTTGCCCGGCTGCATCTTGCTGGGAACAAGACGTTCTCTGTTCCCAAGAGCCTTTGGGCAGTGTCAGGAAGGAAATTGTGTCTGAGCACGTGTGGATGCAATTTGACTGTTCAGTGTCACACTCTGGTCTTAAACCAGCACCTTTTTTAAAAAAAAAACAATCATCAAATAACGCTCTGAGACAAGCCCAGATATTCCAATCTTTGAAATGGTTATTTTACTTTCCTTTTGCAAGCACATTAATAAAAAATTCTATGACAGATATTTAATTTACTGAATGTTCCTATAAGTGTAAACTATGCAAAATGATTTTGCCTGGGCAACAATATTGCATAGGGCATAACTGGATCAGGGAAAAGAAGAGGCAAATATGCAGAGAACAGGCAAAAAGATTAGAAGACCAAGAGATTTGAGGGAAAGCAAGCAAAAGCAAGCGGGTTTAAGGTCCAGTCAAAGCCTTTTAAGCAGCTAGTGAACAGACTAGTGAACAGAGCCGCATTTTTCTGTTTCCTACCATAGAGGTTTCTGCAAGACTAGTTCATAGCCTCAGGTAAGTCTACATTCTACAGCAGAGGTTACGTAGGAATGTGATGCTGAATCCCATCCAAAAATGTGAAAATACTGGGCCAGTTTAGATTATACTGGCCTGCCAAAATTATGTGGGGAGCAGTTTGTTTGTGCCCATCTCCCCACCTCCAGTATACTTAAAAATAGCATGTGGTGAGAAAAAGTGTGCAGTGGCAGGATGGCATGTCAGGGGCAAGATGTGCACCCATGTATGCCTCATGCATTTTTGCAGGCCGGGCAATCAGTATCATCTGAACCAGCCAAAGAAAAAGATTCTATGAGAGTTATTTCATTTCTTGAGCTTTCCTGTTGGTGTAATCTACACAAAATGGTGGGCCTCACCTACTGGTTGTAAATAACTGAGAACACATGCTTGGATACATATGAACTTCTTCAAAAGAAATGAAAGAGACAAGAGCAAAGGAGTCAGGGTTGAAGTCGCCCAGGTTTTTTGTGTTGGGTGACTTCAATGTTCACTTCGGGGCTGGCTTGTCTGGTGTAGCTCAGGAGTTCACAGCGGCCATGACAACTCTGGGCCTATCCCAATTGTCACAGGGCCAACCCACACTGCTGGTGATACTCTCAATTTGGTCTTTTGCTCAGATCAGGGTGGTGTTCTGTTCATGGAGACATCTAGAGTGTCTCCATTATCATGGACAGACCACCATCTGGTTAATGTTGGTCTCGTGGCCACAACCCACCTCTTCAGGGGTGCAGGACCTATTAGGATAGTCTGCCAAGGAGACTGTTGGATCCTATAGGATTCCGGGAGGCCTTGGAGGCATTTTAGACTTGGTTCTGCTGGTGATTCTGTTGATGCCCTGGTGGAGACCTGGAATAGGTAGCTTACACTATTGCCCCTAAGCACCTTCTCCGTTCTGCTTCACAGTTGGCTTAATGGTATACCGAACAGCTACGGGAGCTGAAGTGTCAAGGGAGAAGACTAGAGCATAAGTGGCGGAAGACACGACTTGATTCTGATAAGACATGGCACAAAGCCCACTTGTGTGCTCATTCTGTGGCAATACATGCAGCAAAGAAGCAATTCTATTCTGCATGTATTGCGTCTGCAAGTTGGCATCCAGTGTTGTTCAGAGTTGTGAGGGAATTAACCCAGGTTCCCTCCTCTCTGAACTTAGATCTAGATTTTTCATGCTCCTGCTCTGAGGATTTTAAAAACTTTTTTGCAGATAAAATCTCTCACATTCGAGCCGACTTCTACTCCACAGTTATGGCAGGGTCAATTGTAGAGGTGTCCAGTAACTCCTCTGGCTCAGTTCAAATGGATTAGTCTCAATTTGTGACTCCTGAGAGGATGCGGACAAGCTCCTTGAAAGTGTTCGGCCTACCAATTGTCCTTTGGACTTATGCCCAACATGGCTTATAGTAGAAAGGCTGTTAGAGATGACCTAGTTGACATAATAAATGCCTCGCTGAGGGAGGGCAGGATGCCTTCATGTTTGAAGGAAGCAATTGTGTGACCTTTGCTTAAGAAGCCTGCCCTAGAGCCCTCAGTGATGGATAAGTATAGGCCAGTCTCCAACCTTACTTGAGTGGGCAAGATAATTGAGAGGGTGGTGGCTGATCAACTCTGGCCAATTTTGGAAGATATTGATTATCTATATCCATTTCAGACTGGCTTTAGAGTGGGCTATGGGGTGGAGACAGCCTTGGCCGGCCTGATGGATTATCTCTACCAGGGAATGAACAGAGAATGTAACTCTGTTGGTTCTTTTGGACCTTTTCTGCAGCTTTCAATACTACCGTATCAACCATAATATCCTTCTGGATCGTCTGGAAGATTTGGGAGTAGGTGACACTGCCTTGCAGTGGTTCCGTTCCTATCTCTCTGGTAGAATCCAGATGGTGTCGTTCGGGGATGGTGGTTCTCTGAAACAAGAGCTATTGTATGGTGTCCCTCAGGGCTCCATCCTGACTCCAACGCTTTTTAACATCTACATGAAAATGCTAGGTGAGATCATCAGGAGATTTGGAGCTGGGTGTTATCAATATGCTGATGACACCCAAATCTATTTCTCCATGACATCATCATCAGGAAATGGCATAACCCCACTAAATGCCTCCCTGCAGGCAGTAATGGACTGGATGGGAAATAATAAATTGAAGCTGAATCCAAGCAAGACGGAGGTACTCATGGTAAGGAGTCATGCTTCAAGGGACGTGATAGATCTTCCTGTTCTGGATGGGGTTGCATTTCCCCCAAAGGAACAGGTACGTAACTTGGGAGTGCTTCTGGACCCAGGCCTCACTCTGGTTCCTCAGATAGAGGCTATGACCTCTACCAATATGTATCAATTTCGGTTGATACAACAACTGCATCTGTTCCTTGAAGATGTTGATCTCAGAACTGTGGTACACTCTCTGGTAACCTCTAGGCTTGACTACTGCAATGCGCTCTACGTGGGGCTGCCTTTGTATGTGGTTCGGAAACTTCAGTTGGTTCAAAATGCAGTGGCTAGATAGGTTTCCAGGGTGTCTTGGAGAGACCATATTATGCCTGTTTTACAACAATTGCAATGGCTACCAATAGGTTTCCGGGCAAAATACAAAGTGCTGGTGATCACCTTTAAAGCTCTAAACGGCTTTAAACCACACATTGAGATAATCAAGAGAGGTCCATCTCCATATACCACCAGCTCATCTGGCAGTGACTCGGGAGCAGGCCTTCTCTCTGGTCGCTCCTGGGCTGTAGAATGCGCTCCCTATGGATATTCATGGCTTAATGTCTTTGCCAGCCTTCAAAAGAGTCATTAAGACACCTTTTTTCAGCCAGGCTTTAAAAATCTCTGAATGTTTTAAATTTTTAGACTGTTGTTCTTAATAGTTTGTTTTATTTTGGTTTTGGTTTTTGTGAATCGCCTAGAGCCTTTGGAGTCAGGCTTCATATATATGTGTATGTGTTTTATATATGCATGCCATTAGACATATGTGAGGGTTAGAGATGTGAAGGGCTGGGGGAGGGGGAAATTGGGAACACTTGAGAAAAGCTTTTTTTTTTTTGGTCATGGGGTGGGTTTGGGAGAAAAATGCCCTTGCCCCCCAGTTTTTTCCAGTCCTTACATCTCTAGAGGGATCAAAAGGAGCTCTGCATATACCTTCAAATTTTTTAAGACAATTAGGCTTGCTTCTTTTGGACTTTCAAGCAACACCATTTATAAAATGTATAAATGAGAGAGCACAATTGAACAGATGGGACAGTATGTAACTATTTCTTGTGCATTCAGAAGTCCAGAAGGAATCTTGTCATTATTAATTAATTTTGCTTAGACTCTCTGGGAGAAACCACAGGTTAATCATACTAAAGGTTGGCAAACAAGATTCACATCAGATAATATTAAATGAATTGAAAATGCTCCAGCTACTTACTTCAAAACAGCCCTGTCTGTTGCTAAGATGTGAAAGTATATGCAGGAAGGAAAGCTATTATTTCCCATTTGCTCACATAGGAGGAAGTGTTTTTAAGTGGCTGAGAGTATCCAGCAATCTGCAGTTCGAACGTAGATACTATTTCCCCGCCCAGGGAGTTAATTGGCTTTAAAATATAAGCTACACCCAGTTTTTCACAGCTTGAATAAGCATCAGTAGAACCTGAGAGACCAACAGAGCCACTATGAACTTGTGAAAAAAACCCAGGCATTTTGTCATGCATGTTATTTCTCTGGAAGTTCTGTAACAGCAGCACATCGGTTGGCTGTATTGCTGTCTTTAGCATGGGCTGTGCTAATATCAGCAGTCCACAACAGGATATAGAGACATGGGCACTTCCACCCTGCAACAAGTACCTATGCCCTTTACTGCCAATGCGTGCCCTCATCCCAGTGACAGTCGTGTGTTCGGCATTGCTGCTACTCGGTGTGGCAGGCAACATTCTGACTGTGGTGGTGACAGGTTGTTCCCGATCACTACGCAATACCACGAGCCTCTACCTAGGAAGCCTGGCTGTTGCTGACCTGCTGTTGCTAATTCTTGGACTACCGCTTGACTTGTACCGTCTGTGGCGCTCCCGGCCATGGGTTCTGGGCACAATGCTGTGCCGTGTGTGGCACTGGTCAGGTGAGGCATGTGCTTATTGCTCTATCCTGCACCTGACAGCTCTGACAGTTGAACGCTACCTTGCCATTTGCTTTCCACTTCGCGCCAAAGTCCTGGTGACACGACGAAGAGTAAAAGTACTGTTAGTGGTACTCTGGACTGTGGCACTGCTCTCGGCTGCACCTTTCTTCTTCCTTGTGAATGTTCAGCCGGCTGACAACACCTCCAGTGATGATGACTTCAGCCATGAGTGTGGCCCCACAGTGCACGCCAAGGAGTCAGGGCTGTTGGGTACTATGCTCTTGGTCACGACAAGCTACTTTGTGCTGCCCTGCCTCTGCCTCTACCTCCTCTATGGCTTAATTGCTAGGGAGCTTCTGTATGGCAACAAGACACACCTTGGTGTGGCATCATACCAGGGCCACCAGCAGACTGTGCGCATGCTAGGTGAGTAAACAAGTTATCATCTGGACAAACTATGAGGGGGGACACCAGGTAAAAACCGCCCTATAGCCAAAGAAACTCTTCAACCAATTCATGCCTTCTCCATAGATTCTCCCCAGCCTTATAGAACTACCATGGAATAGAGCTATCCATGTATGTATAAAACCCTTGTGTACAAGTATATCCTACAGCATTAGTTCCCACAGGTCTCTCAAGATCCAGCTAAGGCCTCCAACTACCATTTTCATATCTGGACAATCCTTAAATGGATTTCCCCAATAGCACCACAATTGTCAAAGCCAACTGTCCTGGGATTCAACAATCAATCTATTATATTTGTTTTCCTACTTCTTTTTTTCTCCTTCCTTGCAGTTGTGCTGGTTCTGGCTTTTGTAATTTGCTGGCTACCCTTCCACATCGGCAGGATCATATACATCAACGCTTGGAGTTCCAGGATGATGCATTTCTCACAATATTTCAATGTTTTCGCATTGCAGCTTTTCTACTTGAGTGCTTGTATCAACCCAATTCTTTACAACCTCATCTCAAAGAAATACAGGGCAGCAGCTTATAAACTACTAGTGACCCACAGATCTGGAGAAAGGGCATCTACAATGACCAGAAACACCACTAGTTACAGAGAGACTAGTGCTAGTATTAATAATTAGATCACCTTCATTGGCCACAGTGTTTTCACTGCAAATGTATAAGCAGACTGCTTTCAAGTAAGTTAAGGTTTAGCCTTCCAGGCATTATACATTCTTTTATCAGTGGGCTGGTTCAGGTATAACACCAAATGATTTGGAGATACATGAGTGAACTTTTGGGAACCTCCAGTTCACGCACAAGACAGACAGACAGACAGAGACAGACAGCTCTTCCTTACATTCCATTCCAGAGTTTGACCCTAGTTTCCAGTCCTGGTTTGCAGGCAAATGGAGAGCATACTAGCATGCTTGCCACAATCCAAGAAAGGAGGGGATGGGGAAAACTGTAGTATGCAAAGGAATTGGATGTGCACCAGCTCAGTGTCTTCTCAAGGTCTTATGTTTGTGGAACATTATATTATTTTATACCATTAGTGCTTTGAATTTATGTTAACAGATACCAACATGCATCATGCTAATTTATTCTTCTTTAATTTATGAATGTGTTTATATTGACTTGTTTAGGTCTAGCAGGTTTAAATGTGACAAAATAAAGAACAGAATTATGAGGCCTGATGCAGGAGTGAGGAGAAGAATATTACAGTGATCTTTTTACCACTAAAACCAATGTAATATTTTTATAGCATTCATTTCTTTTTATTCAGTTGGCTTTTATTTTGTGTCACTTTGGACACTTTATGTTAGACATTCTACCATTAAAATAAAAACATAAGATTATACTATATAAATATGTAATTCAATTATATTTTCTGCAATCGTTTATTCTAATTTGCCTCAGAAATTGGGTAGTGTAAATGTTGTAATGATTTGAGTACCATTCAGTGACAGAAGGCAAATCAAGGGGGGGAAAGGTTTAACCCAAATTGCTCTTAGTTCAGGAAACAATCTGGAAGCTGAAAACATACGTACAAGTGGAGTAAGTTTCAGTTGTAATGAGAGGAGTGTTTTTTAAGAGTACAGTGAACTGGCTGCTTATTTTTGCCAGCAATGCCCTCTTTCTAGACTGTTACATGTGGAAACTTCAGCATGAAACATATATATGGATGTAGTTTTAGTGGCAAGCCTTATGCTAAGAACTACTGGTAATTTTCAAAATGACTAGTCTGAATATATACAGAGTGATCCAGGGCATATTTACCACTGTTCAGGGGACTTACTACACACCCTAAAATTAGAATGGTGACAATATTCTAAATATCTAGATACTGTATATGATAAACTACAGCATTTCAATACGATATGGAACATTGGTATAAAGGCAAAATAAAGTATCATTTTGTATAGTTTTATCCATAATTCCCTCCATGTATTATGCTTATCTGTTTGACTGTAATTTGACAACACCAGTGTTTCAGGTCCAATGTCCTAGCCATTAAAATATACTGCTACACAGCTCTGCAATTTTTAAATGCACAGGAAATGGAGTACGCTAACCAAATTTAATACTGGCATATTATGCTATTGGTTCTCAAATACTTGGGTATAGAAAAATATTCATTATGTATGTCAATGTTGCTTTCTATGTTGATTCTGATTTAATCTTAAAATAAAGTTAGTTGAACAGTAACTTGCTTCCATACCAAAATATATCATTGGGTTCGAAGTATGTGAAGATTGCCTTCTGAAACACTAATTAAACCACAAGCACAGTTATTTTGTTGTGGGCAAAATACTTATGGATTAAGGTTTGGGGGGCAAAAATACTTAGGGATTAAGGTAATTCTCTTCCCTTCTTAGTGTGAGGGGCAGGGTGTGTGTGTGTGGCGGGGGGGGGGTAATACATGTTTTGCATTCAAGAGACATACTTACACTATCATATTCAAGGCCTACCTGAGCTGAATATCTGTGGATTCGTTGTCCATGGGTTTGCGTATCCGTGGTCAGGTAAAAGTCACACGACCTCGGCATATGCGGAAAAAACGGGGGGGGGGGGATGCCAACCTTGCATATCCACAGATGTTTCGGAGCCTCATAAATGACCCCACCTCACCACTGTGTAGTGAGCGAGTGATAGATGCTTGTAGACCACCATTTCTGCTTGTCATGTAAACCACTATCTTGGCACCTTCACTGACAGATGAGGAAGGTTCAGCAGACTGTTCAGCAGAGTAAGGTTCAGCAGATATATCCCAACTCTACAGTGCACCATCTTGCTCTCTCCACCTGGAACCAAGCTCCAACTCCCATCCCTTCTGGACTGTATGTCATTAGGAGAGATGAGAAAAGGCCAGAGATGCACTGTGAATGGTTGATGCCAGACTTGCTGAAGCTGACATGTTGTGGTTGCTGCTGCTGGCTAAATCCCTGCCTCTGCAAGACCAGATGCTTCTGGATGCTTTACCTATTCCAAACAAGGTCTGGCATTGTGAGAGGGGCTGGTTTAATCTGCCCTCATAGGAACACAGGAAACTGCTATATACTGAGTCAGACCATTCGTCTATCTAGCTCAGTATTGTCTTCACAGACTGGCAGCGGCTTCTCCAAGGTTGCAGGCAGGAATCTTTCTCAGCCCTATCTTGGAGAAGCCAGGGAGGGAACTTGGAACATCAGACGCCGGGACTATGTGTCTCAGTCTCCGGATATCTCACAATGCACCGCGCGACATGTGCAGTGCATTGGGGGATTCTCCCAGGAGATGAGAGATCTAGGAGCCCATCTCCACATCTGCTGGGGCTGAATGTAGCCACCAGACCCAGCAAACCCATGATCCTGCAGCCTGAATTAAGGGCTTTTTACCCCAGATAAGAGCTGGGTTTCAAAGCTGAGCTAGGCGGAGCTGCCCCAGGTCTGATCCTGGAGATTCTCACATACAGCCTAATCTAGGCTGGACTTCCCTAGTCTGGGTTAGGGTGTACATGTGAACAACTTCAGTGTGTTCTCCACCATCCCAAATGACTTAACTTGGTAATGGAATAGAAAATTAGGGTTGTCTTTTTGTTTGTTTTTTCTGTTTTGTTTTTGGCCTGAATCTAAAACACCCCCATTTTGTTCTTTGTTCAAAATCAGCCAATCTGAAACACCCCAGTTTTGTTTGTTCAAAATTGCAAAATCTGAATCTGAAATGTTTTGGATTTTTAAAAATGGCCCTGAGACAAAAATAGAGGGTGGGGATGGTAGTGCCCAATGGGTAGAAGCTACCACTCACATTTCAGAGGAACTGGGCAAAGGGCTGATTTTTGGTGAATTTTTGAAGTTTAAGAATTTTCCCATAGGGAATAATGGAGGTTTCAGCAAAAAGTGGGCTTCGTGTGAGGGGGGAGGGGTGGCCCAGAGCAGAGTAGGGTGGGTGGTAGTGCCCAGTGGGGGCAAGGAAGCTGCCAGAATTATTTCAAAGGAATTGGGCAGAGGGCTGATTTTTTAAAGATTTAATGGAGGTTACACGTCTTTAAAGTTCTTCCCCATAGAGGATAATGGAGGTTTCAGCAGCCCCATAACTGCACTTGGGGGCACTGGGGTGGCCCAGAGCGAGTGATGGTGTAGAGCACATAGGGTGCCAACCACCCCCATGGGATGCTAACCCATGGGGTACTGGGTTCTGTTGTTTCTGAGATGTTTTGAGTGTAGTTTCTCTGGTAGCATATGAGAGTGGATTCATGGTTTGTCATTGAAAATCTCATATGCTACCAGAGAATCTACACTCAGAACACCTCAGAAACAACAGAACCCAGCACCCCATGGGTTAGCAACCCATGGGGGTGGTTGGCACCCTATGTGCACTACACCACCACTCGTTCCCGGCCACCCCAGTGCCCTCCCAGGTGGAGTTATGGGTCTGCTGAAACCTCCATTATTCCTTATGAGGGAAAACCTTAAAGATGCGTAAACTTCAACAATTCCTAAGAAATCAGCCCTTGCCCTATTCCTTTGGAATCTGGGTTGTGGCAAGCACCCCTTGAGGCACTGCCACCCAACCCACTGTTTTGCCCCTCAGGCCCCCTTTCTGTCCCAAATCTGCCCCAAAGACATTTCAACTTCAGAAATTCTTTAAAAATCAGCCCTTTTCCCAATTCCTTTGTAATCTGGGTGGCAGCAGGCACCCATTGGGGCACTACCACCTGACCCACTCTTCTGCCCCCAAAGCCCCCTTTCTGCCCTGAATCCACCCCAAATAACATCAACATCACACATCATCATCAACAACAGCAGAGCTTTGCAAAGAACCAGGCAGATTTCCAAAGGTCATGCACATCCACATCCCCCCCAGAAATGCAATTATCTACACACAACAGTGTGAAACTACAACAATGAAATGCACACTGCCTCACACAGTGTGCACACTGCCCCACTGGCCAATGAGGGTAAATTTTACCCTTAAATTTCCTTAAAAGGAATAAGGAGGCAATTGCCAGCAGATCAGCCCATGCTTCCGCTGGCCAATCTGCAGGCTGGAAGGGCTAGAAATTCAAACAGATGTCAAAACTCAAAATGGAGACTGAAGGAGAAAGACTTTTCGTGATTGCAAAATGGAGTTCCGAAACAGCCGAAACAACAAAACATTTTGTATCCGAAACAGGGACATTTTGTTTCAGCTACAAAATTTTCTGTTTTAAGCATTGGGTGTTTTGTTTTGGCTACAAAACAACTGAAATGGCCTGTTTGGGGCACAAAATGTTTTGTATCTGAAACAAAATGCACACCCCAAATAGAAATCACACCAGCATAGGGATTCCATTCATTTCTGGGGTGATTTTTCTCCCAATTGACTTAACATGGGAATGTGAGCCAATTCATTTTGGGGTAGGTTCCCCCCCCCCGTGTCATATTTTTATTGATAACATAAATATTGGGGCGGGGGGCATGCTTGTGGCTATATCAGAGTCCAGGTAAGAGTTTGACAACAAGAGCATTGCTGAAAGAGCAGTGGTTCACTTTTTTATGCACCTTTCGGGGAAATCCACCCTAAAATGCAGATGAGGGTTAAAAATGAAAAGTAGGATGTAAATATAGAGAAATCAAAATAAATAAAACATATCTGTTGGGAGATAAACTTCACTGAGCATTGAATCTCTAACAAATGTATGGTATGCCTTTCTGACAGCTTCATCTTTCAGATGGAACAAAGGGATTGATTGTCTTTGATTTGACTGAATCTAACCAATAGAGTAGAGTTGGTCCATAAGCTTAAAGTAGTGCAAACCTTTGAGGAAAGTGACCGTGTAATGCTGGAATTCTTGATCTTATGGAAAGCTAAAAATGGGTTTAGTCAAAATATGTATAATGGATTTCAGGAAAGGTTATTTTAATAAGCTCAGAGAAGTACTAGTGAGGATTCCCTATCTAGATAAGCTAATGGGGAAAGAAGCCCAAGATGGAGGGGAGTTCCTAGAGAAGGAGTTGCTAAAGGCATAATCATAAACCATTCCAATGAGGGTAGGGAGGGGAGGAAGATATCTAAAACACCCAGTAAAGCTGCATGAAAAACTTAGTGATGAGCTGAAAAGAAATAAGAAATGAAAGGGACAGGTCACCAAGGCCAAAAATAGATGAGTAGCACAGACTTGTAGGAACAGTGCTTGGAAAGCTACTGACAAGGGATGCTAAGAGCAACAAAAAGGGCTTTTTCAGATGAAGGAAATGATAAACCTGTTGCTTGGCAAGAACATAGAGATGCTCTTCTCACGACCAGTGAGAAGGGCTAGAAGGTGGGCTGCAGGGAAGGCTGGTTAAACCTACCTTCCCCGAAAATGAGCAGTCCTTCCTTGGGTGGGCGGATCGCCCACCCAGAGGAGCACCAGCTCCTGCCAGTAGCTCCAAGAGTTGGGAGGTCGGGACACACTGCCCCGCATCACTCTGCCCCCAAGAGCTCAAATAATGCACCACGCAAGTGTGCGGTACATTATTGGGATCCTCCCTCCCCCTCCCCAAGTCTGCCAGCACACGATTGGCAAAATGGGGTTAGGAGAACGCTTGCTCTCCAAACCCCATTTTGAGGGAAGGGTCCACAAGCGGGTTTTCCCACTGTGGTGCCGCCGGGATCAGACATGATCCTGGCGGTTCACACGTGTGTGCAAAACTGGGCTGGATTTCCTTAGCCCAGTATTGCACATGCTTATTAATAGCCTCAGAATGTTAGATGTGGAAGGAACCTTTGAAGTCTTGCAGTCCAACCCCCTACTTAATGCAGGAAATTGGGGGGGGGGGCGGCAAAGAGAAGGTGGAACTGCTGAACACCTATCTTGCCTCTGCTTTCTCACAAAATCAGTGTGAGTGGTGAAAGTAGTTGATCAAGAAGCCCTATCAGATCTTTGGAGCCAGCTGAAGAGAACTTGCTGATATACTCTCAGAATTTCTGTCTATAATCTCTGAGAAATCCCAAAGAAGGGTCATGTGCTACAAGACTGGAGATGGGCTAATGTTGTCCCAGTCTTCAAAAAAGAGAAGGAAAGGGATCTGGGAAACTGCAGAATGGTCGGTCTGACATCAGTACTACAGAAGCAACTAGGACAAATTATAAAACAGTCTTTCTGTAAGCATCTTGATAACAATGCAGTGATGCAGAGATTAAACACATCTCCTTTCTGCAGGGAGTTATTCGCACATGGCTTCATTCAATGGGGTAAACGTTGAGCAAAGCCACTTCGAACTACACTCACAGCATTGAGGGAAGCAGTCCCTCTGCTCTCAGATTTTGTTTTGAAACAAGTTCACATGGCATGCTCCGTGTTTTCCTTCTAACCAATGGGTGGAGGGGGGAGCTTCCTAAAGAGCAATATCTGCATTTCTAAAAAGCAGGGGCGTTTCTAGGGTAGGGCAGGCAGGGCACATGCCCCGGGCGCCACTTGAAGGGGGGCGCCATGTTGTAAAATTAATTTTTTTAAAGAAAATGGCTGCCGAAAACAAAATGGCCACCGCGCATGGTCAAATGGCCTCTGTGAGACCCTCGGCCATGCCAGGCCTTGCAGAGGCCATCTGAGCATGCATGGTGGCCATTTTGTTTTCAGCTGCCATTAAAAAAAAAAGATTATTTTTTAAAATGGCCACTGCACATGCTCACATGGTCCCTGTGAGGCCCTAGAGGCCAGAGGGTGGAGGGGGAACCTTTGCAGACCCCCCCCCACAGCCTTTAGGAAGCCCCCCAAAGGGGATATAGGTTAAAAAAATTTTTTTTTAAATATATAATATAAGACACTGTACACATATTCAGATTGGCACTATGTACAGGGAATCAGGGCTTGTGAATACTGAACTGAAGCTTTTGAGCTAGGATTGTTTTCATTTGCTCTTACTTTGCTTCTTGTGATAAGTGAGTTAAATGTGATGTCTTAATAATATGGCTATTAATGGCGAGTTTGTCTTTGAATCAGTGTGAAATCCTTAGTATTAATGCCCACTGGGAGTTTCTTGCTCTCTTTCTCTCATTTTAACTGTCTTTCTAAAAAACTAGAATATATTCCAAGCAGTGACACAGTTTACTCTGCATATCCTTTAATTATTTTCCAGAGTATCTGGGCAAAGTCCAATTCTCAATTTATTTTTAAAACTTATGTAATAGTGATGCTACAATGCATAGTAGAGAATTAGACAGGCACTTCTGTTTAGTTTTCCAAGTACACCTCCACATAGTATTTAGGTATTTCATGAGCCCCAGCATACTGAAATTTGTAGTTTTCCAGCCCTTCTTGGTCTGGCTACGTCCACTGCTAAATAGTTTTTGAAATATTAAAAGATTAACGAGCTTGACTTGTATTTTTCAGCTGATATTACGGTAAAGTTATCTGAAAGATAGGTGTCAGATGTTTGGACAGGGGGTGCAATTTCAGTGTTTGCCCTAGGCACTATTTTCCCTAGATACACCTCTGAAGATTAACGAGCTTGACTTGTATTTTTCAGCTGATATTATGGTAAAGTTATCTGAAAGATAGGTGTCAGATGTTTGGACAGGGGGTGCAATTTCAGTGTTTGCCCTAGGCACTATTTCCCCTAGATACGCCTCTGCTAAAAAGAACATCCTTCTTATCATGCTAATGATTCTACATCAGTGCCTCTCCCTATTTGCTCCGGCATTTTCAGAAAAAGTAGTTTAAAACCAGCATTTTAAAAATCTGGAAATACATCGAGATAAGCTAGAATTTGCATCACAAAGTCCAATTTGTGTGTGGAGTGAGTTCAAGAATCTCAAAGGGACTTCAGGGTAAGTTTGTCTGGTGTGTGAATGCACACACTCTCTTCTGAAGTAGATTCGGGGTAGAAGCCCTGTGTGTAACGCCTGCAGGATATTTTGGGTAGAAAACGGGTCAAATATGGGTTAGATGACAATACTGTCAGGTGGATTAACAGCTGGTTAGAAAATAATATTTAAAGAGTGTTCATGAATATCTTCTTTTTAAGTTGGAGCGAAGTTTCAAGTGGGCTGCCACAGAGCTCCTGGGCCCAATACTCTGACATTTGTATCAGTGATTTAAGTGGAGGAAAGTCTCAACAGATCTTCAGATGAAGAAAACTGTGAGGAGTAGCTAACACTTCAGAAGTGGGGGGTGGGGGTCAAAGTGGCCTTGATAGACTGGAAATCTCCACTGAAACGATCACTAGGAAATTAAACAGAGACAGATGCAAAATTCTTCATGATGGCAAAAAAAAACAACCACCCTCAAATATTAAAGTGCACAGGGAGATAGCTGGTTTGGCAGTAGAAAATGTGAAAAAGATCTTAGAATTGCCGTCAATAACAAGTTGAGCTTGAGTCAGCAGTGTGATGCAGCTGGAAAAAAGGTGAAATTTCTTTTAGCCTTCATGAAGAGGACCATAGTTTCAAAGTCATGAGACGAAGTAGTTAAATTTTTTCCTGCACTAACGTTTGTTGACCAAACTTTTAAAAGGATGTAAATAAACTGGAATGGGCTTAGAGAAGGGGAACAAAGAAAGAGGTGCACCTATGTAATTTTGGAGCCTGGACCTAAAGGCCTTTGTAGCTGCCCACACCCCCCACAAGCTAAGCATCATCTTCCTACACACACACACACACACACACCATGACACACATAGAATGTTTAGCATGTGGGTTCTTGTTAGGGCACAACAGCAACTGAATTCACAAGAATGTAAGAATATAAAACAAGTATATTTATGCAAGTATGCATTAGCAGAAGAAACATTTCAACCTGCAATTTAATATATTCTCATCCCACATATTTATTTTCCCATTCCCCGCTCTGTCTCTAAAGGATCCAATATTTAAGCAACTGAATTTGCAAGAACATAAAGATGTGCAAGACTCTTAATGTAGATATACATTAGCAGAAACATTCCATCATGTAACTTCTCCTCCACTGGGCCACAGATCTAAGAGAGGCCATGCCTTCTGCCCCTCCATCAAGGCTCTTTTCTCACCACAGCATCTCCCACTGGCCAGAAGTGCCATGGAGACAAGGCTACAGCAGCCCCCACATCAGCCTGGATGTTCTTTATACATATAGTAAAGCAAAACTGGTCACCTCTAAAATACTCTCTGGCCATATACAGCTATGGTCATGGTTTCTCCCATATCACTTTTCAAGTTCCAATTGATTATGACCAGAGATGCACCTAGGTAATTTTGGAGCCTGGACCTAAAGGGCTTTGGAGCCCCCCCCCCTCCGAAAATTAAGCATCATCATGCTCGGCCAGGCAACCACACCACCCAGGACAGAGGATTTGGGGTCCCCCGGGGGCTGTGAAGGCCCTGGACTTTGGCCCCAAAGTCCAGGGGTAAGAGTGCCTCTGATTATGACAATGCCTTTGTTATTATAGCCTACATCTCAACTATGACAAGGGAGACGTGGGAGTGAGGCAACATCTAGCAGTCAAAATAATTAACCCATTTTACAGCACTGTCATATATTTATATACTCTAGGGAGGAATATATATAGTAAGAGGCTACCTTTGCTTCTGAAAACCTCCAGATATATGTCACTGCATTATCTTTAGTAAAATACAATAAAATATTTTTCAGCCGATTCAGATAGATATCTGAGCAGTAACTTATTCAGCCTTCAAATAAGTAAGGATGGGGTGGGGTGGGAAAAGGCTGAGGAAGATGGGGTAGGAAGAAAGGGGGATGGAAGAATGTGGGGCAACAGAGGGAAAGATAAACAAAAAGGGGGAAGAACAAAGAAGGGGGGCAACAGAACAAAGAGAAAAGGAGTCAAAAAAAAAAAGGAAGAGGGGGAAAACAAAGAAAGGGGAACATAGAAAGAGAGAACAAAGGAAGAGGGCAACAAAGAGGATACCCATATGGTCAAGAAGGGGATTAACAGTGTGGGGGGGGGGGCGGGGTGAGCAGGTCATCCGATTTGTTTAAGAGGGGGAGCAGCAGATGGTTGTAGCTGTGCTTCCCACTGTTTTGAGTGTTGTGTCCTGCCTGCTAAGAAGGGTGGAAAGAGAAATGTTGTATTGGGAAGCAAGAGGGAACTCCATTGATGGGGGTGGGGGGTGGGGGAGAGACAAAGAATAAGGATTATTTTCTACTTCAATATTCTGGGACCGGGAGGGAAGATTTTATTTTTTCATTTATCCCAAGGTGGTTTACAAAAGTTAAAACACATAATAAAAATGAGTTAAAAGTATTTAGCTAAAAATATAAAAACGTCTGATATTAAAAATATAATACACAAACACAGAAAACTATACATGGATAAAAACACACAGAAGCAGCAATAAAACAATCATGCCTGGATAAAAAGCCAAGATTTAACCAGCTTTCTAAAAACTGTGACCATTTCATTTAATGATCCCTTCTCAATGCTCTGGTTCTCTTGCCACCTACTAGGTGGGCGAGTGGGAAAGGCTGCAGCTACTCTTTTGTCAGGGCCCTCAGCTCAGGAATACCTCCTAGGCTGCAGGAAATGAGACTTGCTCAGTTCCCTCGCTTCAACTCTTTCCCTGCTGTTCCCAAGTTGAATCCAAATGGCTGTTAGCAAGTGAGCAAGGCTGAGGGTGGGAGCAAGAGGGCTCCTCAGGAGGATGAGTAAAAATGTATAGGGTTTTCTTTTAAAAGATCAGTGCCCCCCCCCAGTTGGCAACCCTACCAGTGGAGGCACCTGGCCTTGCTACTGGCGCTGCTGTTGAGGTGGAGCTGGCTTCACTGGAGCCTCTGCTCCCTCTCTGCGTCGTGTGTGCATGTGCTGTGTGTGCTGACAGTGCCGGCCCTAGTTTCAGGCACTCTCTTATGCAGTGATTCTGTGCAGGCCGGGCCAAGAGCAGCTGGCAGGCAAGCAGGTCCCCCCCCCCCAATCACACATACTGCACAGAAGTGAGATCAGGGCTAGTGTGGGTCTTGCCTGGCAAGCACATGGCTGCCTGCTGGCTCCAGGACTCCACCGCTGGCCATGGGGGATATTTGGAGGGCCTCCCCGCTGCCCAGGGGGTCTTGGTGGGTGCCCGCACACGTGGCTGCCTGCCGGTTGCGGCAACACAGCATGGCCTGCCGCACCACCATGGAGGAACATCTAGGCCCCCAGGGGGGCATTTGGAGCCCCCATCCACTGATGGAGGACCGGACCTGGGACCAGAGGTTGGTCCTGAGAACACAGCTGAACAAAGATATTCAGGGATGCGGAAAACTAGCCCTGTGAAGGAACTGGGTATGTTTAGCCTGGAGAAAGAAGAGTGAGGTGTTCCAAGAGGACGCTTTTCAAATACCTGAAGGACTTGTTCAGTGGAAGAGGGCAAAGACTTGTTCCCTGCTGCCACAAAGGGTAGGACTAGTTCTCATAGACAAATTATGAGGGCAATTTCCAATGAACATTAGGAGACACTTCATAATAATAACAGCAGTTTGCAGGGCTGTCTGACTGGGTTCTCCTATCAGAGAACCTCAGGCAAGAGGCACCAGCCCATTCATTTCTGAGGTGGTTTTTCTCACAATTGATTTAACATGGGAATGGGACAGAAACCATCACCACCCATAGGGAGCCTATTCATTTTGGATTAGATTCCTACCCTGTGTCACATTTTTATTCGTAACATAAATATGGTGCAGGGCCATACTTGTGGGTATACTGTGTACCAGAGTCCAAGTAAGAGTTTGACAACAAGAGCATCGCTGAGAGTGCAGTGGTTTGCTTATTTACGCACCTTTATGCCGCTGGGGATGGAAATCCACCCCCAAATCCATATTAGGGTTAAGAGTGTCATAAATTACAAGACTAAAGACTTTCAGTTTTAGCTGCTTAGCACCTCATTGCAGTTGTTTCATGCCAGCTCACTTTTTCTGTACTTTAATTGCCTCATTTTTAATTTTCAGCAGCTGTTCTATTCATACTGAGATGTGTATTTTTTAAAACCATTTTGCTACTTTATCACCTCTTAAGGAGAGAAAATTCTGTAATTTTTAGATTGCACTTTGCCTGTTTAAATACCTTGCCAGTAAGAACCACCTGTCCTAAATGTATAATAAAAGGCATAAAGGACAACTCCCTTGGCTAAGGACTAGTCCAGGCCTCTGGCAGCACAAGCTGGCTCTTGTAGATCTTTTTAGAGTAAATACAAGAAGTTAAAAAAATAGTTTTAGGGATGACAAGCTGGTGTAGACATCTGTAGCTTGAATCCAGCCAGACACCCTATAATCCTTTATACCTCATATAACTGATAATAATAGATAATAATAATAATAATTCAATTTCTATACTGCCCTTGAAAAAATGGCTCAGGGCAGTTTACACAGAGAACTAACAAACAAGATGGAACCCTATCCCCAAAGAAACATAAAAAGAAACATAAGACAGACACCAGCAACAGTCACTGGAGGTACTATGCTGGGTGTGGATAGGGCCAGTAACTCTCCCCCTGCTAAATAAAGAGAATCACCACGGTAAAAGGTGCCTCTCTGCCCAGTTAGCAGGGGTAAACAGGTGAGATTCACACATCCTCTGGTAATGGAGCAGGAAATACATTTTTACTGCAACGATAATTGATAGGCGGACACATTCATAATTACATGCATAATAGAACTTGCTTCCCCACCATTTTCAGATCATTGATCAATGAGCTTGCTAGGTTCTGATGAATGCAGAAACAATATAAGCAGCTCTGAAATAGGTTTTTTCACCACTGAGCTCTACTACTGTCAAGTAACTCCTAGCTGAATTTCTCACTACATTTTGTATAGTTTAAGCCAGGCTTCCCCAACCTGCAGCCCTCCAGATGTTGCAGAAATACAACTCCCAGCATACCCAGCCACAATAAATTGTGGCTAGGGATGCTGGGAGTTGTAGTTCAGCAGCATCTGGAGGGCCTCAGGTTGGAGAAGCCTGGTTTAAACTATTTATTCCCAAACTGCAAATTTGATACAATAAATACATTAATTTGAGACCTTCTGGAGCAGGGTTTCTCAACGTTTTTGGAGTCATGGGCCGATACATTATTCGTGCAGTTTCCCAGACCAGCAGTTAATAAGGGGGTCACCCCCCCAAAAAAACCAATTTTGGATAGCTCTCAGGAGCTCATTTCCAGGCAGCCCTTGCTGCTGGATAATGTTCATTTCAAGGAAGCAAAATGAACGTTATCCAGCAGCGAGGACTGCCTGGAAATGAACTCTGGAGAGCTCCCGCCGGCCCCCACCAGCCTAAAATTTGGGGTTTTGGGGGGGGTGATTTTTATTAGTGGCCTCACAGACCGTTACCCAACACCTTGTGGACCGGCACCGGTCCACGGACTGGTGGTTGAGAAACACTGTTCTGGAGTAACCACAACATCAGTGATCCCACACATCTAAAGGCAGGTGCCAGGCCTTCGTTTGAGGACTCGGAAGAGGAGTGGGAGGCAGTGAATTACTTGAGGATCCCGAAGGCCAGCTCTGTCATCGGAGGGAGGAGGCACTCGTGATGGGCCAGGAGGAGGGCTTGGTTCAGGAGGCAGAGCAGAATAACAAATCCCAGGAGAAACTCTTGCTTCTGGTGTTATCTCCCAGGGCACGCAGGTGCGAGAAGCGGTGTGACCAAGTCAGGGAGTTGAGACGTCAGGGAGTTGAGACGCTTGCAGCGTGCACGAGACTGATTGAGGGCAGCTGACTAGGCAAAGTGCAGATTGATTCCAGCTGGCCACCTGCTATAAATTTTGCAGCTTCACTCGGGATGGGCTGCTGGAGACAGCCTCTATAGGCGACGCCTTGGACTCGGTGACGCCTTGGATTTGGCGACGCCTTGGACTCGGGACCACTGGGATCTGGTGAGCGATCCTGGTTGCAGGGAAGACGAGTTGGACTTGGTACTCAGTAGTGATTTGTTCTCTTGTGCTTCTTTACAGACACTGGATGAAACCTCGTGCCTGCCTGGAGGAAGTGTGTAACCGGAGACATCTCTTCGCCTGCTACTGCATCATAAATTATGGACGGCTCATCGACTGTGGTGGGTTTACGACAGCAGGAAATCTTTTTTTAAAAACACCAAAACAGGTAGTTGCTTTCATTTCACTGTACATTTTATTGTCAGTTTCTTGCTAATAATATCCCACATATTGTTGGAATAAATGTACACATATAAATGAATAATGTTATTCATGGACAGCATAACTAAACATAATTGAAATCAATGACTAATTTAGTTTAATGCTACCCTAAATATGTACATATGCATTTATGAATAGAAAATAGTAAGTGATAACAAAAATCCATTGTCTTTTATATGGCATTAGTAGAGGTAACAGAGGGAGAGCACAATACTTGGTACATAAGAACATAAGAAAAGCCTTGCTGGATCAGGTCCAAGGCCCATCTAGTCCAGCATCCTGCTTCACACAGTGGCCCACCAGATGCCTCTGGGAAGCCCACAGGCAAGAGCTGAGGGTATGTTCTCCCTCTTACTGCTACTATTTAGAGGCATCCTGCCTCTGAGGCTGGAGGTGGCCTATAGCCCTCAGACTAGTAGCCATTGATAGACCTATCCTCCATGACTTTATTTAAACCCCTCTTAAAGCAGTCCACGCTGTTGGCTGTCACCACATCTTGTATGTGCAACTGTAGTGATCAGACTCCCTTCCCCCAAAAGAGTTAACCAGAAGTGAACCCTGTCTTGACTGACAGGCTGGTGAACTCCAGGGCTCAGCCAATCGGCACACCAGGTGGATGGGACCTAGAGAGCTGTTGCCAGGAAGAAGGGAGTTATTTGTTGAGGAGAAACTAGGTCGGAGGTACACTGGAGGACATGTGGCCAAGGAGGTTGGCTGCAGGAGAATAACTCTGCAGATCCTTGAAAGACAGGAGGGCAGGGAGCCTGAATTCTCATCGGGAGTTTGGTGAGTTCAAGGCAGGGAGCCAGGGCTTATGGCTTCAGGAAGTTTAGCCTAGGGAAAAGTTTGTTTAGTCAGACTTTGCGTTAGGGATGTTATATTTATTTGGTGTGTGTGCTTTCGCATATTCTTGATACTGTTCTATTATTGTTACCTGTAAAGTAATTAAAATAAGAAACACTAGCCAATGCCCATCCTACCTAGGGCATTGCAAAAGACTCTATAAACATTTTAAGTGTGCATTTAGCCAACCTATTTTTGGAATTCTACTAAGTATTTTAACTGTATCTAAAAGCTGAGAAAGCCTCAGATGGAAGCAGTCTGTAGTAATTGAATAAAATGGGTTTTTTTAAAAATTCTTTTCTTTTTACAAGTCTCTCTGAGTTGGTTTTTAACGCAGAAGGGGGGGCGAAGGGGGATTTCTCTGGTGCAAACACGTTCTCAAATGTTCAGCAGCTATCAGTTTTCTCACCACGTGTAGGCTTGCACGTGGAAGATTTCTGTACTTATCCAATAGCAAAATAAAGAGTGTTTTCCCTGGGATTCCATCCCAAACCCAGGGAGGTTCAAGCTCTGTCGATAAGAGCAGTGGCGACAGCAGCATTTTGAACCTACCAATAATACAGAATAGTTTTAGGAAAAGCCTAGCCAGGCAGCTCAGCAGGGATGATTCAGCATTTCTTTCTCTCACGTGAGCTTGCTCTGAGAGACATAGGCTTTAATCCTCTACAGCAAGATTTCTTCAGGCCTATAATTCAAGCCAAGTGTGTTTTAAAACTTGGAAGAATTATTCAGGAGTAAAGCTGTTATGAAAGGCATGCCTAATGTTATGCAGGCAGAACTAGGAAGCACATTAGATGGTAGAGCACATTCAGTGGTCCCTCTAATTTTTTCCATCTGTGTGCGGAATGAGTTTTGTTCTGGGCGGCAATATCAAGGCACTGTGTGTGCACATGCATTCAGAGTGGGGCCTTCCTAATTCAACCTGAGCGAGATCTAAAATTAACTGCGTGGACATCAGAAAACTTGTGAGCGGGTGCATGCCTAGAGGGAACAGGGACCGCATTATATCTTGTGTTAAAATCATACTGTTTTGCTGCTCTTATTTCATTGTGTACATTTCAACATGTTGCTTTATTTTAATTTAACCTAATTATTCACCTGGCATCTGGACCGGTATCTGCAACTGGTCAAACTGAATAGTTTCTAAACAGGGATTAAAACCCACACGCAATTTGTCAGTTAACTGAACAATGTATCTGTTCAACCGCTACTGGTCCCTGCACAGCCCCTATCATTTAATATAAGCAGAGAAAGACGATTTCTGATGGGGAACAAATTGCTTTTGATAGTTTCATGGTTTTGAAAGATATACCTACGTCATGTGCACAATGTAAGTGATTGCATTATCGACTGCACAATCATGTTATAATAAATATTACAAAGAAAAATTTTAATATAATGAAAATACATAAATAATCATAATCCAAGCATAACCATAATCTGGAACAACATTAGCACCTTGGTAGTTAATGGCAGATAACCTAATTAAAATGCCAAAAAGATAATATCACTATTTGCTACCAGCTTGAATCAGAAGGTATTCATTTCTACACCCTCCAGAAATGAGACTGTGGAGCAGACACCACTTCTGCAGTGGACACCAGTTCAAGCTGGCAGTCCTCAGATGGGAACAAATACTGCGACTGCAGCATGGAGAAGCAGGAGGGCTCCGTGTCCTCCCTGGGAGCACTAAAGGCACTAGTACCCCACTGTTGGAAACCCATGGACTAGGGCACAAATCCTAAAACATTTTAAATTTAACTCTTTTATTTTCTCATAAATATAAAGACATCTAATTAGTCAAGTATATCAATATCTTTCATTAGCCAGAAGAAAAGAGGGAAAAATAAAATAATATTTCAACTATATTAAATTACAGGTGTTAAAATCCAATTTGTTTTTCCTGGAAAAGGAGGTGATCATCTGTTTATCCTGCAGGGCGCTTTCCAGGCTAGCTGCTCAAGAGCAGCAAAATGCCCCCATTCAGGCAAATCACATTGAAAACATAAACAGCAGGGGAAGCAGTCTTGCAGAAAAAACAGCAACTTCCTTACACCGGATATACGATGTCCTAGCTCTATACAAGGCATTGGCAATGTGAACTGTACCCTGCTATCCGCATAGGGACTGCAGTGTCACAACGCAGGACGTGTGAAAGCACACTTCCAAGATCCGACATGACCCCGTAGCAGGGTCTAATCTGGAAAGTGCCCAGGCTAAGGCTTGCAGTTAGAACTAAAACACTTTCATAAACACCATCATAAACATTTGTAGTGCTGCTGCTGCTGCTGGGGATGAAGAGGAGGGAAACAAAAATTGTATTAGCAGAGTTTTATCCCACTTCATATTAGGTCTGAGAGACCCTCTTGCAAGAAAACAGCCATGCCGCTTGCAAGTGCAGTACCTATGTCTAATTTGAGGACCAAAAGTACTCATTCAGAGGATTATGTTATTTAACTTATTTCTGTTATTGCAACAGAGTGCTTAGTTTAGTTGGACTAAAAGAATGTCTCTCTCCATTCTGCCATTGTAGAAGTCTCCCAATAGGGCCAGCTATAACTGTCTCTCTCTTCAGCTTTCCCAAGTCGCCATCAGTAATCCTCAAAAGGGGTTTTCTTCCAAATCTGGCTTACCACATGGAATTTTTAATACCACTGGTGTGTCCAAAAAATCCCAAAACTCATATTGCAGAATTAACACACTGTACAGCAATATGTTCCTTTCTTTAAAACCCCACCACACACAACCACCACCAAACAGCCCTGGATTAAACCTAAGGCAAAACAAGCACGTGTTTTGGGCATCAAGGGAAGGGGAGCACCACAGAGTTTTCCCCCTACCTATCATGCCTTTAACTCTTTCACTGAAGCCCAAGGCCCATCTAGTCCAGCATCCTGTTTTGCACAGTGTCCCACCAGATGCCACTGGGAGCAACAGGCAGGAGTTGAGGGCATGCCCTCTCTCCTGCTGTTACTCCCCTGCAACTGGTAGTCAGAGGCATCCTGCCTTTGAGGCTGGAGGTGGCCTACAGCCCTCCAACTAGTAGCCGATGATAGACCTCTCCTCCATGAAGTTATCCAAACCCCTCTTAAAACCATTCAGGTTGTTGGCTGTCACCACATCTTGTGGCAGAGAATTCCACAAGTTGATTATGCATTGTGTGAAAAAGTATTTCCATTTGTTGGTCCTAGATTTCCTGGCAATCAATTTCATGGGACGACCCTTGGTTCTTGTGTTATGTGTGAGAGAGAAGAATTTCTCTCTATCAATTTTGTCCACTCCATGCATGATTTTATAGACCTCTATCATGTCTCCCTGCAGTCGTCTTTTTTCTAAACTAAATAGCCCCAGGTGTTGTAGCCTTGCCTCATAAGAAAGGTGCTCTAGGTCTCTGATCATCTTGGTTGCCTTCTTCTGCACCTTTTCCAGCTCTACAATGTCCTTTTTTAGATTTAGTGACCAGAATTGTATGCAGGACTCCAGGTGTGGCCTCACCATCATTTTGTATAAGGACATTATAATATTAGCAGTTTTCTTTTCAATCCCCTTCCTAATGATCCCTAGCATGGAATTGGCCTTTTATCTCTACCCTCTGTTTCCTGACTTTTAACCAGTTAGCAGTCCACACATGAACTTGACCCCTTATCCCATGACTGCTAAGCTTCCTCAGGAGACTTTGATGAGGAACTTTGTCAAAAGCTTTTTGGAAATCCAGGTATACTATGTCAATTGGATCACCTTGATCCACACACTTGTTGACACTCTCAAAGAACTCCAAAAGGTTTGTGAGGCAAGATTTACCTTTGCAGAAGCCATACTGGTTCTCCCCCAGCAGGGCCTGTTCTTCTAGGTGCTTTACAATTTTATCCTTGAGGATGCTTCCCAACAATTTGCCTGGAACAGACGTTAAGCTAACCAGCCTGTATTCCTGGATCGCCCTTGGATCCCTTTTTGAAAATTGATGTTACATTTGCTACCTTCCAGTCCTCCAGTACAGAGCTTGATTGCAGGGATAAGTTATATATTTTGGCAAGGAGGTAGGCAATTTCACATTTTAGTTCTTTGAGGACTCTTGGATGGATGCCATCTGGGCCGGGTGATTTGTTAGTTTTCAGTTTTTCCAGACAGTTTAGAACATCATCTCTTGTCACTTCTATCTGCCTCAGTTCTTTAGCCTCCATCCCTGAAAAGTCTGGTTCAGGAACAGGTATATGCTCTGTATCCTCTGCCGTGAAGATGGACACAAAGAACTCATTTAGCTTCTCCATTTCCTTAATAATCCCTTCCACTCCCTCATTGTCTAATTTTCTAACAGCCTCCCTGGCAGGTTTCCTGCTTCTGATGTATTTAAAGAAGTTTTTATTATTCCCCTTGATACTTTTAGCTAATTGATCCTCAAACTCTCTTTTCGCCTCCCTTATTGTCACCTTACATTTCTTTTGCCACCTTGCATTTCACTGCCACACTCAACGTTAGTTGATTTTTTTGTATTTGTTTTTATCTGCCATGTTCGACTTTGCTCTGCATTGTTAAAAAAGCGTTTTCTTTGGCTCGGTGAGTGACTACAGTTTTGAGAAACTACTAAACTATATATCTGAAATAAAATGTCATTGATTTGCGAAAGATTACTGTAAAGAGCACTACAAAATATTGATAAAACTTCACATTAAAAGATGGTCGTATGTAATGATGTCTGACCTTGAAGATGAAATATTTTTCTCAATCATTTCTTCCGTTGCGGCTATTTATAAGAAATTATAGGCAGTGGAACTGTTTTGTTTTACCTTAAAAAATCTAGAAGAAAACTTGTAAACATTTAAATAAATATTAAGGTATAAGTAAATAATTTGCTTGAGTTTTAATGTCTTGTCAGTTAAGCAATGGAGGGAGCCGAGGGGGGCACCATTGTTGGGCTGTGCTTAGGGCATCAGTTGCCCTTAATCCATCCCTGCCACCAAACAATACCAAACTCAATAAACCAAAAACCTTCTGATTAAGATGAGAGTTATGATGCTTTCCATTTTCAATCATGCTCTAAAAAGTGCAGAAACTGCACATCAAAGTTCCCATCTTAAACGTGCATCAGAAAGTTGCACGTTAAACTTCCATGCCATATAAACTGTAAGAACTTTGTATGGTCTTGTATATTTTTATTTAATTTATTTATTATATTTGTATACCACCCTAAACCTCTGACTCGGGGCAGTTTACAGCAACGTTAAAAAAAATTAAAACAGAAATTAAAACCTTATACAATTTAAAACCACAAGTCTAGTTAAAAAGCTAAAATAAATGTGCCTTTAGAGACTTTCTAAAAGTTATCAAAGTTGAAGAGGCTCTTATTTCAGCAGGGAGCGCATTCCAGAGTCCCAGGGTGGCAATAGAGAAGACCTGTCCTTGTGTAGCCACCAGACAAGCTGGTGGCAACTGCAGATGAACCTCTCCAGATTATCTCAGTGGGCAATGGGGCTCATAGTAAAGAAGAGGTTTTCTTAAATACCCAGGGCCTAAGCTGTGGGGCTTTAACCATGACCTTGTATTTTGCCCAGAAACATATCAGTAGCCAGTGTAGATATTTTAATATAGAAGTGATATGGTCTCTCCAAGATGACCCAGAGACCAACCTGGCTGCTGCATTCTGGACCAACTGCAGTTTCCGGACTATGTACAAAGGCAGCCCCACATAGAGTGCATTGCAGTAGTAAAGTCTGGAGGTTACCGGAATGCATACCGTTTTTCTAAGTTCGTTTATCTCAAGAAACGGACAAAGCTGGTATATCAACCGAAGCTGATAGAAAGCAGCTCTGACCACTGCCTCTGCCAGAGACACCAGGGAGAGTTTGGATCCAGAAGAACTCCCGGATGGTGTATCTGTTGCTTCTGGAGAAGTGTGGCCTCATCTAGAACTGGCAGTTCAATACTGTCTCCTGAGTTCCTACCCTACACAATAAGCACTTACTGTACATCTTATTTGGATTCAGTCTCAGTTTGTTCTCCCTCATACAGCCCATCACTGCCTCCAGGCAGGCATTTTGGGAGGTTATGCCTTCTCCCAACGATGTTGATATGGAAAAATAGATTTGGGTGTCATCAGCATACTGATAACACACTGCACCAAATTTCTTGATGATCTCTTCCAGCAATTTCATGTAGATGTTAAAGAAGCCAGATTATGCTGCCTTCACGCACCCACTTTTTGTCTAAGTCTAAGCCTTTCAGCTCAAGATTGGGCAGGAGAGGGATGCATCCATACAGAAATTCAACAGGTGCAACTTCACTAGTCACTAGTTCACTAGCCCCTGATAGGTTTCTGCCTGGTGCATCATCTCTAAAAGGCACAGTGATCCCCCAAATGCCAATACTATAGTAAATGACTAGCAAAAAATTCACTGTTCCTGATGCACTGTGATGTATCCGAAAGCTTATGTATCCATCAGGGCTGTAGGGAGCTCACTGGCAACCATGAGACAAGCTCAACTGGCAGCCCCCTGCCCCTGTGGTAATGTGTGCGCATGTTAGCGCATCTTGGCCACTCCCCTGCATATGACATGGACACGAGCAGCAAGACAGGCAAGCCTGCCCATCAGCCTACTGCACTTGACACTCCATTTGCGCGCCATAGAAGTTAGAGTGGATGTGTTCTTTCTCTGCCCGACCAAACTCCAGTGCATAAACAAAGTGCCAAGTGCAGTGTGCCTGGTGTGGGAACGGACGAATGACTCTGGCAGCTCCCCGAAGGTACGAGGGAAAGCAGGTAGAAGCCTCTGGTGGCCCCTGGACATGCTCGGAGCCACGGCAGCTGGGGGATGCTTGTCCCCCCCCCCATGCTCAATGGTGGCCACATGGCTGCTTGTTTAAGTATAAGAGTGCTAGAGAGCTCCTAGACTCTCCCTGTCAAGCAGCTATGTTCAAAACATAGAGCTACGGAATGCTCTCCCAGTGAATGTTCGCTCCGTGACAGCTGTGGCTGCTTTTAAAAAACAACTAAAGACCTTTTTATTTGTTGAGGCTTTTACCCCTTGGGGGCTGCCAGGTCTCTCAGCTGTCCTATTTGTTGTCTTTTTTATGGATTTGTTTGTTTGATGGTTTTTATTGTTTAAATGATTTTAAGAGTTTTTTGTGTTATTTTATGGAATTTTATTGTATTTTAACTTTTGTAAACCACCTTGGGATGCTTTATGAAAGGTGGTATTAGAAAAAGCAAAAGCAAAAAACCCAGCAAGTCACTCTCCAGTACTTGCCAAGATTTGCCCCTCCCAACTCTGGCTTCAGAAACTTCAATGGGCAAAGTCAACAAACACCCTTAGTTGATTTTACCCTCTTATGGGAAGTTCAGAGGCAAATAAC
Organism: Hemicordylus capensis; assembly: GCF_027244095.1. Taxonomy (NCBI): domain Eukaryota; kingdom Metazoa; phylum Chordata; class Lepidosauria; order Squamata; family Cordylidae; genus Hemicordylus; species Hemicordylus capensis. Next base: position 242,643,488 of record NC_069657.1, on the reverse strand, counting down.
TCAGGAAATACTGGGCTGATTTTTCCGAAACAGGATTATGCTTCACCATACAGCTTAATGTTTAAAAACACTTAAGGGGAGCATTTAAAAAAAATACAATAAAGGACAGAGCTGGCCCAAGGTTCAGGGGTGCTCCAGGCAAAGCCCACCAGGGCTCCCCCCACACCCCTGGACGCTCCCAACTGCTTCCACAGGCCTGTGATGTGGTTTCTCTTGTCACATAGTTGATGTCTGCATGTGGTCAGGCAAATTTGACAGACTGTTGGTTTTATGACCAATTGAATGTTCAGTGCTTAGAATGACAGAATGTTGAAACAACTCATCTTAATTACACTGGCACTTCTGTGCCAGTATAATAAGTTGCTGCACTATACACAAGAGAATGTACTGAAAATGAACACACTGCTTTCCAGGTGTTAATTAACATAACTGTTAACACTAAGAAGGATATAAATGTAGTGCTTTGTAGTAGGGCTAACTAATCAGCTTTAATTTACATTAAGATGTTTGCAACTATCTAAAAAAAAAGTTATGATTCCCCCCCCCCCATTTTTAGCCTACTTTCCAGTATGCTTATGAGATTACCTGGCATTCTGTGTGTGTGTGTCCATGTGCCCATTCCCCACATCAACTTCTCAACGCCGGGACCAATATGAACCAAATCAGGTACAATTGTAGGGATACAGAGAGACACTTCAATGAAATAGTTTGTGATTATGTCATCCACCCCATTCAAGATGGCGGACATGTAAACCTTTGAGGCACAAGTGGGCTAACTTGTGAACCACCTAACTGATTTGAACCAAATTTGCTATAGCTGTAGGGACACATAGAGACACCTCAATGGTGTAGTCTGTGATGATGTCATCCCTCCAATCCAAGATGGAGGACATGTGAACGCTTGAGGTGCAAGTGAGCTAACTTGTGGACTGTCTAACCAACTTGAACCAAATTAGGTACAGTGACAAATTAGGGACACCTCAGTGGTGTAGTTTGTGATGTTGTCATCCACTCTATTCAAGATAGCAAATGCGTAATGATGTCCTCCACACTTATCCAAGATGGCAGATGTATGGACGTTTGAGGTGCAAGAGGTCTAACTTGTGGACCGCCTAACCAATTTGAACCACATTTAGTCCAGTTGTAGGGATAGTGAAAAGAAATAAGGCAGATTAGTTCTTACAAGAACGACTTGTTTAGCCTACTTTTCAGTAGGCTTATGAGATTGCCTGGCATTCCGTATGTGTGCCCGTCGAACCTCAAGGACCGTCGAACCGATTTGAACCAAATTTGGTACAGTTGTAGTGAGTGACACATAGGGACACCTCAGTGGTGCAGCTTGTAATCCAAGATGGCAGATGCATGAAAGTTTGAGGTGCAAGAGGTCTAACTTGTGGACTGCCTGACTGATTTGAACCAAATTTAGTCCAGTTGCAGGAAAAGAGAAAGGAAAGTAGCAGATTAGTTCGTGGTAGAACTTGTTCTACAGTACCATCACCTTTGGGGTTATCCCCCCAGTTTTCACTTGCCCATAAATATGAACATACCTGCCACTGTGGAAAACACTGCCTGATGCGAGTCTTGGTGGGGAAGGCTTTCAATTTATTTTATTTATTTAAGGACAGGCAGTTGGTGGGCTGCAGAGCTGATTCAAGCAGCAACATTGGGGAGAGGCAATTAACACATAGCTTTTGGGTTGCTTTTGCTATCAAAATTGGCCCCTCACATACAGAGTCTTAATTTCCTCCCCATTGGTTGGAAAGCCAGAACTTTTTCCCAGAACTGCTGCTGCAATCTACTTCACACACCCCAACTACATTTCCCTTTTTTGGGGGGTAGGGGGTGGGGTTTTACAAACAAACAAAACAAACAAACAAAATTGAGAAGACTAGATAACACTAGACTACACAATTCAATTTAGTCATTGAATTTTAGAGTTGAAAGTTGCCTTGGAGGTCTTCTAGATCAATCCCCGTGCAAAAATCTGCTATAGTTGTGTCATTCATGACTACTCCCAGGCAATATGGATGGACTACATTACAAGGCTGTCATCACCTATGCTCTCTCAGCCAAAGCCCAATCTGAACTCTATGGAAAATAACAATGTGCTTAATTTGCATTGGCATTTCCCGCCCCCTCTCCAAGATTATGCATTAATTAATTTTTAATTCATAAAATGCAAAAACAAACAACAAACATTTTTCACCTGAAATAATACCAAAGTTAGAAGAGCACGAACTCCTGTCTTTGCTGCTAACTCATGTTTCTAAGTGGGCATGCTACTGCCCCAATTACAGCTATTTTAAAAGTTTGGATTTCTCCACTGTTTTCTGTGAAGAGCTGCTCTACGGAACACCAAAATGAACCAGGAAGTCCCTTTTGCAGCAAAGTATTTGTTACCCTAGTTTGTAAATTCCCCACCTTCACTAAGAGTAATGGAAGGTGAAGAGAGCTAATGAAACGATTGGGCAGAATGAAAAATTACACATTTTGCTTTCCAGCCGATAGTTCAAACGTACAGCGGGTGGCATAGGGAAAATCCAGGCCTTGACAACGGGGGCATATGACGACAACCACACACTTGCATGCAGACTCATTGTGTTTTTTACCCTTCGAATTAAAGGATGAAATGAGAGTGCTGGGTAGTACCAAGAGCAAGGCAGCGGGCTGGACTCTAGCCTTACTTTCTCTATGGAGCGGCCGTTGCCGATGACGACAAATCCAGAGTGCGCCATGACGTGCTAGTTCTTGGCGCTGTCGCCGGTTGTCATGGTGACCAGCTTTCCCGGATGGTGGTTGTGGCTACGCCGCGAAAGAGTCTTCGTGACCCATGAACAGCGCGGACGCGGAGGGGTCTGCCCGTGAGAGGGGCGTGCACAGCGCCTGCACCCAGACGGATGGCTTGTCAGGTGAGAAGCGCTCTCATCCTCCGAGTCTCCCGCATTGGCTGCGACCCCCTCAGGGGTCTCCGGCTGGCCTGGCCTACAACACCTGTGGCTTTCCTTTCCTCTCCTCCTCCTCCTCTTTAAAAAAAAAAAAAGGAAGCGAGGACGTGGAAAAGCAGCCTCAGGAGGAGGCTCGGAGGAAGCTAAGCGAGAAAGTGCATTAATAGTTTCCGTTATCTTGCACATAGTTGTCTCTTCCTTCATTGAATCAGAGAGAGAGAGAGAATCGCAGCTAGAAGAGATGGAAATTGAAAGGGAAGGAGAGGGGATGGGAGAGTTTCTTTAGGCTATGTTTAAAAGAAAATTATGTTAAGGTTACAGTTATAAAGAAGAACAATGTTCACCTTTCCTCCTGAAGAATCTGAAGCACAGGAGTAAAATAAAAGCAAAACAAAAATGGGTACAGTATAAGGAGAGAGAAAAAAGAATCCATTTCATCTGGTACTTAATTACCCTTGTTTTACCCTTGCCTCGGGTAGTCATCCACCTAACCTTCAAAGGTTATATTATCTTCCAGTGGAGAAAATAGCACCCTATAGCTGGAAAGATAGTCTTGTTCCAAGTGACTGCTTTCATATAATACTACTCATATATCTAACAAATGAGGATGATACTTCATGTGTTTTAATCAATGAAAGCTTATGCTGCATAAATCCATTACTCTTTAAGGGGATACATGACTTGATGTTTTGTTGCAACAAAAAACTTTCCCTGCATAATACATTAACACATGTGCCTCAAGTGCGTTTTAGCCATTGTATAAAGCTTGCAAGAGCCTTTTCAAAGACACAGAATATAATCTGACTTGTACATTAATACAGGTGAAACTCGGAAAATTAGAATATCGTGCAAAAGTCCATTAATTTCAGTAATGCAAATTAAAAGGTGAAACTGATATATGAGACAGACGCATTACATGCAAAGTGAGATAAGTCAAGCCTTAATTTGTTATAATTGTGATGATCATGGCGTACAGCTCATGAAAACCCCAAATCCACAATCCTAGAAAATTAGAATATTACATGGAACCAAGAAGACAAGGATTGTAGAATAGAACAATATCGGACCTCTGAAAAGTATACAGTGTACTGTGCTTGATTGGCCAGCAAACTCGCCTGACCTGACCCCATAGAGAATCTATGGGGCATTGCCAAGAGAAGGATGAGAGACATGAGACCAAACAATGCAGAAGAGCTGAAGGCCGCTAATGAAGCATCCTGGTCTACAATAACACCTCATCAGTGTCACAGGCTGATAGCATCCATGCCACGCCGCATTGAGGCAGTAATTGCTGCAAAAGGGGCCCAAACCAAGTACTGAATACATATGCATGCTTATACTTTTCATAGGTCCGATATTGTTCTATTCTACAATCCTTGTCTTCTTGGTTCCATGTAATATTCTAATTTTCTGGGATTGTGGATTTGGGGTTTTCATGAGCTGTACGCCATGATCATCACAATTATAACAAATTAAGGCTTGACTTATCTCGCTTTGCATGTAATGCGTCTGTCTCATATCAGTTTCACCTTTTAATTTGCATTACTGAAATTAATGGACTTTTGCACGATATTCTAATTTTCCAAGTTTCACCTGTACATGGGTTAGGCTAGGTGGTACTGCCTTGCTATGGAGAGATAACCCTTGCTGTCTGGTTATTGCTAGTGGTGTGTGGGTGTGTGCAAGAGAGAGAGAGAGATTGTGAGCTCTTTGGGGACAGGAAACAATTTTCTCATTCTTTTTAATAATGTAAACTGCTTCTAGAAGATTTTTGTTGAAAAACTATGTATACATTTTCTAAATAATAATATAATAACCCTGCTGATGTCCCAAACAGTAATTGTAATAATAGTTAATGTGTTATCTAGGGAAATGTTTTTGTTGAAACAAGACAACATCGAGTCATGTATCCCCTTAAATAGTAATGCACACTTTTCTCTGAAGAGTCTGAAGCATGGTAATAAAAGAAAAACATGGATACAAGCAGAATCCCCCCCACTTACTTAAACATCAGTGAGGTTATTATCATGCACACCCTAGCCCAGGCTAGGGAAACCAAGCCTGGTTTAGGCTGCATGTGAGAACTGCTGGGATCAGGCCCGATCCCAGCATGGCAGTGCCATCTAGCCCTGCTTTTAAACCCAGCTCTTAGCATGGGTTAAGGCCTTGAGCGAGGCCTTAACCCGGGCCCTGGGATTGTGTGTTTGCTTGGTGTGTGTTTAGCCCCAATGGACACAGAAATGGGTGCCTAGAGTGCCAGTCTCCTGGGGAAATCCCCCAGTGCATAATGCATGTCATGCAGTGCATTGTGGGATATCTGGAGGTCAGAATGCGTCATCCCAGCCTCCAGAGCACCGGGCTGCAGAACAGATCATCTGGGAGCCCAGTCCGTGCTCCCAATAACAGAAGAGTACTTGTTTAACCAGCCTTCCCTCCTGCCTGGTCATGTGAATGACCTCAATGTGTGCATCAACTGCATTTTAGCCATTATACAACACTAGTGGAAAGTAGTTATGCCCCCGCCCTCTCTCAAGTCCCCATGCCTCTTCTTACCCTCAGTAGCTCCATGCCTTCTTCCATCAGTATTGCCTCCATTTCTTCCCCTCTTTGCAATCTCAGCCCTCTCCTCCTCTTTCCTTGCAGGACTAGTTGATCTAAGAAGATCAACTAAGTGGAGCAGGGGGAGGTTTTGAATCTTGAACACTTATTTGCAGGTAGCATCTCCATACACACATTTTACACTGCTTAAAAATACTACAATGCATTTGGCCACACATAGAGCCCACTAGTTTCTTTTCTTCTCACAAATATGCACATGCATACTTTAATAAAATTATTATTAAAGCAAGCCTTATTTCTCACTTTCTCACAATATAAACATTTTTGTTATATGTCTTTGGGCTGAAATTCTATGCAAACAGCAATTACTTGGGAGTATGCCCCAATGAGTTCATTAAGGTTTTACTTGGAATAAACTTTATAGAACTGACTGCTATTCTATGCAACATTTACTTGAGAGACTGCTTTGTCAGAATTGAAAATTAAGCCAGAACTGACAGAACAGAACACAACTTTATTATGGTCATAGACCAATATACAAGAAATACAAACAATGCATCATGTAAATAAAATTTTAAAAGAAGAGAGAAATATGTAAACTACTTATGAAATGCATTGCTAAAGATCAGATCCAGTTATGCCGATTATTTTAAAATTTTAAAATTGTGTTTTACATTTCTTGCTTTTAAATTTTTGTTTTGTTTTGCTTTTGTTTTTAATTAATGTTTTACTTTTTAATCTTGTTGTAAACCACCCAGAGATGTACGTTTTGGGCAGTGTAAAAATATGATAAATAAATAAATAAAATAAATATTAAACAAAACCTGGCCACTATATTAATAATTTTTTCATCTGGGTTAAGTAATTAAAACTTCAAATAAAAATCATCAGAGAGTCCTAAAAACTTAGACAATAAGGGGGAGATTAATCTCAAGCGGGCTTCCTTAAAAAAATCACAATGTAAAATTGAATGTGTACTGGTCTCCACGTGGCCAGAACCGCAAGGGCAGAGGCGGGTGGGGAAAGGGATGCCCTTGAACCTGCCCTCTAAAATGGCAGATGGAAGGGCATCCATTCCGGCTAATGTCAATGCATGCCTGAATTTGGGGATAATAATAGAATACAGATAGCCTGCTGTCTTGAGATTAAACAATTGTTCCCTGAGATAGATGGTCTTAGAAACAGAAGCAGCTTCCTCTTGCAATCCTACATCAATGATGCATTGTTTGATCTCCCCCTTAGCCCGGTCATTGCCCTTCTGCAGCAGAACCTCTGGAGAAAACCCATAGTAAGTTAATTTATCACTAATCAATGAAAACCATTTAAATTTAAATGCATCAGTCTTAATGAGGGAAGCCAAGCCTGAGCTGGAGGACATAAATTTTAACCAGAATAAGAAGATAGTTCTCCAGACTCCAGATTCCATTCATAGCAGGCCAACCTCTCTTCTCAGTACCACCGATGGAACACAACGAGGGACAGCTAATAAGGATCTCAGGAATTTAGCTTGCAAAACTTCTAAATTCGAGAAGTTTCGAGGTGGACCTAATTGAGCACCATAAAACAACTGAGAATACACTTTGGAGGTAAATAGTTTAACTGCTGCAGGGATAAAAGAAGTACCTCTTGAATAGTAAAAAGAAGTTATGAGTTTTGCAGTGAGTTGAACCGACATCATAGAGGAATTATAATGGGCACTACGAGACCTTGAGTGCAAAACAACCCCAAGGTAGTTGAAAGAATTGACTTGGGCTATCTTATGGCCATTCAAGGACCAATTGTGGAGTCTAGGGTGCTTAGCAAAGACCATAGTCTTGGTTTTTTGATAATTTATCACGATAGCCTCTTGAGTGCAAAATTTTGATGAGAGAATCAAAGCATGTTTCAAGCCAATTGGGGTTTGAGATAGAAGTGCTATATCGTCAGCATATAGCAAAACGAGGATATGCCTATTAGCAATTTTGGGTGGGGGTGGGGGTGGAGGGGCTGGAAACAAAGGACACTACAGAATTGATATAAAGATTGAATAACATGAGAGCTAATAAACAACCTTGACAGACCCCCCTACAAGAGGGTATGGCAGCTGACAAAGCCCCAGATGCAGTATAGCGGACCTTGAGCAGGGCACCATTATAAAGGAAAGTTATCAGAAGTAGCAGTCTCTTGTCTATTCGTAGATCCCATAATTTCTGCCAAAGCCTCTCCCATGAAATTAAATCAAAGGCAGATTTAAGGTCAAAGGCTGCATAAAGCCCATGAGCTGGCTTGGTGGAATATTTCTCGGAAAGAAATGGAAGGATAAGGGAAAGAAATTGAAGGATAAGGGCATGATCCGAGGTTGAGCGACCATATAAATCACAAACCTGTCCAAAGAACTTATGCTGAGGACCTCTCCTTTCAATACTACTAAAGTAAAGTGTGCAGTCAAGTCGATTTCGACTACTGGCCACCACAGAGCCCTGTGGTTTTCTTTGGTAGAGTACAGGAAGATTTACCATTGCCTCCTCCCGCAGAGTATGAGATGATGCCTTTCAGCATCTTCATATATCGCTGCTGCCCGATATAGTACCAGCGGGGATTCAAACTGGCAACCTCCTGCTTGTTAGTCAAGCATTTCCCCGCTGCACCACTTATTCACACACACACACAAAAGAAAGAACAAAGTAAAATACAAAATAACCAACCAACAGCAAACAAAAACTGGCATAAGGACTAGAGTAGTGGAGCTACTTGACTGTTTTGGACTGGCTTGGTTTCCAAGCTGTGCCTGTTATGTTGCTCATGAAGAGAAAGAATTATCTCAGAATTCTTAAAAATATATATTTCTGCATTAACGACACACACATTTCAAATAGGGTAAGTTTGAAGTTGTCCAATTAGTAATTTCAGTTAAAATGCCTTGTTTTATTTGGAAGCATAACCACCACCCCCTTCACTCAAGAGAGGAGAGAGAATAAGAGAAAGAGAAAGGCACTATCAAGAGGCTTTGCTTAAAGTCTCAGAAGAAGAGGGAAAGTGTGTGGGGATGTGTGCTTTCTTGTTAGTTAAAGAATTTACCAGAGGAAGTGCCAGTCCACCATATCCCTCACTTTCTCCCTCATTCTCTAGATTTCTTAATTTTGCTAAGATTTTCTAGTGGCATATTTAAAAGGAAAGGAAAAGAAAAGAGCTCCCATCAAATCCTGGAGAAACCCAACGTCTTCTGAGGGCTTGGTTGGGATGCTCAATAGGGATGTGCACGAGGCCATGTTGGAGGCCTCCGAACCGGTTCGGGACCGGACCGGTCCGGCACTGAGGGGAGGTCTACCTTTAAGGGTGGGGGGGGGGGTAAGAACTTACCCCTCCCACCGCTCTTCCCCCTCCGGCGCTGCAATTTAGGTTGAAGTTTTTGGGGCGGCAGCGTTCCTCCCTGCCGCCCCTGCCCCCGTCGTTGCCTGGAAGTCTCAGTAATACGATCACGCACGCTTGCGTGTGACATAGGCGGCACGTGCATGGCAGCGGCAGGCATGCGCTGCGACACACACATGCATGATCGTATTACTGAGACTTCCGGGCAACAACGGGGGCAGGGGTGGCAGGGAGGAACGCTGCCGCCCCAAAAACTTCGACCTAAATTGCAGCGCCGGAGGGGGAAGAGCGGCGGGATGGGTAAGTTCTACCCCCCCGCCCTTAAAGGTAGACCCCCCCCTCAGTGCCGGACCACGCCGCGTGGTTCCGTGCACACCACTAATGCTCAATGAGGAGAAAAGGGAGGCAGGAGAAAGGTAGTAAGGGCTTCTACCTGTTCTGAACTTCATTTGCTTGCAAACTGAGTGCTCCCATTTTGCACACAGATCTCCAGAGAATCTGCTCAGTCTGCCTAGAAGGACCCCAGGAAATTAGATGACTGGGCTGGCCTTGTTTGCTGGCTGTTGGTCAGAAAAGGTGCTTGTAAGCTATTCTGACTTCTGATTGATTGGGGGCTGGGCTAACCCCTGGCCACCCTTAGGGGAAAACAAAGAAAGGCACATCCTGATTTATGCTAAGGTACTAAATATGCAATTTGTATGGTGATTACTTCACTATGCACGAAGTATAGTGTATTCACTATGCTCTAAGTATGGTGATTTACTTTATTTGTGGGCAATGGATCCCACTGAACACCCTAAAAGGAAAGAAATGGCTCTACAAAGGCATTTAGAAGAAAGACCAAGAAACAGTGCCATTTACTGGCAAACAGTCAAAATGCAAAAGCAACAGTCAAGCACTAGAGTCAGACACACAAAGAGAAAGACAGAGAGGAAAAGGTGGTATGTTTGGTGAGAGAATAGGGGGCTGGCAAGAATGTGGGGTTGCCTCCTCTGCTATTCAATGAAAAAGTTCTCAAAGCGGTTTACATAGAAAAATAATGTGTACATAGATTAAAGCCTGCTGACTAGATACATGAAGTGGTATCAATTGATAGATTATAGCTTTCCTCAGCACAAATGGGAGAACTTGATTTTCTTCTTGGAAACCTAAGTTGTAGCATTGTATCGCAACCAGATGAAAAAGGTTAACTGAGAAGCAGTTAGCACATGAGTTAGGTCCTGAGCAGTATTCTGAAAAACATATTATGTGTTGTTTTCACAACAGGCCAGATTCCAAGGCTTTCTAAAGTCAACCTTTTTACTTTACTCAGTCTTTGGATGGAAATTTTCCCCTCAGTTGAACAACAAAAGAAATCACAGGTAGGTTTGTACGTTGGTTAATTTTGTTTTATTTTTGTGGACAACTTCTGTCATTGAAGACTTTAAACAAAACTCTTGAACAACTGGGGTTTTTCAAAAATTCCAGAGTATGTTATGAAGTCACACAATGCAGTTGTATTGATGGGGCAAAGAGGCGCCTTTTAAAGTGGAGACTCTCTTCTATTTAGCAGGGGATTCCCTGTGGTTTTTGTTGGTTTATCTTGTATTAATTTTTAGATTGTGAGCCCATTTGGGACAGGGAACCATCTAGTATAATAGGATTTTGGAGTCGGAAGGGTCCTAAGTGAAGGAAAGCCCATCACTACACTTTCTTTTTGCTTTGTAAACTCCTTTGTAAAGTTTTTTGTTGAAAAGTTAAATATCAACTAGCTTAACCCGCACAGAGCATCTGCACGCTAGTACTTGACTGCTCCCCTCAGCCTCTGCCACAATCCCCTTCACCTCAGAGATCTCTCCACCCTCACCTAAGCTGTACTCCTGCTCCTCCTTCTCCATCCCATTGCTTCCATCCTGGTCACTCCTCCATCCCTTTACTCCACCCCCCTCACCCCCTCTTGGTTGCGGCTGCAGCCTCCTATCCCAAGAGACCTCCCCACCCTCACCCTGCTCCTGCTCCTCCCCACAGGAGCAGCAGAAGTGGTTGACAGGGCCCTTCCTTGCTGCCGCAACTGCCATAGCTGCTTGTTCCCCTCAGGTCACTGACAGATTCAGGCCCATCTCTTGCCTGCCTGCCTCCCTCCGCCAATGGCCTCAGTAGTCCCAAACAGCCACAGTTGTTGACTGGGCCCTTCTTGCCGCCGCCGTAGCCACTTGTTCCCCTCAGGCCACTGACAGGCTTGGGCCCATCCCTCTCCCTTCCTTCTTTCTCTCTTCTCCTCCCTTCTTTTTCTCTCTCCTCCACTTGCTCTTCCCCTCTGTCTTTCTTCCTCATCTTCCTCCCCCCCTCTCTCTGTTAAGAGATCTTATTCATCTTGTTTCCTCATCTAATTCACACAATAGCAGCCTCCTTCTCCTGAAGGGGCTCTTTCCTCCCTCACAACCCCTCTCTTCGCAGACCCCTGCCCTCTATCTATCTATCTATCTATCTTCCTCTCCTCTACAATCAAAACATCTTCCAACTGACCTTAGCCATCACAGGCTCCTCCCTGTCCGCATATGGAATCCCCACTGCCCAATCACCACAGTGCCACAGGCTCCTCCCCTCCATCTGCTATAGAATCCCCATTGCCCAATCACCATGGTGCTTCTGCTCTTACAGGCTCCCTATCTGCATAAGCAATCCTCACTGCCCAATCAGGTGCTTCTGCTTGCAAACTCTCATGAGAGCTGCCACACACAGGATTAGCCATGCGTATGCCTTAGAGAATTATATATATAGAAGATATTCTAAAGAAATAATAATAATAATAAATAATATATTGAGGCTAAACAGAGTTGACCTCCTAAGCCAGTGTTCTTCATTGCAAGGCCTGGGGGTCCGTGGTAGCCCCCATCAGCCCTAGGTGCAGCCCCCTGACTACAGTAATAGTGTATTGGGCCTGTGTGAAGCTTTGGCTGAAGTGGAGTACTCTGCACAGTCATGCTAGTACCATGTGAAGACTACCATTCTCACTGTGCATTGCTGTGCCCTGCCAACATCAAGAGGGCTCCTTTAAGGGAAACTAGCCCTCGAGCCCCTGCACCATCTTAGAAGGCATGTAACCCTTCCCAGCACTTTCCTCATAGAGCTCTTAAGAGAAAAGTGTTCCTTTCGGTCCAGTGTTCCCTCTAACATGGAATCCCATGATTATGGGAGTTGACTACAACTCCCATAATCCCCAAGCAAAAGCCATTGCAGCTGGGGATTCTGGGAGTTGTAGTCAACATATGGAAATCTCTGTTAGAGGAAACAAACACTGACTCATTCTCTCTTAAATATTCTAAAGAAATAATAATATTTTTTAATCCCAGTACAGAAAAAAGCACAGTACTGTGCAGAGGTCAGCACAGTGGGAATGGGTCTCACATTGAAGGCTTTTGTTTTAATCAAAGTGGCCCTTGTTTGAAAAATAGTGAAGATCACATTTCTAAGCTATCTGTATAGGAGAACACCTGCAAGCCATTTGTGAGCCACTATGAGCTCTTTGGAAGGTGAGCTGGGTGGGGAAGCAAGTAGAAGTGCAGAATATAATTAGGTCTATTGACCTTGCTCCACCTCTGTGAATATGCCATAACTCCCTGATGCCTTTGCCATTTGTGGCAGGTGTGACTCAAGTTACTTACCATAGATTAATATTTTTAAGGTTGAAGTACTGTTGCACCAAGGTTGGTGCTGACTGTCTCAAGTTTAATGGCTTAAAGGTTTAAAGGTCTAATTCTCCTCACAGTCGTATTTGTTCTTTGATACCTAAGGGAGATTATTTTTTCTTTGGTTTCTGTTTGACCAGATAATTGAAATATATGTGTGCAGAGAAGAACAATGCATACAGCCAGTGCTTGCTTTGATTTTCTTGCCCTAGCACTTATCGCTACCAAAGAGAAAAGCCAGTATTCAAGTTTGAAAATAAGCTTGTATTTCCATTATAGAACTACTGTACTGAAAACATGAAACCAGCAAGTTCTGACTAGTTATATAGTTTTTCTTTGTGTGTTCATTGCTTCTTTGGAGGGATTGTGCCACTTTAAATTATGGTTTTGAATCCTAATTTGCTAGCCTTACCCAACAAAGAAATTTTCTCCTGGTAAGGAGGAAATGCAGGGGAAGATCACATGATCTTTATGGTGATCTGGGATAATTCCCAACATGGGTAATGTGCCTGTGCAGTAGCCCTGCAGAAGGATTGCATAGCTCCTCTGGGGCTTCTGAAGCTCTGCCCTTTGCATGCAGAGCACACTTAGTATCTGGAGCGGCAGAGTGGCTGTAGCTCACTTTTCGACCGCCTCAGCATGTGCCTCATTAAAGATTCGCTCCTTATTTTCATCTCGGTTGCTGTGGAAATTCAAATAAAATGGATTTTGATTCTAAGACTTCCACTCAGACTGCTCTTGACTACTCTCTTTCCTATAGTTTTAGACCCATGGATGCTTGGAAAACCTTTTTTAAAGTCTTCATCTTGCAGGGGAACTTTCCTGTTGTCAGACAAACATGACCAGTGTTTGCTCTGTTTGGGAGAAGATTATATCGTCCAGAAAAGTATGATCTGCCTCTCTTTTTCTAAACAGAAAAAGAGAATTACATCTTAGGGCTGCTTTATATGAAAAAGTGTTATGCCCTCTACGCCTATGCCGTGTTCCCCAATACCATTGTTGTCCATGACTTTGATTTTGTCTGACCATTGATATTCTAAGTTCACGTCAATGTCAAGATGTTTGCCCGAGAGAGCCTCCCATACCCAACATGTCACCACAGAGCACTCTAAGGAGCTTTTAAAGAAGCCCTGCCATGTCTCCAAGGAAGGACATCACAAGCAACATGATCACGCTCAACTTTTAAATACAAAAAGATCTCCTCCTCAACATTAATCCTGAAATCGATGACCCCAACATCGGAGACTTTAAATCAATTAACAACAACCCGCTGTTCATTGTCAACTGTCACAACTCTTCCCCCCTCAACCTCAGTTCAGCCACCAACATTGGACTCCTTATCCATGGAAAGCTCTTCAGAGATTCAGGGTCTTATTTCTCTTTCCATGGTTCAGTATGTCTCATCTAACGCCTCCTGTTCTCCAGAGATTTTGGATGTCACTTCGACTCCAACATCGCTCCTGGCATCAGCATCATAACCAACCTTGAAGCCGATGTTGACATTGATACCAAAACTGATATTGATGACAGCTCATTCTCCTGCTACTCAGCCTTCAACCTTGGTGACTTCAATATCGACAATACCTAATGTTGCCAGGACCTCCACAATTTATTTAATTTAACATATTTCTATACCACCCAAAATGTGCATCTCTGGGTGGCTTACAATTAAAAAGGAAACATATAGATTACTGGGACTCCCCATGAGCCATGGATCCTGCTTATATTCAAAGATTTGGTAAATTTAGAGATCCTTATCATAAGGTCATCTCCATCCTTCTCATGCGACCTTACCACTGTTAAAAAGCCACCAAATCTGCCTCCCTTTCATCAACCTCCCCTTAGAACCCCCGCGAGGTTCAACAGTGGATTCTGAAACTTGTCCAAAGTCTCCAGATGTCCAGATCAGTTTTCCCTCTAAGGAGTGCACACACTCACAAGTTTTTTGATGTCCACTCAGTTAATTTTAGAACCTGCACTGGTAGAATCAGGAAGGCCCCACTCTGAATATATGTGTGCCTTGATACTGCCACCCAGAACAAAACTCATTCCACACACAGATGAAAAAAATTAGAGAGAACACTGGTCCTGATGCTCCCTCCTTTGAATCAGACTCATATCAGAATCAGCCCACGGTACCCGAGGAAGATAAATCAGACAATGAGTACACCTCAAGTTCTGATTTAGAGAATGGCTTTGTCCAAATGGAGAATCCTTCCAACCCTTTGCCAGATGAGAATGTCCTGAACCAACCTTCTAATTCTCCAACACAAGAAACCAAGTCATACTGTATACAAGTGGCTGAAATTGCAAGAGTCTTGGGCTTGCAATTAAAATCCCTAGTCTTAGAAGTCAAGGATCTGGTTTATGAGTTCATATCATCTAGCTCTGCTGTGCAACTGGCAGCATTACCAATGTTTAAAAGAAGAACTTCATTGACTCTTGCTGTCCCTATTTGCTGAAATCTCTCCTTAAGCCCTTTCCCTATTTATTGATTGAAAAAAGTTTCTTTTGGGGTAGGGAGATTTTGTTGGAGGAGAAAAGGGAATTGGTTATTTGTTTGTTTACAGCCCTATAGGGTAAGGGGTAGGGACCACCATGGAGGGGGGCAAACATAGGCCCACCATTCCCCAGATATTTAAAATGTAACAATTATGATTTTAATATTAAGTTTATTAGAAAATTGACCTTGGCCCCCATGCGCCATGTCATGTTTGGTTTCAGCCCTCTGGGGCCTTTTGAGTTGTGCACCCCGATATAGGCAATCACAGTCTTATTGTCTAGTTATATGTGAATCGTGCAATTTCTTATAATGGGCAGAAAGGACTTTAGGCCTAGGAAGACCCCAAAGAGTTCCAGGAAGTTGATATGGAGAATTGACTATTGGGAATTCCACAGGCCCTAAGCATGTAGGTTTAGGCAGTAAGCCCCCCAACATTTGAGAGAGGCATTGGTTGTTATTTTGACAGTAGGAGTTGGGGACTGGAAAGGAACACCCTCAGAGAGATTCCCCTTCCCAGTACATCAATAGTAAGTGGAGCAGAAGTTCTTCTTCCTAACCCCAATAAAATCTCCCTACCCTAAAGAGAAACCTCCCTCAACCAACAAATTCTGCCCAAGCCTCAGTGCTGGAGTGTCATACCCAGGAGTACAAGGGAGAGCTGCGAAGGGGTTGTTTGGGGCGGTGGCGGCAGCAGGATCAGCTTGCTAACTCCCTGGCTGAGGCAGGATCAGCAAGTTCTTAATGGGCGGGTGGGTGGCCAGGCTGCAAAGAAGCACTTTTGGGCAGTTCAAGGATCAGACCACTCACTCCCCTGTGAGGCAACCTCAGGAAGCTTCTGCTGGGTGAACAGACAAATAATGAGGGAAATCTTTCTGCAGCAGCAGGATCAGCCCGCTCACTCCCTGGTGAGGCTGTGGCAGCCTCAGCAAGCTCCTGCAGGATGAGCAGGTGGGTGGGAGAGCCATAAAGGAGCTCTTTCAGGCAGCGGTGGCAAGCACAACTTTGCCGGCTCCCTTGCACACCCACCCACCTTTCTTGCCTCCATGTGTTTGCTTGGCTGCTTGTGAGCAGCCAGTGGAGGCAAGGCAAGCTGGTGTGTGGAGAGAATTGTTGGGACCCTCCCAACAGTTGATTTACACCAACTTACATTAGTCCAATAAGAGACAGTAGTACAGCTATCTTTAGTGTCCTGTTTTAAGATAAGAGGAGGGAACTGCTATCCTAGAGGTTCTCCTTGGAAGTAAATCCCATAGAATTAAATAGGACTTACATCTGAGAAGGCACAATTAGAATCCAGCTAGAAAAGGAAAGAGTCGTTCTCACTGTGACCACAGCAACGGATATATGCAAATGAGAGACATCATTAGAGGCAGCAAGTATGCGCTCCATGCGGCTCGCTTCCCACCCCCACCCCTCTTGTTTCTCCGTCACCTTCCGAGCCCCTCAGCTGCTGTCGGGGCTGGGACCTTCTTGGAAATGAGGGCATGCATGCACGCTGAAGGAAATACAGGCAGGCTTGTGGGGAAAAAGCCAAGAAGGGGAGCTGTTGGGGAGGGAGCTGCAAATATAGGGACATAGGAAGTTGTCATATACTGAGTCAAACGATAGGTCCATCTAGCTTAGTATTGTCTACACAGACTGGCAGTGGCTTCTCCAAGGTTGCAGGCAGGAATCTCTCTCAACCCTATCTTGGAGTATGTTCTCCACAGGCTCGCTTGCTCCCCACTTGCTTCTCCCTGCCAACTCCTGAGCCCCTTGGCTTCTGACGGGGACAGGAGCTTCCTGGATATGAGGGTACATGTGCGCCCTGAAGGAGATACAGGGCGCGTGTGTGCTCTGAATGAGGACACCAGTGCATCCTGTATCTCAAGGCGCACACATACCCTCATTTCCAGGAAGCTCCCATCCCCGTCAGAAGCCAAGGGGCTCAGGAGTTGGCAGGGAGAAGCAAGTGGGGAACAAATGAGCCCCGTGGAGGCGAGTAGAGGGAATGGCCTTGCAGGCCAGGAAAAAAGGCGCTGTGGGCTGTATGTTTTGCATACCTGGCCTATATCAATCAACAGGGTTGGACAGTTTGCAGGTCCCTGTGCAATCTGGTGATTCAGCTTTGGGAGTGGAGTGTTCAGCACAAACTTTGCCCTATAGGTCTCCTCTCCACATAAAGGACAGGGACAACTCTCTCGCCAATGCCTTGAGCAGGAAAACAAATCCTTTTCAACAACATGAGTGGGAAGTCAATCAATTCTCTACAATCTATTCTAACAATGTGGGACCCCCCTGATTGATCTCTTCATGACTGCAACCAACAAGCAGTGCAAGCAATTCTGCTCAAGAGTCGGCCTAGGGAAAAGTTCTCTCAGGGACGCCTTCCAAGTGCCATGGAAGGACCACTATTTTTACCTGTTTCCCACTAATAACCAGAGTCGAGCAAAATCTTACAAGAAAAACTGAAATGTATCATTTTCACCCCATGGTGGCCAAGGCAGCGATGGTTTTCCCTTCTGCTTCAACTTTCCAAGGGAATCCACTACCACTTCCTCAGCGACAAAGTTTCCTGTCTCAAGCAAATGGCTGTATCTTCCACCATAATCTTCGAACCTTGAATCTGACATCATGGAGACTAAATTACTAGACATTTTACTGAATGAAAGGAAAGCATCCACTAGGCACAATCACTCTTACAAATGGAAGAGATTCTCTAAGTATTCTAAAAACACAATCTTTGTCCCTTACCAGGGCTCCATAAGACAAGTTTTACTTTATCTTGCTTCCCTGAAGCACTTGGGACTTTCTTCTTTTAAAGTCCACATGTGGGCTCTTTCAGCTGCTCCCCCAGGTTGAGACACTAAAACCTCCCACAGAGTTTCCTAAGAGGTATTAACAACTTGTTTGCCCCAGTGAGAAGACCTATCGAACTTTGGAGCCTTTCTTTAGTAGTCTCTTCTTTGACAGAGGCACCATTTGAACCCTTTCCTCTGCCTTACTGAAACTGTTAACCCTAAACATGGCCATTTTAGTAGCTATAAAATCTGCAAGAAGGGTCAGTGAATTGACTGCATTAAGGTTAGAACTCCCACACACTAAATTCTTTCCTGACAAACGAGTTATGAGGACTGATCCCTCCTTTACACCTAAAATAGTTTTGATTTCCATATCTCCCTGTGTTTTTCTTGAATCCTACCTCTGCTCTGGAACAATCCCTCCACTCTATAGATATCTTCTTTTCTGTATGACAGAATCAAAGGCTTCAGGAAGACGAAGAGATTATTCATCTCTTTCAAAGGTCACAGCAAGGACAACACTATTTCCAGACAAAGATTTTCTCATTGGTTCATAGAACTCATTTTCCTGTTTTACCAACTTCAAGGAGTAAAAGCTCTTCCAATTATTAAAGCCCATTCCACCAGGGCTATAGCTACCTCTGCAGGACACATGTCTGGAATTAGCATTATGGACACTTGTAAAGCAGAAAGGTTGCCTTTTAACCTACTGTTTATAAAGTACTATATACCATTGATATCTGGACAGCAGCTGAGGTGAATTTCAGATGGGAGTTTTTAAAGTAAGTTCCCCTTTGTTGCCAGAACCTAAGGGGTATACTCATGGGTCAAATGGGCCATAATCCAGAATTTGGCTTTAAAAAGCCAAATCTGGCAGCTGCCACCTCTTTGGTGAGCTTATTAATCATACATGTTGGGAATGATCCTAGATTACCATAAAGATAAACAATCTTTATCTTTAAAAAGATAAGCAACTTGTCTTTGCTTATCTGGGATCATTCACAACACATGCCCAGCCTCCCTGCTACTTGGATGTTGTGTATAATCACTTAACTTCAACACTTCCAGTGAAGAACAGAACTCTCGTAGTTGACTAGGAACTGAGCTACAGGTGCTCGGTTGCCCAAGATACCAAGTGTGCTCCACATGTGAAAGATGGAGCTTCAGAGTGCCTAGAGAAGCTGTGAAATCTTTCCACAGGGCTACTGTGGATCACCCAAAGATCACCTGTTACAGCCAGGTAAGTAACCTGTTTTTATTTAGGCTTGCTTCTGATTTGTTAACTGTGGTTGGAAGGAAGACAGGATATTTGTACTTGCCCTTCCAGTGAGTTGCCTAGCTTAGTTTGTCCTGCTTACTCTGTGGTTTGTTTAAGTTATTTGTAAACTTATGGTGGTATTTCTGTATGTGCATATATTCTCACAAAATATGGAAAAGGCTGTTTCAGCAATGTGACTTTTCAGTTGGTAATTCTAATATTACAATTTAATCTAGGTAAAGAAAGCTGGTCTTGTTGTTGTGAAGAATATGAAGATTGTTGGTCTGCATTGCTCCAGTCAAGATTTGCATGCTGGTCAGATTGCACTTATTAAATACGGATCAAGGCTTCAAAATTGTGACCTGTATTTTTCAAGGAAGCCATGTTCAATGTGTTTAAAAATGATTGTAAACGGTAAGTTGAAGGTAGCAAATTGTATTTGTTAAATTAGCTTTGATGTTCTGCTGTGGATTGTCAGTCTCCATTGCATTTTAACATTAGTTTTCTTTTCTTTCTTTTTGCTTAGTAAAGGTTTCAGTGCCTTTGTGATAAGAGCTCTCAATCCAGGAACTAAATAGTAACAGCAATTGCTATCAGAATCGGTTCACTGCCTTATTGGATTTTAGATGGAATTATATAGATTTTGTACCATTTTGTTGAGTGCAAAATTGACCATAGCAATTTTCTAGTTTTATTTATTTATTTAGCTGATGCTAAATCTGGAGCCATGCTCAAGGATGTTCTGTTGGCATGTAACATTTTGGCACAATCTCATGGGGTTTCCAGACAGTGATTTATTACATAGGAAGCTCCCTTATACCGAGTCGGACCATTAGTCCATCTAGATCAGTAATTGTATACACAGACTAGTAGTGGCTTCTCCAAGGTTGCAGGTAGGAGTCCCTTTCAGCCCTATCTTGAAGATGCCAGGGAGGAAAATTGGAACCTTCTGCATGCCAGCATGCAGATGCTCTTCCCAGAACAATCTCATCCCCTAAGGGATCTTACAATGCTCACATGTAGTATCCCATTCAAATGTAGCCCAAGGTGGACCCTGCTTAGCAAAGGGTATAATTTATACTTGCTACCACAAGACCAGCTCTCCTCCCTAGATCAGCTCTCTGAAGGTGGAATAATGTTGCTGGGTGGCCAAACAACATACCACCCTTTCTGGTAAACCTTATTGTATCTGGTATTTGGCCGAAATAAAGATTACTTACTTCCTGGGTTTTTGTCTGTAACTATCCAAGCCATGAGAGAACTGTATGTTTTTCAAGGCTACTTAAAAAAAAAAACTAATGTGAAGGGCAGAATATTGTGCAAGGAGGAAGAGTATGTAAACAAATCAGTGCAAATTGTGGAGTATGTGGGTGGTGATGCAGAAGAGGGCTGGCTCTGATGGGTACTGCCCCATACACCCCCTCTCTTCTGCACCTGAGAACACCTCTGCACACTTTTGTTCCTTTGTTTGTGCTCCCCTTTCAGTTCTCAATCCTATGCATGATTTCTCATTATCTCTCACCATTAAAAAATATTTTTTTCTAGCCATTCTGTTGCTGTACCACTCTTCCATCTGCCCCTGCTCGCAAACCCCCATTGTACCAGTACTAAAGGACAGGCAGCAGGCATTTTTTCAGTGGGGCAGGTGCACATGGGATGTAGGTTCTCACATTGCAGTTTCCCCATGTTTGCAATTTTGTTTCTTCACTCCTCTGTGAGATTGGGAGATTTAAATGGCCAAAAGTCAAAACTTTAAAATGTGTCCCAACAGAATGCTTCAAGCTATTTGGTTGGTCCTCTTCCCCTTGCCCCAAGATTAGTAGCTGACATGCTGCACAGTCGTACATCATCCTACTACATGTAAGTTCCACAAATGCAAAAATTGTGCAAATGGTATTACACAAGAACAATCCCAACTTGCACATACACAGCATTACTAGGCAGCTGTCCTGTTGTGTAGTATGTCAGCCAATACTGAATGTTTTTGTCTCCTTTTTATTATTATTTATTATTATTTTTAAAGACCATTGTTGTGCTATATTGCTCTTCTTTAGCCTTCAGAAAGAGAATCTTTCTCCCTTTCCGCTCTTCAATCTTTCCATAGCAGTTTGTTTATTTATTTAACATTTTTTATATACACCACCCAAAACCTGCATCTCTGGGCAGTGTACAACAAAAATAATACAAATTAAACAAAAACAAAAATTATTGAAACATTAAAATCATTTAAAACCTAACATAAACACTAATAAAACTATAAATCTAATTAAAAGCCTGGGTGAATAAATGTGTCTTCAGTGCCTTTTTAAAAGTTGTCAGAGATGGAGAGGCTCTTATTTCAACAGGGAGCGCATTCAAAAGCCCACAGGCAGCAAAGGAGAAGGCCCGCTCCCGAGTAGCTGTTCCCTTGCTCGGTTCTCCATTTCTCCTCTCCTGTATCCCTACAAATGCTTAAATATAGAGAGCAATAGCATAAAGGGATCCAACCCATTATAAGCATTTTAGTGATTCCCTATGGTAGCCAATGACTGAAGCATGTGTAAAAAGGCTGAAGCACTGGAAAATATGAAAAGAACTCAGCCGGAAAACAGATATGTTTATTCAGTAGTAAGTCCCACTAAGTTCAATGCAGTTTACTCCAAGGAAAGTGTGCATCAGATTGCAGCCAAATCATTAAAGGGAAAGGTTCCATGAAAAGAAGCAATTTTTGGAAGTGATTAAGGAGGAACAGTATCCAGAGAAAACATTCCTCCTCCTCCTCCTCCTCCTCCTCCTCCTCCTCCAAAGAATATTTCTCAAAGCAGTTTACATAGAAATTCTCAAAGCAGTTTACATAGAAAAATTAATAATACATAAATAAGCTGGCCCCTTGTCCACAAAGGGCTCAAAATCTAAAAGGAAACATAAGGTAGACACCAGCAACAGCCACTGGAGAGATGCTGTGCTGGGGTTGAATATAGCCAGTTGCTCTCCCCCTGCTAAATATAAGAGAATAACCACTTTAAAAGGTGTCTCTTTGCTCGGTTAGCAGGAGTTATTCCTTGCTTTTGCTTGCTGCAATATTGCTGGCTAGAGGCCATGAATTAAGGAACCCTCTTTTGTAAACTATTTGGCCAGATTTGATTTTGTCCTTTTACAAGAGACTTGGCTTTCTGAGGATCCAATCAGTTGGCATGAGAAGGGCACTTAATTCTCTTGCTCTTTACTGTAAGGAGCATGCCCTTCAGATTAACCATACCAAAACTAAAATCACGAGGTTCGCATAGCACCCTAGGACACTGACTTGCTTTATCAATGGATGTAGGATTGAGCAAGTCAGTTGTTAAAGGTGTTTGGGCATAGTTTTTCATTATTCTGGCAGTCGTAAGGCTCACTCTGAGTATGTGCAACAAAATATACCTAAGTCTATTTCAGCCATTTTGGCTTTCTTCTACTCAAGAGGGGCCTGTTTCATTCCTGCTGCAATAAGGTTGTTTGAATCCAGAGCCCTGGCCCAACTGTTATACGGTACCCAACTTGACCCACATCCAAATTTTGCAGCGTTAGATGTGGTACAATCCAAATTCCTCAGGAAGTTATTTCAAGCAGCTCATGATGTCCCCAATGCTGTTCTTTTGCCTGGAGGCCGGTCTTCCCAAGGTAGAGTCTAAGATCTGGCTTTCTATTTTTAAGTTCTGGCTCAAGCTAAATTTCTATCCTTTGGGGCTAACTCCACTGATGCTTGTGGATGAATTTATCTCTAAATGAGAATGCACATTTGAGCAGAAACTGCTTACTTATGGCCTATCACTGCAAGTACTAACAATGATGGGTTATGATCAAGCCAAGTTGGTAGTTACTCAAATAGCAATAGCAATAGCACTTACATTTATATACCGCTCTATAGCTGGAGCTCTCTAAGCGGTTTACAATGATTTAGCATATTGCCCCCAACATTCTGGGTACTCATTTTACCGACCTCAGAAGGATGGAAGGCTGAGTCAACCTTGAGCCCCTGGTCAGGATCGAACTTGTAACCTTCTGGTTACAGGGCGGCAGTTTTACCACTGCGCCACCAGGGAATCTCAAATGCAGATTGGCAGAAAGATCAAAGTTTCATTACAAGGGGAGTAGTGCTGGGAAATAAAATTCTGAACACATGTCCTGCAAGATATCTTCACCTGATTACAGTGACCCAGTATCTCAGAGCATTTACCCAAGCATGATTTAATGTTCTACGCACTGCAGTGCCTGAAGGCAGATTTAACAAAATCCCATTTGCAGAGCGCTTTTGCCCCTGCGATTCAGGAGCCTATTATATTGTAGTTTTTATAGGGACATTCATAATATGCACATTACTCCACATTTATTAAATTTTCCAGGCTGTTCTGATTATTTCTACATATGTAAACTTTTATCAGATCATGATGATAAGATTTCTAACGCAGTTGCTAGGTTCTGCCTAATTGCCAGTAGAATTCGTAAAAGACCATGTTGTGTATTTGAACAACTAAGTATTATTCTCTATTGAGGATAGCTGTTATATTTTGAGTTGGTTTTTTCCTTTTTTTTCAGCTTCCCCATAAACAATGTTGGTGTCTTAATATGTTTTCATGTTTCTAGAAACCTTTAGAAATTTTATGTATTTTTATCCCTTTTTAAATTTTTTTTACTTTTGCTCTTCTGTATTTGCTGGTCAGTGACTGAAATAAAAATTACTACTACCACTGCTTTTGCTTGCTTGATTTTTTCCCCTTTCTTTTATTTTTTGCAGAAGTGTGATAAGCCTGAAGAGCACAATATCTTAAATAGCAGTAAGGGCCCTGCAGTCGTTCTGTTTCTTTCCCTTCAGAGACTGAACTCTGTGTTCATTGATTCAGATCTGGAAATCTCTGTGACTAATTCAATCAAGCCTCATCATCTCCCCTTTCCTGATCTAATGCTATTGATCCCTAGTTTGATTCAATCAGATTGCAAGACCTAATGGATGCTACTGTGATTGTGCCCATCTGCGCTAAAGGCAGTAGCACAACAGATGCATATTTGCTCAGAAGCAAGTCCCACTATCCGCAGTGGGGCATATTCCCAGGAAACTAGTCATTAGTGCATAGTCATTATTGGACAGGAGACAAGGGAATACATCAGTGGGATTTACAAGAAACAATTAAGGCATCAGCTATAGGGATGTTTTGAAGTCATTTTCCTCCAGAAATAGGTGTCGCTGATGTAACAGCCAAAGCTGATAAAAAGCACCCCTGGCTGTTGCCTCAACCTGAGAGAACAGAGAGAGTTTTTGATCCAGGAGCACTCAAGCTCTATGTAAAGTGTGCCATCAAGTCAATTTCAACTCCTGGCGCCCACAGAGCCCTGTGGTTTTCTTTGGTAGAATACAGGAGGGGTTTACCATTGCCTCTTCCCGTGCGGTATGAGATGAGGCCTTTCAGCATCTTCCTATATCGCTGCTACCTGATGTAATACCAACAGGGATTCGAACCGGCAACCTTCTGCTTGTTAGTCAAGCATTTCCCCGCTGCACAAATTAAGGTGACAAGCTCTATGTACTAAACTCAAATTTTGACCCCCAGCAGTCAGTATCTCCATCTTATTTGGATCCAATTTGTTTATCTCTCATCCAGCCCATTACTGCCTCTAGGCAGGTATTTACGGAAGTTATGCCATTACTTGATGAAGTTGATATGGATAAATAGATTTGGGTGTCATCAGCATATTGATAACACCCTGCACCAAATCTTCTGATTATCTCTCCCAGCGGTTTCATGTAGATATTAAAAAACATTGGAGACAGTATGAAGCCTTGTGGAACTCTGTACATTAACTCCCGCTTTGCAGAGTAAGAGTCTCCAAGTGACACCATCTGGAATCTGCCAGAGAGGTAGGAACTGGGAGATCCAAAAAGATCAGCAGAGTCACACTCCGTCAGTATCCAATTGGAGATCATCCATCAGGCTGGCCAAGACACTCTCAGCCCCATAGTCCACCTGAAAGGCAGTTTGAAATGGGTTTAGATGATATATTTTCTCCCAAGACTGCCTGGAGGTGAGAGGCCACCACACTTTCAATCACCTTGCCCAACCGTGGGAGATTGGAGACAGGTCTATAATTAGCTAACTCTGAGGGATCCAGTGCATTTCTTCAGGTAAGGTCTAATAATAGCCTCCTTAAGGCAAGGGGGCATCCTGCCTCCCTCAGAGAAGCATTTATAATATGTACCGGACCCTCTCTGATAGTACTATTGGCAGATGAAATGAGCCAAGTTGGCAAGGGTCAAGAGAACAGGTGGTAGAACATACAGTCCGAAGCAAGTTGTCTACATCCTCGGGAGTCTTAAACGGAAAGTGATCTTCTAATCTGACCCCCTAAGAAGAGTTGCTGGACACCTCCCTAGCAGACTCTGCAATAAATGTGAGATCCAGTTCAGCCTGAATAA
The DNA here is from genome assembly GCF_027244095.1 of Hemicordylus capensis. NCBI lineage: Eukaryota > Metazoa > Chordata > Lepidosauria > Squamata > Cordylidae > Hemicordylus > Hemicordylus capensis. The sequence continues at coordinate 242,618,000 of NC_069657.1, read as the reverse complement.
GAGAGATTTTATCAGCAAAAAAGTCATTAAAAACATCACAGCATGTGATCAAAGGTTCCAAATTGGAGTTCAAGGGGGAGGGGCATATACTCTGCTGGATGTGAACTTGCGGAAGCAAAGTGGGCAGAAAAGAACTGCTTCTTTTCCACCTGTATTGCCAGAGCATAGATCTTCAAATGTGCTCTGTCTTGTAATCTTTTGGATTTGCATCAAGACTTTTTCCATATGTGCTCTCGTCATCTACATTGCCGCTTCAGCTCCCATAATTCTTCCAAATACTATGATGCTAATTTTGAGGCAGGTTGGAGAGGATGCTTGGGAGTGATTGTGTTAACGGCTCTAGTGAGTTCATTATTCCATGTTTATATCAGCCTAAAAGGTCCTTCACCCCTGCAAAAGTGGTTTGTAGCCACAAATCCTGCCTTAACCGGATGGTGGTCTGCCCATGACAATAGAGAAATAACAAAAGTCACCACCCATGAAATACCACCCAGATCAGAGCAAAAGAAAAAAATCGAGTGTGTGTCCAGCATCATGCGTCGGTCCCGAGACTACTTGGGAAAGACCCATCGTTGCCATGGCCACTATGAACTCCTGAATGTGTAATTATATGAATAATAATTACCTAACAACCTGGTCCCAAAGTGAACATTGAAGTCCCCCAATACCAACAGTCTGGGTGACTCCAGCACCAACTCTGCAACCAGTTCAGTCAGCTCAGTTAGGGACTTTGTTGGGCAGCGGTGTATCAGTGCATCAACAGAAGTACCAATCTATCCTTGGTCCCTAGGCTTAGGTACACACGTTCAATATAGGCCAATTGCCCGACAGGGATCCTGCTAAGTGAGATGCTATTCTTGTAGACCACAGCCACACCATCTCCCCACCCACATCCTGTCACCTTCTCCACCGCAGAATATCCCACTGAGAGAAGATGGGACCAGACTAGCCAATCCCGACCAGGTCTCCATAACGCATAGCAAGTCGGCTCCTTCATCCACAATCAAGTCATGAATGATCTCAGAATTATTTTGAACCAACCTAGCATTACAAAATGGAATTTATTGCAGGAGTTCACCTAATCTCTTCCTGTAATCTTTTGTAACATTTCCTTTTAAATCTTTTTAAAGTTATAATCCAGTTTTGTTCTGAGAACAGTATATACTCTTCAACCCTTTATCCCAGTGACAGCTTTGAGTAGATTATTATACACTTCCCCAAACTTTTCAGGAAACACTTATTCTCTATTTGTTCTTCCCATTTTCCATTCATCATGGACATTCAATGTTTTCCCAACACACTAAACTTAAAGATGCCTAACATTTTCTGAGCTGTAATAAATGTCACCAATCAGTATCCCCTTTATCCAGCAAAAATAGGGTTAATCCCAGTAGCTGAAGTTCTAGACAGATATAAAATGGATAATGTTAGTTCATTAGAACAAATTGCACACGAAGAGCGAAATAATGTCTTAGTATAGGCAACCACAAAGAAGCATGTATGTTCTGAATCGCTCCATTTCTTATCTGTCTCAATATGCTTCCATATAACCTGTTTTGCATAAGGCACAATTCTAACTCAAATAATCTACAGGCAGGACTGTCTTTAGGACAGGACAAGCAGGGTAACCATCCCAGGCCCTGTTCTTTAACCTCTATTAAAATCAACAGGAAGGAGGGCCCGCCCTGCCAGGGCTCTCTAAGGATAGTCTTGTCTACAGGTACCTCCTTTGGCTCTGTCTACAGGAATGTCCATTGGCTCTCTCCTTACCCCCTGCTTAAAAAAAAAAATCCATTCAATTTCTTTCTCTTTGCTTTCCTAAGCAAAAGCAAAAAGCTCAAAACAGCTCAATTCATGGGCACATTTACAGCTCATATTCACTTGTATTCTTTAAATGGATTAAGGGCTAATTGCATTGTCCTTCAGATACAAGTCCTTAACTTTAAAATATCGTACAGTAGTTCTGTTAGCAGTGGCTTGCATTCTGCGGAGTGTTAGAAGTGCAGAATAGGAGTTGCCTCCATGGAAGAGATTGCATTGGAACTCAGCCTAGAGTGCTGCAAAGCAGCCAAACGTGTGCAGAGGGGTGGGGTTTTTACTGTTCTCTCTTCCTTCCGAAAGTACTTTTTGACTTCAGAAATGTCTCTGACGGTCGCACATCCCTCAGGAACATATTTCTGAAGTCAAAAGGTACTTTTGGAGGTAGGCAAGAGCAGCAAAAATAGCTTTCCTTTGCTCTCTATGCGTGCTTGATTGCTCAGGAGCACTCTGAGCTGAGCTCTGACATAGCCTCTTGCATGGATGCAGCTCCTGTTCTGTACTTCTAACTCTGTGCAGAATGTGAACCAGTTACAGTAACAAGCCTTAGCCCTTGCTGTAAGAAGTTTAATTTTTTTTATTTGCAAGAATTGCAAAACTCCTTTCTGAATTTTCAGACAAAATTGCTATATAGACACACTTACTAACCTGATTTTTGTTGCTAATAATTCCTTGAAGCAGACTCAGTGTTAAAGTAGCAATGATAAAAAGGAGATTGCATCTTCTGATGTTTTAGTTGATGAAAACAGGCACATATCTTTGTATGACTTTGTTTTCTTTTTGACTGTTTTTTTTCCAGCTGGAGTAAACAGAATTTCCTATTGGCCTGCAGATCCTGAAATAAGTCTGCAGTATGAAGTATCTAATGGAGATGCTAAGTTAGATGCCAAAGCAGTAGAAAGACTGAAATCAAACAGTCGTGCCCATGTGTGTGTGTTGCTTCAGCCTTTGATCTGTCATATGATGCAGTTTGTTGAAGAATCATGCTACAAGTGTGACTTCATTCAAAAAATTGCTAAAATTCAGCCTGGGTTGAGCACTGACTTTTATACAGACTGTAGACAAGAGAGAATAAAGGAGTATGAGAGATTATTCCTGATTTCAAGTGAAGAAATGCACAAGCAAATGTTAATCATCCTAGGACTGGAGAACCTTTGTGAAAATCCTTATTTCAGTAATCTAAGACAGAATATGAAAGATCTTGTCCTCCTCTTAGCTACAATAGCTGCCAGTGTACCCAGCTTCAGTCATTTTGGATTTTATTGTAATGAATCAGAGTTGACCAGTGCAACAAATCAAACGTTGCCCCAAGAAATTGCAAGGCATTGCATGGTGCAAGCCAGGTTATTGGCCTACCGAACTGGTAAGTTACCACACTTGAACAGAAGAAAACTGTGGTCAGGGAATGGAAGCCTGGAGCATTTCCAGATAGCAGGCTTTACAACAGGTTTACTGTGAGTTTGAATTTGCCCCCAAAAAACCCAACACAAAAAGTGGATTTTTTTACCCTGGATATAAATCAGGCTACATTCCAATGCATAATGAAAAACCCGAATAGTGTGTGGAGTGCTCCCCAATACTTCGCAGGGACTTCTGGCCAATATGTGAATGCACATCCTCTATTCCGGAGGAGAAGCGTGCTAAAAGCCCTGACTGGAAATGCTCCAGGTGATCTGATTTTATCTATTTCTACTATCCAGTTCCTGTGTAAATTTTGGCAAGTGGTTTGATTGTTGCAGACTTCATTGTGTGCAGCTGCAATATGGGTTAAACATAACTGGCATTTTAAATTGCTTTGATAGAAGGAGCCATCTAGTACTTCAGAGTTTTGCCTTCCAGAAATACTGGAAGGAAGGAAGGCAAGAGCTCTGTTTCAGAAAATGCAGCAGTGCAGTTTGATTTATTCTTACAAGAGGTTTTATATACAACAAGGTATTGTTCTTTGCTAACCAGAAAAAAGGCACCTTTTGAAGTGGTGATTATTTTATCATTAGAGTGGGGAGAGCAATTCTCCCTATCCCACCCCAGCACAGTATCTTTGTAGTGGTTGCTGCTGGTGTCTACCTTCCGTTTCCTTTTAAGATTTTGAGCCCTTTTGGGACAAGTAACCATCTTATTCCTTTTTCTGTATAATCCACTTTGAGATTTATTTTTTTATTTTTTAAAAGCAGTAGATACATATCCTTAGGCACTGCCTAACATGTTCTTTTAATTTCAATGAGACTACTTTGAGTGATTGTCCTTAGTATGTCAGTTAGATCATGTTTCCATCATATTACAAATAGGAATTCTTTCAAAATGCAACAGTAATTTTTGAATGTTCCTGCATTTTGTAACCGTGTTGCAATCTGGTAGTGATGCCGGCACACCTAAACACTAATTCTTCCACCTGCAACAAGTAAATATATGAAGCTGCTTTGTACTGAGCCAAACCACTGATAATATTGTCTGCACACTGCCTGGCAGCAAGGGTCTCAGACAAGGCACTTGCCCAACCTTATCTGGAAAGGTCAGGATTTGAAGTTGGGACTTTCTGTATGTACTGAGCTACAGCCCCATCCTGATCAATACTGTCAAGTAAAACTTAAGGTTCATAGATGGATGTTATGAGACATGTTATGTTAATACTTCTGGAAGTAAATATTTTTGTTAGAAGGTGAAGAACCTTTAATCTGTTTCTCAGTTTAAAAATCTATTCCTCAGGTTAAAAAAATCCAAATTTATTATCTTCACATGTGCATACAAACACACACTCTGAAACATCATAAGTGGATGTGGGCAATTTGTTCATTTTATTTGGGCACATTGAACATGCCATAAGCAACCGTGGATAATGAGACCTTGAGGCAATGAGAGTTGAGGGTTTGGCTTCCTGGAGGCCACAAAGGGGCTAAGGCGGCTTTAAAAGGCAGAAATCAGAAATAAAATGCTGTACTGTGCTCTCCAGGTCTACAGCTGTCCAGCAGTGCCCACCACCACCGAATTTTGCTGATTTTCCATGAAAAATTGTGGGATCCCCCCACCACAAAAGAGCCACAAAATGGTGGCTGGAAATGACCTCAGAGGTCATTTCCGGCCACCCAACAACCACAGACAGGCGAATTTCCAGTATCTTTCAAACTGGGTTGGGTCGGCCAAGACCATGGGTAATGAGGGCCACCTGTATTGTATGTACAAATCAATTGTATAACACTGGTATGACTATAGAGAATGTGTTGACTTGTGTAGAGATTCATTCTTGATAAGTAACCTGGCATGCTGACCAATGCAACACATCATTTCTTGTCAACTATCACCCAGTCAGCTTGCGTAATCAAAAGATGTGATATTTGTAATTTCCAGTATTCAAAATCGTGACAAAGCTCACCATCAGAAGAGAAGCTTTGAGATAAGGAGGTCTGAAATATAATACATATCTGTTATTTCTGGTTTACAAGCCTTCTAGAGGCACTTACTTTTCCCATCAAATTGCAATTATACAGGCCGGGGGAGAGATACATCAAATAAACTACTGTTGTTTTTAAAAAGCAAGAAAGAAAAGTAGTAAGGGGGAAAGTACTTAAATCACATTTAGAAAAAAATCTATAGAAGTATGGGGGCCATATTCACTTATATTGTTGTTTGTTCTTAGAGGATCACAAAACTGGAGTTGGAGCAGTCATCTGGGCAGAAGCAAATTCAGTAAGTATGAAAGACTTAATATTTACTCTTCGTTTGTTACACTTTCATTTTACTCTAGAGCGTGTTGCTCAAAAAATGGTAGGTTATATAACATTCTTTTAACGATTTCTGTGGTGCATAAGATAGGGTTGAGCTGAAAGATGGGACAACTTTGTGTGTATTTTAATAGGTGTTCAAAGGTGTTCTGCTGTTACAGCAATTACTGCAGAAGCGGATTAAAGTATTCAGGAAATATTGCCTTCAATATAGACTTGGTTGGCCCCCCGTGAACCCTTGACTGGTTATGATCACTTATGTGACCAGTCCAGGAAGCATTTCTCTCAGCCTAAATAAGCTTATTTTGTCATGTAGCTAATCTGGTTGGTACCTAATATCCTGATATCATTAGTTTAATGCATGATCTCTGATTCTCTGGGATCACTCTCTGAAGGATTACTCTCTGAAGAAACTATGGTGGGTGGGGGAGAATGGTGTCACAAGTAAAGGAAACAATTCCCCTTTCTCTTTCTATTTTATTCTCTCTCATTCTGTCCCAGAAGCTTGGGGGTAATGCCCAACCTGATGTTTGCCCCCCTCTCAGGTTCCTGTAGGAAACTGGGCACTCTACCCCACACCATGGAGTCACCACCTAGGGTCCATCCTGTGGACAATGGACAATCTGTTTGTCAGGTTGGGCTGAATCTTCGGCTTAAAAGGAGAAGCTCACACAGGAGACTGAAGAAGGTCCAGAGGGCATGGTGAAGGGAGTTTTTGCTTCTGCTTTTTTTATCAACGGGGTAAAGTTCTGGAGACGTTGCTGGTGTCATAACAGAGGTGTGTCTGCCGTGACCAATCATTTGGGTTGGTTATAGGCTTGTTAGGAATCTGTTGAGACCTTTTTGCAGATGGCAGTGGGGGCAGGGGGTGCTTTCACTGAATCAAGGGCAGCTATTACAGTAGTAGTGGGGAATAGAAGATATGGCATTGACAGGTCAGCAGGCTGTTGCAGGGAAAGACATTTAATATCTGTTTCCCTTTCCAGCTGTCCTGCCAGCTCTTTGGCCTGGGGGAGCAGTTCTGACCTTCCCTGTAATGCCAGATCAGACCAAAATAAAACCAAAATAATTTAGGACTTGATCATGGATGAGAGGGCTGACCTGACATGTATAATGGAGACCTGACTGGGGGCGGGGGCTGATTTGGGCTCAGTTTCTCCCAAAGATGCCTGTAATGAAGTAGGTAAGGGAAAGTAGATTGACTGTAGTCCATAGGGATAACATCTCTCTTATCAGGATCCCGGTGAGAGAACTGACCTGTATTGAGTGTATACTTAAATCTGGGGACCAAGGATAGACTAGGTATTTTGTTGGTGTATTGATCACCCCAGTGCCCAATAGAGTCCCCAGCTGAGCTAACACAGTTGGTCACAGAGCTGGTGTTGAAGTCTCACGGGTCTTTGCTGGTAGAAGGCTTCAGTATCAAATTTATTGGTCTGATGCAGTTTAGGGGTTCATAGTGGTCATGATAATTATGGGCCTATCCCAAATGGTTTCAGAACCTATGCATCTTGCAGGTCACATGCCAGATTTGATTTCTTGCTCTAACCAGGAAGGTGTTCTGTGGTTGGGGATTCCAGTTTCCTATTGTCATGGACAGACCTCTACATCAGGGGTTCCCAACCTGTGATACTCCAGATGTTGCTGAATCATCTTTCTTTATTACAGTTTTAGACCAGCATAAGAGCAAGACAGAAAGGACATTAAAAAGCATATGGCATAATAGCATAAAAGCATATAGCAGACTATAAAACTATGGAACTATACAATTATAAAACTGAATAGAATACTGTGAGTTAGGTGTCTAACAAGTCACAAAGTTATGAAGCTATACAAATGATAATGTAGATAATAAAAGCTGTTATAAAAGACTATAGGGCTATTAAAATGATAAAAACACAAACTATAAAATAATACTACGACTGTAAACTATAAGAAACAAGAACTAAAAAGCTGGATAGCCAGTAGCACAGGAAGGCTCTGAACTGAAAGCTGTAATTAAAAGCATGGAGCTGTGATCAAGCTAAGGCTGTACAGGTAGTCTGTAGGGAATTCATGTAGTGCTGTAGCAGGGCTATGTAGCTGTGTGCTGTGATCCCTCTGGGCAAGGCCTGGTGGTTGTTAGGGCCCAGTGGATTCTGAACGCTGCCGTGCAGAACTTGGCAGTGTTGTACCTTGTTGCTGAAAGTGTTGTACCTTGTTGTTGGCTTGGACAACCAGGGTACTTAAGATGTAGCGGCAAAAATGAGATTGGTGTGAATGTCTCTATAAAAGGGGCAGAATGTATGCTGTGGTTTCAACCTGCCCAGTGTTGAGCATAGTCTCTCTGCAGTTGGGGACTTTCTATATCTGCCTTCTAGAATGGCTGAGGGGAGGACATGGCATCGAGCTAGGGTATAGGCTCTCCTGTGGTTTGGGATTTCCAGTTGTTGTGTATGTAGCGGTGGAGGCAGAGTATCTGAGTCTTTCTGAGATGAGAAGGTTTGGGGCCCTGCCTAGATCAGTTTGGCATTCTGTGTCCATTATTCTCTGTTTGATAACTGGTTTTGGCTGGTCATAGCCCATAGCAAGTAGAAGGGGGCTGGAGAGAAACCCAAAGTTGACATTTTAGTCTGGAAAGCTCATTTCCAGGAGGATTGAAATTTGTCCTGTAAGATCAAGGGGGACAGACCCCAAGGGCTGAGGGATAGTTTAAGCCAGTAGTTGAGGATGGTCATGCACACTACGGCCTCCACCTTCATCACACCCGTCTTCAGTCATAGGCTGCTGTTGGAAACATAGTGTGGGACTTGAAGAGCCATTCTTAAAAATGTGGACTGTACCCACTCCAATGGGGCAAAATTGGAGAGGGGGCCCAATTGGGTGCTGTATAGGAGTTGTGCCAGTGGCTTGGTTTCAAACAATTTGAGTGCTGCAGGAATGTAATGGCTGCCTCTTGTCAGAAGGTATTTAAGGATGGCGGAGGTGCTCCTCTGTGCAGTGTGTGTGACGTGGTCACTATGGGCCTTTCTGGAGCTAGAGGCATGCAGAACCATCCCAAGGCATTTGAAGCTGATGACCTGTTCAATCCTTGGCCATCTGTACTCCAATAATGGGACTTGGCAGCAACATACCATTATCCCCAGCCACAATAAATTGTAGCTCGGGATGTTGGGAATTGTAGTTCAGCAAAATTACTATTTTAAAAGGACATATCTCAACATATCCTTCCCAGTATTCCTATTCCATTTATTACAAGTATTTCCTACCAATTTATTTCTAATGTGGTCTTTTAATTTACCCTTTCCTGTGCTTTGAATCAATTTCTCAAAATGTATTAGTTTTTTTTAGAGCATTCCCACAAATAATATATTTCTAATGCACCTTAAAGGTTGGCCTGCCTATTGTTTTTCCCATTCCCCAAATCAAATTTATAGGCTGGGGATAGCATCCACAGTGGCGAGAATGTAACAGAGGTCGTGGAAAGTAATCTTCTCCAACATCCTCCTGCAGCTGAAAGACTAATTCCTGAGGTCTGAGGAACCCTCAACATGGATGTTTTGCCAGTGGCTGTACTAGGAGGGGGACACACTGAAAACAACACAAACCTTCCACTCCAGTAGTTGAAGGTGTTCATCTGCACTTCTCTCCACTCCTTCTGCAGCCACTGGCACATCTCCCATTATTGCCAAGGGCTCCTCATCCGTCAGGAACAACTTTTCCAGTGGCTTTTGGGGATGCAGGTTGGGGAGAAGAAAATTGCTTCCATAAACATAGCTGTGGAGAGTACCCTTGAACAGAATAAATGTTGGAGATGCAGTAATACTGATTTACTGCATATTCTTTGGAATTGTCCTACTATTTTATAGTCTTGAACTGTTAGTATATAGAGGAAATTACGCTGGACCCTTGAATGGTTGTTTTTTTATATTTATAGTGTGATGATCTAAAACATTGATTTATTAATAGCACTCAGAATGGCAACTGCCCAAGTTTGGGAAAACCCATAGCAGACTTTAATGGATTGGATATTAAGGAGACTAAGTGATAAAACCAACTATGTTTGCAAATAGATTATTAAGAGACCAACAATGGGTCTTTAGTTACAACTAATGTCCTCTGGATTAGGGCTAACGTCATCTTGAGAAAACAAGCTTTTTTTCTTGGTATTCTTGAATGATAAAATGCATGACATTGTACAACCATAAATTTTGTTGGAAATGTATTAGCAGTACAAATAACAAGTTTTTAAAAACCGGCATGGTCATTTTATATTATTAAATGTATCCTATCAATACTGAAAGTTTGATTTATTTATTTTTAGGGAAGTTGTGATGGAACAGGAGCTCTGTATTTCATAGGATGTGGTTACAATGCCTTCCCTGTTGGGTCTGAATATGCTGATTTCCCACACATGGATGATAAACAAAAAGACAGAGAAATCCGAAAATTCCGATATATCATACATGCTGAGCAGAACGCTTTGACATTCAGGTACAGAAATGTACATTTAGTCACTGAAGAAATAGAGACTAATCAGAAACCATCAACTCTCATTTATATATATTTGCATGAATAATGAATTTAAAACAGATTTAATGAAATAATCACAGAAGTGGATGAATTTGAATTATATTGCAAATTATTCTTATTCAGTGTGGAAGAACATTACATTCTTGAATTGCGGGGGGGGGATCAAAATTGAACAGCAGCTTTTTACAAAATAGCTTTCACACTAGTGCAAATAAGGCATATAGATAAGTATTATTATTAAATTTGACATTCTAGTGTTTGGCCACCACCTTGGATGGCTTTATGCTGTGCTTAGATGAATTAATGGAGAACAAGTCTATCAATGGCTACTACTTTTGATGACCAAGGACAATCTCCATGTTCAGAGGTAGGATGCCTCTGAATACCCGTTTAGTGGAGCCGTGGCAGGAGAGAGGGCATGCCTTCATCATCTGGTAGGCCACAGTGGGAAACAGGGTGCTTTACTAGATGGGTTGATCCAGCAAAGCTTTTCTTATGTTTTTATGATAAATAAAATCCAGTATTTAGCAAATTTATTTGCATCTTCATTTTCTTTTGCCTGCCTTTTAGTATGTTAGCTTCATTAATAATGCTATATCCCAAATGTGCCTTTACTAATTTAAAAATGATGGTATATAGGAAGATTTTCAAAATGAAACAAAAGATAACTTAGCAACAGTTTTTAAAAAAGTCTTAAGTCATTTCAAATAGCCAAGCAGTATCATTTTGGGAGTATGTTAGGATATTGGTTAGAATATTCCAACCAAGGGACCAATCCAAAATAAATGAAAAATATCAGCTCTAACATTTATAGTGCTGGTTAGAATATGATTTACAAATATGTGCCAGCCATACAGGAGTCAAGTACCAACAGTATTGTGTTTCAAAAGGCTTATCTTTCAGTGTGACACTAATGAAATATTTGCCACAACTATAATAATTCCTCTTTTAGTGGTTTGCCCAAATCTTTCACATGTAAAATCATAACGTGATTTATTTTCTCCTAAACTTGGTATCGGCTAGTACCATTGACCTGTTAACCCTCTTGTTCTTGAAGAAGCTATCAAATACCCCACAAAAATTTTATTATCATTATTATTTAGCATTTTTTAATACCACCTAAAATTTGCGTCTCTGGGCGGTTTACAATAAAACAATACAGATGGCAACAGAAACAGTTAAAACATTACAACAATTTAAAATGTTAAAACAATGTTAAAAATATTAAAACAGTATTACTATTATTAGTAGTAGTAGTATTTATTAAAACAGTATTTAATTAAAAGCCTTGGTGAACAGATGCATCTTCAAAGACATTTTAAAAGTTGTCAGAAATGGGGAGGCTCTTATTGCCTCAGAGACCACATTCCAAAGCTCTGGGGCAGCAGCGGCACAGCATTTTGTCACAAACAGTCTTATACTTCTGCAGTAATCTCACTAGAAATATTTTGGTATTGCTGTTTGTTTCCCATCTATTTCTTTCTGCTCCTACTTGATATATCAATATTTTATTCAGTCATCCAAAAACAATTGGTTTAACATGAGAGTTAAAATGCTTTCAATTTTCACTCGTGCTCCAAAAAGAAGGAAATTGTAAGTACCCATCTTAATTTCCATGCCATAGAAGCTGCACAGTTTCATATATTATGCTGGCTTTCCAAATGCAGCTCTATACAGTCACATGTTGCCTTGATCTTTCGGCTGGTTATTGGGCTGGAGAGGGATGTATCCAGGTAGCAATACAACAGAACAGCTTCCCCAATCACTTCCCCAGTAACTTCTTAGAGGTGCCACTAAGGAATTTCTGCCTGCATCTCTATAAGGCATAGGGCTTCCCCAGAACTGATGATCACCTAGTTCGGGTCCAGCCGTTACTACCACTTCCCTGATCAGCGACCCTGTCTGCCCATGGAGGCCTCCAACGCCGCTACCATCAGCGTTACACGTGACGCAGATTTCTGATCAGCCACATCCAATCCGTGTGCCCACCTACTCATCTGTGGCGACTCAGACCTCTTTAATGTCTGTAGTTCACCAGGCCGCCCGAACTAAGCCACCACAGGTGCTGTCGGTATCGACACAGACTGCATCCTTCAATGCCACCCCAGTTACTACTGCAGACACACAAACTGTGGTGCCATCAACTCCTGTGAGTTCATCTGAACATTATGGCTCTTCCGACTTTGAATCGGATCCAGACAGTGACGACACCCCTATAGAGCTCCCTACAGATGTGGCCCCCACTGTGTATGTCTCCCCCCAACGAGGAGCTCAAGGCCTACCACAAGCATGTCCGAACCATGGCGGAGGCCCTGGGCCTTGACTTCTGCTCTGATTTGACCACAGTAGATGATCCCGTCTACAACTTCATGCTTCGGTCACAATCTACTGCTCCTGTAGCCCTTCCTATGCTTCCTGTCATCACACGAGCAGCAAAATGCGCCTGGGAGGTACTTCATACCTCCACTCCTACCTCCAAGAGACTTGAGAGCCTCTACTGAGTAATGGAGAAGGATAACACCTATCTGTTGAAGCACCCAGCTCCAAACTCCCTGGTGATTGACTGCACCACCGTCTCAAAATTGGGAAAACGTCAAACCGTTCCACCGGAGAAGGAAGGCCGTAAATTGGATGTACTAGGAAGAAAATTCTATGCAACGGCTTGCTTGTCTAAAAGTAGCTAATTACGCAGCGTGCACTGCAAAATACACCCATTCTCTGTGGGACGACCTTTTACCAGATCAGGATACCTTGTCCCCGGAGGACTTTAAAGTGAAGTTCCAAAAGACTTTGGAGGCCACCGGGGACCTCACCAGGCGCCAGCTAAGCATAGCTAAACATCTTGCAGAGAGTGAATCACGGGCTTTGGCAGCTGCCATCACCCTCCACAGACACGCCTGGCTACGTTCTACATCTTTGCAAGTTGACATGCGAGATAAGATTGAGGGCCTGCCCTTTGATGGCTCGGGGCTGTTCAGTGAGTCAACCGATTCTATGATGGAACAGCTCAAGAAGTCTAAGTTTACAGCAAAGACTTTTACAACACAGCCTTCATCGTCCACATATTCGTCTAGATACCATTTGACCTTCAAGCACCGGCTCTTGTTCCATAAGCAGGAAAGAAAGGATTATAGGATGTCCTACCAGCCCTTCCAGAGACGCACTTACCAAAACAAATTCAAATCCAACCAGTCTCAACGTCCCAAGACTTCAGAGAACCAGAAGTGTCTTTGAAGAATCAGTCCGCCCACCGTCACCTCTCCTCTACACATTCCCGCCAGCGGGGGTCTCATTACATCAGCCGCAGCTGACCATCAAGCTGTCACGCCATGCCCCCGCATGGTACCATATAACATCAGACTGCTGGGTCTTGAAAATCATATCCTCAGGGTATGCCATCAAGTTCAAGACGGTCCCATGTTTTACGGGAATGAGGTTCACTTCATCATCACCGACCCTCCTAGAAGAGGTGAAGGAACTCTTGGAGAAAGGGGCAATAGTTCTGGTGCAGTGGGTGGACAGACGGGAAGGGTTCTATTCTCGCTACTTTCAAATTCCGAAGCGGGATGGGGGCATCCGCCCCATCATGGTCCTTTGCCAACTGAACAAATTCATTCGCGTCAAAAAGTTCAGGATGATGGCATTGCAACAAATACTTCCTCTCCTTCAAGGGGAGCGTTGGTTGGCAACGCTGGATCTCAAAGACGCATATTTTCATGTCAATATCTCTCCACACCATCAAAAGTTTTTGTGTTTAATCGTCGGTCACCAAGTGTTCCAATACAATGTATTGCCCTTCGGCCTGTCCACCACGCCAAGGGTCATTACAAAATGTATGGCCACAGTGATTGCTTACCTCAGGACTCAGGGGGTCACGATCTACTCCTATTTGGACGATTGGCTCCTGACATCAAAGGACAGAAGCACGTTACGTTCTCAGATCCACTTTGTATTGTTGGTCCTCCACGACCTTGGCATCCAGGTGAATTGGAAAAAGTCCCACCTCGAACCGATGCAGGTAGCCACCTGCATAGGTGAAGTACTGGAGACCATAAACCAAAGAGCATACTTACTGGAAGAAAGATACCTGTGTATACGGGATCTAGTGACTTCTTTCCAACAACAGCCAATACAACCAGCACAATTGATCCAATGCTTGTTGGGCCTCATGGCCTCATGCAATGCTGTAATCCACTACGCCCGCCTGCAAATGAGGAAGTTGCAACTATGGATCTGGATCGTGATCCGTTGCATTCATATGAATGGGTTCTGTGCCTGCGCAGGGACCTCACGGACCGATCAGCTAGCTCCTCATGGCGCCTCCAGCTGCCATGCACGAGACTGTGCTCCCAATATCCCTTGCAGTTGGGGCGTGTTCTACTCAGTTTCTGTTAGACCGCCATTGCATCTACACCTCGGACTAGATAGCTCCTCGGATATTGTTGAATTATTTGGTAAAGACTAGGAACAGATTTGGAACTACGAACGGATCTTTTGACTTTGGACTGTGTTTAAGGAACTGGCTAAGGACTCTCCTACAGCAAGTTAAAAAACGATTTATAGTTGCCCCATCCCAAGGGAATGTTTGTCACTATGTCTGCTAAGGACAAGCTGAAAACGACTTTTAAACACTGCTCAGAATGCAGAGCAAAGTTGCCCTCGACTGATACACATGACTCTTGTTTGTTGTGCTTGGGGGAGCAACATAACCCTGCAAAGTGTAGCATCTGCTCATCTTTTTTGAAGCAAACGCTTAAAAATCGGGCACTGAGATTGCGGGCGGCCCTTTACGATGACACGCTGCGCCCACCGATGCCGAGGCCTTCAACTGCGATATTGAGGTTGGAGTTTGAGTCCCCGAGACCGGGCCCCTCAATGCCGAGCACTTCAGTATCGGGCTCTTCGAAACCGAGCCCTGGTGTTCCTGTGGCAGACTCGGCAAAGCAGCAGTCGAAAGCCGCCAAAGCTCATGAATTCAAGCAACCTGAGGTGGTTGAGAAGGGATGCCACCGACACAAACATCGTAAGCGCAAATCCTTGACTGAGGATGAGCCTGAGGCTTCACAGCTGCGAAAAAAGACAAAGAAAACCCGGGTTTATAGCCGAACTCTGTCGCCTATGGCGTTTCAATCTGACTTTGATGACTGGGACTCTGTGGTGTCAGATGCTTCAACACCGTGGGTTACGGTAATGAGAGAGAGCCCAGCCTTGCCAGCGTTGTTGGAATCGTCACAGAAAACGACTGAGTTAGTGCCGATGCCTATGTCGATGTCGATGCCAATGTCGAGCACAGTGTCGATGTCGATGCTGAGTACGGTGTTGAGAGTTGGTGACATTTCGACATGTGGAATGTCCGAAACTGCGGGATCAAAAGAAGTGCAGCAGTGTTGCGGGGCGATGGAGCTCACTCCAGCGTATACCCCGCTTGTGTCTCCCGCTGTAACTCCAAGACCAGTTTACCGGACGGAGGACTATCTTGATTTTGGGGAGGATGCTGCAGAAAAAGAAATATCAGCAACTTCAAAAGCTATTACTGATTAGCTGGCTCTCCTGGACTCTATGGATAGTATGCCAACGGGATCGACATTCCGTGGATTCTCGGGGGTCGAGATTGAACACGGCACCGGACACTTGTTGGTACCGAGAACTCTATCTATTCAACCGGCACCGAAGACTCCTTCGATGTCATGTCACCAATTCATTTGCCATCGTTACCGAGACCCATACATTTGGTGTCAGCAGCTACAAGCCCAGTACATTTCCAGAAGACAATGACTGATAGGGCAATGTTGACTGGTCAGTCTCCACTATTTATTCGCCCAGCTTTGCCTTACTTTGCCTGCCCATCTTCAGCCAGGCATTTATGTGGTTTCTCACATGCCCCACCGGTTGTATACCCTGCGGATTATGCAAACTATAAAATTTGGAAAGTGCAGCAGGAGGCAGGTCTTGTGCTGTTTCAGCAGCAGGAACAACATGTACCTACACAAGCAAGCACCAGTAGAACCATGGAGCTTGTCCTTGGTACTCTCATCGCTTACGCAGAAGCCCTTTGAACCTATGGCCACGGCCCCCTTGAGTTTAGTCTCCCTGAAAACAGCATTCCTGATCGCGATCACGACAGCACAGCGAGTCAGCGAGCTCATGGCGTTAAGGGTTGATTCCCCATTTACAACATTTCATGAAGATAAGGTCCGTATGCGTCTAAACCCCTCTTTTCTACCAAAGATTGTTTCTGATTTTCTCCTAAATCAGGACATAATTTTACCTACCTTTTCCCGGAACCCACAGTCAGCTCTGGAACGCTCCATGCACTCGTTGGATGTGCACAGGGCCCTCTTATTCTACATGGCCAGGACGAAGGACATTCGCTCCACTACACATCTCTTCATCTCTTATAAAGGATCCACCAAGGGTTCATGCATTTCAAGACAGCACCTGTCCAGGTGGCTGGTTGACCTGGTCTTGCTCACTTACAAGCTGCAACGTAAAACACCACCGGAAGCCATCAAAGCCCACTCTACTCAGGCCTATGCTTCTTCAGCAGCGCTGTCGGGAGTTGGTTTCCTGGATATATGCAAAGCAGCTACCTGGTCTCCCCTTCGTCAGATACTACACCATAGACATGCACTCTGCTGCAGAGGCTAGCTTCGGGGGAAGCGTCCTTAAGCGGGTGTTACAATAGCATTACTGCACCCTCTTCCATAGGAGCTTGCTAAACACCCACTGTTATGGCTGTCGATGGATCTCGATCCAGATAAACAGGTTGCTCACCTGTAACTGATGATCTGGTAGAGATCCGTTGACATCCATAAGACCCTCCCGACCTTCCCCTCTGCAGTAGTGTTGCTTGGCTATGGGCGTACTGGTCTACTGCTGCTGCTGCTGCTTTTCGATGATCTAGTCATCAAGTATGAACTCACCTGTCTACACGATGGTCGTCCTCTGTGGCGGTCGTCCAAGAACTGAGGGATGTCGCGTCCAGCCCGCTCTTAAATAGCACGCTCTGCATGTGGGCGGGGCTTGGACGCCTCGGCAAGCTGAGGCATGGCTACCGCGGGTTCTCCTATGCAGGCGCAGAACCCACTCTTATGGATGTCGATGGATCTCTACCAGATCATCAGTTACAGGTGAGCAACCTGTTTTTCTAAACAGGGAATTAGACCTTGCAACAGACTCAGATGTCAGCTGTATCCACTAATCAACAGCAATTCTGTAACTGTAGGCATGAGTGATGTAGTCCACCGTATCCATAGTACTTACACCTGCACATCAAATGAATGTGGTGTACCTAATATTGAGAATTAAATGCCCTCTGGCAATCTATATTGGTCAAATTGGTCTGTCATTGACACAACAACTGATTGAACACAAATAAGATGCTAAGAACAAAAATACTATGAAGCCATTGGTGAGCATTTTAACCTCCCTGGACAAGCTCACAGATCTCAGAGTAGCTGCACTTAAGAAGATAAGTTTAGGGAGACATTTGGAATAAGAAATATCGGAACAAGAATGTATACAAAAATTTGATTGCTTTTAATAGGGATTATGGCGTTTATGCACATTACAGAGACAGTCTAATTTCTCTCCTTTGTTACCTGTTATGTCTAATATCATTGACATATTGTAGTTATCTTTTTAAATATAAATGGAATGTTTGTTCACTGCCTTCCTATAACTGATCCTTGCTTTCACTCTGTATCTCAGGAAGTAGTTTATAACTCATGAAAGCATTGCAGTTAGTCTAAAAGGTGCTGCCTTATTCTTTTTCTGACCTTTATAATTTTACATGCTTTCTTTAAGAACATAAGAACAGCCCTGCTGGATCAGGCCCAAGGCCCATCTAGTCCAGCATCCCGTTTTGCACAGTGGCCCACCAGATGCTGCTGGAAGCCACAGGCAGGAGTTGAGGGCATGCCCTCTCTCCTGCTGTAACTCCCCTGCAACTGGTACCCAGAGGCACCGAGGTGGGTCCCAAGGCTGGAGGTGGCCTACAGCCCGCTGGCTAGACCTCTTCTCCATGAAGTTATCCAAACCCCTCTTAAAGCCATCCAGGTTGTTGGCTGTCACCACATCTCGTGGCAGAGAATTCCACAATTCTGCAGCAGTCAAGGGAGCACGTCGGCACCCCCTCCCCCACGAGCAGTCCCTTCCGCGCCGCCCGCGGCCCCCCCATTGCTTTGCTGGCGCCTGGCAGCCAGTCAGTGGCCTGGCTTGGCGGCGGCGGGCGCTTGTGAGGAAAAACCTAAGTATAATGTAGTATGTTGGGGGGGTGGGGGGCGCCATTTCAGTGCTTGCCCCGGGTGCCGTTTTCCCTAGTTACGTCTCTGGGGATGACCCCTGGTTCTAGTGTTATGGAAGAGGGAGAAGAATTTCTTTCTATCCACTTTCTCCACACCATGCATGATTTTATAGACCTCTATCATGTCTCCCTGCAGTCGGTGCTCTAGGCCCTTGATCATCTTGATTGCCCTCTTCTGCACCTTTTCCAGTTCTACAATGTCCTTTTTTAGATGTGGTGACCAGAATTGTATGCAGTACTCCAGGTGTGGCCGCACCATAGTTTTGTATAAGGGCATTATAATATTAGCAGTTTTATTTTTAATCTCCTTCCTAATGATCACTAGCATGGAATTGGCCTTTTTTACAGCTGCTGCACATTGAGTTGACACTTTCAATGAGCTGTCCACCACGACCCCAAGATTCCTCTCTTGGTCAGTCACTGACAGCTCAGATCCCATCAGCATATACTTGAAGTCGGTGTTCTTCGTCCCAATGTGCATCACTTTACACTTGCCAACATTGAACGGCATTTGCCACTTTGTCGCCCACTCACCCAGTTTGGAGAGATCCTTTTGGAGCTCTTCACAATCAGTTATGGATTTCACTACCCAAAAGAGTTTGGTATCCATCTGCAAATTTGGCCACCTCGCTGCTTACCCCTGCTTCTAGATCATTTATGAATAAATTAAAAAGCACTGGTCCCAGTACAGATCCCTGGGGGACCCCACTTCTTACTTCCCTCCATTGTGAAAACTCTCCATTTATACCTACCCTCTGTTTCCTGTCTTTCAACCAGTTAGCAATCCACACATGTACTTGTCCCCTTATCCCATGACCGCTAAGTTTCCTCAGGAGTCGTTGATGAGGAACTTTGTCAAAAGCTTTTTGGAAGTCCAGGTATACTATGTCAACTGGATCACCTTGATCCACACACTTGTTGACACTCTGAAAGAACTCCAAAAGGTTGGTCAGGCAAGATTTACCTTTGCGGAACCCAGGCTGGTTCACTCCCAGCAGGGCCTGTTCTTCTGTGTGCTTTACAATTTTATCCTTGAGGATGCTTTCCATCAATTTGCCTGGAATGGATGTTAAGCTAACCAGCCTGTAATTTCCCGGATCACCCCTGGATCCCTTTTTGAAAATTGGTGTTACATTTGCTACTCTCCAGTCCTCTGGTACAGAACCTGATTGCAGGGATAAGTTATATATTTTAGCAAGGATGTCGGCAATTTCGCATTTGAGTTCTTTGAGGACTCTTGGATGGATGCCATCTGGCCCTGGTGATTTGTTAGTTTTCAGTTTTTCCAGACAGTTTAGAACATCATCTCTTGTCACTTCTATCTGACTCATTTCTTTAGCCGTCATCCCCAAAGTTGGAACAGCAACTTTTAAGTTGCTGTTCCAGTATTTTGGTGGCCATCTGGTCTTGTGACTTGCTTCTTCTTTCTCTAATCACTGTCTTACTGTCAAGGTTCTTGTAAACACTTCAAAAATATAATTAATACTTTTCACGGCCTTGCAAATGCAGCCACATGCATGCAAAGCAGTCACCATAGGACTTAATGGAGCACTCCCCTCTCCTTGGTGAAATACAAAATCATTTCCCTTCTGGATTGCAGAGGCCCCATGGGGACACTGTAGGGAGAGAGGAGGACTACATTTGGCCTTGTGGCAACCCTTCCATGCTTATGATTTCACCTGTGTAGGGGCTGAATTGTAGCCCTTAAGTTTTTAGTTTTTAATAATGATAAATGGGACTCTCTTTCTCTTGAAACCCAGCAGATTCAAATCCTGTATAATTCAATGTTCTTGTATATTAGCAACCTTAAGCATTCTTTAAAAAATTTTGCTCAGTCACTGTTTCAGGGTTTTTTTCTTGCTTATCTGTAGGTGTCAAGAGATAAACCCCGATGAGAGAAGCATGATTTTTGTGACAAAATGCCCATGTGATGAATGTGTGCCTTTAATTAAAGGAGCTGGCATCAAGCTGATCTATGCAGGAGATATTGATGTTGGAAAGAAGAAAGCAGATATATCCTACATGAAGTTTGCTGAACTGGAAGGTGTTGGGAAATTTACTGTAAGTGTTTGGCCTTCAAGTACTATATTTTTCTTATTTAGATGATCCCCCCCACCACAAGTTTTCCTCTACATCTGCAACAAATGCAGTGTTAATAAAGAATTGGATTTTTCTTTTGGCGGGCAATATTCAATGGCTATGTGTGTGTCCGTGTATATGTGTAATTGTGCGTTAAACTATTTTTTCTTTGGTCAAGCTCTGTAAAATTTCTGCCAGTATTACCACACTTGTTCATGCCTGTGTCCACTACACACCTTTTGTATCTATGCTTTTAGAACAAATCCATCAATCAATCTTTATTACAGTCACAGACCAGCATAAAGTACATTTTAAAACCTAAGTAGCAATAGATTTTACACTCTTAAGACACACTACTATCATAAGGTGATTTAAAATATAAATAAGAAATATAAAATACGCTAGAACACATTACTAGCATAAAATGATTTAAAATATAAAAAATAGGCATGAGACCTAACTAAAAATCTAGTTATGGCTGTAATAAGAGACATAGTAGACTCTGGGCTACATTTTACTACTAGCATGAAATGATTTAACTATGGCTCTGTAAAATTTCTGCCAGTATTACCACACAGAAGCATAGGAATAAACCATGTATAGGATGGAGCATAGGAGCATAGCAAGCATAGGAATAAACCCTAGATCGCGTTGCATGCTTATAAAGTAAAAAAAAGATTTAAAACATATAAAATCATGACAGTCATCATTTAAAATAATAAGAACTAATATGCGCTAAAAGTATATCATATAATATACACAGAAATATAAGCCAGTAAAATAGTGGCGAGGCAGTTGCAGTTCTATAGGTTGTTGGTTAGAACAAATCGGGGGAATTAGCTCAAAAACCACACTTGCAAGTATTTATAACAAAGGGGCCTCAGTCTAGATTGTGGCAAATGCTGACGTTAGAGACAACACTTTTGAAATAAAAGTTATTGATACAACAGAAGCACAATGCAAATAGTGCTGTTTGGCAACCTTGATACTTGCAGTTGTATATAAAATGAAAGCAGATCCCATAGATTAGATATAGAGTGGGAGAACACTCCCACCAGTGGGAGAACACTCCACCCCAGGGAAGATTTGGGATCCCTCATAAATGTTTTGGCAGAGGAGGGCAATGAGGTTCTG
Source organism: Hemicordylus capensis (assembly GCF_027244095.1). NCBI lineage: Eukaryota > Metazoa > Chordata > Lepidosauria > Squamata > Cordylidae > Hemicordylus > Hemicordylus capensis. Next base: position 242,596,436 of record NC_069657.1, on the reverse strand, counting down.
GTATGGTACTCAAGGTCTGTAGTACTACACAGCTACCAAAAGGAGAGCACTGGGGTTTCCAGGCAGTCAAGTGCAGGGGCTAGCTCATGGCAATCACATTTAGGGAATAACCTAGCCTCAAAGGCATCTCTCTGGGGTTTCTGCTCAGGAATCTAAGAGATGCTCAGGTAATCAGGGACAGGAATAATCACATGGCAAATCTCCCCACAGTTGTCCCACACAAGGTGCACTCTGGACTTCAGCTCAGTGATTCTGGTTTGAGAGATTGTGATGTTATGTGTTTCTTTCAGTAATGTTTGTTTACAGGTGTTATTTGTATGTCGTTTAAATGTTAATGTAACGTACTGTGCAAAAGGTTGATGCAATACAATGTAAGTATGTGCAGGAGGTCAAGGGTTGAAGTCATTTGACTGTCAGAGGCTGTAGCAGCGGGAGGCTCAGAGACACTAATAATAAATGCTGATGTGGGAGGGATGGGTATTTATAAAAGGTGCCTGGTGTGGACCTTAAAGATAAAGATGTGACCTGAAGTAAGAAAAAGCAGTAAACCTTCCAGTAAGGTTTGGTTAAGACGGTCCCTAGAAATGGAATCGAAAGCAGATTTCAGGTCGATAAATGCCGCATAAAAGGCCGAGCCTGGCTTACAAGAATACTTCTCTACCAGGTGTTGCAGAATAAACGCTTGCTCCATAGTGGAGCACCCCTGGCGAAAACCAGCCTGTTCAGGGGCCAAGATGTTATGAGTTTCGATCCAATCACTAAGTTTTTCCAGAAGATGTAAATCAGCTATCAATAGATGGGGCATTTAAAAGTGTAATAAAACATCATCTGATTGGTATTGCCTAACCTTAAGTGGCGTAGCGGGGATATGCTTGACTAACAAGCAGAAGGTTGCTGGTTCAAATCCCCGCTGGTACTATATTGGGCAGCAACGATATAGGAAGATGCTGAAAGGCATCATCTCAGACTGTGTGGGAGGAGGCAATTGTAAACCCCTCCTGTATTCTACCTAAGAAAACCACAGGGCTCTGTGGACGCCAGGAGTCAAAATCAACTTGACAGCACACTTTACCGTTACCTTTAACATGTTGAAAGAGAATCACAAAGGAAGGCCCTTTGTCAAGAAATCGCTGAACTGGAGCATACTTACCAACAGTCTGACTCCACCAGAGACTAACCATAAACTACAAGTGGCAGGCAAGATTCTAGAATCAAGTTGTATTCCAAACAAGCTTATTTTGAATTTGACAACAAAGCCACTAAAATGTTGGCCAGATCAAGCAACAGCACCACCCTGTGTCCATAATTAAACATATACAAGGAAATCTGGTGACACATCCAGTAGATATAGCTACATAATTTGCAGCATATTATAAAAGCCTATATTGTACAAACAAAATGATGCAGATATTTTTAATGTATTACAAAGATGTAATATGTGTACATTAGAAATAATGTGTGCAGAAATACTGCAACGGGCAATAACAATGAAGGAGATCTAAAATATTATCAAGCACCTAAAAAATGAGAGAACTCCAAGAATGGTTTCCCTGCAGACTTCGATAAATCTTTTAAGCAATAATTTTCTAGCACCTATGCTATTAATGTTTAGCAATGTACTTTCAACTGGTCAGCTACTGGATTCATTTTTTTAAGTGATACTTTTTTTCACTTTTTCACTAAGTCAGTTTAAAAAGTGACACAATCTAGACTGAAATCATCTGATTTGCCTCATTTTTGCCCTGTTTCCTTGAAGAATAGATGCAAACATTTTTACAACTATCATAGCATGCTGGCTTAACAACTTAATTGGTATTAAAGAAGACCAGACAGGATTTATGATAGGATGCCATATTGCATATAATGTGAGATTACTGAACATTATGAATCAGTGTTAATGAAATATTGGTCTTGACAGTGCTGAAAAGCCCTTTGATATATTGGAATGGCCTTTTCTCACACTATTACTAAAATGTATGGAGTTTGGTCCCAAATTTTGCAGAAACTATTGGACATACTATTGGACAGGTACAATTGGATTGTATGCTGGTGATCTCATTTTGTTTGTTACAGAATTACAAAATTCCGTATCAGGTATCCTATAAGAATTTGATTTTTTCAGAGTAACCTCAGGCTTTAAAATAAATTTTGATATATCAAAAGCACTTATACATCTTTCTCATGAAGCGATGGGGAACATTCAATTAAAAATTCCCTTTTAAGTCTGTTTATGGGAGTCAACAAAGATATCTGGGAATCAACATACCTATTCAGTTATCCAAATTATATCATGTGAACTGAGTCATTGATCAAAACCACAGCAATCATTCTTAGTAAATGGACATAAAATAATTTATTGTTTGTGGATAGCCCTATTCATGATGATACTGTGATTTCTGAACCTTTCCCAAACTCCCCTCTATATACATTGCAGAAAAACAACTGAGACATTGGCAGAAGCTCTTCTTGGACTTTATTTGGGCTTGGCAAAAACATACACTTCAGGCTAGAACACTTTACAGGAAAATGGAAGATGAAGGAGTAGAGATGCAAATCTCACTTACTCTTAAGCAGCTTTGGACAAATTGTAAGGTAGAAAAATACTGTCTCTGCTTCTGAATGGCCTTGTATAGAATGTAATTTTATCTCTCCATACCCATTGGAAGCTATTATATGGATGAAAATATTGTGGTAGCAAATATATAAACAATGAAACAAAATGAATTTGTGAACTCAAATATATAACCATTCCCACCACACTCAAGGTGTAGGTTTGTTTGTTTGTTTGTTTGTTTATTTGATTTATATATCACCCTTCCAAAAATGGCTCTGGGAGATTTACATTAAAATAAAAACAATTAAAATCAATTAACAGTTAAAAACAAAAACTATAAAAACAACATAAAGCCCATTAAGAATAAAAACATTTATAACAGTTTAAAAACCTTGGAAGGCCAGGCCAAACAGATAGGTTTTAAGGACTCTCCTGAAAACCAATAATGAATTCAAATTACGGATTTCTTCTGAGAGTGCATTCCACAGCCCAGGAGCAGCTACGGAAAAGGCCTGCCTCTGAGTTGCCCCCAGACGTGCTGGTGGTAACTGAAGACAGACCTCCTCAGATGACCTTAACGTGCGGTGGGGATCGTGCAGAAGAAGGTGCTCTCTAAGATAACTTGGACCTAAGCTGTTCAGGGCTTTAAAGGTAAACTTTGTATTTTAACCAGAAACATATCGACAGGCAGTGCAACTGTTTCAAAACAGGCATAATATGGTCTCTCCGGGTTGCCCCAGAGATTAATCTGGCTGCACATTTTTAACTAACTGAAGTTTCCGAACTACGTGCAAAGGCATAGATAGATAGTGTTATGTATTTTTCACCAATCATGTCACCACTGGCATGGTTCTCAATGCAGCTGCTCCTTCAGAATAAACTTCCTTATAACAACTCCTCTTGTTAAGAGGAAAAATAATCAGTTTTCAACTTTGGAGAATAAGGTTGAAAAAACCTTATTCTCTTTTTGAAAAAATTGCAGCTGTTATCCCTGAAGATTTCTCTTCCTTGGCTAGAATGCCTGCTGATCCAATACATTCTGGAAAAGATTTATTTACTTCACTTGCAAGTCACTAGAAAGTTGGCAACATTTGAAAAACTAATCCAAGAAGTGAATTCAGTCTCACAGCTTTACTAGATGCTACTTAAAAGATGAAAAGGAGAATAAAATGCCTTATATGAAGAAGTTTGGAGAAGCCGCTGCCAGTATGTGTACTGAGCTAGATGGACCAGTGGTCTGACTCCGTATATGGCAGCTGCCTATGTTCTGGGACCTGTGCTTTTTAATGTATTCATAAATGATCTAGAAATTGGACTAAGCACTTAGGTGATGAAACTTGCAGATGACACCAAACTATTTAGGGTAGTGAAATCCAAAATAGCTTGTTAGGAGCTCCAAAGGGATTTTTTCAAACTGGGTGAGTGGGCAAGAAAATGGCAAATGCTGTGCAATGCAAATAAGTGTAAAGTGATGCACATTAAGGCAAAAAAACCCGCTCAACTTCACATATACACTGAGCTGTTAGTAACCGACCAGGACAGATTGGGGTTGTTGGCATCCTTCTCTTTTACTTAAATAACAAGAGTAGTATAAGCTCGATATCTTTAAAGCTTTCTGTGTTTACAGCAATGTGTTGTTGACTTCAGAAAATCTGATAGCCTCTTTGTCACCTCTCACTTGTACACCTTCCATACTGGTAGGAGGAACCAAGACTTGTATCACATTGGCTTATGAAGTCAACTGTTTGCCAGTCCCTTCTGGCACCAGAGTGTACTCCACCAGACCAGTTGGTCACCTCAGCATTTTTCAGCACTTCCTTGAGAAAATATGTGGGGCTGCCACATGATTCTCTAGCTCTACTTTTACCAGGCATTATAAGTGAACCAGGTATTAGATTTACTTCAGCTGGCACCTTCTTCTTCCTTAGGTCCCCCTAAACAGTACTACCTCAGTAGGAGCAGCAAAATACTCCACCCAGGATTATAGGTCTGCTATTTCACATCCCACAATGAATACCCTCCTCTACTAACAGAGAAATGAACATTTCTGCCTATTGAGATCATCTGGGGAAGTCTGTCTGTAGCTGCCACTAGCTCATCTGGTGACTGCCTCAGAGACGGGCCTTCTCCATTTCTGCCCCAAGACTTTGGAATGTGCTCCCTGTTGAAATAAGAGCCTCCCCATCTCTGGCAGCTTTTAAAAGGGCTGTTAAGACACATTTATTCACCCAGGCTTTTAATTAAATTATAGAATCTGTCATGGTTTTGTTTGTATATTTTATTCATTGTTAGATTTATATACCACCTTTCATTAAAATAATCTCAAGGCAGTTTACAATACATTTTAAAACAGTACAGAACTATTTGATCAAATTACAACATTACAAATATTAAACTGGAATATAAAAATACAAATCTATTTAAAAGTTTAAGAAACACACAAAATAAAATATGGAACACAACACAGAGCAGCTGCAATTGTTTTAATGTTTTGACTTTGTTTTTAATCTGTTCTGTTGTAAACCACCCAGAGATAGGAGTTTTGGGTGGTATACAAATATGCTAAATAAATAAATTTGTCCTCACTGTGAAGGTTTCTTCATGTTGATGGATGGAGGGTATCCAGACCCACCAAATGTAGAGATGCCTAACTGCTTCTGGAGTAGCACATGACTGACATTTCTGGCTTCCAAGCAGTGTTCCCTCTAACAGGGATTCTGATGTTGACTACAACTCCCATAATCCCCAAGCGCAGGATATTGCAGCTGGAGATACTGAGAATTGTAGCCAACAACATCTGGGAATCCCTGTTAGAGGGAACACTGTTCCCAAGGAATCAGTTATGAAATAATACAGTCCTCCTATTTGTCCCATTCTTTTTCAAGTTGATATTAATTTGTTCAAGTCTCAATGCTTTAACATGTGTCAGAAACTGGGAAGGATCTTCTTCACAGGGATTTTTAAAGCTCTGTCTAACTCTCATAAGATTAGCCTGCAAAGCAAGTAAAGGTAAAGTGTGCTGTGAAGTCTGAGCCCTGTGGTTGTCTTTGGTGGAATACAGGAGGGACTTACCATTGCCTCCTCCCGTGCAGTCTGAGCTGATGCCTTTCAGCATCTTCCTATATCGCTGCTTCCCGATATAGTACCAGTGAGGATACAAACCAGCAACCTTCTGCTTGTTAGTCAAGCATTTCCCCACTGCGCCATTTAAGGTGACTGCAAAGCAAGTAGGAGGAGACAATTCATTCACCAACAAGAAGAAAATTTCACAGTGAGTACCAATCTTCCTTTTTCCTTACTTGGAATTAAGTCAATCCTTTCTTTCTTTCTTTCTTCCTCCCTCCCTCGCTCTCTCTGTTTCTGTCTCTTTCATGCAGTGGCAGTTAAGCCCATTCTACAGTTGTGCTCCTGAACACCAGACACTCACAGACCAAGAAAGTAAGTACTGTATGTTTATATAAAGAAAAGAAAATTGAGGGAAGATTGGGAAGGAATGCAGGAAAGTGAAGATGTTTCTGCAAAGTCTTTCTGTGTTTCAAAAAGCTTTGGAAATCTGGACCAGTTACTGTGGACTTTTCAGTTACTGTGGAATTTTCCTTTTCATTTGTTAAAGGCTCTATGTTCTTTCTTTTGATAGTCCAGAAGCTTCTGCCCAGATCCTGTTGGGGAAGAATAGGCCATTTTCCAATATCCCTGTACATCTAATTATATATAGGTATACTTAAAATTCATCATGAAAAACACTTTAAGAGAATATTCTGTTTTTTAAAATTTCTGATCAAAAATCAGATACATTATGTGATTAATCTTAAAAGCAGCAGCGAGCATCTATTTTTGTTTGATGTTCAAATAAGCCTACTGGCTTAAGACCCAGAGCTAAGGTTATCTCATTTTGGCTCAAGCGCCACAAAGCTGGGAAATTGGAACCTAAGTCTGATGCCTTAACAGAAGTGTCATGTGATCAGTAATGATGTTGTACAATGTCACAAATTGTGCTCACTTACAACTTGTACTCCATACACCCACATGGACTGTGCAGGGAATCTTTGCTGGTGCTAGGCACTCTATCTTCACCATCCTGGGTTGGGTCACAAAAACCAAGAAAAGGTGTGAGTGCATGGAAGACAAGCTGTAAGCAAGCACAATTTGTTTTATTATATTTGTGACTCTAAATATGCACATTAACTTCTGTCTCTGGTTTCATGATACGTTTCAGTTTTGACTCTGGCAAATTGAAAGTGATAGGCACAATCGGTGATATGAGTGTTCTGGAAACATTTGAATTGGAACATTTTTCCATGCAAAAATTTGCCTCATTTGCATAAAATTTACATAAGTTTTTTTCCTATCAGAACAATTTACTATACATACTTCCCTGATGCCCTGAATAGATTGTGATCTGATTTGGCATGTTATTTTATATATCTAGTAAATATAACACTAAAAAAAGTACACCATGTTACTTTTATAAGCTGTATAAATAAGTGAAAGTTTTTTGAGTAGCTAAGTAGTTGAACAGAAATATTTGATTGGGGAAAATTCAATAAAAATTGATTTAAATGTTATATTAAAACAAATGACTTATATTGGAACACCTGTGAATATTCTAACATGGCAAAAAATATAACAAGTTTAAAAGATTTTGAATAATTTCCCAATCACCTACAACACACACAATCTTGTCACTAAAATTAGCTGAATGCGCTACTTTTTACACTGAAATATGCTTGGGGAAATGTTTAAATGATTCTTTACAAGATGAAATTCTGAATATAATCATATTTTAATTGTTGTTCTCAACAGAATTCTTTACATTCACTAATCAGATCAATTATTCCAAATGACATCATGCCCAAGAAAAGCAAATCTTTCTCAGGTTCAAATGTACTATGATTCAAATGTACCATATATGACAATTATTCAATAAAATGAATAATGTTTGAAGTTGAAATCCTATAAATTTCAAATTCTTCTTTTACTTTCTTTTTGCAAGTATGTAATAAAAAATTCTATGACATACATATAATTTCTCGTTCTTTCCTGTAAGTGTAATCTGTGCTAAATGACTTTGCCCAGACACCGACAGGCCTCACCTACTAGTCATGTAAAAAGAAAATAAATAATGTTCTGGGGGGGAAATTAACATTTGATGTTAATTTATGTTAGTTATTTGCTTATTTCAGCACAGTGTATGTGGTAATTTTCTGTAAAAAAAATTCTGTAAAAAATGGAGTAGAAAATTTATCTGTAGAAAATCCACCACTCATCACTGGCAATGAAAGAATAAGTATATCTGCATAAATATACAAAGATATGTGGGGAAAGCATGTATGGTACAGTTACTTTTTAAACATGTAGAGGATGGACTGTTTGATTTGGGCCAGAGCGATCGAAACAAAATCTCTCCTCAATCATGACATTTATTTATTTATTGTTAAATTTATATACCGCCTTTCATTAAAGCAATCCCAAGGTGGTTTACAGCAAAAAAAAATTTAACACAAGATGGTAAAAAAGACACAATTAAAATATTAAGGGGGGGGGATATTAAACAAATCTGATTAAAAAATTTAAAACTAAAAGCAATAAAAACTATAAAGAGCAGCTGCAGAGAATCGAATAAATGCCTGGACAAAAAGCCAAGATTTTACATTTTTTCTGAAAGCTGTGATGGAAACTGAGGAGCGAATAGCCACCGGGAGAGCATTCCAGAGCCTGGAGGCAGCAACAGAGAAGGCCCTGTCCCGCGTACACGACAACCGAGCCTCCCTCATTGTCAGCACCCAGAGCAGAGCCCCCTCAGATGACCTTGTCAAGCGGGCAGCAACCCTTGGGAGCAGGTGGTCCCTCAGGTATCCCGGGCCCAAACCGTTTAGGGCTTTAAAGGTCAAAACCAGCACCTTGAATTGGACCCGGAAACAAGCTGGTAGCCAGTGCAGCTCTTTCAAAATGGGTGTGATGTGCTCCCACCGGGCAGCTCCAGATAAAACCCTAGCTGCACCATTTTGCACTAGCTGCAGTTTCCAGATGTTCTTCAAGGGCAGCCCCACGTAGAGCGCGTTACAGTAATCCAGCCTTGATGTGACTAAGGCATGGGTAACTGTGGCCAGATCTGCCTTCTCGAGAAAGGGACGCAGCTGGCGCACTAGCTGAAGCCGTGCAAAGGCACCCCTGGCCACCGTCTCCACCTGAGCTTCCAAAAGCAGAGCCGGGTCCAGTAATACACCCAAGTTGCGTACTTGTTTCTTCAAGGGGAGTGCAACCCCATCCAGAACCGGTAAAATCTCCTCATCCCGATTGGCTCTCCTACTGATCAACATTACCTCCGTCTTGTCTGGGTTCAATTTCAGTTTATTAGCCCACATCCAACCCATCACGGCCTCCGGCCCCCGATTCAGGACATCCACCGCCTCCCTAGGATCAGGTGACAAGGAGAGATAGATCTGAGTGTCATCCGCATATTGCTGACAACTCAGTCCAAGTCCCCGGATGACCTCTCCCAGCGGTTTCATGTAGATGTTAAACAGCATGGGGGACAAGACCGAACCCTGTGGGACCCCACAGGCCAATGGCCACAGAGCTGAGCAGTAGTCCCCCAGCACCACCTTCTGGACCCCCTCCCCTCAAAAAAGGACCGGAACCACTGCAACACAGTACCTCCGATTCCCATACTCAAGAGGCGACCCAGAAGGATACCATGGTCAATGGTATTGAACGCTGCCGAGAGGTCCAGCAGAACCAACAGGGACACACTCCCCCTGTCTAGTTCCCGGCATAGGTCATCCACTAGAGCGACCAAGGCAGTCTCAGTCCCATATCCGGGGCGCAAACACCTATATCAGGCAGCATTCACTGTGTATCTCTGTGTGCATCACTCTGACCCTAGCCTATCTCACTGGATTGTTGTGAGAATAAAATAGAAACTTGAACTTCCACCATGGGCCTATAGCTCAGGGGGGAGCATCTCCTTGCATGCAGAAGGTCCCAGGCTCCATCACTGGCATGTCTAGGTAGCGTTGGAAAGACTCCCTTCTGAAACCCTGGAGTGCTCTTGCCAGTCAATGTAGGCAATACAATACTGAGCTAGATGGACCGAGGGTCTGATATGAAGGCAGCTTCCTATGTACCTATGATATACAGTGATCCCTCGACTTACGAAGCACTCAACATCTGAAGATTTCGACATACGAACGACAAAAAATGCCGGTTTAGATGCGGCTTCCTCGACCTACAAATTTTTAGATGCGGTTTCCTCAACTTACGAGTGTTTCCGGACCTCCGTGGATGCGCTTTTCGACTTATGAAAATTCCGACCTACGAACGTGCGTTCGGATCGGATTATCTTCGTAAGTCGAGGGACCACTGTATAAATAAGCTAATTCTAAGCCTATATGTTTCTTTATGCAGCTGCTTAGTGACTGTTGCCCAGATCCATGGGTAAGCTAGGCTGCATACAGATATACTTCCAATGTATCTATTCTATGTACTAACAATGGCGGCGGCTGGTCACAGGGGCAGAGGGCAGGAGATATGAGTCCTAATCTTTGTAATACTATAGCTGCTGGCTCTCTGTTATGCTATCCTTGATTTGTATTGTTTTATGTACCTTACTTTGCTATTATCCTATCTTATGGTTCTGAAGGGATATACGAAAAATTAATACATTTATTTCTGTAGAGCCAGGCATGTCATGAGATATTCATGGCTCCCAGTATTTCCAGTGGGTCTTGAGGGAGTACTCACTGTTTTCAATGGGGATTCTTGTCAGTCATTTTAGTCCACCCCAGTTATTAATCCCTGGGAACATAAAGCACCCCATTCAGCACCAGTGCAAACACCTTTCCACAGCAGGCTGACCTGTGCAACTAACTCCTTGCAGCTGGGCAGGCTGGCAAGCCTGAGTCTCTGAGTATTTCCTTAAAGCAAGCACACAGCAAAATCTCCACACAGAAATACTGCTGGGCAAAAGAAGAAAAGAGGGTGGCTGGGGGGTGAAGAGAGAAAGAAGATGGGTGGAGTGTGGGCAATGAAAAGAGAAGCCCACTGAGCAGGAACAATCAGTCAGTAAGGGCAAGATGGGAGCAACCATCCAAACAAATGCACTTGCTAAGAAGCAAAACTTGCAGCTTAATCAGAAGATCCACAAACAGCCATTTTATCTGAGAAGGGAACTTGCTTCAACCCCTCCTTTCTCCTGCTGCAGGCTGCTGTCGTCCACCATGATTGGCCAGAAAAAGTGTCAGTCAAGCTATCCTGTCTCTGATTGTTTGGGAGCTACCCTAAGCATCACCCACATTCCCACCCCCAAGGAAAAACTTTTTAAAAATAATAAAAAAGCTGTGGCAATCATCCTGTGTATTTAATTTAATTTTTTTTCCCCTCTTCTTCTTGCGGGGGAATAGGGTGAAAAACAATACACAGGCCGTGGCAATAGATCTGTGTATTTTTCCTAAGCAGGTGGGTAGGCAATGCTTTGGGGAGCCCCCAAACAATCAGATGACATGATAGCTTGAATGGCACCTATTCTGGCCAGTCATGGAAGAGAGGAGGCTACCGCAATAGGGAGGGGGGGTTGAAGCAAGCTCCCTTCATTTCAGAGAAAATGATACTCTCTCTCTCTCTCTCCCCTGATTAAGCTGTTAGTTTGTTTGCTTGGGGGATGGGGCACAGCCTCCCCCTGCCCTTACTGACCAGCCCCCTCTGTTTCCAAATAGAAATGATGTGTGTGTTTATGCTGTGGGATGAGCTCTGCTTCCCCCTTCCTTTGTTCCTTGAATGGCATGCATTACAGATTCGAGACCTAGGTTATGACTTCCTCTTTATCCCTTCCCCTAGTTTCAAGCAGACTATCCATTTTTCTCCAAAGCTCCTTGTATTTTGTACAATCCAGTACTTGTTCAGCTTTCAAAAATATTGTAAAGAGTCTCTGTAAGTTTTTTTGCTCTTCAAAAACTACTTTGACTGAGGGAAGTGGCTTCATGAGTGACATTAGCCTACCTCTTGTTTCTGTTGCAGACTGAAGAAACAGTTTTCAGCTCAATTCAAAGTTGAAAATTGTACATGTATCCTCAAAGTAATCAGATTTAAAACAAGACAATAAAAGAGGTATGCAAGTATAAAACTTTAGAGTGCAGTAATGGGGGAAATAACTTGCTAGGGAGCAAGAGGTTTCTGGTTTGAATCCTCACTGGTATGTTTCCCAGACTATGAGAAACACCTATATCAGGCAGCAGCTCTATAGGAAGATGTTGAAGGGCACTGTCTCATACTGTGTGGGATATGGCAATGGTAAACCCCTCCTGTACTCTACCAAAGACAACCACATGGCCCTGTGGTCACTAGGAGTCAACACCAACTCGACAGCACAACTTTACTGACAACAAATAACCACATAAACAGCCCAACCCTATTCCTTACATAGGAGCAAGCATGACTTGTCCTATTAGCTAAGCAGGGTCTGCCCTAGTTGCATTGGAATGGAACACCACACCACATGTGAGCACTGTAAGATATCCCCCTCAGGGAAGGAGCTGCTCTGGGAAGAGCATCGAGGTTCCAGGTTCCCTCCCTGGATTCTCCAAGATAGGGCTGAGAGAGACTCCTGCCTGCAACCTTGGAGAAGCCGCTGCCAGTCTGTGTAGACAATACTGAGCGAGATGGACCAATTGTCCGGCTTGGTATAAGGCAGCTTTCTAAGTTCCTATTTTAACTGCTATCACCAGAAACCTAGCTATTGCCAAAGAGACCCAAGGAAGCCTATTAGCTAATAAGTAGCTTGTATAATAATCTGTAAATTTACCAGCCAGCCTAATGGGGGTAGTCCAATCTGCCCAATGCTGCTGTAGGCTCCAAATCTATTTTATTTTATTTATATACCACCTGACTCCAAAGGCTCTAGGTAGTTTACAAATGAAGCGCTGGTTGACTTCTGTTTTTGCACAAGAGCATAAATATTTAAAGTAGCACACCTGCACTCTGGAAGAGCAGAAACACATTGCCTGAAAGTCAAGCCTAACCCTTAAGTAGCACCTCTGGATAGGGGTGTGCCGAACTGGTTCGAATCAAACTGGGTTCAACCAGTTCGAACTCAAAAAGCGGCCAGTCTGATTTCAAACTGGACCGAGTCCAGTCCAGTACAGACCGATTCTGCCCAGTTTAAGGGGCTCTGCTTGTAAAGCAGCATCCAGTGGTGACACAAATGGCCTCCATGCACGTGCAGAGGCCAGAACCAGCATGCTGCTGGCTTGCACTGCTGGGAGGTGAGCACTGGTGGGTTTAGAGGAGCCGCCGCAGAAGTAGGTAAAGTGCCCTCTCACTGCCCCCAAGCCACCCTTAGAACCCTTTTAAAGACAGGATTCCCCTTTGCTTGCAAAGGGGAATCCTCACCAGATTCCCCTTTACAAGCAGAGCGCCTTGAACTGGATTGAACCAGTTTGACTGAACAGACTACTGGCTGGTTCAACTGAACCAGCTCGCAGACCGGTGGTTCAAATTCGGCAGTTTGAATTCATCAAAACCGGTTCTGTGCACACCCCTACCTCTGGAGTGCAGATGCACTACTTTAAGTATCTGCACTCTTGCACAAAAGTGAAAGACCACTAGTGCTTCAGTAGAGGCCTGCAGCAGCACAAGCAGATTGGCACCACCTATGTTAGGCTACACAACATGTGGGCTATTAAATGATTCAGAGACTTGATGGTCTCTGAATCTCCTCAGTTTGGCGATGTATTTGCTGTGTTGTTCAGGCAATCAACAGACATTACTTGGGCTAAAGTTCAGAAAAGGAGGAATCTATGGCAGAAGAAACCAGATATTTCTGGCTTATTATTGGAAGGTGGTAGTTTAGCATTTTCAGGTAAAGATGGTGACTCCTCAGCAGAAGTGAGTGTGAGAATCTATTAACAAGGACCAAGTAAACAGATTCAACCTCCTGGACAGCTGACTAAGAGGGAAAATCTGAGGTTAATTTGCTGAGGTAAATTGGATGGGGGACAAGATATCTTCTTTCATAATTTAAAACCTAAACCAATAAAAGTAAACCATGAAATTTAAATGCATGCTTCAAATGGGATGAGTCCTCAAAACTCTTTGAATACAAATCTGTTGTCCAGGAGTCCTTTACTCGTTTAACATCTCTTTGAAATCCTCGTTTCACTGGATACCATTAAAGTCAGGAAAAATTCTTCAGTCCAGAAGAAACATTGAAAACGTATAGTTGACGTATAATCTCAACTGCTTGCCAGAGGCAAAGAGCCTTTTGGCTCACTCCAAACACTTGCATCTCAAGGGAGGAACAAGGATATATATCTGGTGGAAAAGGGCAATAAACACCGGACTGGTTCAAATGAGCACCAGACATGAGCAGGAGGGGGTTGCACTGGGAATATACCCACCCTGATGTTACTGGAGGATGTCCTGGCACATTATTGAGGCATCTTTTAGTTGCATGAAGAGGACATTGTTCTGAATCACCCCTCTACAGATGAATACCATTCCCACCCCCAAGCAATTAAAGGACATCTCAACCAGGGGTGTAGCTAGGGGAGAGGGGGCCCGTGTTCACCTCTCTGACGGCCCCTCAGATTTAGGGAGATAATCCCCTGCTAACTTGGCAAAGAGGCACCTTTTAACATGGTGATTAGCAGTGGGAGAGTAACTGGCCCTATCCACCTCCAGCACAGTATCTCCAATTACTGTTGCTGGTGTCTATCTTGTTTTTGTTTTTAGATTGTGAGCCCTTTCGGCACAGGGATCCATCTTATTTATTTATTATTCCTCTGTGTAAACCGCCCGGAGCCGTTTTTGGAAGGGCAGTATAGAAATCACATTAATAATAATAATTATTATTATTTCTTGTTTACACAGTCAGACAGGTGTTATTGACTGGTTTGTTTTATCCAGACATCGAGTCCTTCCCAAGGACCTGGGATGGTTGAATTTTATTGTCAATTGTTATAGATATAGTCGCAGAATATAGGCTGTTCCCAGTAAAGCTGCTTTTTGTAATTGGCTGATGGTGATTTCTGTGGCCCCGATGGTGTTGAGGTGCTCTTGGAACTGCACCCAGGGCGCCAATTACCACTGGGATTATTTTGGTCTTTTTCTTCCACAGCCTTTCAATTTCAATTTGTAGATCTTTGTATTCGGTGATTTTTTCTATTTCTTTTTCTTCTATTCTGCTATCCCCTGCTATTGCTATGTCGATTATTTTAACTTGTTTTTCTTTCTTCTCAACTACAGTTATATCTGGTGTATTGTGTGGCAGATGTTTGTCTGTTTGTAGTCGGAAGTCCCATAATATTTTTACATCTTCATTTTCTACAACTTTTTCAATTTTATGGTCCCACCAATTCTTGGCTACAGGTAGCTTGTATTTTTTGCAGATGTTCCAGTGTATCATCCCTGCTACTTTGTCATGCCTTTGTTTGTAGTCAGTCTGTGCTATCTTTTTACAACAGCTGATTAGGTGGTCCACTGTTTCATCTGCTTCTTTACAAAGGCGGCACTGGCTGTTTGTGGTGGATTTTTCGACTTTTGCTCTTATTGCATTTGTTCTTAGTGCCTGTTCTTGTGCAGCCAGTATTAAACCCTCTGTTTCTTTCTTCAAGTTGCCATTCTTAAGCCATTGCCAGGTCTTGGTGATGTCTGATTTTCCACTTATATTGTGCAAATATTGACCATGCAGTGGCTTATTTTTCCATTTTTCTGCTCGGTTCTTGACTTGTTCTTTCTTGTAGGCCTGCTTTCTTTCATTGGTGTTGAATAGTTTCGCATTATTGACCATTTGAAGTGCATCTTCTTCACTGTCCTTTATATATTCTTCAAGGCCTCTTTTCTCCTCCTCTACTGTTTGATGGACTTGCAACATTCCTCTTCCACCTGAGCTGCGAGGGAGGTATAGCCTATCGACATCACTGCGGGGGTGCAGAGCATGATTGATGGTCATGATTTTCCTGGTCTTACGGTCTAGCGTCTCTAGCTCTGCCTGGGTCCAGTCTATTATTCCTGCAGTGTATCTGATAACAGGTATAGCGCAGGTGTTTATGGCTTGTATGGTGTTCCTGCCATTGAGTTTGGACTTGAGGATTTTTCTAACTCTCCTGATGTATTCACTTCCAATTTTTCTTTTAACTTCAGTGGGTGCGATGTTATCAGCCTGGAGAATGCCCAAGTATTTGTAAGGTTCTTTCTCTTCCAGGTTCTTGATCTTGCTTCCACTGGGCAGTTCTATTCCTTCTGTTTTTGTTATTTTTCCTCTGTTCATTATTAATGCAGCACACTTGTCTAGTCCAAACTCCATTGCTATATCGCTACTGAATATACAGACAGTGTTTAGCAGTGATTCGATTTCTGACTGGGACTTTCCATACAACTTCAGATCGTCCATGTACAGCAGATGGTTGATTTGACTTGATATTTTAGATGTTTGGTATCTGAGGCCTGTTTTGTTTAGTATTTGTGAAAGTGTGGTCATGGTGATTACAAACAACAGAGGGGATAGTGAGTCCCCTTGGAAAATGCCTCTTCTAATGCTAAGCTGTCCAAACCTGTCTCGCCATTGATTGTTAACTGTGTACTCCACATGCTCATTGCTTTTTTTATAAATATCTGAATGTTTTTGCTGACACCAGTGTTTCTAAACATTTTAGTATCCATGTGTGAGGCAATGAATCGAAGGCTTTCTTGTAGTCAATCCATGCAACACTTAGATTGGTTTTTCTTCTCTTGCAGTTTTCTAAAATCATTTTGTCAATCAGTAGCTGGTCTTTTGTGCCTCTGGTGTTCGGGCAATTTCCTTTCTGTTCAACTGGAAGCTGCTTGTTAGTTAATAAGTGTTGCATGACTCCATCTGCTATTATTCCAGTTAATAATTTGAACATGGTTGGCAGACAGGTTATCGGTCTAGAATTACTTGGAACTGCACCTTTTGCTGGGTCTTTCATGATGAGATGAGTTTTCCCAGTTGTTCAATATCAGCTCCTTGCAAAATGTGATTGAACTGTTTTGATAGTTGTTTATGAAGGCTTGTTAGGTGTTTAAGCCAAAAGCCATGCAGTTCATCGTCGCCTGGAGCAGTCCAATTTTTAATTTTCTTTGCTCTTTCACTTATTAATTCTGGTGTTATTATTAGATCTTGCATTTGTTGGTTACATTTTTTGACCTCTTTCATCCAGCCTGCTTTTTTATTATAATCTATTGGATTGTCCCATGATTTCCTCCAGAATTGCACTGTTTCTTCTTTATTTGGTGTTTCTATGTTTCTTGCAGTTTCTCCTTCTATGCTTTGGTAGAAATGTCTCTGATTCAGCTGGAATTGGAGATTCTGCCTGTGTTGAGGAGTTCTGGCTTCATATCTGCTAATCTTCTTTGACACTGCTGTTATTTGCTGCTTTATTATTTCCAGGACTTCTCTAATTTTCCTTGAATCTAGGTGGTATTTTTGGATCAGATACTGTTTGGTGTTTTCATTCTTCAGCTTCTTGTCTTTCATATATTTCAATTTACTAGCATCTGATCTAAGCCTGGAAATTTTATTTTCTAATCTAATCTTCCATTTAGGTGATGTACTACTTTCTTTTTTTACAGGTCCATTGATCTTATATCCGAGCTCTTGTGTTGTTATTGTTGCTGCACTGTACATTAGTTGGTTTGTTTCTTGCAAATTCTTGGTTGTTATTTCTGCAAGTGCAGCATTGACATCTTTTAATACCTGAGCAAGTTCTTTTTTGGCAACTGTTTTTAGAGCTGGAAGTCGAACCCTGGTGGTTGTTTGGTTCATGTGCTCAGTTATTTTTGGCTTTAGTTCTTGTTGCTTTTCTGTTAAACGGCATTTGGGTTTTTGAGGTGAAGGCAAAGGGGAGGTTGCCTGGTTTTGATTTTGAAACAGTTCAGCAACAGTGGCATCCTCGATTTCCAACACCTCCTCCACCTGCACCTGAGCAACTGCTTCAGTTGGTGGTAATTCTTCTTCCATGTCTTGAGCCTGTGTTGCTCTTTGCAGTTCTTCCAGCTCAATTCCTGTGAATACTTTATTTCTTATTATGAATCTTCTCTGGTCTGCTAGCCTTTGTTCTGTTATTTCTGTATCTGGATGCTTCTCTTTCCAGATTTGGTACATTCTTTTTAAATAACCTCTTCTAGTTGGACTAGACTTGTAATAGCAGATCATTATTTCCTTGTTGGCATTTTTCGTATATTTTTTCCGGTTAAGCGACGTTTCTTCCAGTAACTTTGCTGTCTTCAGCCCTGGTTGCTCAACTGAAGATCCTGAGTCCTGTTGCCCACTTGCCACCAGATGTCCAGGGACACCAGCACCTGGTGTGGTCCTTGTTGACCCAGGCGACAACTGATCCGGTATAGATTTATTAAAGTTACATCTCACCATATTGTTGATGGGAGAGGCACTCTTTGTCTGGCTCCTCTGATGAGACCTGTCCAGTATGGTTGGACCTCTGGCATAGCTCTCACCTTCCTTAGAGCATGCAAGCCCCACAACCACGCCAAGGTAGTGCCTCACTGGGGGATTATTATTATTATATTATTATTATTATTAAATTATTTAGTTCCTGCTGCACAAGAACAAGCACTAAGAACAAATGCAATAAAAGCAAAAGTTGAAAAATCAACAACAAACAGCAAGTGCTGCCTTTGTAAAGAAGCAGATGAAACAGTGGACCACCTAATCAGCTGTTGTAAAAAGATAGCACAGACTGACTACAAACAAAGGCATGACAAGGTAGCAGGGATGATACACTGGAATATCTGCAAAAAATACAAGCTACTTGTAGCCAAAGATTGGTGGGACCATAAAACCGAAAAGGTTGTAGAAAATGAAGATGCAAAAATATTACAGGACTTCCAACTACAAACAGACAAACATCTGCCACACAATACACCAAATATAACTGTAGTCGAGAAGAAAGAAAAACAAGTCAAATTGGCGCCCTGGGTGCAGCTCCAAAAGACCTTGAAGAGCACCTCAACACCATCGGGGCCACAAAAATTACCAACAGCCAATTACAAAAAGCAACTTTACTGGGAACAGCCTATATTCTACAGCGATATCTATAATAATAACAATGATATTGATAATAAAATTCAACCATCCCAGGTCCTTGGGAAGGACTCGATGTCTAGATGAAACAAACCAGTCAATAATACTTGTCTGACTGTGTAAACAAGAAATAATAACAATTTAATAATAATTAATAATAAATAATAAAGAAGATAGGGAGGGGTGGAGCTGGGGGGCCCTCAGGAGCTTGTTGGACCCAGGTTCTTTGAACCCATCCGCTCAATTATAGCTACACCCCTTATCCTAACAATGCATTGGGACGTCCTCCAGTGATGTTAGGGCAGGCATGCTCTCAGTATTTATCACAGGCATGCTCCTCATCCTGATCTTATATTGCAATCAGCATTTGTCTGAACTGGCCTACAATTTCAGGCAAGCAGCTGAGAGCAATTCAGTTCCCAAGCACCCTTGCTTCCTTCCTATGCTCTACAAATAGTAAGTGCATTTCCACACTCATCACTTGAATGATGTATGTCTATCAATCAATCAATCTTTATTACGGTCGCAGACCAGCATAAAGTATAAGGGTGATTACATGTTAAAAGTGAGAGTAGATAAAAAGTGATTACATATTAAATGGTACATATTAATACTAAAAGGACTAAAAATACTAAAAATAGTAGATAATACACCAAAAGCAATGAGGGCCTAAAAGCCTGAGAAATATTAAAAGTCATAAAATGCATGAAAGGCATAAAAAAGGGGAGGGCATAAAAATGGATGCAATAAAGTTAAAAGACATGAGAAGACAGAATTATATAATAGCCTGAGTAATAAAACTGGAAAACAGCCAGATTAAAGGTTATAAGGAACAGTAAAAATGGAGGTGCGTGAGCAATTGCAGGGCCTACCCAGAGTCACCGAGAGTCAGATCAAGGCTGACAGGACTCACTGTCTGTCATCCGCCGACAAATGCTGATTGCAGCCGCACAGTATCTGGCGACGTTGGGAATTCTCTCTGGTAGATAATTCCTTTTTCAATTATAGCAGAGTGCACAGAGGCACAATGCAGCAGATTTAGTTAGGCATGCGTGTATGCTGAGAGTAAAGTAACTTGGAGCCAGTTCATAGTTTCAAATCAATATATATGGCATTTATTAAAGAACTCCATTCTAGATAGGAAAGTGAGGAGTTAGGATCTCTAATCTAGCTAGCTAACTGGATACAGATGGATTCTTCATCTTCTCTGCACACATGGTGCAGGGAGAGGAGCTTGCTTGCATGTTGCAAGGTAGAAGGGCAGGAAGAGAAGGGAGTAGCAATCTACATTCCAAAGGGATAGTGTCAGAGCAGTAGAGAAGGGATGACCAATGTCTTGACCCTCTAGCCCTCTGACTCACTAGTCTGTCCTCCACTGTCTTTGAGACAAGAGACAGCGCAAAATCCTTAACTTCCAACAATATGTGATGGCAGGCTTAGAGCCAGAGAGTAGCAAGGAGCTGTAGAATTGGCTCGGACAACCTGGATACTTGCTTAGCAATGGAAGGATGAGGGAGGCACGAATGTTCTTATAGATTTGAGCAATATTTATTTATTTATTTGATTTCTATACTGCCCTTCCAAAAATGGCTCAGGGCGGTTTACACAGAAAAATAACAAATAAATAAGATGGATCTTATTTATTATGTAGAGGAGAACATGCTCAGTAGTTTCGATCTGCCCTAGGCCACAGGGGCATAGTCGCTCTGCAAATGGGGTCCTTCTATAACAGTCTTTTAGCAGTGCTGAAGGGGATATATGTCTATATATATAGTACAAAATGTTAGTTAAACGTGCCTATGTCTTGTTTTTTAGATGGTGTGCCAGAAGAACATTCATTGCCAGAAGAACAACAGCACCAAAGCAAGGTGGCTTGTCTTGGGGACTAGCGATAAGTGTGGGAGAGAATCACCACTTTCCAGCACATTACATTTGCATAATGCAACAAACAGATTTTATGTATTTAAAAATGATTTTAATGTAAGTTTATTGTTTCAGTTGATTGTCATTTAATTGCTTTTCGTTGTATTAAAAAGATACTGCTCAGATGACATTTTTTAAAAACGTGAATAACGTAAGACCAAAACATTTAAAGTTATTTTGGAAATGAAATTCTTTTAGGGGAATTCTTCATTGAGATACTTTTGACAAAATGATACTTAAAAACATAAGACATCTAACATTATACTGCCACTAATATTAAGAAGAGGAGTTGTTTCAACATTGCACCATTATAAGTCCCAAACATTCTTTTGTATACACAATCAAAACTATCTACCAAATCTGCCTAGTAGGTGACAAGAGAACTACCCCTCCGAATTTGGTGCAGATTCATCGAAAAATGATTGAGATACAGAAGTATAATTATCAACCCCTAAAAAGAGGTGGTTCATGTGCTGACTACTTTTTTTGTCATTTTGACTACTTTTTCATGTCATTGGATAACATCTATTATACTGTATATTTTGAATAATTTGTACAAAATAAAGTAACACTTCCCAGTGACCTACAGGCACCAAATTCTGCATACACAATCCTGCCACTGAAATTAGCTGGATGCACTACTATTTACACTGAAATATGCACAGGGAAAATTTAAATGTCTAAAATTTCTGAGCATCATACTTCCTGATTAGCTACAGATACTAAATTTTGCATGAACACTCCTGCTTCAGTAACTGACAGTGTTTTACACTGGAATATGCTTGGGGACATGTTAAAAAAATTTTTTGGGCAGATAATCTAAATGAATCATATTTTAACTGTTACTGTTCTCAACAGATTTTTCACGCTCAATCAGATCAATAATTCCAAAACAACATAATGCCCAAGAAAAGCAGTTCTTTTTCAGATTAAAATTTACTATGGTTCAAATTTACCATATGAAATAAAATGAATAATGTTTCAACGTGAAACCCTAAGGATTTCAAACTGTTCTTTTAGTTCCCTTTTGTAATCACATTAATAAAAAAATTCTATGACGTATGTTAATTTCTTGAACTTTTCTAGGTTAATTTATGCAAAATGACTTTGCCCAGTCAACGACAGGCCTCACCTACTAGTCGAGATTTTATATATATATATATATATATATATATATATATATATATATATATATATGAATTTGTTTGTGTGAAATAAAGTCATACTTCCCAATGACCTACAGATACCAAATCTTGTATACACAATCCTGCCACTGAAAATAGCTGAATGCACTACATTTTACACCAGAAAATGCTTGGAGAAAATTTAAATAATTTTTGTTCTAGGTTTTTAAATAAAATTTGAATATTATACTTCCCGATTACCAACAGCTACGAAATTTTGCATGAACAATCCTGCTACCTAAATTAGCTGAATTTAATTACTTTTTACACCAGAATATGCTCAGGGAAAGTTGTTATAAAAGAAGAAATAATGAATTTAATCATATTTTAACTGTTACTGGTCGCAACAGGTTTTTAACTCAATAAAAAGATCCATAATTCCAAAATGACATAATGCCCAAGAAAAGCAGATCTTTCTCAGATTCAAATTTACTATGATTTAAATTTACCATATAGTAAACTAGCTGGGCCGGGCGCAGAGCATCTTTCAAGCCTCCTTATCCTGGCGACCAGGCCAGGCCGGCCCACCACTACCACCTCCGCCTCCTCATCCTGGCAGCTGGGCCAGTCCGCTGCCGCCTCCTCATCCCAGTGGCCATTTTCTCCCCATCCCCGTTGCTAGTCTGGCAGCTGCTCGCAAACTCTCGTGAGAGCTGCAACACATGGGATTAGCGACAGGTATGCCTAGGAGAAATAAATATATATATATAAATTCCAAAATGACATCATGGGATTTTTGAATTAATATTTACAATATTAGACTATATGACAAATTTAAATCATAGTGAATTTGTATTTGAGAAGGTTCTGCTTTTCTTGGGCATTGGGCATTATGTCATTTTGGAATTATGAATCTGATTATTGAGTGTTAAAAACCTCTTGAGGTTTGATGAATAATGGAAGATGGATAATGTTTGAACCTGAAATCTTTTTAATTTTTACTTCCCTTTTGGTAGCATTAAAAAATCGATCAGCATATATGTAATTTCTTGAACTTTCCTATCAGTGTAATCTATGCAACGTGACTTTGCCTGGTCAAGGATGGGCCTTACCTAGTAGTATATTACAATTATTAAATTTTCCCATCACATTAAAAAAATATATTAGCTATAAAAATACCCCAGAAGACCAACTTTAACAAAATTCACGAGTGGCAATTATGTAGCCAGCCACCAACACTTCCTTGTACAGGTGTGCAAACTGGATTGAAGCATGTGTGTTAATGGGTCATTCTGGTGGTTTCTGTTTGGGTTTTACAGCTTCCCTATTTCTTCCTGTTTTGGAAGGCAGCCTGGGGTGGTATGAAATTGGTGGCAGAAGCAACTTACAGGGAAAGGGTTAATCTGAGCACTGCTGGGAACCAACACCACCCCTTTTCTTAAAAATTCTTAATGCTGTGGTACTAGATGATAAGGATGATTAAGAGTGTACCACCACTGGATTAGTTTGCAGGGTTGCTGTAAACCAGGGATTCCCAACCTGTGGTACTCCCAATATTGTTGAACTACAACTCCCATCATCCCCAGCTACAATCTATATATATTTCTTTAAGGCAGTGATTCTCAAACTTGGGTCCTCAGGTGTTATTGGACTTCAACTCCCATCATCCCCAACCAAAGGCCACTGAGGCTGGGGATTATGGGAGTTGAAGTTCAATAACACTTGAGGACCCAAGATTGAGAATCACTGCTTTAAGGAGTACCCATTGCTAATCCCATGCATGGCAGCTCTCACAAGAGTTTGTGAGCAAGCTGCCGGCAGGGGGAGAGGAAAGTGGGGGCACCGGCGAACAGGCTTGCGGGTGGGTGGAGGAAGGAAACAACAGGGCAGGCCGGGGAAGAAGGCGGCTGTAGGCAGGGAAAGAAAATCGCAGCGGTGGGTCGGCCGGTAGGAGAACTAGAGAGGCAGATGCTCTGCGCCCAGCCCAGCTAGTTTATTTTATAAATATTTATTATAAAAATATGTGTATAAATTATAAATATTAAGAAAAATAAATATTTGTATAAATTGCAGCTGAGGTTAATGGGAATTGTAGTTCAGCAACATCGGCAGCACAGATTGGGAATCCCTTTGTAAATAAACCCTGCTCTCTCAGCCACAGCCCCATTGCCTTCATGCAGAATGGTGACCAGAACTGATTCTATTTACGCCTTTATTGATAATTTTAAAATATGTTTTTACACAATAAAAAGACCACATTTTTTACACTAAATTAAACTGGAGTTAGAAAGAGTAATCTTTACTAACAAAGAGCAATCTTGACTGCCACCTTTTGTGTGGACATGTGACATACTGGCGCCCTGTCACAGTTACTCTAAAATCCCAGAGTTCTGTTCAAGGGTGTCTCCACAAGGGTAGCACTGTTGCCAGAACCTGAGGGGTATGCCCGTGTGAAATAGGGGCCGTGACCCAGAATCTGGCTTTTAAAAAAAACCCGCACAAGTGGCTTGCCCCCACCACCCTCCCACTTCTGTTTCAGAAATCTAATATGTGGGACGCAGCCCACCCTCTCATTCACCCACCCTTCTGTGGCAAAAGTCTCGCCCCCTCCCCCACCCCCCGCGTTCTGCCACCGCACCGGGTCTGCATTGTTTCCTATAGGCAGCTCTCACCAAAGGGATAGTTCCGACAAAGGAATCATGAAGTCTCCTGGTATTTTTTATCTCTATAGGTTAAGTTGCTGAGCTAGACAAAGGTCATAGAGATCGGTTTCTCTGACTGGAGGTGGAAGTTTTAGGCTACTTGTTCACGGGTTTGTGCGAGTGGTGGCCCCCGCCCACAACACGGAATGAGATCTTCCCATAGAAAACAAGAGGGAATGCTAGGTTTTTAGCATAGGTGTGATTGGGCGGCCGCGGCCTTCCCCTCCTCCTCCACGACGTCTAACAGCAAAAGAGGAATAAGACTAATGCAAGTCTTCTTTCATATGTAAAATGTGATGGAGGGAGGGCGGCTTTAAACATGAAAAGAAATTGTTTGCCAATGAGAACGCAAGTATGCGTAATTATCTGCAGAATGGGACGATGGCAACAGCCACTGGAAATGTTGCAGATTGGAAGTGGGGTTGGGCTGATTTGGATGTGCAGCCAAAAGTCATCCATGCACTCCTTCGCGTACAGCAGTGGTCAATTTAGCAATTTACTGAAATTATCCCCTCAGAGCAACTGCCCAGCTTAAATACAACGCTCAGCTGCGCCGTGCAACAAAAGCCTCAGGCTCCCTTGAACTGTGTGCAGATGTGTGCAGAACCCTAACCCTTTTTAACACTAAAAACAAAGCAAAACATTTAAAACCAAAATGAGACCTCACAGTTAGACAAAAACTTTGCGGCCTTTCTAACTCTAGTTGCGGGAGGGGCGTGCCGTCCCATGACACTTTACGCTAAATTTTTTCTCCTCTTTTTTGGCGGGGGCCGGGTGTGTGTGTGAGAAAGCACTTTCATTTTCTCACGCGCTGACCTAAAGAATCCCGGAAGTTGGGAAGCCTGTATGAGTCTAGGGTTATAAGTCTATGGTCCTCCCAGTCGAATATTTGGCAAGAGGCGGGGCTCAGGTATTAGGTTTCGTTTCTGCAGTGTATGGAGGCTGGTCCACCGGCGGTGCTGCTGGCTGGGGCTTAGGAGAAGCCCTGCACGTACCCAGTGAAGTCTCTAGTAACCGCGCCGGACTTCGATGCGAGCGCAGCGAGGTTCCCTGGAGAACAGCAGGCTATGGAAGGTAGCGCCTATTTCCTCCTTCGCAGGGAGGCAGGAGCGCCCATCAAAGCTGGCCAAGCTCCTGCTGAAGACACAAAGCCCGCAAGGGCCACGCTTGACTCCCACCCCCCCACCCCCACATAGCCCCTGTGTCCTCCTGGGCAGGAGGGTTGGCGGGCGATGGGGAGTGTGTGTGTGCCTGCCCGCTCCCTCCTCTTCCTCCTCCCGCTCCCACCGCCGCTCCCAGCTACCCTGAGGCCCGAGTGCGGGTGAGTGAAGGGGCCCGCCCTCCTCGCCGCAGCACAAAGTGGCATGTAGCGGTGGTGGTGAGAGCAGGGCAGGAGCGTGCTCTCCGTCGCCCGCCGGCCCTCCTGCCCGCCGTGGCCAGGACGGGAGGGTGAGTGGGCACCCAGGCGGCTGGGGCAGCTCTGGCGGGCTTCATCTGGGGCGCCCCTAAGCCTTGGTCCGGCCGTGCAGGGAGGGAAGTGTCCTTCTGGGGAGTCGCACCTCCCACCTCGCTCGGAGTACAGGTGGCTTGTAAAGTCACTTTTGCAGCTCTCCCTCCCAAGAGAGGAGAGCCCGCCTTGTCGCAGCAAGCATGACTTGTCCCCTTAGCTAAGCAGGGTCTGCCCTGGTTGCAAATGAATGGGAGACTTGATGCGTGAGCACACTGGAAGATGTGTGAGCATCCCCCATAGAGGATGGAGCTGCTCTGGAGAAAGCAGGTGATCTCAAGCTCCTTCCCTAGCATCTCCAAGATAAGGCTTCCTATGTTCCTAAGAGTTGGCCTTGAACATTTCATGTCACGGAAGCGTTCCAATCCAGTGTTGGGAATGATATCATCAGTGTTGGAAATGATAAGTGGTCCACAAAGTATAACATAAATCCTCAGTGATGTGTGTCTTGAGCATTGGTCAGCATGGCTGGAACTTCATTCATGAATTTGGGAAAAGGTGGGCCACCCCTGTCCTCTATCCCATGAAGAGCTGATCTGCATGCAATGTCTTTTGCATATGCTCGCTTCAGTGTGTGGCAGAGGCTCTGGAATAATGGAGCACAGGTTGATTGAGAATTGTGAGACCACTGTATTGGATTCAATGGGCAGGACAAGGAAACACCCCATAAAACGGTGGTTATACTTAGCAAGGGGGAGAGCAACTTCTATTCAGTCTGGCACAGTGTCTCTCACAGTGGTTGTTGATGCTGTCTGTCTTCTGTTTCTTTTTAGATTGTGAGCCCTTTGAGAGCAGGGAATCCAGAGCCGCTCTTATCCCTGGATTTCCGGGCGGAAGTCCAGGGTTCCACACACCCCGGGGGCCCCCAATCCTCTTTGTCCCAGGTGGTGTGGTCGCCATGTCGTACCACCGACCTGGCCTGACTGTGACTTGCGTCAGGTGGCTGAGCATGACCTCTGCTTTAGAAACAGAGGGGGGAGTGGGGAAACAAATATGTGGGATGGGAATATGTTAAGTTGCATGTTGAAATGCTTCCGCTAATGCATATTTGCACAACTGTACCTATTTTATATACTTACATTCTTGTGAGTTCAGTTGCTGTTTGTGCCCTCAAGAACCCATGTGTTAAAAATACTGCATGTGTCATTGTGGGGGGCGGGGGCGGGATGACACTTAACTTGCAGTGGGGTGAGCAGACTCCAAAAGCCTTTAGGTCGAGGCTCCAAAATTACCAAGGTGCACCTCTGAGGGAACTCAGCTTCTCAATCTTCTTGCTCTGTAAATTGCTTTGAGAAGCAGGGATTTTTGAATTCTTTTCTTTTCTTTTTGCTGAAAAGCGGTGTATAAATATTCTGAATAATAAAAATGTGAAATCAGGAATAAGACTTTAATAACAAAAAGGAAACAAGCCTCATCCAAATAAAACTAGAAAACTGTAGAATAACTCCTAGGATCAGCCATTCCTGATCTTCTGTAGTTTTGTATTTGAAAGCAGTCCCAGCTGGTTCCAACAGAATATAAATTTTGGTAATGTGTTAATAATTATATTTATCTTGTCACTTGTCTCAAGTGTCCAGCATGCTTAATTTACATTTTCTCAGTAATCCTCACAATAGCTCTAAAAAGTATATGATGATCATCATTTATTTGGATGAGGCTTATTTCCTTTGTTCATCATGCCTATGTTCAAGTCAAGTAAATGGTCACAGACCTGTTTTAAAATACAGATAAGATGCAAAAGCAATAAACCCCATAATACAAGGAGTGGCCAGAACACTTAATAAAATTGATATAAAATAGTTATACATAAATGACGCAGACATCCAGTATTAATTTAAAAATAAGTATAATAAAATCCCAGAGTACTTCGCTTAACTTGATATCCTTTTGCTAGCCTTTACTAGCAAAGAAAAGAAATTTAGTAACAGTTTCTGTCAAGGGACCAGTTCAGATGAACATCTGCTAGCACATGCAATAATGTTGCATTGTGCTGAGAGCATGCCTGCCCTGATGTCTCTGGCAGATATCCCAATGTGCGCTCGGCACTTCTTTTAGTGGCATGAGGGGGAGTTCATCTGGATTGACCGTCTCTACATGCTCCAAAAGCCTGCAGCCCCAAAGCCATTGCATGTGTCAGCAGTCCAAACTGGCCCAAGTTTTTACAAGTATTGGCCAATAAAAAGGTAGGGTAGCGATCAAAATTTCTTCCTGGGTATTTAACTAAAATAGTAGTGGAAATGCGTATCTTATTGCCCTTATATCATCTTATTAAAATAGGAGTAATAAATCTTATGTTAGGAACATAGGAAACTGCCATATACTGAGTCAGACCATTGGTCTATCTAGCTCAGTATTGTCTTCACAGACTGGCAGCTGCTTCTCCAAGGTTGCAGGCAGGAGTCTCTCTGAGCCCTATCTTGGAGATGCCAGGGAGGGAACTTGGAACCTTCTGCTCTTCCCAGAGCGGCTTCATCCCCTGAGGGGAATATCTTGCAGTGCTCACACATCAAGTCTCCCATTCATATGCAACCAGGGCAGACCCTGCTTAGCTATGGGGACAAGTCATGCTTGCTACCACAAGACCAGCTCTCCTCTCATCACTTTAGTTCTCATCACTAAAAATTGCATGAGAATGTCCATATGAGTTAAAGATTAATCCCTACAGGGTTATTGTGAGAAGCATCTTAAAATGGCCATCTTGAAAAGTGAAGGGAGATTTATTAAATTTGGCCCTGGAGAAAATAAAATGTAAGAAGTCAGGTTATCAAAATAGCATCACCCTTAATGAAATTAAAGGACAAGCCTACATAAATGGGGAGTAGCAGCAAAATAATTTTGAATATGAATGTTTTTAATCCAGAAATCAAGACTGGTGTTCATCCCAACAAAAGAGAAGAATTACAGAAAGGCCTAGTGCTTGTAAATTCTTACTAAAGGCATTTAACTTGAGCTCACATGACTGCCTTTCCAAAGAAGGTACAGATAGCCCAAAGTGGAATTGGTATAGATCAGGCCTGCTCAACTTAGGCCCCCCAGCTGTTTTTGGACTGCAACTCCCATAATCCCCAGCCACAGTGGCCAGTGGCCAGGGATTATGGGAGTTGTAGGCCAACATCTGCAGGAGGGCCTAAATTGAGCAGCCCTGGTATAGATGAATGATCTTCATGGCATGGCCCAAGAGCCACTGGCAGTCCGTGCAGACTCTACTGGCAGGCCCTGACATGCCTCTCCCTCTCCCCTCTCCCCCCCCCCCCCGGTGATGGGGCCATGTGCCCTTCCCGCTGACAGGGTGTGCATGCTCCCTCGCATCTTCTGCCTCATCTTCTGAGTGGTGGCAGGAGGCAATGGTGGAAGCAGCTTCAGCATGTGCCTTCCTCCCTCACCACTGGGGTGCGTGCTGCTGGGGCCAAGTATAGACCCTTGGCAGAGGGTATGGGGAAATGTGCCAGCAGCCCTCTCTTGTAAACCAGTGAAGATCATTGGTACAGGCAATTTTATCCTAATATCTGTATGCTAGAAAAGCCAACAGAGTTGTAAGATAGCTGAAGGTACACATTCAGTGACCCCTAATATAGAAATGCATCAGGCAGAAATTCACCGGGGGCATCTGAAGGAAAGTGGCAGGAAGCTGCACCTGTTGAAGTTCTGCCTTGATGCATCCCAGTGTCCAGCTGAAAGATCAAGGCTGGACTCATAATATGCGAGACTGTACAAACACAGCTTATATGACACAGAAGTTAAGATGGGCACCTTAAGTTGTGATTTCCATGCTTTTTAGAACATAGGCAGCTACTTTATGCTATGTGTAGTGCACATAGCAGCATTGTCTACACAGACTGGCAATGGCTTCTCCAAGGTTGCAGGCAGGAGTCTCTCTCAGCCCTATCTAGAGATGACAGGAAGAGAACAGAACCTACTGCATGCAAGCATGCAGGTGCTCTTCCTAGAGCGGCCCTATCCCCTAAGGGGAATATTTTACATTGCTCACACATGTAGTCTCCCATTCCAATGCAAACCAGGGCATACGCTGATCAGCAAAGGGAATAATTCATGCTTGCTACCACAAGACCTGCTCTCCTACCTTTCCTAGAGCATCAGTGAAAATTTAAAGCTTCTTAACACTCATCTTAAACCACAGGTTTTTGGATTACTGAATGTTAATGTTGAGATTGTGACCAGGAACTGACCTGAAATGGTGATATTCCATAGTAAAGTCAATTGATTTCATAGTTTTCTAGAGAGCTGAGGCTGAGAGGAAGTGGCTTGCCTAAAGCCACCTAATTCATGGCAGAGGTAAGATTTCAACCAGGAGAAGCAATACTTTCCCCATCTTTCAAAAAGTAAACGTATATAATGCTTTCTTACCTTACATGGTTGTTGTAAGGATTACAAGAAGATAATTCACGTAAAGCACTTTGTACACACAAGTATTACAATTGCTAAGTATTATTGTTGTTAAACATTAGCAGTTTTTGAAAGCAAATTAAGTAGAATGAACAAAGTGTTTACTGAAGTTGTAATGTAGAACTTGAGTTGCTCTGAGAACTGGATGTTTGCGTTGTTGCATCAAGGGGCTGATCCACATATATGTTTCACATTGCCTGTGTTCAGATTCTTGTCTTAAAACACACGAGGCAAGGAAATTTAACTCTGCACTCAGTTTTTTCATTTTTCTTTAAAAAGAAAACCTATTGTAAACTCTCTTTTCAGTTGATGCAAAAATGTTCTGGGAGCAGATGGAAGATAGTAAAGTGGACTTGATATTTGAACACTTGCAGAAGGTACTGTTGTCTCTGAAGCAGAAGATCAAGGATGGAACGGCAACAAATGAAGGTTTGGAAGTCTTCGTAGTAATTTCACAGGAGTTCAGAACTAGGGATGTGCGAAATGATTTGGGTACAAAATGATTTGGACCCGAATCTGGCCGATTTGGGTGATTTGTAGACAAAACAAATCACCCCTGTCCTCAGTTGCCCAGATTCGGGTAGAAAACAGATCACCCCAGATTCAGACCCAGGAAATTAAGAGATTCGGACCTCCATTTTGTGGCCAAAGTGGGTTGGGTGGTAGTGCCCAATGGGTGGAAGCTACCACCCAGATCTCAAAGAAATTTGGCAAAGGAGTGATTTTTAAAGAATTTCTGAAGTGTGTGTGTCTTTAAGCTTTTCCCCCCATAGGGAATAATGGGGATTTCAGCAGCCCCATAACTCCACTTGGGGGAACCAGAGTGGCCCAGAGTGAGTGGTGTAGTAGTGCACATAGGGTGCCAACCACCCCCCAAACCCACAAGCCCATGGGGCACTGGGTTTTGTTGTTTCTGAGGTGTTCTTCTGAGAGTAGATTCTCTAGTAGAAAATGAGAGTGGATTCAACATTGAGCAGGGAGGGTGCTCTTAACACACACACACACCCTTCATTTCCTCCACCAGTGCTGTCTGCGCTATCGCTGGTGCAGGGCGGCAGCACACGTACCAGCCACTTCCGGTCTGACACTGACCGGGGTGGCAAGTGGGTATGTTGCCACCCCTTGCCAGTGATTTTGCAGACAGCGCCCGTGGGAGAAACGCAGTGGGAGGAGGTAAGAGTACCCTCCCTACTCCTTAAAGGTAAACCCACCCACCCACCCACCTCCTGCCGTCGAACCTGTTTATCTGTATGTTATGACTTGATTGACATTGTCTTATACTTTTTCCCACCATAGAGCTTTTTTAGTTATTTACTTCTCATTTAAACAGAATGCTACCAAGCTTTGGCACTTGTGAAACAAGCAAATATGGCTGACCACCTACCACTGCCTAATGGTAAGATAAATTTTCTGTACTCCCTATTATATATGTCTTTTAGTTTGTTGCTGAGCTAGAAGAATGCAATATATTAAGAAACGTTATCTTCTCTTGTGTAAGACAGTGCTTTTCTTGTTTGCCTGGGGGAGAGACTGTTTCAGTTTCTTTCCAAAGCTATATAAACTCTGAAAATGTGTGCTGTGCATATCTATGCTCTGTGGAGAATAGGGTTTACATCCATCCCACCCTTGGCTTGCATTTGTAGAGGGGCCTACATGTGTAGGCCTTCATTTGTGGAATGGTTACTTTTTTATTTTAAATCACAGCTATACACTTTAGGCTTTGTATACATATAGGACCCTGTCCAGACATGATTTCCACTATGTGGAAATCAGACTACTACATGTGCTACTGATCTCTTCTCGTCGCCCAAAAGTATGTTGAACACAATTTAAGCCATGTCTTGATGGGGTTAAAACATATGCCTTGGAAAATAATCTTATTCCATTATATGATGGATCCAAAGATTTATAGTAGGGAAGTTAGGAATGCACAGGGTTGTCACATTGGAATAGGCCAATCCAAAGTACGGCTGCTCATAGAAACATTTATCCAGGACATCTCCCCTCCTGCCAGTGGCATTGTTCTTTGCCCTCCCTCTTGCTCTGTGTGCTCTTGTGTTTCATTACAAAGCCTTTCAGGTTGTCTGAACTCTTTCTGGGTGATATATAACAAATAATTACTTCTCTTGTGCTGGGGGTATCTGATCCAGTATTGACGGCATCTCACCACCGTCTCCAGCAGAAGACTTTCCGACCTTTGCTTTCAATATCCTTTTACTGAAGATGCCAGAAACTGAACCCAATAAATTGTAAATGTATTCTTCCAATAATCTGTGTTAGCTGCCTGAACTAGCACACTGCCCTGTATTAGCAGAATATTAAGAAGGCAGATGCTTGTTAGTATGATTATGCTCTACAAGGATAAAACCTAACTTTTAAGGTTGGGTGGTGTTTGGTGTGTGTGTGTGTGTTTTATGTATACTCCCACCTTTCAGTCAAAATTGGCTCCAAGATAGCTTACGACAGGCAATAGTACAAAAACAAAACCAAACCCAGCAGCCCTTGTTGTACTTGTCCTGTGCTTCTGATCTGTGAACCTTTTCCAAAAGGAAAAGAACATTTATGATGATTATCTGAAGCTAAGAAGAGTTTACTAATTTCTATCCAAGGAATAGGTCACCAGAAATCTGAGGAAGGGGGAGTGCCCAGGAAGCTTTAATAGACTCTGGCCCAGATGGAAACCTGATGAAATAGTTGTCATAGGGTGTGAATGCATTCCATAGGGGAGAAACAGAAGTAATATTACAGGGAAGCAATGTCATATTACATGCATAGAACACAGGTGCAAAGAAGCAAAATTAATAGATTACTGTGTAAGCCTAAAAAAAAGAAAAAGATGACAAAGTAGGGTAGAGGCTTCATTAGGAGCAACTAATATTATTACAGTGTAATGATCAAGTTTTTCAAGTTTAGAACTCTTCTGGCTGTAAAATAGCAGAGACAAGTTGGGCGTGCTAGAAAAGCTCTGTCTGCAGTTTTCATCAGTCTTAAGGTAGTGTAGGAGGTTTTAGTCAGACTTAATCAGATGAGCTTCTCTATTTAGTGAAAGACAGATTTCAGTTTGTACCAAGGTTCACTTGGTACAAAGAGGAAAATAATGGTTGTTTCCTCAATTTTAAAAAAATATAAAATCTGGCAGTTACTCAGATCTTCCCAGCACTGACACACTAGTCTCTTGCAAGGCAGACAGCATGACTTGTCCCCATAGCTAAGCAGGGTCTGCCCTGGCTGCATATGAATGGGAGACTTGATGTGTGAGCACTGCAAGATATTCCCCTCAGGGGATGAAGCCGATCTGAGAAGAGCAGAAGTTCCCAAGTTCCCTCCCTGGCAGCATCTCCAAGATAGGGCTGAGAGAGATTCCTGCCAGCAACCTTGGAGAAGCCGCTGCCAGTCTGTGAAGACAATACTGAGCTAGATAGACCAATGGTCTGACTCAGTATATGGCAGCTTCCTATGTTCCTATGTTAAACATGGAAGGAGAAGCTGCCCCAGCCGAGTCTGTTGGCCACAGCATGTTTTCCCGCCCTGCCTCCACCACACTCCACAGAGGGCTTGCTACTTTCTTGCAGAACCATGCCAAAGTGGCCATGCTCAGTGCCTCTGGTGGCATCGGGCAGCCTCTCCTGTTCGGCCCCTTCGTCAGTCGCCTCAGCCTCTATGATATTGCCCACACCCCCAGCATTGCAGATGATCTGAACCACATTGAAATGAGAGCCGAAGTCAAAGGTTTCCTGGGGCCTCAGCAACTACCAGAGTCTCTGGAGGGCTATAAAGTTATAATTCCAGCTAGAGCCCCTAGAAGGCCAGGCATGACATGGGATGACCTAATCTGGCAACTGCCTGTGCCAAGCATTGTCCTGAAGCCATGATCTGTATTACTGCAAACCCAGTCAATTCCACCATCCTGATCACATCTGAGATTTTCAAGAAGCACAAGGTGTACAACCCTAACAGGATTTTTGGAGTCCCAACACTGGACTTTATCTGAGCCAATACTTTTGTGGCTGAGCCAAAGGGCTTGAATCTAGCACATGTCAATGTCCCCATGATTGGCAGCCATGCAGGGAAGACCATCATCCTGCTGATTTCTCAGTACACGCCCAAGGTAGAGTTCCCTCGGGACCAGCTGGTAGCACTCACCGGCAGGATTCAGGAGGTCAGGATGAATCAATGATGTCAAAGCCAAAGCAGGATCAGCAACCCTCTCCATGGCTGCTTTTTCTTTCCTCTTCTTGGACATGATGAACGGGAATGAGGGGGTCATTGATTGCTCTTTTGTTCAGTCAGAGGAAACCGCATACACGTACTTCTCCACACTGCTGCTGCTTGGCAAAAACGGTCTTGAGAAGAACCTGGGTCTCAGCATGCTCTCTCCTTTTTGAAGATAAAATGGTGGTGGAAACCATTTCTGAGCTGAAAGGTGAGGAGTTCGCCAAGAGCATGAAGTGAAGCGATGGCAGCCAACGAGAACTACATTCCCCTTAATTTGTTTGGAATTCTGTTCCTCAGTAAAGCAACCTGTTGTTTTTTCAGGGTATTCCCTGGGAAAGAAAGAAAAAGAGGCAATGTGGTAGTAATTATATTAGCAAAGCTTGGGATTAGTTTTAGGTTGTGCACTAGATAAGAATTCAGTGGCAAATTGTAGAACGGATGAGGTTGGAACAATTTAATTCCAAGATAAGGGAATGCAAGGTAGAGATGGCTTTAACTCCATGCTGTGACAAGTAGTAGTAAAAGTTAGTTTACACATTTTAGTTGTGATGATTTTATATTATTTTAGAAGAATAGAAGATTTACAGATTATTAAATAAGACTGTCTACTTCTTTCTCTTTTTCTGTCAGGAAGCCTGAGGGCTCTGTTCTTGACCCCCTGCTCTCACATTCTCTGGGTGACCTCATCCAGCTTGTGCATAGGTGACACCCAGCTCTGTCTGTCTGCTCCAGAACTGCTGCCATCTGTCCCGTCCCACATCTCCAGCTGCCTGTCTGATGTTTAGCTTACATGAAACCATCATCTCATGCTAAATGTGTCTGACTGAAATTCTCATCTTTCCGCCCAAACCCTCCTTTTCTTGCACTCTCTCCTTATCCTTCTGATAATGTTGACATCTGCACTGTTAATTAAACACAAAACATTGGCTTTATTTGGAACTTTTCTCTTTTGTTACCTATATTCAGTCAGTCACCAATGCATGTCACTTCTCTCTAAATATTGCAAGATTTGGCCCTACCTCTCTGACTCCTTGGCAAAAACTCTAGTTCACATCCTAGTAATCTCTTTCCTTTACTAGTGCAGGCTTTTTCTCTTCAGTCTTGTATTCATTCACCTCGGTTCTTTCTCATCGGCAGAATCATTTACCTCTTTCATCACACTGTGTTGTGCCCCTCCTTAAAGCC
The DNA here is from genome assembly GCF_027244095.1 of Hemicordylus capensis. Lineage (NCBI taxonomy): Eukaryota > Metazoa > Chordata > Lepidosauria > Squamata > Cordylidae > Hemicordylus > Hemicordylus capensis. The sequence continues at coordinate 242,560,768 of NC_069657.1, read as the reverse complement.
TTTCACTGGCTGACATCCTAACAAAGCATGTGCATTAGTAGTACTTTCAAACATGTAGCCAGACTGTCTCCCCAGCTCCACCAGCACTACACTGGTGGGCAGTTCCCCAAAACTTATCAATGGGGAAACACTTCTTGGACCCCCCCCCCCCGGATCACAGTCACTACAGATGCAAGCAACTGCAGCTAGGGGATCCATTGCCAACACCTGTCTGCACAAGGAAAATGGACCAGGGAAGAGGCAGAGCACAACATCAATTAGCTGGAGCTTCAAGCCTTTCGCCTAGTGCTGAGGGAGTTCCAGGTGCTTCTCATGGACCAGCACCTCATCTGGATGGACAATGCCATGGCCAAGGCCCATGCCAACAAACACGGTCACCAGGTCTAAGTATCTGCATCTAGAAGCCTCCCTGCTGATCCGATGGGTGGAAGCCTTTTTATGTGCTCATCACATGAAAGGCGATCTCAGCCACATACTGGACTGGCTCAGCCGAGAAGACCTATTACCTGGGGAATGGGGACTCAATCCTTCCATGTTTCACCTGATTGGGCAATGATTTGGGAAACACCCCACCCCCACCCAGGTCAATCTCTTTGCAGCACAACACATATACTTTATTTCCCTCATGGAGCTTACACACCATGCTCAAAGCACTTATGTTGCCATGATCTGAACCCCTCAGAGGGATTCTCTTAAGGTTCCTTTCCTTCAAGCTCACCTTCTTGGTGTCCATTACATCAGCACGACACATATCGGAGCTCCAGGCACTGTTGGTGCTATAGAGGTTCTTCTTCAGATTCCCATGCCAGCAAGCAGAGGCAACGGATGCCTTATCGACCCCGGGGCTCCTTTACACATTTCCACCCAGACCTCTACTCACCCGTGTACTCCATCACACATGCATGCTCAGGACACAAGTAATCCTGGTGGCGCCCTTCTGGCTGAGACCATAGTTTTTCAGAACTTGTACACCTCATGGTGGCAGAACCCTGGCATCTCCCAGTTTGTCCAGATCTTCTCCTCCCAAGGACCACTCTTACACCACGACCCAGGGAAGTTAAGGCTAGCTACTTGGAAACTGAGCAGAGACTCGTGAAGCAACATGGCTACTCCTCCAAGATACTGAACACACTTCTGTCATCCAGGAAACCCTCCACAAACTGCATATACTGATATTCTGTATGATCTATATACAGAATACAGAACCCAACCACATGTTGAGGTCACCTGGAGAGGTCTTTCTCCAGCTGCCATCAGTGTATCTGGTGGCGACTCAGGACTGGGCTTTTTCTGTAGCTGCTTCTGGGATGTGGAATGCACTCCCCACAGAAATTTGTGGTTTAAATACATTAATTGACTTTAAGAGAGCTCTTAAGACTTATTCGTTTTGGTCTAGCCTTCCAGGGTTTTAAAATTATTTTGTTTTAAGCTGTTAGTTGTTCAGATTTTATGGTTTTAAGTTTGATTTTTGAATGATTTTATTTTATTTCAGTTTGTAAACTGCCCCGAGCCACTGGATGGGGTAGTGTAGAAATGTACAGTAATATTACATGGAGGGCATTCGTACAATGGTCCTCATGCCACTTAGTTCCTCCCAGAGCAGCCTCCATGAAACATCTCTTACAGTTCCTTCAAGATGGCCTGGATAAGGACCTTAAGCAAATACCCTGAAAAGATGGTCAGCATCACTGATTGGCTTCATCTTGGGATTGTCTGCAAAGTCAATTCAATCACATCCACACCTACGTCATTTCCTCAGAGGGGCAATCCTAGTCTCTCAGCCTACGACCCACCACTTTCCCTCATGGAGCTTACACACCATGCTCAAAGCACTTATGTTGCCACCATTTGAACCCTTCGGAGGGATTCCCTTAAGGAAACTTTCCTTCAAGCTCATCTTCTTGGTGTCCATTACATCAGCACGATGCATATTGGAGCTCCAGGCACTCTTGGTGCACAAGAACTTCTGCATCTTCTCAACAGACTCTGTCCGTCTTATTCCGGATCCCTTCTTTTGGCCTAAGGTGGCGGCATCATTCCACCAGTCACAAGACATCATCCTGCCCTCCTTCTGCCCTCATCCTCTGCACCCATCAGAGAAGGCATGACATAAATTAGACATCCGCTGATACTTAAAGCAATATATCAAATGCATGGACTCCTTCCATTCCACAGGGGAGCTATTTGTGCTTTTTCTTCCATCTTCAGTGGGCAAGGCAGTCACGTCTTGCATGGTAGCCAGATGGATTAAAGCATGCATAGCATTAGCATATGAAATTCAGAATCGCAGGGCACCCACATGCATTTGTGCACATTGTGCTAGAGCAGCAGCGACATCAGCAACCTTCTCAACCAACACTCCTGTCCATGAAATCCACAGGGCAGCTATGTGGAAGTCCCCTTCAACCTTTGGACATTATAGGATGGACTCATATGCATCTGCACAGGCTGCTTTCAGTAGAAGGGTCTTGCAGCAGGTGCTTCCCCTGGAGTAAATACTAATGCTCCCTCCCAGAATGTCTTGCCACAGCTGTGGTAAGTCTCCAGCAGCAGAGAACGGAGCATTGGTCACTTACCGTGAAGGCTTCTTCTTGCTGCTGGAGTTAAAGACATCTAACCCACCTGGCTGGCACTGGTACCTACTCCAGGGAAATCGACTTCATCCTTATTCAAGTTCAACCTGTAATGGTGTAAGATGATCTCACCTACTAGTCATGCAACCAAATGTAATCGATGCAGATGCACATTGTAGAGACCAGTCACTCCTCTTCCCTAAAGAATTAACCAGAAGTGAACCCTGTCCTGACTGACAGGCTGATGAACTCCCAGGGATTGGCCAACCAGCACACCAGGTGGGTGGGACCTAGAGAACCATTAGGAGTAAGAGAAGGTTTCTTTGTTAGAAGAAGCTAGGCTGGAGGTGAGGGAAGCATAGGCGGAAAGGCTTAGTGAGGAGCAATGGAGTTTTGCTCCCTCATAGTCAAAAGCTAGCCTGGAGATTTCTCTCATGGAAGGGCCTCTGCTTCTCCTTGAAAGACAGGAGGGCAGGAAACTGGAATTCTCATCCAGGATTTGGTGAGTTAAAGACAGAGGAAGCCAGGATTTTGGCTTCTAGAAGTTTAGTTTAGGGAAAGTTTGCATTAGACTTTCTGTGTTCTTTTGTGTGTGTTTTGTATATCCCTGATACTGTTCTATGATTGTTTAGCTGTAAGCTTTTAAAGATGCTTTTGTATTTTTCCTACATCCCTCTTCTCTGCAAACTGGGTAACCATGATTTTAAGTGTGCCACCCCAATATTATCTGGGGTGCCTTTTTGAAGTATTCTTGTGACCTGCTGAGTATCATTAGCTGTAACTAAAAGCTGAGAGAGCCTCAGGCAGAAGCTGCCTGTAGCATTTGAATAAAGTACCCCCCCCCCCCTTTTTCCCCTTTGCATTTTGCAAGCCTCTCTGAGTGGATTTTTAACTCAGGAAAGGGGGTCTCTCTGGTGCAAAACACATCCTCAGTCATTCATTAACTACCAGTTTTCTCACCAGCTTGCACTTGGAAGGTTTTTGTATAGTTTTCCAATAGCAAAAGGAGAACAGTTTTCCCTGGGATTTGTACCCAAACCCAGGGTGGGGAGATTTAAACTCTGTCAATAAGTGGGTGGTGGTGGCAGCCTTAGAACCTACCAAGATTACTGGAAAGTTTTGGGAGGAGCCTTTGCTCAGAAAGCATAGAGGGGATGATTCAGCATTTTTGTTCCCCTCACGTGGGCTTGCTCTGAGACAAAAGCTGTAATCCGCTACACACATTAAAATGGACAGTAGGGGCATTCCTTGGACCCGCCAGAGGTCTTGGCCCAGTGATTCTCCTGTATATATGTATGTCCATGTTTGAGTCATATTTCCTGTTCACTTCTTGGCCTGAAAGAACTGGCTGGGGCTATCCTCCACAGCCTCTTAAGGCTTTAGTTAATTTATAAAGTCCTGCCTAGGAGCACATGGGGAGGATAACCCAATCAGAGATGTCCTGGACTCCATTAGTAAGAAGAATCCTTGACGGTAATTGACCAATGCTCCAATTATTACCCACGCCTTAAATCATGTCACGATTGGATTACTGTAACATGCTCTGTGTGGGGCTACCCTTGAAGAATATTTGGAAACTGCAGCTAGTGCAAAATGTGGCAGCAAGGATTTTACACCACTGTCTGCTTGGATATTACACGCATTTTGAAAGCGCTACATTGGCTGCCAATGTGTTTCTGAGTCCCAATTCAAGGTATTGGTTTTGACCTTTTAAAGCCCTTAATGGTTTGTGTCCTGGATACCTGAGGGACCACCTGCTCCCAAGAGTTTCTGCCTGCTTGACAAGGTCATTGGAAGGGGCTCTGCTCCGTGTGCTGACAGTGAGGGAAGCTCAGTTGTCATGCATGTGGGACAGGGCCTTCTCAGTTACTGGCCCCAGACTTTGGAATGCTCTCCTGGTGGGCCACTGCTCCTCAGTCCCCATCAAAGTTTTTAGAAAGCAAGTGAAATCTTGGCTTTTTACCCAGGCTTTTATGAGTGCTGTTTTTGTTGCTGCTGCTTTGGATTTTATGGTTATATTGTGCATGTCTTTAAAACTTTTAATTAGATTTATATTTTTATATTCCAATTTAATATTTGTATTGTATAACTTTTATAATCTTGTATTGTGTTAAATGTTTTGTAAACTGCCTTGAGATTGTTTTAATGAAAGGCAGTATAAAAATTTAACAATAAATAATTGGTTAGTTTTTGTGTTTGTTTTTTTGTATTTTACTCTTTAAAGTAAATTTTCCTGTCGAAGAAGATCTTCAGCAATGTGAACCTGGTTTCCATCATTCTGCATCAAACGAAACTACAGGGAACCTTGGAGATGGATGTTCTTTGTGAGTAAAATACTGTAAATAATATTTAGCCAATCTTTGTTGCTACTTCCTATCTCTCAAGTTCAACCTAAAAATTAGATGCAATGAAACAAACTAGATATTTGACTGACTATTTCAGATCAGTATGTGGACTTCAGCCTTTCTCAGTTCTGCTTCTGGCCATGTATACCTTTCCTTTCTGACCATTCTCTCTCCAATTTGCCTTCTCTTCTCACTCTGAGTTCCCCTTATTCCTCTACACTCTCCACCCTGTTTGCTTCACCATCACCACCAGGTCCCTTAGTTACACTATGGCCGAGAATGCTTCTGAGCATATGCAGAGTGCCATTTCCCTCACCATAGCCAGGCAACACTCTGGGAGCAGGGGACATGATTCAAATGTCATATGCTAAGTTGGGAAGGGGGGCATAATTCGGAATATCTGCTCCAGGTAAACGTAACAGCTGGGTTTCACCTAGCCTGCCACAAGTACTAGTTTCCTACTTAGTACCTGTCCATCATACTCACTTTCAAGGCTGGGGAAAAACATGACAGAAAGGATCTAAACCATATCCCTTTTCAGTGATCCCCAAAGGACTCTGTGCAGCTTCAGCAGGGCAGATCAGGCACTCCCACTCAATTAGTCAGCTTTGGTTAGCTAGCAAGGTCTGAACTGACACAGCATAGGCTGCAGACTGTACAAAATGTGCCCCACACTCATGCAGGTTTCACTACCAGTAGTGCTGAATGAAGTAAATGGTGTTTCCACAGCACAAGTAAGACCTGCTTTAACACATGAACACTTGGTGACAGCAAGTCACGCAACAAAAGCTGAAGTTTATTCAGAAGCCTGGATCTTTCTGCATTCCATCACTAGTTGTGTTACACTCAGGAAGGAGCATTTCCTCTGATGGAATACAATAATGAATGATAATGCCCAGGAGCAGACAGATTGCTGCCTGCACAGCAGTGGACCCTTGGCATTGGCTTCTGGGGCCAAGCCCAGACTCAAATTAACATTGCCACCCTTCTCCATTGCCATTCATAAACACTTCCTCTATTGCCCTTTTCTCCCTATTTTGCTAGGTAGTTTTTCTGCTGGTTCAGGATTTGCATAACATGGCTGTTTGATCCAGACAGATGCCGGTTTCCCTCCTGACATAAATGCTTGTCCATGGTTTGCTTCCGTTGCTTCTATAGAAGCCAGTGTTTCTAGAAAGGAGTGGAGGAAACTATCTGGTAACAGGACTGCCAAGCTGGCCTTCATGTGATATTGTTGTTAGCCAGCATGTGATGCTCCTTCTAACATCATACTCAGGGTGGGTGCACTATTCCTCTGCCCTGCAAGTCCCAGCACTCCTGTTTCCTCTTTGCAACAGGATTCATTTGCACAGAGGACTCTATGTACAGCCATCCCTTGCCAATCGCTAGGGTTCCATTCTGGCAAAACCTCTCCATTGGCCAATTCACAGTTGGCGAGCCATTAAAGTCTATGGGGAAACGGGGTAGGGATGTGCATGAACCTGTTCGGAGGCCCTTTTATGGGCCTCCGAACAGGTTCAAAAATGGGACCGGTTCGAAGGCCCAGGGGTTGGCTCTTTAAGGGTGGCGGGGGTGCACTTACCCCTCCCGCTGCTTTTCCCCCACTGGCATAATTTTTTTGTAAAAAACCTTCAGAGTGGCAGCAAACCTCCCTGCTGCCCCATTGCCCTCATCAGCCGGGAATGGCCGGAAGTACCAGGTGCATGTGCGCCCATCATGTGTGCGTGCATGCCTGTCTGACATGCGTGCACACGCACCCAGTACTCTCGGCCACTTCCGGCCGATGAGGGCAATGGGGTGGCAGGGAGGTACGCTGCTTACCTGAAGGTTTATACAAAAAAATGACGCCGGTGGGGGAAAGCGGCGGGAGGGGTAAGTGCACCCTCCCTCCGCCCCTTAAAGAGCCAACCCCGCCACTTCCAAACCAGCCATTGCCGGTTCCGTGCACATCTCTAACAGGGTATGGGGAACCACGACCGCACAAAGACCTAAAATGAAAGGGGGAAATAAAATTAAAAATTGCCAGAAAAAAATCCTGCAATCTCACTAAGAAGAATGAGCAGATCACACCTCTGGAATATGTTTTGAATGCCCCCAAATCACTCAAAGGCATTTTAAATTGGCAAGGGATAGCAAGGTCATGAAGGATTACCAAGAGGAATGAGCAGATTGAACCGCTGAACCCCACAAAATTGCTGAAACCCCCCCCAAAAAAACCCACTAAAAAACCTCACCAACTGCAAATACTCGGGTCGCAGTTGACCAGGCCTGTCACAGTTGCCCATTGACATATACTCAAAACCATGGTTGGTAAAACTGTGGCTGGCAAGGGGTGACTGTACTGCAAGAAAAACAGCGATTGCCAATGTAGGCAATTGCTGCATGTCACATTCTTTGTCAAAGTTCTCAGTGAGATCAGATGCAGGATGTAGTGTCAGCCAGAATGCTTATTTGTGTGCGTGTTTGGTGTTAAGACTACAAATACACAGAAACATGACTGAATACATTATTGGGTTCCTAGGAAGTTGCCTTGCATTCAGTCAGACCTTCAGTCTATCGAGCTCAGTATTCTTTACAGTGTCTGGCGGTGGCTTCTCCAAGGTTTCAGGCAGGAGTCTCTCCCAGCCCTACCTGAAGATGTCTGGGATTGGACCTGGGACCTTCTGCATGCAAAGCAGATGCTCTGCCACTGATCTACAGTCCCATCTTATGCAGTGAATGGTTGTATTTTTGAACAAATCCCAACTATCTTACTGGTTGCCTGATTGGTTGCCTTCTCTCCCCACCCCACCCCCGCCCCGCATTTATGACTGAAAACAGAAGCATGGCAATCAAGAATAAAGCAGCACCTGCAGAAATGGCAACAGTACCTTCAGCGCTTTCATATCGGGATCATACCTGCTCTAAAGAATGTCTTGCCAAAAAGCTCTGGGACTTGAATAAGCATGAAAACCCTCTTCGTCTGCCAATACAATGCTGCTTCCAGAGATGGCATGCAAAAGCAGACTTGCTGTCAAAGTCGCATGATGTGATTTATAAAGCTCCTTGTGGAAGGAGTCTGAGAAGTTTTCAAGACGTTCAGAATTATTTGTTTCAAACAGAATGCAGCTTCTTATTTTTAGACCATTTTTCTTTCAATACCTATGTACAGGTGTTTAGAAACAGTCCTAGCTGTCAAGCATTTGTATTCGATTTTGATATCAGCAAAGGAGTAGAAACTGTACCAGTTTCCTTCTGCAATGATGTAGACCACAGTAGACTGCCATACTTTAAATATCGGAAGAACTCTTGGCCACATGGATACTTCTTGAAAAACTTCTCCAGCATGTTTCTTGATTCGTGTAGCTGCACAGACGGCTGCACTGACAAGTAGGTATTGAAATCTTATTATACAACATTGCAAAGACCCTAAAGGTTTTTACTATTGGACATGTTGTATTCTGTCTAGTAATCTTTTATGTTGTAGGGAGTGTGTGTGGCAGGTGGAGCGGGGGTTGGATGGAGTCAGAAAGAAAAAGGGAGGTAAAGGAGGAGGAGAAAATTGAGGAGTTTCTGAATAAACCTTTAAGTCTGTATAAGATTTCTTTGTCTGTGAGAGAATATACAATAATATGTTCATTTAGTACAAAGGCAAGGTATTATGCAGTCACTTGACTGAAGATTTGCCAATAGTGAGGGGCTTTGAAACTGTCAAAGGTGAACATATATGGTGTCGATAAATGATCAGAGGAGAATCCTATTCATTATACTTGATTGAATCCTGATTCATTATACCCTACCCTAAGCCTTACTTAAAGGGTGGAGTCTCTCTAGCTTGTTTTCGAAACAGTTTATTGAAAAGGTGTGCATGCATGCTCTCTCTCCCTCCATCCCATCTTGCCTTCCCCTGCAGCACACAGCCCAGGTTACATGTTACCTTACCCTCCCCCACCAACCCACCACCCCCAGTATGTTTGATGGTTAGGGAGAGGGGAATGGGTACAAGACATTAAAAGAGCTAGCATTGTTAGTTTAGCTAGCATAGTCTTTCCCAGCTGTCTTTCTGGAGGAGATTATAGGCTCAACATGCTACCTATCAGTCAGAAAGAAAGAGAAGGATAATGAGTTATATTTGTTTAATAGTTTTATTTCTAAATGAAAAAGTATTCCACCCAGACTGTTCACAGTACTTATATAGTATACTGTGCATGGAAAAACTAAATTAAGTGTCTGGGAAAGTGATGTAGAAAGGTATACTCTATTCCTTTGAAAATTAATACTCAAACCCAGTGTCCCAGAGAGTAAATGTGCCGTGTTGTTTTATTGTACATCCTTATTTCCACTAGATTTACTGTGTGCTTTCTAGGACACAATGTGCATGCCTGCTTCTGACTAAAAGAAACTGCCATGAGGCTTCTATGTCTCCAAGAAAAGAAACATCTCATGGATATAGTTATAAAAGGCTGGATGGACCCATTCCCAGTGGGTAAGAAACCCTGAGGTGTGTTTACACATTTAAGCCTGATATAACCCCTCTTCAGACATGCATAGAAAAAGCTGGTGTACTCACATACACCGTCCAAAGTGGGAATAGAAGCCCCACCCTGCCGGCATGTCAATCATTCTCATCACTCCCAATTCCCCACCACTCTCACTGTCTGAGAGCCTTCGTCTGAAGTGGTCCTGAAGGTTAAACCGGTAATCTTTGTATTTTTCTCTCTGGCAGAATTTATGAATGCAGCTTGTCATGCAGTTGTGACAAGATGATGTGCCAGAACAGATTAGTGCAGCATGGTCTTCAAGTTCGCCTGCAGGTCTTCAAAACTGAAAAGAAGGGCTGGGGGGTCCGTTGCCTTGATGACATTGACAAAGGAACATTTGTTTGTACATACTCAGGTAAAGCAAAAGTAGTCTTTACACATTTACCCATGAAACTGAAGGTCGGGAAATTGAGGACCGACAAGAGGAAGTACTTCTTCACACAGCACATAATCTGTGGAATTTTTTTATCAATGGCTACTGGTCTGGTGGCTGTAGACCACCTCCAGCCTCAGAGGCAAGATGCCTCTAAATACTAGTTGCAGGGGAGCAACAGCAGGAGAGAAAGCATGCCCTCACCTCTTGCCTGTGGGCTCCGCAGAGACATCTGGTGGGTGGTGGGCCACTGTGTGAAACAGGATGCTGGAATAGATTGGCCTTGGGCTTGATCCAGCAGGAAAGAGGGCATGCCCTCACCTCTTGCCTTTGGGCCTTCTCAGAGACATCTGGTGGGCCACTGCGTGAAATAGGGTGCTGGACTAGATGGGCCTTGGGCTTGATCCAGCAGGGCTGTTCTTATGTTCATATGTTCTAGTCTTGAAAGAGAATATGGAGAAGAAAATAATATTAAAATATTTTAAATGATGCTTAAAAAGTCTAATGGTTGTAGTAAATAAAACTTTAAAAGGGTTGCATTGAATCATGTATTTGAATAAACTCATATCCAATAATACACTTAATATTTAACAAACATCCAGTTTTCAGTGACAAGTTTCAGAACTTGCCCCCAGCACAGTACCTCCAGTGACTGTTGCTGATGTCTGCCTTATGTTTCTTTTTAGATTGAGCCCTTTGGGGACAGGGATCCATCTTTATTTATTTATTCTATTTTTGTTTGTCTATGTTCTCTGTGTAAACCACTTTGGAAACTTTTGTTGGAAAGTGGTATATAAATTGTTATGTCATTCTGACATAATCTGTTTTACCACTTCTGCTTCTGCCAAATATTTTTTAAACAACCACCTAAATTAGGTGCTTTATTCACCTTCCACTCTGCTACTGTATAAATTCTTGCGGTATGTAAATATCTGTACACTCGGTATTGCATGGTTTAGATACTATCCTTTCACAGCATCAAAATGTGAGACCATGGAATACTTCAGGAGAAACATAATAATGAACTAGCTGGGCCAGGCACAGAGCATCTGCACCTCTAGTTTGTTGCCTGTCGCCTGCCTGTTACCTCCGCCTTCTTCCCCCACCTGCCCCTCATCGCCACTGTTTTCTCGGTGCCATTCCCCCTTACCCGCCGGCTGGCCGCCCGCCATTTTTTCCCCTCCCACCCGTCCTGTGGCTAGCCTGTGGCTAATTTCAAGAATTAAATAGGAACATAGGATAAACCATTGGTCTATCTAGCTCAGTATTGTCTTCACAGACTGGCAGTGGCTTCTCCAAGGTTGCAGGCAGGAATCTCTCTCAGCTCTGTCTTGGAGATGCCAGGAAGGGAACTTGGAACCTTCTGCTCTTCCCAGAGCATCTCCATCCCCTGAGGGGAATATCTTGCATTGCTCACACATCAAGTCTCCCATTCATATGCAACCAGGGCAGACCCTGCTTAGCTATGGGGACAAGTCATGCCTGCTACCACAAGACCAGCTCTCCTCTATATATTGATATGGTTTGAAAAAATTACAAAGCCTCTCCCCACCCCCATTCCTCCACCCTGCTTTTAGTTCAGTTTCTCCCTTCCATCCCCATGTTGGACATGTTTCCACACGATCTGTCCCTATGTGGGAAAATCGAAACAGATTTCTTTAACCTATTCTTTTCATGGGGTATATGGCACACTGAAATCTTCTCAAACACTTCTTTAATGACAGTACCACCAGAAAACTGCATGTTTTAGTCATCTGAACTTAATGAGCAGCTTGGTACTACCACTGCTGATCTGAAAAAGTACTTCTGCTATATACATTTTTATTTTTATTAATATTATTGTTAGCAGTAATGTTGTGTTTTAGAATATCTTGTATAAGATATGCACAAGGGGAGGGGGTGTGATTTTTCCTAATACCCATGTGCCCCCTTAAAATCTGTCCTGAGGATTGGGGAGTCTTCAGGAGCAGATTTTTAGGACATGCGGGGGCTGGAGGATAGGTGAAAATCCTCCTCCCTCCCTCTGCACAAATGGAGAAAGCTCATTCACACAAGCCAGTCTTTGGATCCATCCACTGTTCTTTAAATTCAAGGGACTATAAAGTGGAGCTTTGGAATTTACAGAGCAATGAGCAGTGCGAAGTGGATGATAAGCAAATACTCTAAAATAATTGAGATGTTTTATGTGTCCATGTGCCTCTGCTCACACCATAGTCTTGGCCATCCATTTAACTGCAGACATCTAAACAATTGTATTTAGCTACATTAATAAACTGAGTGAAAAATATTCTGATTTTCTTTTAGGCAGACTGATGAGCAGAAATGAGTCTAGGCAAGCTGAAGATGGTGATCATGAGGTTGAAGAGGAAGATGCAGAGAACAGTGATGGAAGTCACACTTTATTTTCAAGGAAAAGAAAACTGGATACAGTCTTTTCTGATTCTGAGATAGAATTTATCCATACTGGTAAAGAGAGTACCAGTGGAAAACAGAAATGTTTACCAGCGAAAGCTGAAAGTCAACCAAGTTTGTAAGTTAGCATAATACATGATAGTAAAAATTTTAAGAGTTATCTGCTCTTGGGAAGGCTCACTATGACCACTCAAACTTATGACCCAGCAGGGCCAGTAAACACAAAGTAAAGATAGTCAACTTAGCCCACTGGCTTTTGATTTATTTGCCAAGGGGATATCGGGAGCCCAGAGACACTGGCATTGCTGCCATCTGTTTCTCACACCTTTTTTTAGCCCAAATGGAACTGAAGACCAGGCTTTCTGCTACATCTGTCAGTCACCAACATTGGCTGGTATTCAGAGCAACAAAGTAAGGATGCAATGGGAGCTGGGTCCTTTGTAGCTAGAGACTTGCCCACTGCCACTGTGTCCACATGTGTGGGGAGAAAGTGATTTTGGATAGTCTTCCCTGCCTTTTGGAAGTGCCCCGTGCCTTCCAAAACTATGCCCCTGAGGGTTGTGCAGTATCTGCCCTGGGCTTGTCTTTCTAACACAGAAGTGGCCCTGCCTTGAATGGCTGACCTATGTAGTATCATCCTGTTGTTTGCATCATCCCACCCCCAAATGCTAATAGCAACAGTAGTAGTTGGCATGGTAATGTTCTTTATTGGATCAATTTTGGAAACTTTTTGAGATGCAAATAGTTCTTCTATGTGGTCATCTGTGACTCACACAAATAGGTTTGCACGTAAGTGGAGCCGTTGCCTTGGCAATCTTCCAGAGCTCTTTCCCCTGAGTTTTGGCAGGAGCCCCACACTGTCACACATCAGCCAGCTCCTATAAAAGGCACCTCATATCAGTCCTCCAAGCAGACTCTGCAAAAGTCCAAGCCTGCTTCTTACTAAAAAGTGCCTGACTCCTACTGCCATAGTGTTGGAACACGCCTTCAACCCTGTCTGAAAACTTGGGAGGCTATAACATCAGATCAATGAGTCCACACCATCATAAGGATTGGATATGCCCTCACATTCCGAGACGACCTCCCTCTTTCCCATCATAGTGATATGTTCAAATCCATCTCTCAGAGGAAGTAGACATCCTCCTACAGAAAAATGCCATCGGATTAGTGCCCAGAGACACCCCAGGAGGTTTGTGTACTCCTCATACTTTACCACTCAGAAGAGAGACAGAGGGCTTTGCCATATTTTGGACTTAAGGGAACTGAATTAGTTCATAGTATACTGGAGGTTCCAAATAGTATCTATCCCACACACCCTGGGGTTTCTAGTTTGCTTCAGTAGACTTAAAGGAGTACTGTCATGTAGCGATAAAGCCTCAGCAAGGCTGTGCTCTGCGCTTCCAGATAGGCTCCAGCACAAGCCACTGCCATTCAGCCTTTCATTGAAATCCAGGGTAAACACAGAGTGCATGGCAGTAGTTGTTGTGCACCTTCAACAGCACGGCATCCAGGTATCCCCATGCATAGACAAGCTTATAACTTCAGAAAATCCAAATGCTCTGTCCAAAGATGTGGACATGACACTTGCCTTGCTCGACACATTGGATCTAGAGATCAGTTACAATAAGTCACACTTGCAGTCAGCTCAAATAGCCTTCATTGGAATTGTATTGGACTCCAGACATGGCCTCACCCACTTATCTCCAGAATGTATCCACACTCGGGACACAATCCACCAACCATATCATCCTGCCAGGAATATACAAATAATGTTGAGTCTCATAGCTCTGACTGCTTTGGTGTTGCTGAATGCCAGACTTCATATGCACATTCTTCAATGTTGGTTCCTCAACTATTTCAACCTGCAGCGTCATTCACAGGACATGCTGCTTTTCCTACCTCCTCATGCTGCCCATACTCTCAGCTGGTGGTCAAATGCAAGAAATCTGGCGAAGGGCACGCCATTCCAAGATACTTGCCTTCACAGGACTGTGACAACAGACACCTCAGAACAGGGTTGGGGAGCACATCATGCAGGTTATCAACTGAGTGGCCTATGGTCCCCAACAGAAAGGAGGCACCACATAGACCTCTTAGAGCTCCTGGCAGTCTTCAAGGTGCTGAGAGGTTTTCTCTCACACCTCAGAGGTGCCCATGTACAGGTGCACACAGACAACACAACTACAAAGGCTTGGTTGTCAGTGGGGGACAGGTTCCCATTACCTGCTGGTGCTCACTCTCAAGATTTGGCATTGGTGTATTCACCACAACATCCTCATCTCAGCTGTACACATTCAGGGCTCAATGAATACTTTGGTAGACTCCTTGAGCAGGACACGATTGATCTCTCGCAAGTGGATACTCGACCCAGTAGAACTGTCATGTGCCTTCCAAAAATGGGGAACACAATCTGTGGACATGTTGGCTTTCCTGACCAACTGTCAGTGATGTTGCTTCTGCTCCCATTCAGGCCAGGGCGGGGGTTCCTCAGGAGATTCATTCACCCACCACTTGGGAGGGTCCCCGTGTGACCTTCAGATCCCCCTAATTCCAAGGGTCCTCCAGAAGGTCCAGAGAGACAATTCAGACTGCATACTAATAGCTCCATGGTGGCCAAGATGCCCATAGTTTGCTACCACGCTCAGGATGGAGATCAGGGGGTACCTCCTGCTGCCAGTCTATCCATATCTTCTGACACAGCAGAATGGGTCAGTCCTTCATCTGGATGTAAACATGCTCAATCTAACAGCTTGGCACATTCTTCTGGTTTCTTGGAGCAGATACTTGGCATACTCCAAACCTCTAGAAAGCGGCATTGAAATTGTATGCAGCCAAGTGGAAGTGTTTTCAGAGGTATTTATTAGAGCAGGACAAACACTCCAACAACATACCTTTGCAGAATATTCTGAATACCTCTTGCATCTGAAAACCTAAGGACTTGATTTGTCTTTTCTCTTGAGTCCTGCTTGTGGAATACAGAATATGTACAAATCATTATTAACTAACTCCATAGCCGAGATTCCTTAAGGATTTAGCTCGCGAGTATCCAGACTCACCTGTAGCATCACCACCATGGGATCTGCCTTTAGTCTTAACTCAGCTAATGAACAAACCCTTTGAACCTATGGCAACTTGTAACTTGTGGTTGTTGATTTTAAAGACCGTATTCTTAGTTGCTCTCACCTTAGCGCACAGAGTCAGCAAGCTAGGGGCTCTGTGTGTAGATCAATCCTAGCTGGTCTTCCATTGAGATAAGGTACAGCTTTGAACTGCCATGCGCTTCCTTCCCAGGGCGGTCTCATCCTTTCACAGATCACAAGCCATTACATCACCAACTTATTTTTCAAACCCATTTGCTTCAGCTGAGGGCAAGCTACACTCTCTGGACATCCACCACTTTTGGACCACGCTAAATATCTTAGAAGGCCCAGTGCTCTCTTTGATTTATGGTACTACAGATCAGGGAAAGCAAGCATTGTCTTGGAGAATCTCTAATTGGATTGTTCATACCATCCAGTTGGCCTATCAAATGGCTAACTGGACTCCTCCACAGTCGCTCGGAGCCTGTTCCACAACGGCAGTAGCAACATCCACAGCCTTTGACAGAGCGGTTCCTATTCCAGTCATCTGTGAAGCAACCACCTGGGCCCCTCCAACACTTCTCATCATACAACCTTGTTCCAATGAGAGCCTGCACCCACGTCCCAGTTAGGTCAGCTTGGTATGCACCCATTCGGGTGAGTCATAAACTACCATGTAGAAGAACAGGTTGCTTACCTATTACTAGAGTTCTTCTGCTGGTCATCCGTGACTTTACATGCCCATCCATCCTCCCTGCTGCAGTTTTTCAGACTGGTGGATGCTCAGACTGAAGGGAGGGGGAGACATGTCACTACTAAAGGGGTCAGAGCTCCCGTCAAAACTCAGGGAAGAGACAGTTCTGGAAGATTCCAATGGCAACGTCTCCTCGCACACATGAAGTCATTTGTGTGAAGTCATAGATGGTCACTAGAAGAACACTGGTTACAAGTAAGCAACACACTGTTTTTCATATCTCTGATGAACTCTCATAGAATACAGTGTAGCAGGTGTCTGCAACACATCTTCATTATAAATAATCATAAGAAGTTTAGAATACAAGCACAAATTGATGTCTCCCCACTAGTGTGTGTTAAATATTCTAACTATATGAATTGTACCATTCAGCCCTTAATATTGTGAATGAATTTGGTTGTTTAACAAAAACAACAACAAAACCCAACTGTGGAGAACAGTTTGTCCCTTTTTATAGATCAGCATTTCACCCTCTTTAAATCTTTGAATTATTTGAATCTAAAAGCCATGTAATTATTTTGAAGGCTTGGTCCCAAGTCCCCGACTCCCTCTTTGTCTAATATCACAAATCAGATTATACATGATTTTTTTAAAAAGGGGCGTGGGGGGTAAGCCTTCTCTAAACTGTCTTTGGGGTAGAAAATCGCCATCCGAGCATAGGAGTCTTTATATGCTGCCAAATTCTGGAATGTCTGCCTTGCAAAGCTTCCCTAGGCAAGGAATTTGGAACATTTCTAAGAAAAAGATTTGAAAAAAGTTTAACTTGTGTGTTATATTAAAACACTGTTACCATTTCTTATCAGAACTCAGAACTATGGCCCTACCAGGAGTTGGAGTAACCAAGCTATTGTGAGACCAAAAACCAGAACGTCTGTTCTTCAGAGTCGCCGGAGACAGCTAGTAAAAATGCAGTATTTATTTTTAGCTGGCTGGTTGGCTTCTTGCTTGTATTTCAGTGTATACTCCTAGTCTCTCCTCTTTTTCTCTTCTCTTGTATCTGATATCAAAGGAATTTGTGGTACAACTAAGTCTGTTGCTAGCACAGATATATTGCACCCTCCCCTCCCTTCCCTTTCATTACCGCATTTACAATGTGCTCACGAGGGTCAATGAGCCTGTGTCCTCATCATTGTGAAAAGTAAGGAGGATATGCAGTCTCTCTCATGTGGTGTGGGTAGATAAATCTTTACACAGTTTAGCCCCAGTGCTGCTCATATCCTCCCAGTCTCCAGCTTCTACTTTTCTCTCTGTAGGCTAGGAGGATGTGGTAACATTATAGATGCATGTATTTCTTTAGCGTTTGTTTAGCCTACCCATCTGAAAGGGAAACTTAGTGCAAATATTTACCAAGCATTTACACACTGCTCTAGTGTTGCTGCTCTTTCCCTGCCCCAAGGGAAGTTGGAAAGATGGCAGAATATTCAACAGATGAATTATTCCTTGAGAAAGGACAAAAAAGCAAAGAAATGCAATTTGACTGTACAATGACAAATGCCAGAGATGTATTTTCCTTTGACCTAGGAGCCTTGTATCATTGTGGATACATTGATACCCCTAGTTCTCTAGGTAGCTGAGGAAACTCCCTTATTTGACTAGCCACAATTTTGGGCAGGTGTATTTGTTGGGATAACCAAACATCCCTGGGGTCCTCTGAAGAGTCCTTACTCTGGCAACTCAAGAAGTCACCAGAAAAGCTGAATCTGATTGGTGTATAGTTGCTCCAGCTTTACCACTGGGATTAGACCCTCTCTAAAAAAAAATAATAATCAAAGAATTGGTAGCTACCATCTCCTAATGGGTTAACGAGCCAGAGGACTAAAGTATAATGGGGGAGAGCGCTTCCAATCTAATTGTAGCTACCTAACTTTGCTAAAAGATTAGCTTCAGTCTGCCACAAAAGCATTTTTAGCCTACTTTCCTTAAGGAAAGTAAGCTTATAAGATCACCCAGGGGTGTGTGTGTGTGTGTGTGTGTGTGTCATCAATTTTGCAATGCCTGGACCGATTTGAACCAAATCTGGTACAGTTGTAGGGACACCTCAAGGGCATAATCTATGATGAGGTCATCCACCCCAATTCAAGATGGTGAATATGTGAACATTCGAGGCACAAATACACTAACTTGTGAACTGCCTAACCAATTTGAACCAAATTTGGTACGGCTGTGGGAACTTGTAGGGACACCTCAACAGCGTAGTTTGTGATGATGTCATCCACACTAGTTCAAGATAGGCGTGTGGATGTTTGAGGTGGAAGTGGGCTAACTTGTGAAGATAGTAATTATCAAGTAAGATTATAGTGAAAGGAAAGTAGGCAGATAAGTTCTTACCAGAACTTCTTGGGTCTTTTAGCAACTCTCCAATGTGAAAATGACTTTTCATCTTGGTGAATAAGAATCCACAGGAGCCAGATGACGCTATTCTGAGCCTTTCAACACAATCCCACTCAGAGTTAGGCATGCCTAAGCCCATTGAAATTAATGGCTAACATCCTGACTAACAAAGCTCTCATGCTTCTAGGGCAGGCCTGCTCAACTTTTGCCCCCCCACCTGTTTTTTGTACTACAACTCCCATAATCCACAATGGCCAGTAGCCAAGGATTATGAGAACTGTAGGCCAACATCTGCAGGAGGGCCAAAGTTGAGCAGCCCTCTAGGGTCTGCAGGGATGTGATGGGAGTACTTGCATAAACTCCTCCTGTCCTGCGAGAGCACAGTGGTGTACCAACTTTAGATTCCAGTGTGCTCTCCGCACCCTTGAAGGGCTCTGCAAGAGCAGAAATACTTACAGGGCAAAACCTCCCTTGATTTCTAAGGGCAAGTCTGGGGTGGGTCAGATCAGTGATAAGGTCAACCATTGATAGAAAAAGGTACTCTTGCCTCTTGGAAATGAAGGCAGACTGAAGACCTCAGATATAGACATACAGAATATCTGTAAATTTTATAATTTGACATGTTGCAATCCTATGTTTCTGTAACAAACATGTATTTCATATTGTAAGGGATTTTTAAGAGAAATTATCCCACAGGGAATCGGAAACCTAGAGTGTTCATTAGTTGTCAAGTGACCCAAGGAAGCAAGGCAATCCACAAGTTATCAATACAAGAACTTTATTCTCACCAGACTTGACAGGAGCAGTTAACAACATGGCAGTCTTATAACCACATAGGATTAATCACAGATCCGACACCCAGTCACTGAGTCAAACACAGATGCTGAGTCAAGTATTGGAAGGTTAGTTAGTAAAGGCACAAGGAAGAGATAAGAGGGAACAAAAGAGCAACAACAAAAAAGGTGCTGTCTATGGCTTTCACCAGATTTTTGTACTCCATCTTGAGTAACCTTTCACCTAATTACCTACCCCCTTGTTTGTTTTCCATTGATTGGTTGGTCCCCGTCCCCCCAAATTGTCCACTTCAGTTATCAGATGTATCACCCCTAATACTGAAGTTACAATTATGCACATTGTGGTTGTATTGTATCCTGTGCCATTTGTTTTCAGAACATTGCCTGTTTATTCCTTTTTGATCTTAAAAACACTGTGGCTTTGTGCTGGGCATGTTTCCTGAATTCTCTTGGTACACTGAAAGACATCTGTTCTATACACCTTCCTGTCACTTGACAATTCAGTACAAACATAAAGAGAGGAGGGAGAGAGAAAGAGAGAGCTTGCTTCCATACTTATAGAGGCCTGATAAAGCCCCCAAAGCCTAAAAATTTGGTCAAGCTGAATGGTGAAGCTAACTATCAAATTTGCCCCATCCCAGAGTTCTAAATCTCTTCCCCCCAACCCCCACTCCCCCAACCTTTTGTTTGGAATGTCCGTAAGGAAACAAGGCACCTTGTTTGATGATGAGATTATATATTATTATTATTTGTATCATGCTGTAAACTATGTATGTGTGTATGATCGATAGATGGATATATGTTGTAAAGGGTGGGGAGATATATATATATATATATGAGCTATTGCAAATCAGGAAGATATTAAGAAGGATATACTTAAACATTTTCATATCTGCCATTAAACCTCTTGGGTGTCAAAATAACTCATTGAGAAAAGAGGTATAGTCATATCCCTGTGAACCGGGCAAAGAGGTACCTTTCAAAGTGTTGGTCCTCTTATATTTAGCCAGGACTGAGTGACTGTCCCTCCAGCACAGTGTCCCTCCAGTGGCTGTTGCTGGTGCCTACCTTGTGTTCTTTTTCAGTTGTGAGCCCTTTGGGAACAATGAATTGTTGACTTATTCTTTTGAGAGCTTTTTCATTGAAAAGTGGTGTATGAACAATAATAAAAATAATTTGACAAAGAGCAGCATGTATATTACAACTTTATTTTTTTGTAGGAAGTTGCCGATGCCAGATCGGAGGAGGATGAGAATTCTGTGTGCCAGAAATCAACTAGAAGAAGAGTGACCACAGTAGTCAAGGAAGGGGATGAAAGTAGGTTTGCAGTTCTGAGTTTTGATGGGTGAAGGGAGGACAGTTAATCTCTCTCATCTATGTTTGCTAGGAGCATCATCAGTCTAATGAGCAGGGCAGGGGGTCACCCTGGTCTATTGTGTTTCCATTTCTTTTCATGTTTCCTGTTTAGGTGTGTATCGAGTTCTGGGTTCTTGAGAGAGGCTAGGGATTTTGTTGTGATACCATTCAGCCCATGTACTCACGTGGCCTCCAGAGAAATCGTTGAGTCCGCAGACTAATTGTTCTGGAGAGTTTCAGTATTCATGTGAATGCCCCTTGTTTAATGTGGCTCAGGATATCACGAGCTTGTCTCGGTTGGTATCCAGGGCTTTTTAAAAGAAAAATTCAGAACTGCACAGTGATGAGAATAAATTTACTCGCACAGCATTTCCCACTATAGACATTGTATGTGTGTTTCTTATCTGTGTGCACACATTTTGTTGCCTGGAATCACATTCCCGGAGCTGGTCCAAACAATACCGGCTCTGGCACAATTTCACCTCCTGAGCCCCCTCAGAATCACCCTGAAGAACTGTTCCAAACAATCTCCTCTCCTTGGAATTTTCAACCAGAGCCAGCCAATCCTAGTCCAGCTATAACTCTTTAAACTGATAGGCCAGTATCTTCTATGGAGCTCTTCCAATTGCTCTGTTCGGATGTCACCAAACTCGTGAGTGTTTAACATAGCTGTTGTCTGTATATAACCAGAAGCAACCAAGTGAACAATCCCATCACTATATACATTATATCTATTTCACCTAGAAAACAGATTAATGAAAGCAAAAACCTCTGGTTTACAGGGATAGTTATGGGTTTGGCAGAGATTCTGCACCAGTTAAAGTTCTGGCTGTTGAGCAGCTGAAGTTTGCCCCAAGCCTTTGCCTGGTTTTATTTCTAGGTGACCTGCACAAAGCAGATCATTGCCTCCTAAACTTAGAAGGAACAATTAATGATGTAGAAGTTCCCAACCAATATCTTTCTCTTGTTCACTTCCTTCTGTAGGGTTACCTATTTTTCCATGAGATTTGCTTATGAGTCTTTAACCTCTGATATTTCAGTCATGTCCCTTTTAAAGTTTTTAAGATTTGAGTCTGCTTTCACCTCTTGTTAAAATTGCTCACTCTCAACCAATTCCTTTTCTGGTCCCAATTCTATATTCACAGTGGGTTTTTTTTATTTTTGCTACTTTTCTCACTTCTGTTATCAGCCTCTATGACAGAGGACAGGCTCTCCTCTTCTACAATAGATTAAAAAGGGAGTTCATTTTCCCTTTTCCCTTCCAAAATAGGTGTCTCAGGTAGGGTTGTATTTATACATTGACTTTGGGTAGAAATGTATATCTGTGCCTCTAATCCTAGAATATCTTTCTCAACAATTAATTGTGCTAATGGATCCTCCATAACACCAATCTCAAAAAGTCCTCAAGATCTCCTCCATTCCAATGGAGCGCTGTCAACAGAAATCTCAAGAGGTTTTTTGCTTCCTACTTGCTTCTTAATGCCTGTTTGGGACACTATCCCTGTTGGAGGCTGGATCAGACCTAATCACAGATATGGAGGTCCTCGTATCAAGCATTCCCAACACCGGCTTATTTCCCAGCAAAACAGATTCTCTATATTTTCCATTGTCAATAAAACATTAAAGTTCATTAAAGTTGGTGGTTATAAACCCACAAGTATGCTTATCTTCCTCCTTAACCATATGAATAGCAAATAGCCAAAGTCTATTTGCTATTCAAGAGCCAGCGTGGTGTAGTGGTTAGAGCGCTGTACTAGGACCGGGGAGACCCGAGTTCAGATCCCCATTCAGCCATGATACTAGCTGGGTGACTCTGGGCCAGTCACTTCTCTCTCAGCCTAACCTACTTCACAGGGTTGTTGTGAAGAGAAACCTAAGTATGTAATACACCGCTCTGGGCTCCTTGGAGGAAAAGCGGGATATAAAATGTAAATAAAAAAAATGTCTGGCATTTTTTTGGAGGCCTTTGAGGATGCATTAGGCTAGTATTACTGCAGTGCATTTAGTTTTGGGGTTGCGGTCAAACTGGTCCACCATGAACCAGACAGTTTGATTGCGAACCACTCCGAACCAGTTCAGGCTTGTTTGTTGGTCCAATAAATTGGTTCCTAGGGTGGTGGTTTGGTCTGAATACGGACTGAACCGCCACCCGTGGTCCATGCACACCCCTAGTTGTTGACTCTATTTATAGCTGTGCCATATTGTGTTAATTGACTCGTACTTTTATTATTTTTATTGACAATGTTGTTAACCACTTCAAATATGTATTGAGATACCAAGATGGAATGTACATTTTTAAGTAATGTGAAACATCTTCAGACCACAGCCACATATTATGCATTTGCCTATTTCCATCCAGTGGCTGGTGACTTTAAATAAGAGTGTGATTTTTTTGGTATTGGGAGTCAGTGTGACTGTTAAGTTGATGCTCATGTTTAAATTTAACTAGATGCTCCATGTATTCTCTTGAAATATTTGTTGACAGGACAAAGCCTAGAAGGAGAAGATCTTGGAGAACTTGTGAACACAGTGCAATCTGAAACTAATTTGGATTGCCATGAAAAGGGTCGTCTTTCCAGTGGCACTTTGTGCAGCAAACCTGTTCTGGGTGACATAGGAACTAAACAATGCAAGGACCTTTTCTGGACTGGTAACACGCAAAAGGGAAAAATCAGTACAGGCAGACAAGAATCTACTCATAATGAGGACGTCACAGAAAACGAGGAGGCATGCTTTAAAAATTGTAACAAAGAGAATCTTTGTTTGCTGGATGCCACTAGGGAAGGCAATGTGGGCAGATTTCTTAATGTAAGTAACAGTTACATTATGTCGTTGTTGCTGTTTCCTTTAGTTTACTTAGATAACACAAAATTGATAGGCATTTTCAAATGCCTGGCAGTTTGGAAGCAAAATGGGGCCACCTCAAAATAAGGCAGTAGTCTACATACTCCAGGGACTCCCTGGGTATGTAGAAGTGGATTTTATTTCATTCTTTTAAATCTGAAAAACAAAATGGTCTCACCGGTGGGCTTCCACAACCCATGGGCTACTGAGGATTGCTGATGTCCATGGTAAGTCACTTAAATAACCTGGACTCTCACCCTCCTAAGCTCACAGAGAAATGCATCTCCATCCTGCTCTAGGTAGCAATACTCTCAGGGACCCCCCATAGGTCTCAGAAGAGTTCTGAGAGTCCTCATTCAATACTGTAGGGAGGATCTACTGGAAACTTAACCTACCACAAAACCAAAATTATGGTCTTTGCCAAGAGACCAAAGACACACTCATGGCATATGAATGGGAACACAATCGAGCAAGTCACATGCTTCAAATACCTGGGGGTGGTCTTCCACACTTCTGGCACCAAGAAGACTCATGGCAACCACGTTGCACTTAATGCCCAGAGGAGTGCTGCTGCTATTTTAAAATTATTTTGAACCAAGACAATACATACCCGCGGCCCTCAAATTATTTCTGTCTAAGCTGCTGGCCCAGCTCCTCTGTGGCGCTCAGCTGGGCCCCTTTTCTAACTTTGCCCATCTGGAGCGTGTCCAGTCCAAATTCTTAATTTCTGTATTCTAGGCACCCTGATGTGTCCCCAATGTTGGCCTATGACTGGAGGCAGGCCTGGTGAAAGTGGAGGCCAGAGTATATCCGACCATACTCAATTACTGGCTAAGACTATCCTTCCAGTGGGTCTAGCAATAGCAATAGCACTTACATTTATATACCGCTCTATAGCTGGAAGCTCTCTAAGCGGTTTACAATGATTTAGCATATTGCCCCCAACATTCTGGGTACTCATTTTACCGACCTCGGAAGGATGGAAGGCTGAGTCAACCTTGAGCCCCTGGTCAGGATCGAACTTGTAACCTTCTGGTTACAGGGCGGCAGTTTTACCACTGCGCCACCAGGGGCTCTTCTAGCCACCTAACACTACAGGATGATTACTAATGCACATGGAAATGAACTCTCGTGGTGAAAATTACATCACTTGGACTGTCCCCTGCCCACCTCCTCTCTATGGGCCATGAGCAGGCCAGAACACTCCTCAAACATGTTTTTAACTTTTGTAAACCGCCTTGGGGCTATCTTTTTAACGAAAGGCGGTATAAAAATGCAAAAATAAATAAATAAATAAATAAAAACAGCGTATAAGATACAGAGTGCCCAACAGACAGGGTCTCAAACTTCCTCATAACTGAAAGTCAAAGATATATAGCAGTGCCTGCTGTATATCTTAAGCGGCTAGAAGTCCCGAATCCAAAAAAGGGCCTTCACCATGGCCCTCTTTGGTGCCCTCCCCTCAGCAGGGCTAGACAGAAGATACAGGAAGATCCCCTTCTCGGAACATCTGTGCCCATGCAATTCTGGGCAAGTTGAAACCACAGAGCACATCCTTCTCTATTGCCTATTCTACAGAGACATCAGAAAGACCCTTGTTCTCCCACATCTTACTAGGTTGCCTGGCCACACAGTCCAATTCTACGCCACCCTATTACTCTCTGACTGAAATCCTTCCACATCACATGCTGTTGCCATGTTTTGCATAACTGCATGCAGAATTTGCCAGGATTTGACTACCAGCAACTGTTAACCAAGCACAGTACAGCTCCTAGACCTATTTTTAAATTTTTATACTAATTCTGTAGCTCCCTACAGCTTTATCCATATATATTTTAGTCCAATGTTTACAATCTTGCAGCTCTTATCTCAATAGCTTTTAGTTATTTTTATACCTTTAATCTCTTTGAGCTATAAAACCTTTTAGTTCTCAGGAACTATTATAATTTTTCCTTTTAACTACAAAACTTTTTTACTTTACATAGTTCTACACTGTAATAGCTGATTTAAAGTTTCTGTGTTCTGATTGCCTTATGCTGGTCAAAGACCGAAACTGATTGATTGTGCATGTAATATAAAAATAATTTCAGAGTAAAAACAAATCTCTTTACACTGAACAAATATGGTTTAGTTGCAGACGGTCACATACAGTATAAGCTCAGATAACTTCTAAATAGCCTTTACTAACTTTGGGAAGTTATTTTGACATGGTAAGACAGGAGACCAAGTTTCCTAACTGAGTAAAATCAAGTTCCAAGAATTAAAAACTGTTAGGTGATTAATTTGCACTAAACTCATATTTTGTTCAAGATAGGGAGATTTTGATAAGCAAAATCTTGCTTGTTTGTTTTTGGCTGTGCTATGTTTCCTGAGTTATCAAAGTAGATGAACTAAGGACAAGAAAAGACTGATCCAATTTCCACAACTGCATTCTCTTGCTTTTACATCCTAAAGTTGGACATATTGAATATAATAATTTTTTCTTTCTAGTAATTTGGGATTCTGAGACTGTTCTGTTCTGGACTATCAAAATATTTTGAGGTAATTCAGGAACACGAGCAGTTAAGCAATGCAATTCGTGAATTATTTAATTTGTTTTATGGGAGAAAAGAATTGTTACTTTTATTGTCAAATAAAAATTGTATCTATTTGTAACCAAATGTATGCTAATCATTTGGCAGCATAAGCCCTCTTCCCTCTTGTACTATGTTAGATATTAGATCAAGTAAAATATTTCCTGTAAGTTAACGTTAATGGAATTTCTCAAAAGTATTCATAATGAAACATGGTCCAGCTGCCCAAATTGTCAATTTCTCAAACTAGAGTATAACTATCTAAGTTGTATAAGACTGTATATTAAAAAACAACCAGATGATCCCACTGTGTTTAACTTGTATTCATGTTTCATTTATAGCACAGCTGCTGTCCTAATCTCTTTGTACAGAGTGTGTTTGTAGAGACCCACAACAAAAAATTTCCCTGGGTGGCATTCTTCACAAACAGGTTTGAAACAGTATTTGTTGCTTTCAATTCATTAGAAATAACTGCAGTAGCAAAAATCTAAGAAAAGTGATTACTTGATCTGTGATCTTGTGCTGCAGAGTGCGGGATCTTGCACAAAGTGAGGTTGCTTCTAGCCACTTGTGCTGTGTCCTAAAGGCTGTTGTTGGAACAATTTTGCCTCCACAGGCAGGATGTGAAAAGGTAGAAGAATCGCCTCCATTGCTGCATGTGGAAAGCAGCAGGGTATTGCTGCTCTTGGAGTAATGGCTACAGTAATTAGGTGTGGGTAAGGAAAGAGAGAGGGCTGCCTCTCTGTTCAACCAGAGATGTACAAAGGATTTCTACTGTCCTGTCCTTCTCCCTTTCCTTCATCAGGCTGTGCTGTGCACAGCTAGCACAGGAAGGAGGAACGCATGCCAGCTGTTCAGAAAGCATTATGAGGAAGCATTGCTGCATAGTTATGATCCACAAACCCTTACGGTATGGGTTTTGCTAGTGAAACAAGTGGCTCTAAGCATATGCAGAGTGCCTTTTCTTCTTCTGTGCAGTCATTTCAATCGGGGGCAGGGGAGGGGGAAGACCAGGTTTCAAATGAGAAGGGCAGGTCGTCTTAAACTTTGCCAACTTTATTTTAGAAATTAAGCATGGAAAGTAAGTATAACTACTCTTCAATGATTGCTCTTATATTAACTAGGTGATATGTTTGTTTCTTAGGCATGTAAAAGCTGGAACTGAACTCACGTGGGATTATGGCTATGAAGCTGGAAGCATGCCTGAGACTGAAACTACCTGTCAGTGTGGGGCTCTTAAATGCAGGAAGAAAATTCTTTAAGATGTTTGGATCAAGTACTCATTTAACTACCATTTTGTGTACAGAAATGGAACACGCCTATCTTGCATTTAATGATGACAGATCTTTTCATTGGTTTTTCATTGAAGGAGATTTAATAATTTTAAGGAATTCTTTTATACAGATATCTGACATCTTCACTTCAGGCTTAGTGTCAGGTACCCTTATGTTACTGAACAGATTAAATAAATAAACACCATAATAAACAATAATGCTAATTTAGCTATTTCTAAGCCTTGGGAGGAGAGCTGGTCTTGTGATAGTAAAGTTGTGCTGACTCTTGGCGCCCACAGAGCCATGCAGTTTTCTTTGGTAGAATACCAGAGGGGTTTGCCATTGCCATCTCCCATGCAGTATGGGAGGATGCCTTTCAGCATCTTCTTGTGGTAGCAAATATGATTTGTATCCTTTGCTAAGAGGGTCTGCCCTGGTTGCATATGAATGGGAGACTACATGTGTGAACGCTGTAAGATATTCCCCTTCGGGGAAGGGGCCACTCTGGGAAGAGCTTGCATGCAGAAGGTTCCAAGTTCCCTCCCTGGCATCTCCAAGATAGGGCTGAGAGAGATTCCTGCCTGCAGCCTTGGAGAAGCTGCTGCCAATCTGTGTAGACAATACTGAGCTAGATGGACCAATGGTCTGACTCTGTTTATGATAGCTTTCTATGTTCCTAAGCCTAAAAACTCCTTAATAAACAATCTTAATATATGAAGTACAGTGCTTTGGTTTTGTGTACAGTAGAAGCCCTCTGCCTGCTATTAGCCAATCAAGACCACAGAAGTCAATGGCAAAATAAGGAACCTGTCTGCAAACTCTTCTACAGGTCATTTTTTTGCCACTTAGTTCTGTGAATCTATGCTTCCAGCAAGCCACATGCTGGTTTCCCTGGATTGTTGAGCTTTGCCTTGGCACTAGCCCTACCTTGCCCTTCCTGGGAGGTTGGAATGGAATCCAATGGACACAGATGATATTTTGGAAGACTATTAACAGTCCTGATGAGTCTGGGGCATTCAAAAATAGTGAACCATTCTTGTGGGGAGTTGTAGCTCCTTTGGGAGCCATTTAAAAAAACAAACAACTCTATAAATCTTTCCCCTGGTGAAGAGCATATGCTTGAAATGTGTTGAGACCATTATTTGGCTTCTTTCAATACATCGATTGGATGCCGTTGCTCCTTTTTGGGTTGTAGAGCTGCTGTCTTTGTTTTGTCTTCCTAGAAAGTACCCACCTCTGACATTCGACTGCTGTTCTGTTAGAAACTTGTTCTCTGGAGTTAATGTGATCTGATCTTATTACTATACTGTCATGGTTGTTAAGGATGCCTCTGGGAAGATCACAAGCAGGGCATTAATGTTATAATCATCCTGTTCATTTCCACTAGGTCATAATTAGAGAAATGTGGCATTTGAATGTGTTTTCATCTCCATACTAACAAAAAATATAATAATCCAAGTTGCTTGACAGCCACTTCCATGAAAGGGGGATTTCTCCACAACAGAGCTGTCTCAACAATGGTGGTGGAAGCATCAGCCTGAGAGAGGCTTTTTCCATCTTGCCACCTTGATGCTTTGCTGTCATACTTACATTTCCATAGATGTGAACTGGCATGTCTGAGGGAGTATTGGGAAAGCAAACTTTCAGCTCTTGAGATGCATTGATGATGATGTATCTTTTTGTAATTCTAGATCTTATTCCTTGTCTTCGAGTCATCAACAGCTAGATTAGAACAATATAATCAGATTAATCATTAAAATAATTCTAATCATTAAAATCTCAGATTATTTTGCTGTAGGGAGAGGGGGAAGAATAGTTCTTTAAAACTATGTACAATATCCATTATAACTAGTTATACATACATTGTTTGTACGAAATAGAATATTTGGAAATCGTGTGTGTTTCTTGGTTGAGAATTCAAACCTGCATCTTCCTTGACATACTTAACATCTAAAAGTGTTTGCATGTTCATTTGTTCACTTGGGCCAGCTTCTTCTGTTCAGGAGGATGAATGTTGTTGTTTTTCCTTTTCTGAATTTCAAAACTGCCCACTCTGCCCTTTAAAAAACCCCATAGAAAACCTCTGGAATATTGCTGGTACTAAGGCAATAGTTAGGAAGAGATGTGGCCATTCTTAGTTTATCTTGGACATCTCAAGTGCATTCATAAGGCCTGTTCAAACATAGCTGCTTCTCTGAGACACTGCCTAGGACTGAGCCCCAGCTTGAGAGTTTGCTTTAGTCTTCACCTTGCTGTGCGAAACAATATAACTAGCCAAAAGAAATAAAGTCAGGTTCTGTCTTACAGGGTCAGGGAAATCTTGTTTACAAATATATATTTTTGCCTGCGTTCAGAGTGGCTTCTCCCAGAAATCATACCCTAAAAAACACACATGCTTCAGCCTGTCAACCATTGCTAATGAATTCAAATCCCCAGATGGACTGGAGGACCTTCCGAAGTACCCCTGTGAGTACACTCTATCACCTATAAGTGAATACTCAGTACTTCTTTATCTACTTGGCTACACTTAGTGCTCCTGGAATCAATTGCTATTGTTTTATATGAACTTTTACTTTGGTCTTTAATAATATGGCATCTGTAAAAAATATTACCATGAGACCCCACATAAGTTTAAAAGAAACAAAAGTTTTTTTTCATTCATTAGCAACTGTTGTTGACAGGGCTGACCATATTTTTTAGTGTATGGTTTCTGAGATAAACCACTGAAGAAGACAACTTTGTCAAAACTCATCTGGCTAAGATTTATAGGAACATCCTACACTGATTATTGCTTGGAGGACTGCTAATATACCTAATACAAAGGTTGAGGACTATATAAATTGAGACCTGTGTTTCATCTATGAAGTCGTCCTCGGAGGAAATTGTATTTGGCAAAGGAGAGAATGATTTGATATGAAGAGTGGTTGTATTTTATATGATTGTTACATTTTATAGTATGAGAAATTTTGATATGGTTTTAATAAAAGCATTTTGTTAGAATGTGTTAGTAATTATTGAGAATATATATTATAGTTGTATCTTTTTTTTTATTTTTAGAATTGCTGTTTGTCAGAAGATCAAAGTTATTTCTCTCTCTCCAGAAACAGAGGTACATTCACAAAAGTATCCTCTGTCACAAATATGCCCAAAGAGAGGTGCCCCAGATCCTTTGGCTGAACCCTTTCAGACAAGAAAGAGCAGCCTGTCTTCAGAAGCTGAAGGAAACCCATTCCCAG
The DNA here is from genome assembly GCF_027244095.1 of Hemicordylus capensis. NCBI lineage: Eukaryota > Metazoa > Chordata > Lepidosauria > Squamata > Cordylidae > Hemicordylus > Hemicordylus capensis. The sequence goes on along the minus strand of NC_069657.1, from coordinate 242,530,303 downwards.
TCTTACCTTAAAAACTTTCCCCTGAGATTGATAGCAATAAGAAAAGAATGGAACACATGAGTGTGATTGCTGACTCTGAAGCAAAGGAAGACTGTCAGGATTCAAGTTCTGAAAGTTGCCTGAAGCTGAGTCTGTGAAGCTCCTGAGACTACAGCTTCATTTGTTCCAGAGAGAAGAAGGAATGCCCCACTAAGTTTCCTTTAGCCATAACCAAAGTTCATAAGCAAGAAGAAGAATTTGTGCCTAGCCCACGTTTGAATGCTTTTGTGTACATACACCCAAGAGCCAGAAACCTGTGATATTTTATGTGCACCAACTCAAGAGGAGAGCAGAACTAAGCATACTTTAGTGCATGGAACTAGCATTGAGACACTTGGTGGCCAGGTGCTGTCAGGAATTAAAACCCATGCAGACCACAGTGACCAAGAACCCTGTGTAGCCTCGAAGCCTACATCTGTGGACACAGACAGAAAGACCATGGTCTTGTGATTCCTCTTTTAGAATTGCCATTGCTGCTTCTCTCCAGTGAATGAACAAACAATCTCTTAATCCAGGCAAGTGCGCTGTAGTGCACAGGGGCACCTAACCAAGGAAATTCTAACATTTAGGGGAACAAGACAAGGTTGCATTTTGGCTCCACTATTGTTTAACTTTTAGATTAATTCCCTTGCTTCCCATTTAAACAATTTGGATCATCACCCTCCCAAATCAGTGGATAAGCATCTCACTATTTTCTTGTACGCAGATGATGCCGTCATTCTTTCGCAAACTCCAATAGGTTTAAGAAGAGCATTGTGCTCTTTGGCCTCCTATTGTAAGGAGCATTCACTTGAAATTAATTGTAGTAAAACCAAGATTCTAGTATTTGTGAAAAGACCAACAAATTACAATTGGATACTAAATGGGTACAAGCTGCAACAAGTAAAACAATTTAAGCACCTTGGTGTAATATTTCATGCCTCTGGCTGCAGATAAGCACACAGAGAATATGTTAGAATGCTAAGATCACACAGGCAATTCAATCGCATTACTACTCCAGGGGTGCCCAAAGTCTGTGCACAGCTCTTGAACGGAGTGCAGCTGGGCATATACCCTAATTTATCTAAACTAGAAGGTCTTTATAGCCATAACAAGAAAGCAACCTATCACGCTAACTGCTTGTTCTACCCCATCTCCAATGACCTTTGGGTTCTTTGTGAACTGCATCTACAGATGGAGGAAGAGTGTGAATGCTTCTGTATAGGCGCCACTTTGGTTGTTTGAAGAATGTGTTAGCAATGAAGAGATTGGCTTGGCAGAAACTAATAATGTTCTCCTGCTTCGTTTCTGTTTCCTAGGCCATATAGGCTGACTGTGTTTACCTCTTTACCTTTTCCAACTTTGGCATTCCAGTCTCCAATCACCAGCATCACATCACTTGATTTCAATAGGTTAAGAAGCAATGTAGTCTTGGATGCTACCTACTGGTGGTGGTTGTTTTTTAACCAGAAGGTTTTTCACACATGGCTTTATGCCTTAGGGTATCTGAGGAGCAAATCTACTTGCAGCTGCTTCGAGGCAGTTTAATTAGGGGAATTAGAATTCTTCAAACAACCAAAGTGGCGCCTATACAGAAGCATTCACACTCTTCCCCCATCTGTAGATGCAGTTCACAAAGAACCCAAAGGTCATTGGAGATGACCTTTACTTTAAATCATTCACCCAGGCACAGGAACCACCAACCAGCAGTACTTCTGTCTTGTCTGGATTGAGTCTCAGCAGCTTATTCACCCTCATCCAGTCCATTACTGCATCGAAGCACCAATTCAGGACAGTCACTGCCTCACCTGCATCTGATGAAAAAGAGAGATACAACTGAGTGTCATCTGCATACTGATGAAACCTCAAGCCAAATCTCCTGATGACCTCTCCTATGTTGCTTATTATCTATTTCATGTAGATAATAAACATAGGGGAAAGAATGGAACCTTGTGGAACCCCATAGCATAACTGCCAAGGGGTTGAGCAGTAGTCTCCCAGCACCACCTTCTGGGAATTGGCCTCAAGATAGGAGTAGAACCAGCTCCAAACAATGCCTCCCACACCCAACTCAGCCAGCCTATCCAAAAGGATAGTTGTTTACATCCTCTGGGTCCAGACTGGGCTTCTTTAGGAATGGTTGAATAATAGCTTGCTTCAGTGAAGCTGGGACTACTCCCTCTCTCAATGAAGCATTTAATACCTGCTGGACCCAGCTAAAAATTCCCTCCTTACTAGATTTAATGAGCCATGAAGGGCAAGTGTCAAGCATGCACTTGGTCGGCCAAACTCGACTAAATACCTTGTCCACATCCTCAGGTACCAATAATTGAAACTCCTCCAGCAAAACTAGACCAGGCTTTGCTCCGGGCACCTCTCCCAATGATCCTGCATCAGCCATAGTATCCAACTCATGGCAAATGCAAGCGAATTTACCTTCAAAGTGCTGTGCAAATGCATCACAGCATGCTACCGGGATTTTTAATGCATCTTGCCAGGAGCCAGATTTCGAAAGGCCCCGCACCACCCTGAAAAACCCTGCTGGATGACACTTGAGAGGATGCAATGGTGGGTGAAAAAAAAATGTGTTTCTTCTGTTCCATCACTGCCACAGAGTAGGGTCAGTAATGAGCTCGAACTTGTATTCGCTCAGACTCGCCCCGAGTTTTCCTCCACTTGCGCGTCAGCCATCTCCCAGCTTCATCGCCCTCAGTTCAGGTCCAAGGAGCTGCAGGGGTTCTGCTTTGTGGGAGAGGGCACTTGGGAGCAATCCTGTCAACTGCCTGAGCCAACTCTCCAGAGATCAACTAGATCTACAACAGGAGCACCTGCCATGCCAGCTGGAAAACCCCTTAGAGCTATCAGGAATCGATCAGAGTCTATCAGTCTCTGGAGATAGACCATTTTTATAAGTCCCCCACCCTTGCAGAGAGGTGTAGCTGCTAAGGCGCTAAACCTCAGAAGGATGTGATCTGACCGTGACAAGGGCATAGATGACATATCCCCCAGATTCAAATCACCATCCTCCTGTCCAGTTGAAAAAACCAGTTCCAGAGTGTGCCCCAGCCCCAATTCATGTGCTTGGCCAACAACATGTTGGGACAGCCCCATGGTTGTCATGGCAGCCATGAAGTCCTGAGCTGCCCCAGACAAGGCAGCCTCAGCATGGATGTTGAAGTCACTTAGAATAATCATTCTGGGAATCCTCAGCACCACATCTGAGACCAGCTCTGTGAGCTCAGGTATGGAGACAGCTGAGCAGCAGGATGGACAGTACACCAACAGAATCCCCACTCTATCCTGAGAACCCAACACCAGGTACAAACACTCTGAGCTGGCATTCACTTGGACAGGGGACCTAGTGAGGAAAATAGAGCTTTTGTAAATTACAGCGACGCCCTCCCTGGCCCTCCAGCCTATGCGGATGCTGTACTAAATATCCAGGTGGACACAGCTGGGAAAGACTAATCTCTCCCAGTTCCCCCACCCAGTTCTCTGTAATACTAACCAGGTCACCCCCTTCCTCCACAATTAGATCATGGACGATAGAAATCTTGTTCTGAACTGACCTGGCATTAAACAGCAGCACCAGCAGGCCAAAGGACAGGCTAGTAAAGCAGCCAGGAATCCTCCCATTATGGAAACAACCAGAAGAAGGGATAGGAATAAGATGTTCAACCACCCTTCCCCACTTCTGATGTAAGCGAGACCTCACCCCACCCCAAAGAACAATTTGTTATGGGGTGGCTAACAAATAAAGTTTATTATTATTATCAGTTGTTGTTGTTGTTGTTTTGCGGAAGGAGCAAGTCCATGGAGTTCAACTGGATTTAGCTCAACTGTACTTACATAAGACTGCAGCCATGATTAATACTTATTATGAGATGACACTGAGATGTAACTACAGTACATATACTGTTTTACTTAAGGACTTGTTTCTGAGTAAGCATGGATATGGTCAAGTGGGCCATAAGCATTCATGCTAGTAAATATGTGTACATTTTTAACAAAATGGCTATGGCTCATTTACTAGCGCTAATAATACCATAAGTTCAACAATGTCTACTTTAATTGAATGATGACTGTATCTATCTTATTAGTGTTGGTTTTTTCTGGATTATTCAGCGACCACAATAAAGTTTGACTGACTGACAGTTTATAATACAGTGCAGGACAGACTACTAAAGCAGAGTAAAGGAATACAAACAGAAAAGAGTTTTTATCAGCATTGTGTAACGAAGGAAGGGGACTCAGACAATTATCCTTGGTGTGGGAATAGGGATGCTGCAAGGACACAAATGTCCCTATTTTTAACTGTGAAATTTTGGCGGGCATGTGAGCTGAACTCTTTCACGAGATCAGAAAGAGGTGTGTTGAATTGCTGCTGTTAGTGAACCCCATATTAGGCGGGTTAGGGTCAGGTGACATGAAGAGTTAGGTATTGGGCTGATCATACTTGATACTTTCTTGACCTTTCTCAGGAGGTAGCTGTGACCAGGATAGCCTTCATTCATCTTCATCCTCTTTTCAAAGATTGAGTCCTTGCCAGCATGATTCATACTATACTTTGGTCATCTCTACTGTAATGTGCTCAATGTAAAGCTGCCCATGAAGGCGCTTCAGAAATTATAACTGGCCCAAAAATGCAGATGCCAGAATTTTAACTGAAGTGCCAGTAGGCCACCAGCATTACACCACTTGTAACACATCTGGGTCAGCTACCAATTGGTTTCAAAGCGCAACCAAGGTGCTGCTTTGGGCCTTTAAAGCCCTACACCTGCTTGCTTGCATGCAGAAGGTTCCAAGTTCCCTCCCTGGCATTTCTGAGAGGAAGCTGAGAAGGCATAGGCGGAACTTGGGGGGGGGGGGGCAGGCAGGGCACATGCCCTAGGCGCCACTGAGGTGGGGGGCGCCATGCCAGTTCCTGCCACCCCCACCCCATTGCCCACCTGCCCAGCCCCAGGGCCCCTCAGCCACTTGCCTCCAGCTCCGGCCAAGGATCGGCGAGGCCTAGATCGGTGCAGCCTGCAAACTGCAGAGAGCTCTTCTTCTTTCCCCGCCTCTCAGCTGATCGGCGGGTGGGCGGGAATTCCAGAGAGGCCTCCGAGTAGGCCTCCCTGAAGCCTGAACTCAGCAGGCCCCAAGCAAGCCAGGAAGGAGGCAGGATGGAAGAGTTCTCTGCAGCAGCAGACCCTCTGTCCAGAACATCCAGCACAGCTTTTGCCAGGTACTGTGAATGATGATTACAATGATTTCTTAGTCTGGCAGGGGCTGGTTTTGGCCCTGGCAGAACTTGGCTGTCTGTTCCTGTTGCAAATGCCTCTGTCTAGTGTGGCAAACTAATGTATCCTCCTCCCTCCTGGTGTCAAAGTAAGCACTAGTGTGGTGAATGCACATATACCCCATCATGAGCCAACAGTCATCATAAGACAAAGGCTGGCAGGAATCATTCATTGGTTTATAGACCCACCACCTTCTTCTTCCTCACCTATTTTGCTAGTGGCTATTTGGGCAGGTGATCCTCTAGGACAAAGTCATGTTTTTAAAAAAAGAATGAGATGAGACAGAAAAAATGACACTTGGAATCCTCACATAACTCCTGACTGTTGTTCTAAGTCTTTTACAGAGATGGCTCATGTTTTCAGGTTTTGATCAGCAACCATGTCTAGATGGTACAGTGTTCCTTTTAACAGGGATTTCCAGATATTGTTTCCAATTTCAAATTTTTATTAACTTTTAACAATAATAATAACCATAGCAGTCATAATAAACACTATTACAAATTGACTTCCCGCACACCTCTTTTCGTGATAACAACTATAAGTTTTGCCCTTAATATAATATTAATAAAAAACACAAATTTAAACCTTCCACCACCATTAATCTACCCAACCTGCATTTCAGATTCCAAATCCAGCTGTAAGATCCATAGTAGGAATTCTTTAAGTACAACAAAAATAATTTCCCATCTTCTTTAAAACATTCTAAGTTTTAGTCTCTTATCAGTGTTGTGAATTTTGCCATCTCCGCATATTCCAAAATTTTTATCAACCAATCTTTTAAAGGCCGCTCACTACTTTTCCGGGATTTCCAGATATTGTTGACTACAAGTCCCATCATTCCTGTTTGGACAGGGGTGCAATTTCAGTGCTTGCCCTAGGCGCTATTTTCCCTAGTTACGCCTCTGTGAGAAGGACCCCTGACTGTAACCTTAAAGAAGCTGCTGCCAATCTATGTAGACAATACTGAGCTAGATAGACCAAAGGCCTGACTTGGTATAAGACAGCTTCCTATGTTCCTAACAATACAAACATGCAATATCTGCCGTGTGTGCGCGCATGCATTCAGAGTGGGGTCTTCCTGATTCAACCTGAGTGGGATCTAAAATTAACTGAATGGACATCAAAAAAATTGTGAGTGCATGCATGTGTGCGCACTTTAGAAGGAACACTGTACCCAATGTTAAGAATCCCTGGTCTAGATAATCTGTGTCATCCAAAACTGCCTGGAGCTGAGAAGTGACCACTCACCAGAGGCGTAACTAGGGAAAACGGTGCCCGGGGCAAGCACTGAAATTGTACACACACCCCCGCCGTGCCCCCCCCCGCCGTGCCCCCCCAACATACTGTGCATACATAACACATGTTTGCCCACCATAAGCAGATTCCTACATCAGATGCCAACATGCAGTATATACTCCTATGTTGTGGAGGAGGAGAGCTGGTCTTGTGGTAGCAAGCATGACTGGTCCCCTTAGCTAAGCAGGGTCCACCCTGGTTTGCATTTGAATGGGAGACTAGAAGTGTGAGCACTGGAAGATATTCCCCTCAGGAGATGAAGCCACTCTGGGAAGAGCATCTAGGTCCCAAGTTCCCTCCATGGCAGCATCTCCAAGATAGGGCTGCAAGAGACTCCTGCCTGCAACCTTGGAGAAGCCGCTGCCAGACTGGGTAGACAATACTGAGCTAGATAGACCAATGGTCTGACTCAGTATATGGCAGCTTCCTATGTTCCTAAATACTACTGCAGCACACACACAAGACACCTGTCCCATCCTGACAGTCAGCCAACTTCTATAATCAAGATCCTACACACACACACACACCCCACAACTGCCTACTCCTAGATTTACAAGGAATACAAGCCACACCTAATGGCACAGCAGGGAAGTAACTTGCCTAGGGAGCAAAAGGTTGCGGGTTCGAATGGAAACACCTATATCGGGCAGCAGTGATATAGGAAGATGCTGAAAGGCAACATTTCATACTACGTGGAAGGAGGCAATGGTAAACCGCTCCTGTATTCTACCAAAGAAAACCACAGGGTTCTGTGGTTGCCAGGAGTCAAAACCAACTTGATAGCACAACAAGCCACACCAGGGCTACCAACTTTCCAATAAGCCTCTGTACCCCCTTCTCAGTGTTCCAACAAGCCAGCAGCCAAGTCAGGTACAGAAACAGTCAAATTGCATTTGACTTAAAGCAAACATTTATAGTCACTTACATTAGAAGGCTTGCTACTAAGTGCTGGTTGTTTGTGCCTGCAGTTCTTCAAGTCAACTCAGCAGAGGTGCTATTATTGTTTTTTGAGAGAAAATAGTATTTATTTTTTGGATTTCAATTAATTTATTTTTACATTCTATATCCCTCTCAAATGTTGCAAACTTTAGAACTGACCTCTGCAGCAATTAGTTTTTGATTATGTTTAGCTACTTACTAATGAAAAGCTCAAGCTGCTCTCTGCAGATCAAACCCATGCTGAAGAGACAGGAAAAGAACCATCTTCTTACTGTTATTCTATTTCTGTGTAAACTACTTTGAGATTTGTTGAAAAACAGATTATAAATAATAATAATAATCAGGGGTTTGGGCCAATTGGCAACCCTCAGAGCCATGTATTCTAGTTTATTGCATGCATCCTGTTACCCTAAACTCAGCTATAGTTGCTCATCCGTAAGGCTGCCATTTTTTTTGTTGATCCCTGTTCCCTTTACAGTAGTACATGTTAGCAGATCAACCTATTATTTAAAACATTTTATATCCAGTTTTTTTCTAAAACACACAATTTTACTCAAAGTGGCTTGCGAAAGTTAAGATAAAACCAAAAACTCCAGATATCAATAAGAAATGTGTATATGAAGCAAACTAAAAACAGCATTTAAAAATCAGCCACTATGTAAACAAAATCAAGAATTAAAAACTAGCTGAACTAAAAAGATCTGAAGGGCACAATTAAACTCATTAGCAGGCAATTCATGCTGATCTCCATGCAATTAAGAGCTTCGACTGACTTTGTGCAGACCAAACTGCTGTTAAAGGCATAAGAGCAGACCAGATTTTTTTCTGGTCAGCTGGCAACACTATTGGTAGTGAAACCAGAATGCCAGGTTCAAGACTTGCTCTGCTTTCAATGCCAGGAGATTGCTTGGTAAAGTTGGTAAACCTACCATCCAGTAAGGCCAGCATTATACACAGTCTGGTTTCTGTACTTGATTCTGGAACACCCCAAATATCCCACCTCAATCAGGACTTCCTCAGCCTCAGTTTCTCTGCAAAAATGGGAACCCAACTCACTGGGCTGCTGTGAAAATCCACAAGATGCATCTTTGAGAGCTGCGGTGGCGGGGCCAGCAGGGCACAGGGCGAGGCGTGCGGCGTCTACACACCCGGCTGCGCCCCAGGATTGCGCTGCGTCCCTCAGCACGGCGAACGCGCCCCTTTGCACACTCTGCTCCGCGGGAAATGGGTGTGTGCTTGGCTGGCGCCGGCAAGAAAAGGGGGAGCACTAGCAGAAGAAACCAGACGGAGGCGGAAGCTGCTGCAGAAGGGCACTCCGATAAAGTTCACCCTTCCCGCCGGCGGCGCTGACACCGCGATTACAGGATCCACCCCTCCAAATGTCATTTTGTAGACCCCGCGGGCTGCCGCCGTGCCAGCAGACAGAGAAGAGAACACACACACACCTTGAGTGAGTGCATGCTTTATGACGCCCGGCCCCGAATCGAGGTTTGTTCCACCCGCCGGCCAAATCCTTGTTGTTGTCCGTCGTGCCCAGTCCTCCTGCCTGCCTGCGCCAGCCCCAGCAACGCTCTCCTCTCGGCGCCACGTGCAGAAGGCGAGCCGAGGAGGACGGAGGCACGCACGCGCAGCGTGTGCGTGACTAGTACTACTCTCTATTAGTTCCGTCATTGCAAGCAAGCATGAAATTAGGCGCCCGCCGCCAAGGCAAGCCAGGCCAGCAAAGCAAGGGGGGCGGGCGCGCGCGCGGAAGGGACCACTCATGGGGGAGGGGGCGCGACGAAATTTTTTTTATTAAATTAAAAAAAAATTGGGATTGGCGGGGGTCGTGGCGGCGCCCCCCACGTGACCAGCAAAGATGGCGCCGGGGGCACGTGCCCCCCCTGCCCCCCCCTATCGTTACGCCCATGCCACTCACTCAATCACCATGCCACTCACTCAATCACCTAAGGAAGATTAGAAACAGGTCTGTAATTAGCCAACTCTGAGGGGTCCAATGCAGGTTTCTTCAAATAAAGTCTAATAATAGTCTCCTTAAGACAAGGAGGCATCCTGCCCTCTCTCAGAGAAGCATTAATGAGATTTACCAGACCATCTCTAATAATATGACTGCCATATGAACTAAGCCAAGTTGGGCAAGGGTCAAGAGAGCAGATGGTGGGATGTACAGTCCGAAGCAGTCTGTCCACATCCTCAGGCGTAGCAAACTGAAAGTGATCCAATTCAATCCTACAAGAGGAGTTGCTGGACACCTCTACAACAGACTCTGCAATAACTCTGGAGTCTAGTTCGGCATGAATACAAGAGGTTTTCTCTGCCTAAAAGTTATTAAAGACATCACAGTGAGAGACAGATAGTTCCAAGTTCAAATTCAAGGTGAGGAGAGCTGGTCTTGTGGTAGCAAGCATGACTTGTCCCCTTAGCTGCGCTGGGTCTACTCTGGTTGCATATGAATGGGAGACTAGAAGTGTGAGCATTTAGATATTCCCCTCAGGGGATGAAGCCGCTCTGGGAAGAGCAGAAGGTTTCAAGTTCCCTCCCTGGCCTCTCCAAGATAGGGCTGAGAGAGATTCCTGTCTGCCACCTTGGAGAAGCCGCTGCCAGTCTGTGAAGACAATACTGAGCTAGATAGACCAATGGTCTGACTCAGTGTATGGCAGTTTCCTATGTTCCTAAGGTGGAGGGGGTGTGAACTAGTCCCCTCACAACCTTAGACAACTCAGCTGGATGTGAATTTGCAGAAGCAATGTGGGCAGAAAAGAACTGCTTCTTCGACACCTGCACTGCCAGAGCATAGATCTTCAAATGTGCTCTGTGTTGCAATCTGTTGGATTTGCACCGAGTCTTCCTCCACTTGCCCTCTAGTAGTCTGCTTCAGCTCCTGTAGTTCTTCCGAGTGCCATAGGGATGACTTTAAAACAGGTTGGAGAGGGCACTTAGGAGCAATTGTGTCTATCACTCTAGTAAGTTCATTATTCCATATTTGTCCCAGAGCATCAACAGAATCACTAGCAGAACCAGCTCGAAACCCTTCCAAGGCTTCTTGGAATCCTATGAAGTTCCCCACCAACAACAACCTGGGCCACTCCAAGGCCAGCTCTGCAATCGGGTCCTTCAGCTCAGTTAGGGACTCTGTTGGACAGCGGGGAGATCCCAATCTATCCTTGGTCCCTAGACTTAGGTACACACACACTTTCGATATAGGCCAATGCCCTGATAGAGATCCTGGTAAGTGAAATGGTATTCTTATAGACCATAGCCATCCCACCTCCCTGCCCACATCCTCACACCTGCTCCAATTTGTATGAGGGTACACTTAAGCATATGGTTTGGTCTGGTCCAGTTATTGCTCCATTTTGACTTGAAATCCATAGGCTTATTGACTCGACATTGCAGCAATCATTGCCTGTCAGGACATTCGTGTTTTGTTGGGATACATCCCCAGCAAATGGGATCTAGCATTACATCAAGAATGGTGGATTCTTCATGCTGGAGAGAGTGGACAAAAGGATTATAATACAGCACTGAAAAGACAAATTAACTCCTGAATTGCAACTTTGGATAACTGATATGTGTTCCTGGTCAGTATTTGAACGGGGTTGTTGTACCCCGCCCGACCGACTGAAAGGTAAAGAAGAGAAATATTCAGCAATTTGGTTGGATTGCAATGAATTGTTTAAGTTTTGAAATATATCCTTGCCCCCCACTTTTTTCTTGGCGGCTTGTACGTTACGATGTTGGGAGCCACCTAATGGCACAGCGGGGAAGTAACTTGCCTAGCGAGCAAGAGGTTGCAATTTCGAATCCTCACTGCTATGTTTCCCAGACTATGGGAAACACCTATATTGAGCAGCAGCGATATAGGAAGATGTTGAAAGGCACAACTTTACTTTATGATGTTAAAATGTTATGCTTAAGTTTTTTTCTATTTTTCCTTCTTTCCTCTTCCTCCCCCACTTTCAGTTATACACATATATAAATTATGTTATATAATTTATTATATAAATTACACATATATGATTATGTTATATATATACTACTGTAAACTTATGTGAAACAAAATAGAGAGAGAAATTACATTGTGCTTTGAAGGCCCTACATCACTTGTTAGAATCCAGAACACCGCAATTATAATCTTTTAAAGGTCTAGAGTTCCTATTTGATGGCATAAACTTAAAAATCTCAATAGCAAGACACCAATATTGGAACATTATAAAGATGTTTCCTATGTGTGTGGGTTTTCCCCCCCTCAGGCCTATTTGAGTATTTTTGTCAGGCTACGTCATGTTTTTCACATTTCAAGTTAATTATTCCAGAATAAAATGAACACTGTGCACTGTAACCTACCAGCTGTGATTCACTTTCATTACGCAGTATCTTCAACTTCAAAAATTGAAGGAGCTCCTGACACACAATGACTGCAAACCAACTAAAAATGTGGCCATAACTAAGTTACACTGAAAGTAATGGGGCTTAAGTTTGTCAGGACTAATTTAATCCATTATGTCTTAGTCATGTCTATAGCTGGATCAGGATTTATAGATAAAATAATTTTATTCACATTCATTCTGACCAAATTACTTTTAGGAGGATTGAGGGAGCCAAAAAGCAACTGAACCTGAACAGAACCAAGCTTTAATCTGTTCAAGTGTGCTCCTTTATTACCCCCCCACCCCCCACTCTCATTTTTAACCTGTTCTATATTGGAGTGTGTGTCTGGTACTTTCATTTCCCACAGGGAAAAAGCCAAAACCTAACCTGTACTGGACAGAGAACCGATTCCCAGTGTAGCTAATCCTGCTTCATCAGATGCATGAAGTAAACAGGTAAGGCTTCGATGTGTAACATAGGTGCAGATCAGTCGAAATGCAGTGGAAGATAAACCCAGAAATCCGGGAGGGAACTAGAGGCACCACCAATGCAGAGCACAACAGGACACAACAGGCTGCTTGCAGCCCAAGCACACACAGAGAGGGGCACCTAGAGGACCCGTCTCATGGGGGTATTCCCCCAAGGCACTGCACTTGCTGCATGGTGCATTGTGGGATACCCAGAGGCCGGGACGCAGATTATGTAGGCACGCGCTAGCACGCTCGAAGAGGAGGCATGCCATCATTGGTGGGGGGGGAGGCGAGTTGGACCCTGCTGCCAGCCCACCAGTCGTGTGAATACCCTTCATGTCTTCTCTGCAAAAGGTCTGTTCTCTCTCCTCCCTCATGTGTGGTGTAAAGGTCAGAGCGTTGAACTGGGTCCAAGAAGACCCAAGTTCAAATCCCTCACTGGGTGACCCTGGGCCGGTCACTTATACCTCAGCCTAACCCACTTCTCGAGGGGTTTGTGAGGATAAACAGAAACTCTGGGCAGGAGAGAGCAGCATACACACTCAGAAAAGTAATAAATAATCAATGTAACTATGGTCTGTCTGCTGCATTTGGTTCTCAGGTTCTGTATTGAAGTGCCGTCAGCTGACACCCTAAATGGAGCCCTGAGAATGGTGTATTGCACCAAAACATTGGCTCGGGTTTGTTTTCGCTTACAAGTTTTGTGGGAAAATTGGGAAGTTATTTTAATATCTTTTATGCATTAAAGAGGTCATTTGAAGTTGGCCTTTGGAGCAGTGCAATGCGTATTTCATCACTGGTATACTGTATTTTAGGAAAAGTCTAATTAAAAGTTGTTGTTGCTTTCCCCTCATTTAAAAATGACTGGGTAAAAAGTTACACTTCCTGCTATTATGAGTCCCGCCGACGTGACTGTTCCATAAGCTTTTTCAGCCTTGCAAACAAAGACGATCTGTTGGCTGGAAACCGGTTGCCTAAGTCCCTTTCTGTGCTGCTAGGCTGATTGCCTGTCTCAGGTGAACTACTGCTACTACTACTGTCTCTCACAGTAGATACCTGTTCATTGGCACTTTCCTGCAGCTGTGGAACTCTACATGGAGTCTCATCTCCATCCTCCACTGTGGTAGTCACATTGCTGTCCATGTCAATTTTGTCTGATTCATTCGCTCGGTCACAACTACAGTCTCTGGCTTCCAAGAGGGGTGAAGGAAACTCTCTTTCTCTGTCATTCTGTTGCATGGTGGGACTCCAGGAAATGCTACTATCACGCTCAGTATTGTCTTGGATTTCAAGGTCTTTGTCACTGTCGCTGTCTATTGTAATTACAAGTGGAGAAGAGAAAGGAGATTTGCCTGTATGGCTTTTGGATGTGTTTTCCTCCCTTTTCTTCTTCTTTGTATGGTGTCTTGCATAGGTGCCGTTTCCTTCATCAATAATCTCCACAGTTGGGCTTCTCGACCTTTTCTTCCCCTTTTTGTGTCGAATCTCTGTTTCTGGTGGTCCAGCCACAAAACTACCTGTCTTTTTGTAAGAGTCTCTGTAGTTGAGCAAAGGTTTCTGAATAGCCCTTTCTTCCTTTGCAGAAGGAGCGTCTTCATTCCCTCTGTGTGTGCTGCTCTCCAAGTGATGAGACTTATGCTTCCTTTTCCCGCCAGGCTTTTCAGATCTTGTTCTCTCAGACTCACTAGAAAGAGTTCTAGCTCTGCTACTGGGTTGACTTCTTGATTCATAACCATCCGGGCTTCTATTTCTAGGGTAACAGGTATGTTTTTTCCATTGGTAACCATCTCTTAAGTAATCATCACTGTCTTTGCTCTTAGATCTTCTTTTCCTGGTCTCACTGCTGCGGGATCTTGATCCGCTTCGATCCCTAGACGTAACACTCTCGCTACTTGCAGAGCGTGTTTGACTTTTGCGAGACAGACTTTTATCTCTGGTTCTTGACTTTTTGTTCTTCCTATGTCTGCGTCTTCTGCGATCTCTCTTCCTTTCTTGGTTTTCCCGGCTATGATGCTTTCTCCTTCTTTTAAGGCCATGCCGCTCTCTACTGTGAGAATCTTGCAGATCAGATTTCCTTTTTTGAGATAATCTGTGGCCATAAGCATCAAAACGGTGATACCGGATGGACTGTACTTCCTTCACTTTTTCACTTTTGCCCCCATCAGCTGATGCCTCAGACTCAGAGTCTGAAGACAACTCAACCAGTTCTGGTGTTCTCTCCACTCGTGGTTTCACATAGCCAACAATAACACAGTTGTTAGTGGAATCGCCACTGTCACCATTGGTCTCCACACTTTGAGGCTCAATTGTGCGTGCAGAGGGCCCTTCATCACAAGTGTCCAAAGCAGCAGATATGGCAGCATGAGCCTGCTCTGAGCTGGAGTAGGAAGGGCCTGGTGTTTCATCATCCCAAGGTGACTGGCCAATAGCAACTGTGAAGGGATTACAATATGATTGTTGGGAATCTGCCTCATCTGGAGAGCTCGTAATAATGGAGGATTCCGAACAACTTCCTTCTTCATACAAAGGAGGCATTGCGACATCTCTTTGCCTTGTTGGTTGACTCGGCAGTCCTTCCAGCAACACCCCATCATCTGGAACAGGCACTGGTCTTCCAGATGAGGAAGTTCTTCGAGCATTAATTGATGTGCAGGGTTCCCTCGGTAGTATAGTCTGGTAATAGGATCGCCTTCCATGAGGACTAGCAAAAGCATCAGCTGCTGAAGGCCTTGCCATATATACCTGATGGTCATCTTCAGACAGAGATGCATCAGCTGATGTTGGCTGATGTGGCCTGCTTGGGCCAGACCTGGCTGATGAGTCATCTGTCTCCAATGCCATAGTCTGCAAATAAAGAGAGAAACATCAGTGTACACGTGATTTAATTCCTGCTAATCAAAACTAAGCTAAGTTAGCTTTTCTACAGAGCTAGACTTTGAATCAGTGAGGTGACTTTTCTGAGTCCCAAGTAGTCATGGGAAATCCTTATGAAAAGTGCTTTACAACATTTTCCAACACTCTAAATAGATCGTGAATTCTGACTTGGATATTACCATATGTATTTTGGTTTTATCTTAACCCTGTTAGAGATCAATATAGTGCAAGACGGACGGAAAGACAGGCACGTATATGGACATACTCTCTTGCACTTCCTAGGGGAAAATCACCCAGGGGGAAACCTTAATTTCAACTTTAAAACTGCCCAATCTTCTTACTATTGTATTGGCATCCATTCATGTAGTACTGCTTCAAAAAATTAATCTGTGAAGCAATTAACTTGTGAATGAAGTGGTAATTAATAGAACCCGAAGTTGTTCTGCAGAAAAATATAGTCGTAAACATTTCCCATTTCAGACAATGTTTTGCTCCACGTGGTACAATGTGTACAAATATTAGCTGCTTGGAACAAGATACAAGTCATTTAACATGAGGCCTGAAATCCTATCCACATATACAAGTCCCCATGAACTGGGATTTACTTCTGGGTTAACAAGCATAGAACTGAATGGAAGTACAGTAGGACACGGCAAACGCCTGCTTTGATTTCGTTACAAGTTAGGGGCCTTTTCAGACAATCTCTGACTTTGCACAATAAATGCACGTCACACAATGTTACGTAGGATTCCACATTCATTTATTCCTCAAGACAATGAATGCTGCAGGAATATTGCAGTTTCCCAGCACTGGCACTGCTAGGAAATGTGATCTCCCCTGATCTAGCTCGTCCGAATGCTATGAGAAGAATGCACAACTGGAACAGGCCCCCACTGGAATGATAAGCAGTTTTTCTCCACTGCTAGAAATCTGGGGGGGGGGTCAGGAAGTGTGCAGGGTACAGAGGCCCTTAAGGCTGTCAGATCTTTCATCAGAGCTGTGCACAGGTATTTGACAGACAACCGGAGAGCGAGTGTAAACATAGTAGTGACTGAGAGTGTTGGCCTTGGACGAGGGAAACTTGGGTTCAGGATTCAAATCCCTGCTCCATCATGAGGCTCCGCACGGGAAAATCTTGGCTGAGTTACACACTCTCTGCCTAACCCACCTCACAGAGCTGTTGCAAGGGCAATCCCATGTGCACACGGAATACACATTTGTTCATAAGGGTTATAATGATCGCACACCAGAGAGAAATGACACCTCTGGTTCCAGTGCTGCTCTACATGCCATTCCATACCAAGGTACTACTTCCCTTCAGATCGGCGCCTGGCCAATAAGTTGAAATGTTCCCATCTCGAGCAAAAACATCAGGTAATTTGCCTTTCAGGTGCTTGCCCAGGAGTGCTTATTAGTTGCTCAGTAAGTAAGTGATTGGCGGTTTGGAAAAGCAACCTTGACCCCACCCCCCATCATCTGAATTACAACTCCCATCATCTCCTCATGGGGATGATGGGAATTGTAGTTCAGCAACAGCTGGGGAGCCAAGGTTGCCTACCCTGTCATGAAGGCTGCTGTAACAAAAAACAAAAGACTCCAGCAAAGTTGAGCATCTGCTTGGATGGGCTGGGGCGGGCAGGCTGTCTTGATCAAGCCCTGAACAGCTGATGCTCACCAGGAAGGGAAGGGAGCACCCAGGCTTGGGTAAAAGTGTTCCCCCTCCCTCGGGCAAGAACTTTCTACGGGCTCCCCTCCTTCTCTGGCTGACCACTTGGAAGCCAAAGACGCTCCAGGAGGAGGGGGCAGGATATTTTCGGCTGGAGCAAGCACGGCTCCCTCGCACCCGACTGTCACCATTGCTCTGTCCCCGGAGGAGGGACGAAGCCCCCTATCCCACACGGCACGGCGGCTCCTACAGTGCTTATAGTCAGGCTTCTAGTGCGAGAAGGGAGGGCAGGCTGAGCCCCCCAGCAGGCATCGAAAACCCCTCCCTCTCGCCGAGCAGCAGAGCCGGCAGAGGAGACCGAGGAGGAGAGTCGGCCAAAACGCAGAGTCACAGGGGCGCCTCCCGAGTCCCGGGAAGCAAGAACGGAAGAAAGGGCTTCGCCCTGCTGTGGCTTTCGCGTCTCCCCGCCGCCAGGGGCAGCCTCGCAACGCACCCAATCAGGAAGAAGACTCATGCCCCAAACGGCCAGGAGGAAAGTCAGCTGCTGCTGCTGCTCCAGGAGGCAAAGAAGAAGAAGAAGAAGAAAAAGCGCGCAGCCGCCGCCACACACGGGCAGGCAGGCAGGCAGCCGAGCGCACGCGGGGGGCTCGTCTCTCGCCTCTCCAGACTCCGCAGAGACTGAAGCCGGCTCGAGGTGCGGCGGGACCGGACAACAAGGCGCTTGCTGCTGCTTCGGCCGCCCCGGACGAGTCCCAGGCGGAGCGAGCACAGCGTTCTACCCAACGGCCCCCCTCGCCCGCTCGGAAGCAAACACCTAACGGTTCCGAGCTCTGGAAGACTCTTTCCCAAGGAGTGGAGGCAGATATACTGTTTTAACCACACTTTTGTCGCGTAACCCATTCAGAACACTTGTGCCCGCGACTGCTGGCTGTTGTAATTTCATTTGAGTGCACACAGGTCTGACGTGGTAGTGCTGTCCCAGTTTTCCATCTCCCCCGTTGCCTGTAAGCTTGTCATGGCTTCAGGCTTACGCTTAGGCTGCCCTCTTCCCAGAGGAGGGAGAAGCTTCAGGGGGTGTCGCGCGCTGCACCTTGCTGGAGCTTCTCGCTGCTCAGAAAAGAGGGCCAGCTGTTAACCAATGGGTTATTAGCTACCTGGTAGACAACTGCCGATTCTCTCTTTACCAAGAAGGAGAAAACTTTATAGTTCAAAGAAACTTTATTGAATTCTGCAGAATCACAAAGTGGCCATCTAGGGGATAGTTCCCAAAGACAAGAGTCTGCCCACAGCTTTTATACACAGTAAAGAAAAAAACATCAAAGCATACGTGATACAGATTGGTACGTGCAAGCAAACCACCAATCCCATCACAGGAGGTGATCCATCATCATACAGAACCTTGAAGCTCACAGCAGGACCATTGTAAGGGCCCTAAAATGTATCTACATTGGTAATAGTTTATCAGCTCACCTCCCCCTAGCGAGAGTACTGGAGCCTAGTACTAGGGAGTGAAAGCAATAAACAGCTAAAGAGATAGTGTCAACCAGCCTAGTGGGCTGACATGACAAAGAACAGAGCATCCTGTTGTTAATACAGAAAAGCTAGCTTGATTAGGCACTGACCTGATTCTCACAGTATACTCAGAGTCAGGCTAACAGGATTCCAAGATGGGAGTCCCTATGGTTCAGACATGATCACAGGCCTGACCATAGGTATCATTCCCTTCTCTAGACAAAGGAATAGTCGCATGGCTATATCCTTTAAGTCTCTGTAACCACCTCATCCATATACTGTAGAGCTATCAGCTGAGAGGCCTCAGCCCTCTTATGGAGGGAGCGCTTAAAGCTAGGTCTACATAAAGCAAGGAGACCCGGTATGCATTGCACACAACAACATACGGTAATGAAAGATACCAGAATCACAATTCCCACTTCCATACATTTTTTCCACCACCCACTTAAGTTAGGAAACAGGGACCATAACCATTCAAAAGAGGCTGTATCGCTCTCTTTCTGCCATTGTTTGTAAGCTCTTTCAACTGATGAAAGGTGAGAATCCACCTCTTTAGAGAAATCTGTCAGGAGCAGGAGCAGCATTCCTCACCTATCACCGCACAGGTTCCCCCTTGAGCTGCTAACAAGTAGTCAAGGGCCTGCCTATTCTGAAGGGCCACCAGTCGAACTTGGTAAAGTTCCAGATTGGTTTCATTCATGGCTTTGATAGTTTCCTGGGAAAACTTGGTAATGTATTTGACCATAGCATTGTAGAGGTAAGCCAGCTTAACGGTTCCATAACTAGGCAGGGCAATCATTCCAAACCTATCTGTGCCAGAAACAATAGTGGACTCCAGGGGAGGAGTTTTAGCTCCCCTACGAGGCCTCCCCTGGGGCTGTTTGTCTAGGAATCGGAAGGGAGGTTCCAAAATTGCTTTGAAACATATTCCAAACCAGCCATCTATAGGCATTTGTATCACACATCCACCAGGTGTCCCCACCGGGCAGTAGTCCATTAGCTGGTGAGCTTAACAGAGCAAATGTTTTAGGACTCAACTCCCTGATGTACAGTGAGGGAAATAAGTATTTGATCCCCTGCTGATTTTGTCCGTTTGCCCTCTGACACAGAAATGACCAGGCTATAATTGGAATGGTAGGTTTATTGTAGCTGTGAGAGACGGAATAACAACAAACAAACCCTCAAAAGCCCAGTGCCCAAAAGTCAGCGATGGATTTGCATTGTAGTGAGGGAAATAAGTATTCGATCCCCTATCAACCAGCAAGATTTCAGGCTCCCAGGTGTCTTTTCACTATATGCAGGTAATGAGCTGAGATGAGGAACACCCTCTGTAAGGGAGTGCTCCTAATCCCAGCTTGTTACAGTACCTGTATAAAAGACACCTGTCCATAGAAGCAAGCAATCACTCAGCTTCCAAACTCACAACCATGCCCAAGACCAAAGAGCTGTCGAAGGATGTCAGGGACAAGGTTGTAGACCTGCACAAGGCTGTACTGGGCTACAAGACTATCGCCAAGCAGCTTGGTGAGAAGGTGACTACAGTTGGCACGATAACTCGCAAATGGAAGAAACACAAAACAACTGTCAATCTCCCTCCGTCTGGGGCTCCATGCAAGATCTCACCTCGTGGAGTTGCAACGATCATGAGAACGGTGACAAAGCAGCCCAGAACTACACGGGGGGAACTTGTCAATGATCTCAGGGCAGCTGGAACCATAGTCACCAAGAAAACAATTGGTAACACACTACGCCGTGAAGGACTGAAATCTTGCAGTGCCCGCAAGGTCCCCCCGCTCAAGGCCACAGGCCCGTCTGCAGTTTGCTCAAGGTACAGGCCCGTCTGCAGTTTGCCAATGCACATCTGAATGATCCAGAGGAGAACTTGTCGAAAGTGTTGTGGTCAGATGAGACCAAAATCGAGCTCTTTGGCATCAACTCAACTCGCCGTGTGTGGAGGAGGAGGAATGCTGCCTATGAGCCCAAGAACACCATCCCCACCGTCAAACATGGAGGTGGACACATTATGCTTTGGGGGTGTTTTTCTGCTAAGGGGACAGGACACCTTCACTGCATCGAAGGGACGATGGACGGGACCATGTACCATCAGATCTTGGGTGAGCACCTCCTTCCCTCAGCCAGGGCATTGAGAATGGGTCGTGGATGGGTATTCCAGCATGACAATGACCCAAAACACACAGCCAAGGCAACAAAGGAGTGGCTCAAGAAGAAGCACATGAAGGTCCTGGAGTGGCCCAGCCAGTCTCCAGACCTTAATCCCATAGAAAATCTGTGGAGGGAGCTGAAGGTTCGGGTTGCCAAACATCAGCCTCGAAACCTTTCTGACTTGGAGAGGATCTGCAAAGAGGAGTGGGACAACATTCCTCCTGGGTTGTGTGCAAACCTGGTGGCCAACTACAAGAAACGTCTGACCTCTGTGATTGCCAGCAAGGGTTTTGCCACCAAGTACTAAGACATCTTTTGTGAAGGGATCGAATACTTATTTCCCTCACTACAATGCAAATCCATCGCTGACTTTTGGGCACTGGGCTTTTGAGGGTTTGTTTGTTGTTATTCCGTCTCTCACAGCTACAATAAACCTACCATTCCAATTATAGCCTGGTCATTTCTGTGTCAGGGGGAAATGGACAAAATCAGCAGGGGATCAAATACTTATTTCCCTCACTGTAGGTATAGGATCTTAGTGCAATGGGAGAGCTAGGGCGGTTGGAAGATAATTTACAGGGACAAGAACTGTAACCAGCAAACCACTGATGAGCAGGGGTCCTCTCCTGAGAGTAGCAGACCAGACCTCCCACTTTCCCCCGCAGCGTAACAGGAATTGGTTTGTATGTTCTGATGTAGAGTTTGGTCTCTACCTGGTTTACAATGCTTTGTGGACCTTCAATTGAACAATTTTTACGCAATTCCCTGTTCCCGGGGGAATTAGGTAAAAGGGATTTATTAAAATATCCTGATAACTGAATCCTTTTACATTCCTCAGGCCAAGAAAGGGGCAGTGGCCGCCACGGCAGGCCTTGAGAATGGAAAAGAATCGCTGCACATACCCAGCAATCACTCAAGTTTAATTCTTTGGCCAATTGACTTTTTAGGTACTCATAGGGATTTCCCCCTTGTAATTCATCATGTATAGTCCAAGGCCAGTAGGTGGCCAGGCCATAAGACATCATTAGAATGACAGCAGTTACAAGGTTTAAGGGTCCCTTTTGAAGAGCCATTTCAAACCATCCAGGGGCTCTGCTGTCCAGCTATCAGTGTCAGTATGTGTGGGCTGATCCCTCGCTGCAGGGTCTTGGCTACCCTGATGACTGTCCTTAAGCTGAGTGCTGTCCTGCGTAGCAAGGCTTTGGTTGCCTTGTCCCTCCTCTTCCGACTGGCTTGGCTCCCGCGTGGGAGGGTCTTGGCTACCCCCTTGTGAATCTGAGAATGTAGCAGGTGTATCTAATGTGTGTGAAGTAGTGTTACGAGCAGGGTACTTAACACGAGAGTGATGGACCCAAGGCTTTAGGCCTGCCACCTTCACACAGGTGTAGGTTGTCAAAAGAATCTCGTAAGGGCCTTTCCAACGAGGGGCCAGGCTCTCCTCTTTCCAGGACTTGATCAGGACTTCATCCCCAGGCAGGAACGGATGGACAGGGGCATCCAGTGTCTGCGGCAGATGACTCACCACGTGCCTAGAGAAGAGGAAACAGCCCAGAGAAGAGAAGAGGAAACAGCCCAGAGCCCAGACACATATTGCTTAATTAAATCATCTCCTACTACAGACACAGTGTTGCCCGAGAGGGTGGGTGCAATGATGGGAAACGGCCTACCATAAGTGAGCTCAAAGGGACTCACCCCTAACCTTCCCTTGGGCAGGATGCTCACCCTCAGAAGAGCCAGTGGCAAGGCGTCTATCCACTTCATTGAAGTCTCTTGGCAGATCTTGGCTAGGTGCTGTTTCAGACTTTGGTTTGCACGTTCCACTTTGGCGCTGGAGGTAGGTCTCCAGGCTGCATGCAATTTCCATGCTATGCCCAAGGCCTTACATACCTGTTGTACCACCTGAGAGATGAAAGAACTGCCATTATCACTCCCGATCTAAGGAAGTCCAAACCTGGGGAGAATCTCTTTCAGAGGTTTCCGGGTGACTTCCCTGGCTTTCTCCGTTTTTGTGGCATAGGCTTCAATCCAACCTGTAAAACTGTCAATGAACATAGGTAAATATCGATAACCCGCTGCTTGGGGTAACTCAGTGAAGTCTACTTGCCATTGCTGCCCAGGTCCTGTGCCCATGCTCAGTGCTCCCGGTGGAGGAATCCTTCGCTTTGCGGGATTGTTGGCAGCACAAGTAACACAAGCAGCTACAGTGGTCCCTCTACTTACGAAATTAATCCGTTCCGAACGCACATTTGTAAGTCGAAAAGTTCGTAAGTCGAAAAGCGGTTTCCCATAGGAATGCATTGGGAATGGATTAATGCGTTCCGGAGCCTAGAAAAAAGACCCAGACCCCCAGTAAGGCTTGCAAACTGCACAGGAACATTTCTTTTCAAGAATAAACAGGCAGTAAACAGGCAGGCAAGTCAAGGAAACCGCATGTAAGATTCGTAAGTCGAGGAAACCCCATCTAAAAATTTGTAAGTCGAAAAAACCGCATCTAAAACCGGATCTAAAACTGCCGTTTGTAACTCGAAAAATACTTATGTCAAGTAGTTCGTAAGTCGAGGGACCACTGTACTTCCCTTTCTGCCAGCACATGGAGGCGACAAGCGAGAAAATGTCTTTTCATCATATCCACCAGGGCATCGGCCCCCTCCGTGGGTGCATCCGGGGAGGGCTCGGTTTGTTCCATCAGTATATATCCAGCTCAAAAGCAACATGACCCCTCCCCAAATCCCGCAATACCCTATGCGCCTGGAAGCCCGCATCGGCTTAAAACCTACCATAGACAGGTCCCACAAGTATGGCTTGTTAAGGGACTGCCACTCGAGTTTTAACACCCCGATTCTGGCAGTGAAAAAGCCAAAGACGGGTAAATACCGCATAGTACAATACCTACGGGCAATAAATCAAATTGTGGTTCCACTCTTTCCCTCCATTCCAAATGGCTACACCTTAATGTCTACCATTTCTGGAGATTCTGCTTGTTTTACAGTCTTGGATTTAAAGGATGCGTTTTTCTGTATACCGGTCGCTAGAGGGAGTCAAGAGCTGTTTGCATTCCAATGGGACGACCCGGAAACTGGTAGGTGTTCCCAGAAATGTTGGACTGTGCTCAGTCAGGGTTTTTGTAACACCCCTGTTTTGTTTAGCTCTGCCCTTGGGCGGGACCTGGACTGATGGTGCCCGGAAGAGGAGGGTGTGACTCGTCGTTTTGATCTGATTCAGTATGCAGACGACATTTTCCTAGCTTGCAACGATTGGCCATCTTGCATTGCTCTGACTATTAGTCTCTTGAACTTTCTGGGAATGGTGGGGTACCGTGTCTCGCAGGCAAAGGCTCAAATTGCTAAAGGAAAAGTCACTTATTTGGGATTTGAAGTCTCACAGGGGAAACGTGCCCTACTACCGGAACGGAAGGAGGTCATTTGCCGGCTTACCGCCCCTATGACCCGAAAGCAGCTAAGACGTTTTCTGGGAATGGCGGGGTTTTGCAGGCTGTGGATTCCCAGTTTCGGGCTGATGGCGAAGCCCCTCTATGAAGCAACAAAGGGTAAGGAAACTGACCCCTTTTCCTGGGACCCCAATTGTGAGTCAGCCTTTAGAAAGATCAAGAAAGAGCTTATGAGTGCCCCCGCTCTGGGACTTCCTAATTTGGAGAAGCCCTTTCAACTCTATGCCCATGAACAACAAGGAGTTGCCCTGGGGGTATTAACTCAGCGGATAGGACAGTGGGTGCAGCCTGTAGCTTATTTCTCTGTGCAACTGGATGAAGTGGCCAGAGGCTGGGCCCCTTGCCTGAGGGCAGTAGCAGCAGCGGCCCGAGTGCTAGCAGAAGCAGGAAAATTTACTCTAGGACAACCAGTCACCCTGTACGTGCCCCATGCTGTGCTTACCATCCTGGAACAATGAGGGAATAGGTGGCTCACACCCTCGCGCATGACCCTGTATCAAGCAGCCCTGATAGGGGATCCTAGCATGACCCTAGCCTCTACCTCGGCTTTGAATCTGGCTACATTGCTTCCCTTTGAGCCTGGACAGGACAAAGAACATGATTGTTTACAAACTATAGACTGCACCTATGCTAGCCGCCCAGATCTAGCAATAGCAATAGCAATAGCACTTACATTTATATACCGCTCTATAGCCGGAGCTCTCTAAGCGGTTTACAATGATTTTAGCATATTGCCCCCAACATTCTGGGTACTCATTTTACCGACCTCGGAAGGATGGAAGGCTGAGTCAACCTACGTGATCAGCCTCTCCCTAATGCAGATTTGGAGTTTTTTTTACAGATGGAAGCAGTTTCATAGAGGAGGGAAGGCGGAGGGCGGGCTATGCGGTGGTTTCTGCCTATGAAGTAATAGAATCAGCACCCTTGCCGGCGGGCACCTCAGCTCAACTGGCCGAGATCATCGCACTGACACAGGCACTCCAGCTGTCTGAGGGATTGTGAACAAATATTTTCATGGATTCCAGGTACGCTTTCTTTGTTCTACATGCACACGGAGCGATCTGGAAGGAAAGAGGGCTTTTGACCTCAGCAGATAAAGAGATCAAACACAGGACTCAGATCCTGGAGCTTTTAGAAGTGGTCCCTCTACCAAGGGAGTTAGCTGTAAATATGCATTGCAAAGGCCACCAGAGGGGGAACGATCCCGTGGCGCAGGGTAACAGTGCAGCGGATGCCGCTGCTAAAGCCACCGCCATAAAAACCCCAGTGATTGAGGCGCCTTTGATTCCTGAGCCAGTCTCTTTTCAAGACGCCCCCTCTTATTCTCCCAAAGACATTGACTTTGCTAACAAAAACGGGGTGTCCCTGGATCCAGATGGCTGGTGGAGACTGCCAGATGGAAGAGGATGTCTTTCTGAACCTCTGTTAAGGGCCCTGTTGCAGCGGCTTCATGCCAGCACCCACGGGGGGGGGGGGGGTTCCCTGGTGGATATGATGAAAAGACATTTTCTCGCTTGTCGCCTCCATGTGCTGGCAGAAAGGGAAGTAGCTGCTTGTGTTACTTGTGCTGCCAACAATCCCGCAAAGCGAAGGATTCCTCCACCGGGAGCACTGAGCATGGGCACAGGACCTGGGCAGCAATGGCAAGTAGACTTCACTGAGTTACCCCAAGCAGCGGGTTATCGATATTTACCTATGTTCATTGACAGTTTTACAGGTTGGATTGAAGCCTATGCCACAAAAACGGAGAAAGCCAGGGAAGTCACCCGGAAACCTCTGAAAGAGATTCTCCCCAGGTTTGGACTTCCTTAGATCGGGAGTGATAATGGCAGTTCTTTCATCTCTCAGGTGGTACAACAGGTATGTAAGGCCTTGGGCATAGCATGGAAATTGCATGCAGCCTGGAGACCTACCTCCAGCGCCAAAGTGGAACGTGCAAACCAAAGTCTGAAACAGCACCTAGCCAAGATCTGCCAAGAGACTTCAATGAAGTGGATAGACGCCTTGCCACTGGCTCTTCTGAGGGTGAGCATCCTGCCCAAGGGAAGGTTAGGGGTGAGTCCCTTTGAGCTCACTTATGGTAGGCCGTTTCCCATCATTGCACCCACCCTCTCGGGCAACACTGTGTCTGTAGTAGGAGATGATTTAATTAAGCAATATGTGTCTGGGCTCTGGGCTGTTTCCTCTTCTCTTCTCTGGGCTGTTTCCTCTTCTCTAGGCACGTGGTGAGTCATCTGCCGCAGACACTGGATGCCCCTGTCCATCCGTTCCTGCCTGGGGATGAAGTCCTGATCAAGTCCTGGAAAGAGGAGAGCCTGGCCCCTCGTTGGAAAGGCCCTTACGAGATTCTTTTGACAACCTACACCTGTGTGAAGGTGGCAGGCCTAAAGCCTTGGGTCCATCACTCTCGTGTTAAGTACCCTGCTCGTAACACTACTTCACACACATTAGATACACCTGCTACATTCTCAGATTCACAAGGGGGTAGCCAAGACCCTCCCACGCGGGAGCCAAGCCAGTCGGAAGAGGAGGGACAAGGCAACCAAAGCCTTGCTACGCAGGACAGCACTCAGCTTAAGGACAGTCATCAGGGTAGCCAAGACCCTGCAGCGAGGGATCAGCCCACACATACTGACACTGATAGCTGGACAGCAGAGCCCCTGGATGGTTTGAAATGGCTCTTCAAAAGGGACCCTTAAACCTTGTAACTGCTGTCATTCTAATGATGTCTTATGGCCTGGCCACCTACTGGCCTTGGACTATACATGATGAATTACAAGGGGGAAATCCCTATGAGTACCTAAAAAGTCAATTGGCCAAAGAATTAAACTTGAGTGATTGCTGGGTATGTGCAGCGATTCTTTTCCATTCTCAAGGCCTGCCGTGGCGGCCACTGCCCCTTTCTTGGCCTGAGGAATGTAAAAGGATTCAGTTATCAGGATATTTTAATAAATCCCTTTTACCTAATTCCCCCGGGAACAGGGAATTGCGTAAAAATTGTTCAATTGAAGGTCCACAAAGCATTGTAAACCAGGTAGAGACCAAACTCTACATCAGAACATACAAACCAATTCCTGTTACGCTGCGGGGGAAAGTGGGAGGTCTGGTCTGCTACTCTCAGGAGAGGACCCCTGCTCATCAGTGGTTTGCTGGTTACAGTTCTTGTCCCTGTAAATTATCTTCCAACCGCCCTAGCTCTCCCATTGCACTAAGATCCTATACCTACAGTGAGGGAAATAAGTATTTGATCCCCTGCTGATTTTGTCCATTTCCCCCTGACACAGAAATGACCAGGCTATAATTGGAATGGTAGGTTTATTGTAGCTGTGAGAGACGGAATAACAACAAACAAACCCTCAAAAGCCCAGTGCCCAAAAGTCAGCGATGGATTTGCATTGTAGTGAGGGAAATAAGTATTCGATCCCTTCACAAAAGATGTCTTAGTACTTGGTGGCAAAACCCTTGCTGGCAATCACAGAGGTCAGACGTTTCTTGTAGTTGGCCACCAGGTTTGCACACAACCCAGGAGGAATGTTGTCCCACTCCTCTTTGCAGATCCTCTCCAAGTCAGAAAGGTTTCGAGGCTGATGTTTGGCAACCCGAACCTTCAGCTCCCTCCACAGATTTTCTATGGGATTAAGGTCTGGAGACTGGCTGGGCCACTCCAGGACCTTCATGTGCTTCTTCTTGAGCCACTCCTTTGTTGCCTTGGCTGTGTGTTTTGGGTCATTGTCATGCTGGAATACCCATCCACGACCCATTCTCAATGCCCTGGCTGAGGGAAGGAGGTGCTCACCCAAGATCTGATGGTACATGGTCCCGTCCATCGTCCCTTCGATGCAGTGAAGGTGTCCTGTCCCCTTAGCAGAAAAACACCCCCAAAGCATAATGTGTCCACCTCCATGTTTGACGGTGGGGATGGTGTTCTTGGGCTCATAGGCAGCATTCCTCCTCCTCCACACACGGCGAGTTGAGTTGATGCCAAAGAGCTCGATTTTGGTCTCATCTGACCACAACACTTTCGACAAGTTCTCCTCTGGATCATTCAGATGTGCATTGGCAAACTGCAGACGGGCCTGTACCTTGAGCAAACTGCAGACGGGCCTGTGGCCTTGAGCGGGGGGACCTTGCGGGCACTGCAAGATTTCAGTCCTTCACGGCGTAGTGTGTTACCAATTGTTTTCTTGGTGACTATGGTTCCAGCTGCCCTGAGATCATTGACAAGTTCCCCCCGTGTAGTTCTGGGCTGCTTTGTCACCGTTCTCATGATCGTTGCAACTCCACGAGGTGAGATCTTGCATGGAGCCCCAGACGGAGGGAGATTGACAGTTGTTTTGTGTTTCTTCCATTTGCGAGTTATCGTGCCAACTGTAGTCACCTTCTCACCAAGCTGCTTGGCGATAGTCTTGTAGCCCAGTACAGCCTTGTGCAGGTCTACAACCTTGTCCCTGACATCCTTCGACAGCTCTTTGGTCTTGGGCATGGTTGTGAGTTTGGAAGCTGAGTGATTGCTTGCTTCTATGGACAGGTGTCTTTTATACAGGTACTGTAACAAGCTGGGATTAGGAGCACTCCCTTACAGAGGGTGTTCCTCATCTCAGCTCATTACCTGCATATAGTGAAAAGACACCTGGGAGCCTGAAATCTTGCTGGTTGATAGGGGATCGAATACTTATTTCCCTCACTACAATGCAAATCCATCGCTGACTTTTGGGCACTGGGCTTTTGAGGGTTTGTTTGTTGTTATTCCGTCTCTCACAGCTACAATAAACCTACCATTCCAATTATAGCCTGGTCATTTCTGTGTCAGAGGGCAAACGGACAAAATCAGCAGGGGATCAAATACTTATTTCCCTCACTGTACATCAGGGAGTTGAGTCCTAAAACATTTGCTCTGTTAAGCTCACCAGCTAATGGACTACTGCCCGGTGGGGACACCTGGTGGATGTGTGATACAAATGCCTATAGATGGCTGGTTTGGAATATGTTTCAAAGCAATTTTGGAACCTCCCTTCCGATTCCTAGACAAACAGCCCCAGGGGAGGCCTCGTAGGGGAGCTAAAACTCCTCCCCTGGAGTCCACTATTGTTTCTGGCACAGATAGGTTTGGAATGATTGCCCTGCCTAGTTATGGAACCGTTAAGCTGGCTTACCTCTACAATGCTATGGTCAAATACATTACCAAGTTTTCCCAGGAAACTATCAAAGCCATGAATGAAACCAATCTGGAACTTTACCAAGTTCGACTGGTGGCCCTTCAGAATAGGCAGGCCCTTGACTACTTGTTAGCAGCTCAAGGGGGAACCTGTGCGGTGATAGGTGAGGAATGCTGCTCCTGCTCCTGACAGATTTCTCTAAAGAGGTGGATTCTCACCTTTCATCAGTTGAAAGAGCTTACAAACAATGGCAGAAAGAGAGCGATACAGCCTCTTTTGAATGGTTATGGTCCCTGTTTCCTAACTTAAGTGGGTGGTGGAAAAAATGTATGGAAGTGGGAATTGTGATTCTGGTATCTTTCATTACCGTATGTTGTTGTGTGCAATGCATACCGGGTCTCCTTGCTTTATGTAGACCTAGCTTTAAGCGCTCCCTCCATAAGAGGGCTGAGGCCTCTCAGCTGATAGCTCTACAGTATATGGATGAGGTGGTTACAGAGACTTAAAGGATATAGCCATGCGACTATTCCTTTGTCTAGAGAAGGGAATGATACCTATGGTCAGGCCTGTGATCATGTCTGAACCATAGGGACTCCCATCTTGGAATCCTGTTAGCCTGACTCTGAGTATACTGTGAGAATCAGGTCAGTGCCTAATCAAGCTAGCTTTTCTGTATTAACAACAGGATGCTCTGTTCTTTGTCATGTCAGCCCACTAGGCTGGTTGACACTATCTCTTTAGCTGTTTATTGCTTTCACTCCCTAGTACTAGGCTCCAGTACTCTCGCTAGGGGGAGGTGAGCTGATAAACTATTACCAATGTAGATACATTTTAGGGCCCTTACAATGGTCCTGCTGTGAGCTTCAAGGTTCTGTATGATGATGGATCACCTCCTGTGATGGGATTGGTGGTTTGCTTGCACGTACCAATCTGTATCACGTATGCTTTGATGTTTTTTTCTTTACTGTGTATAAAAGCTGTGGGCAGACTCTTGTCTTTGGGAACTATCCCCTAGATGGCCACTTTGTGATTCTGCAGAATTCAATAAAGTTTCTTTGAACTATAAAGTTTTCTCCTTCTTGGTAAAGAGAGAATCGGCAGTTGTCTACCAGGTAGCTAATAACCCATTGGTTAACAGCTGGCCCTCTTTTCTGAGCAGCGAGAAGCTCCAGCAAGGTGCAGCGCGCGACACCCCCTGAAGCTTCTCCCTCCTCTGGGAAGAGGGCAGCCTAAGCGTAAGCCTGAAGCCATGACAAGCTTACAGGCAACGGGGGAGATGGAAAACTGGGACAGCACTACCACGTCAGACCTGTGTGCACTCAAATGAAATTACAACAGCCAGCAGTCGCGGGCACAAGTGTTCTGAATGGGTTACGCGACAAAAGTGTGGTTAAAACAGTATATCTGCCTCCACTCCTTGGGAAAGAGTCTTCCAGAGCTCGGAACCGTTAGGTGTTTGCTTCCGAGCGGGCGAGGGGGGCCGTTGGGTAGAACGCTGTGCTCGCTCCGCCTGGGACTCGTCCGGGGCGGCCGAAGCAGCAGCAAGCGCCTTGTTGTCCGGTCCCGCCGCACCTCGAGCCGGCTTCAGTCTCTGCGGAGTCTGGAGAGGCGAGAGACGAGCCCCCCGCGTGCGCTCGGCTGCCTGCCTGCCTGCCCGTGTGTGGCGGCGGCTGCGCGCTTTTTCTTCTTCTTCTTCTTCTTTGCCTCCTGGAGCAGCAGCAGCAGCTGACTTTCCTCCTGGCCGTTTGGGGCATGAGTCTTCTTCCTGATTGGGTGCGTTGCGAGGCTGCCCCTGGCGGCGGGGAGACGCGAAAGCCACAGCAGGGCGAAGCCCTTTCTTCCGTTCTTGCTTCCCGGGACTCGGGAGGCGCCCCTGTGACTCTGCGTTTTGGCCGACTCTCCTCCTCGGTCTCCTCTGCCGGCTCTGCTGCTCGGCGAGAGGGAGGGGTTTTCGATGCCTGCTGGGGGGCTCAGCCTGCCCTCCCTTCTCGCACTAGAAGCCTGACTATAAGCACTGTAGGAGCCGCCGTGCCGTGTGGGATAGGGGGCTTCGTCCCTCCTCCGGGGACAGAGCAATGGTGACAGTCGGGTGCGAGGGAGCCGTGCTTGCTCCAGCCGAAAATATCCTGCCCCCTCCTCCTGGAGCGTCTTTGGCTTCCAAGTGGTCAGCCAGAGAAGGAGGGGAGCCCGTAGAAAGTTCTTGCCCGAGGGAGGGGGAACACTTTTACCCAAGCCTGGGTGCTCCCTTCCCTTCCTGGTGAGCATCAGCTGTTCAGGGCTTGATCAAGACAGCCTGCCCGCCCCAGCCCATCCAAGCAGATGCTCAACTTTGCTGGAGTCTTTTGTTTTTTGTTACAGCAGCCTTCATGACAGGGTAGGCAACCTTGGCTCCCCAGCTGTTGCTGAACTACAATTCCCATCATCCCCATGAGGAGATGATGGGAGTTGTAATTCAGATGATGGGGGGTGGGGTCAAGGTTGCTTTTCCAAACCGCCAATCACTTACTTACTGAGCAACTAATAAGCACTCCTGGGCAAGCACCTGAAAGGCAAATTACCTGATGTTTTTGCTCGAGATGGGAACATTTCAACTTATTGGCCAGGCGCCGATCTGAAGGGAAGTAGTACCTTGGTATGGAATGGCATGTAGAGCAGCACTGGAACCAGAGGTGTCATTTCTCTCTGGTGTGCGATCATTATAACCCTTATGAACAAATGTGTATTCCGTGTGCACATGGGATTGCCCTTGCAACAGCTCTGTGAGGTGGGTTAGGCAGAGAGTGTGTAACTCAGCCAAGATTTTCCCGTGCGGAGCCTCATGATGGAGCAGGGATTTGAATCCTGAACCCAAGTTTCCCTCGTCCAAGGCCAACACTCTCAGTCACTACTATGTTTACACTCGCTCTCCGGTTGTCTGTCAAATACCTGTGCACAGCTCTGATGAAAGATCTGACAGCCTTAAGGGCCTCTGTACCCTGCACACTTCCTGACCGCCCCCCCCCAGATTTCTAGCAGTGGAGAAAAACTGCTTATCATTCCAGTGGGGGTCTGTTCCAGTTGTGCATTCTTCTCATAGCATTCGGACGAGCTAGATCAGGGGAGATCACATTTCCTAGCAGTGCCAGTGCTGGGAAACTGCAATATTCCTGCAGCATTCATTGTCTTGAGGAATAAATGAATGTGGAATCCTACGTAACAATTGTGTGACGTGCATTTATTGTGCAAAGTCAGAGATTGTCTGAAAAGGCCCCTAACTTGTAACGAAATCAAAGCAGGCGTTTGCCGTGTCCTACTGTACTTCCATTCAGTTCTATGCTTGTTAACCCAGAAGTAAATCCCAGTTCATGGGGACTTGTATATGTGGATAGGATTTCAGGCCTCATGTTAAATGACTTGTGTCTTGTTCCAAGCAGCTAATATTTGTACACATTGTACCACGTGGAGCAAAACATTGTCTGAAATGGGAAATGTTTACGACTATATTTTTCTGCAGAACAACTTCGGGTTCTATTAATTACCACTTCATTCACAAGTTAATTGCTTCACAGATTAATTTTTTGAAGCAGTACTACATGAATGGATGCCAATACAATAGTAAGAAGATTGGGCAGTTTTAAAGTTGAAATTAAGGTTTCCCCCTGGGTGATTTTCCCCTAGGAAGTGCAAGAGAGTATGTCCATATACGTGCCTGTCTTTCCGTCCGTCTTGCACTATATTGATCTCTAACAGGGTTAAGATAAAACCAAAATACATATGGTAATATCCAAGTCAGAATTCACGATCTATTTAGAGTGTTGGAAAATGTTGTAAAGCACTTTTCATAAGGATTTCCCATGACTACTTGGGACTCAGAAAAGTCACCTCACTGATTCAAAGTCTAGCTCTGTAGAAAAGCTAACTTAGCTTAGTTTTGATTAGCAGGAATTAAATCACGTGTACACTGATGTTTCTCTCTTTATTTGCAGACTATGGCATTGGAGACAGATGACTCATCAGCCAGGTCTGGCCCAAGCAGGCCACATCAGCCAACATCAGCTGATGCATCTCTGTCTGAAGATGACCATCAGGTATATATGGCAAGGCCTTCAGCAGCTGATGCTTTTGCTAGTCCTCATGGAAGGCGATCCTATTACCAGACTATACTACCGAGGGAACCCTGCACATCAATTAATGCTCGAAGAACTTCCTCATCTGGAAGACCAGTGCCTGTTCCAGATGATGGGGTGTTGCTGGAAGGACTGCCGAGTCAACCAACAAGGCAAAGAGATGTCGCAATGCCTCCTTTGTATGAAGAAGGAAGTTGTTCGGAATCCTCCATTATTACGAGCTCTCCAGATGAGGCAGATTCCCAACAATCATATTGTAATCCCTTCACAGTTGCTATTGGCCAGTCACCTTGGGATGATGAAACACCAGGCCCTTCCTACTCCAGCTCAGAGCAGGCTCATGCTGCCATATCTGCTGCTTTGGACACTTGTGATGAAGGGCCCTCTGCACGCACAATTGAGCCTCAAAGTGTGGAGACCAATGGTGACAGTGGCGATTCCACTAACAACTGTGTTATTGTTGGCTATGTGAAACCACGAGTGGAGAGAACACCAGAACTGGTTGAGTTGTCTTCAGACTCTGAGTCTGAGGCATCAGCTGATGGGGGCAAAAGTGAAAAAGTGAAGGAAGTACAGTCCATCCGGTATCACCGTTTTGATGCTTATGGCCACAGATTATCTCAAAAAAGGAAATCTGATCTGCAAGATTCTCACAGTAGAGAGCGGCATGGCCTTAAAAGAAGGAGAAAGCATCATAGCCGGGAAAACCAAGAAAGGAAGAGAGATCGCAGAAGACGCAGACATAGGAAGAACAAAAAGTCAAGAACCAGAGATAAAAGTCTGTCTCGCAAAAGTCAAACACGCTCTGCAAGTAGCGAGAGTGTTACGTCTAGGGATCGAAGCGGATCAAGATCCCGCAGCAGTGAGACCAGGAAAAGAAGATCTAAGAGCAAAGACAGTGATGATTACTTAAGAGATGGTTACCAATGGAAAAAACATACCTGTTACCCTAGAAATAGAAGCCCGGATGGTTATGAATCAAGAAGTCAACCCAGTAGCAGAGCTAGAACTCTTTCTAGTGAGTCTGAGAGAACAAGATCTGAAAAGCCTGGCGGGAAAAGGAAGCATAAGTCTCATCACTTGGAGAGCAGCACACACAGAGGGAATGAAGACGCTCCTTCTGCAAAGGAAGAAAGGGCTATTCAGAAACCTTTGCTCAACTACAGAGACTCTTACAAAAAGACAGGTAGTTTTGTGGCTGGACCACCAGAAACAGAGATTCGACACAAAAAGGGGAAGAAAAGGTCGAGAAGCCCAACTGTGGAGATTATTGATGAAGGAAACGGCACCTATGCAAGACACCATACAAAGAAGAAGAAAAGGGAGGAAAACACATCCAAAAGCCATACAGGCAAATCTCCTTTCTCTTCTCCACTTGTAATTACAATAGACAGCGACAGTGACAAAGACCTTGAAATCCAAGACAATACTGAGCGTGATAGTAGCATTTCCTGGAGTCCCACCATGCAACAGAATGACAGAGAAAGAGAGTTTCCTTCACCCCTCTTGGAAGCCAGAGACTGTAGTTGTGACCGAGCGAATGAATCAGACAAAATTGACATGGACAGCAATGTGACTACCACAGTGGAGGATGGAGATGAGACTCCATGTAGAGTTCCACAGCTGCAGGAAAGTGCCAATGAACAGGTATCTACTGTGAGAGACAGTAGTAGTAGCAGTAGTTCACCTGAGACAGGCAATCAGCCTAGCAGCACAGAAAGGGACTTAGGCAACCGGTTTCCAGCCAACAGATCGTCTTTGTTTGCAAGGCTGAAAAAGCTTATGGAACAGTCACGTCGGCGGGACTCATAATAGCAGGAAGTGTAACTTTTTACCCAGTCATTTTTAAATGAGGGGAAAGCAACAACAACTTTTAATTAGACTTTTCCTAAAATACAGTATACCAGTGATGAAATACGCATTGCACTGCTCCAAAGGCCAACTTCAAATGACCTCTTTAATGCATAAAAGATATTAAAATAACTTCCCAATTTTCCCACAAAACTTGTAAGCGAAAACAAACCCGAGCCAATGTTTTGGTGCAATACACCATTCTCAGGGCTCCATTTAGGGTGTCAGCTGACGGCACTTCAATACAGAACCTGAGAACCAAATGCAGCAGACAGACCATAGTTACATTGATTATTTATTACTTTTCTGAGTGTGTATGCTGCTCTCTCCTGCCCAGAGTTTCTGTTTATCCTCACAAACCCCTCGAGAAGTGGGTTAGGCTGAGGTATAAGTGACCGGCCCAGGGTCACCCAGTGAGGAATTTGAACTTGGGTCTTCTTGGACCCAGTCCAACGCTCTGACCTTTACACCACACATGAGGGAGGAGAGAGAACAGACCTTTTGCAGAGAAGACATGAAGGGTATTCACACGACTGGTGGGCTGGCAGCAGGGTCCAACTCGCCTCCCCCCCCACCAATGATGGCATGCCTCCTCTTCGAGCGTGCTAGCGCGTGCCTACATAATCTGCGTCCCGGCCTCTGGGTATCCCACAATGCACCATGCAGCAAGTGCAGTGCCTTGGGGGAATACCCCCATGAGACGGGTCCTCTAGGTGCCCCTCTCTGTGTGTGCTTGGGCTGCAAGCAGCCTGTTGTGTCCTGTTGTGCTCTGCATTGGTGGTGCCTCTAGTTCCCTCCCGGATTTCTGGGTTTATCTTCCACTGCATTTCGACTGATCTGCACCTATGTTACACATCGAAGCCTTACCTGTTTACTTCATGCATCTGATGAAGCAGGATTAGCTACACTGGGAATCGGTTCTCTGTCCAGTACAGGTTAGGTTTTGGCTTTTTCCCTGTGGGAAATGAAAGTACCAGACACACACTCCAATACAGAACAGGTTAAAAATGAGAGTGGGTGGGTGGGGGGTGGGTAATAAAGGAGCACACTTGAACAGATTAAAGCTTGGTTCTGTTCAGGTTCAGTTGCTTTTTGGCTCCCTCAATCCTCCTAAAAGTAATTTGGTCAGAATGAATGTGAATAAAATTATTTTATCTATAAATCCTGATCCAGCTATAGACATGACTAAGACATAATGGATTAAATTAGTCCTGACAAACTTAAGCCCCATTACTTTCAGTGTAACTTAGTTATGGCCACATTTTTAGTTGGTTTGCAGTCATTGTGTGTCAGGAGCTCCTTCAATTTTTGAAGTTGAAGATACTGCGTAATGAAAGTGAATCACAGCTGGTAGGTTACAGTGCACAGTGTTCATTTTATTCTGGAATAATTAACTTGAAATGTGAAAAACATGACGTAGCCTGACAAAAATACTCAAATAGGCCTGAGGGGGGGAAAACCCACACACATAGGAAACATCTTTATAATGTTCCAATATTGGTGTCTTGCTATTGAGATTTTTAAGTTTATGCCATCAAATAGGAACTCTAGACCTTTAAAAGATTATAATTGCGGTGTTCTGGATTCTAACAAGTGATGTAGGGCCTTCAAAGCACAATGTAATTTCTCTCTCTATTTTGTTTCACATAAGTTTACAGTAGTATATATATAACATAATCATATATGTGTAATTTATATAATAAATTATATAACATAATTTATATATGTGTATAACTGAAAGTGGGGGAGGAAGTGGAAAGAAGGAAAAATAGAAAGAAACTTAAGCATAACATTTTAACATCATAAAGTAAAGTTGTGCCTTTCAACATCTTCCTATATCGCTGCTGCTCAATATAGGTGTTTCCCATAGTCTGGGAAACATAGCAGTGAGGATTCGAAATTGCAACCTCTTGCTCGCTAGGCAAGTTACTTCCCCGCTGTGCCATTAGGTGGCTCCCAACATCGTAACGTACAAGCCGCCAAGAAAAAAGTGGGGGGCAAGGATATATTTCAAAACTTAAACAATTCATTGCAATCCAACCAAATTGCTGAATATTTCTCTTCTTTACCTTTCAGTCGGTCGGGCGGGGGGCAACAACCCCGTTCAAATGCTGACCAGGAACACATATCAGTTATCCAAAGTTGCAATTCAGGAGTTAATTTGTCCTTTCAGTGCTGTATTATAATCCTTTTGTCCACTCTCTCCAGCATGAAGAATCCACCATTCTTGATGTAATGCTAGATCCCATTTGCTGGGGATGTATCCCAACAAAACACGAATGTCCTGATAGGCAATGATTGCTGCAATGTCGAGTAAATAAGCCTATGGATTTCAAGTCAAAATGGAGCAATAACTGGACCAGACCAAACCATATGCTTAAGTGTACCCTCATACAAATTGGAGCAGGTGTGAGGATGTGGGCAGGGAAGTGGGATGGCTATGGTCTATAAGAATACCATTTCACTTACCAGGATCTCTATCAGGGCATTGGCCTATATCGAAAGTGTGTGTGTACCTAAGTCTAGGGACCAAGGATAGATTGGGATCTCCCCGCTGTCCAACAGAGTCCCTAACTGAGCTGACGGACCCGATTGCAGAGCTGGCCTTGGAGTGGCCCAGGTTGTTGTTGGTGGGGAACTTCATAGGATTCCAAGAAGCCTTGGAAGGGTTTCGAGCTGGTTCTGCTAGTGATTCTGTTGATGCTCTGGGACAAATATGCAATAATGAACTTACTAGAGTGATAGACACAATTGCTCCTAAGTGCCCTCTCCAACCTGCTTTAAAGTTATCCCCATGGCACTCGGAAGAACTACAGGAGCTGAAGCAGACTACTAGAGGGCAAATGGAGGAAGACTCGGTGCAAATCCAACAGATTGCAACACAGAGCACATTTGAAGATCTATGCTCTGGCAGTGCAGGTGTCAAAGAAGCAGTTCTTTTCTGCCCACATTGCTTCTGCAAATTCACATCCAGCTGAGTTGTCTAAGGTTGTGAGGGGACTAATTCACACCCCCTCCACCTTAGGAACATAGGAAACTGCCATACACTGAGTCAGACCATTGGTCTATCTAGCTCAGTATTGTCTTCACAGACTGGCAGCGGCTTCTCCAAGGTGGCAGACAGGAATCTCTCTCAGCCCTATCTTGGAGAGGCCAGGGAGGGAACTTGAAACCTTCTGCTCTTCCCAGAGCGGCTTCATCCCCTGAGGGGAATATCTAAATGCTCACACTTCTAGTCTCCCATTCATATGCAACCAGAGTAGACCCAGCGCAGCTAAGGGGACAAGTCATGCTTGCTACCACAAGACCAGCTCTCCTCACCTTGAATTTGAACTTGGAACTATCTGTCTCTCACTGTGATGTCTTTAATAACTTTTAGGCAGAGAAAACCTCTTGTATTCATGCCGAACTAGACTCCAGAGTTATTGCAGAGTCTGTTGTAGAGGTGTCCAGCAACTCCTCTTGTAGGATTGAATTGGATCACTTTCAGTTTGCTACACCTGAGGATGTGGACAAACTGCTTCGGACTGTACATCCCACCATCTGCTCTCTTGACCCTTGCCCAACTTGGCTTAGTTTGTATGGCAGTCATATTATTAGAGATGGTCTGGTAAATCTCATTAATGCTTCTCTGAGGGAGGGCATTGTCTTAAGGAGACTATTAGACTTTATTTGAAGAAACCTGCACTGGACCCCTCAGAGTTGGCTAATTACAGACCTGTTTCTAATCTTCCTTGGCTGGGCAAGGTGATTGAGTGAGTGGTCACTTCTCAGCTCCAGGCAGTTTTGGATGACACAGATTATCTTTGGTTCTGCTATAATGATACCAGAGAACTAAGTGTGTGAGCTAGAGTTATTCCATTTTGTATGCCTAGGCTCCATTTTGCCCTCTGCAATTAGTGTTATACTGCATTTTGGGAAACACACAATACCTTACTTATCCTTTCTGATCTTGAGCAGCCAGCCTATGTCAAAAGGATAAGAAGATACAGACCCCTGAATGAGTCACCACCTCAGGCTCTAGCAGGGATGTGTATTCCGTTAAAAATGTGTATGGTATGTGCTGAGAATAATTAACCTGAAGAGCATCTAACTCTGTAACCATAATACCCTGTGCTCCGATGACTGGGGGCGCTTGATTTGTGAATTTGATTCCCAAGCGTCTGCTCTCTGCGCAGAGAATAAACCTTAGCATTCTCCACCGCTGGTGTGTTCTTTGGCTACAGCATGCCAGGAAAGAGCCTGGCTTTCAGGGTAACAATAACATGGTATCCTTCACCTCTGAGTGAACATCACACAGGTGCTATTGTAGCCCGTGAGGCACTGTTGGCACTTTGCAATGAAAGTGTCTCCAGCATTATTATTTATATCCTGCTTTTTTCCGAGGAGCTCAGAGTGGTGTACATGGTTAATTTTGGCTGGAGCCAGCATGGTGTAGTGGTTAGAGCGCTGGACTAGGACCGGGGAGACCAGAGTTCAAATCCCCATTCAGCCATGAGACTTGCTGAGTGACTCTGGGCCAGTCACGTCTCTCTCAGCCTAACCTACTTCACAGGGTTGTTGTGAAAGAGAAACTCAAGTATGTAGTACACTGCTCTGGGCTCCTTGGAGGAAGAGCGGGATATAAATAATAATAATAATAATATTTTTATCCTCACAACAACCCTGTGAGGTAGGTTAGGCTGAGAGATACATGACTGGCCCAGAGTCACCGAGTGAGTCATGGTTGAATGGGGGATTCGAAACCCTGTCTCCCCGGTCCTAGTCCAGCACTCTAAGCACTACGCTATGCTATCCACTACATTATGACCAGCTTATACCTACAGCAGTCCCGCAGTGCACTCTGGTTTGCTGAGCAGAGCATGCCGAGGGGGCCAGAAGAGTTGGAGAGAAGATGCTGCAGCAGGGGGAGCTGCGCTCTGGGCCGGGGCAGCCGGAAAGATCTGCGCTGCAGGCAGTCGCTCTCCAACTCAGGCAACCTGGCAGCGCACTCTGGTTGGCCGAGAAGAGCGCGCTGCGGGGCCCACCAGGTGAGTTGGCGGGCAGCTCTTGCAACAGCTGGGAGCCACACTCTGGAAAGGATGGTGGCCATGTGGGAAATAGCTGTGCTGGTGGGACGCAGCTCCTGCCCATCACTGCAGGCATCTTCAACTCGGCCAACCCCACGTGCACTATCCTGGCGGAGTGCGCCACCCGCCCGCCACAGCGGCAGCCCTCTGACTCGGCCAGTCCCGAGGTGTGCTCTGGTTTGCTGAGCAGCGCATGCCACGGAAGATCCAAATCGGAGAGCAGCTGAGGGGCTGCCACCGGCGGGCATCGTTCGTGCTGATGCTTCAGGCCGGCGGTGCGTGGCGGGGAATCTCCGTGCCTGCCGCCGCCTCTGACGCGAGTGCAGTTTCCCGCCGCCGAATCTGCAGCAGGGGCTGCCCTCTGGCTCAGGCCGCGGCGCTCTCGCACTGGGGGACTGGCGATCCGGGGGGGGGGCACAGGTCGTGCTGCGGACGAATAGGGGAGTTGCCTGGCGCCCCGTGCCTCCCCACCGACCCCACGGGCACGGGGCTCAGAGCCACCCTCCTCTTCGCCCACCCGGAATGACAGCTCTGCCGGGGCCCCCAGCCCGCCCAGAGAGCAACGAGCACGCCTCGCTTGTTGCCCACGCGGGGCTGTTGTTGCTCAGGGAGCCTCCTGGGAGCTCGGCTGGGCTCTGCAGCTGCTCCGAGCCTCCGACAGCAGCCAGCCAGCCAGCGACTCCTCCTTGCTCTTCCTTCCGGTCGGTGTGTTCACGCCGCCGCCCTTTCGCCTCCTACCGCGCATGCCTAGTCAAGCCCCAGCTGGTGACGTCGGTAGGCTAACGGTCCTTGCAGAGAGGGACGCCCTCCGGACCGGAAATCGTGCTCGTGGCTGGGCTGCCCACTGCCCCCCATCCTCACAGTAAGTCGCAGCGGCGTCTGGGAAGGAGCACCAGCGGGGGTGCCGGCCCGCCTGAAGAAGAAGGGCCAGCGTCCGAGGGGGAGGGGGAGGAAGGGCCTCGCTGCCTCTCAGCCGCTCGCGTCTGCCCTCCTCCGCAGAGTTTCCTCCTCCGAGAGGGCCGCCTCTCGCTTCCTCCTGCCCGGGTTATGCCCTGCGGCTCTTGTGGGCAGGGACTTGCCTGGGCGGTGCAGAGCTCCGGGTCTCCAAGCCGCACCAGTTGCTTCTCCTTCCCCAAAAGGAGCTGGCTGGAGCTTGGCTGTCTGGTCTCCCTCCTCCTCCTCCTCCCACCGCTTGTCGGCGGAGCCCGGACGGTGCCTTGCCTGCTTTGTGCCATCCCTGGCGGTGGCAGGTTGAACTTTGGGGTGCAGCAGTGACTGGACTGCAGACTGGGGGTATATGCTTCCCACTCAGGACAGGAGCGGGATAGGAATGGCCGGCGCCATGATATCTGGGACGCTGTCAGTCCTCAAAGATCCTCCTTTCGGATGCACTGTTTCACACACAAGTTGCTTACAACGGTCTCCTAATAATACTGGCTGAAAGCCTTATTCCCTTTAATAAGGATGCTCTGGGTGGCACGCAGAGATCATCTGTGCTGCGGCGAATTCTTAGGTTGCATCTATACAGGACGTACTTTGGCGCATGACTGTGTGCTTGTTACTTGGATGTGTCCTGGGTGAAGATCACTGTGATCTTGTTGTCAACCAGATAAGGCAGTGCTCTGTACAGAAAGTGAATACAAAATGAACAGATCCCAACTATGCTCAAAACACTTTTGCTATACCATTATGGTTGATTGATTGATTAAATGTAGTCAAGTCGGTGTCGACTCTTAGTGACTACATAGATAGATTCTCTCCAGGATGATCAACTTGGCGTTTAAGGTCTTTCAGTGGTGTGTTCATTCCAGTCCATCCACCTTGTTGCTGGTTGTCCTCTCCTTCTCCACAGTATGATAGATTGAGCCTGGTCATTTGTGCCTCAAGTGAAAATTCTGGATTGATTTGTTCTATGATCAATTTGTTTGTTTTCCTGGCTGTCCATGGTATCATCAAGTCTTTTCCAGCACCAAAGTTCAAAAGCATCAATACTTGTTTCTTCAAAGTCCAGCTTCAAAGTCCATTATGATAGGCACAATTAATATTATACAGTCATTGTTGCTTTTATGAATAATTAGACCAAAATAATCCATATATACTCCAAAACCCACACTGAGTTCACAACTGCTTCTCTGGGAATCCTGGAATAAAGCTGGACTATCCATGATCCCTGGACATGGATAATCTAGAGGTCATTCAGTCACCATAGTGCACTTTTCAATATATGTAGAGTTAATACTTGTTAGGTATGACGGTTCACCCAGCTGTGAACCCTCCAAGCAGTAGCATAATCTAGCTCACATTTTACCAATTTATAAACAAGTATATTGTGGGAGACTTTGTCAGACATGTTGCTGAAATCAATATACACTATGGCCATGGTCAACTAAACTAGTACCTTTGTTGAAGAAGGAAATGAGAACATGACTTGTTCTTGGCAAATCCATACTGGTTCCTGCTAATCAGCAGATTCTATTCTAAGTGCTCATGGACAAACTGCTTAATAATCTGTTCTAGGATCTTGCCAGATACCAACATCAAGCTGACAGGTCTTAAGTTTTCTGACTCTTCCTTTCCCCACTTCTTGTTTCAGTATAACATTAAACTGTATTAAGTGTTTTTATTAAGTCCTGTCCTTGCCCCCCATCAAATATTTTAGTTCAGTTATTTGGTGACTTGAAAAACATTTGAGATACGGTGTCGGAAATTAATATGGTGGGTTTTTAAAAATGAAATAAATAGGTAAATAACATGGCAAATCAGATCAAACTCTATTCAGGGCATCAGGAAAACTTGCACAGTAAAATTTTCTGAGGAAATAAAATACGAATTTGCGTGGGAAATTTTTCCAATTCATTCATTCCAAATTGTTCCAATTTGAAAAACCCACATCTTTGGTTGCTACACTACACCAAACTAAACAAAGGATTGTTGTATTATACTTTTGATAATAATATGACACAGCCTTTAAAACAAATTTGGTCCTGAAATCAATTGTCCTTGTTATGAATCACTCTAGTATGAATCATTTTACTATTGTCCCAATCATCTACTTTTCTGTTGTCTCTACTAACTCAGAAACCTCTTGAAGATGCTGCTGCTCTCTTCTGCTTTTAATATGACCTGATGCTATTTTTGAGTTGCTCATATTGCCTTTAACTGTTGCTTTACAACAAACATTTCCAAAGCAGTTTACATAGAGAAATAAATAAATAAATATGGCTCCCTGTCCCCAAAGGGCTCATAATCTAAAAAGAAACATAAGATAGACACCAGCAACAGTCACTGGAAGTACTTTGCTGGGGGTGGATAGGGCCGGTTACTCTCTACCTGCTAAATAAAGAGAATCACCGTGTTAAAAAAGTGCCTCTTTAACAACAACAACAGCACCACCAGGTGTTATATAAATATAATGAATGAATAAATAACTTAAGTAATGTACATATTTTCAGCAGAAAGAAACAAGGGATAAACAAACTAGAAAAGCTGTTTATTCTTGATACATCTTTAGATAATAAATGAGCTGATATATTTATGCTAAACGGTCCATTGATGGGAGAGATCCTTATACTTTTGTTGGATTTATGGCCCACA
Organism: Hemicordylus capensis; assembly: GCF_027244095.1. NCBI lineage: Eukaryota > Metazoa > Chordata > Lepidosauria > Squamata > Cordylidae > Hemicordylus > Hemicordylus capensis. The sequence goes on along the minus strand of NC_069657.1, from coordinate 242,486,488 downwards.
ATCATAACTTATTTTCTGTAAGAAACTGACAGAACAGTTAGAGAAATTTACTACTAATAATATAAATATACTATAGCAATATAGTATACCATAAAACCCATGAAGGCCATTTGTTAGATAAATAAGACTGATGGCCTTGTCAGAAGGAAACAAGACAGAAGCTTTTTATCTGCTTCCTTAGTGAAGTCATTTTTCTGCTCCCATTACCATAAATGTATAGTAGGATTTCTGGCTACAAAATTCACTTTTAAAACTCTGAATGGATCAGACTGAACATTAAAGAGCAGCTGGCTTGGTTAACATCTATTCCTTGGAAGCCAGCCTCCATAAAATACTTAGTAATCTGGACTGACGAGGATCTGGATAATTTTGTTAAAATTAAACTGCATTTAAAGGTAGAAAACAGAAGGTAGAAAATAGAGGTGGAAAGCAATCTAAACATTTGGATAACTCAGTTATTGCACTGGTTAGGTAGCACTGCAAATGTCAAAATGTACTTCCTAGAACATTGTATATATGATGTTCCATTGCAAGTGAGAATTTATTATTGGACACATAAATTTATTTGGCAGAGAACCCTCCTGAGCAAGAGCTTTGTTTTAAAAAATTAAAAAATTAAATGAAAGGGTGTGAGTCCCAAACATTGAATTATACTACCAGGTGGTGAAATTGGCATCATTAAATGACTTTTTTTTTAATGTGGAGAAAATTATGAAGAACAAGCAGTAACTCAAACCCTGTTTAAATTTGGTTCCAGAAAGATCGGGCCATCAAACTTCCAAAAATTATATTCATGCTTTACAATATGGTGCAAACTTGAGTCAAATCTGAATCTAGCGTTATCTCAAACATCAGTTCTTTTAATAATGAAAGAGTTGGAAGGTGTTTCATTATGGAGAAATCTTGGCTTAGATATGATAAGAAACTTGTTGGTCAAATATTCTTTTGTTATGTTAGGAACATTTCATCATTTTCATCTGAGGTGTATCATATCACTGTTTAGGAAATAAGGTCGTTTAAAAGAAAAGGCACAGTTTTAAGATATTAGTAGGTCTAGTGGGAAAGGTCTGGTAAGTAGGATTCATTCTTTGCTATTAAGTTTAATTGATCAGTCCAGCAGCTGCATGAGGAATGCCCACAAATATTTGAAGAATGGACTTGGATCTGGAAAACTGTATTCCCCAGACTAATATTTATTTATTGTTCAGTTCTTATGATGCCTTTCATAAGGCATCCCAAGGTGGTTTACAAAAGTTAAAATATAATAAAACTCCATAAAAACCTTAAAATCAGTTAAACTGTAAAAACCATAAAACAAAAGGAAAAAACCAACCATAAAAAAGGCAAACAGAAGCAGGAGAGCTGAGAGACCTGGCAGTGCTTAAGGGGTAAAAGCCTGCACAAATAAAAAGGTCTTGTTTTTTAAAAGCTGCCACAGATGTCAAAGAGTGGACATTAACTGGGAGAGCATTCCTGAGCCTGGGAGCAACAACAGAGAAGGTCCTGTCCTTTGTGCATGACAATTTAGCCTCTGTCAATGCTGGCACATGGAGCAAATGCCCCTCTGACGACTTTGTTAGGCTTGCAGAAACCCCTGGGGGTTTCTTCAGATTTAAAATAAAGCTACTTTAAAATACAGTTCCAGTGGTACATGACCCTGTATAGATTAAGCAGTGTTTATAATCGAACACAGGATTTATGCTAGAATTGTAGTGCAACACTTATTTATTTTCAATATATCTTCTGGACATGTTCCTTAATATATTTTTGTTGGGCTATTATATTGTCTTTGATTAATGACATGACAAGCTCTGTATCCCACAAGACCCTGTGATAAACTGGAGGGAAGCTTTGGTGTGGTATCCTTGGCTATAGACTAATGCCATTGTGTCAAAACTAATGTTCTGTAAAAAGATTCTCTCTCTCTCTCTCTCTCTCTCTGAATTGCAAACAATCTTATTGAAAAATGCACTTTATGTTCTGTAGCAATTCCATAAGATTTTGCCCATGTATTGTCTTATATCTATGGTTTTTAAAAATTAAAAACAATGGCTTCTGGGCAAGATCATGTGTGGAGATCCTGAGTGAGGTTGTGTGAATATGTTGAAAGCCAGGCTGTACCCCTCCTCTTTTTTGCATGTTGGTTTTGGGTATCTGTGCAATAGTTTGAGTCTGCAGTTTCACTACACGTATGGTTTTTTGGTGTTTTTTTGGTGTTTTTTGCGGGGCGGGGGGAGGGCGGATTATAAAGTGGCAACTTCAACTGGACATACTCATCTACCCCAAGCAGAATCAGGTTCCCTATTTAGAAGCACAAACCCCACTGGGTCATTGATACATCTGTGATCTGAAATTGGCTTAAAGCTGCACCACACTCTCTGTTGGAAAGTGTGCTTTTTCTTCTCTAAAATCTAAAGTGAGAAGAGAACCCATTCCCTAAAAGTTCCCATGTTTGTGCACAAGCTTCTGCATCCATTTTTCCCCTTTGTTTTCAGTCTTTATTTTTATCTTTAAATAAATATTTAAATCCTCCAGATGTCCACAAATTTTGGCTAGCATTAGTAGAAAATCCTAAAATGTGTGATCACTGGGACCCTGTAGCTTCCTGCCCTTGGCTGTGGGATCCCTCTCTGAAACACAGCACAAGGTCAGAAACAATACCCTGCTCCCCTCCCCAGCCCCAAAGGCAGTGGATGGTTCTTCCTGAATTCATTTTGCATTTCGGCAGCAATCACCTGCTCTGGTATCAAGCAAAACCCTTCCCAGCCCTGAGATTCCTTCAACTCGTAATGCTGGGAAATGAATTTTGGACCCTCTACAGGCAAAACATGTTCTCTACCACTGGGCTGTGGCCCTTCCCCTCGTTATCTGACACCACCTTATACTGAATCAGTCCAGCTAGCTTAGTATTGTCTCCTAACCAGCAGTGGCTCTCCAGAGGCGCAGGCAGGCAGAGGCTTTTTTCCCCTGAGTAGGAGATCCTCAGGATGGGTAGTGAACTGAGCATGCTCGAGACAGAACTGGACCACGTGACTTGTTTGTGGGCGTAGCCTCCTCTGTCCTAACCCCAGTTCCAGTTCTGTCTTGCTCGGGATAGGACGTTTTAGGAGAGAGCTCATGCAGTTAAGCCTTTGCTTCAGTTTGTTTTATTTATTCTCCTTAATGACCAGCCTCTGGCTTTTGAGGGAAACAGGAGTCACAGCTCTTTGGGTCTGTGCCTGCCTGGTGGTTTCCGTCCCCCCACTTCCTCTCTGCTTGGCTCTGCAAGGGTGGGGAAGGGAGCTGCCTCTATTTGGAGCCAGCAAACAAACAAACAATCAGATAAGATTTCCTACTCAAGTTAATCCTTTTAGCTTGCATTTGGCTTGATTGGCTACTTACTAAAGTATTTGCATTTGTTTGGAGAGGTCCTGGTCAGAAGAACTCTTTCAGGGCTCAGGCTTCTCAGCTGCATGTGTTTTCTCAGCTCTTGTTGTTGCCACGCCTTAGTCCAGCATGACTGCTTCAGATTCCCTCTGCAGCCTCAGGCTCAGACAATGGGGTCAGGGACCTTGGGGGGGCACTTAGCCAAAACCCCCAAGAGCTCCAGGCGCAGTGGACGCCAAGAAATAGAGGCGCCAGCCTGAGTGAGTCCTTCCAACGTACTTTTAAGGGAGCGCCTGTTGATTCAGGTGGCCAGCTGGAAATCAAAAGCGAAAGCAACCAAATGGCGCCAAGTGGAAGGCTGGATCAAACAAGCGCCTTCGCTTTGAGGGAGATGACCAGAGCCCGGTGGGCAATATCCTGGCATCTCATCCTCCGGCCATTGGGGCCTCAGCGTTTGAGGGGGAACCGGCTGGTCCGCGCATTCCCTCCATGCTGCATGATGGATTGCTCACACGCTCCCTGCCTTCGCTTTGAGGGAGATGACCAGAGCCTGGTGGGCACTATCCTGGCGTCTCATACTCCGGCCATTGGGGCCTCAGCGTTTGAGGGGGAACCGGCTGGTCCGCGCATTCCCTCCACGCTGCATGATGGATTGCTCACACGCTCCCCGCACAGCATCAGCAGTCACCGCTGTAAGTATAGACCTTTTCTCACCCAGGATTCTCAATGGCTGTGTGAGTTTTTTCGGAGCAGTGGGAGGAAAGTGGTCTTGTGGCAGCAGTAATGAATTTTTCCCCTTTGCTAAGCAGGGTCCACCTGCTTAGTTTTGAATTTTGCATTTGAATGGGAGACTGAGTGCTGTAAGATATAAAAGTTTTCCATTGAGCCACCTACAGCCTTGCTTGCTACTCTCCTAGCATGGCCCTTACCAGTTCTGCGGGGGCCTCACCCCTTACACGCAGGGACACGCGTGACTCCCAAGTTGTTTCCACCCTCGCTTGAACCCAGCCCATGGCTCAGGGGTTTTTTCCTCTGTATGAGCCTGGTTGGTGTATGCCCAGATTTTTTTGCCATGCAAAACCAAGAGAAGGTGCAGGGATTCTTTCCCCTCTTCCTCCCACCCCCGCTGGTGGAACAGGAGTTGTTAACACCCCATGCTTCCTAGTGGAGCCAGTGTGGTTTAGTGGTTAGAGTGCTGGACTAGGACCAGGCAGACCCAAGTTCAAATCCCCATTCAGCCATGATTCTAGCTGGGTGACTCTGGGCCAGTCACTTCTTGCTCAGCCTGGCCTACCTCACAGGGTTGTTGTGAGAGAGAAATTTAAGTATGTAGTACACCGCTCTGGGCTCCTTGGAAGAAGAGCGAGATATAAATGTAATAATAATACTAATAAGGCGGCCTTCTGGTCTCACACCGGGTCAACTTGCACCATTCCCCTTTTCCCTTCCCCCCAGTCACCTCAAGTGGTGCAGCAGGGAAATGCTTGATTAACAGGCAGAAGGGTGCCAGCTCAAATCCCCGCGGGTAGCTATACAGTTACCAGTGATTTACGAAGAGCCTGAAAGGCATCACCTTGTACCCTCCCCTTCCCCAAAGACCAGGGAGGCCTACAGCTCAGTTACCACCTGACCATCAGTCAGAAAAAGGGGCTCCTTGCAATCTCTGCCTCTGGACCCTACTGGGCCATTGGAGCCAGACAAGGAGGAAGGGGAATTATCGGGGGGGGGGGTGATGCCGCCCATTTCTAACTCTGCCAGACTTTTTCCCTTAGCAGAACCCGGAAGGTTTTCCTGTCTAAGGCGCAGCGCACAATCAGTGTGGTCTCCCCGTCAGAAACTGCAGAGCCGTCTTCGCCTCTGGACTAACAAGTTTTCCCTGCAGCTGATCCGGTAACATCCACAGTTACATTCCCCCCTCTATTTCGCAGGGTGATGTGTGCGGAGTGGCAGCGCTCTGCCTCAGCCAAACCAATGGTTGACCTCCCCAAGCAACATTTCCAGTCCCAGGGGACCCCTCAAAACCTTTGGCCATGCCTAAGGTTGTCCCTTCCGGGGGCTCAATTGGTCTCCTACACTCATAGGACAGGGACCTCTCTAGCCCCAGGACGACAGGCACTGACATTCCCTTCTCTTGAAGGTCCGAGACGCCTTCAGCCACGTCCCTCAAGTTATGCACCACCAACCCCATCTTGCTCGAGCGTTCGACTCTGGACCAAGGCACTGTTCAAGATGGTCCCTCCCGACCGGCCTAAGGTTTCACCAGGGCATTAACTAAATGAACAAGACTGCTGCTCTTAGAGCCAAGTATAGCTTAGATTGTACACAGTCGAGCCATAGCAGTGGGCGTGGCTGTATACAGGTCATCTTGGCTTAAGACCTGAAATGCTGACGATTATTCTATGTTTCCTTTGATTACTGCTCCATTTGTGGGAGCTACCCCTTTTGGTCCCACTTAGACCCAGTTTTTGGTCAAAACATGGGATAAGAGTAGGCTATGTCTTCTCCACACAGAGAGCCCAATGGGTCCCCCGTAGTTGGTCCGGTTCCCTATCACCCTTACAGGCAACACTACTTCACACTGATTCCATTGGTACAGCTCTCTGCCGGGAGGCTGAGTGCGCGGACTTAGTGGACAAGGGCCACAAAGATGCTTTTCTGTCAGAAGGTTCAGATTTCGTAATAGTGTATTATATAGGAAAGTATAACAGGATGGTATCGGAGTTCTAAGCTTAATGGCCTACTATGAAGCCTCGCATCTTAGGGATATTTTGTGGTTAATAGTAGACCTGGAAAAGTTCTGGGTGAAGATGAAGGTTCCCGAGGAACATCTTGGTAATTTCAACAACCAGTTATTGATATTTGAATTTTTTAAGAGTTCTAAATCTGTTACAAATCCACCTTAAGTACCACCTTTAAGATCTGGGGGATTTGGCATAAAATTTTTGCCCTCCCATATTTCCCCTTGTTAACCATTTGTAGTCATCCCAAATTTCCAACTTTTGACTCTCCCTCCCGATTACTTGATGTCTGGGAGGTGTCACACAATAGATTAAAGGATTTTTATTATTTCGATATGCCAATTGATTAGAACCATTTTGGGAGAAGCTCATGAATAAGCATTGCTCTTGGTTAAATTTTCTTCAGTTTCACTCCTCTATTTTACATCCTGATATAGTTAAGCAAGCTAATAGGAGTTTGACTATGTTTGTGGAATTAATATTAAAGGCTTCAGAAGACTCTTAAGGGCCTGATTTCTAGATTATAGGAGATTTTAATAAGCCAATCATCTGATCCATTAACCGGCCTTAAGTTGGCTTGGGAAAATGACCTACAGCAAACTATTAGCGACTTACTGTGGAAAGGAATACCAAAATGGAAGCTGGTGTTTTCTACCTCTTCCTGAATTAGAGAGTATTTTGTTAAGCTCTCTCTCAGGTGGTATTTGACCCCTTCTAGAGCAGCCCACATCAATCAGAGTCGGTCCCCATGATGTTGGAATGGCTGTTGTGATACGGGTACATACTCCGTTTATGCTGGTCTTGTTCTGCTTTTGGGCAGAGTTGCCTCTATTACATATATTTTCGGAAGTTAGTTTGACATTATCACCTAAGGAGCTTATAGTTTTTATTTTAACTGAGGCTGGATTTTCCATTGCACTGCGTTGGAAGCACAAAACTATGTTGTTGACTTCTTGGCACCAGTCTTTGTGGCACATTACCATATCTGGGAAAAATTGACTCATATTATTCATCTTCAAACAGATCAAGCTAATTCTCCTGATTTTTCTTTAGGATCTGTTCAGTTTTATTCTGTTCACAAATCAAGATAATTGTAATTATTCTCCTCCATCTAATTACTTACATATCTGGAAGGATGGTTAATGGATGTTTTTATGTATCGGTCTTACTATTATGGGTATGTATTGTCTGAAAGAAAGAAAGAAAGAAAGAAAGAAAGAAAGAAAGAAATATACTACAGGTCTAAGACACCATTCTGGCTTCAGACACCAATCAACCAATTGAATATATCAAGCCTCCTGGCTTGCTTTCCACAGAGGGTTGATCTCACAAAGAGAGATCCACTCCCCACAGGGGTGCCTAAGGTCCTCACCTTTCTCCAGGCCGGCCTAGACCTTCCTCTGCAACCAAGCACCCTGAGGCACCAAGCCTCCTCACTAGCCTCGGTTTTGCCATTTTTTCTTCCACTGACTTGGGCCAACCGAATCTGCGCCCACTCTCATACAAATTCCTGGGGGACCGACACACCTATCTCCTCTCTAGTCAGGCGTTCTTTGCCTGGAACTTCAACTGAGTTCCTAAACGCTCTCACGAAGGACTCCTTCGAGCCCATTGCTACCAGTCCACTGAAGCTCTTGTCTTATAAGGCCCTCTTCCTGGTAGCTATTACCTTGGCTCAAGGGTTTCTGAGCTAGGTACCCTCTTGGCACAGAAGGTATATTGCACCTTCCAGCTAGATGCAGTGCACCATGGCCTGAACACCACCTCCCCCGCAAAATGTCAATTCTCACTTTCATAGATCCAGAGTTGACATTCTTCCTTCATTCTGCCTTTCCCCTGTCCAGCCAGGGGAATGATTGTAGCACAAGCCTGATGGGCCCAGGGCTTGGCGTTCATCGCACCAGACACATTCACAAGTCCAACACCCTCCTTGTCTTTTTCCGTCTCTCCTCTTTGGGGAACAGAGTTTCTAAGGGCACCTCAACTGGCAGGATCGGATCATGCATTCGCCTGGCCTACTCGGATCTCAACATTCGGTTCATGGCGCGATCGACCAGAGGCACAGCTACCTTTGCGGCCTTTTTTCAGCCCGTCCCACTATCGGGGATCTGCAGGGCAGCAGCACTTGGCCTTCCGCTGCTCCGTTCCCCTAGGCACTATAAGGTTCTGACCACTCAGCGGCACAGGCAGCCTTGGGGCGCATGGTGCTTTGACAAGGGGTTTGAATACATCCTTCCCATCCCAGGGATTAGTGTCTTCAGCTTGGGCACGTCCCATCCTGAGGATCTCCTACTCAGGGGAAAAAGGAACATTGGTCTTACCGTGAAGGGTTCTTTTTCCCTGTAGTAGGAGATCCTCAGCCCCACCCGGATGTATTTTCGGTAGGTAGAGATGCACAGATGGTTAACGGGGCCAACTGAAGGATGGGCCTGATTGGGGACGGAGGCAGTCCCTCAGGAGTAGACTCCTAGGCTGTTTTTTGCACTTGTCTGTCTTATTCTCTAACCTCTTGTCCGAGTTCTTCCCACTTTTTTATTTACCTACAGCTTACAGAGTACTTACACAGAGCTCTCTCCACTCGACATACCACCTCGCTCAACAGCCCTGGAACTGGGGTTAGGACGGAGGAGGCTACGCCCACAAACAAGTCACGTGGTCCAGTTCTGTCTCGAGCATGCTCAGTTCACTACCCATCCTGAGGATCTCCTACTACAGGGAAAAAGAACCCTTCACGGTAAGACCAATGTTCCTTTCTGAGCCTTTTAACTACACGAGAATTTTCACTGAAGATACAGGGGTTTGAACCTAGGATCTTCTGCATGCAAAGCAGGTACTCTCCTTGGTGGTTCCTTTCTCTTTTGGAAGACAAAAGGTTGGAATCCAAGAAGCTGTGTAACATGTTTGTTTCCCCATGCACAAGTTGCCTTTGGGCTTTTGTTCCTCAAACAGCAGCCCTCTTTCTGACCTCCTGGCTTCCCACTCCTCCTGGCAAACCATTTCTGAAACTAACAGGAGCTTCAAAAACAGTTTGATATGGGAGGAGAGCCACTGTTTATGAATCTCATGGGGCTTGGTACAAGCTTTCAGGCAAGCTGAAAACCAGTTCTCTGCTTCTATTACATTTTTAAAAGACTTTTAGCAGGATTTCAGTGGTGCAGTTTGGGGATATGTTAGTTTTTATCTTTGTTGAACCAAAGGAATGGTGAATGTGCTCTATTCATTTTAAAAATCTTTTTCTAAGGTGACCAGTGCTAAACTGACTTGGATAATGGAGAAGATGGTAAGAAGACAGTGTGCATTTTGCCCAGAGGATGAAGAATGTGCCATTATGTATATTGCTGAAGGAAAGAATCTTGCAGTTCATCAAGACTGTTTGGTGAGGTTTGCTGTGTTATTCTAACTGAGCACAGTCCTTAACTAGGAAATTCAGGAAGATTCAAAGCCCTCTTTCAAGGCAGTTATAACAATCGCACCTACTTGTTGTATAGCAGTGTATGCTCTGTAGTTTCATGGATAGAGATTGGAACACTATTACTGAGACAGAGAACTTAAAACTGACTGTTTTAACTAACTAACTAACAGGATTGACATAGCTGTTAAAGTGGATGGAATGGCTAAAGTAAGTGTCAGTAGTGGCTTCCACTGTGTTAAAATGCTACAGAAATGGTTTAGTGGCAGTTTCTATCACAATTGTAATGACACAAATGATTGGCTGTGACAAATTCTGCACGAATTATTGCGGAGTTGATCGCCTATCCCATTTCTTTGCCACGACTGCTCTTGAAAAGTGTCGGTATAAGCTGGGTGTGTGTGCTTGTGTTCAGGGTACATATTTTGGTCCCTGTTGCTGAGAAATGATGCAGGGTTGGGTGGGCTTGTGGCTATTGAAGAGGGATGGATGTTGAGGGCTGAGGGGCAAGTGATGTTGCAAGAACATGGCACCTGAGAGTGGTTGGTAGTACCTAGTGCGAAGACATCTCCATGCTCTAGGTGTTGCATTGTCGTCTACCCCCCTGGTTCTCCTGCTGCTCTCCAGTAACCAGGTGGGTCTCCCCTCATCCTTCTCCACCCCGACTACCCAGCAGTGGGCAAGCAGTGCATTCTGTACATACACATCACTGGGGAGCAAGGCAAACATGGGGACTAACTCCCTGCTACCTTCCCTTTGACTTGGAATGGCCAAGTGGTGGTAGAGATAATCAGGTCACCACTATACTAGCTGCACACACATCTGCTAACCTTGATTTAAAGAACCAAAGGGAGTTTCTTCAGCTGAAGGGAAGACAAGAAAGATGCATGCACATCCCAAAATGATGGAATTGCAACTTCTTCTCTCTAAGGCTAGAAGAGAATGTACCACATGTAGGGCTGACATAACTATGCTTACTTTGCCACTTCAGCTAGGAGCTATTTATTGGTGCAGGTGAGTGTCAAATTGCTTGGATTCCTGTGTACAGGTGGCCCTCATTTGCGGGGGTTCGTTCTCTCCTTTAGGCCTCGAATACGGAAACCACACATAATGAAACCTTGAGTCAATGGGAATTGGAGGCTAGGTTCCTTGAGACTAAAAAAGGTCCAAAAAGCAGAAATAAAGAAATAAATTACCTTGTGCTCCACAGACTTGATGGCACAAGTTTACCTTACCTTACCTTGCTCTTCAGGCCTCCAGCTCTCCAGAAAGGCGGGAGGAAACCCACAAATCCTCTAAATGTTTGAGATGTTTTTGAAAATTCTTTGGGAATTTTTTTAAAGAGCCACTAAATGGCTCCATGCTGCAAAATGGTGGCTGGAAATGACATCAGAAGTCATTTCCAGTCACCCAGGAACTATGGACAGGTAATTTTTGCCTATTTTTAAAACTGTGGATAAAGAAACTAGGTCCCTATGACCCAACTGCAGATATGCAAAACAGCAGTTGCCGGGAGCTGCGATTAATGAGGGCCACCTATTTTCTTTTTCCAAATTGCCAATTTCAATCTGTCTAGCTCTAAAAGAGATAACTATTCTTTTGGATTAACTAAAAACAAACACGCCCATGAGATTTCTTTTTGCATTATTCTTGAGCACTCTCCATCCAGTGCCCATTGCACCATCTCCCATCCTTATATGCTGGATATTGGGAGATATCCTTGCTTAGGGGATACATTGTAGCTAGCCTTAGTAACTTATTTTTACTAGCTATGAAGTCCAGTCCTACCATGATACTGCAACAAATAGTTTCCTAGGGTTTAAAAAAATAAATTTTTATTGTTTTATCAGAAATACAAACAAGAGACAGAAAACAAAAAATAAAATAAAATAATCAAGCAAAGCAAATACAATGATTCTCATTACAGTCTGTATATCTCAACCTGAATTCTTTCAACCAACATCTCTCTCCCCTCCTTCCCCTACTCTGAAAAATATATAATTGCAAATAGTTTCCTAGGTTAATATGAATACGATGAGTATTTATATACCACTTTTCAACCAAAGTTCCCAAAGTGGTTTACATACATACAGAAATTAATTACATACAGAAATTAATTAATTAAATAAACACATGAAATTAGGATATTGAACTCATTGCAAAGTTCTTGACCTTTTGTCCCTTCAAAAATTTAAGATGGTCAGCAAATATATATATAGGGCTGGATCTTTAACAGTTCAAGTACAGTGGTTCTCGCACAAGTGATCTTCCTCACCTTCTTCCTGCTGCAGCTCGCTGAACCCCCCCCCCCCAAAAGAAGTGCTTGAGGGTTGGGGGATCTTCAGGAATGGCATGCCATATGTAGGTTTGGCACTTACCTTTAAAATGTGATTGGACTTCACAACTGATACATTCTCTTCTCATGCCTTTTGTCCATTGGATCTTATTGCTGGTACCCCTTCTGTAGGGGGTCCAACCAGCATGTGCTTCAGCCTTTGCATACCATATCTTCTGTTGTGATCATAGCTTCCGGGTTTTTTGTTTGTTGCAATACACTATTTTCGCTTGTGGAAACTCTGACTGATCCTGTAGCTCTATCCCTTTGGCCACTTCACCAAGGCAGTCTATTAATTTCCATTCTCATCTTTATCACAGATCCTAAATATACTTCTTAAGGCAAGAAGAAACTTGAGGCTTCTTTCTTGTCAGATGATGGTGACTCAGAAAATCCATCAGAACTGTCCCCAAATCTTTCTCTCCTAGGGAAGATGTTGATTTCAAAGCATTTGGATAGTAAATCTCATTCATTCGTTCATCTATCTAATCTGTTAGAATAAAAAATGATTACAATATCTTTCAATCTATGCAGATTGTTTTATTGAACATGCCTCACCTAACATGAGACTGTAGCCAGTGGCAGAGCATCTGCTTTGCATGCAGAAGGTGTTAAGTTCATTCCTTGGTATCTCAGAGTTGGGAACGACTTCTATCGAAAACCCTTTGCACAGCCTCTTAGGGTTTCCAAAATGCATGGTGGCAGTAGAAACCCACCTTCACATGAAGAGCTTCCATGGATAGTTCCCAGGGAAGGAGAGCTGGTCTTGTGGAAGCAAGCATGAGTAGTCACCTAATCTAAGCAAGGTCTGCCCTGGTTACATATGAATGGGAGACTTGATGTATGAGCACTATAAGATATTCCCCTTAGGGGATGGAGCTGCTCTGGGAAGAGCAGAAGGTTCCAAAGTTTCCTCCCTGGCATCTCCAAGAGAGGGCTGTGAAATTCCTGCCTGCAACCTTGGAGAAGCCACTCTCAGTCTGTGTAGACAATACTGAGAGAGATGGACCAATGGTCTGACTCAGTATATGGCAGCTTCCTATGAACCCCTTTATATGGATAATATTCTGGTGGACACATTGCTTGCCTACATAAGAACAGCCCTGCTGGATCAGGCCCAAGGCTTAACTAGTCTAGCATCCTGGACTATACACAGCGACCCACCAGATGCCTCTGAGAAGACCACAGGCAAGAGGTAATGTTCAACAAATGTGCAACAAGAATGTGAAAATGCAAGAGATTCACAATGACTTGCTGTTGATGCAAGCATGAAAAGCTGTTCTACAATGTATCTTAAGTTAACTCGGGCTAGTTGTTTGCATTCATCAGTCTAACATGTAACAGTCACTGGGCAACAATGACAGCATTGCTCACTAACTCCCAGCGTCCAGGTGTAATGACTGCTTAATCAGCAAGTTTCAAATTCAGAAAGGAAGTCTTAAGTAGAGGAAGTCACTAGAATCTCACCATGGCAAGAGCACATCTTGATATCTTTCTTTGGAGTCCAAAATCACCAGTAAGTGTTGACTCCTTGGATGGGGAGGAAGGACCATCTGCGCACGCGCAGAAGGCTTCCTAAAGACTTTTGCAGCCCGGCAGGGAAGGGAGCGGGAGGACATCCCCCTGCAGGCTGCCCGTTTCTAGAGAGCGAGCGGTCGGGTCCGGGGCGAGATTTAAGGGGGCGGCAGGGGGCTTCAAGGGGGCGGCAGCAGCAGGCTCTTCAGGGGGGCGGCAGGGAAGTATCCTGCCGCCTGATTTTTTTTTAACACGGAGGAGCCATCGTCTTCGATTGAAGCGGGTGGCGAGGGATCCTGCCGCCGGGTTTTTTACAATAATTATGGCGCCAAAGGTGGAAAGTGCAGGAGGGTAAGTAAAGCCCCCCCCGCCCTTAATGGAACCCCCCACCCCAGTGCCGGACTGCAGCTCTGCGGTTCCATGCACACCCCTACTTGTTTTTGGAAAGGGTTAGTTAAATTGGACTCTTCCTTTGGCATTATTTCCCTTCATCTCCTTTGCCAACCATAATAATTCACGTATTCATTCACCATCACATTACGGGAATCTTTGGAATAATTGGCACTTCTTTTCTATAGATCTTCTTGTCTATAGCCCTTCTGAATCAGGACAAAAAAATCTTCACTGAAGGTGATTGCCAATAGATTTAACAAGTGCATATCTGACTGCATTGTCAAAGATCAGAGTTTATCCTTGCAGTTGTGCACTATGGTTACACTTCCAAAAATGATGGTAACACTTTCACTCTTGGCTTTAGAATCATGCAAAGCCTTTGACAGATTGGAGCATTCTCTTTACTAAAACTGAAAAAAATACTGAATGAAAATGTTGATTTGTACAAATCCTTCTTGTGTATGATAACGTATTGATTTACCCTTCATTCAGATGATGATGATGATGATTATTATTATTACATTTATATCCCGCTCTTCCTCCAAGGAGCCCAGAGCTGTGTACTACATACTTGAGTTTCTCTTTCACAACCCTGTGAAGTAGGTTAGGCTGAGAGAGAAGTGACTGGCCCAGAGTCACCCAGCTAGTTTCATGGCTGAATGGGGATTTGAACTCGGGTCTCCCGGTCCTAGTCCAGCACTCTAACCACCTTGTAGAGGCACCTAACAGAGTTGTCCCTTTTTGCCATTATCATTGGTTCAGTCATTTGAACCACTGGAAAATATTATTAGGGACAATGCTACTATTAGAGGCATTATCTTTAATGGGGAATATAAAGCAATTAACATTAACAGGTGATATTACCTTTATTCTTTCTCACCCAGTCAAGGCATTCTCTGCCTGCTTCAGCTCAATAGAAGACTATGGAAGGGTGGTAGAATTACAGATCAAATTCTCCAAATCAAAACTCCTTTGCCTAATGTATTAACCAGTAGATCAGTTTAAACTGCAAAATATGACCGGAACCTCTGTTAAACAGTATAAAATATCTGGACACATCTTTCAAAGCCACATCTTTCAAAATCTAACTTGCCTAGCAAACTACATTAGATCTTTGGTGGTCCATTATAATTCCCAACGTTGGTTCTGCACCTGTGCAGTTTATCCCGTGGAAGGATTCACTACCTCCTTGAAGTGCCCTGTAGCCATGCCCTTTGGTGCCAGAGCACTATTTCCCTCATTTCCTTTCCATCTGCCATAGTGTGAGCTTCCTCAGGGAGTCACTTCTTTGAACATGGGTTCTGGAAGACAAAAATGGTTGTGTTCTTTTATTATTCGGCTTTAAAAAAAAGTTTATTATTCGGCTTAAAAAAAAACTTTAAAAAAAAAGTTGACTTCACTCCTGCCTTGAAAAAAATATTCAAATGTTGTTTCTTGTGCTGCGGCACTCTACCTTTGTCTGATGAACATTAATTGTGTCTTCTTTGCCTGGGAGAGGACCTCATTAAGTTGTACGAAACTGCCCTGGATCCACTGAGCCCAATGCTATCAACATCATCAGCACTGACACATTTGAAGCCGAGTTCAGCTCCCAAATCTCCACACCAATCTTCTTCTGGTGCTTTTAAGAATCTGTGGGATCTAGGGATGTGCAAAAAATTTCGGGCACAGAACGATCTGTGCCCGAAACGAACAATTTCGGGTGATTCGGGGCCGAACCGAATCACCCCCGATGTCCCCCGGTATTTTTCGGGCACGAGCCGAATCACCCGAATTTCGGGCACGAAAAATTTGGGTGATTCGGTTCACGGTTGATTTTTGGCGATTTTTTAAAGTTTTAGTGACTTTGGGGCAGTTCGGGGGCATAGCATGGAATCTGGGCAAAAGGAGTGGGGTGGGGTGGTAGTGCCTAATGGGTGCAGGCTACCACCCCAATTTCAGGGGGATTGGGCAAAGGGCTGATTTTTGGTAAATTTCTGAAAATTTCATGTCTTTGGGGCAGATTGGGGTATATTGGGGCAGAAAGTGGGGGCTGGGGCAGAATAGTGGGGTGGGGTGGTAGTGCCTAATGGGTGGAGACTACCACCCCAATTTCAGGGGGTTTGGACAAAGGGGTGATTTTTTGAGAATTTTTGAAGTTTTAGTGACTTTGGGGCAGTTTGGGGGCAGAAAGTGGATCTGCCCCAAAGGAGTGGGGTGGGCTGGTAGATAGTGCCTAATGGGTGGAGGCTACCACTCATCCCCAATTTAAGAGTGATTGGGCAGAGGGGTGAATTATGGTGAATTTATTTGTATGAGGTTTGTCTTCATAAGGTGAAGTGTGCTAAATTGATTACTTCCTCATATTATTCATAGTAAAGGAAAGTGTGAAAAAGTGAAAGTGGGGTCATGAGAGTTGTTTAATTGAAAAATATCTCATTTGCTATGATAGAATGAGAATTCACACCTCAGAAAAGGTGAAATTGGGGTGGTAGACTCTACCCATTGGGCACTACCACCCCACCCCAAAATTTTGCCCCTGGGCCCCTTTTTACCCCCCCGAATCGATTCGGATTCGGATTAAATCCGAATCCGAACCGAATCAAGGGTGATTCGGGTGACCCAGATTCGGGCACAAAACAGAACAGGGGTGATTCGGTTCGGGTCCGAGCCGAATCACCCAAAATCCCGAATTGCACACCCCTAGTGGGATCTCCCTAAAGAGTCCCTACATAAGCACTACAAGAAGAGAAAGCAAAAGGATAGCAACGCTGGACCACTCCTGAAATGCCAAAAGTCATCTTTGGCATCTTTGGCATCAATGTCGATGTTGCCCTTAATGTCTTTGACATTTACCAAACTGGCTCAGTCTTCAACTATATTGCTTTTGGTTCCGGTCTCAACATCACTTTTAGCATTAGCATCAATGGCTGTTGAGCCATGCTCCTTGTTGATGAAGTCTTCTGCTTTACTGCGTCTGCTGCCCTCATTGGTACCATTGATGCCTTCTGCTGTCCAAGTCATTTGGTCCCACTCATCCTCCTGAGGTGGTCAAGAGGTCTTTATCCCCTCCACCCTCAACATCGGGTTTCCTACCAACATCGACGTTGTTTACTGCTCCAACCTCCACTTTGGTTTCCATGGTTCATACCACTCCGCATCCAACTTTGCTGCCGGCATCATCTGTGGTCAACAGGCCTCCTCAATTATCTTCTTCATCTTTGACACTGCTGACCTTTTAGTATCTGTCTACAGTGATGTCGAGGGACTTCCTGCCAATGTTGGACTTTGGCTTCATCCTGGATTCTCTTCTCATTACACCGTCTGGATCCACCTTGAAAGGTTTTTCACTTCACAGACTCTATATTGTGGATGAGTCCAACTCCAGAATACCAAAAGTGCCTAAGACACCATCTGCTTCTCCTGCCAAGACCACTTCTGCTTGCTCTCCTTCTCATCCCATATTTCAATGGAAGCAACACCACAGCTTTTCATTACCAACAAATACAGCAGAGTGTATATGAACATTTAAAGTTTAAAAATTGGCCTTTAATGGGTTTTGAAAAATATGTTTGTGTATCCCTCACTTTCCTAAACAGTAGGAAATTCCAGGGGCAGTTTCATAAGGACAACAGAGGGTACTGGGGTGCTTTTCAGAAGAAACAACTTTTGTTACAAACTGTGTTCTTTTTCCTCCCCAATTCAAGACTTCAAAAACTGTTCTTTTGGATCCTTCCCAGACAGGCAGGATGTGACATAAATTTGACTGGTTAGAGTAACCACCAACCATCAAAGTGTATTTAACCTATTTTTCTACCACATAATACAGAAACCTAAAGAGAGGGGCATTAACACAACCAAAGAGCATAATAAAACTAAAAGTTCATAATGTGGCTCAGACATGGGAATTGATTCCCTAAGTGTAAATGTTAAGTGTAAATAGTATGGTACTTACATATTCCATGCAGTGGTAAGGGATGTGCTAGTTAGAGGGGGAAATTGCATTTTCGCAGTAATTGTTTGGAATTCAAAGATTGTTTTAATCTACCATGTGGTTTTAAAAATAATACAAGAGGGAGGAGCAATAAGGTGCTGAGCAAATGGTTTGGTCATACTGAGAGGAGAAGCCTAGAATAAGGGACAGTGAACTCTGGCATATGGCTAAGTATAAGGTGACTTCTTGTATCCTTATGTTAGCTGCTTTGTTATGAAACCCTGAGGAAGGATCAAGAGATGAAAGTGTGAGCCAGTGTGATTATTCTCTTCCACTACCTCAGTCCCTTTATTTTGGGTGGGTGGATTCATGAAGGAGGCTGGAACGGTAAGCTGGTCTTATGCTCAATAAGGGTAGTTAAAAATAAAATGGAGGAGTATATATAATTTAGTGTGGCTATTTGTGGAGCAAACATGCAAAATGTACTATTTGTGAACAAACATGCAAAATGTAATTTTAATTGCCAGTTGGTGAGATAGCAATGAATTAAATCACCTTATTGCTGCTTCTTATCAAGAGTTTCTTGAATTATTATTATTTTAATTCTTATTTCTTCTTTTTGTTTATAGTTATATTCCTCAGGATTTGTGGAATCTGAAGAACATAACCCTGATAATCTTAATATAAGGTTTGATGTGACCTCAGTAGTTAATGAAATAAAGAGAGGAAAGAGGCTGGTGAGATATTTATTTTTAACATGTTTATACTTAAATGTCTGCAGCAGCAGAATGTGTTAATTGTTTCCTTTCATGTTCAATGCCTCCTGTTAAGAGGTGTAAAATGACAAATCTGGAGAAAGAACACAGTGTCCTGCATGAGCAGGAAATTGGGTTAGAAGACCTTCAAGGTCCAATCCAATTATAACATTTGATGCCTCAGTGAACAGCTAGATGTAGTATTCCTCCACTAAATCCACCATAAAAATAAAACAAATTAATTAAATGATAATGAAACATTGCTTAAATTGATGATTGTGTGGAAAAGGGGTATCACTTTTCCACACATTGGGCAGCATCCAGGTTTTTAGCAGAGTTGTGCTCCATTAGCAGAAGCTAATGAATGCGACCTTCCTGGAATGAGACTTGTGAACAGAAAGTTCTCCAGAAAAAGTCTGGATGCTGCCCTCTGTTCCTCTAAATCAGAGAGTAACAAACATCTTGGCTAAAGGTCTAGATTTTACTCTAGAAACATCCTTGTCAAGCCCTCAGAATGGTATGTTTTCATAAATGTGCAGGAAACAGACCAGCAACAAAAGAAAAGAAGAGGTGCAGTCAATATGTCCAGCATATTTCAGGGGGTCATCTTCTTTTGGGCACAGTAAGAATTTCTTATACAATGAGGCAGACCACCTGCCAGAATAGTCCCAGAATAGCCCAGTGGGATCCATTCCACAGGAAGGCATTCTCTTTGTGTCCCGGAAGAAGATAACTTGCAGAAGGGTATTCATCCTATCAAGAGACATTTAAATATTAAAGTTTGGCTGTTGTTGGGGTGTGTGTGTGTCTTTGGCACCTCTTTAGAGCCAAATGTGGGCTAGATGATGATGCTATTCAGTGGACTTACAGTTGGTTGAACAACTATGCCAGTGAGTACTCATTAATGGTTCCACATAATCCTGGAAGGAGAATGAAGTGCCAGAGGGCTCTGTGTTGGGCCCTCTGCTGTCCAACGTTATATAAACTATTTGGAGGAGGGAGTAAAGGCGATGCTTATCAAATTTGCAGATGACATGAAGTTGAGCAGAGGAGTGGCTAACACCATAGAAGGCAGAATGAACATTCAGTCCTATCTGGACAAGCTTGAATATTGGACCAAAGCCAACCTTCAATCCTCTTTAACATCTACCGAAACCGCTGGGAAAGATCATCAGGCAGTTTGCAGTGGGGTGTTATTAATATGCTGACACC
The DNA here is from genome assembly GCF_027244095.1 of Hemicordylus capensis. Lineage (NCBI taxonomy): Eukaryota > Metazoa > Chordata > Lepidosauria > Squamata > Cordylidae > Hemicordylus > Hemicordylus capensis. Next base: position 242,466,852 of record NC_069657.1, on the reverse strand, counting down.
CAAATATATCAGGAAATAACTTCTCTAAATGCCTGCCTGTAGGTGGTAATGGCTGGATGAGGGATAACCTTTAAAGCCCTGAATGGCTTCGATCCGAATTATCTTAGAGAGCGCCTTCTTCTGCATGATACCCACCGCACGTTAAGGTAATCTGAGGAGGTCCATCTCCAGTTACCTCCTGCTTGTCTCAAAAGCGGGCTTTTTCTGTAACTTTTTAAATTCCAAACCGGCAGTATATTTAGATAATATTCTTATCCCTAAATTTAGTCGTCCATTTACTCTTGCCCGCCTAAATGCCCTTCTGACAGCTGTTAGGAATGGTAGATATAAAGGGATTCCATTTAACTTAAGGATTTGCCCCTGTGGAATGGGTGCCATAGAAACTACACCTCATGTTATGTTATACTGTAAATTTTATAGTGATGCTTGTTCAAAACTAATTTCTCTTCTTTTGAGGAAGTTTCCGGGTCCCTCTGATGAATTTAATTTAGAGTTTTTGTTATCTAACTTTTGCAAAGAGATCACTTTCAATATGGCTAGGTTCTGCTACATTGTTTTTATTACTCACTCTAGTCTTATGTAACATTTTTTGTTTTATTGTCTGATCTATGATCGTAATAAAGTTTATTCTATTCTGTAGCTGTTCCTGGGCTATGGAATGCACTCCTGGCAGCAATCTGTAATTTGAGTTCATTACTGTATTTCAGGAGAGCCCTTAAAACCTATCTGTTTGGTGTGGCCTTCCAGGGTTTTTAAACTACTGTAAACTGTTTTAAATTGTTTTAAATGGATGCCCTGGTTTTCCAGGGTTTTTAGCTGTTTGCATGTTTAATTGGTTTGTTCTGTTTTTATAGTTTTGATTTTAATTGTTAACTGGTTTTAATTGTATTTATCCTGTTGTAAACTGCCCTTAGCCATTTTGGAAGGGCTGTGTATAAATCAAACAAACAAACAATAACAAACTGAAGTTGAATCCAAATAAGACAGAGATACTGATTGTGGTGGGTCAGGACCCAAGAGATGGTTTAGATCTGCCTGTTCTGGTTGGGGTTACACTCCCACAAAATAAGAAGTACTTAGCCACCTAACGGCCCAGCGGGGAAATGACTTGCTTAGTGAGCAAAAGGTTGCTGGTTTGAATCCTTGCTGGTATATTTCCCAGACTATGGGAAATGCCTATGTTGGGCAGCAGCGATATAGGAAGGTGCTGAAAGGCATCATCTTACACTGCACAGGAGGAGGCAATGGTAACCCCCTCCTGTATTCTATCAAAGAAAACCACCCAAATCGACACCGACTTGAGGGCACAACTTTACCTTTACCTTTTAGCTTGACGTGTTCCTGGATCCAAAACTCTCTCTGGTTTCTCAGGTTGAGGCAGTGGCCAGGAGTGCTTTTTATCATCTTTGGTTGATAAGTCAGCTATGCCCATTTCTGGAGGTAAATGGTACATATTCTGGTAACCTCCAGGCTAGACTACTGTAATGCACTCTATGTGGGGCTGCATTTGTTTATAGTCCGGAAACTTCAGTTGGTACAGAATGCAGCAGCCAGACTAGTTTCTGAGACAACCTGAAGGGACCATATAAAACTGATTTTAAAAGAACTGCACTGCTTGCCGATACGTTTCCGAGCGAAATACATAGTACTGGTTATCACCCATAAAGTCCTTAATGGCTTTGGTACGGGGTACTTAAGAGAGTGCCTGATTTGTCATGAACCTTGCTGCCTATTAAGATAATTTGGGAGGTCCAGTTATGGTTGCCACCAGCTCGTTTGGTGATGACTTGGGACTGGGCCTTGTCTGTGACTGCCCTAGATCTTTGGAATATGCTCCCTGTCAAAAGCATCTCCATCTCTGATTGCTTTAAAAAAAAAAAAAACCCACCTCAAGACACATCTGTTTTCTCAGGCTTTTAACTGAAATCAATTTTATTTATCCTGTGAAATTGTTTTTTTACTTTGTCCTATATTGTTTTGCTTTAAATTGTGTACATCGCCTAGAGATATACATATCAGATGGTATATAAATATGTTAGTCTCCAGATCATGAAAAGTAATTATTGCAGAGTGTGTTCTGTCTGTGTGGTATACAGAGCAAACACCAGTGAAAGGGTTTTAAGATAACTTTACTTGTGAGACAAAGGCACTCAGAGATCAGTGCAGAACTTGCTGACTCATACACAAAGGAATGGGAATACGAGGGAAAATAGAAACTCCTAGCTAGCCCAACCAATACAGAGGAAACATAGTCTCACTCTGACTTTTGCATGCAAAACTATACAGAAAGCTAGGCTGTAGCTGTTGCATATCCCAACAGTAACTGCTCCACTCTCTGCTGTGCTGGTTAGACCACACTTAGAATACTGTCCAGTTTAGGGCCCTGCATTTTAAGAAGGATAATGATAACTAGAACAGGTCCAAGGAGGGCAACAAAGACAATGAAGAGTCTGGGAATCAAGTCCTATGAGGAACGATGGAAGAAGCTGCGTGTGTTTTGCCTGGAGAAGAGAAGACTGAAGAGAAATATGATAGCTGTCTTCAAATATCTGAAGGGCTGCCACATAGGAGGAGCAGATATTCTCTGCTGCTCCTGAGGACAGGCCTAGAACCAATGGCTTGAAATTTCAAGGAAGCAGATTTAGGCTGGGCATTAGGAAGAATTTCCTAACTGTAAGGGCTGTTTAACAGTGGAATAGTCTGCCTTGCACAGTGGAAGACTCTCCTCTGCTGGAGGTATTCAAAGAGAGGCCAGACAGGCATCTGTCAGGGATGCCATAGCAGTTTCCTGCACTGCGTAGGGGAACCAGAAGACTTCCAGGTCTCTTCTAACTCTGACTTCTAATTCTATGAGTTTGCCTCTTATTCACTGTATGTCTTCATAAAGGCTAACCATGAAGGGGAAAAATTAGTGTGAGTATATAGTCTGAATTCCAGCCACCTGGCATTTCTTACAACAATACTTTTGTGCTTGATAACATTAAAGAGGTTTGAGTTTGGTGAGGGGGACTTCAACTTATTTGTGGATCCTGGACTAGACAGATCAGGGCACAGACTGGTCAAGAACCTAACTGCTGTTCCCTAAGAAAAATATTGGAGACATATCAGTCTCCAATACTATTGTCACACTCCAAGGGGGAGAAGGCGTGTTCCTGTCCCTTTTAAATTCCAAATTCAGGGTAAGAACAGCCAAAGTCAGAGAGTAAGAAGAGAGGCGGTTGCTTAATCACCTCAGTCCTTCTCCTGGCTTGCTATGTCTAGCTGGTTCCCTCTCCAGGGGAGCTCCAGCTCCCATGTCCAATAGCAGCCCTCATCAGCTGCCTTGGCTTTAAATGTCCTAGTACACTGCTGACAGAGCTCCAAGCCTGGCCCATCCCTGATCTCATTTCCTGCCTCTCCCAGAATGGTGCCCCCCTGGTGTTGTTCCATATAGCTTATTCTGCCTCTCCTGTTCAGTCTCACCAGGACCCGACAGCCCTGGGACTCACTCGCTCTCTCGCATATGCGTGCACATACACACACCCATTCCCATTGGGGGAAGAAGGAAACCCCAAAAGAGGGATGTTGCGCTCCTTGCACACTTCACGGGGCCACGCGGGCAACCAGGTAACGCGGCATCCTGACAACCATCGTAACTTTTGAGAAGAAATTATCAACTTCTCCCAAATCTGCCAGATATTCCTAAAATTCTCACATCCAAGGATTGCATATGAACTACTGTAGCTTGATTTCAGATCATGGGTGATCTGTAAAATCTCACAAGGGCTTGCCATACCTAAACTATTGATATGGAGGCTTAAATGCTTAAGTACTTAAAAATAAAAAAAAATAAAAAAATATATATATATATATATACACACACACACACACACACACCCCCCAAATAAAACCTTTTAGAATTGTCAAGTGCAATTTTATGGGATACCATGAAGACCATAGTCAGCACTTATTTAATTAAAGAATCCACGAATGCCTTGACTGAGGTTAATCAAGCATCAATAGGAATGGCTGGGCAGTGTGAGTGCTTTCTGGTAGAAGTCCTGATCTTGTGGGCGAGATGATAGTCAGCTGAGGGTGGAAAAGAGAAAATTGATACTGAATGGACTGTGGGAACTTTTCCAAGGGTGATTTCCTGGGACTTGTGGAGACACAACTTCTTTTTTCTCATATATTGTTACTTATCATATACAGTATTTGAACATAGTGAACATATACACATTGCTCAAATATTTATTTTCTGGGTGTGATTACTTGTCTTAAACTAAACCATTTAAATTTGTTTATAGGCTCTCAATCCCTTTTGTTGCAGATGTGCAGTTTCTGTCGCAAGAAAGGAGCCACTGTTGGCTGCGAGATAAAAAACTGTCGCAGAAGTTATCATTATTTCTGTGCATTGTGTGATGATGCTGCAGTAGAAACAGATGAAATGCAAGGCATTTACCGGTATTTAACAAAATGTTGGGACCCTTTTTTCTGTTTATCTGTGTTTTAGAACCATTATTGGGTGCTTCAGGGAAAAGCTTCATGGCCCTGTGATAAAAGGGGTTTGTCTAATGGCCATATGCGATCTGTGAACCAGTGCATTGCCAAAGTTTCTTAACATGAAAACTGAGCAGAGAACAAGAACAATCAGTATTTGGTATATCCAAAATTAGGGGGTGGTTAAGCACTTCTGTAATTTGCTTGTATTCGCTGCAGAATCCAGCTTCCAAGTGGTAGAGTCTTGCTCATATTGGCTCCTGCTCATATTGGCTCTGTGGTGAAGTCACACAGTGGAAACAGCTACAAAGATCTTGGCAATGTTAGGAACAAAATGGCTGATTTAGGCGAACATTAGAAACTAGGGACAAATATGTAAATATGCTAGAACTGAATAAATGCCAAGTGATCCAGCCTGGGAAATTTGTTAATGTATCACTGATGACATCATTTTTTAAAGAGGGGTTTAGTTTGACTAAGAGATTCATAATAACCTGAAATGCAGGAAGACATTTGATATAAGCCTTTGTTTCTTATGAATACAGTTGTCCCTTGCCAACTGCGAGAGTTCCATTCTCTCAAGCCCCCATGGTTGGCAAAATCACAGTTGTCTAGGGGAATCGGGGGGCTAGGGGTACCATGACCCCTCTCTCTTCTCCTTTCCTCCTCCTCCTCCATCCACAGCACCCCACATCTATGAATATGTATTAAGGTTATATTAGACAACAAGAATGTACTTTTACTAGAAAATGATGATTCAATAGAATCTTCCTGACTAGTGATTTAAATTGTGTCATTCACAATTCACAAAAGTCATCGCTACTTGGATCTAGCTGGGGAGATCCTCCTCTCCTGATAGATCAAGCATAAAGCAAGCTTTTTGGGGTACACTCAGATAGTGTGGGGCTCAGAGTCCAATGGCAAGTGTGGCAAATACAGGAGGCAGATGCCAGGCTAGCAAAAGGCAAAAGCAGTTGCAGGTGGCAGATGTGAAAAGCAAAAGCGAGATGTGAAAAGGTAAAAGCCTTGGTTAAAATGCAAGGGCAACCCAGGCAGAGTGCAAGTTGGGGGCTAGATAGCAAACAGTGTGATAGCAGTTGCAGGGGGCAAAATCACTGGCAAAAGGGCTAGGGGGCAAAAATGTGATTCCATGTCTGAAGGGAGTTTTTATAGGCAAAAACATACCCTGAATGGGTATGACTGGAGGTTAGAGGATAGCTGGCCTCCTTCAAGAATTTTTCTGACTTCAGGAGTTCCTGTTGGGTATTGATTAGGTTATGTCAGGTGGCTTTCTGTATACTTCTCTAGACAAAGAAAGTTTCCTGAAAAGAGTGAATCTCTGGAATATATTTTGGGAAGGGCATATCAAGTATTCTGGCATATACTTCCTTAGTTTTGATCAAGAGGGAAGAAACAAGGTAAGAAGGTCTGTGCAACCTTGTCTCTTTTCAACTTGAATTGGGTCTGTTCTGCATCTCTTTGTGCGCTAGGGCTGGATAGGCTGCTCTCCCCCTGCTCAGTTAGAATCACCACTTTAAAAAGGCGTCTCTTTGCTTAGTTAGTAGTTTCATAATGGTGAGAAGTGAGGAATCCTGCACAAAGAGAAGCTGGTGTAATATTTTTATTGGATCTATTTTAGACCTAGTACTATTTATTGTGAAAACAACTTTTATATAAGGAGTGGCTATAAAGAGTAGCAATACTACTGTGTAATTTTACTTTATACAGAAAAATAATAAATAAATAAGATTAAAAAAATAATCAGCCCTATTTAAATAGAGGCGCTGAGGATTTTCCCCAGAGTATACTAAGTGAAGATGAGCAGGCAGTTCATCCAATACCATCAGTCACTCTATCCCAACTGTATGAGGCGTCGAATCTTTGGGTCTCTCCAGTGCCTCAGCCTGATCTCTTAGTCACAGTGGGGGAGGATTCTGCAAGAGCTGGTCTTGTGGTAGCAAGCATGACTTGTCCCCATAGCTAAGCAGGGTCTGCCCTGGTTGCATATGAATGGGAGACCACATGTGAGCACTGCAAGATATTCCCTTCAGGCGATGAAGCCGCTCTGGGAAGAGCAGAAGGTTTCAAGTTCCCTCCCTGGTTTCTCCAAGATAGTACAAGATTTTAGGAGAGGAGAGCTGGTCTTGTGGTAGCAAGCATGGCTTGTCCCCATAGCTAAGCAGGGTCTGCCCTGGTTGCATATGAATGGGAGACTTGATGTGTGAGCACTGCAAGATATTCCCCTCAGGGGATGAAGCCGCTATGGGAAGAGCATCTAGGTTCCAAGTTCCCTCTCTGGCTTCTTCAAGATAGGGCTGAGAGAGATTCCTGCCTGCAACCTTGGAGAAGCCGCTGCCAGCCTGTGAAGACAATACTGAGCTAGATAGACCAATGGTCTGACTCAGTATATGGCAGTTTCCTATGTTCCTATGTTCCTAATAAAGGAGCCTCGGAGCAACACTATAGTCCACGCAGTCCTGGCTCCTTCTTTGGATGTGATATCAGCTTTCCAGGAATCTAAATCCCCAGCTCTGAACCTAGCAATGAACATTCTGCAGTCAAGTCTCAAGATGTCTCTTCCATCAGGCTCCCAAATAACAGAGCAGTCTCCCCTGGATGTGTGCCCAACGGTGTTAGTAGGCTTCTGTCTCAGAATTACTGCTGAATTACCTAAGTGACAATTATCAGATCAGTGTGGACTTTCCCTTTGCACGTGGAATGTAGTTGGTTGCACGTGTTAATCTAGAGAGATATCTTTTGTAACATATCTGTCAAAATTTGATAGTCTTTTCCTGCAGGATACTTGGGTCATGGATAAGACTGGGGTGGATGGTTTTTATATACAGCAGGTCAATGCCTTGCCCAGTGAAAAGGGGGATAGACCTAAAGGGGGATTGGCCCTATTAATTGCAACTGGACTTCATGTGAAGATTGCTCCCATGCCCATTCATGTCCAGTGGATGACTGCAGTTTTACTGCAATTTAATCAAGCTCAAATTGTTCTGATTAATATATACTTAACCCCTCTTCGTAAGCGCTCCCTCATACGGCAGCAATGGCAAAGTCTAGATAGATATTTAGAGCAGGATTTCTTAACCTTGGGCCCCCAGATGTTTTTGGACTACAACTCCCATCATCCTCAGCCACAAAGGCCATGTCTGGGGATTCTGGGAGTTGCAGTCCAATAACATCTGGGGGCCCAAGGTTAAGAAACCCTGATTTAGAGGAATGCATTGAGGCCTATCCCCTAGCCTATATTTTAGTGGGAGGTGATTTCAACACAAGGATGCGGCAGGACATCATTATGCTGTCCCACCAGAACTGGGATTCTCAACATTGGGTCCCCAGATGTTATTGGACTTCAACTCCCATAAACCCCAGCCAATGGCCACTGAGGCTGGAGATTATGGGAGTTGAGGTCCAGTAACATCTGGGGACCCAACGTTGAGAATTCCTGCACCAGAAGACATGGGGGACTCCCTCTTTCCCCTCCACCGGCTGGCCAAGGATGGGAAATATAATTTTGTAGACCTGTGTTTGGCCCACTTGGCCAGTCGGTTTGATCTGACCTAACCTACTTCACAGGGTTGTTGTGAGGAGAAACCTAAGTATGTAGTACACCGCTCTGGGCTCCTTGGAGGAAGAGCGGGATAAAAAAAGTAAAATCATCATCATCATCTGTGTATTCTAAACAGAGCAGTGAGTAGAGATCATACAGCGGAATTTACCTACTGGTCTGGGAACAGGATGTCAACTGTGGGATCTGAATCGAGATCTGTCGACAGCATAAGAATGGGTTTTGCGCCTGCTCAGGAAACCCGCGGTAGCCATGACTCAGCTTTCTGAGGCATCCAAGCTCCGCCCCCACACAGAGCGTGCTATTTAAAGGCGGGCTGGACGTGATGTCCCTCAGTACTTTTTTGACTGCCTTTGTGTTTGGACCTAGGTCTGCCACCTCTTAGTCAGAAAAAGTCCCTCGTTAGTTCTTCTTCGCTCTTAAAAAGAAAAGAAAAGACTGGTTTTAGTGTATTGACCCATTTCTGGTTGATGAGCTGCTCTCTTTCTTTGACTCGGACCGGCTGATGAATAACGATTGGCTTTGACCCACAGAACGGACTTGACCACTCTTTTGCTCGCCCTGATGACTGACTAAAAGAAATTGTTCAAGAGGTGTGAGAGCTGTAAAGCCAAACTCCCCTCGAAGGACCTCCACAACCTGTGCCTGATATGTTTGGGAGAGGAGCATAATGTGTCCTCGTGCAAGATATGCCAATCATTTCCAAACAAACTCAGAAAAATCGGGCGTTTTGCCTTAGAGTGGCGATTTATGATGAGGTGTTAAGTCCCTCTACACCGGGCACATCGAAGACACCACCGAAATAATCTTTGGCACCACCTCCTTCGACGTCGATGACTTCAGCGTTGAAACACCTGCCTGATTAACATTCCTTGATGTCGAGCCATACCTCGACATCGGTATTCAGATGTGCCTCGGCTTCGGCCCAACACAGATCTAAGTCATCGACATCAGCATCAACACATGCGGTGTCGACATCGAACACCCTTCAACGTGTCTCCACTTCTATTAACAATGACCTCGATGTCGAAGTGCATTCTAAACACTAAAAGTCGACAAAGTGTCCTAGGACTTCCATCCCCTTGACACCTGATGGAAAGCGCCAGCGGCTGATAGACTTGACGGGAGATCATACCCCATCCCTGTCCAATGTTCAACATGCTTCAGAGCTGGTGCCTCCTTTGACCTTGGCTCCGTCACTCGAGGTCAACATGCCTATTGGAACATCGGTGTCGACGGAACCGTTGAAGTTGACGCCTATGTCTGTACACGTTTCTTCGATGCTGAGAGCACGCTCGCTCTCCCCAGCAACGACGTCGGTCCCTTCGTCTCCATTGACACTGGCGTCGGTTTGTCCTGTCTTGGATTCTACTCTTCACACGCCGATGGTTCTGGCACTGAGGCGTGACTCTCCACTGCCGGTCCCCATGCCCGACCTTCGACATCGAACTCAATGCTGAAGATGACGGTGTGGGTCTTCACCCCGGCACGATGCACACGCTCATTTCCATGCAGGACTCTTCCACCAGCACCCCCTTGACATCGACCTTTCATGGTTTCCTCTCGGAGGTTGAGCCTCAAACCACCCCTGCATCGCCAACACGTCTGGGGTCAGCGCTTTCTGCAGCACAGCTGCACAGTCCACTGCCATGGCACACCTACAGTTTTACCAATGCTGCACCAGTACACGTATCGGGCTCTGGACCAGCGATTACTACTGATCCTCCTGTCAGCGAGCTGGGCAAGCCTTGGAGGCCCTCAACGCCACTTCCATCAGCCCTGACACTGACCTCGCTGCCTGTGACCTCTTCTCGGATTCACACCACCACGTATATCTCCTTGGCGACTCAAACCAGCGCCCCATGCGTGATACATCAGACTTCCCAAACCAAGCCCCCAATGACGCATTCTGTGTCAACTCAGACTGCACCATTGCCTGTTTCTCCGGTGACCATGGTGGAAACAGAGACTGTGGTCCCTTCGTCTCCCACGGGCTCACCATCCGAATGTTATGGCTCTTCAGATTTCAAATCTGACCTGAAGGGGATGAGAACATTGTGGAGCCCTCTACTGATGTGGCCGCTTCTATTTATGTTTTCCCCGATGACGAGATGAAGGCCTATCACAAACATGTTTGGGCCATGGCAGAGGCGCTGGGCCTTGACATCTGTTCCGAATTGGCCACCATAGATGATCCTGTCTACAATTTTATGCTTAAATTACAGTCTACTGAGCCTGTAGCCCTCCCCATGCTCCCTGTTATTACGCGAGCAGCTAAGTGCACTTGGGAGGTCCTCCATACCTCCACCCCTACCTCTAAAAGACTTGAGAGCCTTTATTGTATAATGGGGAAATATAATACTTACTTGCACCTAGCTCCAAATGAGCTGGTAATTGACTGCGCCTCCACTTCCAAGCCTGACAAATGTCACACTGTTCCACCTGAAAAAGAAGGCCGCAAGTTAGATTTGCTTGGAAGAAAAATCTATTCTACTGCATGTTTGTCCATCAAGGTGGTCAATTATGCGGCATGCACTGCTAAGTATACCCACTGTCTCTGGGACAACTTACTGCCTGATCTTGGCACTTTATCCCTGGAAGAGTTTAAGTCCAAGTTTCGCAAGACACTGGAAGCATCTGGGGACCTCACCAGACGTCAGCTCAGCATAGTCAAACACCTTGTGGAGAGCGAATCTTAGGCTATGGCTGCAGCTGTTACTCTCCGTAGACATGTCTGGTTGAGGTCCACTACCTTGCAGTTAGACATGCGGGACAAGATAGAAGGCCTTGCCTTTGATGGCACAGGGTTGTTCAGTGAGACAATGGATGCCACAATGGAACAGCTCAAGAATCCAAATTTACAGCGAAGACATTCGCATCACAGCCTTCTACTTTCTTGTATGCTGCCAGATACTGTCCAACCTACATCAGTCAACGGCCTTCGTTCTGTCATCAGGAGCGCAGGGATTACAAGAAGCCGTATCCGCCTTTTCAGACATGCTCCTACCAGAGCAAGTTCAAGTCCTCACAGTCCCAATGTCCCAAGGCCTTGGAGACCCAGAAGCGCCTTTGAGGAGCAAGTCCGCCCACCATCACCTCTCCACACCCCATTCCTGCCCCCGAGGGTTTTCGCTTTTCAACTGATGGATCACACCATCCCTCCACAAGAACAGCTCTGCTGGATCAGGCCCAAGGCCTATCTAGTCCAGCATCCTGTTTCACACAGTGGTCCACCAGATGCCACAGGAGCTAAGGGCATGCCCTCTCTCCTGCTGTTACTCCCCTGCAACTGGTACTCAGAGGCATCCTGCCTTTGAGGCTGGAGATGGCCTATAGCCATCCAACTAGTAGCCGTTGATAGACCTTTCCTCCATGAAGTTATCCAAACCACTCTTAAAGCCATCCAGGTTGTTGGCTGTCACCACATCTTGTGACAGAGAATTCCATAAGTTGATTATGCGTTGTGTGAAAAAATACTTCCGTTTGCTGGTCCTAAATTTCCCGGCAATCAATTTCATAGGATGACCCCTGGTTCTAGTGTTATGTGACAGGGAGAAGAATTTCTCTCTATCCACTCTCTCCAAACCATGCATTATTTTATAGACCTCTATCGTGTCTCCCCGCAGTCGTCTTTTTTCTAAACTAAATAGCCCCAGGTGTTCTGGCCTTGCCTCATAAGAAAGGTGCTCTATGCCCCTGATCATCTTGGTTGCCCTCTTCTGCACCTTTCCCAGTTCTACAATGTCTTTTTTTAGATGTGACCAGAATTGTACACAGCACTCCAGGTGTGTCTGCACCATAGTTTTGTATTAAGGGCATTATAATATTAGCAGTTTTATTTTCAATCCCCTTCCTAATGATCCCTAGCATGGAATTGGCCTTTTTCACAGCTGCTGCACATTGAGTTGACACTTTCAACGTCTCTGCCACAGCCTTCCATCAAGCTGTCATGCCATGCCACCGCGTGGCACTGTATAACATCAGACTGCTGGGTCTTGAAGATCATATCTTCAGGATATGCCATCAAATTCAAGATGGTCCCACGATTTACAGGAATGAGGTTCACCCCTCCGTTGTCAATACTTCAGGAGGAAGTAAAGGAACTGTTGGAGAAGGGGGCTTGTAGCCCTGGTGCAGTGGGCAAACAGGTGGGACAGGTTCTATTCCTGCTACTTTCAGATTCCGAAGCGAGATGGAGGCATTCGCCTCATCATGGACCTTTGCCAACTAAACAAGTTCATTTGCGTCAAGAAATTCCTCATGATGGCATTGCAACAGATACTTCCACTCCTCCAAGGAGAGAAATGGTTGGCAATGCTGGATCTCAAAGACGCCTACTTCCATGTCAGCATCAGACCACGACATTGTTTCATTGTTTCATTACTTATGTTTCATGGTCAGCTGCCAAGTGTTCCAGTACAACGTATTACCCTTTGAACTGTCCACCGTTCCGAGGGTCTTTACGAAATGTATGGCAGCAGTGATTGCTTACCTCAGGTTGCAGGGGGTGTCCATCTACTCCTATTTGGACGATTGGTTCCTATCATCCAAAGACAGAAGCGAGTTACGTTCACAAATCCGTTATGTGCTGACCCTCCTTCAGGACCTGGGCATGCACGTAAACTGGAAGAAGTCTCACCTGGAGCCTATGCAGGTTGCCACCTACATAGGGGAGGTGTTGGATACCATCAACTAAAAAGCTGTCAGAAGAGAAGTTAATTTGCTTCCGGGATCTAGTGACTCTCTTCTGGCAACACCCGGTACAACCAGCACAATTGATTCAAGGTTTATTAGGTCTCATGGCCTCCTGCAACACAGTCATTCACTGTGCCCGCCTAAAGATGCAGAAATTACAGCTGTGGTTTCTCTCCATCTTCCACTCTGCCAGACACAGTCAAAGGAAGCAGCTGGAGCTACCTCCTCTGGTCCTACGATTGCTGTCCTGGTGGATGGAATGCAGGAACCTCTTAGAGGGGCTGCCATTCCAGACTCCATCGCCATCAGTGTGGCTAACAATGGATGCCTCCCTTCTAGGCTGGGGGTGCTCACTGCGAGGGTCATTGGACTTAAGGGAAGTAGACTTTGCACCAAGCGCAACTCCATCTCCTTCTTGGAGCTGTTGGCAGTTTATCATGCTCTTCAAGTTGTCTTACCAAGCATGCAGGACACGTCTGTCCAAGTTCAACTAGACAACATGATGACTCAAGCTTACATCAACCATCAAGGCGGGACTGTGTCCCACAGCTTGTGTGCTCTCCGTGTTAAGATGTGGCACTGGTGCATCCGGCACCAAGTCTACCCTGTCGCAGTACACATCAAAGGTCTGAACAATATTCTGGCAGACAACCTAAGTCGGGTCTTCCTCCAGGATTAGCAGCACAAATGGGAGCTCAACTCCAGATACATCACTCCCCTTCTGTCAGTGGCTGCAGCTGTCAGTAGACCTGTCTGCAACTTCAACGAACACGACGTGTGTCCACTTTTGCCCCAGGGCTAGACACGAACCCCGATCCTTGGGGGATGCCTTTCAGCTGGACTGGTCACAGGAGACAACATACATGTTTCCTCCTCAGCCAATAATCGCCAGAGTGGTAGCTCATCTTCTTTCAAAACCGATAGCCTGCATCCTCGTGACACCGTGGTGGCCAAGGCAACCTTGGTTTCCACAGGTACACAGACTGTCCAGGAACAGTCCGTACCATCAGTTTCCTCTGAGCCAAGACATCCTCTCCCAAGACGAGGGGCATGTCCTTCATCCGGACGTTCACACCCTCTGGCTAACCGCCTGGTGAATAGGCTTCTGAATAAGATCCTCCTTAATCAGAGGAAAGCCTCCACTAGGCGAAATTACTTCAAGAAATGGCTCCAGTTCAAAACCTATGCAAAGTCTCAAGGGTTTCTGCCAGGGCAAGTATCTGAATGGCAAGTGCTGCTCTGTCTTTCCAAGCTGAAGTGTCAGAGACTGGCCAATGTTTCTTTGAAAGTCCACCTGGCCACCCTTTTGACCAAGCACCCAGGGTGTGATGGGGAAATGCTTTTTTCACACCCACTAAAAGCAAGGCCTTTTTCAAAGGCCTCTCCAATGTCTATCCTCCAGTGAAAGCACCGTTGGAACCATGGAGCTTGTCGTTGGTGCTTTTGTCACTTACCCAGGCGCCATTTGAGCCCATGGCCACAGCACCCTTGAAATTGTTCGCCCTAAAGACTGCCTTCCTTATCGCAATTACCACAGCACGGCGGGTCGGCGAGCTTACAGCTCTTAGGGTTGATTCCCCATACACGAGATTCTGTGAAGATAAGGTCTGCATGCGTCTGGACCTTTCTTCTTAACCCTCCCCCCCCAAAAAAATAGTATCTACGTTTCATCTGAATCAGGACATCATTCTGCCTACCTTTTTCAGAAATCCTTCCTCTGCCCTAGAGAGATCCATGCATTTCCTGGATGTTCGCAGGGCACTCTTGTTCTACATGGCGCGAACAAAGGACTTTAGATCCTCCATGCATCTCTTCATAGGCTATAGGGGTTCTACCAAGGGCTCTTGTGTATCTAGACAGAGATTGTCTAAATGACTGGTCAAGCTCATCCTGCTCACCTACAGACTGCAGTGCAAGACATCACCAGAAGCCATCAAAGCCCATTCTACTCGGGCCTACGCTTCCTTGGCTGCACACCTCTCGGGGCTTACCTTCTTGGATATCTGCAAGGCAGCTACCTGGTCTTCGAACCTCCCGTTCATGAAGCACTATGCCATAGATGTGTGCTCTGCTGCTGAGGCTAGCTTTGGGAGAAGAGGCTTAAAATGGGTGTTACAATAGCCACTACTGCACACACCTCCATGGAGAGCTTGCTAAACACCCATTCTTATGGCTGTCAATGGATCTCGATCCAGATAAACAGGTTGCTCACCTGTAACTGATGATCTGGTAGAGATCCATTGACATCCATAAGACCCTCCCGACCTTCCCCTCTGCAGTAGTAGTGCTCTGCTACGTGCATACTGGTGTGCATGCTGTTGCCCTTGGTGTACTCTGACATCAGTGCTGAACTCACCTGCTTACAGGATGGTTGTCCTCCACAGTGGTTGTCCAAGAACTGAGGGACGTCGCATCCAGCCCACCTTTAAACACCATGCTCTGCATGGGGACGGGGTATGGACGCCTCGGCAAGCTGAGGCATGGCTACCATGGGTTTCCTGTGCAGGTGCACAACCCATTCTCATGGATGTCGATGGATCTCTACCAGATCATCAGTTACAGGTGAGCAACCTGTTTTTATTGGCTCACATCCTGTAACCTGGTCAGTTGTGGTGTTCAAATGGAGGTTGACTCTTGCCCTGATAGCGATAATCTCCCCTTGATTTTAAGGACTAATTTGCCAGTTGGGATATCTCATTCTAAGGATAAATTCAGTTTTGCTTTGGAAGTGGTGACTTTGGAAGTATGGGTTAAGTGGGATGAGAGATGGGCTCAAGTTATGGATATTTTGTTAAACTCAGATGACATGATGGAACTCTGCAATGAGTTAATAAAGGGAGAGATTGGACTTGTATATGATCACTAGGGAACACTCATTCATATGATATGAGATCATCTTGTGCGGGAAAGAACTAATTTTAACTTCCGGCCAACGGGTAGGTCTAGTGGTTAGTATGACCAAGAGTGTATAGCTGCCAGGAAGGAGTTATTGACATATTATCAATTATACTGACAAGACCCTCAATGTACGACTCTTTCAACTTTACTAGGCCTGAAAAAACAATATAAATCTCTGCTCAAAGCTAAGACAAGAGAGGCTCAAAGATTGTCTTGGCAGTGGGTGATTACTTCAGTCAGAGAGGGGAATTCCCCTCTCTTTGGGTGTATTACAGCTGGCTGCTTGGAACATTACCCCTCCCATTTGACCAGCCAGGTCCCTATGGAGACATGGGAATCACATTTAAGAGCTCTCTATGTGATTCAGGAAGAGGAATCAGTCCCATTAGATTTAAAAATGATCTACTTCCTGAATGGCCAACTGTTTCAGTAGCCAAAGTCAAGAAGCTTATTGGTTCTTTAAAAGTGGGCAAGGCCTCAGGCTGTGATTGCATTTCTCCTGAAATGATTAAGTTTAATGCGGATTGGTGGGCTTCTGTGCTGGCAATTCTCTTTACATGTGTAGATCGAACAGGGTACATACCTGAAGGCTGGGGCTTAGCCATAATAGTGCCCATATTTAAAAAGGGGGATAGACGTGAGCCTGCCAATTATTACCCAGTTAGCCTGTTGAGTGTTGTGGGTAAGCTTTACTCAAGGCATTTAGATTGGATGGAGAATGAAAGTATTTTGGCTGATGAACAGGCTGGTTTTAGAATGAGGCATTCAACGTGCCCTGGTATTACGCCATCTGATTGAGAAATATAGCAACAAGCCAAAGTCCTCTTTTTATGTGGCCGTAGATTTTAAAGCAGCCTTTTATTCAATCTCAAGGATAAGCCTCTGGGAAAAACTCAGAGACACTAATATTGATAGGCATTTACTGTTTCTCATCCAGAAACTTTACGAGAAGACCAGTGTAAGAGTGAGATGTAATCCTCAAGGTTCTCTTTCACATCGAATAACTACCAGCAAAGAAGTTAAACAAGGGTGCATTTATCCAAACAAGCACCCTCCCTGTTCAGTCTTTACATAAATACCTTAGCCAATAATTTCTCTGATCCAGTGTTACATCCCCCAACTATTGCGGGAGCAGCTATCCCAATCCTGCTGTATGCAGGTGATGCTGCCATCATCTCACAAACTCCAGTGGGCCTTAGGAGAGCGTGTAGGCTCCTGGCTACTTATTGCAAAGACAGTAATCTGGTAATTAATTGCCAGAAATCCAAAGTGATGGTCCTTGCCAAGAAGCCTAAGAGACTTAATTGGCATATAGAAGGCCATTGTATAGAGCAGGTCAATAGTTTTAAATATTTGGGTGTATTTTTTCATGCCACTGGCCCACGTGGACTACGTTGCCCAGTAGGCACAGAGGAGTGCATCAGCAACATTATGATTCATTCCAAAGTTGGAGAGGTTATCCCTGCAGCGTTAAAGCTGGTGCTGCTAAATCATTGGCCCAGCTCTCATATGGTGCACAGTTGGGCCCCTACCCTAATTATAGGCCATTGGAGATCATCCAATCTAAGTTTATTAGAGCAGTATTTGAGGGCCCTCAATGTATTTCCAGTGCAATGTTGATGTTGGAAACGGGCCTACAGAGGGTAGAAACAAAAACATGGATTTTAATCCTCAATTATTGGCTCCAGATCTATTTCTTCCCTCTAGGGCTGATGCCTCTTATGCTGGCCGATAGTTTTCAATCCACCTGAACAAAGCACTATTGGGCAAATTGTCATCACTTGGTTGTTTTACTGAATATTTGTGATTATTAGATTACAATCACGACAAGGAAATCCTCAAACAGAGGATCTTGGACATTGAACACCAGAATGATTTAACCTCTGTTTTGGAGATTAGAAGCCTTGGTGACTTTAACTGGGAACCTGCTAGCTACCTACTGTCACTTTCTCTACCAAGCCATCACAGGGTGTTTCTCAGAGCAAGATATGATGGCTTACCATCAGCAGTTTTATCTGGGAGGTTTTTGAAAATTCCTTTGGATAGTTGGATTTGCCCTAGTGGCTCAGGTTTGGTCAAATCTGACCACCATGTGCTGTTGTTTTGCCCTTTTTATAATGATAGCATAGTTTTATTTCTCTCCTGCTATCACATTTTCCCAGCCGAATTGCTGAATTTTATGCCACACTCCTCCTTGTAGATAAGGAACCTTTTATCACCTACAATGTTGCCAAATTTTGTGTGGCTGCTATTAAGATCTGCCAACAGCTAACTTCTAGCCCTACTTTCTAGATGATGCTACAAGAGGCTTTTGTGTTGGTGTGCTTTGCATGATTGAATTCTTATCAGAATTAAGTATTATTTGTTTGTATGTACATCTGATCAATGATCGTAATAAAGCTATTCATTCAAGACTGATATAACAGCAGTCCAAGTAATGTAGGACTGTCAGAAGGAGGAGCGAACTTGTTCTTTGTTTCTCCTGAGGCTGGGCTAGAACCAATGTGTTTCAATTGCAAGGAAGCAGATTTAGACTAGGTAGGAAGAATTGCCTAACTATAAGAGCTGTTTAACAATTGAGCACTCTGCTTCATGCAGTGCTGGGCTTTCCTTCACTGGAAGTCCTTTCCAACTATTTAGAGTTCTATGATTCGGTGATCTTCTCTCCAGGTCCATGTTGCTGAAACTTCTGCCTCTCACTATAAGATATAGTGCTTTCTACCCTCTTTCTTGCATTTAACATAGTTTGGTAAAAATATGATAGAGCCTTCTCTTCATAAAAAACTAGATAAGATAAGAGACATAGCATTTTGTTTATCTTGAGAATTATATCCCCAATATAATTGGTGATACACAGGCTCTACAACTGATCAAAGAAATGTATGATTCCTAATGTTTTTTAGAGACTCTGGAGGAGAAAATGATACAGTGAAATCAGCATAATTTTATTAGTAATGGTGATTTTTTTTAAAAAACTAATGTGTTCTTTTTTTGTTTCTGTGAACTCATTCTTGTGTTTTGTATGGTTTCTGATATATCTACAAAACTCAATGAACACAGTTTAAAAATATATATTAATAAAGCAATACTGGAAAGGATAGCTAATAATAAAATGCCCTAGGATTGTATTACTAGCTAATTCAACATAAAACCAGAAGCATACAATGAATGAATGATTTATGGAAACTGTGATTGTGATCTATGGAAACTTGCCTAACTGAAATGGGTTTTTAAAACTCCTTCCTTCCAAACTGAATTCATTCAAAAGAATGAGCAGATGGCTCAGTAATCTATCACTAAGAGTTTGTTCTTCCTGCATCAAATACTTTTTCCATTGCTGGCTATATTATATTACTGCCTGTATTTGTTTTACTAACAATGTATACAGTTACCTCCGTATTAATGCCATTCCTTTTCTCTCATCATTTCTCCAATGCGTTATAGAGTTTTCTGCCCAAATCATGACCCATTCAAGAAGACTAGCCTTTATGGTAAGTTTCTTCTCATGACCTGGTTTTTTACATTTATTTCTACTTCTGCATTAGATCTGAAACACCACAAATGAAAACATTTAGGGGAATAAAGCCATAGCTGCAGTCTTTGCTGCCTGTCTTCCATGACCATGGCAGTTGCCAGCAATATAGACTTCCCTAGCAATCTTTCCCTGAGGTAGAGGCTATTTTAACCACAACTACTTTAAAGGAAAGGGGTCTTTTGCTCACTTTATCTCTGGCATTGTATTCAAGTTTTATGCACTTCCTGATTTACATTGTTCTCCATGGTCCAGTTACTTTGGCTGATAGATGCATAGAATTTTGTGTGTATTATTCTGAAAACCGTCTATCCAACTATATAATATGACTATATACCAACTGTATAAATGATGCTTTGTGGTACCTTGAAATCCTGGGTACGTTTGCCCCTTAGAACCACTGAAACTTGTCAGACCCAGATTTGCTGAATGTAAGGCCCAGATATGGTGGATCTGCGCCAGTACTGGCTACTCCATTATACATTCAGCATGAAAGTTTTCATTTGTGGCCTCTCATTGGGGGCCTAGCAAATCTCAGGCAAACAACATATTGTCTCTGTTCAGCTCTTCAGAATACCACATCCTCTGCTATAGCTAGTATCTTGCAAATCATTTCCGGTTCTCTGAGTACTTTTCAAGCATAGACAGCTTCTGAGTGTTCACAACCAAAGTGCAACTAAAATGACCAGATTCTGCTTGAGACACACAAAAATGGCTGAGTTTTTCTAATGCAGACAGACAAAATGCCTGTGAGTGGGTCTGCTGTTCCTGCCCGCTGTCTCTCTGAAGCCATGGTAAAACATCTTTGATCATTCTTGTTCTGCTTCCCAATCCCTGAAAAAGCTACAGTCATGCTCTGATGTTGGAATTCTAACCCTGTTCTATAGCGTGATGCAGGGGAGTAACTATAATAGGGCAAGGGGAGACAGTTGTCTGGGGGCCCACTGCCTTGGAGGGCCCCCAGACAAAATTGATGTGAAATCCTCCAAAACTGATGTGAGTGTTAAGACCTGGAGCTACCAGAACAGCATGTCTTTCTCTAGTACCATTAAATGACTTGCATTGTCCACAATTTACAAAACCGAGCTGAGCTTCAGTGAAGGGGGGGGGCATTTTAAAATCTCGTCTCTGGGCCCACTCTAGTTTTGGATAGCACTTTATACCAATTCATTCTGATGTGGTCCATTTTTGGTTGATGTTGTTGTTGTTGTTACTCTTTCAACATTGAAGCAAAATGTTAAAATATGTCTCGGAAGAGTTTTAGGTACTTGCTTCATGACTGAAACATCAGAGACAGTCTCAGTGTGGATGTAGCGTGCAATTTAAAAGGGTACTATCAAGACTCTTTTTTTAAAAAGTTTTGTGAGTGAGAGTAAATGCATTACATAAAATTCTTGACATACTTCCTAAGAATGCAGGCAAAGTGAAGGGATGTAGATGGACATTCTAGTTTGCAATAACAATTCAACTGAGATTTAAGAAGTAGTACTTGCAAGCATTAAGAGATACATTGAGCTGCAAAAATGGATATCCAACTTTTGCAAATACATATGTAATTTGATGCAGATGAGAAGGAAAAGAGAGATTCTGTAATATGTGAAAACGCCCCCAAATCTCATTCATAATGTGGGTTCAGTAGATGGCTCTCATAGAGTTCCTGTTACTGTAGCTCTTACATTAAGAGACACATAAAGGAAGTTATTTTAGCATGTTCTGTTAGTTAGAAGTTACTTTAAGTTGCTGCGGTTGGATGACCTGAAAAATGGGAAGTGGGGTTCTAGTTTGTTTTTATAGAATGTTTCTCACTAACTTACTGAAGTATTATAAGAACTGGTCTTATACAGTATAATATAATCACATTATTACTTGTTGACTTTGATTTCTAGATGAAGACAGTAAGAGGGAAAGGCCCTCAATCGTAATGAAACCTTCCTCTACTAGAAAGAAAATGGTAATATAGAGCTAAACAATTGCTCTATTTCATTGTATGAGTACATCAATAAGGAACTTCTTACTTATGTACTGATCAGTTATTTAAGAGACCATGTTCTCAGTTTCTTAACTACATGGAATACATGACCTATGTGAAAAGTCTTGCAAAGCAGAATTCTTAGGGTATCGAATTAGGTCTTTTTACTGGTTGATTTATTTTTGGGTCATGTTGGTTTATGGTGTAAATCTATCACTACTATTATGCAGCATTTTACTTGGTGCTAAAGGTTGGTGCTAAACCTAGTCTGCTAGGTTCTGAATCTTTGGAAATAAAAGGTAGTAAGCAATAAAAAGTTGTATATACACAGTTTCTTCCGTGAAGTTCTGTATTTCCAATGTTTGATTTTTTTGAAAGATTTATTTCAAAATATATAGAATTATATAAATCTATAAAGCACTTAAGATTCTCAGAATTGCCTCCATGTTCTTCTATAATCTAAAGAAAGATTAGCCAAAGTTCCACACCTAAGGGTGAAACTGCACATTGTATACAAATGCATTTTACAAAGCCTGATGGCTATTATGCCAAAGCAGCTTCAGAAGATGTGGCTGGTATATGAATATGTGTCCGTAACACCCACATTTTAATTTTTTATTTTTTTTGGCCATATGCCATTTTCTGCCCTAGCTCCCTCAGGAGGATTGCAGCACTGGGGGTGGGATTAATTACCCCTCTGCTTCTCCACTCCAAACCCCCAGGTTGCTGTTTTACTTTAATAGAAGTCCCATCTGGATCATGCTTGCATGTAATGTGCTTGTTCTGTTCTAATCGCTCTGTATCAAACTTTCCATGGCTGAGAGCTACAGAAAACCCAGCCTCCTCCTTCATCAGCCATCACCCGATTCTTCTGCTTCACAGAAGGAGCTTCTGCCCTACTTGCTCATACTATATCAACTGATATATTTTTCAAAATGTATCAAAAATAAGAAATCTGTTTAAGAGACGCTGTTTCTTACTTCTACATGGGCCTAGTCTTATCACTACTACTCGGGTCTCCTGTGCAGCTTATCCAGTGGTCTTTGGCAAAATTCTCTAGTGTTGTTACCACCTTATCATAAGCTCCATCAAGTCCAAGTGTGTTTTAAACATCAAACAAGCTTTATGCCCAAAATATACTGAGAGTTATATTTCTGCAAGTCTGAGAATCTCTTCAAGTGACAGTATTGTCACACAAAACTACAATTTCTGAGATTTCTTGGAGGGAAGATTGACATCCAAGCAATTTATTTTGTACTATAGATGCTTCGTTCATTGTATTAAGTTGAGCAAAAGTGTTGCAGCTCCATTAGACTATGGACTGAATAAGCTTCAATTCTACAATAATTTTTTTCTGGACACTGAAATATTTACTTCATAAGTAAGTGTCCTTTTGCAGCAGAAGTCTGCACATCATGTGTTAAAACAGTGAACAGAGAGATCTGTTTAAAACTAGCACCCTACCTTTCCTCTTTCATGGTCTTTGTGCACTCCTAATTATGGGTTTTGAGCCTGTGCAAAACAAATGACATGAACATTCTGGAACCAAGGAGCTCGTGCTTCTGCTCTGAGGGCTCATATTTGACTCCGTCTGCTTGCCTCAAGGGGCAGAGCAGGTGCATGCCTCTTCAGTTGTACTATGGCTGCTATGACAGCAGTAATTTTGTAGACTTGTTCTGAGGTAATTAGCTTCAGCAATCTCTTTTTTCCCTCCTTACCTAGGGAGTCTTCCCCACCCCCACCCCTCTTTTCCTTTGTAGTTTTTCATATAGTTGGGTTGTGCACCAAGATACTTTGTTCGGTTATTTCTTCAGTAGTCTTGTGCACCTATAGCATAGTGGACATAATTTTAAAAATGCAATAGGCAGCCGTGGTGGTAAAGTATCCAGCTCTAGGAGAGACAAGACTTAATGACATGGCATTTGGTTCAGATTCATCCAAACAGAGATTTTGGAAAAGAACTCTGGCAGTTACAGTCTGTAATTATTACTATTATTAATTTGATTTCTGTTCCAAACTTTCAGAGTAAAATTATCCCCACTGTAGTTTACATAAAATGTAATTATATCCCAAAGGAGCTGACTGAATTGATAATCAGTTTATTCAATCTTGCCTGACGCATTTTGAGCAATATGCTTTTCTTCCGTATTTTATTCTGTATTTTTGGGATAGCTATTCCTCTTGCTATTTAACTTATTCATAAATGATCAAGAAGTTGGGATAAACAGCGAAGAGGCCAAATTTGTAAATGACACCAAACTATTTAGGGCAGTGAAATCCAAAGCAGATTGTGAGGAGCTCCAAAAGGATCTCTGAAATTGGGGGAGTGGGCAACAAAATGGCAAATGCAGTTCAGTGTAAGCAAGTGTAAAGTGATGCATTTTGTGGCAAAAAAACTCCAACTTAACATATACACTGATCGGGTATGAGTTGTCAGTGACTGATTCGATCTTGGGGTCGTGGTGGACAGCCCATTGAAAGTGTCAACTCAGTGCACTGCAAGCTATGAAAAAGGCACATTCTATGGTAGGGATCATTGGGAGGGGAATTGAAAATAAAAATGCTAATATCATAGTTCCCTTATACAAATCTGTGGTGCGGCCACATTTGGAGTATTGTGTACAGTTCTAGTCACCGTATCTTAAGAAGGACTTTGTAGACCTGGAAAAGGTAACTGGTTGAAGGACGGGAAACGGGGTAGGATTAAATGGACAATTTTCACAATGGAGGGAAGTAGGAAGCGGGGTCCCCCAGGGATCGGTACTGGGACCAGTGCTCTTTAACCTGTTCATAAATAATCTAGAAGTTAGGGTAAGCAGCAAAGTGTCCTCATTTGCATTTACCCTCATTTAGGGTAGTGAAATCCACAACAGATTCTGAGGAGCTCCAAAAAGATCTCTCCAAACTGGGGGAGTGGGTGAAAAAATGACAAATGCAGTTCAGTGTAAGCAAGTGTAAAGTGATGCATATTGTGGCAAAAAATTCCAACTTCACATATACGCTGATGGGATCTGAGCTGTTGGTGACTGACCAGGAGGGAGATCTTGGTCAATTCAGTGCATGGCAGTAGTGAAAAAGGCCAATTCCATGCTAGGGATCATTAGGAAGGGGGTTGAAAATAAAAATGTGAATATTATATTGCCCTTATACAAATCTATGGTGCGGCCACATCTGGAGTACTGTGTACACCATATCTTAAGAAGGATATTGTAGGCTAGGCTACAGCATCTGGAGCTCCTTACTTTGGAAAAGAGGCGACTAAGGGGAGACATGATAGAGGTCTATAAAAGTATGCATGGAGTGGAGAGAGTGGACAGAGAGAATTTTTTTTCCTTCTCTCACAACACTAGAACCAGGGGTCCTCCCATGAAACTGAAGGCCAAGAAATTTAGGACCGACAAGAGGAAGTACTTTTTCACAATGCATACATACATAATATTTATTCAGTCATTGACCAGCAGTTTTACAAATACAGACATTTCAGACATGAACTAAACATTAGAATGCGTTTTGCAGAGAATATAACAGTATTTTGCCACAGTTCTAACTTTATCTTAATCACATAAAGAGAATAAAAACCTCAATAAGGCATCATCTTCTCTTCCATTAAGATTTACCAAAAGGGGAGAAAGTAGCTTTCCTCCGGCTTCTATATTAAAATTACAGTGTAAAAAGGCATGTGCTATTGTTTCAACACAGCCCATGTCACAAGGACATACGCGATTTGCCAAAGGAATTCCTGCATATCTGCCAAACAGGACTGCAGACGGAAGAACATCTAACCTGGCCAGCGTCATGGCTCGTCTATATTCAGGAATCGTAACTACCCGAAGATAGGGGGACAAATTGAATCCACTCAGTTGGTCACCCAAGAACAGTCTTTTGGATATCTGGGAAATTTCATATTGCAGCTCCATATGCATTAAGCGTTGAATAATTTGGATACGAGCTCTGTCGTAACCCAGCTCCTGTATGACCTCTAATGAATATCCACAGTGGGCCAGCTTGTCAGTGGCCTCAGTATGCTATCTAAATTTAAAAGAATCCTGTTTTATAAAAGCAACCAAGCCCTACCGCAAAAAATAATTTTTTAGCCAGTAAAGAATAATGACTCTCCATAAGCATGTCTGAAGCCTAACCATTCCGACCTCTCTTCTTAGAGCCACCGTGGGGGCACATCTAGGGACAGCCAGTACAGCTCTCAAAATGTACTTTTGCATTTTTCTCATGTAAAGCTTTTTCACAGTGCACATAATTAATCTATGGAATTCTCTGCCATGGGATTTAGTGATGGCCACCAGCTTGGATGGTTTTAAAGGGGGCTTAGACAAATTCATGGCTACTGGTCTGGTGGCTGTGGGCCACCTCCAGCCTCAGAGGCATGATACCTTTCAATACCAGTTGCAGTGGAGCAAAACCAGGAGAAAAGGCATGCACATACCTCTTGCCTGTGGGCTCCCCAGAGGCATCTGGTGGGCCACTTCGTGAAACAGGATGCTGAACTAGATAGACCTTGGGCCTGAGCAAGCAGGGCTGTTCTTATGTTCTTAAGGTGCAGAAGACGACAACCAAGATGATCAGAGGCCTGGAGCACCTTCCTTATGAGGCAAGGCTACAGTATCTGAGGCTTTTTAGTTTAGAAAAGAGGTAACTATGGGGAGACATAGTAGAGGTTTATAACATTATGAATGGAGTAGAAAAACTGAACAGAGAGAAAATATATCTCCCTCTCTCCCATGAAACTGATGGCCAGGAAATTTAGGACCAACAACAGGAAGTACTTTTTCACACAGTGCATGATTAATCTATGGAATTCTCTGCCAGGCTGCCACCAGCCTGGATGATGCTTTAAGAAGGGCTTAGCTAAATCTATCAATGGCTACTACTGTGGCGGCTGCTGGACCAGTAAGCCCCTTACATTTACTCTTAAAGGTATCCTCTCATTGCCTCCAGCCGCCCTTTAGAAACCTTTTCAAAGATTCCCCTTTGCTTGTAAAGGGGAATCCTCACCAGATTCAGCACTGTCATCCCGCACTGAGAAAATATATTCTTTGTTGAACTGTCTCTGACTCCAACCCATTCTGTTTTCTGTGCTTGACTTGAGTCTGTCATCAGCAGACTTGGGTAGCTGCCCTGCTTTCCTAGAACACCTCCCTCTTCTGAAAGGGAGATAAAAGATACCAACTCTTCTGCTTCCCAAGACTGCTCCTCTTCTGCTCTGCAGAGGCCTCTTATTCTGTTCCACAAGACTGTCTCTGTTGCCAGCAAAGCGCTACATATATTTAGGGATCAGCATTCCAGTCAAGCCATCATGGCTGCCACTCTGATTAAGAACGTGATCCCTGGGAAGACTTTGTCCTAATTCACCACCCAGCCTCATACTTGTAGGCTTCTCAAGCAACCAGCAGGACAGTCATGATGCTTATGACTTTGACTGGAGCAAATACTCGTATTCTAGCAGCTAGGTCCCCACACTGGGATTCTTACTCTTGACTGAGAGAGCTCTATTCTACCTTTCCTCTGTCTGAAAGGCATTCACAATATAGCTACCGTCTTCCAAGGCCTCCATCTTGATACCCTTACTCTCATCCAAATGCCATGTTATTAGGTCAACCTGCTTCACTGTTTTCAGGGAGCTCAGTGGTTATTACACTGCATGAGATACTAGCCCTGGTCCAGGAACTTCAGCAGCCTCCAAGGCTTTCACTGCCCCAAACTTACAGTTTTGGTCCTTCCACATAAAATGTCTTCTGTCACACCTTTTGTTGGGCTTCTCTTTATTATGAAAATGTATATGCATTTTTCAACAATAACAAAATCTCAAAGCAATTTACATAGCAAAAAAGAAGATGGTTCCTGTCCCAAAGGGGCCCACAATCTAAAAAGAAACTCAAGGGAGACATCAGCAACAGCTACTAGGAGAGATGCTCTGCTTGACTGAGTAGGGACAGTTGCTCTCCTTCTGCTAAACAGAAGATAGCCATCACTTTAAAAGGTGCCTCTTTGTTCAATTTGCAGGGGTACATTTTGGGGTAAACTTTTGGATCAACCATCAGGACTGTCACTCTGAGAGTGTGATGGGCCCTAATTCTTGACCCTCCACTTGTGCTTCCACTTTATGCTTTAGCATAGCCAGCCTCTTCACTCAAGTGGACTGATTGCATTTTCAATCAGACTTTGGATTCTTACTTTGATGGGAATGCAGAAGAATATGCTCCAGAGCTCTCTAACTGAGCTCCAGAAGCTTCATCCAATCAGGTTATGGAAGACTCCAAACTTGCTTTTCCCCAATGAAGTCCTCCCAACCCTATTCAGAACAGGCCACCAGAATAACTCAGTCACTGGGCTTGGAAACCCAACAGTCTGCTCCTCCTCTAAATGATCCTGCCTTTTGTTTTATTGGGAGACATGCTGAACCCTTCCAATGCTGTCAGCCTTCTTACAGACACCTGGCACAACCCATCTTTCAGCAGGCCAACCTCTGAGGCTTGAAAATATGTGTGGGGTTCAGTAAAAAGGCTGTATTTTTCAACACTCCCCACTCCTGAATCATTGGTTATGGAAGCTTCCTAAGGCAAATGTAACCAGAACCCTATTCTGCCCCTACTGAATGGAAGGCATAAACCTTGCTATCAAGGGTAGAACGTTCTACTCAACTGTTACTTTCACTGATAATTTCTAATTACCAGGTAATGTGTGTTTATCTCTGGGAGAAGATATCTCCCTTTTCATCACTTCCTGGGGGAACACACACACACACACACACACACACACCATAAAAACCCACCCCAAGTAGTCCAATAGTTTGCTAAACAAAAAGCTTCATTTTAGACTTGGGCATTGACCAAGTCAATTGGTCAATTGGCTGACCATTGGCCAACTGTTGCTCCAAAACTATTCCAGGCTGTATTTTGACCTTTGCATCTAGATCTCATATAGAATATCTCCCCTCTGACATTCACTACCCAGATGATGACACCTTGGATAGCTTTAAACGTGAAGCCCATAGTCAGTTCCTGCGGGTTACCTTGCAGCCTCCCAGGCCTAAATAGATATCATTCTTGATCCCAGAATTCTCATTATCAGTCTCACTTCTGTTTCCTGATTGACCAAAATTACTTCAAAAAGTATAGCCATACAATTCTAGAAAGTGCTATCAGTGATCTGAACCTAAGCAATTCACTTCAAGATCGAAGAACATGGGAAACACTTCCTTCCCCTGCACCTATCCCTCTCTGTTGCGCCATCTGAAACCAAACTCTGCCTCTTTGCAGAAAGGCATTAAATGAGACAGTTTGATTCTCGATATAATTATTCTGGGCTGCACCATGGAGTTTCCTGACTTTCTTGGATTATATTGCAGTACTAGCTTTACTATTTACTTGCAGCAATAGATTTCCAACCTTTTCCAAAAAGGAACAGATGAGGAGATCCCATCATTGCAATGTCTCATTGGGCTCTACTGACATTATTTTACTGTCCTGATGGAGGCCTTTATCCAGTCCTAGAAATTATGGGATGTCAATGTCTGTCTCTCTCTTCCCCCTTGTTTTGGTCTACAGGTTGAGCATCCCTTATCTAGACATCCAAAATCTGGAATGCTCCAAACTCGCCATAACACCACGCCATAACAAAAAAACAAAACAAAACACTTCAGCTCACTTGGAGATTCCCAATTTTGCTGCTTTTAAACATGCAGTCAAAACTTACTTATTTCAGAAGGCTGTTAGTGAGAGGGGTTTTGTCTGTAATTCTCTCTAGTTGCGGCTCTGTTTTTATAGTGAAGCTTTTTAATGTTTTTGATGCTCTCACTTTGGCACTAGTGGGAAAAGGGAAAGCCCCCCTCCTTCACTCCCTGCTCAGTTTGGTGCCTGCTCCGTTGGTGTCTGTTTTGGCGCTCTGGATCCCATGCCCAAGATATCTCATTATGCAAATATTCCAAAATCCAGAAAAATCTGGAACACTTCTGGTCCCAAGCATTCTGGATAAAGGATACTCAACCTGTACTTCAGTGAATCTCAACAATTTCTACTTTAAAATCTTCACTGTAAGAAGCTGCTTTGCTGTAGGGAGTTAACACTTGCAGTATTGGTTGCTGCTTTTCAGACTCTCAGCAACCCTAAAGATATTTACCATGTCAGTCATGGCCGCCTATCTCTAGAGCAGATAGACGTTATCCACTATGGAGATAGAGGTGAGGGAGGCATCTCTAATTGCAGATGCCTCTCACAAGATCAAGCTGCCATTATTATATGTTGGTTGACTGCTTTTGTTGGTTAGCACAGGATATCACTTGTAGCAGTTCAGGTAGCAACAGCTTCCTTGAAACAACAGATACACTGAGCTGGGCCAGAAGAGGTTGCTCCTTCATGGTTCCAAATTTTGCCACCTAACTCCTGTTTCCAATCAGTGTTTTCATTCAAACCATCCCCTCAAATAATACTTCTGAATGCCAAGTACCAATAGTATCAAACAATCCCAGACCTACACTCTTCATGAGGTTATGGATAGGCTCCTTCGTGTGCTTTTCTTCAGTTTCTTCACATCCTCAGGATGCTGTCCAAGAGCTCAGTCATCCATAGCAATTGCATCCTCAGTAAGCACAATGGTGGCCATGCCAGTCCTGGTTCACCAGAATGTTAAGTTACTGATGTTTTTATAGGCTGGTATAAAGAAACTTCCTTCTTGTACTTCCCATTAGTGTGGCATTTCCTTTCACATAATCAAGGATGGATTATGCTC
This sequence comes from Hemicordylus capensis, assembly GCF_027244095.1. Classification (NCBI taxonomy): domain Eukaryota; kingdom Metazoa; phylum Chordata; class Lepidosauria; order Squamata; family Cordylidae; genus Hemicordylus; species Hemicordylus capensis. Next base: position 242,436,960 of record NC_069657.1, on the reverse strand, counting down.
CAATCAGATAATTCGGAGAATTCGACATATGTAGGTTCTTGAGGAGGTTCTTAATTCCAGAAAGGCATAATGATGCCAGTGCCATAGGGAAGTATTTATCAACAAAATCCTTCCAAGAAAGGTTTTTGTAAAGGCTTTAATGTTTCATACACACATTCTTTGGGGGTGCCCATACCAGCTTCCACTGGTTTTTTTTTCCAGTTGATGTGGAAAACTGATGGCTATCTGTGATCTTAATCTACTTCCCATTGAGGTGGCCATTTTCTTATGTTACGATTCCCCCACACCACTGTATGCATAGGGCCACAAAGTGGTCCTAAGCTCTATTTTCTTTCTTCATAAGGTTTGTTGTTTTCCCCATCAGTCAAGACTTGATCCTGCTCATTTTCATTCAGGACTCATCCTTCATTTGATTTCCCCTTAATTCTTTAAAAAAGGATTCCTTTGCACTCCTCTTCATTCTGTCTTTGTTTTTCCTGCGGTCTATGAAGCAGTCTGACCAGGCCCCCTGCTTCTCTGAGGACCCATCCTTGCATACGAGGGGCAGAGACAACACCAGTAAGCATACCCACCCATCCGTGGCAGCAGCAAAGGCATGTACACAGTAGGCCAGAGCCCCAGCCCATCTCTCACAGGCTCTTTGATGGCTAACCCTCAGCAGGAGGAAGGAGAGGTCTCAGTCAGGGCTGCACAGCTAGCCCAACCACTATGTCGCCAACTTAGGTGAGAGGGAGATGTCACCAACCTAGCTGAGATTCTCCATCAACCCTCACCCACAGCAGAAGCCTCATCCCATGATCCCTTGGGATCATGGGACACAGATTCCATGGAGGCCCCTGTTGAAGTCCAGGATAGCCCATTGAGGAGGAATCCCAGCATAAGAACTGGGACTCACAGTTTCCAATCATCTCTACCTCCCACGATGTTGTGAGTAATGGTGCCTGCCTCTTAGTGTCTCCAGCACCATATCCCCTTCAGCCATCAGGTTCATGGGATTCCCCAGCACCAAGGGACTCCACAAACCAACCCCCTCCTCTTCAGGATTGCTCCCTGCCCTAACATTCTCTTCATGGGGAAAGGCTTCCCCTGGACCTTTCAGCCTGGATCATGGATATGGTAGTGACGGAATTAAGGAGGAATATAGTGGGCCAGCAATCTCATCCTTGGGGACAAGAATTTCCAGCCATGCCACCATTATGCTCCCCAGAACCTATAGGCCTGATCTACTACCTGGGGGGTGCTCCAATTTAAGGCAGAAAAATTCCCAATCCTCAATTTTATCTAGTCCAGCACATCGGACCCAAGAAGCATCACCAGGGGTACAACCGGGAGTCCTACCAGAAGTATTGCTCATCAAGCACCTACTTAGGATTGTATTCCTCTAGAATCAACAATACAGCTCTATCCAGGCCTCTCCCAGCCAGATCACACTCTTTACCCCCAGTAGATAATCCTGGTCCTTCTGAAACTCAGCTGACTGCAACTGAACATCAATTAAGGTCATAGCAATTAAGGTCACACACTGTTCATTGCACTGAAACAGGCTAAAATCTTTTTTTTTTAAATTATAAAAATTAAACCATGAACCCCACTGGCTTGGGGCTCCCGGGGGGACCCCTGGGTGCCTACCAACCACCCATTTTGTGCCCCTAGGTACTCTGCATAGTGAATAATGGGCCAGTTCAAGTCCCCATTATACCTTATGTAGAACCTTTTTAGAACCGATTCGAGTTGGGTTCGAATTTGAACCGAACCAAGGGGGGTGGGGTGTGAGCAAAACAGAACCGACCCACCCTGGTAGGTAGGTTTGAAATGAATTGGGTTCGAATTTGGCCAAACCGGTTTTGTGCACATCCCTAGTAGCCATTGATAAACCTGTCCTCCATGAAGTTGTCTAAGCCCCTTTTAAAGCCATCCAAGCTAGTGGCCATCACCGCATCCCATAGGAAAGAATTCCATAGATTAATTATGTGCTGTGTGAAAAAGTGCTTCCTGTTGTCGGTCCTAAATATCCCGACCTTCAGTTTCATGAGATGACCCCTGATTCTAGTGTTGTGAGAGAGGGAGAAAAGGTTTTCTCTGTCCACTCCATGCATATTTTTATAGACCTCTATCCTGTCTCCCCTTAGTCACCTCTTTTCCAAAGTAAAGAGCCCCTGATGCTGTAGCCTAGCCTCATAAGGAAGGTGGGTGCTCCAGGCCCCTGATCATCTTGGTTGCATTCTTCTGTCCTTTTCCAGTTCTAGTCCAATTAAGCAGGAAGGTGTTTAGGGCTGGCTCTTGAAGCATGTGCAGAAATTCAAATCTTTTCCCCTGCAGAGGGAGCAGGAGTGCCAGATGCTTAGCCAAGGCTCTAGAAAGTTCCTGGAGTTTTCTTTATTCAGGAACATGACCAAAGTGGCACAGGTGGCCACTCAAGACATATTGGTAAGCATTCTGTCTTGTCCATTAGTTGTCACCAAGCAGGAATCACTTGAGAGAAATTTAGCTTAAAAGTGCAGTCCTAGGGATTAAGTGATATTTGCACAGGAATGGGTTTAAAATTTGTTAAATGAATAGATAAAGGTATGGTGGGAGGTTACACATGGAAAATATGGACATAGCAGTTCGTCCATTGAAAAGACTGATAAACATGCAAACCTTTTAAAAATCCCTTTTGGCAGAGTGATATGGAGACAGTTGCAGAAGAGACCCTAGAATTTCTCAAGAAAAAACACGATCGACATAAAGGTATGACTTTATTATGTCTGACAGTTACTATTTCTAATAGCCAAATTTGTAGCTCTGTTTAATGCATAATGTGGCTTCAGTTAGGAAATGGTTGTAGTTCTCTTTTCTTAGACAGTCCAAGTAATTAATTCTTGCATTGATAAATAATGTGAAGACCACTTCCCCTTACAATTTTAAGACATACAGGTGTGCCTGGAAATCATTCCGGTATATAGAAATGTAACATGAATTGGTTACTTGAATAAATACATGAAAAGTCATGTTTGCATTTTGGGACTAAACTTTCCCTCTAGAAACATTCACACAGACACATGACATTGTTTTTGTTTTGTTTGTTTGTTTAACATATTTCTATACCACCCCAAACCTGCATCTCTGGACAGTTTACAATTAAAATGATTTTAACATTAAAATCATTAACATTAAAATAATTTAAAACCCCACATTAAAAATATTGAAACTATAAATAAATAAATATGAATAAGTATGAATGAATGGGTGAATAAATATATCTTGAGTGCCTTTTTAAAAGATGCCAGAGATGGGGAGGCTCTTATTTCAACAGGGAGTGTATTCCAAAGTCCAGGGGCAGCACCGGAGAAAGCCCGTTCCTGAGTAGCCGCCAGACGAGTTGGCGGCAACTGGAGATGAACCTCTCCAGATGATCGTAACAGGCAATGGGGCTCATCATGCAAAAGACATTATCTTAAATTAATATGGTATCATTAATACCATAATCCATATCTCAGAGCTATTCTGAAGTAGTTTCTCATCAAATCTAGAAGTCCCAATATCCTTTGGGGTAATTGTTCAAGGAGTCCTACCCATTTTGGGGGTGAGCCTCACCATCATATCAACTGGGCCTAGTTTCTGCTACTGTCTCTTAAAAAGAATAATCCAACATGTCATAGGATCAACCATTGTTTTATAGGTTATATTATTCTACTAACTAAAGAATATATCTTTAGTTAGTAGAATAATATAAACATTAAACATATTAAAGATGATATTATTCTACTAGCCATCAAATTTCACAGGTAAGGGGGGAGGGAGAGACAGACTACCAAGCCTTCCCCTATGCCCCACGTAGTACAATTTGTACTAAAGGAAGCTTAGGGAAAGGCTTGGAACTCTGTACTGTACAATCCCATACCCTGGCTCCATTGCACTGCTTCTTCTGAAATGGAAGAATTGGCTTAGCATCACCCCTTACTCACTCTCACTGTAACAGGCAGACACTCTCCTACCAAAGAGGGAGGGTGTTTGAGGGAGAGGAAGAGCGGAAAGCATTGTTCTTCTAACACACATCCCTACCTATCCATCATTGAGGCCATTGCCATGGGGGCCACAGCATATTCCCCCCCCCCCAAACCTGACCCTGCCTCCTGATATTCTCAAACCTACCACTGTCTCCAGGCTCTGAGAAGGTAAGGAGTATTGCCCTCACGTCAAGTCAGAAACTGCATTCAAAAGGACCTTAGTCTCTTCATTTGGCAACAGTGGTATTTGATCCAGCAGGATATGTATGTACAGGTGAAACTCGGAAAATTAGAATATCGTGCAAAAGTCCATTAATTTCAGTAATGCAAATTAAAAGGTGAAACTGATTTATGAGACAGAAGCATTACATGCAAAGCGAGATAAGTCAAGCCTTAATTTGTTATAATTGTGATGATCATGGCGTACAGCTCATGAAAACCCCAAATCCACAATCCCAGAAAATTAGAATATTACATGGAACCAATAAGACAAGGATTGAAGAATAGAACTATATCGGACCTCTGAAAAGTATACAGTGTACTGTGCTTGATTGGCCAGCAAACTCGCCTGACCTGACCCCATAGAGAATCTATGGGGCATTGCCAAGAGAAGGATGAGAGACATGAGACCAAACAATGCAGAAGAGCTGAAGGCCGCTAATGAAGCATCCTGGTCTTCCATAACACCTCAGCAGTGCCACAGGCTGAGAGCATCCATGCCACGCCGCATTGAGGCAGTAATTGCTGCAAAAGGGGCCCAAACCAAGTACTGAATACATATGCATGCTTATACTTTTCAGAGGTCCGATATTGTTCTATTCTTCAATCCTTGTCTTCTTGGTTCCATGTAATATTCTAATTTTCTGGGATTGTGGATTTGGGGTTTTCATGAGCTGTACGCCATGATCATCACAATTATAACAAATTAAGGCTTGACTTATCTCGCTTTGCATGTAATGCGTCTGTCTCATATATCAGTTTCACCTTTTAATTTGCATTACTGAAATTAATGGACTTTTGCATGATATTCTAATTTTCCGAGTTTCACCTCTGTGTGTGTGTGTGTGTGTGTGTGTGTGTGTGTGTGTGTGTATCTTTCAGGTGCTGGTGTGAGTGAAGCAGCTAGCATTAAGCTGACTCAACTGTTTTTAAAAAACATTTTTTATTGAGAGAAGATTCTCATATAGAAAGCTAACATTGCAACCAAGAAAAATTTGAAACCAACATGTGACTGGACATCGTCACAAAGGAATCCCTCAAAACAAAGGATTTAAAAAAGGGAAGCCCAAAGAATATTCAGCATCTGCCTCATATAAGATTCTATGATTGCTTTCAGCTTTTTTCTTTTTTCAATGTCTATACTGCAGCTGCCCACCCCCCGTCAACCCCCAGCCCCCCGAATTTTGGAGCCATTATACTTGGTGCTGGCATTATCCCAAAGTGTACAAAACTCTGGGCTTGATCTCAGTGTGTGTGTCTTCTTAAGGAGAAGTCGCATCTGAGAAGCATACAATGAACCAATTCTGTAAAAGGCTTTGGGATCAGCTTTCCCCAATATATTCCGCAAACCCATAGAAGTGTAGGCCATGCTTGTGCACAAACTGTCTATGCTTGTCCCATTCCTTTCAGAAAGTGTTACTTGAAGCCCACGTTTGCAAAGAAAAGCAAGCTGTCTAACATGGAAGGGCTTTAGCACAAGAGGTTATCTGGAGTCTACCCATGGGTATTTGCTAGGAGCAGAAAATGCTGAAATGTAAATGCAGATTCTGATAAATTATGAACTGCCCTGAGCTATTTTTGATGGGCGGTATATAAATGAAATTAAATTACTAAAGAAATAATAGAATCATAAGAATTTTAGAGCTGGGAGAGATTTTTTGAGATCTTCTAGTCCAACCTTTTTCTCAATTCAGGAAACTCTTATAGCATACTTGACAGATACCTGTCCAGCCTCTGTTTGAAAACCTCCAGCAAAGGAGAGCCCACTACTGCATGAGGCAGATTGTTCCACTGTTGAACAGTTCTTAAGATTTGGAATTCTTCCTGATTTCTAACCTAAATCTGCTTCCTTGTAATTTCAATGCATTGGTTCTGTCCTGCTCTCAGAAGCAACAGAGTCCACACCTACTATGTGGCAGCCTTTCAGATCTCAGAAGACAGCTATTGTATCTCCCCTTCTCCAGGTTAAAAATACCCAGCTCCTTCAATCATTCCTTGTAGAAATTGGTTTCCATCCCCCTCACCATCTTTGTTGCCCCTCTTCTGAACCCATTCCGTTTATCAATATTCTTCTTAAAATGTGGGGCCCAGAACAGGACACAGTATTTCATGTGAAGTCTGATTAGCACTAAATAGAACAGAATTACTTTTCTTGATCTGGACACTATGCTTCTGTTAACAAAGCTTATTCTTGTATCCACTTTTTTAGCAGCTAAATCAAGCTCATATTCAATTTGTTGACCTAGGTCTCTTTTGCATCTACTGCTGCCAAACAATCTCCTGGATCCTGTATTTGTGCATTTGATTTTTCTTATCCAAATGAAAGACTTCACATTTTTCTCTGTTGAACTTCATCTTTTAGTTTGACCCAGTTTTCCAGCCTGACCAAGATTGGGTTAAATCTGGATTCTGTCTTTGAAAGTGTTAACTATCTTCCTCCCAGCCCAGCTTTGTGTCACCTACATATTTGATAAGCATTCACTCTATTCCCTCTTCCAGTTATTTATGAAAACGCTGAACAGTACAGGGACAGTGCTCTGGCACTGCATTTGATGCCTCTCTCCAGGATGTGGAGCCATTAATAAGAACTTGTTGGGTATGGTGGTTCAACCAGCTGTGAATTAACCTAAGAGTGGCACCATCTAGTCCACACTGTATCAGCTTGTCAACAAGATTCTATACACTATGTCTAGAGTATTGTTGTGAAAAGGGAGATGAAGTTAGTTTAGCATGCCTTGTTCTTGGCAAATTCGTGATGGCTCTTACTAATCACAGACAGACTGCTTCATAATCAGTTCTAGGATCTCGTCAGCTCAGGATGACAGGTTGCAATTCCCCAACTCCTCCTCTTTCCCCTTTTCTCCAGTCTTCTGGTATCTCACCTATTCTCCAGGAGTTCTCAAAGATTTCAGGTTCTAAGAGCACACCTATACCTTTCTTCTGTACTCGTGGATGCATTCATCTGGACCTGAAGACTTAAACTCATTTAAGGTAGCTACATATTCAGTTACCATCTCTTTACCTATAAGGTGCATTTCTCTTGCTTATTTTGCACCTGTCTTCTCTCACAAAGAAAATGTGGCCCAGCCAGGCAACAGATGCACAAATGAAGAAACATTAAGCAGCTCTGCCTTCTCTCCGTCACACAGTTAGTCTTACCATCTTCTTCAAGCAACAGACCTTCCACTTCCTTGACCATTCTCTTGTTCCAGACTTAACTATAAACTTCTCTGGTGTGTGTGTGTGTTTGTGGTGGTCGTGGGGGTTGCATTCCTCACAACCCTCAGCTCATTCTGATGGTATTAACCTGACACCATCCCTACAGGTTTGGGCCACTCTCCTGTTCTCTTCCTTGTTTATATGCCCCTCCTTCCATTTCCCGTGTGTGTCATTTTTGCTTCCTTGTTGTTCAGAGAGTTCTCTTTGTATCCACGCTGGTTCCTTGAGATGTCTCCCAATTTTCCTTCCCATGGGAATTGTCATCAGTAACTTGCTTTTCAGAATCTCCTTACCCTTTTTAACTCTTTTCCCCCTTTAGGATTTCTAGCAGTTGCATATGATCTATTCCCCACTGCACCTGTGCTCAATAGAATCAGCTTTCCTGAAATTCAGGGCACACCTCTCACTTCCTGCAGTTTCCTCTCCCCTTGATATAATGAATTCCATGGCCACTTTCACTTCCTCACAGTGATGTAGTTGCAAATATAGAAGTGTGGACGCTCTCCATGACAGCCCCCCTGGCCATGCCCACCCCAACAGCCAGAGAAGCCAAGAAGTACAGGCTCTCCATCCCTGCGCGTCCCCCCACCACTATACCCCTGCTTCCTCAGCCAACTCTTCCTTGTTGGTAAGGACTAAGTCCAGAATAGCTGTCCTCCTTGTTCCATTTTGTGAAAGATGACCTTGTCAGCAAGGAAGTCAAGAACTTACTGGACTTCCACCAGAGTCATAATAGTTGAAGTCTTTCCTCATTACTTATGCCTCATTGAAAATTTGGCATTCTGCCTAAGGAAAACATTGTCCGTGTTTTCTGCTTGGCCAGGTGGTCTGTAATGAATCCCACAATGGTATCACTTTTATTTCTCTCTCCTTTTATTTTTACCCGCATACTTGTAACTGGACTTCCATGTTCATATTCACAGATTTCTGTCTAGGTTTATACTTTCATTACATATAATGCAACTCCCCTGCCCTTCCATTCCTTTTGAACAACTTATACCCTTGAAGAACTATAATCCAATAATGAGTTTCATCTCACCAAGGTACGGTGACAGCTTTCCAATAATATTTCCCTTCTTGCTTTAGATTTTCAAGTTTCTCCTGTTTGTTTCTCAAATTCTGTGCATTAGTGAATAACAATTGGAGATAATGGCTATATCAGTCTTCTAGCTTCCCCATATACTGTAATGACTTGTTTTTCTGAGCATTCCCTCCTTCATATTGCTTCTGCTTGGGCACTTGTTTTCTCCTCTCTGCTAGCTTTATACTTGGCACTGGGTTTTTGTGTCCCTTCCCCTGCAGGTTCAGTTTAAAACTTCTCTGTAAGCGAGGCTCCTGCCAAATACATTCTTCCCAGTGCTCATGAGGTGCTATTGTTGCTATGACTAGAAAACAATTCACAAAAGGGTGTATTCCTATTCTTTTAACAGTAAGAATAGACTTTTTGAGGAAGTGCAAGCAGGCTGGGCTTCTTGATGAAATCTTTGAGGAAATGTTAGACACTCTTCACCAGGCACAGGAAAAGCTGATGGACGACAACACTTCAGAAGCAGGTACTAAAAAGTTTGGATTTCACAACTGTGCCACTTGAACCAACTCGTGCTCATATCTCAGTGAGATGACCTTGTCACAATCTAGATAGCTTGAGCCTATTTACTTTCAAGTCTCTTCTTTCCTACCTGCCATAATTCCTGAAGGCCTTTTAAGTATTATATTTCTTTATGCTCCAATGTATACATGTAATGTATTTCAGTAGCACAGCAGAAAGAGAAAAGTTACTAGTACTGGGGCCCATGGTTACCTCTGTAACTGCATACCTGTCAACATGTCCCTATTTTTGCATTCAGGTGAATGGGAGAAAATAGGGAAATGTTGGCAGGTAAAGATATTGCTCTAGCCCTAACTTTATAACACCAGCCACTCTCATGAATTTAAATTTATCTCATTGCTAGTTACAAAAGTCTCTACAAGGGGCTTCACTTGAAAATACATATGAAGTAATATTTTAATGAGATTTAAAATGTTGTTTCCCCTGGTGTATGATGGGGGAATTGGTACCATTTTGAAATTTAAATTTCCACAGAAGGCTACAATTAATCTAACTACACTGAGGCAGAAATTTCCAGTGGTTGACATATAATAAACTAATTCATTTAACTGGTTTGAGATGAAAGTTGAAAGTTAAGCTACTTTCAGTTTTCACTCATGCTCTAAAAAGTTTGGAAATTGCAAGCTAAGGTGCATATCTTGACTTCTGCACCATATAATAGGTAAAGACCTTGAAAAGGTAAAGTGTGCCATCGAGTCAGTGTCAACTCCTGGTGACCACAGAGCCCTGTGGTTGTCTTTGGTAGAATACAGGCGTTTACCATTACCATATCCCACACAGTATGAAACGATGCCTTTCAGCACCTTCCTGTGTGGCTGCTGCTTGATATAGGTGTTTGTTGGACTATGGGAAACATACCATCGGGGATTTGAACCAGCAACCTTTGGCTTGCTAGTCATTTCCCCACTGCACCATTAGTGGAGCGTAGAAAGACCTTGTACAGCCTTGTATATTACACAGCTTTTGCGGTGAGGCTCCACACGTACTCATGCGTAGGCCCTCACCCTCTACTTGTAAACAGACCCCATGCCTTTATTCAGGAGTTGACCCACAACCTCACTTTCAACAAAACCTTGCATTGTTCCTTATGAGTAGACCATCCATTCTCACTAGTAGCCTCTCAATATTACTTGTGGGTAGACCTCACACTTGTGGGTAACTGTCTGTTGATCGGTAAGAATGCACCCATAACTCTAAGCCCCAGCCTCCACTCAGTATAGATTGCACTCTTACTTGCAAGTAGACCTACAACCTTACAAGTAAACCTTGCATTCTTTCTCAATAGTAGACCTTCTTGCAAGTAAGAGTAAGGTTTATGGAGTAAGCTTTTGCTCACAAGGTGCTGCTTGTGAGCAAAGATGAGTAAAGATATCCATGAGACCATGGTGTCTGTTGCAACCAGGAATGAGCAGTTTATTCATGAGTGAAGGTTCCAAGCCCTGCTAGACTACATAATCCTAAGGGAAATAAGTGTTCCTCTTGGAGATGCATCAGACAGAAAACAATTTGGTGCATCTGTAGGAAATCATTGTGGCTGAACTGAGGATCACTTTAATTTCTAGCTGGACACTTACTATACAGGTGGAATTTGGGAGGCACACTGTGCCTTATGGAGATGCGAATTTATAGGCAGTATATCTCTGATGTAAAAAAAAAAAGTCATGTTCAAAGGCAATCTACCACAACCTTGCCCTCTCACAACTGCATTGTGTTCCTTTCTACTACGTCCATTTGTCACCTCACCTTCATTTGCCCTCACAAGGCCCTTTGCCACCTCGCTGGTCCTCAGGGAGGGAGAAGACACCATAAAGGAAGAGGAGGTGGAAGGAAACACTTGTTTAATCACAAAAGTGTCAGTGTTCCCAAACTTTCCTTATCAAGCAACTACATCCAGAACCAGAAAGTCACTCTCCAGAACTGGGTCAGGACTTGCCTCTTCCAACTCTAGCTTCAGAACCTGCAGAGGGCAAAACTGAGAAGCAGCAGCCTTTTTTAATTTTACCCTGTTCTTATAGTGACTTCAGAGCCAAATAACTCAGGAAATACTTGATTGATTCTGCCCCATTTAAAAACAACAACACTAAGATATGTTATTTGATGGGTAAAAACAAACAAACATCCCAAACCAGTTTTCCAGAGTTTGAGGTCATTTTTAAACTGCTGTATCTCAGTCAATCTACATAGGACCTGCACAAGATTTGGAGAGGTGGTGTCTTCTGTTCTGTAATCAGGCAGATTTGACAGATGGCTTTGCTTTTAGTGGTAGAATGCTGAAATAACTCTTCATCTTAACTATACTAGCAGTGTAAATCAGTATAATTTAAAAAGTACTTTGTCACAACCTGATTGCAAGGCTCACTGCACCAACCAGCTGTTCAGGGTCAGAAATAATGCAATTAAGTACACACTATTTGCTATATCCACATGCTATCATTGTGGCCTAATATCAATAAGACTTTCCTGAAACTGAAAAAGCTGCTCTTTTTGTTTATATTTTTGTCATAGCTTATGACTAATTCAAACTCACCCCTACGACACCCACATCAGAATTTGTCTGCTAGTGAGCCTTTGGAGGAGATAGTAACTGTGGCTAACGTAAGGAAAATTATTCAAAGTAGTTCCACTGAAATTAAAAAGGAGTGATTAACTTGTCCTTTTAAGTTCAATAGGACCACTATGTGTAATTTGTGTTGGGGACTGTCATTTACACCAGCATAATTCAGTTAAAGCATATATTTTAAACCAGGGTTTCTTAACCTTTGGCCCCCAGATGTTGTTGGACTACAACTCCCATCATCCACAAAGGCCATGTCTGGGGATTCTGGGAGTTGTAGTCCAACATCTGGGGGCCCAAGGTTAAGAAATCCTATTTAAACTCTAACCTTATGAAATTCATTGCCAGCATCTTCTTCCTATTAATGGTTAAAATAGTTAACACAAACGTGAATAAATACAGGACTCATTAAATAGTGAAAACTAGGATTTTTCTGTGAGAGCTATACTACTACAGACCTTTTCAAGCAGTTTGATTTAAAACCTATTTCTGCTCAATGTGTATTTTGCTTTGTGAATTTTAAAATGTTTATGAAGAGTTGGTATTTTTCTGTTTACCCTCAGAATATGAAGAAACAGTAATATCACTCTTTGACTGTGGCCTCTTTGAAAATATACTTACAACTGCTCATTCTGGTATGTATGCAGGGGTGTCGTCAGGTCCGTGGCTGGGGAGGTGCTGACCTAGCACTGCAGTACCCAGAATGCTTCCAGGACTGTCCCTGGTCTCTGGCATCCTCCCCCGCTGTCACTCTCTTCACTCACACGGCATGTGTGGCTACCATTGCCACCAGGCGGCGGCAGCAGCAGCAGCTTGTACAAACCCTCACATGCCAACAGGCAATTCATCTGCCTTGGCCTGCTGGTTCCTCTGCCTCCCCTCCCAACTTCCCTCACCATTGCTGTGCAACCATGAGGTGGCTAGCACTCCTCTGCCCTAACTGGTCCCCCACCCCAGCAGCACAGGAATTGCAGCCTGCTGCCTTTCCCCGCTCCCTAGCCTGAGAGCTGCGTTGCTGCCCACTGCCTGTGGCAGGCAGCTGAAACACTCCTTCAGGGCTTGTCTCTTTCTCCTTCACAAAGGGGAGAGCAAATAAGAACAGGAAGGGTTAAAGGCTCCAGCAACACAATTGGCTCTAGTTCTGCTGATGTGAACTTGGAGTCAGAGAGTGAGGGAACCACAGGGTGTGTGGAAGAGCAGAGCAAGTGAGTATCCAGCCCTCTAAATATCTGCACCTGAAGGTCCCACAGCTCTCAAACACACATTCACAGGGATCTGCAGAGAAGGGGGGGGCGGTGTTGACAGAAAATGTCAGTGTCTATCCCATTTGCATGAATGGAACTTCTTCCATTTACAGATTAGTTGGGATCTAACCTATTTGTATTAGCATGAAAAGAACATTTGTTTCAATTTTATATGTTTAAGGGGGCACAAGGCTCCATATTTGTTCTTATTGCAACAGACTTCAGTACTTACACATGTGAACAAATTTGTTGGTACCTTTACAGCTCATTGAAAAATAAGTGTTTTATGCCTCCTGAAAAGCGCTGAAATGAAAAGCAATTGTCCCATGTATACCTGCATGCCTTTGCTATGTCATCGAGTAAAGCAAAGCAAGTGTGAAAAGAGATAAAGTATTGCTTATTCTACAAAGATATTCTAAAGTGGCCTGGACACATTTGTTGGTACCCCTAGAAAAGATAATAAATAATTGGATTAGAGTGATTTTTCAAATCAGCTGTTTTCTTTTATTACTTTTTATTACACATCTCCAATGTGCAATTAGTCATTTGGCCTATTTAAATGGAGAAAAGTAGTCACTCTGCTGATTGGTATCATCGTGTGTCCCACAATGAACATGGACCAGAGAAAGCAAAGGAGAGAGTTGTCTGAGGAGATCAGAGGGAAAATGATAGACAAGCATGTTAAAGGCAAAGGCTATAAGACCATCTCCAAGCAGTTTGATGTTCCTGTGACAAAAGGTGCAAATATAATTAAGAAGTTCAAGGTCCATGGTACTATAGCCAACCTCCCTGGACGTGGCCACAAGAGAAAAATCGACCCCAGAATGGGCAGAAGGATGGTGAGAATGGTAGACAAAAAGCCGAGGACAACTTCCAAAGAGATGCCAGCTGAATGCCAAGGTCAAGGTCCATCAGTGTCTGATCGCACTGTCGCTTTTTGAGTGACAGTGGGCTCAGTGGAAGAAGACCCAGGAGGACTCCACTGTTGAAAGAAAAACATAAAAAAGCCAGACTGGAATTTGCTAAAAGGCATATTGACAAGCCACAATGCTGCTGGGAGAATGTCCTTTGGACAGATGAGACAAATCTGGAGCTTTTTGGCAAGTCACATCAGCTCTGTGTCCACAAGACGAAAAAATGAAGCTTTTAAAGAAAAGAACACCATACCTACTGTGAAACATGGAGGAGGCTCAATTATGTTTTGGGGCTGCTTTGCTGCATCTGGCAGGGGGTGCCTTGAGTCTGTGCAGGGACCAATGAAATCAAGACTATCAAGACAGTCTGGAGTGAAATGTACTGCCCAGTGTCAGAAAGCTCTGTCTCAGTTGCAGGTCATGGATCCTCCAACAGGATAATGACCCAAAACACACAGCTAAAAGCACTCTAAGAACAAAACATTGGACTATTCTGAAGTGGCCTTCTGTGAGCCCTGATTTGAAACCTATCGAATATCTATGGAAAGAACTGAAAGATGCAGTCTGGAGAAGGCACCCTTCAAACCTGACACAGCTGGAGCAGTTTGCTCAGGCAGAGTGGGCCAAATTACCTGTTGACAGGTGCAGAAGTCTCATTGAGAGCTCCAGGAATGGCTTGTTTGCAGTGATTGCCTCTAAAGGTTGTGCAACAAAATATTAGGTTAAGGGTCCCATCATTTTTGTCCATGCCATTTTCATTTGTGTTATTATTTGAGATATTCTGTTGCATCAAAACTCTAAAGCAAACAATGATGGGTGCCAATTACTTTTGTCAGTTTCAAGTTATTTCAGAGACAATTGTGGGTGGTTCTTTCTTTGTGGAGGGATACCAACATGTTTGTCCACATGTGTATCTTCGCCTTAGCCATACCTATAAACTAATTGGGGTGTTATTGAAAAATGTTCTGAAATTTCCCTGGAATCACCTTTGTCATTTCAGGTAATGTGATTTGGTTGTCTTTATGAGGTGAGGTGTGGGGGTTGGCCAATGAAAAATTAGTTAAATTTCTACCAATGGTGTCATTTGAAAAGAAAAATGTAGTGTGTATCAGTACGATATAAAGCATTATCCATTTATACAGGAATAGAAGAAAAGAAGCAAGCATTACTGGCTAACCGGAACAGACTGGATAGCCAAATTGAACGTCTAAAAGATTTGCAAGAAGTAGTACTGCCTACCCCAGAAGACACAGCTAGTACATCTCACTGTGTGGCTGAATCACCCGCCTCCACTTTGTACGATTCCTCATGTCCGGTTCTTGCATAAACAAGACTTTAAGATGCAGGCATAGTTGTCTTGCTTATTTTTTTACACCTCATGTTTGTGATAACTAGTGAAGAGCTATTATAACTGAGATACTTTTGTTTTAACCAAGACAGTTTTAGCTTTGTTTAAGGTCAAATAAATACAATCATATAAGGAAGGGTATAAGCTATCATGTGAGAAAAAAGATCCATGGGATTCTGGCCCTATAGGGTAAGCCAGCAGCCATCCCCAGACTTTTTCTATTTACACAAGGATGAAATAAAAGCAACTTAGCACATGCTTTGACAACATCATTTGACTGAGGCATGTTTTCCTTTGAGAAGTCCTTTATCATGGATGGGCCTAGATGTTCTTCAGATACTCATCTCGTGAAGGACCTGCTCAGGAGCCTCCCATTTTAAATTTTTTTATTTATAAATACAAAAAAATTCAGAGTATTACACATTGCCTAATCCCAATACCTAATCACAATCTTTATAATATGAATTTAAGCACAACAATTTTAAAAAATGGAATAAGCTTATTAAACCAAAAAAAGGAAAGGAAAAGTTATATGACATACATAATTTTAAATTAAAATATACTTTTCATTGCAACCAATCTCATCATAAAATTACTCCAAACAACAAATGGTTGTACTTGAATCAAAAGGGACCATTTTTGAACAAGTCTGTCTTCCCAGTGCCCTCCCTCTTATACAATCAATTTTATCATACTGGATCTTATATATCATTTAATTTTCCAAAGAGGTCAAACCCTGCACTTTCTACTTGCCATTTTACAAATTGGATTTTACTGTGTATAAATGTTTAAATAGTTGTAACCATGCTTATGTTTACAGAGAAGCCAGAATGGAGTGATCCTCCTACAAAAAGAGAATCAGCGACAAATGTAGATCTGTGTGTGTTATACTCAAAATTGTTTGAGCACTGAATTGCTTAGTTACAGAATTGTAAAATGGGTTTAATAAAACATTTTTGTAAGATGGCATAGTGATTTACCAACTTCAAGAATTGGTCTACAAGAGAGTCAAACTGAACAAGGCAACAAAAAAAAAGGGGGCAAAAACTTTATCTTGCACACATCCCACTTGAGCAGGCAGATACGCTTCTGGGTTTGGTCACAAGTGAACAGTACTGATCAGAGCAGTGTCGAGGTTAATTGGCAAGGTAACACACAGAAAATCAAGCCCAAAGCCCCAATAACCACTTTCAAAGCTAACAGTATCAGCCAACTAAAAGTGACAGTTATAGGAATGTAATCCTGGAGCAGGCGAGTAGGGAATAGGGCCAACAAGCTTCAGTAAGGATTTTTAGTACCTGCATGAAGTGGAAGAGAAGAAAAAAATTCCACATGCTTTTTAAAGGCGGTGTTTTTTAATAGATGGCATTAGTAACACCAGGGTTCGATTCATCTTTGTAATTAGGCATACCTTTTATCCTGCAGTGTTTGTATTTGAGTTTTAAGTAACTACGAGTACAAAATATTCCATTATATGCAGACCACATTTCAATTAGGTGTGTGTGGAACTGGTGAGGATTCCCCTTTAAAGCCAAAGGGGTGGGGGAGTCCTTAAACAGGCTTCTAAAAATGAGCCCCTGGTGGCGCAGTGGTAAAACTACCGCCCTGTAACCAGAAGGTTACAAGTTCGATCCTGACCAGGGGCTCAAGGTTGACTCAGCCTTCCAAGGTCGGTAAAATGAGTACCCAGAATGTTGGGGGCAATATGCTAAAAATCATTGTAAACCGCTTAGAGAGCTCCGGCTATAGAGCGGTATATAAATGTAAGTGCTATTGCTATTGCTAAGTGCTAAAAAGCCTTACTGGTCTGGCAGTGGCTCTACCACCCCTCCTGGAAGGCCCTGGGCACTCCCCAGCAACTCTCCCGCAGGCCTGGCCAGTCAATGCTGGAACCACACCCTGGGGAGCACCCAGGGCCTTCCAGGTGTGGTGGGACGGCCACTGCCAGACTGGTAAGGCTCTTTAAAAGCCTTTAAAGGGGAATCCTCACCCGATTCTCCTTTATAACCACAGTCCCCAGTTCGTGCACACTCCTAATTTCATTTTTTGCTGTCATCTCCCCTTCAGAGATGCAGTATTGGCTTAATGGCATGCTCAGCAAGGACTCTGGCTACATGCCTACAGAATGAGCTTCTCTTTTTCTCTCTTCATCAGGCCCTGGCTTTGTTACAGTTAGCAGCAAAGAACAGAAAAACCAATCTTGGACGTTCCTGTAAGAACTGCAATATGTAAAATAGTCTAATCATTCCAAAACGACTGCACTGAAAATTGCTATGCGAGTTGTATGGTATTTTTTAACAGATAACTTTCTGAAAAAATAGTATGACAAAAATGAGTACTAATAAATTTTAAATGAATACTAATAAGTTTTTAAAATCACAGAAGGGTCATAGCATGCTCTTCATTGCTTGATTTGGAGCTTCTCTAAAAGTACAGCTACAGTCAGTACCGGACTGACCACAACGATTCAAATCACCATCCAGCCATGAATGTCACTGGGCCAATCACTCACCGGCTAATCTACATAGGGTTGCTGGGAAGATAAAATAAGCTCCCTGAGCTTGGGGAGGAATGGGAAGAAGGATGGACAACAAATATGATCATTATGTTCTGCTGGTGTATTTTTGGGAGGGTTTTGTTGTGGGTTTTTTTGGCATAAAAGGCCGTTCTGACAAGACGAAAGTGTAGAAAATCTGTGGCTGCAAGCTACCAATGGAGGTATTGGATTCAGTAAGCCTTATCACTGTTTTAAGGACTAGTTGAACCAATCAGAGAAGTATGTTTGCCATTTCCCATTGTGTAGAGAGAGCCTGCTCCAAATGCTTTAACTGCATTTCTCCCTGAAACCCACAACATCAACAGAAGTTAGTTAAGTGGCACCACTGTTCTGTACCAGGAAAATCTTGCATTAGTAGCTTGTAGCTTAAAAGCCAGATCTGGATACAAGGACCAACTGAAAAGCACACAAAATTGCTGAATTCTTACCATACTCGCCACCCCATCAGTGGTCCCTCTAATTTTTCTCATCTGTGTGCGGAATGAGTTTTGTTCTGGGCAGCAGTATCAAGGCAGTGTGTGTGCACATGTGCATTCAGAGTGGGGCCTTCCTGATTCAACCTGAGCGGGATCTAAAATGAACTGAGTGGACATCAAAACCTGTGAGTGCGGCACACATGTGCATACCTTAGAGGGAACACTGCACCCCATCCATCTTTTGCGGGAAGATGATAGCCAGAACCAACTGATCACACAGCTATCCCCTACAACCCCAACTGAGAAATAGTCCTTTCTACATATCACCATCTTTGAGAGAGAAATTTGGTGTATCATTTTGTAATGGAGAAGAAATAATTTGCTAGAGAGAGAGAATTCATATCATTTCAATGCTTTCCCCTCAGACATCTGCTTCTTTTATTTAAGCCCCCACAACAAGGCAATGCTCCCCATATCATATAATGTGACTTTATATATGTGAAAAGTGGTTTTGAAGCAACAAATTCCAATTAGGGTAGAATACACTGTAACAAAACTAGTTCAAGTCTGTTTGTAGTTACATAGTTCACAGACATACATTATTCCCCAGACTGATGGGCATCCTTTCCCACTGACCTTTCAAAAGTCCCTCCACATATATGCAAATAGAACTGGAAATGAGTATAGTTGTATTTTTACAAGGCAAAGGAGTTTCATTCTTCTCTCAAAATTCCTTAAGGTGAAAGATCTTAATACCAATCTTAAACACCTCTGAAGCAAGCAAGTCAAGAGATCATGCCTCACTGGATAAACCTGACTTCTGGCACCAAAAGATCCATATTTCTTGCTACCAAATAATCCTCTCCTCTCCCAAGTTCAAAACAGCAGAGTGTCCAGCTGTCTAGCCAAATCCATGTTGCTCTTCAATGCTTGATTTGGAGCTTCTCTAGAAGTACAGCTACAGGACAAGTTTTTATAAGGCATGCATTTTACCTCCGTGGACAAACATGAGTGAGAGAAATGCATGAAAATCACAGCAGCTATGGCTGCACCCTTGAAGCTGGAGAGCTACATTCAGTTCTTAAAGGCTCCATATTTACTGGCTTTAGCAATGAATTCTTTTAGCAGAGAACCATCCATTTGCCAAAAGGCTGCAGTCTGGGTGGCTTCCGTCAAGTGATTGACACAAAACTTAAAGCAGAATTCTTCTAAATCCTAGACACAAGACAAAAAGCCTTTTTGTTAGCTTCAGTTATATTCAAGAAAAGGTTTAAAACCAGACATGAACGTTTTTACACCACTGTTGAAATGAAGTTAATTCAGGTAACTATTAGGACAAACTCTTCGTTTCCAAGCAAGTGTACTGCACCTCTGTTCTAGCCAAACACCAACACATGTTGGAACCTTTTCCAACTGAAAAGTCATAAAAACTTCCTTCACATGTATGTATGTGTGTGAAGGAGTAGATTTAGAAGCATTGTGTAACGGTTTGCTTTGTGACACAAAGTGATGGTTCTTTTGCCATTTCCCATTGTATAGAGCCAAACTGCCTGTCCTCTGATCTAATGGTATATCAGTATTTACTATCACTTTAAGCTTATAATTTTTAGATCCTCTTTTAATTATGCATGGCTAAGAATGAGTTATACATTTAACATATTAAACAGTAAATAAAGTTACAAACTAGTATAAGTGCTTTTTATTCCAAGTTACTGTGAGAAAAATACAACCAATAATGTCTAATCATGACACTGATCTGCAAGTCAGAATTCTGTAGGAAAACTATGCCACAGTGCAGAGATCAAACACGTGCGCCCCGCTATAAAATCCACATAGTATGTCAGATGGTGTTTGATGGCTCCCCACAAAAGTTGTCTAATATAATATGGCTATATTAAAATTCTCAAAAAAGCAAAGTTGAAAATACAATCCAAAACATTTCAAAGTGGTAATGAAACCTGGGATACAATAAGACATCACTGAAGTGATATATATTAAAAACAGCCAATAAGCCAGCACAATGCTTAAAAGAAGTTTGTATTTTTAAAAACATGGTCGGTATTTATGGCCTGCCTGCTTATGGATGTTTTATAAAGCCCATTTTAAACAGTAGTTCTTCAGGGTGAACAAGCCATGATAAGCCATTCATGGAGCGGTTTGCCAAGCAGTTAGATTGATTGTGGAGACCATCCAAAAAGGGTTTCTGAAGAAAAATGCCCCACCCTAGTGGTGAGTTGTGCCAATTTGTTTAAAATATTTATATCCTGCCCTTGTGGTGCAATACTATTCAGGGTAGCTCACAATCACAGAATAAACACAGTATAAAGTTTAACACAGGACAGTAACACACATACTAAGCAATACAAAATTAATAGAAAATCGACTAACAGACTCAAAGCTGGATTGTAAACAATCAAGAATTCATCAGATGCAAGCTGCAGTAAAAGACATTAAGAAGCTTTAAACAAATGACGTAGAATTTTAAAAAAAAACCCGAAGAAGCACAGTGAAGCTCCTCTAAGGCCACAAACGAGAAGGCCCTGTCTCTAGTCCCTGCTAACTGAATCTCAGTCAATGGTGGGGCCATGAACAGGGCCCAAGATGAACAGAAGACCCTGGCAGATTCTTATGGATGAATATGGTCTAACAGGTAGGGCTTTAAAGATCAAAACCAGCACTTTCTAAATCTAGCCCATAGGCCGACTGGAAACCAGTTAAGGTAGAAAGAACTCAAGAAGTAACTAGATCTCACGAACATCCTTGCAGCAGCATTCTGGACCAGTTGATGCTTCCAAACTATCTTCAAGGGCACCCCATGTAAAGCACATTGCAGTAATCCCAGCAGGATGCACCAATGCATGAGTGACTGAAGTAAGACCAGACATTTCCAAATAGGGTTGCAGCTGGTGTACCACACTGCACCGCCAGCGCTTCCAAGGGCAGCATCTGGTCCAGGAATGACCCCAAGCTGCAAACTTTGCCTTTCAGAGGAAGTGTGACCTCATCCAGATTTACTTCACCACCTGGATGATAGGTTTTACCAACCCATAGGACATCTATCTTGTCTAGATTAAGCATGCTTGTTCATCAGCTTCAAGCCATCCACTGCCTGCCTAGTATCTGCCAACTTAAATGACAGATAGAGCTGGGTACCATCAGCATACTGACGACAGCACAGCCCATACCCACTAATGACTTCTCCCAGTCAAAGGTACTGGGAGAATATAATCATGTATATATTAAACAGTATGGCAGGAGGAGAATAGAACCCTGTGGCACCCCATAGGCCAATGGCGAAGGGGTATCTCCAGCACCACCTTCTGAGTACAACCTTCCAGATAAGACCAGAGCCACTGTATCATGGTGCCCCCCCACCAGCAAGTCCAAGCCCAGGGAGGCAGCCAAGGAGGATACCATGGGTCAATTGTACTGAAAGCCTCTGAGAGGTCCAGGAGAATTAACAAGGTCACATTCCCCCATCTATCTCCTGGTGTAGGTCATCCACCAGGGTGACCAAGGCAGTTTATGTCCCATACCCAGGTGGGAAAAGATCCAAGCAATCAGTTTCATCCAGGAGCGCCTGGAGCTGGGGTGTCGGCATACACTCGAACACCCTGTCAAAAAAACTGGAGTTTTGAAACCAGCCCAAATTTTTTAGAATGACAAGGTTCAAAAGGCGGCTTTTCTAGGTGGTGTGCAATTGCTCCCTTCAGCAAGAGGACACCCTCCCCCCCGCCCTGATTCAGAGAGACATTTATCGCATTCCGTCACCCACAGCCCCAGTCCCTCCCTGGCCTCCTTCACTAAGCACGAAGGGCAAAGAGAGCACATGCGTGCCAGTCCCAGACTTCCAAGCAGCCTGTCCACCTTCTCAGACAACACAATCTGAAAAATATTCAGTCTAGCAGAACCTGACAATGCATTAACAACATTCAGATTTGGTTCGGAAAAGGCGAGCATCCAAAACAGCATGGATACGAGCAATTTTATCCACAACATATAATGTAATTTTGTGGATATAATCCATTCCAAGGGAAAGGGGGACGACAAAGAGAGGAGTTGGCCCCTCCAGCCAAATCCAGCAATAATGGTCAGTTGAGCAGATGATCTCAGATTCTCATCCCCTCCACTGATAAATTGTTATCAAGTGCAAAATACAATGTGTCATGCAAGTTCGTCACAGTGAACTGACAAGGGTTCAGTTCGATGGTCTTCAGTGCTCTCCCCAAGGAGCCCCGGCGGGGGGGTGGGGGTGGGGGGAGAGCTATGCTGGAATATACTGAGCAGATGAAATGGTAGTGGAGAAGTAGGATTTCTTCCACTGCCATCATTGCCACCGTGTAGGCCCTAATATGGGCTCTACTCTGTGTTCAGTAATTTACTGAGTTCTTTGCCAATGACTAAAGCCATCTGCCAGTCTGCTTCATTGTCCACAACTCTCCTATATACCAGGGGGCCACTTGGCCTCAGCAGATCAATCGCCAAGCCTACCTTCTCATACCAGAGGAAGATCAGGGCATCAACAGAATTTCTCATTCTTTTGGCAGGAAAGTCACCCAGGGACATCAGGAATCCATTAGGAGCCATAAGCCTCCGGGGCAGACCATCTTAACTGGTCCCCCACCCTTAAAGGGGTGTACTAGGTCCACCCTCCATCCAGTCTTCACCAGATCATCTGTCCATCACAATGGTATTAAAGCATCCTGGTGAATCCAGGGAGCACCACTGTCTATTGATGGCCCAAAGATAAAACCGAGTGTATAGCCATCAACATGTGTGGAACCAGATATACCTGAAACGCTCATCATACAAGCTGAACACCACAAAGTGGCCTTGGCATGGACATTAAAGAGCCCCAAGTCTAGCAGCCTGGGGGTCTTCAAATCCACCTCCACCTCAAGCAGGTCAGGCAGGGAGACGTGGACAACAGCATGGATGGTACACCAGTAGAATCCTAACTTTGTCTCACAATCTCACCACCACATGCAAACACTCAAAATGATCAGAATGGCAGACAGTGCATCTGGTGACGGGGAGGGTCTCTTGATGGACCATGGCAACTCCACCTCCTCACTCACTCTGCTCAGCTGTTGCACCTGGAAACCTGGTGGACACAATTTAGAGAAATTTGTGTCACTTCTCCTGGATGGGCATAGTTTCTGCATTTATAGACTTGGAGGTCAATGCCACAAGGTTCAGGCCAAGTAGGCTGCTGAGATTGCTACTGGGGTCTCCTTGGATGGAAGGAAGACTGAAAGCCAGCTCACCTTCCCCTCACCTGGTATTTCCTCCTGCCACATTGCCCTCTGCCAAAGACAACCTCAACTGGAAGGGCCTCCTCCAACTAGCTTATGAAAATAGCTGTCAAGTGGAATTTAAAAAGGCCTCCTTACAGCCATCACACATACACAAGGCAGATGCAACACAGACCCAGGAGAATAGAAAAGGTGCTTCTAGATTTGCCCCTCTCAAGGAGGAATGCTTTCCAAGCAACATGGGTGAACAAGCACTTTGTGAAAAGTTTAACAATAGAAGACTACACACAAAAGCATTGGAGAGAGGGGGGGAAATAAAAGTACAGATTTTTTTCAGGATCACTTCAATTTAAGCTGCTACCCTAGTCAAGGCTCATCAGTACCAGATAAAAACTCACCTTCTCGATTACTTGGTGTCTTTGGAGGTGTTGCAAACATATTAAAGGGTTTTTATTATTTGGATAAGCCAATTGATTTAGAACCAATTCGGGAGAAGTTTATGAATAAGCATACTTATTAAGTTTACTCTTAGTTAAATTTTCTTCAGTTTCAGTCCTTTATTTTACATCCTGATATAGTTAAGCAGGCTAATAGGAATTTGACTATGTTTGAAGAATTAATAATTAAGGCTTCAGAAGTTTCTAAGGGATTTATTTCTAGATTATATGAGATTCTAATAATGCAAACATTAATTGGCCTTAAGTTGGCCTGGGAAAATGACCTATAACAAACTATTAGCAACTCACAATGGGATGGAATACTGGAATGGAAGCAGGTGTTTTCTACCTCTTCCCGAATTAGAGAGAATTTTGTTAAGCTCTTTCACAGGTGGTATTTGACCCCTTCTAGATTATCTCACATTAATAAGAGTTTGTCCCCACTGTGCTGGAATGGCTGTGGAAACAGGAGAACATACTTCCATCTATGGTGGTCTTGTCCCAATATTTTCTGCTTTTGGACAGAGGTATTTTTAGAAATGGGTAAAATTACACAACAGAGGTTAGATACGAGACCAGAGTTGGCTCTATTAAATGTATTTTCGGGAGCTAATTTGGCATTATTATCTAAGGATCTTATAGTTTTCATGTTAATTGCGGCTAGATTATCCATTGCACAATACTGGAAGCATAAAACCATGTCTCGGACATCTTGGTATCAGTCTATGTGGCATATTGCCATATCTGAAAAACTGACCCATATTATTCGTCTTCGAGTGGGTCAAGCTAATTCTAATGATTTTTTCATAATATGGTCAGATTTTATTCTGTTCACAAATCAAGATAATTTTAGTCATTCTCCTCCATCTAATTATTTACATATCTGGAAGGATGGTTAATGAATGCCATTATATCAGTTTCACTATTCATGTTTATGTATTGACTTATTAATAAATTTATTTAAGTTTTTTTTAAAAAAAAATCAGTACCAGATAAAACTCCAAGACTTGTGAAAAAACACTTTAAATAATGAGGAATATTTAGGGCTGAGTGTATGACAATGGAAGTGCAGACAACCCACAACATTTTTACATTTATATCCTGCTCTTCCTCCGTGGAACCCAGAGCGGTGTACATGGCTATGTTCATCCTCACAACCACCCTGTCTGGTAGGATAGGCTGAGAGATATGTGACTGGCCCAGAGTCACGCAGTTAGATTCATGGCTGAATGGGGATTAGAACTTAGGTCCCCTTGGTCCTAGTCCAGCACTATAACCACTGCACCACACTAATATGAGGGTGGCAACAGCATTTATACCTTCTCAATAATCTAAGCTTTTATTTTAAAGATGTAAATAGGGTTCTATCCCTTACAGTTGTGATCTGTTTGAAAATCTATGGACAGCACCTGTCCATAGTCTCAGAAGCCAGTGAAGCTGTCTAAATAAGACTCCTCGCACATTGTTGTGCGAGGACAACAATGCATTGTATTTGAGGACTTTTATATGAATTAGGCAAGAAGAGTAATACATTGCAAATTACAAGAGGAGCTATTTAATTTTCACTTTAATAATTCATTTATTTTATTACATTTATATCCCATTCTTCCTCCAAGAAGCCGAGGACCATATACTTGTTTATGTTTACCCTCATAACCACCTGATAAGGATCCTTTAAAAGAAATACTTTGCCAAACCATAATTGCACTTTTGGCTTTACAGTTCAAGCACATTGACAAGTCACTTTCATGTCTGAAAACACAGGCTACTGGGAGATTTAATACATATATAATCAGTTTCAGGACAGGCACGAACTGCTTCAGGAGTCCATATCTACCTCAGTTTCTTCAAGCTGTTTGCAGGCACTCAAGTGACTTCTGCAAGTGCTTCCATGTATCTAATTGGCAACATCAAGCAACACTTAGGCAATGGAGATCAGTAAGAATCCATTGCAATCCTATGCATATTTACTTGGGTGTAAGTCCCAATGGACACAATGCGACTTAATTCTGAAGGTACATGCATAGGATCACACCTGAGATGGTTGAAGTTGGCATTTGGAGGAGTACACGAGAAACCACCCATGCAATTGTAGATAATCAAGAGTGATCTGCTCTCAAGATGGAGACTGCAGCAAAAGATCCAGTTAAGGATCTATGTGGACTCACTGCATCTGGGAGGTGAGTTTCCAGAGGCCAGCAACTTATTAGACAGAGCAAATGGGTGGCGATTACACACTGTGGATGCCCCCCTCTACCAATTTGGATGTCCTGGTGCTATTTTATTAAGTATAGTTCTGATCAGTTTCTGAACACTAGTGCCCAGTAAACTAGTTAAATTGCTTGTGGTATTTAAATACGAGTGGGTATTCTGTCTAGTCGGTAATTTTTTGATTAAAATGACAAGATAGAAGGTATAGCCATAAGGAACGGAAAACATAAAAAACAGCCCAAGATATGGAATCCATAGCTTACAAAAGATCCCATGAGACCTGCTTTTCTTAAAGAGACCAAATGCACAATGTTCTTATACTACTAGCCACAGAGAAAAGCCTGAAAATATGTTTCTTCTAAAGACCTGGAAACCAAAGAGTGTGCAGGCTTTAGTGGTCAGAAGTAGCTGATACTGCACAGTAACTCCTGCCTTACTTCTAGTTCCCCACTTCACCCCACCTGGGAACCAACCATCTTTCCCCACTACTGACAGACTCAAAAAGCCTAACATGTCCTACAAAATGCAGAACATTATGCATTTCAAACTACAGAAATTTTTAGTAGAGATTTCCAGACAATTCTCCTCTTTTGCTCTAATATGCAAGTCAAGCTCACACTTAACATTCATGCATTGCCTAGTCTAACCTACCTAAGACAGACTCCTTTCTGTGCCCGATAAACACTTTAGTTACACTGTGAACGTCAAATTTCTAAGTTTTAAAATAGTTTTAAAAACTTCCCACAGTTAATAGTTTAAAAAACTTCCCACAAAAGCATCCCACAGTTACTACTCTGTACTGTCCCAGTTATACAGATTCCGTCTCTCTGGCGTAAGTAGTAGTAACTCTGTGGGATGGTTTCAGTATGTGGAACTGCTGCTTGTCCCATGCCTGTTTTGAACCAAATTTCAGGCACCTGATTGAGGAAACCAATCAAAATTTCAGAAAGTCTTATCTAGCCTACGTTTTCCTTCCTGCTCTGGAGAAGGATAGATTTCAGTGCATCTGAGGTTGTTTTTTTAAGGAAGATAGCTGCTTTTCAACTAGAAGCAGCCTAATCAAATGCTACTTAATAGAAAGATGAGATGTTGATTGTATCCTTGAAGTTTGCAGTTGACATTTGGATTAGTGTTGTGCTAGTGCAGTGAGAGATCTTTCATTCACTTAAGAAGTTTGTAGGACTACATGCATTTGTGGGGCTCCATGATGCTGTGCAGCTGTAGCGCACATAAGATCATGCAATGTGTCTACATCTTCCACTACTGCAAGAACTAGCCTGGAACAGGCATTCCTTTCCTTATGCAATATCACAGCACTATGTGTCCTTGTGTTAGCACAACAGTATTATAATGTGGCACTAGTCTGGGTGAAAGGCCAGTGAATTCTGAAATTAACATTTGTATTAAGTATGCAATTAGCTCAAAGGTGCTTTTGAATTCCAGCCTGCCTTGATTTGAGCCCAGATTACGTGAGCTCATACACTGTAACAATACAAATTTGCGCTGTATCCAAGTGCAAATTAAGACAGCCAAGACAGTGTGGACAGAACTCTGACTGCAATCGGGAATTTTTAAAAATGTAATTCTGCTTTGGTAACCAGGCAACACATTCACACTACTTAATTTAACCTAAAAGCTTTGGATTATAAAAAGTTATTAACAGGCTTTTAAGAACCTCCATGTTTCATTCTCAATTTGTAGTCTGCCCTTTCAATTTTTTAATGCAGCTTGCCCCAAGTCAGTCTCGTAAAGCAAGAGGTTCAGGTATCAGTCCCTCTTTTCCATCCTGCCTCTCCCATTGCATCCATATTATGGCAACCCCATCTTCTTCTGCTTATCTCTTCCTTGCCCATTCTCCAAGAAGTCTTTTCATGCAGAATCAATATTTTAAAGTAAGCCAAGAGTTGGAATCATTTCCCCTTTGTTGAGAAAAACTTGAGATAAAAGCAATGTCCATAAAATTTAAGTAAAATAGCATTTAGTGTTTGAGGCCCTCTTAAAAGGAAAAGCAAAGGATGAGAACTTGCCATCCTGTGCAAGTTGCCTTGATGAAATCATATTGGCTTACAGAAGTTCACTTTCCCCACCAGATACATGATTTGCATCAGTAATATCCCATTTCTCATATTCACAAGAAGTACTTGTGAAATATTTGCACAAAGGATTCCTTCACACTCAAGAGATTTTTGTTGTTCATAAATGCATCCATAAGGAAAAAAGACCAGAACAGCTACTGTACTCCTGGTGATTCCAGTAACCCCAGTTAATAAACTTAAGTTCTAGTTTACCTCTGCATCATAGCGGACTGCTGCAGAGAGCAATGAGAATGCATTCTCCACAGTGATCCCTCTTTTGATAAGGTGCTGACACAGTTTTTTCAATCTGTTTTCACAGTATGATGTAGCCAAATCCAGAAGCCCTGAAATAAAGATGCCATATTAATTCTTTTCATTTCTCTGCTCTAATAAAGCAAAGACCTCCTGTTAGACTAATCTTGTGACAAACCGCGTGGAACTATAAATGTCAGGTCTGAAGTATGAGTAAACAATAGGATTTTGCTTTCAGGAGAGAATACAACTTTTGTTTTTAAAGCAATTTCCATTGACCTATAGATTACCTGTCATAACACACTGGAAGAGACACTCACCAAATCATACAAGCTATAGAGCAAAGTTTTTTCCCCAGTGAGAATTCTTCCCTCAAAATTGTCATTTTTCTAGCACTTTAAATATATCAGAGTTCAGATCAGTTTGCCTGAAGCAAGTTGCTCTAGTCCCACTTAGCTCACCACAGACCAGTACTTGGGCTGAAAGGATCAAAGAGAGATTAGAAGCACCAAGAGCTACTGAGGTATTTGCATCATGAATTGTTTCCTGTCCCACAGGTACAAATGCCAACTTGAGCTCCTGAGGCACATCAGGTAAACAAGAGCAGCATGAACTGGGCATGAGTTCATCTCTCTTTTTATCAAGTTACTAGCCTAGTGAATTGTGGGAATACTATAGATATTGTTTATCTGGTTTCAGCACAGCCTGTGACCAAGTTCCCTATGATATTTTGGTCAAATGCAGGCTATGAAATACAGTCATGTGGATTCACAACCAGTTGAAGAGATGGTACTCAAGGAGATGCTCATCCATGGCTCTTCAAACTGGAGGGAGATCTAAAGGAGGTGCAGGGCTCGGCATGGTATTCTTCAGCATTTTAATCAATGACTTAAAATGGAGTGGGCAGAATCTATACTAAATCTGCCGATGACAAAAAACTAGTAGGATTAGCCATAACCTCAGAATGTAGGACCAAAATTCAAAATGACCTTGACAGAAAGGAGCATTGGTTACTCACCATGAAGGCTTCTTCTTACTGCTGGATTTGAGGACATCTCGAGGATTATCCTTCTCACATGCTCCAGAGGGCATGTTCATGTTATTGTTAATTAAGCAAAAAGGCTTTACAAACCTGGGAAGGAGAATCCTGCCCAGTTCTGATCAGCCAAGTACAAGTCACAGAGAAAGTATAGAAAAGGTAAAAGGCACACCAGTAGATGCAGACACCGGATAGGTGGCTCAATATGTCCTCCAATCCAGCAGCAAGAAGCAGACTTCACGGTGAGTAACCAATGTTCCTTTCTCTGTTGCTGGATGAAGATATCTCACATGGGACATGTCACAGCTAGGAACCCCAGATGGGAGTGTGAGCATCTACTAGGGTGAAAGAACATGTTGTAGGACCCTTCTGCTGAAGGCTGCTTGAGAGGAGCGACACAGATCGAACCTGTAGTGCTGAGTGAAGGTAGATGGGGATGTCCATGTAGTCGCTCTGCAGATTTCTGCCAGCAGAGCATTTGTGGAAAAGGCGGCTCAAGCAGCTGCTGACCTAGTAGAGTGCACCACCAGTATCTTGAGAAGTGGCTGCAAGTACTTCATATGCTAGCACTATACACACACCTTAATCCATCTAACGATGGTAAGCGATGATACTCTCTGGCCCATGGAAGCCGGGAAGAAACCAACAAAAAGAGAATCCGTGGGTCTGAATGATGCAGGTATACCTTCAGGCAGTGTCTGTCTAGTTTATGTCATTGTTTCTCCAAGGCGTGGACTGGTTTTGGACAGAAGGAAGGAAGTATAGAGAGCTCTTGTGGTGATGGCCACAAGGAAGGCCAGTGTGAAGGAAAAGAGGCATAGAGGTATAGAAGGGTCTGGTTCTAAAGGTTTGCTGTAACACTTTGTGCAAGTCCCATCAAGGAAATCTATGGACCACTGGGAGCGATGTGAGTGCGGCACTCCTCAACAAGTGTTTAAGATGTGGATGGGAATTCAGGCCTTTTTTGGTAGAGGTAGATAGAGATGCCAGGGTTGCCGCGTTATGTTTCAACTTGTTAGCCTTGATCCAGACCATCCTGCAGGAAGAGGAGCAGCTCAGGGAGTCCACATCCTTCAGCTGATAGGTTGCGATGACACCAGCAAAGGAACACCTGCCACGTGGACTGGTAGATCTGATTCATGGAGTCTATCTTTGGTACATACTCATAGTGTTTCAGGATGTTCTGCTCAGCCTCCAAACAGCAAGCTTAAACCACACTGGATAGTGATGTAGAACTCGTCCCCATTGAGAGAGGTCCAGTGATACTGGAAAGAACCAGGAACCTGCTACTGCCAGGAATAGGATGCCTGTGAACCATGGGCAACGAGGCCAATGTGGGGCTATGAGGATCACTTGAGCCCCGAGGAGCTGGATCCTGTGGAGTAATTGGTTGAGAATCATTGGAAAGGTGTTGAGAAGCTCCAGGGACCAAGGAGCATATAGAGCATCCACAGCCTCTACACCCCTGCAGGGAAGTCGGGTGAAGAATCTTGCAAGTTTTGTGTTGACCAATGAGGCAGATCGATCTACCTGAGGACGGCCCAGGGCTTGTGCAAGAAGTTCAAACACCTCGTGGTGTAGGCTCCACTCTGCTGGATGTACCTCTGTCTGACTGAGCCACTCTGCTTGCGTGTTCAATGACCCACTGACGTGGTGTGTAATCAGTGATGCAAGGTGAGACTCGACTCACTGAAGTATTGTTGCTTCTAGGTGTAGAGATTTTGATCTGGTGCCTCCTTGGTGATTCACATGAACCTTGGCCATTATGTCCGTGCAGACAAGAACATGGTAGTTCAAGCAAGAGGGGTGGGAATGCAAGTAGGGCTAGCCCGATAGCTCTGAGCTCCAACCAAATGATGCTGTGGCTACATTACTGGGGGGCCGATTTCCACTGGGCAAAATGTAGGCAGTGTGCCCCCACATTCCGACAGGCTGGATTCCATAGTTACAATAATCTTCAGCAGGTCTAGGAACACCTTGCCTTGGGAGAGGCATGACTGTTGAGTCCTCCATCATTGCAAGGAATGTAGTACATGTGGTGGAACCTCTACTTTCATCATGTGGCACTGTTCTCTCTCTGTTTGGTGAGGCAGCAGAAACCAATGGAGGATACAGAAATGGAAACATGCCCAAGGCACTGCATTCATGGATGCCACCATTAGGCCTAGTAGTTTTGCCAGTAGAAGTACTGGAATTTTTTTGGCTGTTGCAAAATGTTGTATCAGTAAAGTGATCTTTAGTATGTGTTCCTGTGGAAGGATAGGATGGTCTTGAAAGGTGTCTATTATCACCTCCAAGTGATGAAGTCATGTAGATGGTGTGAGGTGGCTCACTGTCCTGTTCATGAAGAAGGTGTGGTTGTACAGAGTTTGGAGTGTGAGCTGTATGACCAACGTCCTGTTCTTAAGCAATAAGGACTTGATCAGGTGGTCATCCAAGTAAGAGAATACCCATCTTTTCTTAGGTGAAGATGTGCCATCTTTGTGGATGTGTATCTTTGTGATCCACAAAGATGTGGATCTTTGTGAATAACCAAGGGGCCAAGGAGAGATCAAACAGAAGAGCCTTGTACTGGAAGTGTTGACCTGCATATCGGAAGTGGAAAAGTGGGCAGCTCATAGAGTGAATTGGGATATGCAGGTATGCCTCCATCAAGTTCACTGATGCTAGGAAGTCTGAATTTTGAAGAGCTTCCACGATGGAGTGAAGAGTCTTCATCCTGAACTTCCTGTGCTGGATGAACCTGTTCAAGAATTTTAGGGATCCAGTGCTATGACAGCTATGGACACCAGGTGCTGAACTGCACAGAGGAGGTTGGCGTATTTGCTAGGCAAATGTGACCAGGGTATTGCTAGGAAGCAGTTGTTGGGGAAGGTGATCAGTTCTATTTTGTAACTGTGCAAGATGGTGTTTAATACCCACTTGTCAGACATGCTGGACTCCCAGGCATGGAAGAAATGGGATTGTCTGTCTCCCATGGCCGGTACTGAGGAGTCAGGATGACTGTCTAGGCTTGGGTTGAATCCCGAAGGCCTGCCGGAGCTAGTTGAGGTGTTCTGTTGATGTTGCACTATTTGTTCCAAAAGGAACATTGTGGTACATGGTCTCTGTCCCTTGGTCTAAAAGATTGAAAAGGCTTGCTTGGAGGTCGCCTATCATCCCTGCAAAGGGCTGAAAGGAGTGCCTACTTTTTGTCCTCTGTTTCTACTAAGACCTCCTGAAGGCCTCAATATCAAAGGTTTTGCAGCTGTGTAACAGACTGCAGCCAGATTATTATGTGAGGCTGTGTCTACTTGCCAGTGTTTGAACCACAGTGAGCATCTGGCTACCACCATGGAAGCTGTGGTGAATGTGAAGCGAATTGAATCCAGAGTAGCATCAGTGATAAATGCTTGTGCTTTTTGTATTTTTAACGTCTGCCTTTGGTGAGTAATATATGATAGCGACTGCAATAACCCGCCCACCCAGAGCAATGATACCCCCTGCCATAATAGGGGCCGCCAAGGAGGCACAGACAGCTAATGAGGATGCCTCATGCCCCTTCTTTAGGTTAGATACAATTTTCCTTTTCATTTGGATCTCTGAGGGAGCTATCTATGTCACGAGGGAGAATTGTGCCAGACAGCAAAGCCGACCATGGCACATCAGTGAGGGGAACTTGAAGCATTTCAGATGCTGCCTAAGCAAGACCGTAAAATTTAGAATAACTTTCTTGAATTGGAGAAAGACTCAAAATTTGTATCATCTTGTATCATCAGTTCACCCACTTCTTTGGAATCAGCATCTAAGTCTGGATATTCTGGGACTTCTAGGGGACTCTCAACTATATCAATGGCTCCAGGCTTGGAGGGATTAAGATCGGGCCCACTGGGGTGAGGGTCAGGGGAATCACATACAGAAATAGAAGAATGAGATGGAGAACCCTGATCTCCCAGAGCTTTGCCTTTTCTTCTTCATTTTTTGGACTTTGACTTTTGAGGTTTATATATTTTTGACTCTTTGAGGTTTATATATTTTCTTGGACTTTTGGGCAAACTCTGATGAGGTAGAAGAGGAGAAAGGAGTATCTATCCCTATCCCTCTTATCTGCAGATCTGGTGTGCTGGTGCTGCTGGAGTGACTTATCCAAGACATTATGAAACCATGCCTGCCAACTTGCAGGCATTCCAGGAACGAGACAAGGCATGGGTGCTGCAGAAGGAGGCTGACCAGGGAGTGGCGGCGGGGGGTGGGGTGGGCATGTGGGAGGGGGAGAGCGTGAAGGCCTTGGTCTCAAGTTCACATGCTGCAGGTTGTGGTTGCTGCAGTGTCCCTTCTGCTAAGATTCGCCGAGGATAGGCAGGGTGTTGGCTGAGAAGGCCCTCCCATGTCGTCCTCCTCTGAGTGGCATCTGGGGTTTGTGCAGGCCCTGGCGGCCAGCGGTAACGCGTTGCTCATCAGGAGTGGGAGAGGCCTGCTCAGAGTGCTCCCACCCCATCCCTTAGGTTGTTCTGCGGGTTGAGATGATAATTCCTCAAAGGCCCCATTGGAGCGCATGGAAGAGTTGCAGGCCTGGTTGGAGGAGTCTTCATGATGTAGCTGCTTGGGAAGCCACGCGAGAAAGGTCACTGGAGGCCCTATGTTGCAGGGAGGTTCCTCTGGAGTAGAGGAGGGATCTGCCGGCAGACAGGGTGCACCCGGTGTCGAAGTACTAGCAGCGCTTCCTCTGCTTGGTTTCAGAAGAGCCCTCTAAGGGGTCAGGGCCTTCTCCCCCTCCCTCCATTGGCACGGACGAGGACCTAAAGGTTGTTGGTGGGCCCATATCTTGTGAACAGGAAATCTCCTTCTTCCTGAAGGAGGAAACAGCAGCTGGTTGGTTCTTCTTGCTTTTAGGCACCAAGGCGGTTTGCTCCATCCGACAGACAGAAAAGAAGAGAGCAGAAAGGAGAAAAGGGTTTGTTTTTTGTTTTAAGAGGATGGTGAAGAAAGTACTAGCCTAAAATTGCCCAGGAGGAAGTAGAAAAGGCAACAAAGGGGGGGAAAGTTAAGAGTCAAATAAGCAAAGGAGAGATTGTCTTGGCTGGAAGCAAATAGATTGTGTCTGGAGCTGGATGTAGGACTGAAAACTGGGCAGGGTTCTCCTTCCAGGGCTTATAATTCTTCTCCCCACCCCCTTAATTAACAAGGTCCTGCCCTCTGGAGCATGTGGGAAGGATAACCCATGTGAGATATCCTCATCCAACAGCAAAGAATGGAAAACTGTCCTGAAACCTGCAAAATGAACTGAGTTCATGCCAAGTTATTCAACTTGGGTAAAAACCAATGTGCAGGCCTGGCAGTAGTACATGTTAAACACACCTCTGGACTGCAGTTGGGTCACAAGCGGAACATGAGTCAGCAGCAGGATGCAGCTGCAAAAAACCCGAATGATTTTAGGCTGCATTAACAGACCCATTGTTTCCTAGTCACAGGTTGTAAAAGTTCTATTTTATTCCACATTAGTCAATCCCTAAGTACTGTGTCCAGATATAGACAAGTTGGAAGATTCAGAGGAAGGCAGAAGAGACAGTCAGATGTCTGGTAAACAAGCCCTATGAGCCAAGGTTGAAGAAATCTGGAATGTGAAGCCTGCAGAAGCAAATATTAAGGGGGGACATGATGGCACATTCACAAAGAAGAGGGCAAAGACCGCCTTTCTGGTGCCCCAGGAGGCAGCTCTAAGGGGCACGGGTTAGAGTGTATATTTTGATTGAATATTGGTAGGAACTGTAAGGACAGTTTGGCAAGCAAAAACCATCTTAAGCGTTGGTAGACTCTCCCTCACTAGAGGTCTTCAAGCAGAGGTGGCGCAGCCATCTGTTGGGGATGCTCCAGCCTTCTTGTGCCAACCAGGGGTTTGCACTAGATGGCCTACAAAGCCTCCTCCAACTCTATGAGTTCCACTTTAAGGGGAAAGTCCACCAGCTGATGTGTCCTCAGGGCAGCGCACCACTGGGAATGTGCCATTTGCTCCCATTTCTTTTCCCTTCTTGAAAGAAAATCCATCTCTAGGACACCTTATTTCCACACACAATTGGGTCAAAGTCCACAGTACTACCTATAGCATCCTCAGGTGGCAGATCAACACTGTCCGTGTAAAGGTACTCAAGGAAGGCACGGTACACTGGATAGGAAAACTGGTCGATTTCTATCACCTCCTTCATGTCCTCATTCCAATACGACTGGAACATAGTACGAAAGTGCTCACATCTGCAACAAGAAAGCATTAAAAGCTTGGGAAGGAAACCAATTGACCACTTCTCTCCAGATTCTGTAGAATATCACAAGAAACAGAAGAAGCATTTGGCAGTTCATAAAATTCTGTCCTTTCATCATCCCTTCTGAAGTTTTGAGAGGATTTGGACATGGGAATCATGACAATGATTTGAAGTGTGTATGGGTGTGCGTGAGAGAGAGAGATGAATGATATGCGTGTGTGCATGCACACACACGTCAATTCAACCTGCAGAATATTGTTTTAAAAACTGTAATACTAACTTTGTAGGACTCTGCATACCATCCTAAATTTTGGCTGTTATGAATACTGATTGGCACCAGTCATCAATTCAGTAGAGAAAATTAAATATGTAATAATTTTACTGTGTTACATCTGAATGCAGTTAAAGTGAAAGTTATGTCATAAACACACACCATGGTAGTTGTTACAACTCATGGTAAGCCTTGGGTTCATGTGCTTCCTCCTTCATGAGGACCTTCTGCTTCTAACTCCCTGCCGCCTGCAGCTTGTCATTGTGTCTGAATGCAGCAAATTGTGGTTTGTGCAAGCCATGATTTGTCTCACACCAGAATCAAACCACAACTTCTGATCCTGATTTGAGAACAAACTATGATTTGTTTGCATGAATCACAATTTATGAGAACATCTGACCGCAGGCTCTCTCTCTCAGCAAACCATTGGTATATTCTAAGGAGTCTTGCTTGACTTTTAATAGAGAAGTCCTAATAGTTTCTTTAGGATGAGATGGTTGAGGGCAAAATGAAGAGAGGAAAACATCCTGCGACAGGGGGAAAAGTCAAAGTTTTTATATGAAAAATGACTGTTTTCCATATTATCCAATAACAATATGGCCATTTTCATATAGCTGCCACTACTATGAATATTTATATACTGCTCTTCAACCAAAGTTCTCAAAGCGGTTTACAGAGAAAAATACATAAATAAGGTAGTCACCTTCCCCCAAAGGGCTCACAATCACAAGCTAGAAAGAAAGCAGTCTACGATGCTATTATATCTGTTATCAACTAATTATATTGTTAACTAGCATAAGCTGGAAGTTAAGAGTATTGTTTTATTTGGTAGCAATGGCTAACGTATACTATGAAGTGTACTATAGAAGAAAGATGTAGCTAGGCTGCATCTCACTGCATCTGCAGTGAGGGGAGAAATGGCAAGAATCAAATCAAATCAGAGATGGAAAAGGGAAATAAACTCTGCTTAAAGCTGATTAGTTTAGTTAATTAGCTAAGCACTCACTCACAGGATATTAGATCTAAAGATTACCTGATTTTCAAAACAGCTTTATGTACATAAATGAATTTCCCATCTACTCGGAACTTCAGATCGGACGTTTCTGGACTATCAAACTCTCTCTTCAGAGACTCTGCCACTGTCAAGAAGTCTTCATGCTCTGCAAAGATTAAACCTCATTTTAAATATACAAGCTACTTGCAGAAAAAGGTCTCACACCTTGGATTGCAACTCATTTGGCAGTTCTGCAGCAGCACCTCTGAACTTAGTTTGTGCCCCGCAAATGAAAGAGTTTGAAACACATACATGGGAAAAGAAGTGTGCTAGAGAATTTTAAAAACACACAAACACATGTGTGCATTTATACAACAGTCAACCAGACTAATGCTGCACATGTTGAAAAGGTTTTCACTTGTGCAGCAGAAAAGGGACAGAGATCAATGAGAACCATCCCTTTTCTGTTGCATGAGTTCCCCTCTGCAGACCACTGTGCCTCCTAAAAAGAGGTCCTTGAGGATCTCACAGCCTTCAGGGACATTTTTGGGAGGCACAGTGAGCTACAGAGGGGGAGGGAGATCAGTGAAAATTGCCCCTTCCTATCGTACAAGCAAAACGTTATTTGGCACACATAACTTTCATCTGAACTGCATGTCAGCCAATGTGTTCTTGATGAGCAAAGCACTACACATTTTGTTATTCTTACATTTGTAAGACAGGCTATTATATATTACAGAGGCCAAAAGGGAGGTGAGAGCTTGGCAAGCCTAATGAGTTTGTGGCTCAAGTTAGATTTGAGGTGAGAACATCCTGGCTCTTCACACTCACCTACTACACTAGATCAGCTTTCATTATTTTTCTAATGTATACCAGTATCAAACATTTGGATTTTATGGGCATAAACTGGTACTGACTGACTGATTAAGTGCCATCAAGATGGTGTCGACTTTTAGCGACCACATAAACTTGTATAGTAAAAGGAAAATTCATGGAAGCAGCAGCAGCAATAGGGACAAATAATATTACTGTGCACAGAACACAGTAGCCCTGCTTTCTGACAAATGGAAGCTCAAGTTGGATGGATCCTTTTTTTGATCCAGGCTTTGACAAATGTTCTTTGGCTCTAGGAGCCATCCCCAAAACTTGGGAGCCAGACAAGGGACACTTAGTGACGGACATTGCAGGGGAAGAGGATAAATGGACTTATCTTTATCCCCTTTACAAGTAACATACTTCAAACAGAAACAGGACTGCCTGGGGCAGATAGAGATTTTATTAAATAACTGTATCTGAATATCCTACTCTAGTGTGTGGTGACCAGTCTCCCCTCTCTCTAGTTGGTTAATAGGAAGTGAACCCGTCTAGACTGACAGGCTGGTGACCTCCAGGGCTCAGCCAATCAGTCCATCAGGTAGGTGGGACATGAAATCTGCAGGGGGAATTCTGGGAACAAGTAAGAATGTCTGTGCTGAGAGTGCTGAGGAAAGGCAGCATGGAGTCTTTCTCCAGCCAGATGGATCTGCAGATTGTTGGAAGATAAGATTTCCAGGTGCTTTATTCTCATCAGGAGTTTGGGGAGTTCAAAGAAAAGGAGCCAGGGCTTTTAGCTTCAGGAATTTAGAATAGGAGAAAAGTGTTTAGTCAGACTTCGTGTCAAGAATTTATATTTCTTTGTGTGTGTGCTGCTTTGCATATTTCTAGAGATCTGTTCTGTGCAACTGACTAAGATTTCCATGTGTGCCACCCCAGGACAATCTGGGTGCTTTTGAAGTATTTTTGTAACCAGCTAATTATTTCAAAGTGCTTCTAAAAAGCCAAAAAGCCTCAGATCAAACCAGTCTGTAGTAATTGAATTTTTTAAAAAAATCTGCTCTTTTTACAAGCCTCAGAGGGTTGGTTATTAACCCAGCAGTGGGAGGGGGATTTTCTCTGGTGCAAATGCATCTCAAAGGGAACTTGGCCAAATTAACAATTAACTCCACATGCAGGCAGACGCCTAGGAGAACAATTGGTTTTATTCTTGCCTGGTAACAAGGGGGAGTAGATGTATTTTGATATTTGCCCCATTACCCAGTTACAGAAAAACTCTGGACTACAGCACTCTAGTACAACAGCCAGACTTCAGAAAGCCTTAGAGAGCTTGGTGGCAGCAAGATTAACCTACCAGAACTTCTGGCTTTACCAGGACACTTTTCTTTTTCTTTCTGGGTTTTGGAAAGTTAAGGATTCTTAACAGTCAAGCAGCTTCTTGGAGCTTTCAGACGAATGACTCCACTGATAAGAGTTCTTCGTGAGCTAGGTAACTGAGGAGCTGCTGTAAGCTGGTTTAGACCGCTCAGGGAGATTCATCATTAACCTGGCCTGAATCAGGAAAGGAAAATTTCCCACTACACCAACACACCACAAGGTGTCATGCTTAAATTTCAAGATGCCATGACTCTCTGGCACCTGGATTTGTCAAGTCCTGTTTGAGCCTTTGGCAGGCACAGCCCAGTGCCTCGAAAAATTTGCTGTGGCCAGCTAGAGACTTGCACCTAGTGGTGTCATTTTTCCTCACCTACTGAAAGTAGACGCCACATCACAGCAGGAGTAGAAAAGCAAGCAAACACATCATCAGTGCAAGAGAAGTGGGTGGCATGAGGAAGAACCACTGATTGTCCCCGGCACTGACCCCACATGTACACCTGGCCACTCTGCGTCTTGGCAGCAGAAGTGTGAGCAGAGTGGCAAGCAGCGATCTCTACAATCCTGCAAAGAAGAAGTCACAAGTTAGTCATCAGCCAACAGCAGACACTTACAGAAATAGCATTATGCATGTAATTAGATATTACCCCAGTGAGAGTACAGGAAGAGAATACACAGGAAATATAGACTGCTCCAGTATTAATCCTCCAATATCTTTCCATTCCTGACCTATGTTCAGGATCATACTACTTTACTGATTATAAATTCCCTTTGTTTCCAAGAAAGGGGCTGAAATACAAACAAGTACACACCACAGCCTACACTCCTAGTACATGCCACATCTCCTCTACAATGTTACTTCAAAAGATGAGATACGTGGCTTGTTGCACAACAAGGACCACTCAGAAAACATCTCTGTGCAAGCTTTTTACTGGAAAATGGATGCATTTAAATTGTCTTACATTGTTTTAACGGTCTGTCTTATTTTCATTTTGTAGTGTTTATTTTTGTGAATCACCTAGAGCCTTTGGAGTCAAGCGTAATGTTCCCTCTAAAGTGTGTGCACGCTCACAAGTTTTGATGGCTGCTCAGTTAATTTTAGATTCCGCTCAGGTTGAATCCAGAAGGCCCCACTCTAAATGCATATGGGCACACACTGCCTTGATACTGCCACCCAGAACAAAACTCACTCCGCAAACAGATGAAAAAAATTAGAACACTCGTCAGGCGGTATATTAATTAACTAATTAATTAAAATAATAATAATATGTATCAAACAATGCAGGACAGGTTTGATGGCTGATTTTCAGAAAAGAATATCGACCTACTGATTGCATTGGGACTATAGGGAACACTGACTATTGCTGAAAATTCCCCATTGACCAACATGACAGCCATTAAAACATGCAAAGGGGAAGGAAACTGCCACATTGGACTCACAACCTAACATTACTTTGTCAACAGTGTTGGCCTCTACTATACGTTATGTCCTGATTTAATGTGTTATACATTAAAATAACATGTTTCAAGGTATCATGGACTACATATATAACCAATTGCTGCTTTCTAAGTGTGGGGTGAAAACAAAATAAGAGTACAGTACAAAGTTAACATAGAAGACATGCTTTGAAAATGGATCATTGGACTTAGGAGTATTCTCTCTCTTTGGAGACAGGAAGAAGTTAACTCCTCTCAATGGACTCTGGAGACAGGCTTTCAAAGCAGATTTCCTGTCCCGTGGTAGAGAGAGGCAGCTTGAGACGCTGTAGCTGGAAATACTAGCTGAAGAAGACATCACATCCAACAGACTACTGAACAGGCTAAAGAGAGGAAAGGAGGCAGGCAGGTGAAGACATCCGATGCTCATCCTGCTTCAGCTGAACTGCCTCCTCCCAGCACAAGACCAACTTACACCAGCTTTCCTATGAGGGAGCTGGTTTGGTTAAATGTTTAATGTATTCATTGCTTTTTTAAAAATACTGAAAGTCAGTTTGAGGACTCTGCTCAAGGAGTGGGAGAGAAGTCTACAAAATAAAAATAGGACTAAACCAATGAACGATAAAAAGAGAAACACAGTGACACACAAACTTTCATGGTAAATCCAATATTCCAGTCTCTTTCAGAATAAAAGGACATCTTGTAGAGCAAGGGTGCACAACTCAAATGCCCTGGGGGGCCAAAACCAGGACTTGGTATGTGAACGCCAATTTCTAGTGCATTGATAATTAAGTGTTTAAAAATATGTTAATATTAAAATATGTATAATTTAAGAACAAAAAGAAAATTAGTGCTGCTTATGCAGGGCTGTCAGAAGAGTTCTCCCAGATCAGAACAAAAGTAAATCTAGTCCAGAACTCCTGCATCAAAGACCAAACCGTGACTACACAGCAGGAAGAAAGGGGAAGCAGGGAAGCACAAGGAAGAGTTGCCAGAACAAGAAAAGAGGTGCTGGTGGGGAGGACGGGCAAGAAGGCAGGTGGGGGTTAGGGAAAGGAAGAGCTGGCTCTGCCAAGTGGGGCACAGGAGCTGCACAGAAAGGGGTGCCCAGAGTGCAGGGATGGACAGTGAGCTTGGAGTGATGGTGAGGAAGCGGCAAGAGCTCCGAGGAAGAGGAAACCGGCTCCGGGCTCGCTGGCAGGCGCTCTCTCTTTGTGTCATGGTTGCCATCCTCCTCCGCATCCCTTCCCTCCCTCCCTCCCCCCTGTGGCAAGTTTGGCGGTTCCCAAGAGGATCAGTGGCATCGCTGGGAAGTGGCTCTGGCCTGAGTACAGTTCCTGGCATGCAACACACTGGGAAAGGAGAGTGGTGAAGGCTCCCCAGAGCATAAAAACTACAACTCCCAGCATTCTAGAATATGGTCAGAAATGGACGAGAGGCAGGCAGTAAGCAGCACTGCTTGGGGTTGTGGAGCAGAGTGAGTGACAGCAGGCAGTAGCCACTGAAGCAACAAGGTGGGAAGGGTCAGGACTCGTGAGTGCCACCTCAGCCACATAGAGAGTCCCCGAGGCACAGCAAGGGACCACCCCTTCCCAATGCTGCTGCTCCATCTTTCTCTGTGGCAAAGCCAGCAGCCAAGAACCCCCATGCCTCCGGGTGCATGCAGAGGCTACCCATCCCTACTGGCCAGCAAAAAAGTGTGCAGGCTGTTGCAGAAGGATGTAAAATAGCAAAGCCTCCCATCCTGGACTGGTCCTGCTGCACAGGACCTGTTGGAGAATCCTCCAGCCAGGAGTGTCCATCTTGTGGTAGAGATCAAGGTTCATGGTGCTGTCTTGCAAGAGGCCAGTGAGGCACTGGTGTCAAAATACAATGAAAGCAGATGCTCTTCTCAGACATGCTGCAGTGCCCTCTGGCACCAGGTCTGGGAGGCCACAGCAATGCAGCCATGGCTCTAGCAACTCAAAGTGGACATAGATATCTTCCTACTCTGCGCAGCAGGAAGAAAAGCCATACGGAGGGAGTCTGGTGTGCATTTGATATAGATCCTACGAGCCCTTACAGAACTGCACACATACTTTCTCCTTCCAAGCAGCATCAGGCACCGACCAAGGGCTCACCCAGCTAAGCTGATGCTGGAGCTCCTCAGTCCTGGTGGGAGTGGTGGCATGAGTCAGCTGAGGGACTTGTGCTGCCACTGTGCTTGGTACTCTGATCTCCAAGTGGCAACAACCCCCAGAGGTCCCTGCCTCGCTGTGGAACT
This sequence comes from Hemicordylus capensis, assembly GCF_027244095.1. Classification (NCBI taxonomy): domain Eukaryota; kingdom Metazoa; phylum Chordata; class Lepidosauria; order Squamata; family Cordylidae; genus Hemicordylus; species Hemicordylus capensis. The sequence goes on along the minus strand of NC_069657.1, from coordinate 242,394,234 downwards.
TCTAGGGGATGCTCCTTGGCTGGTGGGGAGGACAAGAGGAGCTGCCATGCAAGTCTCCTGGCTGGACTCACACAGCAGCAGCTCCTCTTCCCACCCACATCCCCAGTCCAATGGGTGAGTGCACAAGGATCTTTGTGAGAAAGCCCATTGGCCAATGAAGGAGGAAGAGGGACTGCCCCCAAGCAACTCAGTAGCAGCTCCTCCTCTTCTTCCCATCCTCATTGACAAACTGGGATGGGATGCAGCAGTGGTTCTTCCTCCTACTTTGGAAGGTGGACACAAGAGCTGCCATTGCCAATATTTTGCTGATAGGCAGGGTGGAATTCTGTGCTATATACCAGCACAGGGCTCTCCTCCAGGGCTCCCAGCAATGCGGCATTAGAACTCTAAGGTTTGAGACAAAGGCAGAGACAACACGTCTTAGGCAAGGTGGTTACCTCCACGTGTATGGTAAGAAGGGCATCTGCTTCCATTGTATTTTGACACTAGTGCTTCACCCGAAGACCTTTGCAGGACGGCAACATCTTTCACACATCAGTACAAAATGGGCACCTTTGCCTTCTTTCATCTGACCTCTGGCTGGAGAATCCTCCAGCAGATCCTGTGATCTTACCTTACATAGTACAGACTTGTCTTTAATGAACCTCAATTGCATTATTCTCCCAGCAGAGGTTACTGTGACAAGGAACTGGATCCCAAGAGCCAGGAATTTCAAAGGAACAGACTGCACAAGCTTAAACAGCAGCCCACTAAGGGGATACCAAAGTCTCCAAAATAGGAAACTTAAGGATCATAGGCAGATGATATCCCATTCACCTCTCATTTGAGCTTGAAGGATTCTGAGCGATGACCTTTGCTGGTATTTTCTCTCCTTGAGTTGATGTGTGCAGTCCCCAATTAGGACTCCTGAGCCTCTTCTGCAAGTACCAGCACCCTGACAGCCTTGGTCAAGAATACCTGGACGTCTTTGGGGGCAGGGAGCAAAAGACGACATGACTCTTGATTCAGCAACCTTTTCTGAGAGCTTGCCTCCTTCCCTTTTCAAGAGTGCTAGATAAACCTCCAATTTCGCTCCTTCATCTTTGGACCAATTAGCAGAAGGGGCCAAGATAGGATGCCTCTTCTTCTTGGCTTCCATATGCCAGGGCTGCTCAAGGCATTTGTCCCCTTGGGGCAGAAAGCACTAGTAGAGCAGTATCTGCTACGGCCTTAGGAAGCAGGAATCTCAGGCTCTTGCGCTCCTTGGCAATGCTGGATGAGAGGGACCATGATGGCTGTGCGGGGGAAGAAGATGTTGTACATACACCACTCACTGGTGTGCTCTTTTCCTGGCTCCTTGATAGGGGTGGGCTTTGAACAGAAATCCTTGACCATTATCTTTTTCATAGTATACGAGGATGGAAGGAGCTCCCCCTGATCTGAGCAGAGGATGGGGTGGGTGGGCAGACAGAGAAGAGAGTTATTAAGTTAGGCATGGCACGGGTGCTTACCCTGGCCCCTAGTGAGCAGGAAGGGGGGGGCACTGATCAACTGTTCCAAGTGTCCTCTGGTGACAGATGCATATAGCACTATTACGCCTGTTCCAGATGCCAAAAGGCTTCATTGCTGCCTTCTAGCAGAAATGGGATAAAGCATGGTCCACCTTTCCTGCCCTGAACGTTGCTTTGCTGTTGGAGGCCCCCCCACTTTTGTATGGGGGAGGGAACTGTGCAGAATCAAGACTGGCATCCATAATGAAGGTAGTGGCCTTAGCATGTTTGTGGACCCATTCCTCTAAAATATTTGAGAGGAGGTGGGGAGAAGCACTCCTTCCAAGAACTTGCACCTTTTTAAAAAAACTTCTGTCCCACGAGTCTTTCATTTGTGAAGCTGCACCATCACATTGCCCAAGGACAGTAGAAAATCAACAATGGTCAGTTGGAGTTAACCTGTGGCTTGTTTAAAGAGTTGTTCTTTTACCCTCTTCTTCATTGCACCCTATTTGGAAAAGGGGATCAGAGGGGAAGGAAAAGAATATTGACTGAGGACGTCGCAAAATGAAAGGTGCAGAGCCCTTGAACACTCAGCTATTCTCTTGAAGGCAGGACAAGATCTGGGAAGGAACCAGAGAAACCAGGAAGTGTGTCAAAGCTCTGCCTCCAGAGCCCATTGGAGGAGTTACTTCTACAAGATGTCCTCTCCTCCAGAGGAGAAAGGATACACTTTCCTCTTCTAGTGCCATTAATAAGTCGCACACAAGGCATTCCTGCCATCCAGCTCTCCAAAGATTAACTACAGCAACATTTACCTCTCTTTTTCCATCATGATCTGCACTGGGCTTAACTGATTGCTTTTGTTGCCAGTCCCCAGCTGCCCATAAGTGTTGGCTCCCCAGGCATAGAGCAAGCCCTCATCGGTTAATGCTAGTGTATGAGCATAGCCACAGGCAATCTGCAAGTAGGTTTACAAAAGGAAGCAATGCAAAATATTCATATCATTCTAGGATAGCAGTGAAAGCAAGAATTACTGCCTGACATTTAATACTCATTGTCTGATCTGCATTAGTTGCCAAGTGTCAGAAGATAAGTACCCGTCTGGTACAAAACTTACTCAACTAAGAAATAACCTATAACGTATTTCATCTGTAAAAGCTCATCAATAAGTTTTCCATTATGGATCTACATATGTAAAACTTTAAGCCACATTAGCCACTAAAATGTTTAACTTGGACTCTTTATGCTTATTCTATTCTATATGAAAAAATCTAGCCAGCTTGCAACATAATACACATAAAGCTATTAATTAGTACATAAAGCAGAACATTTGTACTTTATATTAAGATTTCTGGCCCAAAGGAAAAGTTACTGAAACTGCATAAAATGCATTGTTTAAAGAGTATAAATATATATGAGTATGAAAAGAGTATGAAAGACATGCCTTAAAGGTTCTTTATTATGTCATTCATATGTTTACACTTTGATACTGATACACTGATATACCCAGATAGCTTCCGGGTGGGCTATGGGGCCAAGACTGCCTTGTTCAGCCTGATGGATGATCTCCAACTGGCGATCATCAGTGGCTTTCGATACCACTGACCATGGTATCCTGCAGGGTCACTTGAAGGAGGTGAGATTAGGTGGCACTGTTTTACAGTGGTTCTGCTCCTATTTCTCTGGCAGATTCCAGATGGTGTCCCTTGGAGACTATTCTGAAAAACGAGAGCTAACGTGTGGGTTTCCACAAAGCTCCATACTGTCTCCAATGCTATTTAACATCTACATGAAACTGCTGAGAGAGATCGTCAGGAAGTTTGGTCTGGGATGCTATCAATATGCTGCTGACACCCAGCTCTATTTCTCCATACCAACTTCATCAGGAAATGGCATGACCTCCACCCCATAAGTGCCCGCCTGGAGGCAATATTGGGCTGGATGCGATCCTAACAAGATGGAAGTACTGTTTGTAGGGGATCGGGATCCGAGAGATGGTTTAGATCTGCCTGTTTTGGATAGGATTACACTCCCCCTAAATTATCAGTTTCGTAGTCTGGGAGGGCTCCTGGATCCCAAACTCTCCCTGGTTTCTCAGGCTGAGGTTGTAGCTAGGAGTGCTTTTTATCAGCTTTGGCTGATATGCCAGATATGTCCATTTCTGGAGACAAATGACCTTAAAACGGTGTTACAGATGCTGGTAACCTCTAGGCTTGACTACTGTAATGCACTCTATGTGCGGCTGCGTTTGTATGTAGTTCGGAAACTACAACTGGTACAGAATGCGGCAGCCAGGTTGGTCTCTGGGTTTACCGGAAGGGACCATATAATACCGATGTTAGAAGAACGGCACTCACTGCCAATATGTTTCCGAACGAAATACAAAGTGCTGGTTATTACCTATAAGGCCATTAACGGCTTAGGTCCAGGGTATTTACGAGTGCCCCTTCTCTGTTGTGAACCCTGTTGCCTATTAAGATCATCTGGAGAGGTGTGGTTATGGTTGCCGTCAACTCGCTTGGTGGCAACTCAGGATGGGGCCTTCTCTGTGACTGCCCCAGGGCTTTGGAATGCGCTTCCTGCTGAAAGAAGAGCATCTCGTTCTCTGTTTTGCTTTTAGGAAGACCTTGAAGAAATGCCTGTTTTCCCAGGCTTTTAACTGAAATTTAAGTTTTAAATTTTAATGTGTGTTTTTTATCTATTGTGACTTATTTGTTTTTATGTATCTTAAATGTTTTATTTATATTATGTTTTAATCTGTACCTAGAGACTTCTATACTAGGCAGTATAGAAATGCAATGAATAAATATTAACATTTTAGAAGCACATCCAACATCGTTCAATCACAGAATGTAATAGAGTGTTTAGTAAGGCTTTAAATAGTGAGCCCTTCTGAAACATTTATTATTTTCCTATGAATATCTCTTTGAACACTTCCATTGAAAAGCAGTATATAAACATTCTACTGCCCATGGCAAACCTAAAATCTAGGCACTCTTCTTGCTAGCTATTCCTAACTTACTATGACAAATATTTATATACTGTTTTTCAACAAAGTTCTCCAAGCAGTTTACATAGAAAGTAATAATAAAGGCTCCCTGTCCCAAAAGGTCTCACAATCTAAAAAGAAACAAAAGGCAGACACCAGCAAGAGCCACTGGAGAAAGGCTGTGCTGAGGATGGATATGGATAGTTGCTCCCCAGCTGCTGTGTGTGTGTTATATACATTGTTTTATTTACAAGTGTTTTTATGTCTAGTATTTTATACTGATCTACATAATTATTTTTATGCAATCTAGTGTGTATTTCAAATATATACATATTTTATATTGTGTTCTATTTCATGGGAGTAAGTTGCAGCAGCATTAGAAGGCTGGATACTTAATTCAGTAGTGCTGCCAGATGCTTTCAATCCCTTAATGGAAAAGGGTAGACAGAATCTTTTTAAGCCATTTGAATTTAGTTAGTAAAGGAAGATGAAGGGGGAAAACTAATGCCAGTTTAAGCCCCATGTTGAGACTGGAGACTACTAGCAGAAGTACGAATCTTTCTGATAGTAAGTATTATAGGACTGTCTTCAGGAGAATTTACATTTTGACAAAGTTGTAGATTACAATGTCATTACAGCACGACATACAGGCAAACCTCATAACTTGTGGAACCATTATTTGCAGGTGTCTAATTGACACCAGATTTCATTATCTGGGGGACACCAAAAGTTTAAAACCCACATATCCACAGTTCCTAGAGGGCTGGAAGTGACCATAGAGGTCACTTCCGGCCACCATTTAGTCAGGAGGAGCCATTTTGTGGCTCATATCTTTTTTTAAAGGGCATTTTATGCGTGATTTTTCAAGGTTTGCAGGGAGGGATTCCTGGGCACAAGTAGACCCTGTAGAGCAAGGTACAGTACACATTTTCGATTTTTGCCTTTTTTGTCCGTGAAAACCTAACCCTACATTTTCCATAGGCATAATGCCTTGTTACTCACGGTTTCATTACTCATGGTAGTAGGTGAGAAATGGAATCCCCGTGAGTAACAGGTTTTGCCTGAATTAATCTTCATTAAGGTTTATCATGTATATTTTGGATACATATTTTGTATACATATTTTGGATTTTCACTGTGTTGACCCAGTGTCTGGAAGCTGTAAGTGTTTGGATGGGCCAAAACAAGCTCAGGCTTAATCCTTCAAAGACAGAGTTGCTCTTGTTCAGTTCTCGATCTGGTCAGGTTCCGGTTTTGAGTGTTTCCCTTGATGTAGTCGCGCTCTCCATCAAAGAGCAGCCTCGCGATTTGGGGGTTATCCTGGACTCATGGCTCCTGCTGGAATAGCAGGTGGAAGCCGTGGCCAGGGGTCCCTTTGCCCAGCTTCGTCTGGTGCGCCAACTGCGGCCTTACCTCGACTGGCAGGCCTTGGCAACCATAACTCATGCTGTCACCTCTCAGTTGGACTACTGCAATGTGCAATGGTTGCCTTTGAAGACTACTCGGAAGTTTCAGCTGGCCAAAATGCTGTGGCCTGGCCGCTTATGGGCAGCAGAAAATATGATCACGTTTCACCTTTGCTGAGAATGCTGCATTGGCTGCTAGTTTGCTTCCAGGTCCAATTCAAGGTGCTGTTATCACCTATAAAGCCCTTCAGGATTTGGTGCCTGTGTACCTTCAGGATCGCCTCTCTCGTCCAACTTCAACCCACCCTGTGAGGTCGTCTCAGGTGGGCTTTCTCAGAGTTCCAGGCCCAGGGGAGGTATGTGGGGCCCAAGCTTGTGGGAGGGCGTTCTCTGTTGCAGCCCCCTCCTTATGGAACACTCTGCCTCCTGAGATTCATAATGCCCCCTCCCTTCTGTCCTTTAAGAAGCTCTTGAAAACCTATCTATTTTGGCAGGCTTTTAGTTTTTAACGTGTGTGTGGGGAGTCTTTCTTTTTTCCTTGGCTTTTTTCTCCCCCCTCCCTTCTCTTGTCTTCGTTGTAGCTGTTTTAATTTATGTAAACCTCCTCAAGTCTAAGGAAGTCAGGCAGTCAACAAATTTGCTAAATAAATATATAGCTAATTCAGTTAATCCAATTCCCCTTACTTGAAGTATTTTATATGACAGTTGTAAATTTATATGAATATTGTATTTATGCTACCAGCCTCTATTAAAATAGATTTTGTATCTTTTGTCTAGTTTTATGTGTTATGTCTTTTGTTAAATATCACACACATATTTATGGCCATATGATATTTTTCAAGGTTGTCACTGAGGACGACTTAGTCTAATTGAAATGCGTTTGGCCAAATTAGAAGACTGATCAGATATTGGCAGAAACCATACAACTGATCTGACACTTCATCTCTCAATCAAAATGTGGCACTGCAACCACATGGGAATATTTGTCTACACTTCTCCCATTCATCGACAATGACATTTTGGAAATGATTTCTGGATTTTAAATTTTCAATCTGACAGACATCATTTTTATCAGATTTTACTGATCATCTTTCATGAACATTGTGATATATGAATTATATTTAATGTAATCCAGACAGATTTCAACCATACAATTTCAACCATACAGATTTCAACCATACAATTTTATTGCTATTATACTAAAACATTAGTAGAGTATTTGGATTCTTTCTTGATGTTTTGATGTACATATTCAGGGCTTTGTTTTCTTTTGCTTGGTTTCTCCCCTCCAGCTCAACCCAGCAGAATAGCCAAAACAAAAAGGTAAAGTGTGTTGTTGAGTCGGTGTCAACTCCTGGTGACCACAGAGCCATGTGGTTGTATTTGTCAGAATACAGGAGAGCAAAGAGGCACCTTTTTAACATGGTGATTCTCTTTATTTAGCAGGGGGAGAGTAACTGGCCCTATCTACCCCCAGGCACAGTACTTTCAGTGATGTTTCAGTGATGTCTGATGTTTCTTTTTAGATTGTGAGCCCTTTGGAGACAGGGATCCATCTTATTTATTTATTATTACTCTATGTAAACCGCTTTGGAACCTTTTTGTTGAAAAGCGGTATATAAATATTTGTTGTTTACCATTGCTATCTCCCACAGAGTATGATTTCGACTCCTTTGCACCCACAGAGCCTTGTGGTTTTCTTTTGGTAGAATACAAGAGAGGTTTGCCATTGCCTCCTCCCACGCAGTATGAGATGCCTTTCAGCATCTTCCAATATCGCTGCTGCCCAATATAGGCGTTTCTCATAGTCTGGGAAACAGACCAGCAGGGATTCGAACCAGCAACCTCTGGCTTGCTAGTCAAGTCATTTCCCTGCTGTGCCATGTGCACCAGCTAAAGTTTACAGGCAAAAGCAGAACAGGCAAGTAGGGAGACAGAAGTGCACCTGGAAAAAGGAAGAGGCACAGTGGGGAAATGCTTGACTAACAAGCAGAAGGTTGCCAGCTTGAATCCCCGCTAGTCCTATATCTGGCAGCAGCGATATAGGAAGATGCTGAAAGGCATCATCTCATACTGCACGGGAGGAGACAATGGTAAACCCCTCCTGTATTCCACCAAAAGAAAACCACAGGGCTCTGTGGGTGCCAGGAGTCGAAATCGACTTGACGGCACCTTTACCTTACAGGCCATCTGACCATTTGCCAGTCCCTGCTCTATGTCAACTGTTTGCAGACTAGTCTTTTGTTGGAAGCCCATATCATTGAGACTAAGCAGCAGTTTACAAGCAGCTAGGCAATCTTTTGGGACTATAACTTTTGGGAAATATCTTTGTACTTACCTGCATTATGCAGATCCCTTGCAATGCTGCCACTCGACACGGGGTTAACTGATTGCCATTATTTCCCAGACCTAGCTGGCCATTGCCATTATAACCCCAGCCATATACCTTGGTTAAAGAAAGATGAACAGTAAACTGGATGCACTGTTTGTTCAGAAACAAAGCTATAGTTCAGTAAAAAACTGAAGTTCATCATCTAGCACTATTATTTTGGTAGAGGCAGACAATGCAGCACCAAACCCTAAATCAGATATATTCCAATGTTTTCTTCCAGTTCCACATTCATTTCTTGTATTTGTACTTGGAATGAAATGGAAACTATTACAGTCATCAACCAGATAGATCTATATAACACAATAGATAAGTAGTAATCTCCAACAATCATTATTCAGCCAGTACTTTCTTACAAAACACCGCTTCGAATATAACAATATACAGTACAACCGACACCCATAATTTTTACCAATTGCTTCCTTACACAGCTTGCAATGTTGCAAAGATTTTGCCACCTTGGTGGAAAAATTAATATCACTATTGGACAAAAGAAGAGACACATAAAAGGTAGATGACCAACCTGGGAATTTAGACAGAATAGGTAACAAAAGTGTGACAGTGGAGCAACATATGATCAATCGTCTCAACCACTCCTGACTGACATGGGCATAACCGCTGAGACAAAAGAAACAAGATAGCGATCCTCTAAAAGAGCCAAGGGTAGTGCATTCATAGGAACATAGGAAGCTGCCATTTACTGAGTCAGACCATTGGTCCATCTCATTCAGTATTGTCTACACAGACCGGCAGCAGTTTCTCCAAGGTTGCAGGCAGGAATCTCTCTCAGCCCTCTCTTGGAGATGCTGCCAGGGAGGGAACTTGGAACCTTCTGCTCTTCCCAGAGCGGCTTCATCCCCTGAGGGGAATATCTTACAGTACTCACACATCAAGTCTCCCATTCATATGCAACCAGGGCAGACCTTGCTTAGCTAAGGGGACAAGTCATGCTTGCTACTACATACCAAGGCACCCTTCCCGATTTGGCAAGAACAAGCTCATATAGTTGTATTTGTATTTACTCTCCAGAAATGAGATCTTAACTTTTTTTGGGGGGGTGGGTGTTAAATTGTTTTGCCATGACACAGACACTTTAGTTGGAACAGATTTTTATTCAAACAGCTTCCAGAAGCGGCTTGTAATCTCTCTATTATTGCCAGACAATGGGATGGGAAACATGGCCACCCTCCTCTCAAAGTGTGACAAGTTCTGCATTTCTCCCCAACCACTCAGTATCTGAAGTATTGGCCTCTGAATTATAAAAACCAAGGGGTCAGCTTTTTTGTCTAACTTGACCCACTCCACTATCCCATCGCACCCCCACTTGTGTAGGCTTGACTGAACACATGCGGTGGGCAAACAGGTTTAGCTTGCTATAGTTTAAACCCATGCCGATATGGTTGCTCTTCCGTTTCCAGTATTGCGCCATTTTCAAGCAACTGGATTTTAGACTTTGGCCTTTGAGAATGCTTTCCAATCTTCACTTAACTGTTGCTGGAGCCGTGGGCCATTCTTAAGTGTGGTGTAGTGGTTAGAGTGCTGGACTAGGGAGACCCAATTTCCCATCCCCAGTCAGCTATGAAACCCACTGGGTAAATCTGGGCCAGCCACTTACCCCTCAGCCTAACCTACCTCACAGGGTTGTTCTGAGGATAAACATATCCATGTATATCATTCTTGGCTCCTTGGAGGAAGAGTGCAATATGAATGTAAGTAAATACTAAGTTCTTACATTTTATCCTTCCAGATGTTAGGCAAAGGTCTCCCCCCTTCCACCGCCCCGGTTTGGTCTGCCTTACAGACTTTAAATCTTTATTGAAGACATTTCTTCTCCACCAGGCGTTTGCCCTTTAATTTAAGTGGTTTTAAAAAATAAAATAAATACTCTGTTGCTGTTCCTGCTGTGTACAGGATACTGTCCCTGAGTCTGTGGATTGGGCAGTATATTAAATCTTTTAATACATAAATTAAATAGATAAATAAAATAGAGATTTGGTCCAGCATCCTTTTCAGAAATAAATCATAAACAATGAAGAGAACTTATCTGTGCCAAAACAAACTTATTGACTGTGAACATCAACCTTCTGCAATGAACAGCCAGAAGGTGTCCAGCTTAAAACAACTGAGGCTTGTCAGGAGCTTGAGGCATCTTTTATGAACAACTTGCTCTATACTTTACTAATAATCTTTGCAGAAGCAGGTCCAAGATGCAGGAGAGCCAGAGTGCTTACCTCACCATTGTCTACTACAGCTATGGAAGAGGTCTGACCACATGCAATGCTGACCACCACCTTAGTCTGTAAACAATTGGAAACTTTGCGAGGAGTTGGTTGATTTGCTGTGGATCCTGATCCAACTTGGCCACAATTGTTATAGCCCCAGGCATATACCTTTCCACAAAGGAAGAAGATTGAAAGATATGCTTAATGGAAACACATTTCAAACCTTCAGAAACAGAAGAATGAGCATTAGACATGTGGAGAAGCAAGACATCCCACTAGAGGCACCCCCTAAAGACATAACCCATACTGGTAGCAGTAGTGGCACCCCCAAATATCCTTGCCAAGAGTTATAGCATGAAAGTGCCAGGAAATATTTTCAAGGATAAGTTGTCGAAGTCTTTGCTTGATATACTATCAAGCATGTGTATCTAGGGCACTTGATAAAATACCACACACCATTCTTTATTCCTTTGAGAAAAAGCAAGTGCATAACCTGTTACCGATTTATAAAAAAAAGCTTCACATCAGAGTGTATCTTGAAATCTGGAAGTAAATGCTGCTCCAGCTGATTTATCCAACTTTCACCCAAATAGTCTACCCTTGAACTGTTCTGACTTTGACACCATAGTTTGCAGATTTGCATGTGACCGATTAATAAAGCCTTCTCAAATTATTTATTCAGCCATGTGCCAATTGGCAGCCTATTCCTTCTGTAAACATGTTGTATAAAGTACAAATATGTTTTCTTTATTAAGAAAAAATCCAGTCTGAAACATTTTATAGAAATATACGGTATAGAAAAACGACAACGGCACCACATTCACCTTTCAAGGACAGTTCCCAAACATCTGAAACTTGCAAATACAAGCAGGTTTTAAGCAGCAAGAGTTGTAGCAACTAATTAAAATAAAGATACTTACATCTCCATCAGATGACAGTGCTATAGAATGATGGGAGCCACAAGCTACTTCAATTACTTTCTTAATTAGCAAGTTGGTGCAGACCTGAATAGGTGTAACACCTTGGTTGGTGGTTCCATTCCCAAGTTGACTGTATCCATTGTGTCCCCAGGCATAAACCTCACCATCTATATAGGACACAAAATCAAATTCCCCACAATTAGAATGGTTTATGTAGCCTAAGATGCAGATTCCTTTAAAAAAAGTCTCTGTTTTTCATAAGTTTTATTAAGCAACACCCAAATGTATCATTTCTGCTTAACCACTATCGCTACAGGATAGTAGCAGATGTTTTAAGAAACAGAAAAGAATCTGAGAACCTGGCCTAAGTTGACTGGAAATAATGGAACTCATGACCAAATCATTAGTAAACTCACAATATTTCCTTTATACTAGAGTGAAGTATCAAATAAGTGAAGTACTTTGGTTTATAACCCAAGCCTCTCACATATTCAAGATTAATTTTTTTTAAAAAAAGAAAAAACAACTTTTATAGCAGACAGGAAAGCAGATGAGTGCGTGCACACACTTACTTGTCAAGGGTTTGGGATAAAGAATTAGGAAGTGCAATCACCCATTCTCTGACTCCAAGCACTGTTTTGCATCATGCAGATGATTGAATGGAACGAAGTTGCCAAGCGTGTTTTATCAGGACAACCACATTTACCATAAACCACTCAGTTCTCACTTTTAATGACCCTTCCTTGCTTAAACAGCGAGGGAGGGAGAGCGCGCGCATTGCTCAAGTGTGCCAGATGTTCTCTACCTTCTGTACTAAGTATCACATGTGGTCCACTCCCATAACTGAGACTGTGAATCTTCTTTCCACATAGGGTTTCAAGTTTCTTTGGCACAATGGTACTCTGGTTATCTCCAGTCCCCAGACAATTACTACAGTTTAGCCCGAATACAAATACCTAGAAAGAGAGCAGTCCGCATTTTCAGTACTATTACGGCCACAGTCTTCACAACAAAAATCACAATGGAAAAAATAGATTTAAATACACACACACACACACACATATGCACAGCAAAGTTTACACTTTAATAATACCAGGAAAGATCCAGACTAAGTTAGTAATGTCTAATTTTGCTTAGTGAATGTATGTATCATTATGCCAAGTTGGGGGGGGCACACCTTGTTTTGTCTCCTGTATGCCACCACAAGAAGGTGCGGGGAACACTTCTCAGTCCTTTTTCACAGGGAATGGGCAGCCTCTGATTTCCTGTGGTTCCCTGTACTAATGAGGCAGAAGGGCCCTGTGCATATCCAGTTTGTGTCAGTAGTTCTCCCAAGGGTGCAGCAGATCTGGGCACAAAAAAGGAAGAACCCTTTCCTGAGACGATGGGGGGAAAGTGACAAGCCCACCTCATCTGCATGAACTATACTGCGGTTGTGGCTTTCAACAAGGACTGAGGGAAAACATCCATCAAGCCAATATGACGACCACAAGAAAAACCACTGAACGTGGGCTTTTTTGCAAGATCTTCTGGGCAGAGACTAAAACACTGGGCCCCATCAGTACCATGAGCACCCAAATGAAGTTCCGGTTAGGGAACCTGTCTGCAGATTAAGCAACACCTCCTCCTTTAGGAACCTCCAAATCTGCAAACTAGAGAAGGCAGCACCCTTCTTCTGACAGTCCAGAATGCTGTTCAGACTTTCACAGGATCTATATCAACCAAGTCTGAATTTCTGTCAGACAATATTGTATCAAACTTTCACAGGATCATCATATCTCACTGATTAAATGCCATACTGTGTGTCCTAAGGACTGGACAACTAGAGAAAAACCAGTACAGCACAGAATAATTTAAGAAGCCAATAATCCACTGATATTTCTCAGACTTTCTTCTTTTAAAGAATTATTATTATTTAAAGAATTATGCAGCCCATGACCACCTGTTCTTGCATTTTCTTCATGATTACTGTAATGTGAAATTGCACCAATACCTGTAATTGGAGATTATAAGAAACCTTTAAAAATGACCTTAAATTCTCATGTTTTATTCAGTTATCATGCAAAACCAAGTACTTTCCAATCACTTGAATTATTTTTGCTTAATGAACTAGATATACCAAGAAGCCTTTTTTTTTTTTTAACTTAAGCAGACAACCAGAACTCATCTATAACTCTTTCTTAGTCTTACCTCATCATTATGGGTTATGTATATTGCTTCATTGGCAGAAGTTCCAAATACACATGCTTTCCGAATAGTTGCTATCTCTTGAGGTGAAAGCAGGGTAAATATTGGCCATTTCCCTACATCTACCATGACTACTGCATTTCGCACCAGCCCTATGGACACACTGGCATTTCATCTGCCACTTAAACTCATGGGAGTCAGCTGAAAGAAAAGAAGGCATGTTTAGAATCAGGATATTGGACAGCATTTCTACATTACTGTGAATAGGAGTGCAAAGCCCTAGAAATATTAAACTCAGCATTACAAATATCTGCACATCTATTATATGCAGTAATGCACAGTATCTAGGACACATTTCTATTCAGCCTTGCAAATAATCAAGAGGGTGCAAGTCATCTATCCTCAGTTTACATCAGACTGCTCTCCTGTACACAGTATACAGTAGCTGACAATACAAACAGCAGCATCTGTCATGAAAATATATTAACCATTGCTTCTTTTAATCACACAGGTGTCATCTCTTGATGGTTAATAAAAGTTTATTATGCCATTTCTACAGAAGGTGCTCTTGAAAGGTTTGGGGTCACAGCATCATACCAGAAGAACACTCTTCTGACAGCTAGTGCAGAACAACAGAATATCCAATTTGAATTAAGGCTGAAGTGGGGAAATGCTTGACTAACAAGCAGAAGGTTGCCGGTTGGAATCCCTGCTGGTACTATATCGGGCAGCAGTGATATAGAAAGATGCTGAAAGGCAATGGTAACCCATCCACCTCTGTATTCTACCAAAGAAAACCACAGGGTTCTGTGGGCACACTTTACTTATTGTTCTGTTACAGGACACTAGTATGTTTACTTACAAATCCTGCTGATTTCAATGGAACCTGCTTCCCAATATGTAAACAGAATAAATATGCTTAATTAGCTTGAAGTGCTGATTTTAGCAGCAACATACACAAAAATATGTCACAATTCTCATTTGAGACTATAGGCGAATCCTGGAAGAAAGTTGCAAAATCCTGGGCAGACAGGCTTAACTAACTAGCTTTAAATAATTACAGCAAATATGTTGTCATTTCAAGCCTAAGAAACTGGATTTCTGCACCAATAAAGTGAACTCTGTCTCACACAGTAGGGGCAAGGAGAGAAAGAAAGTTATTCTGACCAGTTCAGCAACTGATGTTGCTGCCCACAAGATACTCAGTAAAATATTTCTTAAAGTTCATTGTCATGATGCTACTAAGTAATAGCTCAAAATCAGCAATCTAAATAAAGGTACATTTGAAACAGTTGTCCAGCAGTATCTCAGTCAGAATTTCCAGCTTATGAAAATTACAGCTGGAGTTAAAACAGTAGCAGATAATTTAAGCATTGTCGCATACAATTCAATTATCCCCACCCTGGTCTGCTATTACAGAACCCCATACTCATTACATGGCTGAAAGCCAATCATGAGACGATGCTGAGAGACAACTGCAATGTCTTTTGAATTTGATCCTCACCAACATTATGTCATACAAATCATCACAAAGCCTATGCTGCTGCTGCATTTTGCAACCAAAACAAATTGTAAGCTCCGACTATTCCTAGCAAAGCACCATTTGAAGCCATTCCTAGCGAGCAATACAGCCGCTGAGAAGAAAGGCTACACCAGAAGGCATTTAAGCAATGAAACAGTATCATGAGGCTTCAATCTAGAAATAAACAGAACACCAAAGAGTCAAGAAAACATGTCCTGCTACTGCAAAGCTTGCCCATGGCATATATCAATAAGCCAATCCCGCTGTCATGGCTGGGTGACATCTCCAAAAATGGTTCAATGATGATAGTGCAAAAGGGCAAAACAAGGAGTCATGCAAGGTCAATTCCACAGAAATTCAAAACAAAGGCAAGAGTGTTTGCAAAACACAAGAGGCAGATTGTCAAGGACAATGCAAACCTGAACCTTCAAAACTCAGTCTTGTAATATGCAGAAAGGGCAAAGTAGCTAGAGAGTCTCAATGCAGCAATCAATTTTCTTTTTTGCTCATGCGGGGCATCCTGGAACTTCCACGGGCCACGCAGCCCCCTATCCCCGCTGCCCCTGTCGGCTCCCTGATGAAGACGGCAGTCATAACAGGCTGAGGCTGAATCCAGATAAGACAGAGGTACTTATTGTGCGGAGTAGGAACTCAGGAGATGATTTTGATGTGCCTGTTCTGGATGGGTTCACACTTGCCCAGAAGGACCAGTTATGTAGTCTGGGGGGGTGCTTCAGGACACAAAACTCTCCCTAGTTTCCCAAGTTGAGGCAGTGGCCAGAGGTGCTTTTTATCAGCTTCGGCTGATATGCCAGCTGTGTCCATTTCTTGAGATAAATGACCTCAGAATAGTAGTACATCTGCTGGTCACCTCCAGATTTGACTACTGCAATGCACTCTACGTGGGGCTGCCTTTGTATGTGGTCTCTGGGTCATCTCGGAAAGACCATATCACTCTTATCTTAAAAAATCTACACTGGCTGCCAATATGTTTTGGGAAAGGTACAAGGTTTTGGCTATAACCTATAAAGCCCTAAACAGCTTGGGCCCTGGTATTTAAGAGAACATCTTATTCGCTATGAACCAAACCGCCCACTGAGATCTGCTGGAGAGGTCCATCTGCAGCTGCCACCAATTCGACTGGTGGCCAATCAGGGACGGGCCTTCTCCGCTGCTGCCCCGAGGCTTTGGAATGCACTCTCTGTTGAAATAAGAACCTCACAATCTGAGAACTTTTTAATAAGCAGTTAAAACACATTTGTTCACCTAGGCTTTTAATTAGATATTGTTTTAATTGTGTTTTAATAGTTTTAATGTTTTTAATTTTATTTATTTATTTATTCATTCATTCATTCATTCATTCAATTTTTAGACCGCCCTTAGAAAATAGCTCAGGGCGGTTCACAAACATTAAAGACCCTTTAAAACAATTTAAGAGCACTGGAAGGCCAGGCCAAACAGGTAGGTCTTTAGGGCTCTCCTAAATTCCAATAAAGAATTCAAATTATGGATGTCTGCAGTACAGGAGCAGCTACAGAGAAGGCCCACCTCTGGATCTACACCAGACGAGCTGGTGGCAACTGGAGCCGGACCTCCTCAGATGATCTTAGTGTGCAGTGGGGATCAGACCGAAGAAGGCGCTCTCTAAGGTAACCTGGACCTAAGCCATTCAGGGCTTTAAAGGGAATAACCAGCACTTTGTATTTTGCTCGGAAACATATCGGCAGCCAGTGCAGCTGTTTCAAAACAGGCATAATATGGTCTCTCCGGGTTGCCCCGGAAACCAGCTTTGCTGCCGCATTTTGAACTAAATGAAGTTTCCGAACTACGTATAAAGGCAGCCCCACATACCTGTTCCTTCCGGGGGAGTGTAACCCCCATCCAGCACAGGGAGATCTAACTCATCCCTCAGATTCTGAGCCCCTACAATGAGCACCTCCATCTTGCTTGGATTCAGCTTCAATTTGTTATCCCTCATCCAGCCCATTACTGCCTGTAGGCAGGTATTTAGGGAATGAACGCCATTTCCTTATGAAGCAGATGAAAGAGAGAAGTAGATTTGGGTGTCATCAGCATACTGATAACACCCAGCACCAAATCTCCTGATGACCTTGCCCAGCGGTTTCATGTAAATATTGAAAAGCATTGGTGACAGAATGGAGCCCTGAGGGACTCCATATAACAGCTCTTGTTGAGAAGAGCAAATGTTACCAAGCTCCATCATTTGGGATCTGCCCAAGAGATAGGAGCGGAACCACTGCAGAGCAGTGACCCAGAAGGATACCATGGTCGATGGTATCGAACGCCGCCGAGAGATCCAAGAGAACCAACAGAGTCACACTACCTCTGTCGATTCCCCGGTATAGGTCATCCATCAGGCTGATCAAGCCTGTCTCAACCCCATAGCCCGCTCTAAAGCCAGTTTGAAATGGGTCTAGAAAAATTTTAATTGTTGAAATGTGTTAATCTTTTTATTGGTTGTTTTTATTGTCTTGTAAACTGCCCAGAGAACTTGAGTTTGGGGTGGTATAAAAATGTGTTTAAAAAATAAATAAATAAAATATTGCAGACAATTCAGTCAAAGTCCCCGGATAACCTCTCCCAGAGGTTTCATGTAGATGTTAAACAGCATGGGGGACAAAACGAAACCTTGCGCAAGCACACAGGCCATTGGCTAACGTGCCGGGCAATAGTCACCCAGCACCACCTTCTGCACCCTACTCCCGAGAAAGGATTGAAGTCACTCCAAAGCAAGACCTCTTAACCCCATACTTGAGAGGTGGTCCTGCGGGTTCCATGGTCAATGGTATCGAATGCCGCTGAGAGATCCAGCAGAACGAACAGGGTCACACCTCCCCTGCTAAGCTCCCAGACAGTGTGCCCTCTAACAGGGATCCCCAGATGCAGCCTTCTCTCTAAGGCACGCGCCTGCGTGCATGCACACGCACACACACCCTCAAGCCCTCCGCTCAGCTTCCTTAAATTGTTGCTCGCTGCAGCGGCTGCCACTCCCTCCCGCCACTGCCTTTGTAAATTGCTGTCTCAGCCTGCAGGCCGTGGGCTCTTCCTAAGGAAAGAATCGTCTCCCTCCATCACTATAAGATTTTGGTTGGTCTCTTGAAGTTGGCATTCCCAGCCCTTTTTCTGGAATATAACTTAGCACTCAGAACAGCTACTGTATTGTGTCTTTAGCAGAAGTCTGGTGACTGCATCAGTTCTACCTAGTCCTGTGGAGTTTGTGAATCTGGCTGTGTTTAATGCCTTAAAATCAGTTCTAATCTCTCTCTCTCTCTCTCTTTTGTTAAATATAAGTTTTGGCTGTGAAAGATTAAGATTTTAGTAATGCAGAGATTTAATTTCTACATTATTCTAAATTTGTAGCATTTTCCACTATTTTCAAAACAATAATTATTTATAAAATGTCTATTCTAGAAGATGCCATTCGGGTCCTGGCTGCTAAGGAGCCAGCATGGTGTAGTGGTTAGAGTGCTGGACTAGGACCGGAGAGACCTGAGTTCAAATCCCCATTCAGCCATGAAACTAGCTGGGTGACTCTAGGCCAGTCACTACTCTCTCAGCCTAACCTAGTTCACAGGGTTGTTGTGAAAGAGAAACTCAAGTATGTAGTACACCGCTCTGGGCTCCTTGGAGGAAGAGCAGGATATAAATGTAGTAGTAATAATAATAATAATAATAATAAGGTGTTGTGTGTACAATACTGGAAGTTTTTCAGGTCCAAAATATAGTTCAAATGTCTATTACATTGCTTTCCCCCCCCCGCTCAGTTTTATTTTGAACAGGCCCTCTTCCAGCTTTTACATCCCTTTATTCCATAAGTAGACAACACAAGGATCTGTTATAAGACATGGAAAATTCTCATCCAGATTTTTTTTTAAAACAAACAAGTTTCTATCCCTTCTAATTGGCAAGGAAAAAGGACAAGGACAGTTTTCAAAACACAATTCTAAATTTGACACCAAGAGCTACTCCTTTGAAGCCTACGTCCTCAAATTTAAGTACTAATTACATTAAATCATGGTTTGAACAGCAAAAGTTTTCATCATTGGACATAGCTTTCAGTAATCTTCATACCCAACAATTAAAGCACAGAACAGTTTTATGGAGGCGACATTAAGACTTGCACAGCCACTAATCAGCCTTCCCTCTAAGGCATGAGCCTTAGTAGTATCACTTACAATAACTATTTGTTGAAGAATTGCCTTGTTTTTATTATACTTTTTAATAAAATAGAGTAGAATTGTAAGAGACACTTCTTTTTCCTTCCATATTTATGGTGCTTAGTAATGAATAACTAGTTTCAGTGTTGATTAATAAGCCGCGGAAGAAGAGTGGTGGGGGTGGGGTGGGGGAAGATTAAAAAAATTTGCACACCATGCTTTGTGTGGCGCAATGTTACTATCCGTGTGTATGTGACAATTATGTGCGCACAATAACTTGAAACTGCCACCCAGAACAAAACTGTTTCCACACACGGACTATAAAAATTAGAGTGAACACTAACCAGATGTTGTTGATTAGAACTCCCAGAATTCCTAGCTTCAAAGGCTTTTGCTTGGGGATTATGGGAGTTGTAGTCAACAACATCTGGGAATCTAGATGTGTTAGAGGGAACACTGCTCCCTGCATAAGTGTTCATCCACTCGAGTGACCAAGGCAGTTTCAGTCTCATACCCAGGACAGAAGCCAAGTTGAAAGGGGTCTAAGAGAATCCATATCATCCAGAACCCTTTGCAGCTGTGATGTCACCACACGCTCTATCACTTTACCAAAAAAAAAAAAAAGCGAAAGTTAGAAACAGTTCTATAGTTGTCCAGGTTGGAGAGATCAAGAGAGAGCTTTTTAAAAAATAGTCTTACCATTGCCTCCTTGAGGCATGGTGATATCTTGCCCTCCCTTAATGGAGCACTGATTAAAGCCTCCAACCATCTGCTTGTACCCTCCCTGGCAGATTTTATTAGCCATGGACAAGGGTCAAGAGTGCAAGATGTTGCCCACACATTGCCCAGGATCTTGCCCATAACCTCAGGCTGCACTAACTGAAAATAATCTAACACAACAGGACCCATCCAACACAAAGGGGAGATCTAGCATTGTGGTAGCAAGCATGGTTTTTCCCCTTTGCTAAGCAGAGTCCACCCAGGTTGCATTTGAATGGGAGACTACATGTAAGCACTGTAAGACATTCCCCTTAGGGGATGGGAGGGGCACTCTAAGAAGAGCATCTGAGGTTCCAAGTTCCCTCCCTGGCAGCTCCAAGATAGGGCTGAGAGAGACTCCTTCCTGCAATCTTGGAGAAGCCGCTGCCAGTTTGGGTAGACAATACTGAGCTAAATGGACCAACATTCTGACTTCGTAGAAGGCAGCTTCCTATGTTCCAAAGGCTGTTTTTACACAGCTATGCCCTCTAATATATCCAGTAGTTGCAATAAATTTATAACTGACAAGCATATATGCAAGTTATAAAATGCTCCTGCTGGCTAACCTTGTCTTCAGTCTTAAGTTTTAGAACCTTCTGCTTTTATCAGGTGTTTCTGCAGTACAGGTAATTTCCTGATATGAAACAAAGGCTTTCTACCAGAAATTCAGGAAGTGCCAGCTCAGTTCCAACTGTTAGATAGGAGCCAAGAGCGCTGCACATCTCACCTCCTAAGGGAAACCACCAGTTCGGTGTGTCATTTGCCTCAAGGCCAACCTTAACAATGTGCATTTCTTTGAAAGTGATGATGGCCAGAGAGGCTTTACAGGAAGAGATTAGAGAAAACTTAAGGCAAGAAAGGATGCTTTCAGACGGAAGTGGCCAGTTTCTCAATGCATTTACATTCCAGAAATACAGACAGAATGAAAACCACCATTGAGTTTATAAGCATATTAGCCCTTAAGCTCCTTTGATCCCTTTCTTGTTACTTGAAGTGAAGTGTACAGCATCCCATGCCACCAGGAAGTAACACAGCAACATAATTACTCAAAACTGAGGGTCTCTCTGAAAGACAGCCATTTTTGCTTAGATAATTCTGTCTCAGGAGACAACTACTCACTACATGGGGGCCAGTGTGGTATAGTGGTTAGAGTGGAGAGATCCAGCTTCAAATCCCCACTCAGTGACAAAACCTCACAGGGCTTTTGAGGAGAAAATTGGAAGTACCGTATATACTGCTCTGAGCTGTTCTGAAGGAGAACAAGAGAGCAATGTAACTGAACAACTATGTGTAACACAGAACACCCTTTAGGTATTTTTACCTAAAGAAAAGCACCACGAGATAGAAGAAACTTAACCTTTTCCTGCCCACCACTTCCCCACACCAGAGTGCCACCTCAATTCACTCCCTACACCATGGGGTACCATACACATGTCAGTGGAAGTGCATCCCTTCTTAGGCTTCTGGACAAATATTAAGGAGTGTACGGCCGGCGAAATGGGGACAGAGTGGTCGGGGCTGCTTCTTCTTTCAGGGATCGCTCAATTCAGAGGCTTCCCAGATCCAACACCCCCACCCCGCTAGACCATAACTGCAGCAACCGTAGGGAGAAGCGTACCTGTACAAACGCAAGACCCACACAGCCCAGAATCGCAGCCGAACGCACAAGTCCCCGGTTCTTATTACTGAGATCCAGCGAGTCTCTGTTTCCAGAAGTACCAGATGCATCACAGTGTTTGCTCAGGACTTCCAAGACGAAAATAAAACTGACCAAACACACCACACAAACGCAAGATTTCACAAGCCCCGACAGTTCTCCCGCCCCCGTTTTTGGAAGCCTTTGCACATCTGGCCGGACGAATCCTAATTCCCAGATTAAAAAACACCGACAAGTAGTTCAACACTTGAGAAGGAGAGAGAGAGAGAGAGAGACATATAAATCATTTTTCTGTTAACCAAGGAGGCGGGGGAGACAAGGACAGGAAGCGGGAGCGGATGACAGACTCAACTTTACCAAGACATGCCCCCGCTCATTAGCATTCAGAAGCCAAAACCTGACCTGAGAAAGGGAACTCTGACATTCAAACTTGGACATTCACAGTGTGCCAGGCACACACACACTCACTCCTTCCTTCCAAGCAAGGAAACAACCCCTCTCTCTCTCTCTCTCTCGCACGCACCTTTCCTTGCACGACATTCGCTCAACTCCCTCCCTCCCCCCTCCCCCCGGGCCACCGCGCGCGCACCAAGCGCTTCACCCCGACGCAACCAGGCTCTGCTCTCCTCCAGCTGCCCCGCCCTCACCTGGTTAAGCCGAAGTGATGCTGAAGCCTGGAAAGCCTGTCAACGCCGATAGCCCGAAAACCACCGGCGGCAACGCGAAATGCGGACATGCGCAGTAGGCAAAACGCACAGCCTACGACAATTCCGTATCAATCACGTGAAGCGCGTGCCTTTTCTGCCCTTCGCCAATTGGTCTCCTCGCAGCCCGCCAGACCCAATCGCTTGGCAATAGCGGAACTGGAAGGGGCTGCGGCGGCTGTGAGTGCCCTTTTTGCTCCTGACCGCCGGCGGTAAGCGCCTCCTGCTCGGCCAGTCTCAACAAGTGAGACTCTCAGCGAGGAACTAGCCGGGGCTGTAATGCTTAACCTTTGTCTCCCGGCACGAAGGGAGGGAATTGTGTGTTTTCTTTCTTCGGGCGCTGTATGCTAAGGCGAGGCTGACCACGCATAGTGGCGAAGCAACTAGCTTTCATCAGTTGGGAGAAGGGCGATATATCAGATGTTTACATAAAACTAAGTTGCGTGACGTCCCTTTCTACGAAATGTGTGCAGTTACAGCGCTTCTGCCTTTTCATGGATCTGCTTTTCATTGCTTCTTAATCTGAAAACATTTTGAGAAGCACCAAGACTTTCGGAGCAGTTCATAGATATATTTCCTCAGCTAAACGTTTCCTCCTTTGTCACCGCGCATTTCTGTTGCCTGTAATTTGGCATATTCCCTAATTTTTTGTGGCAAAACAGAGGAAGCTAGGTGGGGGGAAGATGAAGACCCCTGGTGAGAGGGAAGACCAAAGAAGTTGCAGGAGGCCAATGGGACTTCAGTGCGATTCCAGAACCGATGCAGAAGAGCACTGGCAGCGAGGCAGCTTTGAGTTTTTTCATTGGCAGTTACGATTTATTTAATTTATATACAGCCTGACTCCAAAGGCTCCAGGCAGTTCACAAAAAACAATGCTAGGCCCAAGAGCAGCAGGGGCTGTCAGCTACTAGGTTTTTGCAGAAGCCACACAGGTTGGCTGCATAGATAAACGAACTGGCTGGTGAAGGCACCACGACTTGTCCTAGATTAATATTTATCCTGGTTTAATATTTATCCTGGCGAGTGTCACTGTTCAATGGGGCTTGCTCTTCAGTGCAGAGGCGTATCTAGAGAAAATAGCGCCTAGGGCAAGTACTGAAATTGTGCCCCCTGTCCAAACATCTGACACCCATCTTTAAGATAACTTTACTATAATATCAGCTGAAAAATATAAGTCAAGCTCATTAATCTTTTAAAATTTCAAAAACTATTTAGCAGTGGACGTAGCCAGGTCAAAAACTGCTGGAAAACTACAAATTTCAGTATGCTGGGGCTCATGAAATACCCAAATACTATGTGGAGGTGTACTTGGAAAACTAAACAGAAGTGCCTGTCTAATTCTCTACTATGCATTGTAGCATCACTATTACATAAGTTTTAAAAATAAATGGAGAATTTGGCTTTTCCCAGATACTCTGGAAATAATTAAAGGATATGCAGAGTAAACTGTATCTCTGCTTGGAATATATTCTAGTCTTTCAGAAAGATAGTTAAAATGAGAGAAAGAGAGCAAGAAACTCCCAGTGGGCATTAATACTAAGGATTTCACACTGATTCAAAGAACAAACTCACCATTAATAACCATATTATTAAGACACCACATTTAACTCACTTATCATAAGAAGCAAAGTAAGAGCAAATGAATACAATCCTAGCTCATAAGCTTCAGCTCAGTATTCACAAGCCTTGATTCTCTATACATAGTGCCAAACTGAATATGTGTACAGTGACTTATATTAAATCAAATTTTTTTACCTGTAGCCCCTTGGGGTGCTTCCTATAGGCTGTGGGAGGGGGGTCTGCAAAGGTTACCTCTCCCACCGCTGGCCTCTAGGGCCTCGCAGAGACCACTTGAGCATGTGCAGTGGCCATTTTTAAAAATAATTGTTCATTTTAAAAAATGGCCGCTGAAAACAAAATGGCCACCGCGCATGCTCAAATGGCCTCTGCAAGGCCTGGCATGGCCTAGGGCCTCACAGAGGCCATTTGAGCATGTGCAGTGGTCATTTTGTTTTTAGTGGCCATTTTTTTAATATAAATTTTTTTAAAAAGAATTTGCGCCCCCTTCAAGTGGCGCCCAGGGCACGTGCCCTGCCTGACTACCCTAGATACGCCCCTGCTTCAGTGCGCATGTTTAGGGTTGCAGCCAAAGCTATCTGCTTGAGTGTTCTGCACAAATGTCATCTTAGATCATCAAGGCCATGAAGCAGTCAAAAAAACATTAGAAATTATTTCCTTCCCAGAAGAGAAGGTTCAATGTGTGAAACAGTTGAACTTGGACTGTGAGGGTGAATGTATCATTTATGTTGTTAGGTGCTCCATGCTTCTCTGAGCAGCGAGAAATTCCAGGAGCAGCATGAGTGAGGTTTGGTTTCCTTTGGCCGAGGGAACATAGGAGGCTTCTTTGTAATCTTTGCTTTATTTACTAATAGAGAGGAAGAGAGGCACTGAACAGGTGAGGATCAGGGCCACCTTCTAATGAAGTGTGGTGAGGCAGCCACCTCAGGCTGAAGTGGGGAACAACTTGCTCACTCCCTGTACCATTCACCTACCTGCCTCTACTCTGTCTGGCTGTGGTGGCCGTGCTGACACTGCTCTGCTCTTCCCATTCCCTATCTTTTCAAAAGACACGAGGCAGGCAACAGTGCACAAGGAAGTGTTCTCAGTCGAGTGGCAGGCCAGCACTTTCTTCCACTCTACTTGCTGCCCTCTGCTTTTTGAAAAGGCAGGGAATGGAAGAAGTATGGGTGTTGTTGCCATCACCAGGTAAGGGGATATTGCTTTGCGGGGAGTTGGTTGGTGCACTCAGTGCATTGCAGGTGGTGGGGGGAAGGTCAGTGTGTGCTGTAGTTGGTGCACTTCATGGGGAAGTGAGTGGGAAAGAGATTGACACATAATGTTTCCAATGCACTTGGGGGTTACCTTCCTCATGCTCTGAGGGGTATCTTATTAAAGCACAGAATGAGATGCCCAAAGCATTCACTCTCATCAATCATTCTGGGCTACTTACCTAAAGAACTGTTAGCTAGAAGCTGTAACACTATGTGATTGTGGCAATAACCGGGCTGTTTTTAACTTTCTGTTTTTGAACAAGGTGCTTGAGTGCCCTAGCACAAGTTGGTTTGTGATACCAACAATTTAAATACTTTTCAGTCTGGTTTTTGGCCTGGTTTTGGAATGAACAGTTGTGCTAGGAGACAGAGTGTGTGATCCTGTTAATTCTCATGAACCTTTCAGCAGCTTTCAGTACTATAAACTCTGGGCTACCTGAAAAGATAGGCGTTATGGAGGGGGTACATATATAAGTGGCTCTGTCATTCCAAGGAGATATTGCTGGGGAGGGTTCTGCTCTTTCCCTTTGCTATTGGGCTACAGGATATTCTGTCTTGTCCCCCATGCTCTAATATTTACCTGAAACCTCTGAATGAAGTTGGCTGCAGATTTGGACTGCAAAGTCTTCAGTATACTAATGTCACCCCTCCCTCTCCCCCCCACCATATTTTCATCAGATTCTAGATAGGATGTGGAAATCCTGAACCACTGTTGGGAAGTTATGAGAAGCTGGATAAATGAGAGCAAACAACAAACATAATGCAAACAAGAGAAAGATACTGTTGTTTACACAACTGGGAATGGATCTAACATACTTTAGAAGAGGTTGCACTATTCTTAAAAGGATCAGGTTTGCTGTCTAGGGCTATTCATTGACCCAGTGATCGGGAATCCTCATCAAATGGCTATCTAGCCTCTGCTTGAAAACCTTAAGTGAGGAAGAACCCGTCCTCAAGTAATTGGTTCTGTTGTCAAAGCATTCTCATTAAGTAGCTTCTACTAATGTTCAGCAAAAAACTAGCATTCTGTAACTAGAGTCCATTAGATAGAGTCCAGCACACAACTAAGTCATTGCCATGACAGCCCTTCAGGTTTTTGAAGAATGCTATCCTGACATACCTCAATCATCTTTTCTCCAGGCTAAATGGAGTTGCTTCAGTCTTTCCTCACAGGGCTTGTTTTCCACATCCCTCAACATCTTTGTTGCCCTCCACTCAGCCCATTCCAGTTTGTCTACATCCTTCTTACAGTGTGGTGTCCTGAAATGAACACAGTATTCCAGCTGGGCTTGAACTATTGCAGAATAGTGTGGAACTATTACTTCATGGTAATACATGAAGAGTGGAACTATTTATTCATGGTAAAACACTATTATTCATGGTAATACTTAATGGTAAAACACACATTATGCAAAGACCCAGCTCTCTTGAGAAGTCTATAATGCTGGGGAAAGTTGAAGGAAAGAGAAGAGGATGACCAGCAGCAAGGTGGATGGACTCAGTTACGACAGCAATGAATGTACCACTGAGAGACCTTAAAGCCCAAGTTGAAGACAGATCATCCTGGAAATAATCTTTCTATGTGTTCACTAAGACTCGACACTGACTTGACGGCACTTAATCAATCAATCAATTACTTCATGGTTCTGTTAATGCAGTCATACATTGCCTTAGTCTGTTTTTGCAACTGCATCACATTGTTGACTCTAGTTCAGCTTGTGATTAACTGCAATCCCAAGATCTTTCACGTGTACTATTGCAAAACCATTTGTCTTGTAATTTTTTTTTTAGTTTCAGTCCAGTTTTCCATAATATTAGATTCATTTTGGCACTGGCTATCCCTGCCAGTTTTGTACAGTGTTCAAATCTGATGAGGCTTCCCTCCACCACTTCATCTAAATCACTGATAAAACTAGAAAAGAGTAAAATCAGCTTCCTTGAAATCCAAAGCAACCTGACTCTTAGCTTTTCATTAAGATGAATAATTGCAGCATCACATGGTTACTTTCCCTCAAAGATCCTAATATTTTAACTTCATTTACTTCACTTGAGCCTAACCAACAGAGAACAGCTGACTTGCTTGGTTCTTCCTCCTCCAACTTCTGAAAAAGAAAGTTGTCAGTAAGGCACATCAGCAATGTCTTGGCAAGTTGATGCTTAGCAGTGTCTCTCTCAACAGATACTGTTAAGATTCTACTACTATGCAAGTTTATTGACTGCTTTTCAACAAAAGTTTTCAAAGTGGTTTACAAAGAATTTTTTTTTTTAAATGAGATGGTTCCCTGTCCCCAAAGGGCTGAGTCTAAAAAGAAACACAAGGACATCCCCTCTAGCAACAAACTAGATGGTGTGTTGGGGTTGGATAGGGACAGTTACTCTACCCCTATTCAACTCTTGGAATAACTTCTTATTCCCCAGAAACTACTTCCTTTCTTGAAACATCTAATCTGTTTTGGAAACTCATCATCCACATCCTCACTTTACTATGGCGGTCTGTAGGAGATTCCAACTACGTGTTTTCATAAGAACCTAAGAACAGCCCTGCTGGATCAGGCCCAAGCATCTTGTTTCACACAGTGGCCCACCAGATGCCTCTGGAGAGCCCACAGGCAAGAGGTGAGGGCATACCCTCTCTCTTGCTGTTGCTCCCCTGCAACTGGTATTCCAGAGGCATCGTGCTTCTGAGGCGGGAGGTGGCCCATAGCCACCAGACTAGTAGCCATTGATAGACCTGTCCTCCGTGAATTTGTCTAAGCCTCTTCTAAAGCCATCCAAGCTAATGGCCATCACTACATCCCATGGCAGAGAATTCCATAGATTATGTGCTGTGTGAAAAAGTACTTCCTTTTGTCAGTCCTAAACCTCCGAGCCTTCAGTTTTATGGGATGACCCCTGGTTCTAATGCTGTGAGAGAGGGAGAAAAATTTCTCTCTACCTACTCTCTCTGCTCCATGTATAATTTAATATACCTCTATCATGTCTCCCTGTAATCACCTCTTTTCTAAATTAAAAAGCCCAGATGCTGAAGCCTTGGCTCATAAGGAAGGTGCTCCAGGTCCTTGATGATCTTGGTTGCCCTCTTCTGCACCTTTTCCTGTTCTGCAATGTCCTTCTTAAGATATGGTGACCAGAACTGAACACAGGACTCCAAATGTGGCTGAACCATAGATTTGTATATTATATTAGCATTTTTATTTTCAATCCCCTTCCTAATGATCCCTAGCATGGAAATGGCCTTTTTCACAGCTGCTGTGAAAGCTGACACTTTCATCGAGCTGTCTACCACAAACCAAGATCTCTCTCCTGGTCAGTCACTGACAGCTCAGACCCCATCAGCGTATATGTTAAGCTGGGGTTTTTTGCCCGAATATGGATCACTTTACATTTGCTTACACTGAACCACATTTGCCATTTTGTCGCCCACTCACCCAGTTTGGAGATATCTTTTCGGAGCTCTGAAAGGCCTGTAATTTCTATTGTGGATTTCACTACCCTAAATAGTTTAGTGGCATCTGCAAATTTGGCCACTTTGCTGCTTACCCCAATTTCTAGATAATTTATGACCAAGTTAGAGCACTAGTCCCAGAACGGATCACTGGGAACCCCACTTCTTTCTTCCTTCCATTGTAAAAACTGTCAGTTTATTTCTACCCTCTATTTCCTGTTATTCAACCAGTTACCAATCCACATATGAACCTGTCCACTTATCCCATGATTGCTAAGTTTATTCAAGAGCCTTTGGTGGGGAACTTTGTCAAAAGCTTTTTGGAAATCCAGGTATACTATGTCAACCAGATCACCTTTATCCACATGTTTGCTGACACTCTCAAAGAACTCCAAAAGGTTAGGCAAGACTTGCCCTTGCAAAAGCCATACTGGTCCTCCTTCAACAAGGCCTTTTCTTCTATATGTTTTTGTCCTTAAGTATGTTTTCCATCAATTTACCTGGCACAGAAGTTAAGCTAACTGGTCTGTAATTTCCCAGATCCCCCCTGGATCCCTTTTTGAAAATCAGAGTTACACTGGCTGCTTTCCTCTGGTTTTCTCTGGTACAGAGCCTGATTGTAGGGACAAGTTACATATTTTTGCTAGGAGATCAGAAATTTCACATTTGAGTTCCTTCAGAATTCTTGGGTGGATGGCCCTGGTGATTTATTAATTTTTACTTTTTCAAGACAGTTTAGAACATTCTCTCTCGTCACCTCAAATTGGCTCAGTCCTTTAAACTCCAAGCCTAAGCTCAGTTCCAGAGTGGGCATATGGTTAGTATCCTCCACTGTGAAGACAGTTGCAAACAACTCATTCAGGTTCTCTGCAATCTTATCCTTAATAATCTCTTTCATGCCCTCATCATCTAAGGGTCCAGCTGCCTCCCTGGCAGGTTTTCTGCTTCTGATATATTTAAAGCTTTTGTTATTCCCCTTGAGACTTCTGGCTATATGCTCCTCAATTTCTCTTTTTGCACCCCTTATTGTCTCCTTGCATTTCTTTTGCCAGAGTTTATGTTCCTTTCTGTTCCCTGGGCAAGACTTCCATTTTCTGAAGGACATGGCTGTTGCTGGTGTCTACCTTATGGTTCTTGTTTAGATCGTGAGCCCTTTGGGGACAGGAAGCCATTTTATTTATTTATATCAACCACTTTGAGAACATTTGTTGAAAAGCAGTATATAAATATTGGTTGTCATTGCCTTCTTCTCTGACCCTACTTGTTAGCCATGCTGTTACCTTTCCTCCTTCTTGATATGCATTCTATTATTGTGGTTGTAATAGTTTCCGAAGATGTGAGCGCTAAGGCGGTCAACAAGAAACTGAGGAAAGGGATGCCTAACCGCCGCTTAAGAGTGCTGCAGTCATGTGCTACGGGTGGTTGGTGTCGCGAGGAGCTAAAGATTTCTATCCGAAGCATGGTCTGCGCAGGCACTGAACCCACTCATTATGAGTGTCTGGAACCACTATCCAGATCCGTGCTTTCTGGAGTGATTTGACCCTCCTGACTTTCCCTTTCAGCTTCCTTTTTACCAGTCCCCTCATTTTTGAGAAATTTCCTCTTAAGTCCAACACATATGTCCATATGTGTTGGAAGTCCACATATGGAAGTCCATATGTGTTGGACTTCCTTGGCAGTGCTCCACTCACATATAAGCTAAACTGGATCACACTATGGTCGCTAGTAAGCACTACAAAATCTTACTAGCACCAAATGAAGTTTTATTAAAATTGGTATCAGACTTTTGTTCCACAGCACTGTTCTGGTGACCCACGTTCAGTAGATGCTGATGCTTAGTTATCTTCCATCTTAACTCTTCTGCATTTGATACCTTCAAATGTCCATTTCCACATATATTCAATGAGTTTACACATTTTTCTGTCACAAAACAGGAGAACAAAACCAAAGCTATATACTATAATAAGCAGTAGCCTTTAAAAACTCACTTTGTTTTACAGTAGTGTCAAAATTGAGGCTTAAGTAATTTGAAAGTGCCCACAAGAATTTCCTATTTAAAATGTTGCTTATTTTAAAAAAAGCTTGTCTGCTTATCCTTCAAATTGCAGACTCATCACAGAAACAAGACATTACACAGAGGTAAAAGGTTTTCTTGAACATGATTATCAACTCTGTGCCTGCTATGACGCTTCCAACCAGATAGGCATTCAAAACAGAAGATCACTATTTAATAGCTTGTTTTTGGTAACACTTTAGAATTCAGATCTAGAGGACATCTTCTAGCTCAAATATGATCAAAAGAAAATAATCTTACAACCCACTGAAGTGTAAGCAGCTTCACTGCTTGCAAAATAAGATCTTACATGTTTATATAGTATTTGATAGCAGCTTTTTTATTGGTTATAAAACCTAAGCCCATATACAAAATTAGGAACACATTTAGATGCCTCTTTTGAAAGAACAATTTCATCAATTAACTGAGAGTTTAAAAATAATAAAAATGCAAATTTTTAAAACACTGTTCTGAAAACAAAAGTGCAGCAATATATTTTTGGCTTTGATCCAAAAATCCCACTCCACTGCATAACTGGAAGAAAATCCGTGTGTGTGTGTGTGTGTGTGATAGAGAGAGAGAGAAAGAATGAGTGAGTGAGAGAGAATGAGAATCTCACCAATTCCCCCCAATCTGTTGTCATACATTCCCCCTGAAAAGCTGCTTCAGAGGGTTTCCTGACCCTCTGGAACTGGCTTGTGTGGAGTGAGAATCAGCATCCTCCCAGTACAACTAAAAGTGTTTACTGCTCACACAGTAGGACTTTTGGATTCAAGCCTTTGCTTCCTTATTTATGAAATGGATGAATCCCAAATCAAGAGCTGATAAGGTGACAGAGGACCAACAAAAATGCACATTACTGCTTAAATCAATTATCCTATATTTGTCTTATGATGCACTATGTGCAAGGAAAACTCTGCTGTCACAGTAGTGGAAAATCATTAACTGTTTTGTATGTAATCTCCAAGACAGAGTACACACACAAATATTTTAAAGGAGGGAGATTTGTTCACATCATCAAGTGCATGTGTTTTGAAATTCCAAAAACTATGACCAAATCTAATTTTGATTTTGTTTCTAGTTTTTACCAAACACATCACAATTCAGGATTTTAGACTATTATGCATGAATAGGACACAATAACCAAATTAAATGAACATCTGGGTAAAGAAAAAAGGCACAATGAACTTCAACTCAATTTTATGTGCACAAGAGTTGAAAAGTCTGAGCCACCTTAAAGAGAAATTGATTTTAAAATTTATAAAACCTATAAATAGAGGCCAAACCACTATATTAAAACAGATTATCTAGCAAGTAAAAATCTTGCAGTTTAACACACATACTTGTATCCTTTTAAGATACAAGAACTCACTCTTTAAAGTGGCTCCACCTTGGCAGATATATTTAATGAATGAACACCTGCAATGTCTTGCTCATCAGTGGAAAAACAGCTGATCAACAAAGCTTTGATGGCATCTGTCCTTATCTTCATCACAGTAAATACAACCCACACCCAATAACTACATTAGTTTTACATTTTTGTGTCCCTTCACATCAAGGCATTGGGAAAGTACATCCAGTGAACAACAGCAACAATACCAATTTGTGTGACAGCTTACCTAGTTTAATTTTTATCTGCAATCCCAAATCCTCTGAAAACAGCAAAGCTGGATAACTTCCCCACATTAATGATCTCCCACATTACCAGCTTATGTAAATCTATTCATTGTGAGCTGCACATTATGCTTATGCTGAAGCAGCAGCTTCCACAAAGCCTCACACAACTAGTATGTATCTTAACTATGTGAATAGGTTTATAGACTAAATTTTCTATTATTCTTCCAATACTCCAAGAATGAAGCTTTTATGATGCTTCTAAAATAGTTGCTAGTTTGTTGCCAACCACATCATAAGCACTGGTAAGTAAAAAATAGTTTAAGACTAAATTACAGTAAACATGAAAGCTCCACAGTTTAAACCAATATAAATCAACATTATTCAATTATAAAATTTAAACCAAAATCCTACTGACTACTGAAAGATGAAAGCAAGATTCTTGTCAACCAATGCTCATTTAGGATAGCTTTGTTTCTCCGATGTGGGACTCTTGCTTTCGGCTTAAAACAAAATTCAAGTCCATAACAGGTTGTAGCTCAGGTAAAATACCATGCACAGCATTTCATTACTTCAAAAACAGCAGGAACACACTGGCTGAAGAGTGGTCAAGTACAGCTTGCTGTTCTTAAAAATTAGGTATAATGGCCACGTTTTACTAGTCCAAATCTTAAGTTTGTTCTTCAAACCCAAGCTTCCAAGGCAGTAATGAAAACAATTACTGATATAGTCTGTTTTAAAACTGTAATCAATTATTCAGTTCTTTAAGAAGTTTTTAAAATTTCAGTTTCACCAATGAAAATAATTTGACTTGTATTTTTTTTCATTCTTCCACATTAAATATATGAAAATATGTTTGTAGAGGACAATGGTGGAGGCTCAAAAAAATAAACTGGGCCTCTCAGAAGTCTTCCAAAATGTTAAGCATCATACTAAAGAGTCTTGATCCACAGTGCACTATTTTCCAAAGAAAGCTACTTTTCTGTGGAAAGCCAATGTGCCGCCATAAAGGGATAATGGCAGAATGCAGTTGTCAGCAAATGGCACCAGGGGGGAAGGCAAAAACAAAAGAAGAAAAGGTAGCAGGGACTGTTAAAAAACCAAAACCAAAACTAAACAGTTTATGAGATCATGCATATGCATTTACAGTCCATGTGATTGTTACTTTTGGCAACTGCAAAGTGATCGATATACGACTTGCTTTAGAAGCATCAGACAAGGAGGCATATGCTTGGAGCCTTTTTTCAAACAGTAGCCATCTGGTGGTATCTTATTTGTGTGGGATAGACAAGCTGCATTGTTTTGAACTTAAAAATTAAACTCTTTTGTTTGAAGATTGGCCGTTGGATCAAAATTGTAAGTACCTCCTTGTGTTGCTTCAGGAATCAGGCTAGGGTCTTCATCAATCTATAAAGACAAAAAAAGGCGTACAATGGTAATTCAGTTTTTTCAATTCATAGAAGAGACAAGTAAGCCCATTTGCAGGCTAAGTATCCTGTCCAAGTTCAGTGAGATTTAGATGTCCCAGATAATATCAGTTCTTCTAGTACATAGTCCTGAAATCAGGCTGAAGCTTTGGGAAACTATAATGACACTTTCCCCTCCGTTTCACTAACCACACAGTTTGCAAGTTATTTAGTGGGGGTGGAACTGTTACAAGAGACTGGTCCGGGAAGCAGAAAAGGAGAAAAGTTGGCAAAGGTTCCCAGGCAAAAAGTTGTTTAACCAAATAGTGCTAAGGAATACTTTCTTGTCGCAAACAATGAAACAAGTTGCTGTATTTGTTCCATGGCATTTCAAAGGCATTTGTAAAGATCTCCCCCAAAATCTTACTCCTGGTGCTGCTGTACTAACTTTGCATATGTATCCCAGTTCCAGGTGACAACCTTCTAAGAAACTTCTCACAGGTGGCTGGTGCTTGCTGTTTTAACTCACAAGTGCATATTTTCCTTTTACTGATGGCACAGAGTATCTTGCCCACTGTACACCAGGCTGCCTTGCCAAAAGTTACATTTAAAAGAATATACTTCGGACAAAGGGGGAACAGAGGTAGTTTTGCAAACCAAATCACACTGGGGTCTCTAGTTAAGATGGCATACAACATTTGCACAACCATTTACTAGTGCTGATCTTGTAGTCATGTTTTTATTGTTCAGAGAAGTACTTACATCATCACCAGAGAAATACTGATCTATTATTTCAAATGCTAGCTTATAAATGTCTTCATTCTCATGCTGTTGCAATGCTTCAATTTTCTCTAATCCTGGTCAAAGAGAGGCAAGGAAAAACAGCAACAAAATAAATCAGCTATTTTAAAAATCTGTGACAAGTCAAGGCATTGGTCTGTCAAGTGCTAAGAAAACAAGCAGCCAGAAATGTGAAGGAGAGAGAGGGCAAGTATGACTTATGAAATCTAGATATTAACCATGTGGTTCAGGTGCTCAGCAGAGTATGCTGCATCCATTCATGCCATCAGCTCCCAGAGAGACCACTAATGGTAGGAGAGAATGGCTGGGGCAGCTGCTCCCCAACCTTCACAGAGGCTGCTTGAGACCTGTGTGTTCTAAGGGAAGAAAGAAGACAAGGTGGAAAGGCCAGCAAACCCATGCCATGAGCTGCGCTAAAGAGTTATTATTCTGCCTTTTGTTTTAGTATTAGAGATTGTAAGCCACCTTGAATGCATATGGAGGGACATGACAGAGGTGTATAGAAGTATGCATGGTGTGGACAAAGTGGATAAAGAGGAAGTTTTATCCTTTCCCCATAACATTAGAATCCAGGGCCCTCCCATGAAACTGACTGGCAGGAGGTCTGGGACAGACAAAAGGAAGTACATCTTCATACAGCAAACAGGAATTTGCTGCCAGAAGGGTGGTGATGGTCATTAGCTAGATGGTTTTAAAAGGGGATTTACAAGTCTACTAGTTGCTACAAGCTATTGTGGCAATGTGCTACCTCCTGGTTCAGAGGCAATATGCCTTCTAGAAGCTCCTGAGGGGAAATGCTGGACTAGATTGCTGTTTAGTCTAATCCAGCAGGGCTCTCTTATATTTCTCTCCTCTTCCCCAGCACACAGTTATGGAAACATGTAGCATTGTATTGCTTTCCACCTTTATGCAGTTGGCATTTGGCAGAAGCTTGTTGTATTGGGAGATGCACAAGTAATGGTGTCACATCATGTTTCCATAACAATATCTTACATGGGAAGGAGACAGAACCTGACATTGGGTTGCTAATTTTAGTGATAACTCCAGGTCTAGTTTTGCCCAATGACTGAAAAATAAATACCAGAAATGTGGTATCTTGCATAGTGTAGGTCAGAGCTGCACAACTTCAGCCCTCCAACTGTTGTTGGACTCCATCTCCCATCATCCCCCACTACTGGCCACTGTGGCTGAGGATGATTGGAGTTGGGCAGCCCCATCTAGGTGAACACAGTTACATGCCCATATTCGGAATGGAAACAGAAGAAATAATCTGTAGGTGCATATTCTTCTATAACTTCTGTATTGTTCTATAACATCTATAACTTCTATAACTCCTCGGAGCAGAATATATTTATTTTATTACTTAACTTGAACCCCAGCTTTCCAATGGAATACTACAGAGCTCTATCCTGGCCCAGTGTGACGTTCAACATTTTTATAAATATCTTGGAGGAGGAAGTCGAGTGAACGCTTATCAAATT
This sequence comes from Hemicordylus capensis, assembly GCF_027244095.1. NCBI lineage: Eukaryota > Metazoa > Chordata > Lepidosauria > Squamata > Cordylidae > Hemicordylus > Hemicordylus capensis. Next base: position 242,358,199 of record NC_069657.1, on the reverse strand, counting down.
TGCAGATGACACAAAGCTGGGGGCAGGGGAAGTAGTTAACAGCTTTGATGACAGAATCCAGACTAAATCCAAGCTGGACAGGCTCAAAATCCAAAAATATGAATTTCAATGGAGATCAGCATAATGTTCTGCATTTGGACAAGAAAAATCAAATGTGCGAGTACAGGATGAGGATGACCTGGCTTGGCAGCAGAACATGTGAAATGGACTTTTGTGTCTTAGTGGGAAACAAGTTTAAAATGGGCCAGCGATGTGGTGCACAAAGTTGTCTGGGTACCAAAGAGGAAGCCACTCTCTGGCTATTTTAATGAAATCTGCCTTTCCAGTCCTGGCGGAGGCACTCTCCTATACCTGCCTGTCCTTCTCCCCTCTTGGTGGGAAAAAGAGTTTAACAGAGGATTAATACTGCCACCATGCACTGCTTGTGACAGAAAGCTGAGCCTCAAGTGAAAGCACACCAAATCCTATGCATAATACATTTTATCAAAGTCTTACCTCCACATTCTTCTATAATTTCTGCTATCGTGCTTGCTTCATCACCAGCCATTATTAGAATATTTTTCAGCCCATCCAGAACCACCTGCACCACTTGAGCATCTTTGACTGACAGCAAGTTACAGAAAGGTGGGATTACATTCTGCTGTACAAGGTATTCAACCTAAATAGCAGTAAGAGATGTTTCAAATTACATGTTTTTTCATATAAATCATTCTAAATTTACGATCGACTGAAAAGGTCACACACACAAACACACACACCCCTACCTGATCTTTTCTACCACTTATCGTTAAGTTGCTAATTGCCCAAGCAGCCTCCTTTTGTGTGCCAAAGTCACCCTGAAAGTTATAAAAGATGATTTGCATTAGCAAGAGAATACCTGTACACTTGTTATGAAGTTGTACTAACTTAACAGAAAAATGTGAGAAAGGCAAATCTGGCAATTTGACTAACCTTAGCCAACTGGTGAATGATCATAGGTATAAGACCAGCATCTATTACAGCTTGAACTTGTTGCTGATTTCCTGCAGTGATATTGGAGAGGAACCAAACCGCTTCCTATAATAAAAATGAAACCTATCTTTAATTATAGTCTGTAGCCAGACAGAACCATTTCATATTGACACAATAAAACTTCATAGCAACTGGTACTTTTCTTCTGAGAGTGACTATCAAGTCAGGAGTAGCTAGCAGTTTTTTACGATCAAACTGAGCTTGAAGTGGGTTCAGTAGCCAGGGAAAAGGAAATGTCATAATCAAATAACCATAGAATCTCCTAGTTTGGGTGTTCACGTCTACATCTAGCCAGAGGAAGAAGCATGAGAGAGAGATCTGCTCCCAGTCTCTTCAAGATAGGAATAAGGAATGTCTTGTTGGAAGTGAAGGACTATGCACTGTCTCTTGTCTCAATGACAGTGGAGGACAGACTAGTGAGTCAGAGGGCTAGAGGGTCAAGACATTGGTCATCCCTTCTCTACTGCTCTGACACTATCCCTTTTGGAATGTAGATTGCTACTCTCAGGGACACTTACTTACTTCCAACCACTTCCTTCCTTCTTCCCTTCTATTCCTGTTCCTCCACCTTGCAACATGCAGGCTCCTCTCCCTGCACCATGTGTGCAGAGATGCAGAATCCATCTGTATCCAGCTAGATAGATAGATTAGAGATCCTAACTCTTCACTTTCCTATCTGGAATGGAGTTCTCTAATAAATACCATTTATATTGATTTGAAACTATGAACTGGCTCCAAGTTACTTTACTCTCAGCATACATACACGCCTAACTAAATTCCGCTGTGTTGTGCCTCTGTGCACTCTGCTATAATGAAAAAGGGTTTCTCCTACCAGAGAGAATTCCCAACATGTCTAATCATCCCTTTAGATTCTCTTTAGGGGGAAAGGTATCATGTTGCTAAAATGTAAACACACATATCAAAACAAGTGAGTCTGTGATTAATAAATGGGGAAAAAATCTCAAACTGCTCCTACTATTAAGACTAAAGCCTACCCACCTGTAACATAAGCCTAATAGATCTTGTCCTGTCCTCTGGGAGAAGAGAAAATGAGTCTTTCACCTCTCTGATGCAATAGCTTGTATGTATTTGACAAGTCCACCTGCCCTGCTGCAGTCTTTCCTCCTCAAGGCTAAATATACCTAGTTCCTTCCACCTTTTCCTTCATAGAGCTTGTTTTCTAGAGACCCCTTACCATCTTTGCTGCCCTCCTCTGTACCCATTCCAATGTGTTTACATCCTTCTTAAAGTACAGTACCCAGAACTGGACTCTAAATGAGGCCTGACTAATGCCGAATAAAGCAGAACTATTATTTCTTGAGACTTGGAAACTATAGTTCTATTAATGCAGCATACAATCGCATTAGCTTCCCCACCCCACTTTTTTTGGGGGGGGGGGCGCAGCGGTATTGTACTACTGACTCTTGTTCAGCTTGTGATAGATTGCCGTCCTGATTTTCCAGTGCTGCAACCACAAAAGTGCTTTTAAAAAAAAAATCAGCGCACTTCAATGGAAACAGTAGCCTGGGAAGAAGGACCTCCCATGGCATCCTTAGGTCTCTTATTGTGTTTATTCCCAAGTTAAAGTAAAACATAGTATCTTGCAAAGTTAATTTCTCACAATACAAAGAGATTTCCCTTTGTCTTGTCATCATAAAAAGCACTAGAACATAAAAACTTTGAAATTCTTCTTAAGAATGGTATTATTCTTTTTCAGAGATAAATTCCATTTGTTGTGCAGTGCAAAGGCTATGAGCCTAAAGAACATATTATAGAAAGATTTCAAACCACAAAAATAAAAGTTGAGTGCTTACCTTGTTTATTTTCTCTTTTGGATGTGCCAGAAGATTTGGGAAGTGAGACAGGACATCGCAATTGAGAACAACCTGTGTCTGCTCATCAGTACCAGTTACTATGTTGCCAACTGCTCTCAGTGCTGCAGTCTATATTTGAAAAAGTGAAATGTTTAAGATCCTCAATTGCTTTTAAAGTGTCTTAACACGTCAGTCCATGTGTCAAACAACTACATAAGCTGTACCCCACGGTGAGGCATAGAAGTGAGCCTTGGGTTTACATGGTTTTCCTCAACAGCATGTAGAACCTTGAATGTTAGCTAGGCGTAGGCATGCAGGCGGTACTCATTATATCCACAAACCCCATCATTTTCTCTGCAAAATACAGATAGAATAAACAGGCCCATTTTCATAGCCATTGATATACATAGTCCCTGGATCACATTCAAGGTTCCAGGCACAATGGGGGTAAACATGTGAACTCAAGGCCGGCTCTTGCACACCAGCTATACACCAAGTGCAATCTATACATCGAGATGTGTGTGAATTAGCCCACAGAAACAAATCACTACATAATCAATGAAAACAAGTTACTTTCACCCAACTGCTTCCTTCTTGTAATATACTTTATCTCAAATTTCTTATACATGTGACAAGATTAAGATTTTCTGTCCTGCTCGGGACTCAGAGGCATAAATGGTACCAGGAATGGAGAGAAATCAGAAATGCTACTGCTAGAGAGGGGCGGTTATATCATCAGAACCCCCTTCCCTAACTCACAGGGCACTAACCAACTACCACCCTCTTCGGCAACTGGCCCCTCATCACAGGTTCCTCCTTATATAACCCCATGCAGCCTGAGCAAGGCTCACGAGATTTGGAACCAAGACGGGGTCTCAGCCCGAAATCCCACAACCCCCGATAGAGTTCACTATCAACCTGAGGCCTGTGCTGCACTCCCTATCTGGGCTGTTGATGCCCTGCATCAGCCATGACACCGTCAGGATGGTGGGTGAGGCCCGCGCCATGTCGATTGAGCTCTCCCGGGTCTTGGGGCGAGTGTTCCCCCCATTCTCCAGCCCCCTCACTCACCATACCCCGGACACAAAGTTTAAGGAAACAAAAGTTAAAGAAATCTATCAGTGCAAAAACATGTTCTAATGTGTTCAGCATTTGTATGCTTCACCACACACATGGTTCAGCACTAAGCGAGTTCCAAGTTTTGGTTTGCTTACATAAGAACAGCAGCTCACCAGATGCCTCTGGGAAGGTCAGACAAGAGATTAAGACATGCTGCACCCCCTGCCCCTGCTGTTGTTTCCCTACAAATGGTATCCAGAGGCATCCCGACTCTTTAGCTTGGAGACAATGTGATGTGGCATGCGTGGGATGCATGTCAACTACTATGCTCTGGGTCCACTTATGGGTCAAATGGAGGAAATTATCTTCCAATGGGTGCAGACCCTGAATACTTAGAGCCTCACAGGAAAGGCAGGTGCGGTATTGATGCATTGGAAGAGAGAAGAAAAGAGAATGGAGACGTGTTCTTTAAAAACCAAAGAGTTGTTTTATTGAGGGATAATAGGGACACAGAAAGAGTCTAGGATAGTTAACTAGATCCTGAGGCTCGTTAACCCCAATACTGAAAAAGGGATAGAGGCTTGTGGGGAAGATAAAGAGGGGAAGCATTTGTAATAGCTATCTGAACCTAGCTTGGGGAATCGTCCTCTCCGGGGAGCTCAAGCACCAAGAGAGCTCATGAGGTGCATTCAGGCAGCAAGGGATGCAACATCTGATGGCAAGAGTGGCAACGGTGCTTGAGAGGCATCAAGACTGACCCACAGCTCAAACGTGGCAGTCGCAGGAGGCACAAGCCCAACTGGCAAAAGCCTGGTGCCATGTTTGAAGGGGGTTCTTAGGGGCAATGAACAAATCCTGGGGGAAGACTGAAAAGCTGAGGGCCCTCCTTGAGGAATTTTGCATGTGTTTAGGCATTCTTGCTCCCAACAAGGCGTGAATATTGGGGTATTAATTATGTAGGTTATGTCTGAGGTGGATCTCCTGTATGCCACCTTTGGACACAGGGATATTCATAAAGAGTGACTGCTGAAGCAATCACCTGCACAGAAATAGGAGGACAGCACATAGCATATTCTGGCATATGCCTGCTTACTTCAGATAATAGGAATGAGGTGAGAAGTTTGACTCAGCATCTTATCACACATGGGAGGAAGAGAGCTCGAATTCCTTTCCTTTTTGTCTGTTTTCAATTCTAATTTGGGTCTGCCCTATATCTCTATGCCTATGCTCAGAGGCAATCGGAGAGGGCATTTCCTTCAGCCCATTACAGTCATTTGCAAGATGACCCAGAAGGCACCTAGGGAAATGCCTTGACAGAATGACATTTTTTGTGGAATGCAGTCAGCATTACTCTTCCAAACAAAGGAAAGAAAATGGCTGCGTTTAAGAGATACATCGAAGCACCCTCAAATGGTGTCGTGACAAACTAAGATACAAGAATGATGTGCACACAGCATTTAAAATTAAACAAAATTTCTTCTTAGGAACGAATTCACTAGCTACAAGCTATGTTAGACAAGCTATAATTCTCTAGTCCTCAGTCGTCACACTATATAATCAGGGGCGTAGCAAGGTTGGAGGGGGCCCAGAGACAAGATTTTAAAATGGGCCCCTCGCTGATATACACACACAAACACACTTCACAATATATAGTGCACTCACACTCACATCCCCATTATGAATATGGTGAAAATCTAGTTCACATTGAATCTAGTTTTTTTACTCTCTGCTCCTGCCGATCTCCAAGAGACTCAACATAATTCATAGGGGGTGCAACATGGGCAGGTCCGGAGTCGTGATGTGCCTCTGGGGGGCCCCTCAAGGCAGTGGGGCCCCAAGATGACTGCCTCCCCTTGCCTAATGGTAGTTACGCCCCTGTATATAATACAGGGTTAATACTGACCTATCAGAGGATTGTTATAAGGATTATTGAGAACATCAGGTACTTTGAACACTCAAAATAAACTAAATGCATTATGGTTATGGAACTTCACTGGCATGGAAAGATCTTTACAAGGTATTTTTAAAGTTGCATATATTTTCTTGAAGTTTTGAAGTTAAAGTTTTCAAAAGCCTCCGTTACTTTCTAGTTAAATATCTTTTAAAGTTAAATGTATTTTAAATATATTTAAAGTTAAATATCAAAAGCCTCCTTTACTTTCTAAAGTTAAATATCACTTTTCCTATACAGAGTATCATAGCATCCAGTGAATTCTGGCAACATGGAGACTTCTCTTATTTATCTTATTAAACATTAAAGCAGCATTTATATGTTAGGAGAATTGCAGGGTTTTTTTTTAACTTGAAACTGGAGTTCTTTGAGTGGTCTTCTGTGCATTCACAGTGATGCACAGAGCCATGGACACCTACACAGAGCTATGAACGAGAACCTTCTAGAGCTTTACCTCAAAATGTTTAGCATAAACCCCACCCCTTGGTATTGCCTGTATCAGTCAGAATCATAGTAATCTCCTTGGTCTGAGTGACTCTCACACAAAAGAGTTGAAATGACAGTTCCAGTGGCAAGGAAGGTGGGTTGTATGAGTGCAAGGACCACTGTTAGGAGAACTCCAGTTACAGGTATGTAACCTGCCTTTCCTCTTCATGATCTCTGTGCATTTCACACTGATGGGAGTATAGCAAGCTCACTTACCAGGCTGGAGGGTGCAGCTCCCTATGAGAACAAGGACAGTAAAACAGCTGTATCAAGATGTGTATGTGCTCAGGAGCAAACATCCATGACATAGTGTTTTACCAATGATGAAGGCTGAGACCAGGTTGCAGCCTTGCAGATGAATTCCATAGTGGCACTCCTGAAGAACACAGAGGAAGTAGCTACAGCCTAAGTTGAATGAGCTTGAACAATTGCAGGAAGGGACTTATTAAATAATTCATACCACAACTTAATTGTATTTCCGATCCATTTGGAGAAATGCTTACAAGAGATCTCTGAGTCCTATATCTGGGTTCCGAACAACAAACAGAGAAGTGCACTTTCTAAATGGTGTCATTCTGTAAATGTAGGATACGGTCTTTTTAGTATCTTATTTTTATCTTATAACATCCTTTCTGAGTGTGAGGTGGGCAATGGCGAGAAACCAGGCAAACATCTCCTCTAAAATATGAAAGAGTAGAAACTTTGGCCAGAAAGTTACTATCTGGATATTTACCTTAACTCTGTGAAAAATAACAAATGGAGAGTCAGAGTGAAGTGCTCAGAGTTCACTGACCCTGCAAGCAGAAGTTATAGCAACCAGGAAAGCAGTTTTTCAAGGAGAGTGAACACAGGTCACAAATTGCTAAGGGTTCAAAAAGCTTCATTAACCATGATGGCATTATTAGCAGGTCACATGGAGGACCAAGTTTAGGAGGCATGGAGTACAAATGAAAAACCTTTCATGTGTACTCCTAACCACAGGTGAGGAAAAGAGGTAAGCTGCAAATGACAGGCCACTGTAGCGGACAAAAGGGAATAAAATGGGGCCCATTTTCTTCAACAATGGCAGATACGAAAGGATGGTATTTACAGAGGTTGTCACGTGCTGCATTTTCTCCCCATGAGAGAAAACATTTACATTTTGTGTCATAGCAAAGATGCATGAACCATTTTCTTGAGAGCAGGAATATCTCATAAATCTCATTAACAACTATTGTCTCATTAATATGCGACAGACCTTCTTGGTCGCTGCCCCGAGATTGTGGAATGCGCTCCCTGCGGAGATACGATCCTCCCCATCTCTGGCAATTTTCAAAAAACATCTGAAAACCCATCTTTTCGCTCAAGCTTTCTCAGCTTCCTAAATTTTTTGGGTTTTAATCTCTGGTTTATTTTTAAATTGTTAAATTGTTTTTAAGTTCTTTGTATATGTTTTAAACTGGTTTTATGCTATTGCTAACTGCCCAGAGATGAAAGTTTGGGGTGGTGTACAAATTTGATAAATAAAGTAAATAAATAAATAATATCTTCTAGGGGTGAAGCAGATGGTCACAATGTCCTGGTAAAGGATGGAACAGTCATCCTTCGTAAGGAGATCTGAATGACAATATCTTCAATGGGACAGCTTAAGAAGAGTGGAAAATTAGGGTTGATGAGGACACCAAGTGTTAGAAGAATACAGTTGGCCTTGTTCCTCCTTATCTTCTGAGTATCAGGGGAAAGGGAGGAGAAAATGTTAAAGAAGCCTCAACCCTAATCAGTGTTCCCTCTAACAAGGATTCCCAGATGTTGTTGACTGCAACTCCCATCATCCCTGAGCAAAAGCCATTGCAGCTGGGGATTCTGGGAGTTGCAGTCAACAACATCTGGGAATCCCTGTTAGAGGGAACTCTAACCCCAATACTGGCCAAGTTTATCTCTTCTGCTCAGGGCATCACGGCCCCCATAGCTGCAGAAAAGGTTTGTTGCAGTGGTAAATATGTCCATGTGTGGGGTTCCCCGGAGAGCGAAAAGAGTTATTACATGAGAGTTGTGGGAGGAAAACTGCTGGTGATTCAGTGAGTCTGCCAAAAGATTATCTGAACATGATATATGAAGAATGGATAAGATGACAGTTATGAATGCATCATTTCCAAATTAACAAGGTGAAGGAAAAAAGGGCTCTTGATTCAGTGTCTCCTTCTCAATTTATGTAGGACAAGCTGTTTGTCAAAACAAGAGTCTTTGAGCAAAGATTGAAACACTTTTAAAACTTAAAATTGCAAGTGGTTCTTGGTAACAGGTATGATGTTTTAGGTATGAAGTGGCTGCTATGAAGCAGCTCTCACACTGGGTACTCTAGTCTTCTGTGGTACCCATCTGTGTACCCATCTGTGGTAACAGTGACAGTCTGACAGCAGGCATCAAAAGGTAAGGATGTGTACAAACCTGTTTGGTGGTCCATTCCAGGAACACAGAAAAGGTTCAAAAGTGGGGTGGCTTTAAGTCAAGGGGAAGGTGCTCTTACCTCCACTGCCACATTTCCCCCTCTGGCGCTGCTTTAGAAAATGCTGGCGCAGAGCGGCTGTATACCCTCTTGCCGCCCCAGACTGTAAAACTGGAAGTGGCAGGCGCCACCACATACGTGTGTGCATAGCGTGCGCGCACACCCACCACTTCCGGTTTTACGCTGACCAGGGCATCAAGAGCATATTCAGCTGCCCCGCACCAGCATTTTTTAAAGCACCGCCAGAGGGAGAAAAGTGGCAGGGGAGGTAAGAGCCCCCTCCTTGCACCTTAAAGCCACCACCCATAGCCTCCCGGATGTGCACAGAACCAGTTCCGTGCACGCCCCTATCAAAAGGAAGTGCCCAGGACCAATTGTCCAATCGAGTCTACCAAGAGATGACAAGGCAGACACGGTTTGGTACCATGACGAGTCAGGGCTGGTGCTGGATGGAAGGTGCTAGGGACCATCTTTTCAATACTTGCATTCTGAGCCTGAGAATCACTATCCGAGTCAAAGCTTTAACAGGTTTTACAGTTGATTTAAGGCCTGGAGTCTCCAAGTCACCCTTAGCAACCAAAGTGATTGGCACCTCCTATGAAGGCTGTGGCTGAGGGGAAATGACCAATGGCATCTTTAGATGTAAGGGTGTTGGGGTCCATGTACTGGAGACTTAGGAATTGAAGGTTGTCCAATAATTATTGAGAAGTCCCAGGCAGCAAACAGTATTTCAAAGGTGAATATGGGCATGCCCAGTCCCTGGATGGAGAAGGGGAAATAGATCTAATATAGGTGAGGGAGCAATCATGTCAAAATTGAGATGAACAAGACGGAGCTTTCAAATGGTTTTTGTAGTGGGGTGGGGGAATTACAAGAGTATAGCCTGAGATCCCAATCATCAGATTCCTGGGATCCTAAAGAATGAAGATGCCTGGAGTAGCAACCATAGCAGGCATCATCCCAATAGTCTAGGTGGTATTAGTACTGATCACGCAAAATAGACATCAGGGCTTCCCCTATGGGAGTCATATTTCCAAAATGTTTGGTCCTAGAGGAGTTGAGCAATGTCAGGTCCAGCAGGACACTCCTCAGAGCCCAAGGGTATCTTCTGATATCAGGTTCAGGCTGACTAGATAATGACAGAGAAGGAATTTGTTGCTGGGTCTTGGACAGAATCGGTGATGCAGATTTAGGAGGCAATAAAGGCTTAGGGGGTAGTAGTTTCTTCTTGTTGTCTTACACCTTGGTGTCAGACATCAGCTTATGCTTCTTTGGAAGCATGAGTCTCTGGA